>NC_073264.2:2500-1440000 GCF_029289425.2 Pan paniscus | reverse complement strand
AGGTGTATAATTTACCTTCATTAGTATGAAACATCTTTTTCTCTTCTGAAAATAAAGATTAACCAGTGGTGTGCTGGGGTGGGAGGGGGTGTGTTGGAGGGAGAAAAGCCATGATTTGCCAATTTCAGCATGAAATTGAAAATGGTTATTAATCTTTACTAGCTCCAGATATCTTTTAACATATATTGAAATCTATGATCCTTAAAAAGAAAACATATATACAGATTTTGACAAAACTTTGCAGTTCCACTCATGGATCCTTGTATAAGAATCCCTTTTATATGTGTGTTTGCAATTTAAAGAGTTCAGACTTTATGATTCACAGGTGAAAATTAATGATTTAAAATCAACACTTAGGCATTTATAATTTGGGAGTCAGGTGTTTAACTTCTGTAGTAGTAACTGCTTCTTCTCTGAGAAACTGAGGAGCTAAGACCCGGGAAATATCCCTTGGTGTGCAACACACCTCTTCTTTCTGAACATAACGTATAAGAAGTTAACTTTGTCTCTAAGTTTATATGACTTTTGAATTTGCAGTTACTAGCTATTTTCTTTTGGAACTGTAGGACTGGGAGAACTTTCTCTCTACCCTCTGAAGGTATGATAACTGAGTCTATGAAATAAATGGATAACAGGCATGTCAAAAGAAGAAAAGGTATACACATTTCTTACACGCATGGGGGAATCACAGGAAAGAAAAGTGGAATCAAAAACAAAACAAAAAACAAAACACCAGCAAGAAAAAACCCCAGTGAGATTTGGGAGCTTATAGGGAAGGCAGGAGGAAGAATGTAGGAAACTTAGGGGGGAGCAAATGACTTTTGGGAAAGATGACCAGACCCTTAGGACAATAGATGATTGTTTGTGGCAGTCTGTCTTGGTGTGGTATGGACCCTTAGTCTTGTCTCCTGTGATATGAGGAGTCAATTTTCCCTGGCTGATGAAACTCCTAGGAAGGAGATGAGTGTCTTTGTGCTGACAAGACAGTATCTTGAAGCTTTGTTTTCCAATTCAGTTCTAAATCTGCAGTATATAAAAATCTCCTCATCATGCTTTGGATGTTATGGTAGATAAATGGTATCTTTACAAAAATACATTCATTCTGGTATTGAAAGTTCCTTTTGGAGGATCTCTCTTGGGGAACGTAAAGGGAGTGCAGCGAAAGCATGTCCCACATTTGCTGTTTTTCAAATATTTTCAGTTCGATGTAATCAGTACACCAAAGCAATCCATTTAGGGCTGGCATTTCCTGAACACCTTCAGAACTCTTTTTATCCCATGTTATTTCTATGAGATCACGTGATTTAGGAACAACTTTTACTTGCCACTTACATATATATTGAAAAGGCAAACTTTCCTTTCATAGTTTGCTAATTTTGGCAAAGTACTTTAACAAAAGTTAAATTGAGTAAGTGAAATTTTCTGTTCTATTGTTTTGAAAACAATTCTAGAAACTGTCCTTGTAAGAACAGCAAAAAGAGAAAAAGATAATTCTCAACTGCTGCTTCAACCATTCTTTGTTTAACAATGTATCTAATTAAAAGGCAAAACTCTCTATTTCAGGTTTATATATATCTATTGCTTGATTAGAAAGTAAATTATTTACCACATATAATCTGGTGTCAAAACACATAATAAAATTACTTTGATTTTATTGCTTATAAGTTTGTGAATTTAAATCTCAACTTACAGTGATGAATTTATTTGCTTTGTGCTGACAAGACAGTATGTTGAAGTTTTGTTTTCCAACTCAGTTCTAAATCTTCAGTGTATCAAAATCTCCTCATTATGCTTTGGATGTTATGGTACATAAATGGTATCTTCACAAAGATGCATTCATTCTGGTACTGAAAGTGCCTACTTAAAGTTCTGCATGAACAGTTTTATTGAAAAAATATGTAGACAAGCCATTAATTATACACAGTGACTTGGAACAAATTCTTACAAGAAGCATAGCATGTCTTCCATTAAATGTATACATTTTCTAAAAAGTTACTGAAAGTCTTCCTGAGGTTAAACAATAAATCTTTTAAATTTAACCACTGTGCTCCCTCAAAGGTAATTTTTTCTTTATTACACTCACTTAGGGGATACAGTCAGATCTCAGCCTACCTTAAACAACTAGGCAGTATTTTTAGTGCACTTTTCTGTGTGTTAAAAAGCTAGTTGTCAAGAATAAGTTGCTCAGTTATCTTCCTCAATTACTTTTTATTTTGTTTTGTAATTATTATCCTATTTTGGCTTTCCTTTAGAATTGTGAAATATCTTGAATCAGAAATTGCAGGGAATATATAAATGCGTAAGAATGCACTCTTCAATCAAACTAGATCTCGAAAGTGTTTTGTTGTAGTTTATACCTTGAATTCGAAGGCCATTCTATACAAGGCACTTGAAAAATTTTCAAGCTCTTATATTTCATAATAGTACAGAATTTATTGTTGTTTTATTTGCAAGGAGATAGACCAGACAAAATATCACTTTATTTTTTACAGTGTTGACTTTGATATTCTAAACTTGTGAGTTTGTACAGATTAATGTAGACTCCGTACATGTAAAATTCACTATAATTTTTTTTTCTGGTATGAGAGTCCAAACAAATAGTAACTACATACCCAAACAGGTAAAGTAAAAATATACAATAGCTTGACAAAAAAAAGAAGAAAAAAGAAAACCCTATACATTCCTTAACATTCTTAAACCCTGAGGACCATATTGGATTCAAAACAAACATTTCTGGTGGCAGGGAAAGGGCTAAAAAGCTAAAGTATATAATAAGTAAATTCCTCATTGCTATAAAATATATGACCAGCATGACATTTCAATACATGTTCAAGTTTTCTGAAAAAAGTTCTAGGATAATAGGATTTCAACTTTTGATTCTACAGATATCATTCTCGTGATTGGTATGGGAGAATCATCCTCTTCATGTATTAGTGGATTCAAATGAAAAAAAAATTAGGCAGCTAGTTCCTTTCCAAGAAGCCTTAGAGATTGTTGTACATAAAAATATGAGCCATATTTCTGATTCAAATTGTAGAGAATTCTCTATTTCCTCTTCTGCATAAAATTATGTACTGGCACTCTGCTCTCCACACCAGTAAAACTTCTTACCTGCTATCATTTGAGATACCCAAGACTCAGAACATATTATCTCCTAGCTGAAAGTCCCCACAAACTTCTCAGGACAAAAATAACAAAAACTTAAATACACAGAGATAGAGTATAAAACAGTGGTTACCAGGGGCTCGGGGTGAGAAGAGAAAATGGAGATACAGAATTCAAAGGATGCAAATTTGTAGATATGTAGAATTAACAAGTTGAGGGATATAATGTACAACATGAGGACTGTAGGTATTAATATTTATTGTATTTGGCATTTAACTAAAAGGGTAGTTTGTAGGTACCCTTTCCTCACACACATATCCAAAAGAAACGTAACAGAGATTTTCAAAGGGAATGCTTCCAGGTTTTGCCCATTAAGTATGATATTGGCTGTGGGTTTGTCATAAATAGCTCTTATTATTTTGAGATACGTCCCAGCAATATCTAATTTATTGAGAGTTTTTAGCATGAAAGTTGTTGAATATTGTCAAAGGCCTTTTCTGCATCTATTGAGATAATCATATATTTTTTGTCATTGGTTCTGTTTATATGATGGATTATGTTTATTGATTTGTGTATGTTGAGCCAGCCTTGCATCCCAGGGATGCAGCAGATTTGATCATGGTGGATAAGATTTTGATTAGCTGCTGGATTCGCTTTGTTAGTATTTTATTGAGGAATTCTGCACTCCACTTCACTCCACTCCACTCCACTGCATTCCATTCCACTCCATTCCATTCCATTCCACTCCTTTCCATTCCATTCCATTCCATTCCACTCCATTCCATTCCACTCCCTTCCACTCTACTTCACTCCATTCCGCTCCACTCCAGTCCAATACACTCCATTCCATTCCATTCCGTTCCATTTCTTTCCAATCCACTCCATTCCATTTTATTTCGTCAGGATCTCACTCCATCACCCAGGCTGGAGTGCAGTGGCACAATCAGCCCACATTTCATTTGACCGTTTCCTTCCATTCCACTCCATTCCATTCCTTTCAATTCCATTCCATTCAATTCCATTCCATTCCATTCATTAAATTCAATTCCATTTCATTCTATTCCAAACCACTCTACTCCACTGCATTCCTTTCCATTACATTACATTCCATTCCTCTTCACTCCACTCCAATCCACTCCACTCCAAACCACTACACTCCATTCCATTCCATTCATTTTCATTCCATTCCATTCCATTCCACTCTAACCCTTCAATTCCTTTCCTTCGACAGGATCTCACTCTGTCACCTAGGACAGAGTGCAGTGGCACAATCTCAGCTCACATTTCATTTCACCATTATATCCCATTCCATTCCATTCTATTCCATTCCATTCCATTCCACTCCACTCGTCTCAACTCCAATCCACTCCACTCCACTCCACTCCATCCATTCCACAGCACTCCATTCCATTCCACTGCATTCCATTCCATTCCACTCCATTCCACTCCACCCCACTTCACTCCACTCCACTCCACTGCATTCCACTGCATTCCATTCCATTCCAATCCATTCCATTCTACTCCATTACAATCAATTTCACTACATTCCTTTCCACTCCAGTCCACTCCACTCCACTCCACTCCATTCCACTACTCTACACTCCAATACACACCACTCCATTCCATTCCATTCCAATCCATTCCAT
Organism: Pan paniscus; assembly: GCF_029289425.2. Lineage (NCBI taxonomy): Eukaryota > Metazoa > Chordata > Mammalia > Primates > Hominidae > Pan > Pan paniscus. The sequence goes on along the minus strand of NC_073264.2, from coordinate 1,435,249 downwards.
TCTATTCCAATACACTCCACTCCATTCCATTCCACTCCATTCCATTCCATTTCACTCCATTCCACTCCAGTCCATTCCACACCACTCCACTCCATTCCACTCCATTCCATTCCACTCCACTCCAATCCACTCCACTCTACTCCATTCCACTCCACTGCACTCCACTCCAATCCATTCCAACCCAGGCCATTCCATTCCATTCCACTCTATTCCATTCCACTCCATTCCTCTCGACTCCATTGCATTCCACTCCACGCCACTCCAATCCACTCTACTCCATTCCATTGCATTCCGCTCCACTCCAATCCAATCCACTCCACTCCATTCCATTTGATTCCATTCCACTCCATTCCATTACATTACATTACATTCCACTCCATTCCATTCCATTCCACTCCATTCCATACCATTACTTTTCACCCCATGCCACTCCATTCCACTCCACTCCATTCAACTCCATGACATTCCATTCCATTCCATTACTGTCCACTCCATTCCACACTACTCCATTCCATTCCACCACACTCAGTTACACTCCATTCCACTCGATTCAGTTCCAATCCACACCACACCACTCCACTCCATTCCATTCCATACCATTCCATTCCACTCCCCTCCATTACACTTTATTCCACTCCATTCCATTCCATTCCACTCCATTCAATTCCACTCCAATCCATTCCACTCCTTCCCACTCCAATATATTCCATTCCACTCCACTCCATTCCATTCCACTACACTCCAGTCAATTCCACTCCATTACACACCACTGCATTCCATTTCATTCCACTCCATTCCATTCCATTCCATTCCATTCCACACCATTCCATTCCATTCCACTCCACTTCACTCCATTCCACTCCATTCCCCTCCATTCCATTCCACTCCCTTTCACTCCATTCCATTCCACTCCACTGCACTCCATTTCACTACAATCCATTCCACCCCATTCCATTCCTTTACGTTCCACTGCATTCCATGGCACTCCACTACATTCTATTCCACTACCCTTTTTACCAATCCATTCCAGTCCTTTCATTCCACTCCACTCCACCGCCGTCCATTCCATTCCATTCTATTCCATGCCATTGCTTTCCATTTCATTCCACTCCACTCCATTCCACGCCATTGCATTCCATCGCATTCCATTCCATTCCACTCCATTCCATTCCATTCAATTCCATTCCAATCCACTAGAAAAATTTCCATTACATTCCCTTCCATTCCGCTCCTTTCCGTTCCACTCCACTTCATTCCATTCCACTCCACTCGGGCTGATTCAATACCATTTTATTCCATTCCATTCCATTTCATTCCATTCCGCTCGGGTTGATTAAATTCCATTCCATTCCATTCCAATCCATTCCAGTTGATTCAATTCCATTCTATTCCATTTCATTCCATTGCATTCCATTCCATTCCAATCCATTCCAGTTGGGATGATTCCATTCCATTCTATTCCATTCCATTCCATTCCATTCCATTCCATTCCATTCCATTCCATTCCATTACATTACATTACATTACGTTCAATTCCACTCCATTCAAATCCATTCCGTTCCACCAGGGTTGATTCAATTCTATACTTTTCCATTCCATTCCATTCTATTCCATTCATTCCCCTCGTGTTGATTCCATTCCATTCCATTCCATTCTATTCCATTCCTTTCCATTTCACTCGGGTTGATTGAATTACATGCATTCCATTTCATTTCATTCCATTCCGTTCCACTGGGATTGATTCAATTCCATTCTATTCCATTGAATACCATTCCATTCCACTCCACTCCATTCCATTGCATTCCCTTCGGGTTCATTCAATTCCGTTCTATTCCATTCCATTCCATTCCATTCCAATCCATTCCACTAGTGTTGACTCAATTCAATTCCATTCCATTCTATTCCATTCTTTTCTGGTTGAATCAATTCCATTCCATTCCATACCACTCTGGCTGATTCAATTCCATTCCACTCCACTCCATTCCACTCCATTCCATTCAATTCTGTTCCATTCCACTTGATTCAATTCCATTGTATTCCATTCCATTCCATTCCACTCCATTCCATACCACTCCACTCCATTCCACTCCTTTCTACTCAATTATGTTATATTCCACTCCACTCCTCTCCACTCCACTCCATTGCTTTCCACTACTCTCCACTCAATTCCACTATTACACACCACTGCATTCCATTCCATTCCACTCCATTCCCTTCCATTCCATTTGATTCCACTCCATTCCATTCCATTCCACTCCAATCCTTTCCACTCTATTGCGTTCCATACCACTCCATTACAGTCCTCTCCACTCCATTCCACTCCATTACAGTCCTCTCTACTCCACTCCACTTCACTCCAATCCACTCCAATCCACTCCACTCCATGACACTCCATTCCACTCCACTCCACTCAACTCCACTCCAATCCACTCCTTTACACTCCTCTCCACTCCATTCCACTCCACTCCACTCCAAACCACTCCAATCCACTCCATTCCACTCCACTCCATTCCACTCCACTCAATTTCATTACACTCCACTCCATTCATCTCTACTCCGTTCCATTCCATTCCATTCTACTCCATTCCATTCCATTCAAATCCATTCCATTCCATTCCATTCCTTTCTTGTCCATTCCAGCCCACTCTAATACATTCCATTCCCCTCCACTCCTTCCCACTCTATTCTACTCCATTCTATTTAACCCCACTCCACAACACTCCACCACTCTCCACTCCACTACACTCCACTCCATTCCATTAAATTCCATTCCTTTCTAGTCCATTCCAGCCCACACTAATCCATTCCATTCCCCTCCACTCCATTCCACTCTGTTCCACTCCATTCTATTTAACCCCACTCCACAACACTCCACTACTCTCCACTCCACTCCACTCCACTCCACTCCATTCCATTCAATTCCATTCAACTCCATTTCATTTCATTCCACTCCACTCAACTCCACTCCATTCCACTCCAGGAAGTTACATTCCACTCAACTCTATTCCATTTCGCTCCACTCCATTCCACTCCATTAAACTCCATTCCATTCCAGTCGTCTCCACTCTACTGCATTCCACTCCACTCCATTCAATTCCACTCCATTCCACACCACTCCATTCCTTTCTATTCCTTTCCGTTCCATTCCACTGCATTCCTTTCCATTCCATTCCACTCCACTCCAATCCATTCTGCTCCAATAACTCCACTCCACTCAGCTCCATTCCTTTCGACTCCACTCCATTCCACTCCTGTCCACTCCATTCCTCCCACTCCACTCCATGCCACTGAAATCTACTCCATTCCACTCCACTCCATTCCATTTTACTCCACTCCACTCCATTCAACTCCACTCTACTACTTTCCATTCCACTCCATTCCACTCCATTCCACTCCACTTCTTTCTACTGCACTCCATTCCACTCCACTCCATTCCACTCCACTAAAACCCATTCCACTCCAATCCACTCCATTCCACTCCACTCCATTACATTCAACTCCACTCCACTCCTTTCAACCTCAATCCACGCCATTCCATTCCACTGCGCTCCTCTCCATTCCACTGCACTCCATTCCACTGTGCTTCATTCCACTCCAGTCAATTCCAAACCAATCCATTCCTTTGCGTCCCCCTCCACTCCACTCCATTCCAATACACACCATTCTACTCCATGCCCCTCCAATCCATTCAATTCCACTCCACTCCATTCCCCTCCACTCCACTCCAATCCACTCCACACCACTGTACTCCACTCCTTTCCATTTGATTCCAATCCATTCCAATCCACTCCATTCCAATCCATTCCATTCAACTACAGTCCACTCCACTCCATTCCACTCCTCTCCACTCCACTACACACCACTCTATTCCATTCCATTCCAATCCATTCCATTCCACTTTATTCCAATCCAATCCACTCCATTCCATTCCACTACATTCTATTCCATTTCACTCCACTCCACTCCATTCCACAGCAGCCCACTCCACTCCACTCCTTTCCACTCCATTCTATTCCCCTCCACTCTATTCCACTGCATTCCACTCCATTCCATTCCACTTCACTCCATTCCATTCCATTCCATCTCAGGCCATTCCATTCCATTCCACTCTATTCCATTCCACACAATGCCTCTCCAATCTACTCCACTCCACTCCATTGCATTCCATTCCACTCCAATCCACTCCAATCCACTCCAATCCATTCCATTCCATTCTTTTCCATTCCACTCCACTCCAAAACAATCCATTCCATTCCACTCCATTCCGTTCCATTACACTCCACTCCATTCCACTCCACCCCATTCAACTCCACAACATTCCATTACATTTCTGTTCATTCCATTCCACTCTAACCCATTTAATTCCACTCCACTCAATTCCACTCCATTCCACTCCATTCCATTCCATTCCATTCCACTGCTTTCCATTCCATTCCACTCCACTTCACTCCACTCCCTTCCACTGCATTCCATTCCACTCCGGTCCACTCCACTCCCCTCGACCATATTCCACTCATCTCCACTCCACTGCACTCCACTCTATTCCATTCCATTCCAATCCATTCCATTCCACACCATTCCAATCCACCCCACTCTATTCCATTCCACTCCATTAAATTCCATTGCACTCTACTCCACTCCTTTCAATTCCACACCACTCCACTGCACTCCAATCCATTCTACTCCACTCCACTCCATTCTATTCCCCTCCACTCTATTCCACTCCATTCCACTCCATTCCACTCCACTCCACTCCACTTCACTCCACTCCATTCCATTCCATCTCAGGCCATTCCATTCCATTCCACTCTATTCCATTCCACACCATGCCTCTCCAATCTACTCCACTCCACTCCATTGCATTCCATTCCACTCCAATCCACTCCAATCCACTCCAATCCATTCCATTCCATTCCTTTCCATTCCACTCCACTCCATAACAATCCATTCCATTCCACTCCATTCCGTTCCATTAAACTCCACTCCATAACAATCCATTCCATTCCACTCCATTCCATTCCATTACACTCCACTCCATTCCACTCAACCCCATTCAACTCCACAACATTCCATTGCATTCCTGTTCATTCCATTCCACTCTAACCCATTTAATTCCACTCCACTCAATTCCACTCCATTCCACTCCATTCCATTCCATTCCATTCCATTCCACTGCTTTCCATTCCATTCCACTCCACTTCACTCCACTCCATTCCACTGCATTCCATTCCACTCCGGTCCACTCCACTCCCCTCGACCATATTCCACTCATCTCCACTCCACTGCACTCCACTCTATTCCATTCCATTCCAATCCATTCCATTCCACACCATTCCAATCCACCCCACTCTATTACATTCCACTCCAATCCATTCCATTCCACACCATTCCAATCCACCCCACTCTATTCCATTCCACTCCATTAAATTCCATTGCACTCTACTCCACTCCTTTCAATTCCACACCACTCCACTGCACTCCACTCCATTCCACTCCACTTAACTCCTTTCCATTCCACTCCACTCCATTCCTCTCCACTCAATTTCATTCTACTCTATTCCATTCCAATCCATTCCACTCCAATCCATTACACTCCACTCCACTCCATTCCACTTCCTTCCATTCCACTCCACTCCATTCCATTCCGTCCCACTGCTTTCTATTACACTCCACTACATTCTATTCCACTCCTCTACTTTCTACTCCTTTCCACTCCCTTTCATTCCTCTCCATTCTAATCCACTCCACTGCCCTACACTCCATTCCATTCCATTCCCTGCCATTTCTTTCCATTCCATTCCACTCCAGTCCATTGAACTCCATTCCATTCCATTCCATAGCATTCCATTCCATTCCATGGCATTCCGTTCCATTCCATTCCATTCCATGGCATTCCATTCCATTCCTTCCACTCCACTTCAGTCTATTCCATTCCATTCTATTCCACTCCAATCCATTCCGCTCCACTCGACTCCACTCCATTCCACTCCTCTCCACTCCATTACTCTCACTGCACTCCATTCCACTCCAATCTATTCCATTCCACTCCACTCCATTCCTTTTCACTCCACTCCACTCCATTAAACTCCACTCTACTTCTTTCCATTCCACTCCACTCCACTCCATTCCAGTCCACTTACTTCTCCTGCACTCCACCACACTACACTCCATTCCACTCCTCTCCACTCCATTACACTCCACTGAAATCCATTCCACTCCAATCCACTGCATTCCACTCCACTCCATTTCATTCCATTCCACTCCACTCCTTTCAACTCCACGCCAGTCAATTCCATTCCACTCCAGTCCACTCCAGTCCACTGCACTCCACTCCATTCCACTACAGTCCATTCCACTGTGCTCCACTCCACTCCAGTCAATTCGAATCCACTCCATTCCTTTCCGTCCCACTCCGTTCCACTCCAGTCCACTACAAACCATTCTACTCCATGCCACTCCACTCCATTCCATTCCAATCCATTCCATTCCATCCCACTGCATTCCATTCCATTCCAATCCACTGAACTCCACTCCACTCCACGCCATTCCAGTGCATTCCAGTCCAATCAATTCCATTGCATTCCAATACACTCCATTACATTCCACACCACTACACTCCATTCCACTCCATGCCACTCCATTCAATTCTATTCAACAACATTCCATTCCATTCCATTCCATTTCATTCCACTCCACTCCATTCCATTCTACTCCACTCCATCCCATTCCATTCCACGCCATTCCATTCCTTTCAGTTCCATTCCATTCCAATCCACTCCATTCCATTCCACTCCACACCATTCAACTCCACAACATTCCATTTCATTCCTGTCCATTCCATTCCACTCTAACCCATTCCATTCCACTCCACCCAATTCCACTCCATTGCACTCCACTCCATTCCACACCACTCCACACCATTCCACTCCAGTCCACTCCATTCCATTCCACTGTATTCCACTTTATTCAATTCCATTCCACTCCACTTCACTCCATTCCACTCCACTCCGTTGCACCCCAATCCATTCCATTCTTCTCCACTCCATTCCACTCCTTTCCACTACTTTATATTATATTCCACTACACTCCACTCCATTCCACTCCATTCAACTCGATTGCACTCCATTCCATTCCATTCCACTCCATTCCATTCCACTCCACACCATTCCATTCCTTTCTCCTCTATTATATTATATTCCACTCCACTCCACTCCTCTCCTCTCCATTCCATTCCACTACTCTCCACTCAATTCCACTGTTTCACACCACTGCATTCCATTCCATTCCACTCCATTCCATCCCATTCCACTACACTCCACTCCATGCCACTCCATTTCTTTCCATTCCATTTGATTCCACTCCATTCCATTCCATTCCACTCCATTCCTTTCCACTCTATTCCGCTCGACTCCACTCCATTACACTCCTCTCCACTCTATTCCACTCCACTCCAATCCACTCCACTCCATGGCACTCCATTCCACTACAATCCACTCAACTCCTCTCCACTCCATTACACACCTCTCCACTCCATTCCATTGTAGTTCACTCCAAACCACTCAATACCACTCCATTCCTCTCCATTCCATTCCATTCAACTCCACATCACTCCATTCCATTCCATTCCAATCCATTCCACTCAGGTTGATTTCATTCCATTCCATTCCATTCCATTCCATCCCATTCCATTCCATTCCATTCCACTCGGGTTGATTCAATTCCATTCCATTCCATTCCATTCCATTTCAGTTGATTCAATTCCGTTCTATTCCATTCCATTCCATTCCATTTAATTCCATTCCATTCCATTCCATTCCATTTCAGTTGATTCAATTCCGTTCTATTCCATTCCATTCCATTCCATTTAATTCCATTCCATTCCATTTCATTCCATTCCATTCCATTTCATTTAATTCCATTCCATTAAATTCCATTCCATTTCATTCCATTTGATTCCATTCCATTGCATTCCATCCCATTCCTTTTCATTCCATTCCATTCCATTCCATTGCATTCCATTCCATTTCATTCCATTCCATTCCATACCATTCCATTCCATTCCATTTCATTTCATTCCATTCCATTCCATTCCATTTCATTTCATTCCATTCCATTCCATTCCATTCCATTCCATTTCATTCAATTCCATTCCATTCCATTTCATTCCATTCCATTCCATTCCATTCCATTCCATTCCATTCCATTTCATTCCATTCATTCCATTCCATTTCATTCCATTCCATTCCATTTCATTCCATTCCATTCCATTCCATTCCATTCCATTCCATTCCATTTCATTCCATTCATTCCATTCCATTTCATTCCATTCCATTCCATTTCATTCCATTCCATTCCATTTCATTCCATTCCATTCCATTTCATTCCATTCCATTCCATTCCATAGCATTCCATTACATTCCCCTCGGGTTGATTCCATTCCATTCCATTACATTCTATTCCATTCCCTTCCATTCCACTTGGGTTGATTGAATGCTATTGCATTAATTTCCTTTCCATTCCATTCCATTTCATTCCAATCCATTCCATTCCACTGGGGTTAATTCAATACCATTCTATTGTATTCCATTCCATTCAATTCCACTCCATTCCATTCCATGCCATTCAGGTTCATTCAATTGAATTCTATTCCATTCCATTCCATTCAATTCCATTCCATTCCATTACATTCCATTTCATTCAACTAGTGTTGTTTCAATTCCATTCCATTCCATTCCATTCCTTTCCAGTCGATTCAATTCCATTCCGTTCCATTCCATTCCATTACGTTCCATTCCATACCACTCTGGTTGATTCAATTCCCTTCCATTCCACTCCATTCCACTCCATTCCATTCCATTCCGTTCCATTCCGTTCCATTCCGTTCCATTCCAGTTTATTCAATTCCATTGTATTCCATTCCATTCCATTCCATTCCATTCCACTCCATTCCATTCCATTTCATTCCACTCCACTCCATTCCATTGCACTCAGATAGATTCAATTCCATCCCATTCCATTCCATTCCATTAAATTCCAATCCACTCCGCTCGTGTTGATTCAATTCCATTCTATTCCATTCCTTACCATACCATACCATTCCATTCCATTCAATTGGTTCAATTTCATTCTATTCCATTCCATTTCATTCTATTCCATTCCATTCCATTCCACTCGGGGTTATTCATTTTCATTCTATTCCATTCCATTCCATTCCATTTCATTCCATTACATTCCTTTCCATTCCACTCAGGTTGATTCCATTCCATTCCATTCCATTCCATTCCATTCCATTCCCCTCCATTTCATTCAATACCTTTCTATTCCGTTCCATTCCATTCCTTCTGGTTGATTCAATTCCATTCTATTCCTCTCCATTCCGTTCCATTCAGTTCCACTCCATTCCATTCCATTCCATTCCATTCCACTCGGGTTGATTCAATTTCGTTCTATTCCATTCCATTCCATACCATTCCATTCCAATCCATTCCATTCCATTCCCTTCCATTCCATTCCAATCCATTCCATTCCACTCCACATCACTACATTCCATTCCATTCCAATCCATTCCACTCAGGTTGATTCCATTCCATTCCATTCCACTCAATTGCATTCAATCCCATTCCATTCCACTTCATTCCACTCGGGTTGATTCCATTCCATTCCATTCCATTCCTTTCCATTCCATTTCAGTTGATTGAATTCCGTTCTATTCCATTCCATTCCATTCAATTCCATTCCACCCTGGTTGATTCCATTCGATTCCATTCCATTCCATTCCATTCCACCCTGGTTGATTCCATTCGATTCCATTCCATTCCTTTCCTTTCCATTCCATTCTAGTTGATTCAATTCCATCCTTTTCCATTTCATTCTATTCCACTCAGGTTGATTTAATTCCATTCTATGCCATTCCATTCCATTCCATGCCATGCCATTCCATTCCATTCCATTCCATTCCATTCCATTCCTTTCCATTCCACTCTTGTTGATTCAATTTCATTCTATTTCATTTCATTCCATTCCATTCCATTCCATTACTCTCGGGTTGATTCATTCCCATTCTATTTGTTTTCACTCCATTCCATTCCATTCCATTCCATTCATTTCCACTCAGGTTGATTCGATTCTATTCTATTGCATTTCACTACATTCCATTCCATTCCATTCCACTCGAGTGGATTCCATACCATTCTATTGCATTCCTTTCCATTCTACTCCATTCCATTCTATTCCATTCCATTCCATTCCATTCCATTCTCTTCCATTCCATTATACTCGGGTTCATTCAATTACATTCTACTGCATTTCACTCTATTCCATTCCATTCCATTCCATTCCATTCCATTCCATTACACTCGGGTTGATTCAATTCCATTGTATTCCACTCCATAAAATTCCATTCCATTCCACTCTGGTTGATTCCATTCCATTCCATACCATTCCTTTCCATTCCATTCCACTCCATTCCATTCCTTTCCAATTGATTCAATTCCATTCTATTCCATTCCATTCCATTCCATTCTTCTTGGATTGATTCAATTCCATTCTATTCAATGCCAGTCCATTCCATTCCATTCCATGCCATTCCTTTCCATTCCATTCCACTAGTGTTGATTCAATTCAATTCCATTCAAATCCATTCCATTCCATTCCATTCCATTCCATTCCATTCCATACCACTCTGGTTGATTCAATTCCATTCCATTCCACCCCATTCCATTTCATTCCATTCCATGCGATTCCATCCATTCCATTCCAATTGATTCAATTCCATTCGATTCCATTCCAAACCATTCCTTTCCGTTCCATTCCATTCCATTCCATTCCATTCCATTCCTTTCCAATTGGTTCAATTTCATTCTGTTCCATTCCATTCCATTCCATTTCATTCCATTCCATTCCATTCCATTCCAATCATGTTTATTCAATTCCATTCCATTTCATTCCATTCCATTCCATTCCATTCCATTCAATTCCATTCCATTGCATTCCATTCCACTCAGGTTGATTCAATTCCATTCCATTCCGTTCCAATCCATTACATTCCATTCAATTACATTCGATTCCATTCCATTCCATTCCAGCTGTTTCACTTCTTTTGCATTCTATTGCATTCCATTCCATTCGACTCGGGTTCATTCAATTCCATTCTACTCCATTCAATTCCATTCCATTCCTGTCGGGTTGATTCAATTCCATTCTATTCCATTCCGTTCCACTCCATTCCATTCCATTCCATTCATTCCCATTCCATTCCATTCCATTCCATTCCATTCAAATCCATTCCATCCCATTCTATTCCACTCAGGCTGATTCAATTCCTTTCCATTCCATTCCATGATATTCTGTTCCATTCCATTCCATTCCTATTGATTAAATTCCATTCTATTCCATTCCATTCCATTCCTTTCCAGTTGTTTCCATTACATTCCTTTCCATTCCATTACATTACATTCCTTTCCAGTTGATTCTAATCCATTCTATTCCATTCCATTCCATTCCATTGCATTCCATTCCATTCCATTCCATTTCATTCCATTCTATTCCATTCCATTCCTTTCCATTTCATGCCATTCCATTCCATTCCAGTTGATTCAATTCCATTCTTTTCCATTCCATTCCATTCCAATCAATTCCACTCCATTCCATTCCATTCTACTAGGGTTTATTCCATTCCATTCCATTCCACTTGATTCAATTCCATTCTATTCCATTCCATTCAATTCCATTCCAGTTCATTCTTTTGCATTTTACTGCATTCCAATCCATTCCATTCCATTCCAATCCATTCCATTCCATTCCATTCCACTCGGGTTTATACCATTCCATTGTATTCCATACCATTCCATTCCATTCCACTCCACTCGGGTTGATTCCTTTCCATTCCATTCCATTCCGTCCTTTTCCATTCATTTCCATTCCATTCCACTCGGGTTGATTCCATTCCATTCCATTCCATTCTATTCCTTTCCATTCCATTCCATTACATTCCGTTCCATTCCACTCAGGTTGATTCAATACCACTTTATTCCATTCCATTCCATTCCGCTCGGGTTGATTAAATTCCATTCCATTCCATTCCTGTCCATTCCAGTTGATTCAATTCCATTCTATTCCATTTCATTCCATTCCATTCCAATCCATTCCACTTGGGATGATTCCATTCCATTCTATTCCATTCCATTCCATTCCTTTCCTTTCGATTCCACTCCATTCCAATCCATTCCATTCCACTTGGGTTGATTCATTTCTGTACTATTCCATTCCTTCCATTGCATTCCATTCCATTCATTTCCACTTGTGTTGATTCAATTCTATTCTACTGCATTTCACTCCATTCCATTCCATTCCATTCCCCTCGAGAGGATTCCATTCCATTATATTGCATTCCATTCAATTCCATTCCATTTTGCAAGAGTGGATTCCATACCATTCTATTGCATTCCTTTCCATTCTACTCCATTCAATTCCATTCCATTCCCTTCTCCTCCATTCCATTACACCTGTGTTCATCCAATTACATTCTACTGCATTTCTCTCTATTCCATTCCGTTCCATTCCATTCCATTCCATTCCATTCCATTACACTCGGGTTGATTCAATTCCATTGTGTTCCATTCCGTTCCATTCCATTCCACTCCGGTTGATTCCATTCCATTCCCTACCATTCCTTTCCATTCCATTCCATTCCAATTGATTCAATTCCATTCTATTCCATTCCATTTCATTCCATTCCATTCCATTCCATTCCATTCCATTCCATTCCATTCCTCTTAGATTGATTCAGTTCCATTCTATTCAGTTCCAGTCCATTCCATTCCATTCCATGCCATTCCATTCCATTCCCCTAGTGTTGATTCAATTCAAATCCATTCAAATCCTTTCCATTCCATTCCATTCCATTCCATACCACTCTGGTTGATTCAATTCCATTCCATTCCACTGCATTCCATTTCATTCCATTCCGTGCAATTCCATCAATTCCATTCCATTCCAGTTGATTCCATTCCATTCCATTCCATTCCATTCCATTCCACTCCACTCCACTTCATTCCATTCTATTTCATTCCACTACACTCCATTCCATTCCATTCCATTACACTCGGATTGATTCAATTCCATCCCATTCCATTACATTCCATTACATTCCAATCCACTCCACTCGGGTTGATTCAATTCCATTCGATTGCATTCCATACCATTACATTCCTTTCCCTTCCATTCCATTCCACTCCATTGCTTTCCAATTTGTTCAATTTCATACTATTCCATTCCATTCGATTCCATTTCATTCCATTCCTTTCCATTCCACTCGGGTTTATTCAATTCCATTCTATTTCATTGCATTCCATTCCATTCCATTCATTCCCATTCCATTCCATTCCATCCCATTCTATTCCACTCAGGTTGATTCAATTCCTTTCCATTTCTTTCCATGAAATTCCATTCCATTCCATTCCATTCCTATTGATTAAATTCCATTCTATTCCATTCCATTCCATTCCATTCCATTCCATTCCACTCCACTCCATTCCATTCCATTTCATTCCACTCCACTCCTTTCCATTCCATTCCATTCCACTGGGATTGATTCAACTTCATCCCATTCCATTCCATTCCATTGCTTTCCAATCCACTCCACTCGGGTTGATTCAATTCCATTCGATTCCATTCCATACCATTCCATTCCGTTCCATTCCATTCCATTCCATTTCTTTCCCATTGGCACAATTTCATTCTATTCCATTCCATTCCATCCCATTCCATTTGATTCCATTCCATTCCACTCCAGTTGTTTCAATTCCATTGAATTCCCTTGCATTCCATTCCATTCCACTTGGGTTCATTCAATTCCATACTACTCCATTCAATTCCATTCCATTCCAGTCGGGTTGATTCAATTCCATTCTATTCCATTCCATTCCACTCCATTCCATTGCATTCCATTCCATTCATTCCCATTCCATTCCATTCCATCCCATTCTATTCCACTCGGATTGATTTAATTCCTTTCCATGCCATTCCATGAAATTCCATTCCATTCCATTCCATTCCATTCCATTTGATTCCTCTTGATTAAATTCCCTTCTATTCCATTCCATTCCATTCCATTCCATTCCATTCCATTCCAGTTGTTTCCATTACATTCCTTTCCATTCCATTGCAGTTGATTCTATTCCATTCTATTCTATTCCATTCCATTCCATTCCCTTCCCTTCCATTTCATTCCATTCCATTCCATTCTATTTCATGCCATTCCATTCCATTCCAGTTTACTCAATTCCTTTCTTTTCCATTCCATTCCATTCCATTCCTTTCCATTCCATTCCATTCCAATCAATTCCCCTCAATTCCATTCCATTCTACTAGGGTTTATTCCATTCCATTCCATTCCATTCCACTTGATTCAATTGCATTCTATTCCATTCCATTCCATTCAATTCCAGTTCATTCATTTACATTCTACTCCTTTCCATTCCATTCCACTCCTTTCCATTCCATTCCATTCCATTCGTGTTGATCCAATTACATTATGTTCCATTCCATTCCATTCCATTCCATCCATTCCATTCCATACCATTCCATTCCATTCCACCCGGCTCGGGTTGATTCTGTTCCATTCCATTCCATTCCGTTCTTTTCCATTCCTTTCCATTCCATTCCACTAAGGTTGGTTCCATACCATTCCATTCCATTCTATTCCTTTCCATGCCACTCCATTACATTCCGTTCCATTCCACTCGGGCTGATTCAATACCATTTTATTCCATTCCATTCCATTCCGCTCGGGTTGATTAAATTCCATTCCATTCCATTCCAATCCATTCCAGTTGATTCAATTCCATTCTATTCCATTTCATTCCATTGCATTCCATTCCATTCCAATCCATTCCAGTTGGGATGATTCCATTCCATTCCATTCTATTCCATTCCATTCCATTCCATTCCATTCCATTCCATTCCATTCCATTCCATTACATTACATTACATTACGTTCAATTCCACTCCATTCAAATCCATTCCGTTCCACCAGGGTTGATTCAATTCTATACTTTTCCATTCCATTCCATTCTATTCCATTCATTCCCCTCGTGTTGATTCCATTCCATTCCATTCCATTCTATTCCATTCCTTTCCATTTCACTCGGGTTGATTGAATTACATGCATTCCATTTCATTTCATTCCATTCCGTTCCACTGGGATTGACTCAATTCCATTCTATTCCGTTGAATACCATTCCATTCCACTCCACTCCATTCCATTGCATTCCCTTCGGGTTCATTCAATTCCGTTCTATTCCATTCCATTCCATTCCATTCCATTCCAATCCATTCCACTAGTGTTGACTCAATTCAATTCCATTCCATTCTATTCCATTCTTTTCTGGTTGAATCAATTCCATTCCATTCCATTCCATTCCATACCACTCTGGCTGATTCAATTCCATTCCACTCCACTCCATTCCACTCCATTCCATTCAATTCTGTGCCATTCCAGTTGATTCAATTCCATTGTATTCCATTCCATTCCATTCCATTCCACTCCACTCCATTCCATTCCATTTCATTCCACTCCACTCCATTCCATTCCATTTCATTCCACTCCACTCCATTCCATTCCATTCAATTCTGCTCGGATTGATTCAATTCCATCCCATTCCATTCCATTCCAATCCACTCCACTCGTGTGGATTCAATTCCATTCTATTCCATTTCATACCATACCATTCCATTCCATTCCAGTTGGTTCAATTACATTCTATTCCATTCCATTCCATTCCATTCCATTCCATTCCATTCCGGTTGATTCCTTTCCATTCCATTCCATTCCATTCCATTCATTCCCATTCCATTCCATTCCATTCCAACCCATTCCATTCCAACCCATTCCATTCCATTCCAACCCATTCCATTCCACTCGGGGTGATTCTGTTCCTTTCCATTGCATTGCATTCCATTCCATTCCATTCCTATTGAATAAATTCCATTCTATTCCATTCCATTCAAGTTGTTTCCATTCCGTTCCTTTCCATTCTATTGTATTCCCTTCCATTCCAGTTGATTCTATTCCATTCTATTCCATTCCATTCCATTCCATTCCATTCCTCTCCAGTTGATTCTATTCCGTTCTATTCCATTCCATTGCATTCAGTTCCATTCCATGTGATTCAATTCCAATCTTTTCCATTCCATTCCATTCCATTCCAATCAATTCCACTCCATTCTATTCCATTCTACTGGAGTTGATTCCATTCCATTCCATTCCATTCAATTCCACACCATTCCGTTCCATTCCACTTGATTCATTTCCATTCTATTCCATTCCATTCCATTCCATTCCAGTTCATTCAATTCCATTCTATTCCATTACATTACATTCCAGTTCTTTCGGGTTGATAAAATTACATTCTGTTCCATTGCATTCCATTCCACTCCATTCCAATCCATTCCACTAGGGTTGATTCCATTCCATTCCATTCTATTCTATTCCTTTCCTTTCCATTCCACTCAGGTTGATTCCATTCCATTCCATTCCATTCCAATCCATTCCTTTCCATTCCATTTCATTCCACTCCATTGCATTCCATTCCACTTCACTTGGTTTGATTCAATACCAGTCTATTACATTCCATTCCATTGCATTCCGTTCCATTCCATTACGCTCGGGTTGATTCAATTCAATTCCATTCCATTCCATTCAATTCCAGTTGATTCTATTCAATTCTGTTCCATTCCATTCCATTCCATTCCATTTCATTCCTTTCCTTTCCACTGGGGTTGATTCAATTCCATTCTATTTCATTAAATTCCATTACATTCCATTCCAGTCGTTTCCATTCCAATCCATTCCACTCGGTTTGATTCAACTGCATTCTATTCCATTCCATTCCATTCCATTCCAAACCTTTCCATTCCACTCCAATTCAATCCATTCCATTCCATTCCATTCCACTCGTGCTGATACCGTTCCATTCCATTACATCCCATCCCATTCCCTACAATTTCACTCGGGTTGTTTCAATTCCATTCTGTTCTATTCCATTCCATTCCATTCCATTCCATTCCATTCCATTGGGGTTGATTGAATTGCATTCCATTCCATTCCGTTCCATTCCATTCCATGGCATTACACTCGGTTTGATTCAATTCCATTCTATAACATTCCATTCCATTCCAGTTCATTCTATTCCGTTCTATTCCATTCCATTCCATTCCATTCCAATCCATTCCAATCGGGTTTATTCCATTCCATTCCATTCCATTCCATTCCATTGCATTCCATTCCATTCTATTCCATTCCATTCCACACCATTCCATTCCATTCCACTACACTCGGTTTGATTCCATTCCATTCCATTCCATTCTATTCCATTCCTTTTCATTCCATTCCCCTCGGGTTGATTCCAATCCATTCCATTCCATTCCATTCCTTTCCATTCCGTTCCATTCCATTCCTTTCCATTCCGTTCCATTCCTTTCCTTTCCACTCAGGTTGATTCAATTCCATTCTATTCCATTCCATTCCATTCTATTCCATACCATTACATTCCATTCCGCTCGATTTCATTCCATTCCATTCCATTCCATTCCAGTTGATTCAATTCCATTCTATTCCATTCCATTGCATTCCATTCCATTCCATTCCGCTCAGGTTCATTCAATTCCATTCCATTCCATTCCATTCCATTCTTGTTGATTCAATTTCATTCCATTCCATTCCATTCCATCCCATTCCATTCCATTCCATTGCATTCCACTGGGGTTGATTCAATTCCATTCTACTCCATTCCATTCCACTCTTTTCCATTCCATTCCATTCCACTCGGTTTGATTCAGTTGCATTCTATTCCATTCCATTCCATTCCAGTCCATTCCAGTTGATTCAATTCCATTCTATTCCATTTCTTTCCATTCCATTCTATTCCATTCCATTCCAATGCATTCCAGTTGGGATGATTCCATTCCATTCCATTTCATTCCATTCCGTTCCATACCATTCCTTTCCATTCCATTACTTTCGATTCGACTCCATTCCATTCCATTCCATTCCACTTGTCTTCATTCAATTCTGTAGTATTCCATTCCATTCCATTCCATTCCATTCCATTGCATTCCATTCCATTCCATTCCATTGCATTCCATTCCATTCCATTCCATTCCATTCCATTCCATTCCATTCCATTCCATTGCATTCCATTCCATTCCATACCACTCTGGCTGATTCAATTCCCTTCCATTCCACTCCATTCCATTCCGTTGCATTCCATTCCATTCCATACCACTGTGGCTGATTCAATTCCATTCCATTCCACTCCATTCCATTCCATTCCATTCCATTCCATTCCATTCCATTCCATTCTGTTCCAGTTGGTTCAATTCCATTGTATTCCATTCCATTCCATTCCATTCCACCCCACTCCATTCCATTCCGTTTCATTCCACTCCACTCTATTCCATTCCATTTCTTTCCACTCCACTCTATTCCATTCCATTCAATTCCACTCGGATTGATTCAATTCCATCCCTTTCCATCCCATTCCAATCCACTCCACTCGTGTTGATTCAATTCCATTCTACTCCATTTCATACCACACCATTCCATTCCATTCCATTCCATTTCATTCCATTCCATTCCAATTGTTTCAATTTCTTTCTATTCCATTCCTTTCTATTCCGTTTCATTCCGTTCCACTCCATTCCGTTCCTCTCGGATTTATTCACTTCCATTCTATTTCTTTCCATTCCATTCCATTCCATTCCATTCATTCGCATTCCATTCCATTCCATTCCATCCCATTCCATTCCACTCGTGTTGATTCTGTTCCTTTCCATTCCATTGCATTCTATTCCATTCCATTCCTGTTGATTAAATTCCATTCTATTCCATTCCATTCCATTCCATTCCATTCCATTCCAGTTGTTTCCATTACATTTCTTTCCATTCCATTCCGTTCCCTTCCGTTCCAGTTGATTCTATTCCGTTCTATTCCATTCCATTCCATTCAATTCCATTCCAGTTGATTCTATTCCGTTGTATTCCATTCCATTGCATTCCATTCCATTCCAGTTGATTCAATTCCAATCTTTTCCATTCCATTCCGTTCCATTCCATTTCAATCAATTCCACTCCATTCCATTCCATTCTACTGGAGTTGATTCCATTCCATTCCTTTCTGTTCCATTCCACTTGATTCAATTCGATTCTATTCCATTCCATTCAGTTTTGTTCCAGTTCATTCAATTCCATTCTATTCCATTCCATTCCATTCCATTCCATTCCGTTCGGGTTGATTCAATTATATTCTGTTCCATTCCATTCCACTCCATTCCAATCCATTCCACTCGGGTTGATTCCATTCCATACCATTCCATTCCATTCCTTTCTATTCCATTCCTTTCCATTCCATTCCACTTGGCTTGATTCCATTCCATTCCATTCCATTCCATTCCATTCCTTTCCATTCCATATCATTCCATTCCATTCCATTCCGTTCCTTTCCATTCCATTTCATTACATTCCATTACATTCCATTCCATTCCACTTGGTTTGATTCAATACCATTCTATTCCTTTCCTTTCCATTCCATTGCATTCGGGTTGATTCCATTCCATTCCATTCCATTCCATTGCATTGCATTCGGGTTAATTCAATTACATTATGTACCATTTCATTCCATTCCATTCCATTCCAATCCATTCCACTCGGGATTTTTCCATTCCATTGCATTCCATTACATTCCATACCATTCCATTAAATTCCACTCCACTCGGTTTGATTCCATTCCATTCCATTCCATTCTATTACATTCCTTTCCATTCCATTCCACTCGGGTTGATTCCATTCCATTCCATTCCCTTCCCTTCCCTTCCATTCCATTCCATTCCATTCCTTTCCACTCGGCTTGATTCAATACCATTCTATTCCATTCCATTCCATTGCATTCCATTACATTCTGCTCGGTTTGATTCAATTCCATTCCCTTCCAGTTGACTCAATTCCATTCTATTCCATTCCATTCCATTCCATTGCATTCCATTCCATTCCATTCCATTGCATTCCATTCCATTCCATTCCGTTTGGGTTGATTCAAATCCATTCCATTCCATTCCATTCTAGTTGTCTCAATTCCATTCTATTCCATTCCATTCCATTCCATCCCATTCCCTTCCACTGGGGTTGATTCAATTCCATTCTATTCGATTCCATTCCATTCCATTACATTCCACTATTTTCCATTCCATTCCACTCGGTTTGATTCAATTGCTTTGCATTCCATTCCATTCCTTTCCATTCCAATCCAATTCAATCCATTCCATTCCATTCCATTCCATTCCACTCGTGCTGATACCATTCCATTCCATTCCATTCCCTTCAATTTCACTCGGGTTTATTCGATTCCATGTTATTCTATTCTATTCCATTCCATTCCTTTCCATTCCGTTCCATTCCATTCCATTCGGGTTGATTCAATTGCATTCCATTCCATTCCATTCCATTCCATTCCGTTCCATTCCATTCCATTTTATTACACTCTGGTTGATTCAATTCCGTTCTTTACCATTCCATTCCATTCCATTCCATTCCATTCCATTCCATTCCATTCCATTCCATTCCACTCCATTCTACTCAGGTTGATTCTATTCCATTCCATTCCAGTTGATTCAATTACATTCAATTCCATTCCATTGCACTCAATTCCATTCCGTTGCATACCATTCCATTCCGTTCCATTCCATTCCATTCCATTCCAGTTGTTTCAATTCCATTCCATTCCATTCTATTCCATTCCATTACTTTCCATTCATTTCCACTCAGGTTGATTCAATTCCATTCTGTTCCATTCCATTCCATTCCATTCCATTCCATTCCACTCGTGTTGTTTCAATTCCTTTCCATTCCCTTCCATTCCATTACATTGCAGTTGATTCCATTCCTTTCTATTCCATTCCATTCTATTCCATTACATTCCATTCCTTTCCTTTCCTTTCCATTCCACTCCATTCCATTCGAATCCATTCCACTTGGGATAATTCCATTCCATTCTATTCCATTCAATTCCATCCCATTCCATTCCATTCAATTCCACTCCATTCCACTCCACTGGGGTTGATTCCATTCCATTCAATTCCATTCCATTCTATTCCATTCCATTCCATTCCATTCCATTCCATTCGGTTTGATTCCTTTCCATTCCACTCCATTCCATTCCATTCTATTCAATTCCATTTCATTCCGTTCCATTCTATTCCATTCCAATCCATTACATTCCACTCCACATCACTCTATTCCATGCCATTCCATTCCACTAGGGGTTGATTCCATTCCTTTCCATTCCATTGCATTCTATTCCTTTCTCTTCCCCTCGCGTTGATTCAGTTCCATTGTATTCCATTTCATTGCATTCTATTCCGTTCATTTCCATTTCATTCCATTCCATTCCATTCCATTCCATTCAGAACGATTCCATTCCATTCCATTCCATTCCATTGCATTCCATTCCTTTCCATTCCTTTCCACTACGCTTGATTCAAATGGATTCTATTCCATTCCTTTCCATTTCATTTCATTCAATTCCATTTCATTCCAATCCATTGCATTCCATTCCTTCCACTCGGGTTGATTCAATTCCATTCTATTCCATTGGATTCCATTCCATTGGATTCCATTCCATTCCATTCCACTCGGGTTGATTCAATTGCATTCTATTCCATTCCATTACATTACAATACAATCCATTCCTTTCCACTCCACTTCACTCTATTCCATTCCATTCCATTCCACTCCGGTTGATTCCATTCCAATCCATTCCATTCCATTCCATTCCATTCCACTCGGCTTGATTCAATTCCACCTTATTCCATTCCATTCCTTTCCATTCCATTCCATTCCATTCCATTCCTTTCCATTCCATTCCTTTCCATTCTATTCCATCCCAATCGGGTTGATTTCATTCAATTCCCTTCCGTTTCATTCCTTTCCATCCCATTCCACTCCATTCCATTCAATTTCATTCCTTTGTGGTTGATTCAATTCTATTCTATTCCATTAAATTCCATTCCATTCCATTCCTTTCCAGCTGATTCAATTGCCTTCTATTCTATTCCATTCCATTCTTTTCCATTTCATTCCGTTCTATTCCATTCCAGTTGATTCAATTCCATTCTATTCCATTCCATTCCATTCCATACCATTCCCTTCCATTCCGTTCCATTCTATTCCTGTTGATTCGTTTTCATTCTATTCCTTTCCATTCCATTCCTTTCCATTAAATTCCGTTCCATTCCATTCCATTCCTGTTGATCCCAATCCATTCTATTCCATTCCACTGCATTCCATTCTATTCCACTCCTTTCCTTTCCTTTCCATTCCCTTCCATTCCACTCCATTCCATTCCATTCAGATTATTTCAATACTGTTCCATTCCATTCCATTCCATTCAATTACACTCGGGTTGATTCAATTCCATTCTGTTCCATTCCATTCCATTTCATTTCATTCCAACCCATTCCATTTCATTCCACTCCATTCCATTCCATTCCATTCCATTTCATTCCACTCCATTCCATTCCATTCCTTTCCATTCCATTCCATTCCATTCCATTATATTGCACTCAGGTTGATTCCATTCCATTCCATTCCATTCCATTATATTGCACTCAGGTTGATTCCATTCCATTCCATTCCATTCCATTCCATTCCATTCCTGTTCATTTAATTCCATTCTATTCTCTTCCATTGTATTCCATTCCATTCAATTCCATTCCTGTTGATTCAATTCCATTCTATTCCTTTCTGTTCCATTGCATTCCATTCCATTCCATTCCATTCCATTTCTTTCCTGTTCATTCAATTCTATTGTACTCCTTTCAGTTCTATTCCATTCCATTTCCGTTGTTTCAATTCCATTCTCTTCCATTCCATTCTAATCCATTGCATAGCATTCCATTCCATTCCATTCCAGTTGATTCAATGCTATTCTATTCCATTCCAGTCCATTCCAATCCATTCCATTCCATTCCATTCCATTCCATTCCAGTTGATTCCATTCCATTCCAATCCTCTCCATTCCATTCCATTCCACTTCATTTCATTCCATTCCATTCCAGTTGATTCAATTCTATTCTATTCCATTCCAATCCATTCCTTTCCACTCTGGTTGATTTAATTCCATTCCATTCCACTACATTCCATTCTATTCCTTTCCAGTCCATTCCATTCCAACCCATTCCTATTCATTCAATTCCACTCTATTCCCTTCCATTATTTTCCATTCCATTGCATTCCATTCCATTCCATTCCAGTTGATTCAATTCAGTTCGATTCCATAGCATTCCATTCCATTCCACTCGAGTTGACTCAGTTCCATTCTATTCCATTCCATTCCATTCCATTCCATTCCATTCCATTCCATACCATTCCATTCCATTACATTACATTCCACTCTGGTTGTTTCAATTCCATTCCATTCCCTTCCATTCCATTCCTTTCCATTCCAGTCGGTTTGATTCCATTCCATTCCATTCCATTCCATTCCATTCCATTCCACTCCACTCCATTCCATTCCTATTGATTCAATTCCACTCTATTCCATTCCATTCCTTTCCGTTCCATTCCATTCTATTCATGTTGTTTCCATTCCATTCCTTTCCAGTGGATTCACTTTCGTTCTATTCCATTCCATTCCATTCCATTCCATTTCACGAGGGTTGATTGCATTCCGTTCCGTTCCATTGCATTCCATTCCACTCCATTACACTCTCATTAATTCAATTCCCTTCTATTCAATTAAATTCCATTCCATTCCATTCCACTGTTTTCCTTTGCATTCCATTCCATTGCGTTCCTTTCCATTCCATTCCATTCCAGTTGATTCTATTTCGTTCTATTCCATTTCATTCCATTCCATTCCATTCCATTAGTTTCCATTCCATTCGGGTTGATTCAGTTCCATTCTATTGCATTCCATTCCGTTCCATTCCATTGCATTCCATTCCATTCTGTTCCATTCCAGTCCATTTCAATCCTTTCCATTCCTCTCTGGTTGATTACATTCCATTCCACATCATTCCATTCCATTCCATCCCATTAAATTCCATTCGACTCTGGTTGATTCCATTCCATACCATTCCTTTCCATTCTATTCCATTCCATTCGGTTCGTGTTGATTCCATTCCATTCCATTCCATTCTATTCCATTCCATTGCATTCCATTCCTTTCCATTCCACTTCACTCCACTCCAGTTGCTTCCATTCCATTCCAATCCATTCCATTCCATTCTTTTCCATTCAGGTTGATTCCATTCCTTTCGATTCGATTCCATTCCATTCCTTTCCATTCCATTCAATTGCATTCAACTCGGGTTTACTCCATTCCATTCCATTGCATTCCATTCCATTCCATTCCATTCCATTGCATTGCATTCCTTTCCATTCCATTCCATACCACTTGGGTTGATTAAGTTCCATGCTATTCCATTCCATTCCATTCCACTCCGTTCCATTCCATTCCACTCGGGTTGATTCCATTCCATTCCATTACATTACATAACATTACATTACGTTACATTCCACTCGGGTTGATTCAATTCCATTCCATTCCATTCCATTCCATTCCTTTCCTTTCCATTCCATTGTATTCCATTCCATACCATTACCCTGGTGTTGATTCTATAGCATTCTATTCCATTCCATTCCATTACATTACATTCTACTCGAGTTGAATCCATTCCATTCCATCCCATTCCATTCCATTCTAATCCTTTGCATTTCACTAGGGCTGATTCCATTCCATTCCATTCCTTTCCAGTTGATTCAATTCCATTCTATTCCATTCCATGGCATTCCATACCATTCCATTCCATTCCTGTTGATTCAATTCCATTCTATTCTATTCCATTCCATTCCATTCCATTCCATTCCATTCCATTCCATTCCATTCCATTCCATTCCTTTCCCTTTCATTCCATTCCAATCCACCCCATTTCTTTCCATTCCAATCGGGTTGATTCCATTCCATTCCATTCCAGTCCAGTCCAGTCCATTCCACTCGGGTTGAATCCATTCCATTCCATTCCATTCCATTCCATTCCATTCTATTGTATTCCATTCCATTCCATTCCATTCTCTCGGATTGATTCCTTTCCATTCAATTCCATTCCACTTGGGATGATTCCGTTCCATTACAGTGCATTCTATTCCATTCCGTTCTACTCAGGTTTATTGCATTCCATTCCTTTCCATTCCATTCCATTCCATTCAATTAAGGTTGGTTTCATTTCACTCCATTCCATTCCATTCCACGTGGTTTGATTCCACTACATTCCGTTACTCTCGGTTTGACTCCATTCCTCTCCACTCCATTTCATTCCATTCCATTTCACCCCATTTAATTCCATTCCAATCCATTCCTTTCCACTCAGGTTGACTCCATTCCATTCCATTCCATTCCATCCATTCCATTCAATTCCACTCGTGTTTATTCAATTCCATTCTAATCCATTCCATTTAATTCCATTCTTTTCCATTCCATTGCATTCCATTCCATTCCATTCCACTCCGGTTGATTGAATTCCATTCTATTGAACTCCATTCCTTTCCATTCCATTCCATTGTACTCCAGTTGAATCCATTCCATCCCATTCCATTCCATTCCAATCGGGTTGATTCCATTCCATTCCATTCCTTTCCATTCCACTCGGGTTGATTGCATTGCATTCCATTCCATTTCATTCCATTCCATTTCATTCCACTCTGCTTTATCTCATTCCTTTCCAATCCATTCCATTCCATTTCATTCCATTCCCTTCCAATTCACAACATTCCATTCCATTCCATTCCATTGCATTCCATTGCATTCCATTCCATTCCATTCCACTCGTGTTGATTCAATTCCATTCTAAGCCATTCCATTCCATTCCATTCCTGTCCATTCCATTGCATTTCATTCCATTCCATTCCACTCGGGTTGATTCAATTCAATTCTATTCCATTCCTTTCCACTCCATTCCATTCCATTCCATACCATTCTACTCGAGATGATTCCATTCCATTTCATTCCATTCCATTCCATTTACGTTGATTATATTCCATTCCATTCCATTCCATTCCATTCCATTCCATTCCACTCCATTCCATTCCGCTCGGGTTGATTCCATTCCATTCCATTCGATTCCTTTCCATTCACTTCCATTCAATTCCACTAGGGTTGATTCCATTCCATTCCATTGCGTTCCATTCCATTCCATTGCATTCCATTCCATTCCATTCCATTGCTTTGCATTCCACTCGGATGGATTCAATTCCTTTCCATACCATTCCATTCCATTCCATTCCATTCCACTCAGCTTGATTCCTTTCCATTCCATTCCATTCCATTGCATTCCATTCCATTTCATTGCATTCCTTTCCATACCATTCCATTCCATTCCATTCCAGTTGATTCAATTCCTTTCTATTCCATTTCGTTCCACTCCATTCCTTTCCATTCCATTCCATTCCACTCTGGTTGATTCCATTCCATTGCATTCCATTCCATTCCACTCATCTCGGGTTTATTCAGTTCCATTCTATTCCATTCCATTCCCTTCCATTAAATTACATTCCATTCCATTCAATTGCATTCCATTCCATTCCATTCCTACCGGTTGATTCCATTCCATTCCATTCCATTGCATTCCATTCCACTCGGTTTGATTCGATTCCATTCCATTCCATTCCACTCGGGTTGGTTCCATTCCATTCCATTCCATTCCATCCATTCTATTCCATTCCATATCAGTCGGGTTGATTCCATTCCATTCCATTCCACTCCATTCCATTCCATTCCATTCCATTCCATTCCATTCGGGTTCATTCCAATCCATTCCGTTCCATTCCATTCCACTCGCTTTGATTCGAATTCATTCCATTCCATTCCTTTCCTTTCCATTCCATTCCAGTCAATTCCATTCCATTCCACTCCATTCCATTCCATTTTATTCTATTCCAATCACGTTGATTCCATTCCGTGCCTTTCCATTCCAGTCGTGTTGATTCCATTTTATTCCTTTGCAATCCATTCTATTCCATTCCAGTCAATTCCATTCCATTCCACTCCATTCCATTCCATTTTATTCTATTCCAATCCCGTTGATTCCATTCCGTGCCTTTCCATTCCAGTCGTGTTGATTCCATTTTATTCCTTTCCATTCCATTCTATTCCACTCGAGTTGATTCCATTCCATTCCTTTCCATTTCATTCTATTCCATTCCACTCGGGGTGATTCAATTCCATTCTATTCCTTTCCATTCCATTCCATTCCATTCCATTCCATTCCATTGTACTCGAGTTGAATCCATTCCATTCCATTCCTTTCTATTCCATTTCACTCGAGTTGATTCCATTCTATTCCATTCTATTCCATTCTACTCTTGTTGATTCTATTCCATTTCGTTCCACTCCATTCCATTCCATTCCATTCCATTCCATTCAATTGCACTCGGGTTGATTCCATTCCATTCCATTCCATTGCATTCCATCCCATTCCATTCCACTGGGGTTGATTCATGCCATTCCATTCTATTCCATTCGATTCCATTCTACTTTTGTTGATTCCATTCCTTTCCATTCCTTTTCATTCCATTCCATTCCATTCCATTCTTTTCCATTCCATTCAATTCCATTCCATTCCATTCAACTGGGTTTGATTCCATTCCATTCCAATCCATTCCATTCCATTCCATTCCACTCAGGTTGATTCCATTCCATTCCATTCCATGCCATGCCATTCCTTTACATTCCTCTCCGGTTTATTGCATTCCATTCCATTCCATTCCATTCCATTCCATTCGTGTTGATTCCATTCCGTTCCGTTCCATTCTAATCCATTCCATTCCATTGCATTCCTTTCCATTCCACTCGGTTTATTCCATTCCATACCATTCCATTCCATTCTATTGCATTCCATTCCATTGCATTCCATTCCATTCCATTCCACTGGGGATGATTCCGTTCCATTCCATTCCATTCCATTCCATTCTACTCGGGTGTATTCCATTCCATTCCTTTCCATTCCACTCCATTCTATTCAATTCAGGTTGATTTCATTCCATTCCATTCCATTCCACTCTGTATGAATCCATTATATTCCGTTACACTCGGGTTGATTCCATTCCACTCCACTGCATTCCATTCCATTCCATTTCACACCATTCCATTCCTTTCCAAACCATTCCATTCCACTCAGGTTGATTGCATTACATTCCCCTCCATTCCATTCCAATCTGGTTGATTCAATTCCATTCTAATCCATGCCATTCTATTCTATTCCTTTCCATTCCATTGCATTCCATTCCATTCCATTCCACTCTGGTTGATTCATTTCCATTCTATTGGGTTTCACTCCATTCCATTCCATTCCTTTCCATTCCATTCCATTCCTTTCCTTTCCATTCCATTCCATTCCATTCCATTCCATTCCTTTCCTCTCTGGTTGATTCAATTCCATTCTATTGCATTTCATTCCATTCCATTCCATTCCATTCCATTCCACTCGAGTGGAATCCATTCCATTCTATTGCATTCCATTCAATTCCTTTCCATTTTGCTAGAGAGGATTTCATAGCATTCTATTGCATTACTTTCCATTCCGTTCCATTCCATTCCTTTCCATTCCATTCCATTCCATTCCCTTCTATTACATTCCAATCCACTCGAGTTGATTCAATTTCATTCTACTGCATTTCACTCTATTCCATTCCATTCCATTCCATTCCATTCCATTCCATTCCAGTACACTCGGGTTGTTTCATTTCCATTGTGTTCCATTCCATTCCATTCCATTCCTGTTGATTCCATTCCATTCCATTCCATTCCATTCCAAATTGATTCTATTCCATTCTATTCCATTCCATTCCTTTCCATTTCATTCCATTCCATTCCATTCAGGTTGATTCAATTCCATTCTATTCCATTCCATTCCAATCCATTCCATTCCACTAGTGTTGATTCCATTCCATTCCATTCCATTCCATTCCATTCCACTCCATTCCATTCCATTCCACTTGGTTTGTTTCAATTCCATTCTATTCCATTCCATTCCGTTCCATTCCCTTCCATTCCTTTCCATACCATTCCACTCGGGTTGATTCAATTTCATTCTAATCCATTCCATTCCATTCCATTCCATTCCATTCCTTTCCTTTCCATTCCATTCCTTTCCATTCAACTCCATTCCATTCCTTTCCATTCCACTCCACTCCATTCCATTCCATTCCATTCCACTCGGTTTGTTTAATTCCATTCTATTCCATTCCATTCTATTCCATTCCATTCCATTCCATTCCATTCCATTCCACTCGGGTAGATTCAATTCCATTCTATTCCATTCCGTTCCATTTCGTTCTATTCCATCGCATTCCATTCAACTACATTCCACTCGGTTTGATTCCATTCAATTCCATTCCATTCCAATGCTTTCCATTCCACTCGGGTTGATTCAATTCTTTTCCATTCCATTCCATTCCATTGAATTCCATTCCATTTTACTCGGGTTGATTGAATTCCCTTCCATTCCATTCCATTCCTTTCCATTCCACTCCATTCCTCTCGGTTTGTTTCAATTCCATTCTATTCCATTTCATTCCATTCAATTTCCATTCCAGTCACTCGAGTGGATTCCGTTCCATTCTATTGCATTCCATTCTATTGCTTTCCATTCCACTCGAGATGATTCCATTCCATTCTTTTGCATTCCAATCTTTCGATAGAATTCCGTTTGATTCCATTCCATTCCATTAAATTACATGCCATACTACTCGGATAGATTCAATTCCATTCTATTCCATTCCACTCCACTCCATTCCATTCCATTCCATGCCATTCCATTCCTTTCCATTCCATTCCAATCGGGTTGATTCCATTCTGCTCCATTCCATTCCATTCCATTCCAATCCATTCCATTCCATTCCACTTGGGTTGATTGAATTCCATTCTATTCCATTCCATTCCATTCCATTGCATTCCATTACACTCGGGTTGATTCCATTCCATTCTATTCCATTCCATTCCATTCCATTGTATTCCATTCCTCTGGGGTTGATTCAATTCCATTCTATTGCATTCCACTCCATTCCATTCCATTGCATTCCATTCCATTCCATTTCATTTCATTCCACTGTGGTTGACTCAATTCCATGCTATTCTATTCCATTCCATTCCATTCCTTTCCATTCCATTCTATTCCGTTCCGTTCCATTCCATTCCATTCCCCCCACGTTGATTGCATTCCTTTCCATTCTTTTCCCTTCCATTCCATTCCATTCCAATCCTTTCCATTCCATAACATTTCATTGAATTCCGTTCCGTTCCATTCCATTCCTTTCCATTCCATTCCCTTCCACTCGGGTTGATTCCATTCCATTCCATTCCATTGCGTTCCACTCAGGTTGATTCAATTCCTTTCCTTTCCTTTCCATTCCACTCCTTTCCATTCCAGTCCATTCCGTTCCATTCCATTCCATTCCATTCCACTCCATTCCTTTTCACTCAGGTTGATTCAATTCCATTCTGTTCCATTTCATTCCATTCCATTCCATTCCATTCCATTCCTTTCCACTCGGGTTGATTCCATTCCATTCCATTCCATTCCTTTCCATTTCACTCCATTCCATTCCATTCCATTCCATTCCTTTCCATTCCATTCTATTTCACTCGGGTTGATTAAATTCCATTCTATTCCTCTCCATTCCATTCTGTTCCATTCCATTCCAATCTTGTTGATTCAATTCCATTCTATTCCATTCATCCCATCCCATTCCATTCCAGTTCATTCAATTCCATTCGATTCCATTCCATTCCATTCCATTGCATTCCATTCCATTCCATTGCGTTCCATTCCATTCCATTCCACTCGGTTTGTTTCAATTCAATTCTATTCCATACCATTCCGTTCCATTTAATTTACTTGCATTCTATTCCATTCCATTCCATTCCATACCACTCGGGTTGATTCAATTCCATTCCATTCCATTCCATTCCATTCCACTCCATTCCATTCCTTTCCATTCCCCTCGTGTTTTATCAATTCCATTCCATTCCATTCCATTCTAATCCACTCCATTCCACTCGGGTTGATTCAATTCCATTCTATCCCATTCCGTTCCATTCCATTGCATTCCATTCCATTCCATTTCATTCCATTGCCATCCATTCCATTCCACTCGGGTTGATTCAATTCCATTCTTATTCATTCCAATCCATTCCATTCCATTCCATTCCATTCCATTGAATTCCATTCCATAGCATTCCTTTCTTTTCCATTCCATTCCATTCCATTCCATTCCACTCGGGTTTATTCCATTCCATTCCGTTCCATTCCATTTCATTCCATTCCATTCCATTCCATTCCATTTCATTCCATTCCATTCCATTCCATTTCATTCCATTCCATTCCATCCCATGCCATGCCAGTTCATTCCATTCCATTCCACTCGTGTTGATTCAATTCCATTCTATTTCATTCCTTTCTTTCCATTCCATTCTATTCCATTCCATTCCATTCCATTCCACTCCATTCCATTCAACTCGGGTTGATGCGTTTCCATTCTATTGCATTCCATTCCATTCCATTCGATCCCCTTACATTCTCTTCCATTCCATTGCATTCCATTCCATTCCACTCGGGTTGATTCCATTCCATTCCATTACATTCCATTACATTCCTTTCCTTTCCATGCCATTCCACTCGGTTTTATTGAATTACATTCTAATATATTCCATTCCATTCCACTCCACTCCATTCCTTTCCATTCCATTCCAGTCGGTTTGATTCAATTCCATTCTATTCCATTCAATTCCATTCCATTCTATTCCATTCAATTCCATTCCATTCCATTCCACTCGGGATGATTCTATTCCATTCTGTTCCATTGCATTCCATTCCATTCCACTCACGTTGATTCAATTCTTTCTATTCCATTCCATTCCATTCCATTCCACTCGGGTTGATTCCATTCCATTCCATTTCAATCCGTTCCTTTCCATTCCATTCCATTGCCCTCCATTCCATTGTATTCCACTCGGGTTGATTCCATTCCATTCCAATTCATTCTATTCCATGCCATTCCATTTCATTCCATTCCAGTTGATTGCATTCGTTTCCACTCCATTCAATTCCATTCCATTCCATTCCATTCCGTTCCATTTGATTCCATTCCATTCCATTCCAGTCCATTCCATTCCACTGGATTTCATTCGATTCAACTCGGGTTGATTCCGTTCCATTCCATTGCATTCCATTCCATTCCGCTCTGGTTGATTCCATTCCAATCCATTCCATTCCAATCCATTCCATTCCACTCGAATTGATTCCATTCCATTCCATTCCATTCCATTCCATTCCATTCCAGTTGATTCCATTCCATTCCATTTGATTCCATTCCATTCCATTCAGTTCCTTCCATTCCTTTCCACTCGTGTTGATTCCTTACCATTCCATTCCATTCTATTCCATTCCATTCCATTCCACGCCAATCAGGTTTATTCCATTCCATTCCATTCCGTTCCATTCCATTCCATTCCATTGAATTCCATTTTCTTCCACTTGGGTCGATTCCATTCCATTCCTTTCCATTCCATTCCATTCCACTCAGGTTGATTCCTTTCCTTTCCATTCAATTCCATTCCATTCCGTTCCATTAAATTCCTTTCCATTCCATTCCATTTCATTCCCCTCGGGATGATTTGATTCCATTCCATTTCATTCTGTTCCATTCCATTTCATTCCATCCTATTCCATTTCATTCCATAACAATCCATTTCATTCCATTCTATTCCGTTCCTTTCCGTTCCTTTCCATTCCATTCCATTCCATTCCATTCCATTCAACTTGATTCCATTCCATTCCATTCCATTCCAGTTGATTCCATTCCATTCCATTCTATTGCATCAAATTTGTTTCCATTCCATTCCTGTCGTGTTGATTCCCTTCCATTCTATTCCATTCCATTCCATTTCATTCCATTCCATATATATGTATTTTAATATATACTTTTTGTACTTTGGTATATTATGTACAATATATCATATATATTTTGTGTGCTTTCTTTCATATTTTATGTAGAATATATAATATATTTTGTGTACTTTGATATTTCAAGTAAAACATATAATTTATATATTGTGTACTTTGATATTTTATGTACAATATATAAGATATATTTTGGGTACTTTGATATTTTATGTACAATATATAATATATATTTTGTGTACTTTGATATATAATGTACAATATATCATATATATTTTGTGTACTTTATTTTCATATTTTATGTAGAATATATATGTTTTGTGTACTTTGATATTTTATGTTCAATATATGATATATATTTTGTGTACTTTCATATTTTGTGTATA
Source organism: Pan paniscus (assembly GCF_029289425.2). Taxonomy (NCBI): domain Eukaryota; kingdom Metazoa; phylum Chordata; class Mammalia; order Primates; family Hominidae; genus Pan; species Pan paniscus. Next base: position 1,401,854 of record NC_073264.2, on the reverse strand, counting down.
ATATATGATATATATTTTGTGTACTTTGATATTTTATATGCAATATATAATATATATTTTGTGTAATTTGATAGTTTATGTACAATATATAACATATATTTTGTGTTCTTTGGTATTTCATGTACAATATATAATATATATTGTGTAATTGATATTTTATGTAAAATATATAATACATGTTTTGTGTACTTTGATATTTTTGTACAATATATGATATGAATTTTGTGTATTTTGATATTTTACGTACAATATATGATATATATTTTGTGTACTTTGATATTTTATGTACAATATATGATATATAATATGTGTATATTGATATTTTATGTAAAATATATAATACATGTTTTGTGTACTTTGATATTTTATGTACAATACATGATATGAATTTTGTGTATTTTGATATTTTATGTACAATATATGATATATATTTTGTGTGCTTTGATATTTTATGTAGAATATATGATATATAATCTGTGTACATTGATATTTTATGTACAATATATAATATATATAGTGTACTTTGATATTTTGAACAATATATATATTCCACGGACTTTGGTATATTATGTACAATATATAATATATATTTTGTGTACTTTGATATTTTATGTACAATTTTTAATATATATTTTGTGTACTTTGATATTTTATGTACATCATATAATATATATTTTTTGTACTTTAACATTTTGTGTAAAATATATAACATATATTTTGGGTACTTTGATATGTTACGTACAGTATATTATTTGTATTTTGTGTACTTTGATATAGTATGTACAATATATGATATATATTTTGTGTACTTTGATATTTTATGTACAATATATGATACATACTCTTTGTAATTTGATATTTTATGTACAATATATGTTACATACTCTGTGTAATTTGATATTTTATGTACAATATATGATGTATATTTAGTGTAATTTGACATTTTACGGACAGTATATTATATAAATATTTTGTGTACTTTGATATTTTATGTAAAATAAATAACATATATTTTGGGTACTTTTATATTTTAGGTACAGTATATAACTTATATTTTGTGCACTTTGATATTTTATGTACAATATATAACATATTTTGTGTACTTTTTGATATTTTATGTACAATATATAATATATATTTTGTGTACTTTGATATTTTATATACAATATATAATAAATATTTTGTGTAATTTACTTTGATATTTTATCTACAATATAGAATATATATTTTGTGTCCTTAGATATATTATGTACAGTATATCATATATATTCTGTGTACTTTATTTTCATGTTTTATTTAGAATATATAATATATGTTTTGTGTAGTTTGATATTTTATGTAAATATATGATACATGTTTTTTGTAATTTGATATTTTATGTTCAATATATGATATATACTTTGTGTACTTTCATATTTTGTATATAAATATGATATATATTTTCTGTACTTTGATATTTTTTGTACAATATGTGATATATAATTTGTGTTCTTTGATATTTTATGTACAACATGTAATATATATATTGTGTAGGTTGATATTTTATGTGCAATATATAATAGAAATTTTGTGTACTTTTGTATTTTTTGTACAATATATAATAATTTTTTGTACTTTACTTTGATACTTTATGTACAATATATAATATATATTTGTGTACTTTGATATTTTATGTACAATATATGATACATATTTTGTGTACTTTGATATTTTGTGTACAATATATTATATATATTTTGAGTAATTTCATATTTTATGTACAATATATAATATATATTTTGTGTACTTTGCTATTTCATGTACCATATATACCATATATTTTCTGTACCTTGATATTTTTTGGAGAATATATGATATACATTTTGTGTACTAAGATTATTTATGAACAATATATAACATAAATTTTCTGTACTTTTTGATAGTTTATGTACAATATAATATATATTTTGTGAACTTTGATATTTTATGTACAATATGTAATATATATTTTCTGTACTTTGATATTTAATGTACAATAATAAATACTTTGTGTACTTTACTTTGATATTTTATGGGCAATATATAACACATATTTTGTGTACTTTGATATTTTATGTACAATATAAAATGCATATTTTGTTTACTTTGATATTTTATGTACAATATATAATACATATTTTGTGTACTTTGATATTTTATGGCCAATATGTAATATATTTTGTGTAATTTGTTATTTTATGTACAATATATAATATATATTCTGTGTAATTTGATATCATTTATACAATATGTAATATATTCTTTCTGTACTTTGATATTTTATGTACAATACCTAATATATATTTTGTTTTGTTTGATTTTTTATGTACAATATATAATACATAATTTGTGTACTTTCATATTTTATGTACCATATGTAACGTATATTTTGTGGATTTTGATATTTTATGTTCAATATATAACATATATTTTGTGTATGTTGATATTTTATTTACAATATATAATATATATTTTGTGTACTTTACTTTGATATTTTATGTACAATATATAATATATATTTTGTGTACTTTGATGTTTTCTGTACAATATATAGTATATATTTTGCGTAATTTAATATTTTATGTGCAATATATAACATATATTTTCTGTATTTTGATATTTTATGTACAATATATAATACATATTTTGTGCACTTTGATATATTATAGCCAATATGTAATATATATTTTGTGTACTTTGATATAATGTGTACAATATTTAATATTTATTTTGTGTAATTTATTTTATATAAAATATGTAATATATTCTTTGTGTAGTTTCATATTTTATGTACAATATATGATATATATTATGTGTACTTTTATATTTTATATACAATATATCATATATATTTGTTGTACTTTGATATGTTACGTACAATAAATGACATATATTTTGTGTAGTTTGATATTTTATGTACAATATATGATATATATTTTGTGTTATTTGCTATTTTATATACAATATATAATATATATTTTGGGTAATTTGATATATTATGTACCATATATAACGTATATTTTGTGTATTTTGATATTTTACGGACAATATATGATATATATTTTGTGTAATTTGATATTTTGTGTACAATATATAACATATATTTTCTGTACTTTTTGATATTTTATGTACTATATATTATATATTTTGAGTACTTTGATATTATATGTACAATATATAATATATATTCTGTGTACTTTGATATTTTATGTACAGTATATAGTATATATTTTGTGTACTTTACTTTGATATTTTAAGTGCAATATATAACATATATTTTGTGTACTTTGACATTTTATGTACAATATGTTATGCATATTTTGTGTACTTTCATATTTTATGTACATTATATAATACATATTTTGTGTTCTTTGATATTTTATGGCCAATGTGTAATATGTCTTTTGTGTACTTTAATATTTTATGTACAGTATATAATATATATTTTGTGTACTTTGATATTTAATGTACAATATATAATGTATATTTTGTGTATTTTGATATTTTATGTTAAATATATAACATATATTTCCTCTAATTTGTATGTATTTATTGTACATAAAATATATACTCCTGTATATATTTTATGTACAATATATAACATATATTTTCTGTATTTTTGATATATTTTGTGCTATATATATTATATATTTTGTGTACCTTGATGTTTTATGTAAAATATATAATATTTAATTTGAGTAATTTGATATTTTACATACAATTTATAATATATTCTTTGTGTATTTTGATATTTTATGTACAATATATGATATATATTTTGTGTACTTTGATATTTTATGTACAATATATGGTATATATTTTGTGTACTTTGATATTTTATGTGCAATAAATGACATATATTTTGTGTAATTTGATATTTTATGTACAATATATGATATATATTTTGTGTTCTTTGGTATTTTTTGTACAATATATAGTATATATTTTGTGTACTGTGATATTTTATATACCATATATAACGTATATTTTGTGTACTTTGATATTTTACGGACAATATATGATATACATTTTCTGTACTTAGGTATTTTATGTAAAATATATAACATATATTTTCTGTACTTTTCAATAGTTTATGTAAAATATATACCATATATTTTGTGTAATTTTCTTTGATATTTTATGTACTATATAATATATTTTGTGTTATTTGATATTTAATGTACAATATATAATATATACTTTGCGTACTTTACTTTGATATTTTATGTGCAATATATAACACATATTTTGTGTACTTTGTTATTTTATGTACAATATATAATGCACATTTTGTGTACTTTCATATTTTATGTACAATATGTAATATATATTTTGTGTATTTTGTTATTTTATGGCCAATATATAATATATATTTTGTGTATTTTGTCATTTTATGTGCAATATATAATATATATTGTGTAATTTGATATTATATGTACAATATGTAATATATTCTTTGTGTAATTTGATATTTCATGTACAATATTTGATATATATTTTCTGCAATTTGATATTTTATTTACAATATATGATATATATTTTGTGTACTTTGATATTTTATGTACAATAAAAGACATATTTTGTGTAATTTGATAGTCTATGTACAATATACTTTATATATTTTGTGTTCTTTAATATTTTATTTACAATCTATAATATATATTTTGTGTACTTTGATATTTTATGTACAATATATAGTATACATTTTGTATACTTTGATATTTTATGGACAATATATGATATACATTTTGTGAATTTAGATATTTTATGTACAATATATAACATATTTTGTGTACTTTGATATTTTATGTACAATATATAACATATATTTACTTTTTCATATTTTATATACTATATATTATATATTTTGTGTACTTTGATATCTTATGGGCAATATATAATATATATTTTGTGTACTTTGATATTTAATGGGCAATATATGATACATATTTTGTTCCCTTTGATACTTTATGTGCAATATATAATATATATTTTGTGAACTTTGATATTTTATGGCCAATATATAATAAATATTTTGTGTACTTTGATGTATTATGTACAATATATAACATATATTTTGTGTATTTTGAAATTTTATGTACAATATATAACTTATATTTTCTGTACGTTGATACTGTATGTAAAATATATAACATATTTTCTGTACATCATTATTTTTATGTACAATATGCGATATGTATATTATGTACTTTGACATTTTATGTACAGTATAATATATATATTTTTTGTAACTTGATATTTTATTTAAAACATATACTGTTATGTGTAATTTGATATTTTATGCACCATATAAAATATATATTTTGTGTACATTGATATTTTAAGTACAATATATGATATATATTTTGTGTACTTTAAGTATAATATATGATATATATTTTGTGTACTCTGATATTTTATGTACAATGTATAACATATATTTTGTTTACTTTTTGATAATTTATTTACATTATATAATATATATTTTGTGTACTTTGATATTTTATGTAGAATATGTGATATATTATTTGTGTATTTTGATATTTTATGTACACTATTTATATATATTTTGTGTAGTTTGATATTTTCTGTACAATATATAATATTTATTTTCTGTACTTTGATATTTTATGTACAATATATGATACATATTTTGAGTATTTTGTTATTTTATATACAATATATGATATATATTTTGTGTAATTTCATATTTTATGTACTATATATGATATATATTTTGTGTACCTTCATATTTTATGTGCAATATAGAATATATATTTTGTGTACCTTATATTTTATGTACAATATAGAAAACATAATTTGTGTACTTTTATATTTTATGTTCAACATATAATATATATTTTGTTTACTTTGATATTTTATGTACAATATATGATATATATTTTGTGTGCCTTGATATTTTATGTACAATATGTAATATATATAGTGTAGGTTGATATTTTACGTGCAATATATAATAATTTTGTGTACTTTGATATTTTACGTATAATATATAATATATATTTTGTGTCATTTGATATTTTATATACAATATGATACATTTTTGTGTACTTTGATATTTTATGTACAATATATGATATATATTTTGTGTAGTTTCATATTTTATGTACAATATATAATATATATTTTGTGTACTTTGATATTTTATGTACAACATATAAGATATATTTTGTGTACTTTGATATTTTATGTACAACAAAGAAGATATATTTTGTATACTTTGATATTTAATGTACAATATATGTGATATATTTTGTGTACTTTGATATTTTAAATACCATATATAGGATATATTTTGTGTGTTTTGATATTTTATATACAATACAGACAATATAATTTGTGGAGATTTTTATATTATATGTGCAATATATAATATATATTTTGTGTACTTTGATATTTTATGTACAATATATAATATATACATTGTGTAATTTGATATTTTATATAGAATATGTAATATATATTTTGTGTACTTTGATATTTTATGTAGAATATGTAATATATGTTTTATGTACTTGGATATTTTTTGTATAATATATGATATATATTTTGAGAAATTTGTTATTTTATATGCAATATATTATATATATTTTCTGTTCTTTGACTTTTTATGTACAATATATAATATATATTTTGTGTACTTGGATATTTTATATAAAATATATCATATATTTAGAGAAATTTGTTGTTTTATGTACAGTATAGGATATATATTTTGTGTTCTTTGATATTTTATGTACAATATGTAATATATATTTTGTGTACTTCCATATTTTATGTACAAGTTATAATATATATTTTGTGTACTTTGATATTTAATGTACAATAAATGCTATATATTTTGTGTACTTTCATATTTTATGCACAATTTATAATATATATTTTGTGTAGTTTGATATTTTATGTACAATATATGATATATTTTTTGTGTACTTTGATATTTAATCTACAATATACGATATATATTTTGTCTACTTTGACATCTTATGTACAATATATGTCATATATTTTGTGTACTTTGATATTTTGTGTAGAATATATAATATATATATTGTGTAGTTTGATATTTTATGTGCAATATATAATATTTATTTTGTGTGTTTTCATATTTTATGTAGAATATATAAGACATATTTTGTGTACTTTAATTTGATATTTTATGTACAATATATAATATATATTTTGTTTACTTTGATATTTTATGTACAATATATGATACATATTTTGTGTGCTTTGCTATTTTATGTACAATACATGATATATATTTCGTGTAGTTTCCTACTTTATGTACAATATATAATATGTAATTTGTGTAGTTTGATATTTTATGTACAATATATGATATATATTTTGTGTAATTTGATATTTAATGTACAATATATGATATATAATTTGTGTACTTTGACATTTTATGTACAATAGTATATATTTTGTGTACTTTGATATTTTCTGTGCATTATATAATATATATTTTGTGTACTTTTATATTTTATGTTCAATAAACAATATATATTTTGTGTAATTTTATATTTTATGTACAATATATAGTGTATATTTTGTGTACTTTGATATTTTATGTACAATATAAAACATATTTTGTGTACTTTGATATTTTATGTAGATTATACAACATATATTTTGTGTACTTTTATATTTTACGTAGAATATATAACATATATTTTGTGTACTTTGATATTTTATGTACAATATATAATATATACTTTGTGTATTTTTGATATTTCATGTACGATTTGTAATATATAATTTGTGTTCTTTGATACTTTATGTACAATATATAATGTACAATGTGTGCACTTTGATATTTTAGGTACAATATATAATATATATTCTGTGTATTTTGATATTTTGTGTACAATATATAATATAGCATTTGTGTGCTTTGATATTTTATGTACAATATATAATGTATATTTTGTGTGCTTTTTGATATTTTATATACAATATATATTAAATATTTTGTGTACTTTCATATTTTATGTAGAATATATATTTTGTACACTTTTTAATATTTTCTGTACAATATATAATATATATTTTGTGTACTACTTTGATATTTTAGGTACAATGTATAATATGCATTTTGAGAACTTTGATATTTCATCTACAATATAATACATATGTTGTGTATTTTGATGTTATATGTGCAATGCATAATATATATTTTGTGTACCTTTTGATATTTTATGTACAGTACATAATGGAAAGGCATGTAATGGAAAGCAATGGAAAGGAATGGAATGGACAGGAATGGAAGGGAATTAACAAGAGTGGAATGGAAAGGAATGGAATGGAATGGAAGGGAACGGAATCAAGCCGAGTGGAATTAAAAGGAATGGAGCGGAATGGAATGGAATGGAATGCAATCAACATGAGTGGAATGGAATGGAATGGAATGGAATGGAATCGAAGGGAATGGAATGGAAAGCAATGGAATGGAATGGAAGTGAATGGAATGGAATTGAATGGAATGCAATGGAATCAACCCGATAGGAATGGAATGTAATGGAATGGAAAGGAAAGGAATGGAATAAACCCAAGTGGAATGGAATGGAATGGAATGGAGTGGGATGGAGTGAAATCAACTGGAATGGAATTGAATGGAATGGAACAGAATGGAACGGAATCCACTCGAATGGAATGGAATGGAATGGGATGGAATGCAATGGAATGCAATGAAATGGAATCAACCTGAGTGTAATGGAATAGAATGGAATGGAATGGAATAGAATGGAATGGAATCAACCCGAGAGGAAAGGAATAGAATGGAGTGGAATGGAATGGAATGGAATGCAATGGAATGGAGTGGAATGACATGGAAAGAAACGCAATGGAATGGAATGGAATGGAATGGAATGGAATGGAAAGTAATGGAATGCAATGGAATGGAATCAACCCGAGTGGAATGGAGTGGAATGGAATGGAGTGGAATGGAATGGAGCGGAGTGGAATGGAGTGGATTGGAATGGAATTGAATTGAATGGAATCAATCTGAGTAGAATGGAATGGAATGGAATGGTATGGAATGGAATGGAATCAACCCGAGTGGAATAGAATGGAATGGAATGGAATGGAATGGAATCAACCCGAGTGGAATAGAATGGAATGGAATGGAATGGAATGGAATGGAATGGAATCAACCCGAGTGGAAAGGAATGGAATGGAATGGAATGGAAAGGATTGGAATCAACCTCAGTGGAATAGAATGGAACGGAATGGAATGGAATGGAATGGAATGGAATGAAATGGAATGGAATGGAATGCAATGGAATGGAATTCAGTGGAGTAGAATGGAGTGGAATAAACACAAGTGCAGTGGAATGGAATGGAATGGAATGGAATCAACCCGAATGGAACGGAATGGTATGGAATGGAATGGAATGGAAAGGAATGGAATGGAATGGAATGGAATGGAATGGAATGGAATGGAATGGAATCAACCCTAGTGGAACGGAATGGAATGGAATGGAATGGAATGGAATCAAACCTAGTGGAATGGAATGGATTGGAGTGCAATGGAATGGAATGGAATGGAATGGAAGAGAATGGAATGGAATGGAGTGGAATGATATGGAATCAACCCGAGTGGAATGGAATGGAAGTTAATGGAATGGAATTGAATGGAATGGAATGGAATCAATCCGAGTGGAATGGAATGGAATGGAAAGGAATGAAATGGAATGGAACGGAATGGAATTTAATGGAATGGAATGGAATGGAATGAATTGGAATGGAATGGAATGGAATGGAATCCACTGGAATGGAATGGAATGAAATGTAGGAAATGTAATGGAATCAAGCCGAGTGCAATGGAATGGGATGGAATGGAATGGAATGAAAGGGAATGGAATGTAATGGAATGGAATAGAATCAACCCGAGAGGAATGGAATTGATTGGAATGGAATGGAATGGAATGGAATCAATCCGAGAGGAATGGAATGGAATAGAATGGAATGCAGTGGAATGGAATGGAATGGAATAGAATGGAATGGAGTGGAATGGAATGGAATGGAATCATCCTGAGTGGAATGTAATGGAATGGAAGGGAATGGAATGGAAGGTAGTGGAATGGAATTGAATCAACCAGATTGGAATGGAATGGAATGCAATGAAATGGAATGGAATGGAATGGAATGGAAAAAACCCTAGTGGAATGGAATGGAATGGAATCAACTGTAAGGGACTGGAATGGAATGGAATTTAAATGAATGGAATGGAATCACCTCGAACAGAATCGAATGGAATGGAAAGGAATGGAGTGGAATTTAATCAACCCGGGTGGAATGGAATGGAATGGAATGGAATGGAATGGAATGGAATGGGATGGAATGGCATCCACTGGACTGGAATGGAATGGATGGAATGCAATGGAAACAACCCGAGTGGCAGGGAAAGACGTGGAGTGGTATGGAATGGAATGGAATGGAATGGAATCCACGCGAATGTAATGGATTGGAATGGAATGTAATGGAATGGACAAAATGGAATGGAATCAACCCTAGTGGAATGGAATGGAATGGAATAGAATGGAATCATATGGAATCAAGCCGAGTGGAATGGAATGGAATGGAATGGAATGCATTTGAATGAAATGGAATCAATCCGAGTGCAATGGAATGGAATGGAATTGGATGCAATGGAATGGAATGGAACGGAATGAAAGGAATGCATTGGAATCAACCCGAGTAGAATGGAATGGAATGGAATGGAATGGAATGGATTGGAATCAACCCGAGTAGAATGGAATGGAGTGGAATGTAATGGCGTCAACTGGAATGGAAAGGAATGGAATGGAATGGAATGGAAAGGATTCAACCCGGGTGGAATGGAGAGGAATGGAATGGAATGGTATTCAATGGAATGGAATGGAATGGAACGGAATCAACCCAAGTGGTATGGAATTGTATGGAATGGAATGGAATGGAATGCAATGGAATGGAATGGAATCAACCAGAGTGGAATGGAATGGAATTAAATGGAATGGAATGGAGTGGAATGGAATGGAATGGAATGGATTGGAATGGAATGGAATCAACAAGAGTGGCATGAAAAGGAATTCAATGGAATGGAATGGAATGGAATCAACACGAGTGGATTGGAATGGAATGGAATGGAATCAACACAAGTGGAATGGAATGGAATGGAAGGGAATAGAATGGAAAGAAATGGAATGGAATGGAATAGAAAGGAATCAATCCGAATGGAATGGAATGGAATGGAATGGAATGGAATCAACCCAAGTGGAACGGAATGGAATGAAATGGAATGGAATGGTATGGAATCAACCCAAGTGGAATGGAATGGAAATTAAATGGAATGGAATGGAATGGAATGGCATCCTCTGGAATGGTATGGAAAGGAATGGAATGGAATGGAAAGGAATGGAATGGAATGGAATCATCCCGAGTGGAATGGAGTGGAATGGAATGGAATGGAGTGGAATGGATTGGAATGGAATGGTATCAGTCCCAGTGGAAGGGAATGGAATGGAATGGAATGGAGTCAACCCGAGTGCAGTGGAATGGAATGGAATGGAATGGAATCAACCTGTGTGGAATGGAATGGAATGGAATGGAATCAACCCGAGCGGAATGGAATGGAATTGAAAGGAATGGAATGGAATGGAATAGAATGGAATCAACACGAGTGGAATGGAGTGGAATGGAATGGAATGCAATGGAATCGAGTGAACCTGTTTGGAATGGAATGGAATGGAATAGAATGGTATGGAATGGAACGGAATGGAATGGAATCGAATGGAAGCAACTCGACTGGAATGGAATGGAATGGCATGTAATGGAATGGAATGCAATGGAATGGAGTCAACCCTAGTGGAATGGAATGGAATGGAAAGGAATTGAATCGAATGGAATGGAGTGGAATGGAATGAAATCAACCTGAATGGAATGGAATGGAATAGAATGGAATGGAATGGAATGCAATGCAATGAAATGGAATGCAGTCAACAAGAGTTGAATGGAATGGAATGGAATGGAATGGAAAGGAATGGAATCGAATTGAATCAACCCGAGTGGAATGGGATGGAATTGAATGGAATGGATTGGAATGGAATGGAATGCAATCAACCTGAGTGGAATGGAATGGAAAGGATTCTAATGGAATGGAATGGAATGGAATCAACCCAAGGGGAATGCAATGGAATGGAATGGAATGGAATGGAATGGAATGGAATGGAATAGAATGGAAAGGAATGGAATGGAATGGATTCAATTCCAGTGGATATTATATGTGCTTTATTTGATATTTTATGTACAATATATAATATATTTTTTCTGTACTTTGATATTTTATGTAAAATATATAATATGAATTTGTGTACTTTGATATTTTATGTGCAATTTATAATTTATAATTTGTTTACTTTGATAATTTATATGCAATATATAATATATAATTTGTGTAATTTGATATTTTATATGCAATATATAATATATATTTTGTGTTCTTTGATATTTTATGTGCAATATATAATATATATTTTGTGTACTTTGATATTTTATGTGCAATATATAATATAAATTTTGTGTACTTTGATATTTTATGTGGAATATATAATATATATTTTTTGTGCTTTGATATTTTATGAGCAATATATAATATATACTTTCTGTACTTTGATATTTTATGAGCAATATATAATATATGTTTTGTGTACTTTGATATTTTATGTGCAATATATAATATATGTTTTGTGTACTTTCATATTTAATCTGCAATATATAAGATATGTTTTGTGTACTTTGATATTTTATGTGCAATATGTAATGTATATTTTGTGTACTTTGATATTTTATGTGCAGTATGTAATATGTATTTTGGGTACTTTAATATTTTATGTGAAATATATAATATATATTTTTTGTACTTTGATATTTTAGGTGCAATACATAATATATATTTTGCATACTTTGATATTTTATGTGCAATATATAATATATGTTTGGTGTATTCTGATATTTTATGTGCAATATATAATATATGAATTTTGTACTTTGATGTTTTATGTGCAATATATAATTTATATTTTGTGTACTTTGATATTTTATGTGCAATATATAATATATACTTTGTGTACTTTGATATATTATGTGCAATACCTAACATATATTTTGTGTACTTTCATGTTTTTTGTGCAATATATAATATATATTTTGTGTAATTTGATACTTTAAGTGGAATATATAATACATATTTTGGGTACATTGATATTTTATGTGTAATGTATAATATATATTTTGTGTACTTTGATATTTTATGTACAATGTATAGTATATTTCTTGTGTAGTTTTTGATATTTTATGTGCAATAATATAATTTTGTGAACTTTTTGATAATTAATGTACAATATATGATATATATTTTCTGTACTTTGATATTTTATGTACAATATATAATATATATTTGGTGTATTTTTGGTATTCTATATAAAATATATAATGTATATTTTGTGTAATTTCATATTTTATGTACAATATATAATATATAGTTTATGTAGTTTGATATTTTATGTACAATATATAATATATATTTTGTGTACTTTGATATTTTATATACATATATAATATATATTTTGTGTACTTTGATTTTTTTGTACAATATATAATATATATTTTGTGAAGTTTTTGATATTTTATTTAAAATATATAATATATATTTTGGGTAGTTTTTGATATTTTATATACAATATCTAATATATACTGTGTACTTTGATATTTTATTTACATTATACAATATATATTTTCTTTACTTTATTTTATGTACAATATATAGTATATATTTTGTATATTTTTTGATATTTTATGTGCAATATATAATATATATTTTCTGTACTTAGTGATATTTTATGTACTATATATAATATATATTTTGTGTAATTTTTGATATTTTATGTACAATATATAATGTATATTTTGTGTACTTTTTGATACTTTATTTACAATACATAATATATATTTCATGTACTTTCATATTTGATGTACAATATATAATATATATTTTGTGTACTTTGATATTTTATGTACAAAGTATAATATATATTTTGTGTACTTTTTGATATTTTATGTACAATATATAATATATATTTTGTGTACTTTGATATTTTGTGTACTATATATATTTTGTGTACTTTGATATTTTATGTGCAATATAAAATATATATTTTGTGTACTTTGATATTATATGTACAATACATAATGCATATTTTGTGTACTTTGTTATTATATGTACAATGTATCATATATATTTTGTGTACTTTGATATTTTATGTACAATGTATAATAGATGTATTGTGTACCTTGATATTTGATGTTCAATATATAAGATATATTTCATGTACATTGATATTTTATGTACAATATATAATATATACTTTGTGTACTTTGATATTTTATGTACAATACATAAGATATATTTAGTGTAATTTTGATATTTTACATACCATATATAAGATATATTTCGTGTACTTTTATGTTTTATGTACAATATATAATATATACTTTGTGTACTTTGATATTTTATGTATAATTTTTAATATATATTTTGAGTAATTTGATATTTTATGTACAATATATAATAAATGTTTTGTGTCATTTTTGATATTCTATGCACAATATATGATATATATTTTGTGTTCTATGATATTTTATGTACAATATATAATATATAAATTGTGTACTTTGATATTTTATGTACAATATATAATATATATTTTCTGTATTTTGATATTTTATGTGTAACATATAATATGTTTTTTGTGTACTTTTTGATATTTTATGTACAATACATAATACGTATTTTTTGTATTTGATATTTTATGTAAAATTTATAATATGATTTTTGTGTAGATTGATATTTTTTGTAGAATATATAATATGTATTTTGTGTACTTTGATATTTTATGTAGTATATATAATATGTATTTTGTGTACTTTGATATTTTATGTAAAATATATAATAAGTATTTTGTGTAATTTGATATTTCATGTCTAATATATACTATATTTTTTGTACTTTCATATTTTATGTACAATATATTATATAAAATTTCTGAACTTTGATATTTTTCATACTATATATATTTATTTTGTGTACTATGATATTGAATGTACAATATAGAATATGAATTTTGTGTACTTTGATATTTTAGGTACTATATATCATATATTTTGTGTACTTTGATATTTAATCTAAAATATATCATATATATTTTGTGTACTTTGATATTTTACATACAATATATAATATGTCTCTTGTGTACTTTGATATTTTATGTATAATATATAGTATATATTTTGTGTACTTTGATAATTTATGTACAATATTTAGTATGTATTTTGTGTACTTTGATATTTTATGTACAATATGTGGTATTTATTTTGTGTAATTTTATATTTTATGTACAATATATAGTATGTATTTTGTGTACTTTGACATTTTATGTACAATATATATTTCGTATTTTGTGTACTTTGATATTTTATGTACAATATATAGTATGTATTTGTGTACTTTGATATTTTATGTAGAATATGTGATATATTATTTGTGTACTTTGATATTTCATGTGAAATATATAGTATGTATTTTTTGTACTTTCATATTTTATGTACATTATATAATATGTATTTTGTGTACTTTGATATTTTATGTATAATGTATAATATATACTTTGTGAACTTTGATATTTTATGTATACTATATAATATATGTGTTGTGTACTTTGATATTTTATGTACAATATATAATATATGTTGTGTACTTTGATTTAATGTATACAATATATAATATATATTTTGTGTACTTTTTGATATATATGTACAATATGTAAAATATATTTTGTGTACTTTGATATTTTATGTACAATATATTATATATATTTAGTGTAGTTTGATATATTATGTGCAATATATAATATATACTTTGTGTACTTTGATATTTTATGTGGAATAAATAATATATGTTTTGTGTACTTTGATGTTTTATGTGCTATATACACTACAAGTTTAGTGTACTTTGATATTTTATGTGCAATATATAAAATATATTTTGTATACTTTGGTATTTCATGTGAAATATGTAATATATATTTTGTGTACTTTGATATTATATATGCAATATAAAATATATAACTTGTGTAATTTGATATATAATGTAGAGTATATAATGTATATTTTGTGTGCTTTTATATTTTACATAAATATATAATATATATGTTGTGTACTTTTTGATATTTTATGCAGAATATATCATATATATTGTGTACTTTGATATTTTATGTGCAATATATATATTTTCCGTACATAGATATTTTATGTACAGTATAAAATATACATTTTGTGTACTTTGGTATTTTATGTAAAATATATAATATATATTTTGGGTACTTTGATATTTTATGTATAATATAATATATATTTCGTGTACTTTGATATTTTATGTTCAAAATATAATATATATTTTCTGTACTTTTTGATATTTTATATACAAAATAGAATATATATTTTGTGTAATTTGATATTTTATGTAGAGTATATAATATGTATTTGGTGTACTTTGATATTTTATGTACAATATATTATACATATTTTGTTCACTTTGACATATTGTGTACTATATATAATATACATTTTGTTTACTTTAATATTTTTTTACAATGTATAACATATATTTTGTGTACTTTGATATTTTATGTACAATATATGATATAGAATTTGTGTACTCTGATATTTTATGTACAATATAATATCTATTTTGTGTTCTTTGAGGTTTTATGTACAATATATAAGAAATATTTTGTGTATGTTGATATTTTTTGTAGAATATATAAGATATAATTTGTGTACTTTGATATTTTATGTATAATATATAATATATATTTTGTGTACTTTGATATTTTATGTGCAATAGATAATATATATTTGATGTACTTTGATAATTTATGTGCAATATAATGTATAATTTGTGTACTTTGATATTTTATGTACTATATATATTTTGTACAATTTGACATTTTTTGTACAATATATAATATATATTTTTTGTACGCTGATATTTTATGAGCAACATATAATATATATTTTGTGCACTTTGATATTTTATGTGAAATATATAATATATATTTGTGTACTTTGATATTTTTTGTACAGTATATAATATATATTTGGTGCAATTTGATATTTTATGCAAGGTTTATATTACGTATTTGTTGTACTTTGATATATTATGTACAGTATATAATATATATTTGGTGTACTTTGATATTTTAAGTACAGTATATAATATATATGTGGTGTAATTTGATCATTTATGTAAAGTATATAATATATAAGGTATACTTTGATATTTTATGTACAGTATAAAATATATTTTGGTGTACTTTGATACTTTCTGTACAGTATGTAATATACATTTGGTGTACTTTGATATTTTATGTAAAGTATATAATATATATTTGGTGTACTTTGATATTTTATGAACAGTATATAATATGTATTTTGGGTACTTTCATGTTTCATGTATAGTATATAATATACATTTGGTGTACTTTGATATTTTATGTACACTAGATAATATTTATGGTATACTTTCATATTTTATGTACAGTAAAACATATATACTTGTTTTATTTTTATATTTTGTGTACATTATATAATATATATTTGGTGTATTTTAATATTTTTTGTACAGTGAGTAGTATATATTTGGTGTTCTTTGATATCTTACGTACACTATATAATATATATTTTGGGTACTTTGATATTATATGTAGACTATATAATATATATTATGTGTACTTTGATACTTTATATACACTATATTATATATATTTGGTGTACTTTGATATTTTATGTACAGTAAATAATATATATCCAGTACACTTTAATATTTTATGTATAGTACATAATATATATTTGGTGTAATTTGATACTTTATGTACACTATATACTATACATTGTGTGAACTTTGATATTTTATCTACAGTATACAATATATTGGGTGCAATTTGATATTTTATATACAGTATACTATATATTTGCTATACTTTTATATTTTATGTAGAGTATATAGTATATATTTGGTGTACTTTGATACTTTATCTACACTATATTATATATTTGGCACACTTTGATAATTTAAGTTCAGTATATAATATAAATTACGTATATTTTGATATTTTATGTACAGTATATAATATATATTTAGTGTACTATGATTTTTTATGCAAACTATACGGTATATATTTGGTGTACTTTCATATTTTATGCACAGTATATAGTATATATTTTGTGTAGTTTAATAATTTATCAAGAGTATATAATATATATATGGTGTGCTTTGATATTTTATGTACGGTATATAATATATAGTTGTTTTACTTTGACATTTTATGTACAGTATATAATATATATTTGCTGTACTTTGATATTTCATGTACACTATATAATATATATTTGCTGCACTGTGATATTTTATGTACACTATATAATATACATGGTGTACTTTGAAACATTATGTACAGTATATATTATATTTGGTGTATTTTGATATATTATATACAGTATATTATATATAGTGTACTTTGATATTTTATGTACAGTATATAATATATATTTGCTGTATTTTGAGGTTTTATGTACATTAAACAGTGTAAATTTCGTGTACTTTGATATTTTATGTACAAAATATAATATATATTTGGTGCACTTTGATATTTTAGGTACAGCATATAACATATATATGGTGTACTTTGATATTTTATGTACAGTATGTAATATATATTTTGTGTACTTTGATATTTTATGTACAGTATATAATACAGATTTGGTGTACTTTGATATTTTATGTAGAGTGTATAATATATATTTCGCGTACTTAGATATTTTATTTGTAGTTTATAATATATAAATGGTGTACTGTGATATATTATGTATGATATAATATACATTTGGTGTATTTTGATACTTTGTGTACACTATATAATATATACTTTGTGTGCCTTTTTTATGTATAGTATATTATATGTATTTGGTGTACTTTGATATTTCATGTACAGAATATAATATATATTTTGTGGAGTTTCAAAATTTATGTGCAGTATTTAAAATATATTTGGTGTACTTTGATATTTTATGTTCAGTATATAATATATATTTAGTGTAATTTTATATTTTATGTACAGTTCAAAATATATATTTGGTGTACTTTGATACTTTATGTACACTGTATAATGTATATTAGGTGTTCTTTGATATTTTATGTACTGTATATAATATATATTTGGTATAATTTGATATTTTATGTATAGTATAAAATATATATTTGGTGTATTTTGATACTATATGTACACTATATAGCATATATTTTGTGTCCTTAATTTTTAATGTACAGTATGAAATATACATTTGGGGTACTTTGATATTTTATGTACCATTTACAATATATATTTGGTGTACTTTGATATTTTATGTACAGTATATAAAATACATTTGTTGTACTTTGACATTTTATGTACAGCATAGAATATATATTTGGTGTACTTTGATACTTTATGTACAGTATATAATATATTTGTGTACTTTGATATTTTATACAGTACATACTATATATTTGGTGCAGTTTGATATTTTATGTACAGTATATAATATATTTGGAGTACATGGATATTTTATGTACAGTATATAATATATATTAGGTGTATTTTGATATTTTATGTACAGTATATGATATCTATTTTGTGTAGTTTGATATTCTATGTGCAGTATATTTTATATAGTTCGTGTCCTTTGGTATTTTATGTAAAGTATATAATATATATTTGTGTACTTTCATACTTTATATTCAGTACATAATATATATTTGGTGTACTGTGATATTTTATGTACAGTATATAATATATATTTGGTGTAGTTTCATATTTCATGTACAGTTTATTATTCGTTTGGTGAAATTTGTTATTTTATGTATACTACAAAATATATATCTGGTGTACTTTCATATTTTTGGAACAGTATGTAATATTCACTTGGTGTATTTGATATTTTATGTACGGTATATACTATATATTTGGTGTACTTTGATATTTTATGTGCAGTATATAATATATATTTGGTGTAATTTGATATTTTATGTACATTATATAATATATATTTGGTGTAGTTTCATATTTTATATACAGTATATAATCTTCATTTTGTGAACTTTGAGATTTTATGTACAGTATATAATATATATTTGGTGTACTTTGATATTTTATGTACAGTATAAAATAAATATTTGTTGTACATTCATATTTTATGTACAGTATATAATATATATTTTGTGTACTTTGACATTTTATGTAGAGTATAGTACATATATTTGGTGTATTTTGATACTTTATGTACACTATATAATATATATTTTGTGTGCTTAAATTTTATGTACAGTATGTAATATTTATTTGCTGTACATTGATATTTTATGTATAGTATAAAATATGTATTTGGTGCACTTTGATATTTTATGTTCAGTATATAATATATATAATGTATACTTTGATATTTTATGTACAGTACATAATATATATGTGGTATACTTGGATATTATATGTACAGTATATAATATATATTTGGAGTACTTTGATATTTTATGCACAGTATACAATATATATTTGGTGTACTTTGATATTTTATGTACAGCATATAATATATATTAGGTGAACTTTGATATTTTATGTACCTTATAAAATATTTATTTGTTGTTCTTTGATATTTTATGTACAGTAGAAAATATGTATTTGTGTACGTTGGTATTTTATGTACAGTATATAATATCTAGTTGGTGTACTTTGATATTTTAGGTACAGTACATAATATATATTTGTTGTACTTTGATATTTTATGTACCATATATAATATATATTTGGTGTACTTTGAAATTTTATGTACAGTCTATAATTTATTTCTTGTAATTTGATATTTTATAAACAGTATATTATACATGGTGTACTTTAATATTTTATGTCCAGTATATAATATATATTTGTTGTAGTTTTATATTTTCTGTACGTTATATAATATACATTTGATGCACTTTGATACTTTATATACACTATACAATCTATATTTGGTGTACTTTGATATTTTACTTACAGTACATAATATATATTAGTTATACTTTGATATTTTATGTACAGTATATAATATATTTTGTGTGTACTTTCTTATTTTATGTATGGTATATAATACATATTTGGTGTAGTTTTGTATTTTATGTACAGTATATAATATATGTTTGGTGTACCTTGATATTTTAAGTACCCTATATAATATATGTTTTGTGTACTTTGAAATTTTATGTACAGTATATAATATATAATTGGTGTACTTTGATATTTTATATACATTATATAATATATATGGTGTTCTTTGATATTTTATACACAATATATAATATATAAATGCTGTAATTTTATATATTATGTACAGTATATTATATGTATTTGGTGTAATTTGATACTTTATGTACACTATATTATATATTTGATGCACATTGATATTTTATGTACAGTATATAATATAAATTTGGTTTACCTTGATATGTTATGTAAGCTACATACTATATATTTGCTGTACTTTGATACTTTATGTGCAGTAAAAACTTTGAATTTGGTGTACTGTGATCTTTTATGTACAGTATATAATATGTATTTGGTGTACTTTGATATTTTATGTACAGTGTTTAATAGACATTTGGTGTATTTTGATATTTTATGTACAGTATAAAATATATATTTGGCGTATTTTGATATTTTATGTACAGTATATAATATATATTCGTGCACTTTGATATTTTATGTACAGTATATAATATATATTTTGTGTACTTTGAAATTTATGTACAGTATATAATATATATTCGGGTTATTTTAATATATTAGGTACAGTATATAATATATCTTTGGTGTACTTTGATATTTTATTTACACCATATGATATATATTTGGTGTACATTGATATTTTCTGTACAGTGTATAATATATATTTTTTGTATTTTATACTTTCTGTACCCTATATAATATATATTTGTTGTACTTTGATATTTTATGTGCAGTATATAACACATATTAGGTATACTTTGAGATTTTATGTATAGTATATAATATATATTTTTTGTACTTCCATATTTTATGTACAGTACATAATATATATTTGGTATACTATGATATTTTATGTACAGTATGTAATATATATTTGGTGCATTTTCAAATTTTATGTGCACTATATAATATATAATTGGTGTACATTGATATTTTCTGTACAGTATATAATATATACTTTTTGTTCTTTGTTACTTTATATTCACTATGTAATAAATATTTGGTGTACTTTGATATTTTATGTACAGGATGTAATACATACTTGTTCTACTTTGATATTTTATCTACACTATAAAATATATATTTGGTGTACTTTGATATTTCAGGTACAGTATATAATATATATTTGGTGTACTTTGATATTTTTTATGGAGAATATAATATATGCTGCACTTTGATATTTTATGTGCAGTATATATTATATATTTGATGTACTGTGACACTGTATCTACGGTATATAATATATATTTAGTGTTCTTTGATATTTTATGTACGGTATGTATTATTCATTTCGTGTAATTTGATATTTTATGTGTAGTATATAATATATATTTGGTGTACTTTGATATTTTATGTACAGTATATAATGTATTTTTTGTGTACTTTGATATTTTATGTAAACTATAAAATGTGTATTTGGCGAACTTTGATATTTTATGTACAGCATATAATATATATTTGGTGTAACATGATATTTCATGTACAGTGTACAATATATATTTGGTATACTTTCATATTTTATATACAGTATATAATATATATTTGATGTACTTTGATATTTTATGTACAGTATATAATATATATTGGTTTTACTTTGACATTTTTTGTACAGTAAATGGATATTTGCTTTACTTTGATATTTTATGTACAGTCTATAATATATATTTGGTGTGCTTTGAAATATTATATACGGTATATAATATATTTGGTGTAACTTGATATTTTATATACCGTATATAATATATATGGTGTACATTGATCTTTTGTGAACAGTGTATAATATATATGTGCTGTATTTGATATTTTACGTACAGTGTATAGTATGTATTCTGTGTACTTCGATACTTTATGCACACTATTTAATATATATTTGCTGTACCTTGATATTTTATGTACAGTACATAATATGTATTTGCTGTACTTTGATATTTTATGTAGAGTACATAATATATATTTGCTGTACTTTGATATTTTATATACTGTATATAATATATATTTGGTGTACTGTGATATTTCACTTACAATATATAATATACATTTGGAGTACTTTGATATTTTATCTACAGAATATAATATATTTGGTGTACTTTGATCCTTTATGTACCGTGTATATTATATATTTGGTGTACTTTGTTATTTTATGTAGAGTATATAATATATTTTGTGTACTTTGATATTTATATGTTTACACAGATAACTGTATAATCATATTTTTATGATTATACAGTTATCTGTATATGTAATATTTATATGTTTATACAGATGTCTGTATAAATAATACTTATATGTTTATACAGATGTCGGTAAAATATTTATATGCTTATGCAGATGTCTGTGTAAATAATATTTATCTGTTTATACAGGTGTCTTTATAAGTAATCTTCATATATATATACAGATATCTGTATAAATAGTATTTATATGTTTATACAGATAATGCTATAAATAATATTTATATGTTAATACAGATATCTGTTTAAATAATATTAATATGTTTATACAGATATCTGTTTAAATAATATTTATATGTTTATACAGGTATCTGTATAAATAATATTTCTATGTTTATAGAGGTATCGGTATAAATAACATTTATATGTTTATACAGATATCAGTATAAATAATATTTATATGCTTATACAGATATCTGTATAAATAATATTTATATATTCATGCAGATATCTATATAAATAATATTTATAATTTTATACAAATATTTCTATAAATAATATTTATGTTTATACAGATATTGGTACAAATAATATTTATTTGTTTATACAGATATCTCTCTAAATAATATTTTTATGTTTATACAGATATCTGTGTAAATAATATTTTTATGTCTATATGGATATTTTTGTAAATATTTGTATGTTTATACAGATATCTGAATAAATATTGATATGTTTATACAGTAAACTGTACAAATATTTATATCATAATACAGATATCTGTATAAATAATATTTGTAAGTTTAAGCAGATATTTGTATAAATAATATTTATATGTTTATACAGATATCAGGATAAATAATATTTAAATGTTTATTCAAATATATGTATAAATAATATTTATATGTTTATACACATATCTGTCTAAATAATATTTATATGTTTATACAGATATCTGTATAAATAATATTTATAGGTTTATACAGACACCTGTATAAATAATATTTATTTGTTTATACAGACATCTGTATAAATAATATTTATATGTTTATACACACATCTGTATAAATAATATTTATATGTCTATAGAGATGTCTTTATAAATATTTGTAGTTTTTTACAGATATCTGCACAAATATTTATGTGTTTATACATTAAACTGTACAGATATTTATATGTTTATACAGATATCTGTATAAATAATATTTGTGTGTTTAAACAGATATCTGCATAAATAATATTTATATATTTACAGATATCTGTATAAATAATATTTATAGGTTTGTACCGGTATCTGTATAAATAATGTTTACATGTTTACACAGATATCTGTTTAAATAATATTTATATGTTTATGCAGATATTAGTATAAATAATATTGATAAGTTTATACAGGTATCTGTATAAATAATATTCATATGTTTATACAGATATCTGTATACATAATGTTTATATGTTTAAAGAGATATCTGTATAAATAATCTTTATATGTTTATGCAGATATCTGTATAAATAATATTTATATCTTTATGCAGATATCAGTATAAATAATAATTTTAAGTTTATACATTTATCTGTATAAATAATATTTATATGTTAATATAGATATCTGTATAAATAATATTTATATGTTAATACAGATATCTGTATAAATAATATTTATATGTTTATACAGATATCTGTATAAGTAATATTTATAAGTTTATAGAGATATCTGTATAAATAATATTTATATGTTTATACAAATATCTGTATAAATAATATTCATATGTTTACACAGATATCTGTATAAATAATATTTATATGTTTATACATATATCTGTATAAATGATATTTGTATGTTTATACAGATAACTTTATAAATATTTATGTTTTCATACAGATATCTGTATGAATAATATTAATATGTTTATACAGATATCTTTAAAAATAATATTTATATGTTTACACCGATGTCTGTATAAATAATATGTATATGTTTATTCTGATGCCCGTATAAATAATATTTGTATATTTATACAGATGTCTTTATAATTAATATTTATAAGCTTATAGAGATGTGTGTATAAATGATATTTATATGTTTTTACAGATGTCTGTATAAATAATATTTATATGTTTATACTGATGTCTGTAAATACTATATACATGTTTATACAGATATCTGTATAAATAATATTTATAAGTTTATGCAGATATATGTATAAATTATATTTATACGTTTATACACATATCTGTATAAATAATATTTATATGTTTAGAGATATCTGTGTAAATAATATTTATATGTTTATACAGATATCAGGGTAAATAATATTTATAGGTTTCTACAATTATCTGTGTAAATAATATTTATATGTTTATACAGATATCTGTTTAAATAATATTTATATGCCTATACAGATGTCTTTATAAATATATGTTTATGCAGATATACGTATAAATATTTACAGGTTTATACAGATATCTGTATAAATATTTAAATGTTTATACAGCAAACTGTACAAATATTTATATGTTTATACAGATACCTCTATAAATACTATTTGTATGTTTAAACAGATATCTGTATAAATAATATTCATAATTTTATACAGATAGCTGTATAAATAATATTTAAACGTTTATACATACATCTGTAAATAACGTTTATCCTTTTATACAGATCTGTATAAATAATCTTTATATGTTTATACAGACATGTGTATAAAGAATGTCTATATGTTCATACCGATATCAGTATAAATAATATATATAGGTTTATTCAGATATCTGTGTAAATAATATTTATATGTTTATACAGATATCTGTATGAAAAATATTCATATGTTTAAACAGATATCTGTATAAATAATATTTATATGTTTATACAGATATCTGTATAAATAATATTTACATGTTTATAGAGATATGTTTATAAATATTTATGTTTTTACAGATATCTGTATAAATATTTACAAGTTCAAACAGTAAAGTGTAAAATATTTATATGTTTATACAGATATCTGTATAAATAATATTTGTATGTTTAAGCAGATGTCTGTATGAATAATATTTATATGTTTACAGATAACTGTATAAATAATATTTGCATGTTAATTCAGATATCTTTATAAATAATTTTTATAAGTGTATACAGATATCTCTATAAATAATATTTTTGTAGTTAAAGACATATCTATATAAATACTATTTATATGTTTTTACAGCTATCTGTATAAATAATATTTATAGTTTATACAGATATCTGTATAAATAATATTTATATGTTTATACAGATATCTGTATAAAGAATATTTATATGGTTATACAGATATCTGTATAAATAGTATTTATATGTTTTTACAGGTATCTGTATAAATATTTTTTGTTATACAGTAAACTGTAAAAATATTTATATATTTATACAGATATCAGGATAAATAATATTTGTATCTTTAAACAGATAACTGTATAAATAATATTTATATGATTTTACAGATATCGGCATAAATAATATTTGTATGTTTATACAGATATCTTTATAAACAATGTTTATATGTTTATACAGAAATCTGTATAAGTAATATTTATATGTTTATACAGATAACTGTATAAATAATATTTATATGTTTATACAGATAAGTGTATAAATAATATTTATATGTTTATACAGATAACTGTATAAATAATATTTATATGTTTATACAGATATCTGTATAAATGTTTATAAGTTCATACAGATATTTGTAGAAATATTTATATGTTTATAAACATATATGTATAAATATTTACACGTTTATGCAAATGTCTGTGTAAATAATATTTATATGTTTTTAAAGATATCTGTATAAATAATATTTATATATTTATTCAGATATCTGTATAAATTATATTTATATGTTTATACAGATATCGGTCTAAATATGTATATGTTTATAGAGATATCTGTAAATATAATATTACTATGTTTATACAGATATCTGTATAAATAATGTTTATATGTTTGCACAGATGACTGTATAAATCATATGTATATATTTATTCAGATCTCTGTATAAATAATATTTATATATTTATACAGATGTCTGTATATACAATATTTATATGTTTATACAGATATCTGTATAAATAATATTTATAAGTTTATAGAGATATCTGTATAAATAATATTTATATGTTTATACAGATATCTGTGTAAATAATATTTATATGTCTACACAGATATCTTTAGATATATATGTTTATAGAGATATATGTGTAAATATTTATATGTTTATACAGTAAACTTTACAAATATTTATATGTTTATACATATGTCTGTAAAAATAATATTTGTATGTTTAAAAAGATATCTGCATAAATAATATATATATATTTATACAGATACCGGTAAAAATAGTATTTATAAGTTTATACATATATCTGTATAAATAATATTTCAGTTTATACAGATATCTGTATAAATAATACTTATATGTTTATACAAATATCTGTATAAATAATATTTATGGGTTTATACAGACATCTGTATAAATAGTGTTTATAGGTTTATACAGATATCTGTATAAATAATATTCATATGTTTATACAGATATCTGTATAAATGGTATTTATATGTTTATAGAGAGATCTGTATAAATAATATTAATATGTTTATACAGATATCTGTATAAATGATATTTACACTTTTATACAGATATTTGTATAATTAATATTTATATTTTTATATAGATATGTGTATACACAATATCTATATGTTTATACAGATATCTGTATAAAAAGTATTTGTGTTTATACAGATATATATAAATAAGGTTAATATGTTTATAGAGATATGTGTATAAATAATATTTATATGTTTATACAGATGTCTGTATAAATAATATTTATATATTTATACAGAAGTCTCTATAAATAATATTTATATGCTTATGCAGATGTGTGTAAAAATATTATTTATATATTTTGAAGGGTGTCAGTATAAATAATATTTTTATTTTTATACAGATGTCTGTAAAAATAATATTTATTTGTTTATACAGATATCTGTATAAATAATACTTATATGATTATACAGATATCTGTATAAATAATATTTATATTCTTATACAGATATGTGTATAAATAATGTTTATACTTTTATGCAGATGTCTATATAAATAATATTTGTATGTTTATACAAATATCTCTATAAATATTATTTATATGTTTATAGAGATATAGGTATAAATAATATTTATATGTTTATACAGATACCTATATAAATAATATTTGTATGTTCATACAGATATCTGTGTAAATAGTATTTATGTCTATACAGATATTTGTATAAATATTTGTATGTTTATATAGATATCTGAATAAATATTTATAAGTTTATACAGTAAACTGTACCGATATTTACATGATTATACAGATATCTGTATAAATAATATTTGCAAGTTTAAACAGATATCTTTATAATTAATATTTATGTTTATACAGACATCGGTATATATAATATTTATATGTTTATTCAGATGTCTGTATAAATAATATTTATATGTTTATGCAGGTATCTGTATAAATAATATTTATATGTTTATACATATATCTGTATAAATAATATTTATAAGTTCATACAGATAACTGTATAAATAATATTTGTAAGTCTATAGAGATATCTTTATAAATATTTATATGTTTTTACAGATATCTGTATAAATATTTATATGTTTATACAGTAAACTGTACAAATATTTATATGTTTATACAGATATCTGTATAAATAATACTTGTATGTATAAACAGATATCTGCATAAATAATATTTATACGTTTATACAAATATATGTGTAAATAATATTTATAAGTTTATACAGATATCTGCATCAATAATACTCATATATTTATAGAGATATCTGTATAAATAATATTTATAGGTTTATACAGCTATCTGTATATATAATGTTTATATGTATATACAGATAGCTGTCTAAATAATATTTATATTTATATACACATAGCAGAATAAATAATATGTATATGTTTATACAGATATCTGTATTGATAATATTTATCTGTTTATACAGCTATCTGTATAAATAATATTGATAGGTTTATACAGATATCTATATAAATAATGTTTTTAGTTTTATACAGATATCTGTATAAATAATGTTTATATATTGATAGAGGTATCTGTATAAGTAATATTTACATGTTTATACCAATATCAGTATAAATAATACTTATATGTTATTCAGATATCTGTATAAATAATATTTATACATTTATACAGATATCTGTACAATTAATAATTATATGTTTATTCAGATGTCTGTATAAATAATATTTACATGTTTATGCAGATATCTGTATAAATAATATTCATATGTTTATGGGGATATTTTTATAAATATTTATATGTTTTTACAGATACCTGTATAAATATTTATATGATTATACAGTAAATGTAAATTCTTTATATGTTTATACAGATATCTGTATAAATAATATTTGTATTTTTAAACAGATATCTGTATAAATAATATTTATATGTTTATACAGATATCTGTATAAATAATATTTGTATGTTAATTCAGATATGTGTATAAAGAATATTTATATATTTATACAGATATCTGTGTTAATAATATTTAAATGTTTATACAGATCTTGGTATAAATAATATTTATATGTCTATACAGATATATGTATAAATAATATTTAGTGTTAATACAGATATCTGAATAAGTACTATTTTTGTGTTTATACACATATCTGTATAAATAATATTTATATGTTTATTCAGATATGCGTGAAAATAATATATATATGTTTACAGAAATCTGTATACATAATATTTATATGTTTTTACAGAAATCTGTACACATAATATTTATATGTTTATACAGACATCTGTATAAATAATATTTATATGTTTAAAGAGATATTTGTAAATAACATTTATATGTTTATGCAGATATCTGTAGATATAATATTTATATGTTTATACAGATAACTGTATAAATATTTATATGTTTACACAGACAACTGTATAAATATTTATTTGTTTATACAGCTTACTGTATAAATATTTATATGTTTATACAATTATCTGTATAAATATTTATATGTTTATACAGTTGTCTGTATAAATATTTAAATTTTTATACAGATATCTGTATAAATAATATCTATATGTTTACTCAGATATCTGTATAAATAATATTTATAAGTTTGTACAGGTATCTGTATAAATAATATTTATATGTTTATACCGATATCTGCATAAATAGTATTCATATATTTATACAGATATCTGTGTAAATAATATTAATATGTGTATACAAATATCACTATCAATAATATGTATATATTCATAAAGATATTTTTATAAATTTTTATAAGTTCATACAGATATCTCTATAAATATTTATAGGTATATACAGATATCTGTATATATATTTATATGTTTATGCAGATATCTGTGTAAGTAATATTTATATGTTAATACAAATATCTGTATAAACAATATTTACATGTTTATACAGATATGTCTATGAATAATATTTATATTTATACAGATATCTATTTAAATAATATTGATGTTTATACAGATATCTGCATAATTAATATTTATATGTTTTACAGATATCTGTAACAATAATATTTATATGTTTACAGATATCTATATAGGTAATAATTATATGCTTATACAAATATCTGTATGAAGAATATTCATATGCTTATACAGATATCTGTATACATAATATTTATATGTTTATACAGATATCTGCATAACTAATATTTATATGTTTATACAGATATCAGTATAAATAATATTTACATATTTATACAGATATCTGTATAAATAATATTTATATGTTTATACCGATATCTGTATACATATTTACATGTTTATACAGTTATCTCTATAAATATTTATATGTTCATACAGTTATCTCTATAAATATTTATATGTTTATAGAGTTAAGTGTATAAATATTTATCTGTTTATAAAAGTATCTGTATAAATATTCATATGTTTATAAAAATATCTGTATAAATAATATTTATATGTTTATACAGACATACATATAAATAATATTTACATGTTAATACAGATATCCGTATAAATATTTATATGTTTATACAGATATCTGTATAAATATTTACATTTTTATGCAGATATTTGTGTATACATATTTATATGTATACACAGATATCTGCTTAAATAATATTTATATGTTGATACAGATGTCTGTAAAAATAATCTTTATATGTTTATACCGATATCTGTATAAATAATATTCATATGCTTATATAGATATCTGTATAAATCATATTTATATTTTTATAACTATGTTTGTATAAATAATATTTATATGTTGATACAGTTATCTTTACAAATAATATTTATATGTTTATACCGATATCTGTATAAATAATATTTATATGCTTATACAGACATATGTATAACTAATATTTATATACTTATACAGATACTGTATAAATAATGTTTATATATTTTAACAGATATCTGAATAAATAATATTTCTATGTTTATACAGATATCTTTATAAGTACTTATACGTTCATACAGATAGCTGTATAAATATTTATATGATTATACACATATCTGTGTAAATACTTATATGTTTATACAGATATCTATGTAAATAATATTTATATGTTTATACACATATTTCTTCAAATAATATATATATGTTTATACAGATATCTGTATAAATAATATTTATATGTCCATACAGATATGTCTATAAATAATTTTTATGTTTTTACTGGTAACTGTATAAATAATATGTATGTGTTCATACAGATATCTTTAAAAATAATATTTATATGTTTATACAGATATCTGTTTAAATATTTATATGTTCATACAGATATCTGTATAAAGATTTATATATTAATACAGATATCTGTATAAATATTTATATGTTAATGCAGATATCTGTATAAATATTTATATGTTTATACAGATATCTGTATAAATATTTATATGTTTATACAGATATCTGTATAAATATTTATATGTTTATACAGATATCTGTATAAATATTTATATGCTTATATAGACAACTCTAAAAACAATATTTATATGTTTATACACATATCAGCATAAATAATATTTATATGTTTATACAGATATCTGTATAAAAAATATTTGTATGCTTAAACAGCTATCTGTATAAATAATATTTATATGATTGTACAGATATCTGTATAAATAATATTGATATGTTTATACAGATATCTGTATAATAATATTTATATGATTATACAGATACCTGTTTAAATAATATTTATATGTTTATACAGATAACTGTATAAATATTTATATGTTTATAAGGGTATGTGTATAAATAATATTTATATGTTTATACAGATATCTGTATAAATAATATTTACATGTTAATACAGATATCTGTATACATATTTATATGTTTATACAGATATCTGTATAAATACATGTTTATGCAGATAACTGTGTATACATATTTATTTGTATACACAGATATCTGTTTAAATAATATTTATATGTTGATACAGATATCTGAATCAATAATATTTATATGTTTATACCAATATCTGTATAAATAATATTTATATGCTTATATAGATATCAGTATAAATCATATTTATATGTTTATAACAATATCTGTATAAATAATATTTATATGTTGATACAGATATCTCTACAAATAATATTTATATGTTCATACAGATAACTTTATGAATATTTACATGTTCATACCGATATCTGTATAAATATTTATGTGTTTATACACATATATGTGTAATTACTTATATGTTTATACGGATATCTGTATAAATAATATTTTTATGTTTATACAGATATCTCTTCAAATAATATTTATATGTTTTTACAGATATCTGTATCAATAATATTTATCTGTTTGTACGGATAGCTGTATAAATAATATTTATGTTTATACTTGTATCTTTAAAAATATTTATATGTTTATACAGATATCTGTAAAAAATAATATTTATATGTTTATAAAGATATCTGTATAATCATATTTATATGTTTATACAGATATCTTTATAAATAATATTTATATTTTTATACAGATATCTGTGTAAACATTTATATGTTCATACAGATAACAGTATAAAAATTTAGATGTTAATGCAGATTTCTCTATAAATATTTATATGTTTCTACAGATATCTGTATAAATATTTATGTTTATACACACATCTGTATGTATAATGTTTATATGTTTTCACAGATATCTGTATAAATAATATTTATATGTTTAAACAGTTACCTATATAAATAATATTTATATGATTATACAGATATCTCTATAAATAATATTTATAGGTTTATACAGATATCTGTATAAAAAGTATTTATATGTTTATACTGATATCTGTATAAATAATATTTATATGTTTATGCAGATATCAGTATAAATAGTATTTATTAGATTATACAGGTATATCTCTATAAATAATATTTTTATATTTATGCAGACATCTGTATATATTTTATATGTTCACACAGATATCTGTATAAACAATATTTATATGTTGATACAGATTTCGGTATAAATAATATTTATATGTTTATACTGATATATGTATAAATAATATTTATATGCTTATATAGATATCTGTATAATCATATTTATATGATTATACAGATATCTGTGTAAATAATATTTCTATGTTTATACAGATATCTGTATAAATTATATTTCTATGTTTATCCAGATGTCTGTATAAATAATATTTATATATTTATACAGATGCCTCTATAAGGAATATTTATATGCTTATACAGTTGTGAGTATAAATAATATTTATGTGTTTTTACAGATGTCTGTGTAAATAATATTTATATCTTTATACGGATGTCTGTATAAATAATATTTACATGTTTATACGGATGTCTGTATAAATATTATTTAAATGTTTATACACATATCTGTATAAATAATATTTATATGTTTATACAGATATTTGTATAAATATTTATATGTTTATACAGATATCTGTAGAAATAATACTTATATATTTATACAGATATCTGTATAAATATTATTTATATTTTTATAAAGTATCTGCATAAATAATATTTATATGTTTATACAGTCATCTGTATAAATATTTATATGTTTATACAGATATCTGTATAAATAATATTTATAAGTTTATACAGATATCTGTATAAGTAATATTTATTTGTTTATACTGATATCTGTATAAATAATATTTACATGTTAATGCGAATATCTGTATAAATATTTATATGTTTATGCACATATCTGTATACATATTTTTATGCTTACACAGATATCTGTATAAATAATATTTATTTGTTGATACAGATATCTGTATAAATAATATTTATATGTTTTTACCGATATCTGCATAAATAATATTCATATGCTTATATAGATATCTGTATAAATCATATTTATATGTTTATAACGATGTCTGTATAAATAATATTTATATATTGATACAGATATCTGTAGAAATAATATTTATATGTTTATACCCATATCTGTATAAATAATATTTATATGCTTATGCAGATATCTGTGTAACTAATATTTATATGCTTATACAGATATCTGTATAAATAATATTTAAATGTTTATACAGATATCTGTATAAATAATATTGTTATGTTTATGCAGATATCAGTGTAAGTAATATTTCTCTGTTTATACAGACGTCTGTATAAATAATTTTTATATATTTATACAGATGTCCCTATAAATAATATTTATGTGCTTTTAGAGTTGTGAGTATAAATAATCTTTATGTGTTTTTACAGATGTCTGTGTAAATAACATTTATATGTTTATGTAGATGTCTGTATAAATAATATTTACATGTTTATACAGATGTCTGTAGAAATAATATTTATATGTTTATACACATATCAGCATAAATAATATTTATATGTTGATACAGATATCTGTTCAAATAATATTTATATGTTTCTACAAATATATGTATAAATAATATATATATGTTTACAGATATCTGTATACTTATTTATATGTTCATACAGATATCTGTATAAATATTTACTTGTTTGTCAAGATATCTCTATAAATACTTATATGTTTATTCAAATATCTGTATAAATAATATCTATATGTTTATACAGATATCTGTCTAAATAATATTTATATGTTTATACTGATATCTGTCTAAATAATATTTATATGTTTATATAGATATCTGTATTAACAATAGTTATATTTATACAGATATCTGTATAAATAATATTTATATGTTTATACAGATACCTGTATAAATAATGTTTATATGCTTATACAGATACCTCTATAAATAATATTTTGAACTTTATACAAATATTTGTATAAATAATATTTATATGTTTATATAGATATCTGCATAAATGTTTATATGTTCATACAGATATCTGTATAAATATTAATATGTTAATACAGATATCTGTAAAAATATTTATATGTTTATACAGATATCTCTATATTTATATGTTTATACAGATATCTGTATAAATAATATTTATAAGTTTATAGAGATGTCTGTATAAATAATATTTATATGTTTATACAGAAATATGTATAAATATTTATCTGTTTATACATATATCTGTATAAATAATATTTATATGTTTATACAGACATCTGCAAAAATAATATTGATATGTTTAAACAGATATCTGTACAATTAATATCTATATGTTTATACAGATATATGTATTAATAACATTTATATGTTTATACACTTATCTGTATAAATATTTATATGTTTATACAGATATCTGTATAAATAATATTTATATGTTTATACAGATATCTGTATAAATAATATTTATATGTTTATACAGATATCTGTATAAATAATATTGATGTTTATACAGATGTCTGTATAAATAATATTTACATGTTAATATGCATATCTGTATAAATATTTATATGTTTATGCACATATCTCTATATATATTTTTATGCTTACACAGATAGCTGTATAAATAATATTTATATGCTTATATAGATATCTGTATAAATAATATTTATATGCTGATACAGATATCTGTATAAATCACATTTAAACGTTTATAATGATGTCTGCATAAATAATATTTATATGTTTATACCGATAACTGTATAAATAATATTTATATGCTTCTGCAGATATCTGTATAACTAATATTTATATGCTTATACAGATAGCTGTATAAATAATATTTATATGTTTATACAGATATCTGTGTAAGTAATATTTCTGTGTTTATGCAGATATCTCTATAAATAGTATTTATATGCTTAGACAGTTGTGTGTGTAAATAATATTTATATTTTTTTACAGATGTCTGTATACATATTTATATGTTTTTACAGATGTCTGTATACATAATATTTATATGTTTATGCAGATGTCTGTATAAATAATATTTACATGTTTATAAAGATATCAGTATAAATAATATTTATATGTTTATACGGATATGTTTATAAATAATATTTGTATGCTTAAACAGATATCTGATCAAATAATATTTATATGATTATACAGAAATCTGTGTAAATAGTATTTATATGTTTATACAGAAATCTGTATAAATAGTATTTATATGTTTATACAGATATCTGTATAACAAGTAACTATATTTTTACATATATCTGTGTAAACCATATTTATATGTTTATACAGATATGTGTATAATAATTTATGTGTTTATACAGATATCTGTATTAATATTTATATGTTAATGCAATTATCTGTATTTATATGTTTATACACATATCTGTAAAAATAATATTTATATTTTTTTACAGATATTTGTATAAATAATATTTTGTATGCTTTTACAGATATCTGTATAAATAACATTAATATGCTTATACAGATATCTCTATAAATAATACGTATATGTTTATACAGATATCTGAATCAATAATATTTACCTGTTTATAGAGATATCTGTATAAGTAATATTTATATGTTTATGCAGATATCTGTAAAAATAATATTTATATGTTCATACAGATTTCTACATATATAATATTTATGAGTTTATGCAGCTATCTTTATAAATAACATTTAAGTGTTTATACAGATATAACTGTAAATAATATTTATATGTTTATACAGATATCTGCATAAATATTTATATTTTTACAGACATATCTGTATAAATATTTAAATATTTTCAAAGTAAACTCTATAAATATTCATATGTTTATACAGATATGTGTATAAATAATATTTATGTGTTTATACAGATATCTGTGTAAATAATATTTACATGTTTATACAGATATGTGTATAAATAATATTTATATGTTCATACACATATCTTTGTAAATAATATTTATATGTTAATACATATATATGCATAAATTTTTATATGTTTATACAGATATCTCTATAAATAATATTTATATGTTTATACAGATAACTTTATAAGTAAAATTTATATGTTGATATAGATATCTGTATAAATAATATTCATATGTTTATACAGATACTTCTATAAATAACAAGTATATGTTTATACAGATACCTGTATACATATTTATATGTTTATACAGATATCTGTATAAATATTCATATGTTTATGTAGTTATCTGTATAAATATTTATATGTTTATACAGATATCTGTATAAATATTTACATGTTCATACAGATATCTGTACAAGTAATATTTATATATTTATACAGATATCTGTATAAATAATATTTATATATTTATACATATATCCATATACATTATATTTATATTTTTATACCGATATCTGTATAAATAATATTTATATGTTGATACAGACATCTGTATAAATAATACACATGTTAATGCTGATATTTTTATAGATAATATTTATATGGTTATACAGGTATCTGTATAAGTAATATTTATATGCTTATACAGATATATGTGTAAATAATATTCATATGTTTATACAGATATCTGTATATATAATATTTATATATTTATAGAGATATCTCTATAAGTAATATTTATATGTTTATACAGATGTCTGTATGAATAATATTTATATGTTTATACAGATATCTGTATATATAATATTTATATATTTATACAGATGTCTCTATAAGTAATATTTATATGTTTATACAGATGTCTGTATGAATAATATTTATATGTTTATACAGATGTCTCTATAAATAATAATTATATGCTTATACTGATGTGTTTATAAATAATATTTATCTGCTTTTACAGATGTCTGTATAAATAATATTTATATGTTCCTACAGATGTCTGTATAAATAATATTTACTTGTCTATACAGAGATATCTATAAATAATATTTACATGTTTATACAGAAAACTGTATAAATAATATGTTTAAAGAGATATCTGTATAAAACTATTTATACATTCATGAAGATATCTGTATAAGTAATATTTATATGTTTCTACAGATATCTGTATAAATAATATTTATACGTGTATACAGATATCTGTGTAAATCATATTTATATGTGTATACAGATATGTGTATAAATAATATTTATATGTTTATACAGATATCGCTGCAAATAATATTTATGTTTATACAGATATCTGCAGAAATAATATTTATAGGTTTATACAGTTATCTGTTTAAATTATTTTATGTTCATACAGATATCTGCATAAATATTTTGATGTTCATACAGATATATGTATAAATATTTATAAGTTTATACACATATCTGTATCAATATTTATATGTTTATACAGACATCTGTGTAAGTAATATATATATGTTTATACCGATATCTGTATAAATCATATTTATATGTTTATACAGATATCTGTATAAATCATACGTATAAGTTTATACCGATATCTGTATAAATCATATGTATATATTTATACAGATATCTGTATAAATCATATTTATATGTTTATACAGATATCTGTATAAATCATACTCATGTTTATACAGATATCTGTATAAGTCATGTTTATATGTTTATACAGATATCTGTATAAATCATATTTATAGGTTTATACAAATATCTGTATAAATATTTATATGTTTATAGAGATATCTGCATAAATATTTATATGTTTACACAGCTGTCTGTATAAATATTTATATGTTTATACAGTTATGTGTATAAATATTTATATTTTTATACAGTTATCTGTATAAGTATTTATATGTTTGCGCAGATATCTGCATAAGTAATATTTACATGTTTACATAGATATCCATATAAATAACATTTACATGTTTATACACATATCTGTATAAATAATATTATAAGTTTATACACATATCTGTATAAATAATATGTTTATGTTTATACAGATATCTGTACAAATAATATTTAGATGTTTATGCAGATATGTGTAGAAAAATATTTATATGTTTATACAGATATCTGCATAAATATTTATATCTTTATAGAGATAACTGTATTAATATATATATTTTTATAAAAAATACCTTTATTAATATACATGTTTATACATATATCTGCATAAATAATATTTATATATTTTTACAGATATTTGTATAAATAATATTTATATGCTTATACAAATATCAGTATTAATAGTATTTATAGGCTTCTACAGATATCTGTATAAATAATACCTAAATGGTTACACAGATATCTGTATTAATAATATTTATATGTTTATGGAGATATCTGTATAAATAATGTTTACAAGTTTATGCAGATATCTGTATAAATAATATTTATATGTTTATGCAGATATCTGTATAAATAATATTTATATGTTTATACAGATGTCTG
This sequence comes from Pan paniscus, assembly GCF_029289425.2. Classification (NCBI taxonomy): domain Eukaryota; kingdom Metazoa; phylum Chordata; class Mammalia; order Primates; family Hominidae; genus Pan; species Pan paniscus. The sequence continues at coordinate 1,361,500 of NC_073264.2, read as the reverse complement.
TATAAATAGTATTTATATGTTTATAGAGATATCTGTATAAATAATATTTATAGGTATATTCAGATATCTATATATTTATATTTTTATACAGACATCTGTATAAATATATGTATGCTTATATAGTAAACTGTACAAATATTTCTTATGTTGATACACATATCTGTATAAATACTATTTATATGTTTATTAAGATATCCACAAAAATTTTAAATGTTTATACAGATATCTGTATAAATAATATTTATATGTTTATACAGATATCTGTATAAATACTTATGTGTGTATACAGATATCTGTATTAATATGTATATGTTTATACAGATATCTGTATAAATAATATTTCTATGTTTATACAGATATCTGTATAAATAATATTTATGTTTACACAGTAAGCTGTATAAACATTTATTTGTTTATACAGATATCTGTATAAAAAACATTTATGTGTTTATGCAGATATCTGTATACGTAATATTTAGATGTTTAAACAGATATCTGAATAAATAATATTTATATGTTTATACACCTATGTGTATAAATAATAGTTATAGGTTTATACAGACATCTGTATAAATAATATTTATATGTTTGTACAGATATCTGTATAAATAATATTTATATGTTTATACGGATATCTGCATAAATATTTATATGTTTATCCAGATATCTGTACACATATTTATAAGTTTACACAGATATATGAATAAATAATATTTCTATGTTTATACAGATATCTGTATGAGTAATATTTATATGTTTACACAGATGTCTGTATAAATTATATTTATACGTTTATACAGATGTTTGTATAAATAATATTTATATGTTTATACAGATATCTCTATAAATAATATTTATAGGTTTATACAGATATCTGTAAAAATAATACTTACATGTTTATTCAGATACTTGTATAAATAATATTTATATGTTAATACAGATATGTGTATAAATAATATTTATATGTTAATGTAGATATCTTTATAAATAATATTTATGTGTATATACAGATATCTGTATAAATAATATTTATGTTTATACAGATATCTTTATAAATATTTACATGTTTATACAGATATATGTATAAATCTTTTCATGTTTATACAGATATTTGTATAAATACTTACATGTTTATACAGATACCTGTATAAATATTATTTATATGCTTATACAGATAAATGTACAAATAGTATTTACATGTTTATAAGATATCTTTATGAATAATTTTTATATATTTATACAGATATCTGTATAAAAATATTTATATTTTTATACAGATATCTGAATAAATAATATGTATGTTTTTACAGAAATGAGTATAAATAATATTTATTTTTTTATACAGATATATGTATAAATCCTATTTATATCTTTATACAGATATTTCTATAAATAGTATTTATATGTTTATACAGATATCTGTATAAATATTTATATGGTCATACAGATATCTGTGTAAATATTTATATGTTAATACAGATATCTGAATAACTGTTTATAGATTTATACAGATATCTGTATAAATATCTAAATGTATATACGGATATCTGTATAAATAATATGTATATGTTTATACAGATGTCTCTATACATAATATTTATAGGTTTATAAAGTAATCTGTATAAATATTTATTTGTTTATAGAGATATCTGTATAAATAATATTTATATGTTTATACAGGTGTCTGTATAAATAATATTTATAGATTTATGCAGATATTTGTATAAATAATATTTATATGTTTATACAGATACCTGTATAAATAATATTTATGTGTTTATACAGATATCTGTATAAATAATATTTTTATGTTTATACAGATACCTGTATAAATAATATTTTTATATTTACACAGATATCTGTATAAATAGTATTTCTATGTTAATGCACATATTTGTATAAATATTTATATATTTATACAGATATCTTTAAAAATATTTATTTGTATATACTGATATCTGTATAAATATTTATACGTTTATACAGATATCTGTATAAATAATATTTGGGTGTTTAAACCTATATCTGCATAAATAATATTTATATGTTTATACAGATATCTGTATAAATCATATTTATATGTTTATACAGATATCTGTATGAATAATATTTATATGTTTATACAGATATCTGTATAAATAATATTTATATGTTTGTACAGATATCTGTATAAATAATATTTACATGTTTATAAAGTAATCTGTATAAATATTTATTTGTTTAAACAGATATCTGTATTAATAATATTTATATGTTTAGACAGGTATCGGTATAAATAATATTTATATGTTTAAACAGATATCTGTATAAATAATATTTATATGTTTCTACACGTATCTGTATAAATAATATTTATATGTTTATACAGATATCTGTAAATAATATTTATGTTTATAGAGATATCTGTATAAATAAAAATTTTATGTATCTACAGATATCTGTATTAATAATATTTATGTTAATACAGATATGTGTATAAATATTTATATATTTATACAGATACATTCATAAATATTTATTTGTTTATACATTTATCTGTATAAATATTAGTTTATACATATATCTGTATAAATAATATTTGTGTGTTTAAACATATATCTGTATAAATCATATTTATCTATTTATACAGATATCTGTATAAATCATATTTATCTATTTATACAGATATCTGTATAAATCATATTTATCTATTTATACAGATAGATACCTGTTTAAATCATATTTATCTGTTTATACAGATACCTGTATAAATCACATTTATCTGTTTATATACATATCTGTATAAATCACATTTATCTGTTTATACTGATATCTGTATAAATCATATTTATATATTTATACAGATATCTGTATAAATCATATTTATATGATTTATAAAGATATCTGCATAAATCATATTTATATGTTTATACAGATCTCTGTATAATCGTATTTATGTTTATACAGATATCTGTATAAATATTATTTATATGTTTATTCAGATATCTGCATAATTATTATTTATATGTTTATACAGACGTCTGTATAAATAATGTTTATATGTTTATACAGATATCTGTATAAATAATATTTATATGTTTATGGAGATATCTGTATAAATATTATTTATATGTTTACACAGATATCTGTATAAATAATATTTATATGTTTTTACAGTAATCTGTATAAGTAATATTTATATGTTTATACAGATATCTATATGAAGAATATTTGTGTGTTTGTATAGATATATGCATAAATAATATTTATATGTTTATGCAGGTATCTGTATAAATAATATTTACATGTTTATACAGATATCTCTATAAATATTTATATGCTCATAGAGATATTTGTATAAACATTTATATGTTAATACAAATATCTGTATAAATATTTATATGTTTATACCGATATCTGTATAAATATTTATATGTTTACACAGATATCTGTATAAATAATATTTATATATTTATACAGATGACTGTAAATAATATTTGTATGTTTATACAGTAGTCTGTATACATATTTATATGTTTATACAAATATATGTATAAATAATATTTATATATTTATACCGATATCTGTAAAAATTATGTTTATATGTTTAAACAGATATTTCTATAAATAATATTTATATGTTTCTACGGATATCTGTATGAATAATATTTATGTGTTTATACACATATCTTTATAAATAATATTGATATGTTTGTACAGTTATCTGTGTAAATAATATTTATATGTTGATACAGATAACTGTATAAATAATATTTATATATTTATTCAGATATCTGTATAACAGATGTTTATATGATTATACAGATATCTGTATAAATAATATTTATATGTTTGTACAGATATCTGTATAAATAATATTTATATGTTTATACAGATATCTGTATAAATAATATTTATATGTTTATACAGATATCTGTATAAATAATATTTATATGTTTATACAGATATCTGTAAAAATAATATTTACATATTTATTCAGATATCTCTATAAATAATATTTATATGTTTATACGGATATCTGTATAAATAATATTTATATTTATCTAGTTATCTGTTTAAATAATATTTATATGTTTATAAAGATATCTGTATAAATAATATTTATATGTTTATAGAGATATCTGTGTAAATAATATATTTATGTTTAAAGAGATATCTGTATAAATAAAATTTATACGTTTATACAGATATCTTTATAAATAATATTTATAAGTTTGTACAGATGACCCTATATATATAATATTTATATGTTTATTCAGGTATCTGGATAAATAATATTTATATGTTTATACAGTTATCTGTATAAATAATATTTATATTATTATTCAGATACCTGTATAAGTAATATTTATATGTTTATACAGATATCACTATAAATAATGTTTATATGTTTTTACAGATATCTGTATAAATAATATTTATATGTCTATACACATATCAGTATAAATAATATTTATATGTTTATATTGATATCTGTATAAATAATATTTATATGTTGATACAGATACCTCTACAAATAATATTTACATTTTTATACAGATATCTGTACTAATAATATTTATATGCTTACACAGATATCTGTATAACTAATATTTGTATGCTTATACGGATATTTGTAAATAACAGTTATATGTTATACAGATATCTGCATAAATAATATTTATATGTTTATACAGATATCTGTATAAATATTTGTATGATCATCGAGATATCTGTATAAAGATTTCTATGATAATACAGATCTCTGTTTAAATTTTTGTATGTTCATCGAGATATCTGTATAAAGATTTATATGTTACTAAAATCTCTGTATTTTTATATATATACAGATATCTGCATAAATATTTATATGTTTATAAATATATCTGCATAAACATTATTTATATGCTTATACAGATGTGTGCATAAGTAATATTTATATGTTTTTACAGATGTCTGTATAAATAATATTTATATGTTTACACCGATGCCTGCATGAATAGTATTTATATGTTTATACAGGTATCTGTATAAATAATATTTATATGCTTATAAAGATGTGTGCATAAATAATAGTTATATGTTTTTACAGATGTCTGTATAAATAATATTTAATTGTTTAAACAGATATCTGCATAAATAATATATATATGATTATACAGATATCTGTATAAGTAACATTTATATGTTTCGACAGATATCGGTATAAATATTATTTATATGTTTGCAGATATCTGCATAAATAATGTTTATATGTTTATACACATATCTGTATAAATAATATTTAAATGTTTATACAGATATCTGTATAGATAATATTTACATGTTGATACAGATACCTGTATAAATAATGTTTGTATTTTTATACCGATATCTGTATAAATAATATTTATGTGCTTACACTGACATCTGCATAACTAATATTTACATGCTTATACAGATATTTGTAAATAATAGTTATATGCTTATACAAATATCTGCATAAATAATATTTTTACATTTATACTGATATCTGTATAAACAATATTTATATGTTTATACAGATATCTGTATAAATAATATTTATATATTTGCACAGATATCTGTATAAATAATATTTATATGTTAGTTCAGATATCTGTATAAATAATATTTTTATATCTGTACAGATATGTGTATAAATAATACTTATATATTTGTAGAGTTATCTGTACAAATAATATTTATTTGTCTATACAGATATCTCCAGAAATAATATTTATATGTTGATACAGATATCTGTATAAATATTTATATGTTTATACAGATATCTGTATAAATAATATTTATATGTTTATAGAGATATCTGTATAAATAATATTTATATGTTTACACAGATATCTCTATAAATCATATTTATATGCTTCTACAGATATCTGTACAAATAATATTTATATATTTATACAGTTGTCTGTATAAATAATATTTATATGTTTATACAGACATCTGTATAAATAATATTTATATGCTTATAAACATCTGTGCATAAATAACATGTATATGTTTTTACAGATGTCTGTTTAAATAATATTTATATGTTTATAAATATGTCTTTATAAATAATATTTACATGTTTATACAGATAAATGTATAAATAATTGTTGTATGTTTATACAGATATCTGTATAAATAACAGTTGCATGTTATAAACAGATATCTGTATAAACAATATCTATATGTTTATACAGATATCTTTATAAACAATATTTATATATTTACACAGATATCTGTATAAATAATATTTATATGTTTATACTGATATCTGTATAAATAATATTTATATATGTATTCAGATATCGGTATAAATAATATTTCTATGTTTATTGAGATATCTGTATAAATAGTGTTTATGAGTTTATACAGATATCGGTAGAAATAATATTTATATGTTTATACAGATATCAGTATAAATAATACTTATATGTTTACACAGATATCTCTATAAATAATATTTATATGTTTACGGAGATATCTGCATACATAATATTTACGTGTTTATAAAGATATCTGTAAAAATTATATTTATATGTTTATACAGATATCTGGATAAATAATATTTATTTGTTAATATAGAAAACTGTATAAATATTTATATGTTTATACAGATGTCTGTATATATATATGTTTATAGAGATACCTCTATACATATTTATATGTTTACACAGATATCTTTATAAATAATATTTCTATGTTGATACAGATATCTGTATAAATAACATTTATATGTTTATACCGATATCTGTATAAATAATATTTATATGCTTATACAGATATCTGTATAAATAATATTTGTACACTTATACAGTTTTCTGTATAACTAATATTTATATGCTTATACAAATAACAGTATAAATAATATTAATATGTTTATACAGATATCTGTATAAATAATATTTACATGTTTATACAGATAACTGTATAAATAATATCTATATGTTTATGCAGATATCAGTATAAATAACATTGATATGTTTCTACAGATGTCTGTATGAACAATATTTATATGTTTATACAGATATCCGTATACATAATATTTAATGCTTACACAGATGTGTGCATAAATAATATTTATATGTTTTTACAGATGTCTGTATAAATAATATTTATATGTTTATACAGATGTCTGTATAAACAATGTCTATATGTCTATACAGATAACTGCGTAAATATTTATATGTTTATAGAGATATCTGTTTAAATAATATTTATATGTTTATACAGATGTCTGTAAAAATAATATTTATATGTTTATTCAGATATCTGTATAATTAATATTTATATGTTTATACAGGTATCTCTATAAATGTTTATATGTTCATACAGATATCTGTATAAATAGTTATATGTTTATACACACATTTGTATAAATACTTATATGTTTATACATATATATGTATAAATAATATTAATATGTAAATATATAATATATACTGTACATAAAATATCAAAAAGTGCGGTAAATATATTTTATATACTGTACATATAATGTGATATAAAAGTACACCAAATTCATAGTATACACTGTAAATGAAATATCAAAATTACAGTAAATATATTTTCTATACTGTACATATAATATTTTCTAAAAGTACACCAAATACATATTATATGCTGTAGTTAAAATATCAAAAAGTACAGTTAATATACATTACATACTGAATATATAATATAAAAAGTAAACAAAGTATATATTTTATATTTTATATAAGTATCAAAATCAACAGTAAATATATTTTATAAACTGTACATATATTATCTAAAAGTACACCAAATACATATTATATAATGTAAATGAAACATCCAAAACTACAGTAAATATATATTACATAACGTGTATAAAATATTATCTAACAGTACACCAAATACACATTATGAACTGTAAATAAAATACCAAAAACTACAGTAAATATATTTTATATACTGTATATAATATATCAAAAAGTACACTTAATATGTCTTATATACTCCAAATAAAATATCAAAAATTTAGTAAATATATTTTATGTATTGTATATATAATATTTTCTAAAATTATGACAAATACATACTCTATGCTGTAGTTAAAATACCAAAAAGTACAGTAAATATTTATTACATACGGTACATAAAATATAAAATATTTCACCAAATATGTAGTACATACTGTAAATGAGATATCTAAAAGTACTGTAAATATGTATTATATACTGTATATAAAATATCAAAAAGTACACCAAATATACATTATATATGCTAAATAATATATCAAAAACTACAGTAAATATATTTTATATACTATGCATAAAATATCACAAACAACAGTAAATATATGTTATATACTGCAAATAAAAAGTCAAAAACTACAGTAAATAAATTTCATATACTGTATATATAATGTCATCTAAAAGTACACCAAATACATATTATATACTGTAAATGAAATATGAAAATTACAGTAAATATATATTACATACTTTACATAAAATATCAAAAAGACACCATGTATATCTTATATAATGTAAATAAAATACCAAAACTACAGTATATATATTTTATATACTGTAAGCAAAATGTCAAAAAGCACACCAAATATATATTATATATTGTAAATAAAATATCAAAAGGTACAGTAAACATATATTATATACTGTACAAAAAATATGAAAAGTACACAAAATATATATTAAATGCTCTAAATACAATATCAAAAAGTGCAGTAAATATATTTTATATACGGTATATTTAATATTATCTAAAATTTCATCAAGTACGCAATACATACTGTAAATGAAATATCAAAATTACAATAAATATATGTTACATACTGTACATAAAATATTAAATCTACACCAAATATATATTATATACTATAAATAAGATATCAAAAACCGCAGTAAATGTTTTATATACTGTATATCAAATAAAAAAATGTACAATAAGTATATATTACATACTATAAGTAAAATATCAAAAAGTATAGTAAATATATTTTACATACTGTACATATAATATTATCTAAAAGTACACCAAATACATATTATATACTGTAAATAAAATAACAAAATACAATAAATATATATTTCAAACTGTTCATAAAATATAAAAAGTCCCCCAAATATATATTATATACTGTAAATAAAATTTAAAAATGTACATTACATATATATTACATACTGTTTGTATAATATTATTTAAAAGTACACCAAATATATATTATATACTGTAAATAAAATATCAAAATACAGTAAATATATATTACATACTGTACATAAAATATTAAAAACTACACCAAATATATATCATATACGGTACATATAATATCAAAACGTGCACCAAATACATAATGTATACTGTAAATAAAATATGAAATCTACAGTAAATATATATTTTATACCATACATAAAATATCTAAAACTGCACCAAATATATATTTTCAACTGTATATAAAATACTAAAAAGTACAGTAAATATATTTTTATACTATACATATAGTATTATCTAAAAGTTCACGAAATACACATTATATAATGTAAATGAAACATCAAAATTTCAGTAAATGTATATTATGTACTGTACATAAAATATCAAAAATTACACCAAATATTTATTATATACTGTATATAAAATATCAAATCTAGAGAAAATATATTTTATATACTGTACATAAAATATTAAATACTACACCAAATATATATTACATACTGTAAGTAAAATACCAAAAAGTACAGTAAATATATTTTGTATACTGTACATGTAATATTATCTAAAAGTATACGAAATACATATTATATACTGTGAATAAAATATAAAAATACAGTAAATATATATTCCATACTGTACATAAAATACCGAAAGGTACACCAACTATATATTATACACTGTTCATATAATATCAAAAAGCGCACCAGATATATACTATATAGTGTAAATAAAATATCAAATGTACAGTAAATATATATTTTATACACTACATAATATATCAAAAAGTTAAACAAATATATATTATATAGAGTATATAAAATATTTAAAAGTACAGTAAATATACTTTATATGCTGTAAATATATTATCTAAAAGTACACCAAATACATATTATATACAGTAAATTAAATATAAAAAAGTACAGAAAATATATATTACATACTGTACATAAAATATCAAATCTAAACCATATATACTATATATTGTAAATAAAATATCAAAAAGTACAGTAAATATATTTGTATACTGTACATAAAATATATAAATCTATACCAAATATTTATTATATACTGTATATGAAACATCAAAAAGTACAGTAAATATGTTTTATATAATGCACGTATAATGTTATCTATAACTACAAACATACACATTATGTACTGTAAATGAAATATAAAAATTAGAGTAAATATATATTCCAGAGTGAACATAAAATATCAAAAACTACACTAAATATGTATTATATATTTTAAATAAAATATCAAAACTACAGTAAATATATATTTCGTACTGTACATAAAATGTTAAAAGTACAACAAATATATATTATATACTGCAGATAAAACAAAAAGTACAGTAAATATATTATATAGTCTGTATATATATTATTTAAAAGTACACCAAATACATATTATATACTCTAAATGATATATCAAAAATTACAGTAAATATTATATTATTCACTGTACAAAATATATCAAAAATTAAACCAAATACATATTTTATATTGTAAATAAATTATCAAAATCTACAGTAAGTATATTTTCTATACTATACATAAAATATAAAAAAGTACACCAAATATATATTAAATATCCTAAATAAAATATTAAAAAGGACAGTAAGTATATTTTGTATACTGTACATAAAATATCAATAACTACACAAAACGTATATTATATACTGTACATAAAATATTGAAAACCACAGTAAATTTATTTTATATACTGTATATATAATGTTATCTAAAAGTTCAGCAAATACATATTATATACTGTAAATGAAATATCAAAAACTACAGTAAATATATAATATATACAGCACAAATATATCAAAAATTACACAAGATATATATTTTATACTGTAAATAAAATATGAAAAACTAAACTAAATATATAATACATACTGTACGTAAAATATCAAAATTAAATCAAATATATATTATATACTGTAAATAAAATATCAAAATCTACGATAGATATATTTTATATACTGTACATAAAATATAAAAAAGAACACCAAATGTATATTACATAATGTAAATAAAATAACAAAAAGTACAGTACATATATATTACATACTGTACATAAAATATCAAAAAGTACACCAAATATGTATTATACACTGCACATAAAATATCAAATAGTACACCAAATGTATATTATATACTGTATATAAAGTATCAAAAAGTACAGTAAATATAGTTTATATACTGAACATAAAATATCAAAAAGTACACCAAATATATATTATATACTGTACACAATATATCAAAAAAACTGTAAATATGTTTTATGTACTGTACTTATAATGTTATCTAAAAGTACACCAAATACTTATTATATGCTGTAGCTAAAATATCAAAAATTACAGTGAATATATATTACATACTGTACATAAAATATCAAAAATTACACCAAATATGTAATATATAGTTTAAAAGAAATATCAAGAAGTACAGTAAATATGCATTACATACTGTTCATAAAACATCAAAAAGTACACCAAATATATATTATATACTGTAAATAATATTTCAAAAGCTGCAGTAAATATATTTTATATACTGTAAATAAAATGTCAAAAATTACACCAAATATATATTATATACTGCAAATAAAATATCAAATATTCAATAATTATATTCTACACACTGTACATATAATATTATCTAAAATTCACCAAATACATATTATATACTGTAAATGAAATATCAAAAAGTACGGTAAATATACATTACATACTGTACATAAAATATCAAAATGTAGAGTAAATATATATTACATACTGTACATAAAATATCAAAAAGTACAACAAATATATATTATATACTGGAAATAATGTATCAAAAATTACAGTAAATATATTTTATATACTGTTCATAAAATGTCAAAAAGTACAACAAATATATATTTTACACTGTAAATAAAATATCAAAATGTATAGTAATTATATTTTATGTACTGTACATAAAATGTCAAAAATTAAACCAAATATATATTATATAATGTCAATAAAATATCAAAATTACACTAGATATATTTTATGTACTGTACACAAAATATCAAAAAGTACACCAAATATATATTATATAATGTAAATAAAATATAAAAAATTACAGTAAATATATTTATATACTGCACATAAGTTGCCAAAATGTACACCAAATATATATTATATACTGTAACTAAAGTATCAAAAATTACAATAAATATATTTTATATACTGTACATATATTATTATCTAAAAGTACACCAAATACATGTTATACACTGTAAATGAAATGTCCAAAAGTACAGTAAATATATATTACATACCGTTCATAAAATATCAAAAATTACAGTAAATATATATTACATACTCTACAAAAATATCAAAAAGTACACCAAATATATACCATATACAGTAAATAATATATCAAAAACTGGAGTAAATATATTTTATGTACTGTACATAAAAGGTCAAAAAGTAAACCAAATATGTATTATATACTGTAAATAAAATATCAAAAGTTACAGTCGTTATATTTTATATACTGTACACAAAATATCAAATAGTACACCAAATATATATCATATACTGTAAATAATATATCAAAAACTAGAGAATATATATTTTATGTACTCTAAATAAAATGTCAAAGTAAATCAAATCAATATTATATAGTGAAATAAAGTATCAAATTGTGCAGTACATATATTTTATATACTGTACATATATTATTATCTAAAAGTACACCAAATACATATAATATACTGTAAATGAAATGTCTAAAAGTACAGTAAGTATATATTACATACCTTTCATAAAATATCAAAAAGTACAGTAAATATATTTTATATACTGTACATATAATATTATCTAAAGGTTCACCAAATACATATTATATACTGTAAATGAAATGTCTAAAAGTACAGTAAATATATAACAAATCTTTCATAAAATATCAAAAAGTACAGTAAATATATATTACATACTGTACATAAAATAGCAAAAAGTACACCAAATATATATTTTATACTGTAAATGTTATATCAAAATGTACAGTAAATATATTTCATATACTGTACATAAAATATCAAAAAGTACACCAAATATATACTATACACTCTCAATAAAATATCAAAATGTATAGTAAATATATTTTATATACTGTACATAAAATGTCAAACAGTACAACAAATATATATTATACACTGTAAATATAATATCAAAATGTACAGTAATTATATTTTATGTGCTGTACATAAAATGTCAAAATGCACCCCAAATATATATTATATACTGTAAATAATATATCAAAAACTACAGTAAATATATTTTATATACTGTACATAAATTGCCAGAAAGTACACCAAACATATATTATATACTGTAAATAAAGTATCAAAAAGTACAGTAGATATATTTTATATACTGTACATATATTATTATCTAAAAGTACACCAAATACATATTATATACTGTAAATGGAATGTCAAAAACTACAGTAAATATATATTACATAGCTTTCATAAAATAGAAAAAGGTACAGTAAATATATGTTACAAACTGTACAAAAAATATCAAAAAGTACACCAAATATATATTATATACTGTAAATAATATATCAAAAGCTAGAGTAAATATATTTTATGTACTGTACATAGAATGTCAAAAAGTAAACCAAATATATACTATATACTGTAAAATAAAATCAAAAAGTAGAGTAGATATATTTTATATACTGTACACAAAATATCAACAAGTACACCATAGATATTATGTAATGTAAATAAAATATCAAAAACTACAGTAAATATATTTTATGTACTGTACATAAATTTCCAAAAAGTAGACAAAATATATATAATATACTGTAAATAATGTATCAAAAAGTACAGTAAATATATTTTATATACTGTACATATATTATTATCTAAAAGTACACCAAATAAATATTATATACGGTAAATGAAATGTCAAAAAATACAGTAAATATATGTTACATACCTTTCATAAAATATCAAAAATTACAGTAAATATATATTACATTCTATACAAAAAATATCAAAAATACTCCAAATATATATTATATACTGTAAATAATATATCAAAACTAGAGTAAATATATTTTATGTACTGTACATAAAATGTCAAAATTAAATGAAATACATATTATACACCGTAAATAAAATATCAAAATGTACACTAAATATATTTTATATACAGTACACAAAATATGAAAAAGTACACCAAATATATATATTATATACTGTAAATAAAATATCAAAAACTACAATAAATATATTTTATATACTGTACATAAAATGTCAGAAAGTCCACCAAATATATATTATACACTGAAAATAATATATCAAACTAGAGTAAATATATTTTATGTACTGTACATAAAATAACAAAAAGTACACCAAATATATATTATATACTGTAAATAAAATATCAAAAGGTTCAGTAAATATATTTTATATACTGTACATATAAAATTATCTAAAAGTACACCAAATACATATTATATGCTGTAAACGAAATGTCTAATATTACAGTAAATATATATTACATATCTTTCATAAAATATCAAAAACTACAGTAAATAAATATTACATACTGTACATAAAATATTAAAAATTACACAAAATATATATTTTATAGTGTAAATAAAATATCAAAATGTACAGTAAATATATTTCATCCACTGTACATAAAATATCAAAAAGGACACCAAATATATATTATACACTGTAAATAAAATATCAAAATATACAGTAAGTATATTTTATATACAGTATATAAAATATCAAAAACTACAAGAAATATATATTATATACTGTAATTAAAATATCCAAATGTACAGTAATTATATTTTATATATTGTACATAAAATGTCAAAAAGTACACCAATTGTATATGATATACTGTAAATAAATTATCAAAAAGTAAAATAAATATATTCTATATACTGTACATAAATCGCCCAAAAGTACACCAAATATATAGTATATACTATAAATAAAATATCAAAAACTACAGTAAATATATTTTATATACTGCACATAAATTTCCAAAAAGTAGACAAATATATATTATATACTCTAAATAACGTATCAAAAAGTACAGTAAATATATTTTAAATACTGTACATATATTATTATCTAAAAGTACACCAAATACCTATTATATACGGTAAATGAAATGTGAAAAAGTACAGTAAATATACATTACATAGCTTTCATAAAATATCAAAAAGTACACCAAATATATATTATATACTGTAAATAAAACATCAAAAACTACAGTAATTATATTTTATATACTGTACATAAATTTCCAAAATGTACAACAAATATATATTATATAGTGTAAATAAAGTATCAAAAAATACAGTAAACATATTTTATATATTGTACATATTGTATATATATGTTTCATATACAGTACATAAAATATCAAAAAGTACATCAACTATTTATAATATACTGTTAATAAAATAACAAAATGTACAGTAAATATATTTTATATACTGTACATAAAATGTCAAAAAGTACAATTATATATTATATAATGTAAATAAAATATCAAAAAGTACGGTAGATTTATTTTATATACTGTACACAAAATATTAAAAAATACACCAAATATATATTATATACTGTAAATAAAATATAAAAAATTACAGTAAATATATTTTCTATACTGTACATAAATTGCCAAAAAGTACACAAAGTACATATTATATATTTTAAATAATGTATCAAAAATTACAATGAATATATTTTATATACTGTACATATATTATTATATAAAAGTACACCAAATACATATTATATTCTGTAAATGAAATGTCAAAAATTGCAGTAAATATATATTACATACCTTTCATAAAATATCAAAAAGTACAGTAAATATATATTACATACTGTACAAAAAATATCAAAAAGAACACCAAATATATAGTATATACTGCAAATAATATATCAAAAATTAGAGTAAATATATTTTATGTACTGTACATAAAATGTCAACAACTAAACCCTATATATTGTATACTGTAAATAAAATATAAAAGAGTACAGTAGATATATTTTATATAGTGTACACAAAATATCAAAAAGTACACCAAATATATATTATATACTGTAAATAAAATATCAAAAACTACAGTAAATATGTTTTATATACTGTACATAAATTGCCAAAAAGTACACCAAATATATATTCTATACTGTAAATAATGTATCAAAATGTACAATAAATATATTTAATAATCTGAACATATATTATTATCTAAAAGTACACCAAATACATATTATATACTGTAAATGAAATATCAAAAATTACAGTAAATATATATTACATACCTTTCATAAAATATCAAAAAGTACGGCAGATATATTTTATATACTATATACAAAATATCAAAAAGTACACAAAATATATATTATATACTGTAAATAATATATCAAAAACTAGAGTAAATACATTTTATGAACTGTACATAAAATGTCAAAAAGTAGACCAAATACATATTATATACTGTAAATAAAATATCAAAATTACAGTAAATATATATTACATACTGTACAAAAAATATCAGAAAGTACACCATATATATATTATATACAGTAAATAATATATCAAAAATTAGAGTAAATATAATTTATGTACTGTACATAAAATATCAAAAAGTTAACCAAATATACATTATATAGTGTACATGAAATATCAAAAAGTACAGCAAATATATATTATAGACAGTACAAAAATATCAAGTAGTACACCAAATATACATTTTATACTGTACATAAAATATCAAAAAGTACACCAAATATACATTAAAAACTCTACATGAAACATCAAAAAATACAGCAAATATATATTATATACTGTACATAAAATATCAAAAGGTACAGCAAATATACATTATGTACTGTACATGAAATATCAAAAAGTTCTCCAAATATATATTATTTACTGTGCATAAAATATCTAAATATACATCAAATATACGTTATATACTGCACATGAAATATCAAAAAGTACACCAAATATAAATTATATACTGTACATGAAATATCAAAATGTACACCAAATATACATCATATAGTGTACATGAAATATCAGAAAGTGCAGCATATATATATTATGCACTGTACAAAAAATATCAAGAAGTACACCGAATATACACTATATACTGTACATAAAATATCAAAAAGCACACCAAATATACATTATATACTGTACATGAAATATCAAAAGTACACTAAATATACATTATATACTGTTCATGAAATATCAAAAGTACACTAAATATATATTATATACTGTACATAAAATATCAAAAAGTACACCAAATATACATTATATACTCTACATGAAGCATCAAAAACTACAGCAAATATGTATTATATATTGTACATAAAATATCAAAAAGTACACCAAATATACATTATATACTGTACATGAAGCATCATAAAATACAGCAAATAAATATTATATACTGTATATAAAATATCAAAAAGTACACCAAATATACATTGTATACTGTACATCTAATATCAAAAAGTACACCAAATATATTTTATGTACTCTACATGAAATATCAAAAGGTACACCAAATATACATTATATACTGTACATGAAATATCAAAAAGTACATCAGATATATATCATATACTCTACATAAAGTATCAAAAACTACAGCAAATATAAATTATTGACTAAACATAAAACATCAAAAACTACACCAAATATATATTATATACTGTGCATAAAATATCTAAATGTACACCAAATATACATTATATACTGTACATGAAATATCAAAAAGTACACCAAATATACATCATATACTGTACATGAAATATCAAAAAGTACACAAAATATACATTATATACTGTACATGAAATATCAAAATACACGGCAAATATATTTTATACACTGTACAAAAAATATCAAGAAGTACACCAAATATACATTACATAGTGTACATAAAATATCAAAATGTACACCAAATATACCTTATATACTGTACATGAATTATCAAAAGGTACAGCAAGTATATAATATTCACTGTACAAAAAATATCATGTAGTACACCAAATATACATTATATACTGTACATAAAATATCAAAAAGTACACCAAATATACATTATATACTGTACATGAAGCATCAAAAAATACAGCAAATATATATTACATACTGTACATAAAATATCAAAATTACACCAAATATACATTATATACTGTACATGAAATACCAAATAGTACACCAAACATATATTATGTACTGTGTATAAAATATCTAAATGTACATCAAATACACATTATATACTGTACAAGAAATATCAAAAAGTACACCAAGTATACATTATATACTATACATGAAATATCAAAATTTACACCAAATATACATTATATAGTGGACATGAAATATCAAAAAGTACAGCAAATATATATTATACACTGCACAAGAAATGTGTAAATAAAATATCAACAACTACAGTACATATATTTTATATACTGTATATAAATTGCCAAAAAGTAGACCAAATATATATTATATACTGTAAATAATGTATCAAAATAAAGTAAATATATTTTATATACTCTACATATATTATCTAAAAGTACACCAAATACATATTATATACTGTAAATGAAAGGTCAAAAAGTACAGTAAATATATATTACATACCTTTCATAAAATATCAAAAAGTACAGTAAGTATATATTACATACCGTACAAAAAATATCAAAAATTACACCAAATATATATTATATACTGTAAATAATATATCAAAAACTAGAGTAAATATATTTTATGAACTGTACATAAAATGTCAAAAAGTAAACCAAATATATATTATATACTGTAAATAATATATCAAAAAGTACAGTAGATATATTTTATATACTGTACACAAAATATCAAAAAGTACACCAAATATATATTATATACTGTAAATAAAATGTCAAAAACTACAGGAAATATATTTTATATACTGTATATAAAATGTCAAAAAGTACACCAAATATGTATTCTGAACTGTAAATAAAATATGAAAAAGCACCGTAAATATATTTTATATACTGTACATATAATATTATCTAAAAGTACACCAAATTCATCTTATATACTGTAAATGAAATGACTAAAATTATAGAAAATTTCTATTAAATATCTTTCATAAAATATCAAAAAGTACAGTAAATATATATTACATACTGTACATAAAATACCAAAAAGTACACCAAATATATATTTTAAACTCTAAAAAAATATCAAAATGAAGAGTAAATATATTTCATATACTGTACCTAAAATATCAAAAAGTACACCAAATATATATTGTATACTGTAAATAAAATATCAAAATGTATAGTAAATATATTTTAAAAACTGTACATAAATTTTAAAAAATACAACAAATATATATTGTATACTGTAAATAAAATATCAAAATATACAGTAATTATATTTTATGTACTGTACATAAAATGTGAAAAAGTATACCAAATATAAATTATATACTGTAAATAACATATCAAAAATACAGTAGATATATTTAATATACTGTACACAAAATATCAAAAAGTACACCAAATATATATTATATACTGTAAATAATACATCAAAAACTACAGGAAATATATTTTACATGCTGTACATAAAATGTCAAAAAGTACTCCATATATATATAATATACTGTAAATAAAATATCAAAAAGTAGAGTAAATATATTTTATATACTGTATATATTACATTATCTAAAAGTACACCAAATACATATTATATACTGTAAATGAAATGTCTAAGAATACAGTAAATATATATTACATACCTTTCATAAAATATCAAAAGGTACAGTAAATATATATTACATACTGTACAAAAAATATCAAAAAGTACACCAAATATATATTATATACTGTAAATAATATATCAAATACGAGAGGAAATACATATTATGTACTGTATATAAAATGTCAAAAAGTAAACCAAATATATATTATATAATGTAAATAAAATATCAAAATGTACATTAGATATATTTTATATACAGTACACAAAATATCAAAAAGTACACCAAGTATATATAATATACTGTAAATAAAATATCAAATCTACAGTTAATATATTTTATATACGGTATAAAAAATGTCAAAAAGTACACTAAATATATATTATCTACTGTAAATAAAATATCAAAATGTACAGTAAATATATTTTATATACCGGACATAAAATGCCAAAAAGTACACCAAATATATATTAAACACTGTAAATAAAATATCAAAATCTACAGTAAATATATTTTATATACTGCACATAAATTGCCAAAAAGTACACCAAATATATATTATTTGGTCCCTGAGAGATGGTGAAGACATGAGAGAGACTGGGGAGTAACGCAGTGAAATTGGTGAGTTTGATGGTGATTCCTGGGTGCCTGGAACTGACTCCCGCTGAAGTGTGGGCGTGGTTGGAGAGTAGCTGGGACACACAGGAGAGTCCCTGAGGGATGGAGATAAAGACGTGCTAGAGACTGAGGAGTAACTGAGTGAAATTGGTGAGTTTGGTGGTGAGTCCGGGGTGCCTGGAACTGACTCCAGCTGAAATGTGGGCGTGGTTGGAGAGTAGCTGGGACAGACGGGAGAGTCCCTGAGGGATGGTGAAGACATGAGAGAGACTGGGGAGTAACGCAGTGAAATTGGTGAGTTTGGTGGTGATTTCTGGGTGCCTGCAATGGACTCCCGCTGAAGTGTGGGCGTGTTTGGAGAGTAGCTGGGACAGACAGGCGAGTCCCTGAGGGTTGGAGATAAAGACGTGCTAGAGACTGGGGAGTAACTCAGTGAAAGTGGTGGGCTTGGTGGTGATCCCTGGGTTCCTGGAACTGACCCGCGCTGAAATGTGGGCGTGGTTGGAGAGTAGCTGGGACAGACTGGAGGGTCCGTAAGGGCTGGGGGTGAAGACGTGAGAGAGACTGGCGAGGATCTCACTGAGGTCTGTGAGTTTGTAGGTGTTTCTGGGGTGTGGGGTAGAGACTCCCGCTGAAATCTGGGCGTAGTTGGAGAGTAGCTGGGACAGACAGGCGAGTCATGGGTGGCTGGGGGTGAGCTGCTGGATGATGGCAGTAAGAACATATGGTATATTATTGATGAATGAGGTGACTGTGGAGAATCTCCAGAGGAGGACACGGGAGAACACAATGACATGAGTGACTGTCCTGCTTGGTTAGGAAAGGGAAACGTAAAGTTGTGGAATTCTGTTGATGATGGATGTGAGAGTGGTGAAGCCCTGCGGGGTGATGTAGAGTACTTCCACATCCCTGGTGAGGAGCTGCCCCTTGGGTCTGAGTTTCTGGGAGGGGAGAGGGAGAAGCTGGGTGAGGCAGGCATGAATCTTGAGGAGTCAGGGCTGGGGGACGGCTCATATTCTCCCGAGACGTGTGAGTCTCTGGGGGACTCCTGGGTGCATGGGGCTGACTCCCGCAGGAACCTGGGGATGGCTGGAGAGTAACTGGGAGCCACAGGAGAGTCCCTGAGGCCTGGGGGTGAAGAGATGAAAGACACAGGGGTGGAGCACCGTGAGGCTCGTGAGTTTGTAGGTGATTCCTGGGTGTGGGGGGCTGACTCCAGCTGAAATCTGGGATTGTTTGGAGAGTAGCTGGGAGACACAGGAGACCCCCCGAGAGCTGGGGGTGAGCTGCTGGGTGATGGCAGCAAGAACATGTGGTATATTATTGATGAACGTGGGGACTCTGAGGAATCCTCAGAGGAGGACACGGGAGAGCCCAATGGCTTCATTGATTGCCCATCACGGTGAGGACAGGGAAATGGGAGCTTGTGGGATTCTGGTGATGACAGAGGTGAGTGTGGTGAAGCCCTAGGGGATGGTGAATGGTAGCTCCGGATCCCTGGTGAGGAGCTTCCCCTTAAGCCTGAGTTTCTGATAGGGGAGAGGGAGAAGCTGGGTGAAGATCGCATGGACCTTGGGGAGTCCGGGCTGGGGGACCGTTCATAAGAAGAGCCAGACAAGACCCTACTGTTCTTAGGTGCAGACATGATTAGGAAACCTGCAGCTCCCAGGGGCCCCTACTAATTTTCTAACTCGCAGAAAGAAGGAGTGTGTGTGCGTGTGTGTGCGTGTGTGTGTGTGTGTGTGTGTGTGTGTGTGCGGTGTGAGGTATGTGCCCCTTAAGAAAATGGAAATCAACCAACCAATGAGACAGACAGACAGACAGACAGACAGACAGACAGAGGTTCACTTGCCCAAGTGTTCTGTCCTGTCCTCTGAATCCGCTTCCAAGTCGCAAGACGCTGTGAGCTCCAAGTCCACGCAGAGTCCGCCAAACGCTCCGGCCGCTGATCCGCTCCGCGAAGATCTGAGTACAGGCCAGCCAGGGTGGGTTTAAATAGCCTCGGGCGCAGCCTAGCAGCGGAAAGGGCGGAGCTTCACTCCTCCTTTCCATCAGTCACCCCCAACTTTCCCAGGCTACACCTCGTAGGAAACCGTTCTCCTGCTTTGATTTCATGCGCCACCTTTGGGACAATCTAAGAACTTACAAGTTTTCTTGGCCAGATATGTTAGGAATTGTATGCACTGAAACACTGAAAACCAACTAATGGTTCTGTGGTTCCCACGTTGTGGTTTTGACACCAGCAGCATCCTTGCCACAATCAAACCCCGGAGATCCACAGATCTGCGTTGTAACAAGACCTCCCCCTGACCCTGATGCATGGCAGTTTAAGAAGTCTTTCCGTGTAAGCGAAAAGACTTTGAAGAAAAGGTGGAGATATGCGTTGTATAAGCATTCTTTTGCTCTGGAACCACGTAGAGACTTGGGAGCCAGTTGGGTGGAGCATTCGTTGGATGAGGGTGCTCGTGTTACGAATACCAAGGTGTGGTTCCAGATAATCCAATCATCTAATTAAGATTCCAGTTATGCTCATCTGTTTTAAAATTCCGTTTGGGTAAATTCTTTTAGTCAGACTGAGAATGGCAAAGCCTCAACCCCAACTTCCAGGGAGGGTTGGGAGCCTCAGGTGGAGTTGATCACCAATAGCGTATGGTTTCACCCATCATGCCTATAGAATGAGGTCTCCATAAAAACCCAAAAGGACTGGGATCAGAGAGCTTCTGGATAACACTTCCTGGAAGGTAGTGCGCCCCTCCCCACATGCCGGGCCCCACATTAATTTCTGAACTTTTTGCCATGTCCGCTAAAATACAACAGCAAATGTGTTTCCCTGCGTGCTGTGAGCTCTTCCAGCAAATGAATGCAACGAAATCTGGGAGTGGTGGCAACCTGATTTATAGCCAGTTGCTGAGAAGCACAGGTAAAACAACGTAGGGCTTCCCATTGTTATTAGTGTGGGAGGCCAGTGTGGCGGGACTCGGCCCTTTGGAATCTAATGCTATGTCCCGGTAGATAGCGTCACCATTGAATTAGAAGACACACATATGTTGAGAATAATCTTTCTGGTCATTTGCTGCATGTCTTATTTACAATATGTAATCAAATTCTTTATCCTGACCTTATGGCACCGGGGTTGAGAACCATGATTTGAACCAAACATTGGTCTGTCACGTTCTGAGTTTGAAACTTTCTTTTGCCTTTAGCGTTTTGCTATTGCTTTTTCGTTTTCTTTTGTTTCGTTTCGTTTCTAAGTTCTGGGGTATATGTGCAGGATGTGCAGATTTGTTACTAAGGTAAACGTGTGCCATGGTGGTTTGCTGCACCTGTCAACCCATCACCTAGGTATTAAGCCCAGCATGCAGTAGCTGTTTTTCTTAACGCTCTGCCTCCCGAAAGGCCCCATTGTGTGTTGTTCCCCTTCCTGTGTCCATGTGATCTCCTTTTTCAGCTCCCATTATAAGTGACAATGTGGCGTTTGGTTTTCTTTCCCTGGATTAGTTTGCTGAGGATAATGACCACACATCACCACTGTTTTTGTTTTTTAGTATAAAGAGTAGTATTTTATTGAATAAGATTTGCTCCCAGAAAAATAAGCTTAAATCTACAATGAATGCCAGACTCTACAGCAGAAAGCAATTTTCTCACTTTTCCACACACAATGGTGCCTACTAAGTGAAAAAAAGCCATAAAATTTCATTCACAAATGTACTACTCTGTCTCAAAACATCTCACATAATCATGCACTCGACTAAAGCCATTAGATCAGTTCTTCAGTCAGGTTAAAGAAGTATCCCTCTAATAACTGACTTTTATAATGCTATCAATATCCACTCCCAATCAGTCTGCCATTGTTAATGGTGTACAGCATTACTGAATACAATGGAATTGATGACGCCCATATCCACGGACAAACCGTGACTTATGATGGTTTGATTTATGATTTTTCAACGTTATGATGGGTTTATTGGAATATTAGATGCGTTTCTGAGTTACACTGGGTTTATGAGTATGCGACCCTAGACTCCAGAAACAGCTGTATAAGGAAAAACAGGTGTACCTAATAAACATATGCTTAGTGACTTGGGATAAACCAATAGATGTTCACAACTGATGGAGAGCCGTGAAAGAGAGATAGCGGTAAATAGTTACAATAACACAATTTTCCTGCACCTGTCGAGGATTTCCCCAAAAAAACGCAGAATGTGGGATGCACCTAAGGCATATGAAAGAGAGAGGGCAGAAGGAGTAAGAGAGAAATAGGAGGAAGGAAGGAAGGAAAGAGAGATGGTAGGAAGGAACGAAGGAAGGAAGGAAGGAAGGAAGGAAGAAAGGAAGGAAGGAAGAAAGGAAAGAAGGACGAAAGGAAGGAGAAAACACCCGGTGTTACTAAAACCCCCCAAAAAAATGGTTTCCCCCCGTGGGTAAGCCTACAATGTGGATGAATCTTGAAAATATTGTGCTACGTGTTATGTCAGTCATAAGAGCTCACCTATTGTGCAGTTCCTTTTATAGGAAATGTCCACAATATGGAAATCTATGCGTATGGGATTGATCACACTAGGTAGTTGCTACCTAGGGCTGAGGGTCAGGGAGGGGGTTTGAGACAGAATGAGGGGTGACTAATGTCTACAGGGTTTTTCTCTGGTCGGGGGTGATAAGACGTTCTACAATGGATTGCCAATTATAACTGAATGTGCACAACCACAGGTATACTAAAAGCCACTCAATTCATGACTTTTAATGGGGGAATCTTATGTGGCGCACTCTCATGGAGACCACGGCAGACATAGTGAGAGAGAAAAAGGTGAGTAAATATCTGAAACGGAGGCAGAAACAGAGAGAACGAAAAGCCCTGTGAAAGGAAGGGAGAGCGAAAAGGGAAAATGGTCCTATTTAGAAATGACAGATGTGAAACTGGGGTTCACATCAACAGTGTCACTGCCAGGAAGGAGGGTCATGCTAGCCATGTCACCGGTAGTGTGGCCCACAGGGACGCCGACCTGCTGGAGCGTCGTGCCAGCATGGGCTCTGGCAGCCACGTGGGCCAGCAGGAGGGACCCGCTGCACAGCTGTGGGGTGAGGATAGACTGGGTGGTGATATCGGCCATTACAGGGGCCTCTTCTGCTGGCAAGAGTGTGACAGTAGCAAGTAGATGGACAGGCCTGCGTGTGAGGACGGAATGCAGGAGGGGCTCTTGTGCGGCTGGGTGTGGGGCCCTCACGGGAACCGTGGAGAAATGGCCAGGTAACTGCGTCATGTGGGCTAGTAGATTGGCCAGGGCTTCGAACGGAAGGACAATAACGGGGAGTAGCTGTCAGGCCCTGGGAGTGTCTGAGTGTAAGTGAAGATGGGTTTGGGGTCACTGAGGGATGCGTGGGAGCCATCCCTGTGTAGGTACAGGTCATTGGGAGATAGTCTCGTGAGGCCTGTGAGTGTCTATGGTTGCCCTGGGTGCCTGGGGCTGACTGTGGCAGAAATCTGGGGAAGGCTGGAGAGAAGCTGGGAGGCCCAGGAGAGTCCCTGAAGGCAGGGGGTGAAGAGGTGAAAGAAATGGGGGAGGGTGGCAGTAAGGTCCGTGAGTTTGTAGATGATTCCTGGGTGCGGGAAGCTGACTCCAGGTGCAATCTGGAGATGGTTGGAGAGTAGCTGAGAGAGACAGAAGAGTCCCTGAGGGCTGGGGGTGAGAACATGAGGGAGACTGGGGAGTAAGTCAGTGAAATTCGTGAGTTCGGTGGTGTATCGTGGGTGCCTGGAACTGACTCCAGCTGGAATCTAGAGAAGTTTTGAGAGTAGCTGAAAGAGACACAAGAGTCCATGTGGGCTGAGGGCAAAGACCTGAGAGAGACCAGGGAGGACCGCAGTGAAGTCTGTGAGTCTGTAGGTGATTCCGGAGTGTGGGAGGCTGACTCCCGCTGAAATCTGGGCGTGGTGGGAGAGTAGCTGGGACAGACAGGAGAGTCCCAGGGGGCTGGGGGTGAAGACATGAGAGAGACTGGGGAGTAACTCAGCGAAACTGCTGAGTTTGGTGGTGATACCTGGGTGCCTGGAACTGACTCCCGCTGAAATCTGGGCATGGTTGGAGAGTAGCTGGGACACACAGGAGAGTCCCTGAGGGCTGGGGGTGAAGACATGAGAGAGACCGGGGAGTACCTCAGTGAAACTGGTGAGTTTGGTGGTGACTCCGGGGTGCCTGGAACTGACCCCAGCTGAAATGTGGGCGTGGTTGGAGAGTAGGTGGGACAGACGGGAGAGTCCCTGAGGGATGGTGAAGACATGAGAGAGACTGGGGAGTAACGCAGTGAAATTGGTGAGTTTGATGGTGATTCCTGGGTGCCTGGAACTGACTCCCGCTGAAGTGTGGGCGTGGTTGGAGAGTAGCTGGGACACACAGGAGAGTCCCTGAGGGATGGAGATAAAGACGTGCTAGAGACTGAGGAGTAACTGAGTGAAATTGGTGAGTTTGGTGGTGAGTCCGGGGTGCCTGGAACTGACTCCAGCTGAAATGTGGGCGTGGTTGGAGAGTAGCTGGGACAGACGGGAGAGTCCCTGAGGGATGGTGAAGACATGAGAGAGACTGGGGAGTAACGCAGTGAAATTGGTGAGTTTGGTGGTGATTTCTGGGTGCCTGCAGCGGACTCCCGCTGAAGTGTGGGCGTGTTTGGAGAGTAGCTGGGACAGACAGGCGAGTCCCTGAGGGTTGGAGATAAAGACGTGCTAGAGACTGGGGAGTAACTCAGTGAAAGTGGTGGGCTTGGTGGTGATCCCTGGGTTCCTGGAACTGACCCGCGCTGAAATGTGGGTGTGGTTGGAGAGTAGCTGGGACAGACTGGAGGGTCCGTAAGGGCTGGGGGTGAAGACGTGAGAGAGACTGGCGAGGATCTCACTGAGGTCTGTGAGTTTGTAGGTGTTTCTGGGGTGTGGGGTAGAGACTCCCGCTGAAATCTGGGCGTAGTTGGAGAGTAGCTGGGACAGACAGGCGAGTCATGGGTGGCTGGGGGTGAGCTGCTGGATGATGGCAGTAAGAACATATGGTATATTATTGATGAATGAGGTGACTGTGGAGAATCTCCAGAGGAGGACACGGGAGAACACAATGACATGAGTGACTGTCCTGCTTGGTTAGGAAAGGGAAACGTAAAGTTGTGGAATTCTGTTGATGATGGATGTGAGAGTGGTGAAGCCCTGCGGGGTGATGTAGAGTACTTCCACATCCCTGGTGAGGAGCTGCCCCTTGGGTCTGAGTTTCTGGGAGGGGAGAGGGAGAAGCTGGGTGAGGCAGGCATGAATCTTGAGGAGTCAGGGCTGGGGGATGGGTCATATTCTCCCGAGACGTGTGAGTCTCTGGGGGACTCCTGGGTGCATGGGGCTGACTCCCGCAGGAACCTGGGGATGGCTGGAGAGTAACTGGGAGCCACAGGAGAGTCCCTGAGGCCTGGGGGTGAAGAGATGAAAGACACAGGGGTGGAGCACCGTGAGGCTCGTGAGTTTGTAGGTGATTCCTGGGTGTGGGGGGCTGACTCCAGCTGAAATCTGGGGTTGTTTGGAGAGTAGCTGGGAGACACAGGAGACCCCCCGAGAGCTGGGGGTGAGCTGCTGGGTGATGGCAGCAAGAACATGTGGTATATTATTGATGAACGTGGGGACTCTGAGGAATCCTCAGAGGAGGACACGGGAGAGCCCAATGGCTTCATTGATTGCCCATCACGGTGAGGACAGGGAAATGGGAGCTTGTGGGATTCTGGTGATGACAGAGGTGAGTGTGGTGAAGCCCTAGGGGATGGTGAATGGTAGCTCCGGATCCCTGGTGAGGAGCTTCCCCTTAAGCCTGAGTTTCTGATAGGGGAGAGGGAGAAGCTGGGTGAAGCTCGCATGGACCTTGGGGAGTCCGGGCTGGGGGACCGTTCATAAGAAGAGCCAGACAAGACCCTACTGTTCTTAGGTGCAGACATGATTAGGAAACCTGCAGCTCCCAGGGGCCCCTACTAATTTTCTAACTCGCAGAAAGAAGGAGTGTGTGTGCGTGTGTGTGCGTGTGTGTGTGTGTGTGTGTGTGTGTGCGGTGTGAGGTATGTGCCCCTTAAGAAAATGGAAATCAACCAACCAATGAGACAGACAGACAGACAGACAGACAGAGGTTCACTTGCCCAAGTGTTCTGTCCTGTCCTCTGAATCCGCTTCCAAGTCGCAAGACGCTGTGAGCTCCAAGTCCACGCAGAGTCCGCCAAACGCTCCGGCCGCTGATCCGCTCCGCGAAGATCTGAGTACAGGCCAGCCAGGGTGGGTTTAAATAGCCTCGGGCGCAGCCTAGCAGCGGAAAGGGCGGAGCTTCACTCCTCCTTTCCATCAGTCACCCCCAACTTTCCCAGGCTACACCTCGTAGGAAACCGTTCTCCTGCTTTGATTTCATGCGCCACCTTTGGGACAATCTAAGAACTTACAAGTTTTCTTGGCCAGATATGTTAGGAATTGTATGCACTGAAACACTGAAAACCAACTAATGGTTCTGTGGTTCCCACGTTGTGGTTTTGACACCAGCAGCATCCTTGCCACAATCAAACCCCGGAGATCCACAGATCTGCGTTGTAACAAGACCTCCCCCTGACCCTGATGCATGGCAGTTTAAGAAGTCTTTCCGTGTAAGCGAAAAGACTTTGAAGAAAAGGTGGAGATATGCGTTGTATAAGCATTCTTTTGCTCTGGAACCACGTAGAGACTTGGGAGCCAGTTGGGTGGAGCATTCGTTGGATGAGGGTGCTCGTGTTACGAATACCAAGGTGTGGTTCCAGATAATCCAATCATCTAATTAAGATTCCAGTTATGCTCATCTGTTTTAAAATTCCGTTTGGGTAAATTCTTTTAGTCAGACTGAGAATGGCAAAGCCTCAACCCCAACTTCCAGGGAGGGTTGGGAGCCTCAGGTGGAGTTGATCACCAATAGCGTATGGTTTCACCCATCATGCCTATAGAATGAGGTCTCCATAAAAACCCAAAAGGACTGGGATCAGAGAGCTTCTGGATAACACTTCCTGGAAGGTAGTGCGCCCCTCCCCACATGCCGGGCCCCACATTAATTTCTGAACTTTTTGCCATGTCCGCTAAAATACAACAGCAAATGTGTTTCCCTGCGTGCTGTGAGCTCTTCCAGCAAATGAATGCAACGAAATCTGGGAGTGGTGGCAACCTGATTTATAGCCAGTTGCTGAGAAGCACAGGTAAAACAACGTAGGGCTTCCCATTGTTATTAGTGTGGGAGGCCAGTGTGGCGGGACTCGGCCCTTTGGAATCTAATGCTATGTCCCGGTAGATAGCGTCACCATTGAATTAGAAGACACACATATGTTGAGAATAATCTTTCTGGTCATTTGCTGCATGTCTTATTTACAATAAGTAATCAAATTCTTTATCCTGACCTTATGGCACCGGGGTTGAGAACCATGATTTGAACCAAACATTGGTCTGTCACGTTCTGAGTTTGAAACTTTCTTTTGCCTTTAGCGTTTTGCTATTGCTTTTTTGTTTTCTTTTGTTTCGTTTCGTTTCTAAGTTCTGGGGTATATGTGCAGGATGTGCAGATTTGTTACTAAGGTAAACGTGTGCCATGGTGGTTTGCTGCACCTGTCAACCCATCACCTAGGTATTAAGCCCAGCATGCAGTAGCTGTTTTTCTTAACGCTCTGCCTCCCGAAAGGCCCCATTGTGTGTTGTTCCCCTTCCTGTGTCCATGTGATCTCCTTTTTCAGCTCCCATTATAAGTGACAATGTGGCGTTTGGTTTTCTTTCCCTGGATTAGTTTGCTGAGGATAATGACCACACATCACCACTGTTTTTGTTTTTTAGTATAAAGAGTAGTATTTTATTGAATAAGATTTGCTCCCAGAAAAATAAGCTTAAATCTACAATGAATGCCAGACTCTACAGCAGAAAGCAATTTTCTCACTTTTCCACACACAATGGTGCCTACTAAGTGAAAAAAAGCCATAAAATTTCATTCACAAATGTACTACTCTGTCTCAAAACATCTCACATAATCATGCACTCGACTAAAGCCATTAGATCAGTTCTTCAGTCAGGTTAAAGAAGTATCCCTCTAATAACTGACTTTTATAATGCTATCAATATCCACTCCCAATCAGTCTGCCATTGTTAATGGTGTACAGCATTACTGAATACAATGGAATTGATGACGCCCATATCCACGGACAAACCGTGACTTATGATGGTTTGATTTATGATTTTTCAACGTTATGATGGGTTTATTGGAATATTAGATGCGTTTCTGAGTTACACTGGGTTTATGAGTATGCGACCCTAGACTCCAGAAACAGCTGTATAAGGAAAAACAGGTGTACCTAATAAACATATGCTTAGTGACTTGGGATAAACCAATAGATGTTCACAACTGATGGAGAGCCGTGAAAGAGAGATAGCGGTAAATAGTTACAATAACACAATTTTCCTGCACCTGTCGAGGATTTCCCCAAAAAAACGCAGAATGTGGGATGCACCTAAGGCATATGAAAGAGAGAGGGCAGAAGGAGTAAGAGAGAAATAGGAGGAAGGAAGGAAGGAAAGAGAGATGGTAGGAAGGAACGAAGGAAGGAAGGAAGGAAGGAAGGTGTGAAGGAAGGAAGGAAGGAAGGAAGAAAGGAAGGAAGGAAGAAAGGAAAGAAGGACGAAAGGAAGGAGAAAACACCCGGTGTTACTAAAACCCCCCAAAAAAATGGTTTCCCCCCGTGGGTAAGCCTACAATGTGGATGAATCTTGAAAATATTGTGCTACGTGTTATGTCAGTCATAAGAGCTCACCTATTGTGCAGTTCCGTTTATAGGAAATGTCCACAATATGGAAATCTATGCGTATGGGATTGATCACACTAGGTAGTTGCTACCTAGGGCTGAGGGTCAGGGAGGGGGTTTGAGACAGAATGAGGGGTGACTAATGTCTACAGGGTTTTTCTCTGGTCGGGGGTGATAAGACGTTCTACAATGGATTGCCAATTATAACTGAATGTGCACAACCACAGGTATACTAAAAGCCACTCAATTCATGACTTTTAATGGGGGAATCTTATGTGGCGCACTCTCATGGAGACCACGGCAGACATAGTGAGAGAGAAAAAGGTGAGTAAATATCTGAAACGGAGGCAGAAACAGAGAGAACGAAAAGCCCTGTGAAAGGAAGGGAGAGCGAAAAGGGAAAATGGTCCTATTTAGAAATGACAGATGTGAAACTGGGGTTCACATCAACAGTGTCACTGCCAGGAAGGAGGGTCATGCTAGCCATGTCACCGGTAGTGTGGCCCGCAGGGACGCCGACCTGCTGGAGCGTCGTGCCAGCATGAGCTCTGGCAGCCACGTGGGCCAGCAGGAGGGACCCGCTGCACAGCTGTGGGGTGAGGATAGACTGGGTGGTGATATCGGCCATTACAGGGGCCTCTTCTGCTGGCAAGAGTGTGACAGTAGCAAGTAGATGGACAGGCCTGCGTGTGAGGACGGAATGCAGGAGGGGCTCTTGTGCGGCTGGGTGTGGGGCCCTCACGGGAACCGTGGAGAAATGGCCAGGTAACTGCGTCATGTGGGCTAGTAGATTGGCCAGGGCTTCGAACGGAAGGACAATAACGGGGAGTAGCTGTCAGGCCCTGGGAGTGTCTGAGTGTAAGTGAAGATGGGTTTGGGGTCACTGAGGGATGCGTGGGAGCCATCCCTGTGTAGGTACAGGTCATTGGGAGATAGTCTCGTGAGGCCTGTGAGTGTCTATGGTTGCCCTGGGTGCCTGGGGCTGACTGTGGCAGAAATCTGGGGAAGGCTGGAGAGAAGCTGGGAGGCCCAGGAGAGTCCCTGAAGGCAGGGGGTGAAGAGGTGAAAGAAATGGGGGAGGGTGGCAGTAAGGTCCGTGAGTTTGTAGATGATTCCTGGGTGCGGGAAGCTGACTCCAGGTGCAATCTGGAGATGGTTGGAGAGTAGCTGAGAGAGACAGAAGAGTCCCTGAGGGCTGGGGGTGAGAACATGAGGGAGACTGGGGAGTAAGTCAGTGAAATTCGTGAGTTCGGTGGTGTATCGTGGGTGCCTGGAACTGACTCCAGCTGGAATCTAGAGAAGTTTTGAGAGTAGCTGAAAGAGACACAAGAGTCCATGTGGGCTGAGGGCAAAGACCTGAGAGAGACCAGGGAGGACCGCAGTGAAGTCTGTGAGTCTGTAGGTGATTCCGGAGTGTGGGAGGCTGACTCCCGCTGAAATCTGGGCGTGGTGGGAGAGTAGCTGGGACAGACAGGAGAGTCCCAGGGGGCTGGGGGTGAAGACATGAGAGAGACTGGGGAGTAACTCAGCGAAACTGCTGAGTTTGGTGGTGATACCTGGGTGCCTGGAACTGACTCCCGCTGAAATCTGGGCATGGTTGGAGAGTAGCTGGGACACACAGGAGAGTCCCTGAGGGCTGGGGGTGAAGACATGAGAGAGACCGGGGAGTACCTCAGTGAAACTGGTGAGTTTGGTGGTGACTCCGGGGTGCCTGGAACTGACCCCAGCTGAAATGTGGGCGTGGTTGGAGAGTAGGTGGGACAGACGGGAGAGTCCCTGAGGGATGGTGAAGACATGAGAGAGACTGGGGAGTAACGCAGTGAAATTGGTGAGTTTGATGGTGATTCCTGGGTGCCTGGAACTGACTCCCGCTGAAGTGTGGGCGTGGTTGGAGAGTAGCTGGGACACACAGGAGAGTCCCTGAGGGATGGAGATAAAGACGTGCTAGAGACTGAGGAGTAACTGAGTGAAATTGGTGAGTTTGGTGGTGAGTCCGGGGTGCCTGGAACTGACTCCAGCTGAAATGTGGGCGTGGTTGGAGAGTAGCTGGGACAGACGGGAGAGTCCCTGAGGGATGGTGAAGACATGAGAGAGACTGGGGAGTAACGCAGTGAAATTGGTGAGTTTGGTGGTGATTTCTGGGTGCCTGCAGCGGACTCCCGCTGAAGTGTGGGCGTGTTTGGAGAGTAGCTGGGACAGACAGGCGAGTCCCTGAGGGTTGGAGATAAAGACGTGCTAGAGACTGGGGAGTAACTCAGTGAAAGTGGTGGGCTTGGTGGTGATCCCTGGGTTCCTGGAACTGACCCGCGCTGAAATGTGGGTGTGGTTGGAGAGTAGCTGGGACAGACTGGAGGGTCCGTAAGGGCTGGGGGTGAAGACGTGAGAGAGACTGGCGAGGATCTCACTGAGGTCTGTGAGTTTGTAGGTGTTTCTGGGGTGTGGGGTAGAGACTCCCGCTGAAATCTGGGCGTAGTTGGAGAGTAGCTGGGACAGACAGGCGAGTCATGGGTGGCTGGGGGTGAGCTGCTGGATGATGGCAGTAAGAACATATGGTATATTATTGATGAATGAGGTGACTGTGGAGAATCTCCAGAGGAGGACACGGGAGAACACAATGACATGAGTGACTGTCCTGCTTGGTTAGGAAAGGGAAACGTAAAGTTGTGGAATTCTGTTGATGATGGATGTGAGAGTGGTGAAGCCCTGCGGGGTGATGTAGAGTACTTCCACATCCCTGGTGAGGAGCTGCCCCTTGGGTCTGAGTTTCTGGGAGGGGAGAGGGAGAAGCTGGGTGAGGCAGGCATGAATCTTGAGGAGTCAGGGCTGGGGGATGGGTCATATTCTCCCGAGACGTGTGAGTCTCTGGGGGACTCCTGGGTGCATGGGGCTGACTCCCGCAGGAACCTGGGGATGGCTGGAGAGTAACTGGGAGCCACAGGAGAGTCCCTGAGGCCTGGGGGTGAAGAGATGAAAGACACAGGGGTGGAGCACCGTGAGGCTCGTGAGTTTGTAGGTGATTCCTGGGTGTGGGGGGCTGACTCCAGCTGAAATCTGGGGTTGTTTGGAGAGTAGCTGGGAGACACAGGAGACCCCCCGAGAGCTGGGGGTGAGCTGCTGGGTGATGGCAGCAAGAACATGTGGTATATTATTGATGAACGTGGGGACTCTGAGGAATCCTCAGAGGAGGACACGGGAGAGCCCAATGGCTTCATTGATTGCCCATCACGGTGAGGACAGGGAAATGGGAGCTTGTGGGATTCTGGTGATGACAGAGGTGAGTGTGGTGAAGCCCTAGGGGATGGTGAATGGTAGCTCCGGATCCCTGGTGAGGAGCTTCCCCTTAAGCCTGAGTTTCTGATAGGGGAGAGGGAGAAGCTGGGTGAAGCTCGCATGGACCTTGGGGAGTCCGGGCTGGGGGACCGTTCATAAGAAGAGCCAGACAAGACCCTACTGTTCTTAGGTGCAGACATGATTAGGAAACCTGCAGCTCCCAGGGGCCCCTACTAATTTTCTAACTCGCAGAAAGAAGGAGTGTGTGTGCGTGTGTGTGCGTGTGTGTGTGTGTGTGTGTGTGTGTGTGTGCGGTGTGAGGTATGTGCCCCTTAAGAAAATGGAAATCAACCAACCAATGAGACAGACAGACAGACAGACAGACAGACAGACAGACAGAGGTTCACTTGCCCAAGTGTTCTGTCCTGTCCTCTGAATCCGCTTCCAAGTCGCAAGACGCTGTGAGCTCCAAGTCCACGCAGAGTCCGCCAAACGCTCCGGCCGCTGATCCGCTCCGCGAAGATCTGAGTACAGGCCAGCCAGGGTGGGTTTAAATAGCCTCGGGCGCAGCCTAGCAGCGGAAAGGGCGGAGCTTCACTCCTCCTTTCCATCAGTCACCCCCAACTTTCCCAGGCTACACCTCGTAGGAAACCGTTCTCCTGCTTTGATTTCATGCGCCACCTTTGGGACAATCTAAGAACTTACAAGTTTTCTTGGCCAGATATGTTAGGAATTGTATGCACTGAAACACTGAAAACCAACTAATGGTTCTGTGGTTCCCACGTTGTGGTTTTGACACCAGCAGCATCCTTGCCACAATCAAACCCCGGAGATCCACAGATCTGCGTTGTAACAAGACCTCCCCCTGACCCTGATGCATGGCAGTTTAAGAAGTCTTTCCGTGTAAGCGAAAAGACTTTGAAGAAAAGGTGGAGATATGCGTTGTATAAGCATTCTTTTGCTCTGGAACCACGTAGAGACTTGGGAGCCAGTTGGGTGGAGCATTCGTTGGATGAGGGTGCTCATGTTACGAATACCAAGGTGTGGTTCCAGATAATCCAATCATCTAATTAAGATTCCAGTTATGCTCATCTGTTTTAAAATTCCGTTTGGGTAAATTCTTTTAGTCAGACTGAGAATGGCAAAGCCTCAACCCCAACTTCCAGGGAGGGTTGGGAGCCTCAGGTGGAGTTGATCACCAATAGCGTATGGTTTCACCCATCATGCCTATAGAATGAGGTCTCCATAAAAACCCAAAAGGACTGGGATCAGAGAGCTTCTGGATAACACTTCCTGGAAGGTAGTGCGCCCCTCCCCACATGCCGGGCCCCACATTAATTTCTGAACTTTTTGCCATGTCCGCTAAAATACAACAGCAAATGTGTTTCCCTGCGTGCTGTGAGCTCTTCCAGCAAATGAATGCAACGAAATCTGGGAGTGGTGGCAACCTGATTTATAGCCAGTTGCTGAGAAGCACAGGTAAAACAACGTAGGGCTTCCCATTGTTATTAGTGTGGGAGGCCAGTGTGGCGGGACTCGGCCCTTTGGAATCTAATGCTATGTCCCGGTAGATAGCGTCACCATTGAATTAGAAGACACACATATGTTGAGAATAATCTTTCTGGTCATTTGCTGCATGTCTTATTTACAATATGTAATCAAATTCTTTATCCTGACCTTATGGCACCGGGGTTGAGAACCATGATTTGAACCAAACATTGGTCTGTCACGTTCTGAGTTTGAAACTTTCTTTTGCCTTTAGCGTTTTGCTATTGCTTTTTCGTTTTCTTTTGTTTCGTTTCGTTTCTAAGTTCTGGGGTATATGTGCAGGATGTGCAGATTTGTTACTAAGGTAAACGTGTGCCATGGTGGTTTGCTGCACCTGTCAACCCATCACCTAGGTATTAAGCCCAGCATGCAGTAGCTGTTTTTCTTAACGCTCTGCCTCCCGAAAGGCCCCATTGTGTGTTGTTCCCCTTCCTGTGTCCATGTG
Organism: Pan paniscus; assembly: GCF_029289425.2. Classification (NCBI taxonomy): domain Eukaryota; kingdom Metazoa; phylum Chordata; class Mammalia; order Primates; family Hominidae; genus Pan; species Pan paniscus. The sequence goes on along the minus strand of NC_073264.2, from coordinate 1,324,843 downwards.
ATCTCCTTTTTCAGCTCCCATTATAAGTGAGAATGTGGCGTTTGGTTTTCTTTCCCTGGATTAGTTTGCTGAGGATAATGACCACACATCACCACTGTTTTTGTTTTTTAGTATAAAGAGTAGTATTTTATTGAATAAGATTTGCTCCCAGAAAAATAAGCTTAAATCTACAATGAATGCCAGACTCTACAGCAGAAAGCAATTTTCTCACTTTTCCACACACAATGGTGCCTACTAAGTGAAAAAAAGCCATAAAATTTCATTCACAAATGTACTACTCTGTCTCAAAACATCTCACATAATCATGCACTCGACTAAAGCCATTAGATCAGTTCTTCAGTCAGGTTAAAGAAGTATCCCTCTAATAACTGACTTTTATAATGCTATCAATATCCACTCCCAATCAGTCTGCCATTGTTAATGGTGTACAGCATTACTGAATACAATGGAATTGATGACGCCCATATCCACGGACAAACCGTGACTTATGATGGTTTGATTTATGATTTTTCAACGTTATGATGGGTTTATTGGAATATTAGATGCGTTTCTGAGTTACACTGGGTTTATGAGTATGCGACCCTAGACTCCAGAAACAGCTGTATAAGGAAAAACAGGTGTACCTAATAAACATATGCTTAGTGACTTGGGATAAACCAATAGATGTTCACAACTGATGGAGAGCCGTGAAAGAGAGATAGCGGTAAATAGTTACAATAACACAATTTTCCTGCACCTGTCGAGGATTTCCCCAAAAAAACGCAGAATGTGGGATGCACCTAAGGCATATGAAAGAGAGAGGGCAGAAGGAGTAAGAGAGAAATAGGAGGAAGGAAGGAAGGAAAGAGAGATGGTAGGAAGGAACGAAGGAAGGAAGGAAGGAAGGAAGGAAGAAAGGAAGGAAGGAAGAAAGGAAAGAAGGACGAAAGGAAGGAGAAAACACCCGGTGTTACTAAAACCCCCCAAAAAAATGGTTTCCCCCCGTGGGTAAGCCTACAATGTGGATGAATCTTGAAAATATTGTGCTACGTGTTATGTCAGTCATAAGAGCTCACCTATTGTGCAGTTCCTTTTATAGGAAATGTCCACAATATGGAAATCTATGCGTATGGGATTGATCACACTAGGTAGTTGCTACCTAGGGCTGAGGGTCAGGGAGGGGGTTTGAGACAGAATGAGGGGTGACTAATGTCTACAGGGTTTTTCTCTGGTCGGGGGTGATAAGACGTTCTACAATGGATTGCCAATTATAACTGAATGTGCACAACCACAGGTATACTAAAAGCCACTCAATTCATGACTTTTAATGGGGGAATCTTATGTGGCGCACTCTCATGGAGACCACGGCAGACATAGTGAGAGAGAAAAAGGTGAGTAAATATCTGAAACGGAGGCAGAAACAGAGAGAACGAAAAGCCCTGTGAAAGGAAGGGAGAGCGAAAAGGGAAAATGGTCCTATTTAGAAATGACAGATGTGAAACTGGGGTTCACATCAACAGTGTCACTGCCAGGAAGGAGGGTCATGCTAGCCATGTCACCGGTAGTGTGGCCCACAGGGACGCCGACCTGCTGGAGCGTCGTGCCAGCATGGGCTCTGGCAGCCACGTGGGCCAGCAGGAGGGACCCGCTGCACAGCTGTGGGGTGAGGATAGACTGGGTGGTGATATCGGCCATTACAGGGGCCTCTTCTGCTGGCAAGAGTGTGACAGTAGCAAGTAGATGGACAGGCCTGCGTGTGAGGACGGAATGCAGGAGGGGCTCTTGTGCGGCTGGGTGTGGGGCCCTCACGGGAACCGTGGAGAAATGGCCAGGTAACTGCGTCATGTGGGCTAGTAGATTGGCCAGGGCTTCGAACGGAAGGACAATAACGGGGAGTAGCTGTCAGGCCCTGGGAGTGTCTGAGTGTAAGTGAAGATGGGTTTGGGGTCACTGAGGGATGCGTGGGAGCCATCCCTGTGTAGGTACAGGTCATTGGGAGATAGTCTCGTGAGGCCTGTGAGTGTCTATGGTTGCCCTGGGTGCCTGGGGCTGACTGTGGCAGAAATCTGGGGAAGGCTGGAGAGAAGCTGGGAGGCCCAGGAGAGTCCCTGAAGGCAGGGGGTGAAGAGGTGAAAGAAATGGGGGAGGGTGGCAGTAAGGTCCGTGAGTTTGTAGATGATTCCTGGGTGCGGGAAGCTGACTCCAGGTGCAATCTGGAGATGGTTGGAGAGTAGCTGAGAGAGACAGAAGAGTCCCTGAGGGCTGGGGGTGAGAACATGAGGGAGACTGGGGAGTAAGTCAGTGAAATTCGTGAGTTCGGTGGTGTATCGTGGGTGCCTGGAACTGACTCCAGCTGGAATCTAGAGAAGTTTTGAGAGTAGCTGAAAGAGACACAAGAGTCCATGTGGGCTGAGGGCAAAGACCTGAGAGAGACCAGGGAGGACCGCAGTGAAGTCTGTGAGTCTGTAGGTGATTCCGGAGTGTGGGAGGCTGACTCCCGCTGAAATCTGGGCGTGGTGGGAGAGTAGCTGGGACAGACAGGAGAGTCCCAGGGGGCTGGGGGTGAAGACATGAGAGAGACTGGGGAGTAACTCAGCGAAACTGCTGAGTTTGGTGGTGATACCTGGGTGCCTGGAACTGACTCCCGCTGAAATCTGGGCATGGTTGGAGAGTAGCTGGGACACACAGGAGAGTCCCTGAGGGCTGGGGGTGAAGACATGAGAGAGACCGGGGAGTACCTCAGTGAAACTGGTGAGTTTGGTGGTGACTCCGGGGTGCCTGGAACTGACCCCAGCTGAAATGTGGGCGTGGTTGGAGAGTAGGTGGGACAGACGGGAGAGTCCCTGAGGGATGGTGAAGACATGAGAGAGACTGGGGAGTAACGCAGTGAAATTGGTGAGTTTGATGGTGATTCCTGGGTGCCTGGAACTGACTCCCGCTGAAGTGTGGGCGTGGTTGGAGAGTAGCTGGGACACACAGGAGAGTCCCTGAGGGATGGAGATAAAGACGTGCTAGAGACTGAGGAGTAACTGAGTGAAATTGGTGAGTTTGGTGGTGAGTCCGGGGTGCCTGGAACTGACTCCAGCTGAAATGTGGGCGTGGTTGGAGAGTAGCTGGGACAGACGGGAGAGTCCCTGAGGGATGGTGAAGACATGAGAGAGACTGGGGAGTAACGCAGTGAAATTGGTGAGTTTGGTGGTGATTTCTGGGTGCCTGCAGCGGACTCCCGCTGAAGTGTGGGCGTGTTTGGAGAGTAGCTGGGACAGACAGGCGAGTCCCTGAGGGTTGGAGATAAAGACGTGCTAGAGACTGGGGAGTAACTCAGTGAAAGTGGTGGGCTTGGTGGTGATCCCTGGGTTCCTGGAACTGACCCGCGCTGAAATGTGGGTGTGGTTGGAGAGTAGCTGGGACAGACTGGAGGGTCCGTAAGGGCTGGGGGTGAAGACGTGAGAGAGACTGGCGAGGATCTCACTGAGGTCTGTGAGTTTGTAGGTGTTTCTGGGGTGTGGGGTAGAGACTCCCGCTGAAATCTGGGCGTAGTTGGAGAGTAGCTGGGACAGACAGGCGAGTCATGGGTGGCTGGGGGTGAGCTGCTGGATGATGGCAGTAAGAACATATGGTATATTATTGATGAATGAGGTGACTGTGGAGAATCTCCAGAGGAGGACACGGGAGAACACAATGACATGAGTGACTGTCCTGCTTGGTTAGGAAAGGGAAACGTAAAGTTGTGGAATTCTGTTGATGATGGATGTGAGAGTGGTGAAGCCCTGCGGGGTGATGTAGAGTACTTCCACATCCCTGGTGAGGAGCTGCCCCTTGGGTCTGAGTTTCTGGGAGGGGAGAGGGAGAAGCTGGGTGAGGCAGGCATGAATCTTGAGGAGTCAGGGCTGGGGGATGGGTCATATTCTCCCGAGACGTGTGAGTCTCTGGGGGACTCCTGGGTGCATGGGGCTGACTCCCGCAGGAACCTGGGGATGGCTGGAGAGTAACTGGGAGCCACAGGAGAGTCCCTGAGGCCTGGGGGTGAAGAGATGAAAGACACAGGGGTGGAGCACCGTGAGGCTCGTGAGTTTGTAGGTGATTCCTGGGTGTGGGGGGCTGACTCCAGCTGAAATCTGGGGTTGTTTGGAGAGTAGCTGGGAGACACAGGAGACCCCCCGAGAGCTGGGGGTGAGCTGCTGGGTGATGGCAGCAAGAACATGTGGTATATTATTGATGAACGTGGGGACTCTGAGGAATCCTCAGAGGAGGACACGGGAGAGCCCAATGGCTTCATTGATTGCCCATCACGGTGAGGACAGGGAAATGGGAGCTTGTGGGATTCTGGTGATGACAGAGGTGAGTGTGGTGAAGCCCTAGGGGATGGTGAATGGTAGCTCCGGATCCCTGGTGAGGAGCTTCCCCTTAAGCCTGAGTTTCTGATAGGGGAGAGGGAGAAGCTGGGTGAAGCTCGCATGGACCTTGGGGAGTCCGGGCTGGGGGACCGTTCATAAGAAGAGCCAGACAAGACCCTACTGTTCTTAGGTGCAGACATGATTAGGAAACCTGCAGCTCCCAGGGGCCCCTACTAATTTTCTAACTCGCAGAAAGAAGGAGTGTGTGTGCGTGTGTGTGCGTGTGTGTGTGTGTGTGTGTGTGTGTGCGGTGTGAGGTATGTGCCCCTTAAGAAAATGGAAATCAACCAACCAATGAGACAGACAGACAGACAGACAGACAGAGGTTCACTTGCCCAAGTGTTCTGTCCTGTCCTCTGAATCCGCTTCCAAGTCGCAAGACGCTGTGAGCTCCAAGTCCACGCAGAGTCCGCCAAACGCTCCGGCCGCTGATCCGCTCCGCGAAGATCTGAGTACAGGCCAGCCAGGGTGGGTTTAAATAGCCTCGGGCGCAGCCTAGCAGCGGAAAGGGCGGAGCTTCACTCCTCCTTTCCATCAGTCACCCCCAACTTTCCCAGGCTACACCTCGTAGGAAACCGTTCTCCTGCTTTGATTTCATGCGCCACCTTTGGGACAATCTAAGAACTTACAAGTTTTCTTGGCCAGATATGTTAGGAATTGTATGCACTGAAACACTGAAAACCAACTAATGGTTCTGTGGTTCCCACGTTGTGGTTTTGACACCAGCAGCATCCTTGCCACAATCAAACCCCGGAGATCCACAGATCTGCGTTGTAACAAGACCTCCCCCTGACCCTGATGCATGGCAGTTTAAGAAGTCTTTCCGTGTAAGCGAAAAGACTTTGAAGAAAAGGTGGAGATATGCGTTGTATAAGCATTCTTTTGCTCTGGAACCACGTAGAGACTTGGGAGCCAGTTGGGTGGAGCATTCGTTGGATGAGGGTGCTCATGTTACGAATACCAAGGTGTGGTTCCAGATAATCCAATCATCTAATTAAGATTCCAGTTATGCTCATCTGTTTTAAAATTCCGTTTGGGTAAATTCTTTTAGTCAGACTGAGAATGGCAAAGCCTCAACCCCAACTTCCAGGGAGGGTTGGGAGCCTCAGGTGGAGTTGATCACCAATAGCGTATGGTTTCACCCATCATGCCTATAGAATGAGGTCTCCATAAAAACCCAAAAGGACTGGGATCAGAGAGCTTCTGGATAACACTTCCTGGAAGGTAGTGCGCCCCTCCCCACATGCCGGGCCCCACATTAATTTCTGAACTTTTTGCCATGTCCGCTAAAATACAACAGCAAATGTGTTTCCCTGCGTGCTGTGAGCTCTTCCAGCAAATGAATGCAACGAAATCTGGGAGTGGTGGCAACCTGATTTATAGCCAGTTGCTGAGAAGCACAGGTAAAACAACGTAGGGCTTCCCATTGTTATTAGTGTGGGAGGCCAGTGTGGCGGGACTCGGCCCTTTGGAATCTAATGCTATGTCCCGGTAGATAGCGTCACCATTGAATTAGAAGACACACATATGTTGAGAATAATCTTTCTGGTCATTTGCTGCATGTCTTATTTACAATATGTAATCAAATTCTTTATCCTGACCTTATGGCACCGGGGTTGAGAACCATGATTTGAACCAAACATTGGTCTGTCACGTTCTGAGTTTGAAACTTTCTTTTGCCTTTAGCGTTTTGCTATTGCTTTTTCGTTTTCTTTTGTTTCGTTTCGTTTCTAAGTTCTGGGGTATATGTGCAGGATGTGCAGATTTGTTACTAAGGTAAACGTGTGCCATGGTGGTTTGCTGCACCTGTCAACCCATCACCTAGGTATTAAGCCCAGCATGCAGTAGCTGTTTTTCTTAACGCTCTGCCTCCCGAAAGGCCCCATTGTGTGTTGTTCCCCTTCCTGTGTCCATGTGATCTCCTTTTTCAGCTCCCATTATAAGTGACAATGTGGCGTTTGGTTTTCTTTCCCTGGATTAGTTTGCTGAGGATAATGACCACACATCACCACTGTTTTTGTTTTTTAGTATAAAGAGTAGTATTTTATTGAATAAGATTTGCTCCCAGAAAAATAAGCTTAAATCTACAATGAATGCCAGACTCTACAGCAGAAAGCAATTTTCTCACTTTTCCACACACAATGGTGCCTACTAAGTGAAAAAAAGCCATAAAATTTCATTCACAAATGTACTACTCTGTCTCAAAACATCTCACATAATCATGCACTCGACTAAAGCCATTAGATCAGTTCTTCAGTCAGGTTAAAGAAGTATCCCTCTAATAACTGACTTTTATAATGCTATCAATATCCACTCCCAATCAGTCTGCCATTGTTAATGGTGTACAGCATTACTGAATACAATGGAATTGATGACGCCCATATCCACGGACAAACCGTGACTTATGATGGTTTGATTTATGATTTTTCAACGTTATGATGGGTTTATTGGAATATTAGATGCGTTTCTGAGTTACACTGGGTTTATGAGTATGCGACCCTAGACTCCAGAAACAGCTGTATAAGGAAAAACAGGTGTACCTAATAAACATATGCTTAGTGACTTGGGATAAACCAATAGATGTTCACAACTGATGGAGAGCCGTGAAAGAGAGATAGCGGTAAATAGTTACAATAACACAATTTTCCTGCACCTGTCGAGGATTTCCCCAAAAAAACGCAGAATGTGGGATGCACCTAAGGCATATGAAAGAGAGAGGGCAGAAGGAGTAAGAGAGAAATAGGAGGAAGGAAGGAAGGAAAGAGAGATGGTAGGAAGGAACGAAGGAAGGAAGGAAGGAAGGAAGGTGTGAAGGAAGGAAGGAAGGAAGGAAGAAAGGAAGGAAGGAAGAAAGGAAAGAAGGACGAAAGGAAGGAGAAAACACCCGGTGTTACTAAAACCCCCCAAAAAAATGGTTTCCCCCCGTGGGTAAGCCTACAATGTGGATGAATCTTGAAAATATTGTGCTACGTGTTATGTCAGTCATAAGAGCTCACCTATTGTGCAGTTCCGTTTATAGGAAATGTCCACAATATGGAAATCTATGCGTATGGGATTGATCACACTAGGTAGTTGCTACCTAGGGCTGAGGGTCAGGGAGGGGGTTTGAGACAGAATGAGGGGTGACTAATGTCTACAGGGTTTTTCTCTGGTCGGGGGTGATAAGACGTTCTACAATGGATTGCCAATTATAACTGAATGTGCACAACCACAGGTATACTAAAAGCCACTCAATTCATGACTTTTAATGGGGGAATCTTATGTGGCGCACTCTCATGGAGACCACGGCAGACATAGTGAGAGAGAAAAAGGTGAGTAAATATCTGAAACGGAGGCAGAAACAGAGAGAACGAAAAGCCCTGTGAAAGGAAGGGAGAGCGAAAAGGGAAAATGGTCCTATTTAGAAATGACAGATGTGAAACTGGGGTTCACATCAACAGTGTCACTGCCAGGAAGGAGGGTCATGCTAGCCATGTCACCGGTAGTGTGGCCCGCAGGGACGCCGACCTGCTGGAGCGTCGTGCCAGCATGAGCTCTGGCAGCCACGTGGGCCAGCAGGAGGGACCCGCTGCACAGCTGTGGGGTGAGGATAGACTGGGTGGTGATATCGGCCATTACAGGGGCCTCTTCTGCTGGCAAGAGTGTGACAGTAGCAAGTAGATGGACAGGCCTGCGTGTGAGGACGGAATGCAGGAGGGGCTCTTGTGCGGCTGGGTGTGGGGCCCTCACGGGAACCGTGGAGAAATGGCCAGGTAACTGCGTCATGTGGGCTAGTAGATTGGCCAGGGCTTCGAACGGAAGGACAATAACGGGGAGTAGCTGTCAGGCCCTGGGAGTGTCTGAGTGTAAGTGAAGATGGGTTTGGGGTCACTGAGGGATGCGTGGGAGCCATCCCTGTGTAGGTACAGGTCATTGGGAGATAGTCTCGTGAGGCCTGTGAGTGTCTATGGTTGCCCTGGGTGCCTGGGGCTGACTGTGGCAGAAATCTGGGGAAGGCTGGAGAGAAGCTGGGAGGCCCAGGAGAGTCCCTGAAGGCAGGGGGTGAAGAGGTGAAAGAAATGGGGGAGGGTGGCAGTAAGGTCCGTGAGTTTGTAGATGATTCCTGGGTGCGGGAAGCTGACTCCAGGTGCAATCTGGAGATGGTTGGAGAGTAGCTGAGAGAGACAGAAGAGTCCCTGAGGGCTGGGGGTGAGAACATGAGGGAGACTGGGGAGTAAGTCAGTGAAATTCGTGAGTTCGGTGGTGTATCGTGGGTGCCTGGAACTGACTCCAGCTGGAATCTAGAGAAGTTTTGAGAGTAGCTGAAAGAGACACAAGAGTCCATGTGGGCTGAGGGCAAAGACCTGAGAGAGACCAGGGAGGACCGCAGTGAAGTCTGTGAGTCTGTAGGTGATTCCGGAGTGTGGGAGGCTGACTCCCGCTGAAATCTGGGCGTGGTGGGAGAGTAGCTGGGACAGACAGGAGAGTCCCAGGGGGCTGGGGGTGAAGACATGAGAGAGACTGGGGAGTAACTCAGCGAAACTGCTGAGTTTGGTGGTGATACCTGGGTGCCTGGAACTGACTCCCGCTGAAATCTGGGCATGGTTGGAGAGTAGCTGGGACACACAGGAGAGTCCCTGAGGGCTGGGGGTGAAGACATGAGAGAGACCGGGGAGTACCTCAGTGAAACTGGTGAGTTTGGTGGTGACTCCGGGGTGCCTGGAACTGACCCCAGCTGAAATGTGGGCGTGGTTGGAGAGTAGGTGGGACAGACGGGAGAGTCCCTGAGGGATGGTGAAGACATGAGAGAGACTGGGGAGTAACGCAGTGAAATTGGTGAGTTTGATGGTGATTCCTGGGTGCCTGGAACTGACTCCCGCTGAAGTGTGGGCGTGGTTGGAGAGTAGCTGGGACACACAGGAGAGTCCCTGAGGGATGGAGATAAAGACGTGCTAGAGACTGAGGAGTAACTGAGTGAAATTGGTGAGTTTGGTGGTGAGTCCGGGGTGCCTGGAACTGACTCCAGCTGAAATGTGGGCGTGGTTGGAGAGTAGCTGGGACAGACGGGAGAGTCCCTGAGGGATGGTGAAGACATGAGAGAGACTGGGGAGTAACGCAGTGAAATTGGTGAGTTTGATGGTGATTCCTGGGTGCCTGGAACTGACTCCCGCTGAAGTGTGGGCGTGGTTGGAGAGTAGCTGGGACACACAGGAGAGTCCCTGAGGGATGGAGATAAAGACGTGCTAGAGACTGAGGAGTAACTGAGTGAAATTGGTGAGTTTGGTGGTGAGTCCGGGGTGCCTGGAACTGACTCCAGCTGAAATGTGGGCGTGGTTGGAGAGTAGCTGGGACAGACGGGAGAGTCCCTGAGGGATGGTGAAGACATGAGAGAGACTGGGGAGTAACGCAGTGAAATTGGTGAGTTTGGTGGTGATTTCTGGGTGCCTGCAACGGACTCCCGCTGAAGTGTGGGCGTGTTTGGAGAGTAGCTGGGACAGACAGGCGAGTCCCTGAGGGTTGGAGATAAAGACGTGCTAGAGACTGGGGAGTAACTCAGTGAAAGTGGTGGGCTTGGTGGTGATCCCTGGGTTCCTGGAACTGACCCGCGCTGAAATGTGGGTGTGGTTGGAGAGTAGCTGGGACAGACTGGAGGGTCCGTAAGGGCTGGGGGTGAAGACGTGAGAGAGACTGGCGAGGATCTCACTGAGGTCTGTGAGTTTGTAGGTGTTTCTGGGGTGTGGGGTAGAGACTCCCGCTGAAATCTGGGCGTAGTTGGAGAGTAGCTGGGACAGACAGGCGAGTCATGGGTGGCTGGGGGTGAGCTGCTGGATGATGGCAGTAAGAACATATGGTATATTATTGATGAATGAGGTGACTGTGGAGAATCTCCAGAGGAGGACACGGGAGAACACAATGACATGAGTGACTGTCCTGCTTGGTTAGGAAAGGGAAACGTAAAGTTGTGGAATTCTGTTGATGATGGATGTGAGAGTGGTGAAGCCCTGCGGGGTGATGTAGAGTACTTCCACATCCCTGGTGAGGAGCTGCCCCTTGGGTCTGAGTTTCTGGGAGGGGAGAGGGAGAAGCTGGGTGAGGCAGGCATGAATCTTGAGGAGTCAGGGCTGGGGGATGGGTCATATTCTCCCGAGACGTGTGAGTCTCTGGGGGACTCCTGGGTGCATGGGGCTGACTCCCGCAGGAACCTGGGGATGGCTGGAGAGTAACTGGGAGCCACAGGAGAGTCCCTGAGGCCTGGGGGTGAAGAGATGAAAGACACAGGGGTGGAGCACCGTGAGGCTCGTGAGTTTGTAGGTGATTCCTGGGTGTGGGGGGCTGACTCCAGCTGAAATCTGGGGTTGTTTGGAGAGTAGCTGGGAGACACAGGAGACCCCCCGAGAGCTGGGGGTGAGCTGCTGGGTGATGGCAGCAAGAACATGTGGTATATTATTGATGAACGTGGGGACTCTGAGGAATCCTCAGAGGAGGACACGGGAGAGCCCAATGGCTTCATTGATTGCCCATCACGGTGAGGACAGGGAAATGGGAGCTTGTGGGATTCTGGTGATGACAGAGGTGAGTGTGGTGAAGCCCTAGGGGATGGTGAATGGTAGCTCCGGATCCCTGGTGAGGAGCTTCCCCTTAAGCCTGAGTTTCTGATAGGGGAGAGGGAGAAGCTGGGTGAAGCTCGCATGGACCTTGGGGAGTCCGGGCTGGGGGACCGTTCATAAGAAGAGCCAGACAAGACCCTACTGTTCTTAGGTGCAGACATGATTAGGAAACCTGCAGCTCCCAGGGGCCCCTACTAATTTTCTAACTCGCAGAAAGAAGGAGTGTGTGTGCGTGTGTGTGCGTGTGTGTGTGTGTGTGTGTGTGTGTGTGTGCGGTGTGAGGTATGTGCCCCTTAAGAAAATGGAAATCAACCAACCAATGAGACAGACAGACAGACAGACAGACAGACAGACAGACAGAGGTTCACTTGCCCAAGTGTTCTGTCCTGTCCTCTGAATCCGCTTCCAAGTCGCAAGACGCTGTGAGCTCCAAGTCCACGCAGAGTCCGCCAAACGCTCCGGCCGCTGATCCGCTCCGCGAAGATCTGAGTACAGGCCAGCCAGGGTGGGTTTAAATAGCCTCGGGCGCAGCCTAGCAGCGGAAAGGGCGGAGCTTCACTCCTCCTTTCCATCAGTCACCCCCAACTTTCCCAGGCTACACCTCGTAGGAAACCGTTCTCCTGCTTTGATTTCATGCGCCACCTTTGGGACAATCTAAGAACTTACAAGTTTTCTTGGCCAGATATGTTAGGAATTGTATGCACTGAAACACTGAAAACCAACTAATGGTTCTGTGGTTCCCACGTTGTGGTTTTGACACCAGCAGCATCCTTGCCACAATCAAACCCCGGAGATCCACAGATCTGCGTTGTAACAAGACCTCCCCCTGACCCTGATGCATGGCAGTTTAAGAAGTCTTTCCGTGTAAGCGAAAAGACTTTGAAGAAAAGGTGGAGATATGCGTTGTATAAGCATTCTTTTGCTCTGGAACCACGTAGAGACTTGGGAGCCAGTTGGGTGGAGCATTCGTTGGATGAGGGTGCTCATGTTACGAATACCAAGGTGTGGTTCCAGATAATCCAATCATCTAATTAAGATTCCAGTTATGCTCATCTGTTTTAAAATTCCGTTTGGGTAAATTCTTTTAGTCAGACTGAGAATGGCAAAGCCTCAACCCCAACTTCCAGGGAGGGTTGGGAGCCTCAGGTGGAGTTGATCACCAATAGCGTATGGTTTCACCCATCATGCCTATAGAATGAGGTCTCCATAAAAACCCAAAAGGACTGGGATCAGAGAGCTTCTGGATAACACTTCCTGGAAGGTAGTGCGCCCCTCCCCACATGCCGGGCCCCACATTAATTTCTGAACTTTTTGCCATGTCCGCTAAAATACAACAGCAAATGTGTTTCCCTGCGTGCTGTGAGCTCTTCCAGCAAATGAATGCAACGAAATCTGGGAGTGGTGGCAACCTGATTTATAGCCAGTTGCTGAGAAGCACAGGTAAAACAACGTAGGGCTTCCCATTGTTATTAGTGTGGGAGGCCAGTGTGGCGGGACTCGGCCCTTTGGAATCTAATGCTATGTCCCGGTAGATAGCGTCACCATTGAATTAGAAGACACACATATGTTGAGAATAATCTTTCTGGTCATTTGCTGCATGTCTTATTTACAATATGTAATCAAATTCTTTATCCTGACCTTATGGCACCGGGGTTGAGAACCATGATTTGAACCAAACATTGGTCTGTCACGTTCTGAGTTTGAAACTTTCTTTTGCCTTTAGCGTTTTGCTATTGCTTTTTCGTTTTCTTTTGTTTCGTTTCGTTTCTAAGTTCTGGGGTATATGTGCAGGATGTGCAGATTTGTTACTAAGGTAAACGTGTGCCATGGTGGTTTGCTGCACCTGTCAACCCATCACCTAGGTATTAAGCCCAGCATGCAGTAGCTGTTTTTCTTAACGCTCTGCCTCCCGAAAGGCCCCATTGTGTGTTGTTCCCCTTCCTGTGTCCATGTGATCTCCTTTTTCAGCTCCCATTATAAGTGAGAATGTGGCGTTTGGTTTTCTTTCCCTGGATTAGTTTGCTGAGGATAATGACCACACATCACCACTGTTTTTGTTTTTTAGTATAAAGAGTAGTATTTTATTGAATAAGATTTGCTCCCAGAAAAATAAGCTTAAATCTACAATGAATGCCAGACTCTACAGCAGAAAGCAATTTTCTCACTTTTCCACACACAATGGTGCCTACTAAGTGAAAAAAAGCCATAAAATTTCATTCACAAATGTACTACTCTGTCTCAAAACATCTCACATAATCATGCACTCGACTAAAGCCATTAGATCAGTTCTTCAGTCAGGTTAAAGAAGTATCCCTCTAATAACTGACTTTTATAATGCTATCAATATCCACTCCCAATCAGTCTGCCATTGTTAATGGTGTACAGCATTACTGAATACAATGGAATTGATGACGCCCATATCCACGGACAAACCGTGACTTATGATGGTTTGATTTATGATTTTTCAACGTTATGATGGGTTTATTGGAATATTAGATGCGTTTCTGAGTTACACTGGGTTTATGAGTATGCGACCCTAGACTCCAGAAACAGCTGTATAAGGAAAAACAGGTGTACCTAATAAACATATGCTTAGTGACTTGGGATAAACCAATAGATGTTCACAACTGATGGAGAGCCGTGAAAGAGAGATAGCGGTAAATAGTTACAATAACACAATTTTCCTGCACCTGTCGAGGATTTCCCCAAAAAAACGCAGAATGTGGGATGCACCTAAGGCATATGAAAGAGAGAGGGCAGAAGGAGTAAGAGAGAAATAGGAGGAAGGAAGGAAGGAAAGAGAGATGGTAGGAAGGAACGAAGGAAGAAAGGAAGGAAGGAAGGTGTGAAGGAAGGAAGGAAGGAAGGAAGAAAGGAAGGAAGGAAGAAAGGAAAGAAGGACGAAAGGAAGGAGAAAACACCCGGTGTTACTAAAACCCCCCAAAAAAATGGTTTCCCCCCGTGGGTAAGCCTACAATGTGGATGAATCTTGAAAATATTGTGCTACGTGTTATGTCAGTCATAAGAGCTCACCTATTGTGCAGTTCCGTTTATAGGAAATGTCCACAATATGGAAATCTATGCGTATGGGATTGATCACACTAGGTAGTTGCTACCTAGGGCTGAGGGTCAGGGAGGGGGTTTGAGACAGAATGAGGGGTGACTAATGTCTACAGGGTTTTTCTCTGGTCGGGGGTGATAAGACGTTCTACAATGGATTGCCAATTATAACTGAATGTGCACAACCACAGGTATACTAAAAGCCACTCAATTCATGACTTTTAATGGGGGAATCTTATGTGGCGCACTCTCATGGAGACCACGGCAGACATAGTGAGAGAGAAAAAGGTGAGTAAATATCTGAAACGGAGGCAGAAACAGAGAGAACGAAAAGCCCTGTGAAAGGAAGGGAGAGCGAAAAGGGAAAATGGTCCTATTTAGAAATGACAGATGTGAAACTGGGGTTCACATCAACAGTGTCACTGCCAGGAAGGAGGGTCATGCTAGCCATGTCACCGGTAGTGTGGCCCGCAGGGACGCCGACCTGCTGGAGCGTCGTGCCAGCATGAGCTCTGGCAGCCACGTGGGCCAGCAGGAGGGACCCGCTGCACAGCTGTGGGGTGAGGATAGACTGGGTGGTGATATCGGCCATTACAGGGGCCTCTTCTGCTGGCAAGAGTGTGACAGTAGCAAGTAGATGGACAGGCCTGCGTGTGAGGACGGAATGCAGGAGGGGCTCTTGTGCGGCTGGGTGTGGGGCCCTCACGGGAACCGTGGAGAAATGGCCAGGTAACTGCGTCATGTGGGCTAGTAGATTGGCCAGGGCTTCGAACGGAAGGACAATAACGGGGAGTAGCTGTCAGGCCCTGGGAGTGTCTGAGTGTAAGTGAAGATGGGTTTGGGGTCACTGAGGGATGCGTGGGAGCCATCCCTGTGTAGGTACAGGTCATTGGGAGATAGTCTCGTGAGGCCTGTGAGTGTCTATGGTTGCCCTGGGTGCCTGGGGCTGACTGTGGCAGAAATCTGGGGAAGGCTGGAGAGAAGCTGGGAGGCCCAGGAGAGTCCCTGAAGGCAGGGGGTGAAGAGGTGAAAGAAATGGGGGAGGGTGGCAGTAAGGTCCGTGAGTTTGTAGATGATTCCTGGGTGCGGGAAGCTGACTCCAGGTGCAATCTGGAGATGGTTGGAGAGTAGCTGAGAGAGACAGAAGAGTCCCTGAGGGCTGGGGGTGAGAACATGAGGGAGACTGGGGAGTAAGTCAGTGAAATTCGTGAGTTCGGTGGTGTATCGTGGGTGCCTGGAACTGACTCCAGCTGGAATCTAGAGAAGTTTTGAGAGTAGCTGAAAGAGACACAAGAGTCCATGTGGGCTGAGGGCAAAGACCTGAGAGAGACCAGGGAGGACCGCAGTGAAGTCTGTGAGTCTGTAGGTGATTCCGGAGTGTGGGAGGCTGACTCCCGCTGAAATCTGGGCGTGGTGGGAGAGTAGCTGGGACAGACAGGAGAGTCCCAGGGGGCTGGGGGTGAAGACATGAGAGAGACTGGGGAGTAACTCAGCGAAACTGCTGAGTTTGGTGGTGATACCTGGGTGCCTGGAACTGACTCCCGCTGAAATCTGGGCATGGTTGGAGAGTAGCTGGGACACACAGGAGAGTCCCTGAGGGCTGGGGGTGAAGACATGAGAGAGACCGGGGAGTACCTCAGTGAAACTGGTGAGTTTGGTGGTGACTCCGGGGTGCCTGGAACTGACCCCAGCTGAAATGTGGGCGTGGTTGGAGAGTAGGTGGGACAGACGGGAGAGTCCCTGAGGGATGGTGAAGACATGAGAGAGACTGGGGAGTAACGCAGTGAAATTGGTGAGTTTGATGGTGATTCCTGGGTGCCTGGAACTGACTCCCGCTGAAGTGTGGGCGTGGTTGGAGAGTAGCTGGGACACACAGGAGAGTCCCTGAGGGATGGAGATAAAGACGTGCTAGAGACTGAGGAGTAACTGAGTGAAATTGGTGAGTTTGGTGGTGAGTCCGGGGTGCCTGGAACTGACTCCAGCTGAAATGTGGGCGTGGTTGGAGAGTAGCTGGGACAGACGGGAGAGTCCCTGAGGGATGGTGAAGACATGAGAGAGACTGGGGAGTAACGCAGTGAAATTGGTGAGTTTGGTGGTGATTTCTGGGTGCCTGCAACGGACTCCCGCTGAAGTGTGGGCGTGTTTGGAGAGTAGCTGGGACAGACAGGCGAGTCCCTGAGGGTTGGAGATAAAGACGTGCTAGAGACTGGGGAGTAACTCAGTGAAAGTGGTGGGCTTGGTGGTGATCCCTGGGTTCCTGGAACTGACCCGCGCTGAAATGTGGGTGTGGTTGGAGAGTAGCTGGGACAGACTGGAGGGTCCGTAAGGGCTGGGGGTGAAGACGTGAGAGAGACTGGCGAGGATCTCACTGAGGTCTGTGAGTTTGTAGGTGTTTCTGGGGTGTGGGGTAGAGACTCCCGCTGAAATCTGGGCGTAGTTGGAGAGTAGCTGGGACAGACAGGCGAGTCATGGGTGGCTGGGGGTGAGCTGCTGGATGATGGCAGTAAGAACATATGGTATATTATTGATGAATGAGGTGACTGTGGAGAATCTCCAGAGGAGGACACGGGAGAACACAATGACATGAGTGACTGTCCTGCTTGGTTAGGAAAGGGAAACGTAAAGTTGTGGAATTCTGTTGATGATGGATGTGAGAGTGGTGAAGCCCTGCGGGGTGATGTAGAGTACTTCCACATCCCTGGTGAGGAGCTGCCCCTTGGGTCTGAGTTTCTGGGAGGGGAGAGGGAGAAGCTGGGTGAGGCAGGCATGAATCTTGAGGAGTCAGGGCTGGGGGATGGGTCATATTCTCCCGAGACGTGTGAGTCTCTGGGGGACTCCTGGGTGCATGGGGCTGACTCCCACAGGAACCTGGGGATGGCTGGAGAGTAACTGGGAGCCACAGGAGAGTCCCTGAGGCCTGGGGGTGAAGAGATGAAAGACACAGGGGTGGAGCACCGTGAGGCTCGTGAGTTTGTAGGTGATTCCTGGGTGTGGGGGGCTGACTCCAGCTGAAATCTGGGGTTGTTTGGAGAGTAGCTGGGAGACACAGGAGACCCCCCGAGAGCTGGGGGTGAGCTGCTGGGTGATGGCAGCAAGAACATGTGGTATATTATTGATGAACGTGGGGACTCTGAGGAATCCTCAGAGGAGGACACGGGAGAGCCCAATGGCTTCATTGATTGCCCATCACGGTGAGGACAGGGAAATGGGAGCTTGTGGGATTCTGGTGATGACAGAGGTGAGTGTGGTGAAGCCCTAGGGGATGGTGAATGGTAGCTCCGGATCCCTGGTGAGGAGCTTCCCCTTAAGCCTGAGTTTCTGATAGGGGAGAGGGAGAAGCTGGGTGAAGCTCGCATGGACCTTGGGGAGTCCGGGCTGGGGGACCGTTCATAAGAAGAGCCAGACAAGACCCTACTGTTCTTAGGTGCAGACATGATTAGGAAACCTGCAGCTCCCAGGGGCCCCTACTAATTTTCTAACTCGCAGAAAGAAGGAGTGTGTGTGCGTGTGTGTGCGTGTGTGTGTGTGTGTGTGTGTGTGTGTGCGGTGTGAGGTATGTGCCCCTTAAGAAAATGGAAATCAACCAACCAATGAGACAGACAGACAGACAGACAGACAGACAGAGGTTCACTTGCCCAAGTGTTCTGTCCTGTCCTCTGAATCCGCTTCCAAGTCGCAAGACGCTGTGAGCTCCAAGTCCACGCAGAGTCCGCCAAACGCTCCGGCCGCTGATCCGCTCCGCGAAGATCTGAGTACAGGCCAGCCAGGGTGGGTTTAAATAGCCTCGGGCGCAGCCTAGCAGCGGAAAGGGCGGAGCTTCACTCCTCCTTTCCATCAGTCACCCCCAACTTTCCCAGGCTACACCTCGTAGGAAACCGTTCTCCTGCTTTGATTTCATGCGCCACCTTTGGGACAATCTAAGAACTTACAAGTTTTCTTGGCCAGATATGTTAGGAATTGTATGCACTGAAACACTGAAAACCAACTAATGGTTCTGTGGTTCCCACGTTGTGGTTTTGACACCAGCAGCATCCTTGCCACAATCAAACCCCGGAGATCCACAGATCTGCGTTGTAACAAGACCTCCCCCTGACCCTGATGCATGGCAGTTTAAGAAGTCTTTCCGTGTAAGCGAAAAGACTTTGAAGAAAAGGTGGAGATATGCGTTGTATAAGCATTCTTTTGCTCTGGAACCACGTAGAGACTTGGGAGCCAGTTGGGTGGAGCATTCGTTGGATGAGGGTGCTCATGTTACGAATACCAAGGTGTGGTTCCAGATAATCCAATCATCTAATTAAGATTCCAGTTATGCTCATCTGTTTTAAAATTCCGTTTGGGTAAATTCTTTTAGTCAGACTGAGAATGGCAAAGCCTCAACCCCAACTTCCAGGGAGGGTTGGGAGCCTCAGGTGGAGTTGATCACCAATAGCGTATGGTTTCACCCATCATGCCTATAGAATGAGGTCTCCATAAAAACCCAAAAGGACTGGGATCAGAGAGCTTCTGGATAACACTTCCTGGAAGGTAGTGCGCCCCTCCCCACATGCCGGGCCCCACATTAATTTCTGAACTTTTTGCCATGTCCGCTAAAATACAACAGCAAATGTGTTTCCCTGCGTGCTGTGAGCTCTTCCAGCAAATGAATGCAACGAAATCTGGGAGTGGTGGCAACCTGATTTATAGCCAGTTGCTGAGAAGCACAGGTAAAACAACGTAGGGCTTCCCATTGTTATTAGTGTGGGAGGCCAGTGTGGCGGGACTCGGCCCTTTGGAATCTAATGCTATGTCCCGGTAGATAGCGTCACCATTGAATTAGAAGACACACATATGTTGAGAATAATCTTTCTGGTCATTTGCTGCATGTCTTATTTACAATATGTAATCAAATTCTTTATCCTGACCTTATGGCACCGGGGTTGAGAACCATGATTTGAACCAAACATTGGTCTGTCACGTTCTGAGTTTGAAACTTTCTTTTGCCTTTAGCGTTTTGCTATTGCTTTTTCGTTTTCTTTTGTTTCGTTTCGTTTCTAAGTTCTGGGGTATATGTGCAGGATGTGCAGATTTGTTACTAAGGTAAACGTGTGCCATGGTGGTTTGCTGCACCTGTCAACCCATCACCTAGGTATTAAGCCCAGCATGCAGTAGCTGTTTTTCTTAACGCTCTGCCTCCCGAAAGGCCCCATTGTGTGTTGTTCCCCTTCCTGTGTCCATGTGATCTCCTTTTTCAGCTCCCATTATAAGTGAGAATGTGGCGTTTGGTTTTCTTTCCCTGGATTAGTTTGCTGAGGATAATGACCACACATCACCACTGTTTTTGTTTTTTAGTATAAAGAGTAGTATTTTATTGAATAAGATTTGCTCCCAGAAAAATAAGCTTAAATCTACAATGAATGCCAGACTCTACAGCAGAAAGCAATTTTCTCACTTTTCCACACACAATGGTGCCTACTAAGTGAAAAAAAGCCATAAAATTTCATTCACAAATGTACTACTCTGTCTCAAAACATCTCACATAATCATGCACTCGACTAAAGCCATTAGATCAGTTCTTCAGTCAGGTTAAAGAAGTATCCCTCTAATAACTGACTTTTATAATGCTATCAATATCCACTCCCAATCAGTCTGCCATTGTTAATGGTGTACAGCATTACTGAATACAATGGAATTGATGACGCCCATATCCACGGACAAACCGTGACTTATGATGGTTTGATTTATGATTTTTCAACGTTATGATGGGTTTATTGGAATATTAGATGCGTTTCTGAGTTACACTGGGTTTATGAGTATGCGACCCTAGACTCCAGAAACAGCTGTATAAGGAAAAACAGGTGTACCTAATAAACATATGCTTAGTGACTTGGGATAAACCAATAGATGTTCACAACTGATGGAGAGCCGTGAAAGAGAGATAGCGGTAAATAGTTACAATAACACAATTTTCCTGCACCTGTCGAGGATTTCCCCAAAAAAACGCAGAATGTGGGATGCACCTAAGGCATATGAAAGAGAGAGGGCAGAAGGAGTAAGAGAGAAATAGGAGGAAGGAAGGAAGGAAAGAGAGATGGTAGGAAGGAACGAAGGAAGAAAGGAAGGAAGGAAGGTGTGAAGGAAGGAAGGAAGGAAGGAAGAAAGGAAGGAAGGAAGAAAGGAAAGAAGGACGAAAGGAAGGAGAAAACACCCGGTGTTACTAAAACCCCCCAAAAAAATGGTTTCCCCCCGTGGGTAAGCCTACAATGTGGATGAATCTTGAAAATATTGTGCTACGTGTTATGTCAGTCATAAGAGCTCACCTATTGTGCAGTTCCGTTTATAGGAAATGTCCACAATATGGAAATCTATGCGTATGGGATTGATCACACTAGGTAGTTGCTACCTAGGGCTGAGGGTCAGGGAGGGGGTTTGAGACAGAATGAGGGGTGACTAATGTCTACAGGGTTTTTCTCTGGTCGGGGGTGATAAGACGTTCTACAATGGATTGCCAATTATAACTGAATGTGCACAACCACAGGTATACTAAAAGCCACTCAATTCATGACTTTTAATGGGGGAATCTTATGTGGCGCACTCTCATGGAGACCACGGCAGACATAGTGAGAGAGAAAAAGGTGAGTAAATATCTGAAACGGAGGCAGAAACAGAGAGAACGAAAAGCCCTGTGAAAGGAAGGGAGAGCGAAAAGGGAAAATGGTCCTATTTAGAAATGACAGATGTGAAACTGGGGTTCACATCAACAGTGTCACTGCCAGGAAGGAGGGTCATGCTAGCCATGTCACCGGTAGTGTGGCCCGCAGGGACGCCGACCTGCTGGAGCGTCGTGCCAGCATGAGCTCTGGCAGCCACGTGGGCCAGCAGGAGGGACCCGCTGCACAGCTGTGGGGTGAGGATAGACTGGGTGGTGATATCGGCCATTACAGGGGCCTCTTCTGCTGGCAAGAGTGTGACAGTAGCAAGTAGATGGACAGGCCTGCGTGTGAGGACGGAATGCAGGAGGGGCTCTTGTGCGGCTGGGTGTGGGGCCCTCACGGGAACCGTGGAGAAATGGCCAGGTAACTGCGTCATGTGGGCTAGTAGATTGGCCAGGGCTTCGAACGGAAGGACAATAACGGGGAGTAGCTGTCAGGCCCTGGGAGTGTCTGAGTGTAAGTGAAGATGGGTTTGGGGTCACTGAGGGATGCGTGGGAGCCATCCCTGTGTAGGTACAGGTCATTGGGAGATAGTCTCGTGAGGCCTGTGAGTGTCTATGGTTGCCCTGGGTGCCTGGGGCTGACTGTGGCAGAAATCTGGGGAAGGCTGGAGAGAAGCTGGGAGGCCCAGGAGAGTCCCTGAAGGCAGGGGGTGAAGAGGTGAAAGAAATGGGGGAGGGTGGCAGTAAGGTCCGTGAGTTTGTAGATGATTCCTGGGTGCGGGAAGCTGACTCCAGGTGCAATCTGGAGATGGTTGGAGAGTAGCTGAGAGAGACAGAAGAGTCCCTGAGGGCTGGGGGTGAGAACATGAGGGAGACTGGGGAGTAAGTCAGTGAAATTCGTGAGTTCGGTGGTGTATCGTGGGTGCCTGGAACTGACTCCAGCTGGAATCTAGAGAAGTTTTGAGAGTAGCTGAAAGAGACACAAGAGTCCATGTGGGCTGAGGGCAAAGACCTGAGAGAGACCAGGGAGGACCGCAGTGAAGTCTGTGAGTCTGTAGGTGATTCCGGAGTGTGGGAGGCTGACTCCCGCTGAAATCTGGGCGTGGTGGGAGAGTAGCTGGGACAGACAGGAGAGTCCCAGGGGGCTGGGGGTGAAGACATGAGAGAGACTGGGGAGTAACTCAGCGAAACTGCTGAGTTTGGTGGTGATACCTGGGTGCCTGGAACTGACTCCCGCTGAAATCTGGGCATGGTTGGAGAGTAGCTGGGACACACAGGAGAGTCCCTGAGGGCTGGGGGTGAAGACATGAGAGAGACCGGGGAGTACCTCAGTGAAACTGGTGAGTTTGGTGGTGACTCCGGGGTGCCTGGAACTGACCCCAGCTGAAATGTGGGCGTGGTTGGAGAGTAGGTGGGACAGACGGGAGAGTCCCTGAGGGATGGTGAAGACATGAGAGAGACTGGGGAGTAACGCAGTGAAATTGGTGAGTTTGATGGTGATTCCTGGGTGCCTGGAACTGACTCCCGCTGAAGTGTGGGCGTGGTTGGAGAGTAGCTGGGACACACAGGAGAGTCCCTGAGGGATGGAGATAAAGACGTGCTAGAGACTGAGGAGTAACTGAGTGAAATTGGTGAGTTTGGTGGTGAGTCCGGGGTGCCTGGAACTGACTCCAGCTGAAATGTGGGCGTGGTTGGAGAGTAGCTGGGACAGACGGGAGAGTCCCTGAGGGATGGTGAAGACATGAGAGAGACTGGGGAGTAACGCAGTGAAATTGGTGAGTTTGGTGGTGATTTCTGGGTGCCTGCAGCGGACTCCCGCTGAAGTGTGGGCGTGTTTGGAGAGTAGCTGGGACAGACAGGCGAGTCCCTGAGGGTTGGAGATAAAGACGTGCTAGAGACTGGGGAGTAACTCAGTGAAAGTGGTGGGCTTGGTGGTGATCCCTGGGTTCCTGGAACTGACCCGCGCTGAAATGTGGGTGTGGTTGGAGAGTAGCTGGGACAGACTGGAGGGTCCGTAAGGGCTGGGGGTGAAGACGTGAGAGAGACTGGCGAGGATCTCACTGAGGTCTGTGAGTTTGTAGGTGTTTCTGGGGTGTGGGGTAGAGACTCCCGCTGAAATCTGGGCGTAGTTGGAGAGTAGCTGGGACAGACAGGCGAGTCATGGGTGGCTGGGGGTGAGCTGCTGGATGATGGCAGTAAGAACATATGGTATATTATTGATGAATGAGGTGACTGTGGAGAATCTCCAGAGGAGGACACGGGAGAACACAATGACATGAGTGACTGTCCTGCTTGGTTAGGAAAGGGAAACGTAAAGTTGTGGAATTCTGTTGATGATGGATGTGAGAGTGGTGAAGCCCTGCGGGGTGATGTAGAGTACTTCCACATCCCTGGTGAGGAGCTGCCCCTTGGGTCTGAGTTTCTGGGAGGGGAGAGGGAGAAGCTGGGTGAGGCAGGCATGAATCTTGAGGAGTCAGGGCTGGGGGATGGGTCATATTCTCCCGAGACGTGTGAGTCTCTGGGGGACTCCTGGGTGCATGGGGCTGACTCCCGCAGGAACCTGGGGATGGCTGGAGAGTAACTGGGAGCCACAGGAGAGTCCCTGAGGCCTGGGGGTGAAGAGATGAAAGACACAGGGGTGGAGCACCGTGAGGCTCGTGAGTTTGTAGGTGATTCCTGGGTGTGGGGGGCTGACTCCAGCTGAAATCTGGGGTTGTTTGGAGAGTAGCTGGGAGACACAGGAGACCCCCCGAGAGCTGGGGGTGAGCTGCTGGGTGATGGCAGCAAGAACATGTGGTATATTATTGATGAACGTGGGGACTCTGAGGAATCCTCAGAGGACACGGGAGAGCCCAATGGCTTCATTGATTGCCCATCACGGTGAGGACAGGGAAATGGGAGCTTGTGGGATTCTGGTGATGACAGAGGTGAGTGTGGTGAAGCCCTAGGGGATGGTGAATGGTAGCTCCGGATCCCTGGTGAGGAGCTTCCCCTTAAGCCTGAGTTTCTGATAGGGGAGAGGGAGAAGCTGGGTGAAGCTCGCATGGACCTTGGGGAGTCCGGGCTGGGGGACCGTTCATAAGAAGAGCCAGACAAGACCCTACTGTTCTTAGGTGCAGACATGATTAGGAAACCTGCAGCTCCCAGGGGCCCCTACTAATTTTCTAACTCGCAGAAAGAAGGAGTGTGTGTGCGTGTGTGTGCGTGTGTGTGTGTGTGTGTGTGTGTGTGTGCGGTGTGAGGTATGTGCCCCTTAAGAAAATGGAAATCAACCAACCAATGAGACAGACAGACAGACAGACAGACAGACAGACAGACAGAGGTTCACTTGCCCAAGTGTTCTGTCCTGTCCTCTGAATCCGCTTCCAAGTCGCAAGACGCTGTGAGCTCCAAGTCCACGCAGAGTCCGCCAAACGCTCCGGCCGCTGATCCGCTCCGCGAAGATCTGAGTACAGGCCAGCCAGGGTGGGTTTAAATAGCCTCGGGCGCAGCCTAGCAGCGGAAAGGGCGGAGCTTCACTCCTCCTTTCCATCAGTCACCCCCAACTTTCCCAGGCTACACCTCGTAGGAAACCGTTCTCCTGCTTTGATTTCATGCGCCACCTTTGGGACAATCTAAGAACTTACAAGTTTTCTTGGCCAGATATGTTAGGAATTGTATGCACTGAAACACTGAAAACCAACTAATGGTTCTGTGGTTCCCACGTTGTGGTTTTGACACCAGCAGCATCCTTGCCACAATCAAACCCCGGAGATCCACAGATCTGCGTTGTAACAAGACCTCCCCCTGACCCTGATGCATGGCAGTTTAAGAAGTCTTTCCGTGTAAGCGAAAAGACTTTGAAGAAAAGGTGGAGATATGCGTTGTATAAGCATTCTTTTGCTCTGGAACCACGTAGAGACTTGGGAGCCAGTTGGGTGGAGCATTCGTTGGATGAGGGTGCTCATGTTACGAATACCAAGGTGTGGTTCCAGATAATCCAATCATCTAATTAAGATTCCAGTTATGCTCATCTGTTTTAAAATTCCGTTTGGGTAAATTCTTTTAGTCAGACTGAGAATGGCAAAGCCTCAACCCCAACTTCCAGGGAGGGTTGGGAGCCTCAGGTGGAGTTGATCACCAATAGCGTATGGTTTCACCCATCATGCCTATAGAATGAGGTCTCCATAAAAACCCAAAAGGACTGGGATCAGAGAGCTTCTGGATAACACTTCCTGGAAGGTAGTGCGCCCCTCCCCACATGCCGGGCCCCACATTAATTTCTGAACTTTTTGCCATGTCCGCTAAAATACAACAGCAAATGTGTTTCCCTGCGTGCTGTGAGCTCTTCCAGCAAATGAATGCAACGAAATCTGGGAGTGGTGGCAACCTGATTTATAGCCAGTTGCTGAGAAGCACAGGTAAAACAACGTAGGGCTTCCCATTGTTATTAGTGTGGGAGGCCAGTGTGGCGGGACTCGGCCCTTTGGAATCTAATGCTATGTCCCGGTAGATAGCGTCACCATTGAATTAGAAGACACACATATGTTGAGAATAATCTTTCTGGTCATTTGCTGCATGTCTTATTTACAATATGTAATCAAATTCTTTATCCTGACCTTATGGCACCGGGGTTGAGAACCATGATTTGAACCAAACATTGGTCTGTCACGTTCTGAGTTTGAAACTTTCTTTTGCCTTTAGCGTTTTGCTATTGCTTTTTCGTTTTCTTTTGTTTCGTTTCGTTTCTAAGTTCTGGGGTATATGTGCAGGATGTGCAGATTTGTTACTAAGGTAAACGTGTGCCATGGTGGTTTGCTGCACCTGTCAACCCATCACCTAGGTATTAAGCCCAGCATGCAGTAGCTGTTTTTCTTAACGCTCTGCCTCCCGAAAGGCCCCATTGTGTGTTGTTCCCCTTCCTGTGTCCATGTGATCTCCTTTTTCAGCTCCCATTATAAGTGAGAATGTGGCGTTTGGTTTTCTTTCCCTGGATTAGTTTGCTGAGGATAATGACCACA
Organism: Pan paniscus; assembly: GCF_029289425.2. Classification (NCBI taxonomy): domain Eukaryota; kingdom Metazoa; phylum Chordata; class Mammalia; order Primates; family Hominidae; genus Pan; species Pan paniscus. The sequence goes on along the minus strand of NC_073264.2, from coordinate 1,299,189 downwards.
CATCACCACTGTTTTTGTTTTTTAGTATAAAGAGTAGTATTTTATTGAATAAGATTTGCTCCCAGAAAAATAAGCTTAAATCTACAATGAATGCCAGACTCTACAGCAGAAAGCAATTTTCTCACTTTTCCACACACAATGGTGCCTACTAAGTGAAAAAAAGCCATAAAATTTCATTCACAAATGTACTACTCTGTCTCAAAACATCTCACATAATCATGCACTCGACTAAAGCCATTAGATCAGTTCTTCAGTCAGGTTAAAGAAGTATCCCTCTAATAACTGACTTTTATAATGCTATCAATATCCACTCCCAATCAGTCTGCCATTGTTAATGGTGTACAGCATTACTGAATACAATGGAATTGATGACGCCCATATCCACGGACAAACCGTGACTTATGATGGTTTGATTTATGATTTTTCAACGTTATGATGGGTTTATTGGAATATTAGATGCGTTTCTGAGTTACACTGGGTTTATGAGTATGCGACCCTAGACTCCAGAAACAGCTGTATAAGGAAAAACAGGTGTACCTAATAAACATATGCTTAGTGACTTGGGATAAACCAATAGATGTTCACAACTGATGGAGAGCCGTGAAAGAGAGATAGCGGTAAATAGTTACAATAACACAATTTTCCTGCACCTGTCGAGGATTTCCCCAAAAAAACGCAGAATGTGGGATGCACCTAAGGCATATGAAAGAGAGAGGGCAGAAGGAGTAAGAGAGAAATAGGAGGAAGGAAGGAAGGAAAGAGAGATGGTAGGAAGGAACGAAGGAAGGAAGGAAGGAAGGAAGGTGTGAAGGAAGGAAGGAAGGAAGGAAGAAAGGAAGGAAGGAAGAAAGGAAAGAAGGACGAAAGGAAGGAGAAAACACCCGGTGTTACTAAAACCCCCCAAAAAAATGGTTTCCCCCCGTGGGTAAGCCTACAATGTGGATGAATCTTGAAAATATTGTGCTACGTGTTATGTCAGTCATAAGAGCTCACCTATTGTGCAGTTCCGTTTATAGGAAATGTCCACAATATGGAAATCTATGCGTATGGGATTGATCACACTAGGTAGTTGCTACCTAGGGCTGAGGGTCAGGGAGGGGGTTTGAGACAGAATGAGGGGTGACTAATGTCTACAGGGTTTTTCTCTGGTCGGGGGTGATAAGACGTTCTACAATGGATTGCCAATTATAACTGAATGTGCACAACCACAGGTATACTAAAAGCCACTCAATTCATGACTTTTAATGGGGGAATCTTATGTGGCGCACTCTCATGGAGACCACGGCAGACATAGTGAGAGAGAAAAAGGTGAGTAAATATCTGAAACGGAGGCAGAAACAGAGAGAACGAAAAGCCCTGTGAAAGGAAGGGAGAGCGAAAAGGGAAAATGGTCCTATTTAGAAATGACAGATGTGAAACTGGGGTTCACATCAACAGTGTCACTGCCAGGAAGGAGGGTCATGCTAGCCATGTCACCGGTAGTGTGGCCCGCAGGGACGCCGACCTGCTGGAGCGTCGTGCCAGCATGAGCTCTGGCAGCCACGTGGGCCAGCAGGAGGGACCCGCTGCACAGCTGTGGGGTGAGGATAGACTGGGTGGTGATATCGGCCATTACAGGGGCCTCTTCTGCTGGCAAGAGTGTGACAGTAGCAAGTAGATGGACAGGCCTGCGTGTGAGGACGGAATGCAGGAGGGGCTCTTGTGCGGCTGGGTGTGGGGCCCTCACGGGAACCGTGGAGAAATGGCCAGGTAACTGCGTCATGTGGGCTAGTAGATTGGCCAGGGCTTCGAACGGAAGGACAATAACGGGGAGTAGCTGTCAGGCCCTGGGAGTGTCTGAGTGTAAGTGAAGATGGGTTTGGGGTCACTGAGGGATGCGTGGGAGCCATCCCTGTGTAGGTACAGGTCATTGGGAGATAGTCTCGTGAGGCCTGTGAGTGTCTATGGTTGCCCTGGGTGCCTGGGGCTGACTGTGGCAGAAATCTGGGGAAGGCTGGAGAGAAGCTGGGAGGCCCAGGAGAGTCCCTGAAGGCAGGGGGTGAAGAGGTGAAAGAAATGGGGGAGGGTGGCAGTAAGGTCCGTGAGTTTGTAGATGATTCCTGGGTGCGGGAAGCTGACTCCAGGTGCAATCTGGAGATGGTTGGAGAGTAGCTGAGAGAGACAGAAGAGTCCCTGAGGGCTGGGGGTGAGAACATGAGGGAGACTGGGGAGTAAGTCAGTGAAATTCGTGAGTTCGGTGGTGTATCGTGGGTGCCTGGAACTGACTCCAGCTGGAATCTAGAGAAGTTTTGAGAGTAGCTGAAAGAGACACAAGAGTCCATGTGGGCTGAGGGCAAAGACCTGAGAGAGACCAGGGAGGACCGCAGTGAAGTCTGTGAGTCTGTAGGTGATTCCGGAGTGTGGGAGGCTGACTCCCGCTGAAATCTGGGCGTGGTGGGAGAGTAGCTGGGACAGACAGGAGAGTCCCAGGGGGCTGGGGGTGAAGACATGAGAGAGACTGGGGAGTAACTCAGCGAAACTGCTGAGTTTGGTGGTGATACCTGGGTGCCTGGAACTGACTCCCGCTGAAATCTGGGCATGGTTGGAGAGTAGCTGGGACACACAGGAGAGTCCCTGAGGGCTGGGGGTGAAGACATGAGAGAGACCGGGGAGTACCTCAGTGAAACTGGTGAGTTTGGTGGTGACTCCGGGGTGCCTGGAACTGACCCCAGCTGAAATGTGGGCGTGGTTGGAGAGTAGGTGGGACAGACGGGAGAGTCCCTGAGGGATGGTGAAGACATGAGAGAGACTGGGGAGTAACGCAGTGAAATTGGTGAGTTTGATGGTGATTCCTGGGTGCCTGGAACTGACTCCCGCTGAAGTGTGGGCGTGGTTGGAGAGTAGCTGGGACACACAGGAGAGTCCCTGAGGGATGGAGATAAAGACGTGCTAGAGACTGAGGAGTAACTGAGTGAAATTGGTGAGTTTGGTGGTGAGTCCGGGGTGCCTGGAACTGACTCCAGCTGAAATGTGGGCGTGGTTGGAGAGTAGCTGGGACAGACGGGAGAGTCCCTGAGGGATGGTGAAGACATGAGAGAGACTGGGGAGTAACGCAGTGAAATTGGTGAGTTTGGTGGTGATTTCTGGGTGCCTGCAACGGACTCCCGCTGAAGTGTGGGCGTGTTTGGAGAGTAGCTGGGACAGACAGGCGAGTCCCTGAGGGTTGGAGATAAAGACGTGCTAGAGACTGGGGAGTAACTCAGTGAAAGTGGTGGGCTTGGTGGTGATCCCTGGGTTCCTGGAACTGACCCGCGCTGAAATGTGGGTGTGGTTGGAGAGTAGCTGGGACAGACTGGAGGGTCCGTAAGGGCTGGGGGTGAAGACGTGAGAGAGACTGGCGAGGATCTCACTGAGGTCTGTGAGTTTGTAGGTGTTTCTGGGGTGTGGGGTAGAGACTCCCGCTGAAATCTGGGCGTAGTTGGAGAGTAGCTGGGACAGACAGGCGAGTCATGGGTGGCTGGGGGTGAGCTGCTGGATGATGGCAGTAAGAACATATGGTATATTATTGATGAATGAGGTGACTGTGGAGAATCTCCAGAGGAGGACACGGGAGAACACAATGACATGAGTGACTGTCCTGCTTGGTTAGGAAAGGGAAACGTAAAGTTGTGGAATTCTGTTGATGATGGATGTGAGAGTGGTGAAGCCCTGCGGGGTGATGTAGAGTACTTCCACATCCCTGGTGAGGAGCTGCCCCTTGGGTCTGAGTTTCTGGGAGGGGAGAGGGAGAAGCTGGGTGAGGCAGGCATGAATCTTGAGGAGTCAGGGCTGGGGGATGGGTCATATTCTCCCGAGACGTGTGAGTCTCTGGGGGACTCCTGGGTGCATGGGGCTGACTCCCGCAGGAACCTGGGGATGGCTGGAGAGTAACTGGGAGCCACAGGAGAGTCCCTGAGGCCTGGGGGTGAAGAGATGAAAGACACAGGGGTGGAGCACCGTGAGGCTCGTGAGTTTGTAGGTGATTCCTGGGTGTGGGGGGCTGACTCCAGCTGAAATCTGGGGTTGTTTGGAGAGTAGCTGGGAGACACAGGAGACCCCCCGAGAGCTGGGGGTGAGCTGCTGGGTGATGGCAGCAAGAACATGTGGTATATTATTGATGAACGTGGGGACTCTGAGGAATCCTCAGAGGAGGACACGGGAGAGCCCAATGGCTTCATTGATTGCCCATCACGGTGAGGACAGGGAAATGGGAGCTTGTGGGATTCTGGTGATGACAGAGGTGAGTGTGGTGAAGCCCTAGGGGATGGTGAATGGTAGCTCCGGATCCCTGGTGAGGAGCTTCCCCTTAAGCCTGAGTTTCTGATAGGGGAGAGGGAGAAGCTGGGTGAAGCTCGCATGGACCTTGGGGAGTCCGGGCTGGGGGACCGTTCATAAGAAGAGCCAGACAAGACCCTACTGTTCTTAGGTGCAGACATGATTAGGAAACCTGCAGCTCCCAGGGGCCCCTACTAATTTTCTAACTCGCAGAAAGAAGGAGTGTGTGTGCGTGTGTGTGCGTGTGTGTGTGTGTGTGTGTGTGTGTGTGTGTGCGGTGTGAGGTATGTGCCCCTTAAGAAAATGGAAATCAACCAACCAATGAGACAGACAGACAGACAGACAGACAGACAGACAGACAGAGGTTCACTTGCCCAAGTGTTCTGTCCTGTCCTCTGAATCCGCTTCCAAGTCGCAAGACGCTGTGAGCTCCAAGTCCACGCAGAGTCCGCCAAACGCTCCGGCCGCTGATCCGCTCCGCGAAGATCTGAGTACAGGCCAGCCAGGGTGGGTTTAAATAGCCTCGGGCGCAGCCTAGCAGCGGAAAGGGCGGAGCTTCACTCCTCCTTTCCATCAGTCACCCCCAACTTTCCCAGGCTACACCTCGTAGGAAACCGTTCTCCTGCTTTGATTTCATGCGCCACCTTTGGGACAATCTAAGAACTTACAAGTTTTCTTGGCCAGATATGTTAGGAATTGTATGCACTGAAACACTGAAAACCAACTAATGGTTCTGTGGTTCCCACGTTGTGGTTTTGACACCAGCAGCATCCTTGCCACAATCAAACCCCGGAGATCCACAGATCTGCGTTGTAACAAGACCTCCCCCTGACCCTGATGCATGGCAGTTTAAGAAGTCTTTCCGTGTAAGCGAAAAGACTTTGAAGAAAAGGTGGAGATATGCGTTGTATAAGCATTCTTTTGCTCTGGAACCACGTAGAGACTTGGGAGCCAGTTGGGTGGAGCATTCGTTGGATGAGGGTGCTCATGTTACGAATACCAAGGTGTGGTTCCAGATAATCCAATCATCTAATTAAGATTCCAGTTATGCTCATCTGTTTTAAAATTCCGTTTGGGTAAATTCTTTTAGTCAGACTGAGAATGGCAAAGCCTCAACCCCAACTTCCAGGGAGGGTTGGGAGCCTCAGGTGGAGTTGATCACCAATAGCGTATGGTTTCACCCATCATGCCTATAGAATGAGGTCTCCATAAAAACCCAAAAGGACTGGGATCAGAGAGCTTCTGGATAACACTTCCTGGAAGGTAGTGCGCCCCTCCCCACATGCCGGGCCCCACATTAATTTCTGAACTTTTTGCCATGTCCGCTAAAATACAACAGCAAATGTGTTTCCCTGCGTGCTGTGAGCTCTTCCAGCAAATGAATGCAACGAAATCTGGGAGTGGTGGCAACCTGATTTATAGCCAGTTGCTGAGAAGCACAGGTAAAACAACGTAGGGCTTCCCATTGTTATTAGTGTGGGAGGCCAGTGTGGCGGGACTCGGCCCTTTGGAATCTAATGCTATGTCCCGGTAGATAGCGTCACCATTGAATTAGAAGACACACATATGTTGAGAATAATCTTTCTGGTCATTTGCTGCATGTCTTATTTACAATATGTAATCAAATTCTTTATCCTGACCTTATGGCACCGGGGTTGAGAACCATGATTTGAACCAAACATTGGTCTGTCACGTTCTGAGTTTGAAACTTTCTTTTGCCTTTAGCGTTTTGCTATTGCTTTTTCGTTTTCTTTTGTTTCGTTTCGTTTCTAAGTTCTGGGGTATATGTGCAGGATGTGCAGATTTGTTACTAAGGTAAACGTGTGCCATGGTGGTTTGCTGCACCTGTCAACCCATCACCTAGGTATTAAGCCCAGCATGCAGTAGCTGTTTTTCTTAACGCTCTGCCTCCCGAAAGGCCCCATTGTGTGTTGTTCCCCTTCCTGTGTCCATGTGATCTCCTTTTTCAGCTCCCATTATAAGTGAGAATGTGGCGTTTGGTTTTCTTTCCCTGGATTAGTTTGCTGAGGATAATGACCACACATCACCACTGTTTTTGTTTTTTAGTATAAAGAGTAGTATTTTATTGAATAAGATTTGCTCCCAGAAAAATAAGCTTAAATCTACAATGAATGCCAGACTCTACAGCAGAAAGCAATTTTCTCACTTTTCCACACACAATGGTGCCTACTAAGTGAAAAAAAGCCATAAAATTTCATTCACAAATGTACTACTCTGTCTCAAAACATCTCACATAATCATGCACTCGACTAAAGCCATTAGATCAGTTCTTCAGTCAGGTTAAAGAAGTATCCCTCTAATAACTGACTTTTATAATGCTATCAATATCCACTCCCAATCAGTCTGCCATTGTTAATGGTGTACAGCATTACTGAATACAATGGAATTGATGACGCCCATATCCACGGACAAACCGTGACTTATGATGGTTTGATTTATGATTTTTCAACGTTATGATGGGTTTATTGGAATATTAGATGCGTTTCTGAGTTACACTGGGTTTATGAGTATGCGACCCTAGACTCCAGAAACAGCTGTATAAGGAAAAACAGGTGTACCTAATAAACATATGCTTAGTGACTTGGGATAAACCAATAGATGTTCACAACTGATGGAGAGCCGTGAAAGAGAGATAGCGGTAAATAGTTACAATAACACAATTTTCCTGCACCTGTCGAGGATTTCCCCAAAAAAACGCAGAATGTGGGATGCACCTAAGGCATATGAAAGAGAGAGGGCAGAAGGAGTAAGAGAGAAATAGGAGGAAGGAAGGAAGGAAAGAGAGATGGTAGGAAGGAACGAAGGAAGGAAGGAAGGAAGGAAGGTGTGAAGGAAGGAAGGAAGGAAGGAAGAAAGGAAGGAAGGAAGAAAGGAAAGAAGGACGAAAGGAAGGAGAAAACACCCGGTGTTACTAAAACCCCCCAAAAAAATGGTTTCCCCCCGTGGGTAAGCCTACAATGTGGATGAATCTTGAAAATATTGTGCTACGTGTTATGTCAGTCATAAGAGCTCACCTATTGTGCAGTTCCGTTTATAGGAAATGTCCACAATATGGAAATCTATGCGTATGGGATTGATCACACTAGGTAGTTGCTACCTAGGGCTGAGGGTCAGGGAGGGGGTTTGAGACAGAATGAGGGGTGACTAATGTCTACAGGGTTTTTCTCTGGTCGGGGGTGATAAGACGTTCTACAATGGATTGCCAATTATAACTGAATGTGCACAACCACAGGTATACTAAAAGCCACTCAATTCATGACTTTTAATGGGGGAATCTTATGTGGCGCACTCTCATGGAGACCACGGCAGACATAGTGAGAGAGAAAAAGGTGAGTAAATATCTGAAACGGAGGCAGAAACAGAGAGAACGAAAAGCCCTGTGAAAGGAAGGGAGAGCGAAAAGGGAAAATGGTCCTATTTAGAAATGACAGATGTGAAACTGGGGTTCACATCAACAGTGTCACTGCCAGGAAGGAGGGTCATGCTAGCCATGTCACCGGTAGTGTGGCCCGCAGGGACGCCGACCTGCTGGAGCGTCGTGCCAGCATGAGCTCTGGCAGCCACGTGGGCCAGCAGGAGGGACCCGCTGCACAGCTGTGGGGTGAGGATAGACTGGGTGGTGATATCGGCCATTACAGGGGCCTCTTCTGCTGGCAAGAGTGTGACAGTAGCAAGTAGATGGACAGGCCTGCGTGTGAGGACGGAATGCAGGAGGGGCTCTTGTGCGGCTGGGTGTGGGGCCCTCACGGGAACCGTGGAGAAATGGCCAGGTAACTGCGTCATGTGGGCTAGTAGATTGGCCAGGGCTTCGAACGGAAGGACAATAACGGGGAGTAGCTGTCAGGCCCTGGGAGTGTCTGAGTGTAAGTGAAGATGGGTTTGGGGTCACTGAGGGATGCGTGGGAGCCATCCCTGTGTAGGTACAGGTCATTGGGAGATAGTCTCGTGAGGCCTGTGAGTGTCTATGGTTGCCCTGGGTGCCTGGGGCTGACTGTGGCAGAAATCTGGGGAAGGCTGGAGAGAAGCTGGGAGGCCCAGGAGAGTCCCTGAAGGCAGGGGGTGAAGAGGTGAAAGAAATGGGGGAGGGTGGCAGTAAGGTCCGTGAGTTTGTAGATGATTCCTGGGTGCGGGAAGCTGACTCCAGGTGCAATCTGGAGATGGTTGGAGAGTAGCTGAGAGAGACAGAAGAGTCCCTGAGGGCTGGGGGTGAGAACATGAGGGAGACTGGGGAGTAAGTCAGTGAAATTCGTGAGTTCGGTGGTGTATCGTGGGTGCCTGGAACTGACTCCAGCTGGAATCTAGAGAAGTTTTGAGAGTAGCTGAAAGAGACACAAGAGTCCATGTGGGCTGAGGGCAAAGACCTGAGAGAGACCAGGGAGGACCGCAGTGAAGTCTGTGAGTCTGTAGGTGATTCCGGAGTGTGGGAGGCTGACTCCCGCTGAAATCTGGGCGTGGTGGGAGAGTAGCTGGGACAGACAGGAGAGTCCCAGGGGGCTGGGGGTGAAGACATGAGAGAGACTGGGGAGTAACTCAGCGAAACTGCTGAGTTTGGTGGTGATACCTGGGTGCCTGGAACTGACTCCCGCTGAAATCTGGGCATGGTTGGAGAGTAGCTGGGACACACAGGAGAGTCCCTGAGGGCTGGGGGTGAAGACATGAGAGAGACCGGGGAGTACCTCAGTGAAACTGGTGAGTTTGGTGGTGACTCCGGGGTGCCTGGAACTGACCCCAGCTGAAATGTGGGCGTGGTTGGAGAGTAGGTGGGACAGACGGGAGAGTCCCTGAGGGATGGTGAAGACATGAGAGAGACTGGGGAGTAACGCAGTGAAATTGGTGAGTTTGATGGTGATTCCTGGGTGCCTGGAACTGACTCCCGCTGAAGTGTGGGCGTGGTTGGAGAGTAGCTGGGACACACAGGAGAGTCCCTGAGGGATGGAGATAAAGACGTGCTAGAGACTGAGGAGTAACTGAGTGAAATTGGTGAGTTTGGTGGTGAGTCCGGGGTGCCTGGAACTGACTCCAGCTGAAATGTGGGCGTGGTTGGAGAGTAGCTGGGACAGACGGGAGAGTCCCTGAGGGATGGTGAAGACATGAGAGAGACTGGGGAGTAACGCAGTGAAATTGGTGAGTTTGGTGGTGATTTCTGGGTGCCTGCAGCGGACTCCCGCTGAAGTGTGGGCGTGTTTGGAGAGTAGCTGGGACAGACAGGCGAGTCCCTGAGGGTTGGAGATAAAGACGTGCTAGAGACTGGGGAGTAACTCAGTGAAAGTGGTGGGCTTGGTGGTGATCCCTGGGTTCCTGGAACTGACCCGCGCTGAAATGTGGGTGTGGTTGGAGAGTAGCTGGGACAGACTGGAGGGTCCGTAAGGGCTGGGGGTGAAGACGTGAGAGAGACTGGCGAGGATCTCACTGAGGTCTGTGAGTTTGTAGGTGTTTCTGGGGTGTGGGGTAGAGACTCCCGCTGAAATCTGGGCGTAGTTGGAGAGTAGCTGGGACAGACAGGCGAGTCATGGGTGGCTGGGGGTGAGCTGCTGGATGATGGCAGTAAGAACATATGGTATATTATTGATGAATGAGGTGACTGTGGAGAATCTCCAGAGGAGGACACGGGAGAACACAATGACATGAGTGACTGTCCTGCTTGGTTAGGAAAGGGAAACGTAAAGTTGTGGAATTCTGTTGATGATGGATGTGAGAGTGGTGAAGCCCTGCGGGGTGATGTAGAGTACTTCCACATCCCTGGTGAGGAGCTGCCCCTTGGGTCTGAGTTTCTGGGAGGGGAGAGGGAGAAGCTGGGTGAGGCAGGCATGAATCTTGAGGAGTCAGGGCTGGGGGATGGGTCATATTCTCCCGAGACGTGTGAGTCTCTGGGGGACTCCTGGGTGCATGGGGCTGACTCCCGCAGGAACCTGGGGATGGCTGGAGAGTAACTGGGAGCCACAGGAGAGTCCCTGAGGCCTGGGGGTGAAGAGATGAAAGACACAGGGGTGGAGCACCGTGAGGCTCGTGAGTTTGTAGGTGATTCCTGGGTGTGGGGGGCTGACTCCAGCTGAAATCTGGGGTTGTTTGGAGAGTAGCTGGGAGACACAGGAGACCCCCCGAGAGCTGGGGGTGAGCTGCTGGGTGATGGCAGCAAGAACATGTGGTATATTATTGATGAACGTGGGGACTCTGAGGAATCCTCAGAGGAGGACACGGGAGAGCCCAATGGCTTCATTGATTGCCCATCACGGTGAGGACAGGGAAATGGGAGCTTGTGGGATTCTGGTGATGACAGAGGTGAGTGTGGTGAAGCCCTAGGGGATGGTGAATGGTAGCTCCGGATCCCTGGTGAGGAGCTTCCCCTTAAGCCTGAGTTTCTGATAGGGGAGAGGGAGAAGCTGGGTGAAGCTCGCATGGACCTTGGGGAGTCCGGGCTGGGGGACCGTTCATAAGAAGAGCCAGACAAGACCCTACTGTTCTTAGGTGCAGACATGATTAGGAAACCTGCAGCTCCCAGGGGCCCCTACTAATTTTCTAACTCGCAGAAAGAAGGAGTGTGTGTGCGTGTGTGTGCGTGTGTGTGTGTGTGTGTGTGTGTGTGTGTGCGGTGTGAGGTATGTGCCCCTTAAGAAAATGGAAATCAACCAACCAATGAGACAGACAGACAGACAGACAGACAGACAGACAGAGGTTCACTTGCCCAAGTGTTCTGTCCTGTCCTCTGAATCCGCTTCCAAGTCGCAAGACGCTGTGAGCTCCAAGTCCACGCAGAGTCCGCCAAACGCTCCGGCCGCTGATCCGCTCCGCGAAGATCTGAGTACAGGCCAGCCAGGGTGGGTTTAAATAGCCTCGGGCGCAGCCTAGCAGCGGAAAGGGCGGAGCTTCACTCCTCCTTTCCATCAGTCACCCCCAACTTTCCCAGGCTACACCTCGTAGGAAACCGTTCTCCTGCTTTGATTTCATGCGCCACCTTTGGGACAATCTAAGAACTTACAAGTTTTCTTGGCCAGATATGTTAGGAATTGTATGCACTGAAACACTGAAAACCAACTAATGGTTCTGTGGTTCCCACGTTGTGGTTTTGACACCAGCAGCATCCTTGCCACAATCAAACCCCGGAGATCCACAGATCTGCGTTGTAACAAGACCTCCCCCTGACCCTGATGCATGGCAGTTTAAGAAGTCTTTCCGTGTAAGCGAAAAGACTTTGAAGAAAAGGTGGAGATATGCGTTGTATAAGCATTCTTTTGCTCTGGAACCACGTAGAGACTTGGGAGCCAGTTGGGTGGAGCATTCGTTGGATGAGGGTGCTCGTGTTACGAATACCAAGGTGTGGTTCCAGATAATCCAATCATCTAATTAAGATTCCAGTTATGCTCATCTGTTTTAAAATTCCGTTTGGGTAAATTCTTTTAGTCAGACTGAGAATGGCAAAGCCTCAACCCCAACTTCCAGGGAGGGTTGGGAGCCTCAGGTGGAGTTGATCACCAATAGCGTATGGTTTCACCCATCATGCCTATAGAATGAGGTCTCCATAAAAACCCAAAAGGACTGGGATCAGAGAGCTTCTGGATAACACTTCCTGGAAGGTAGTGCGCCCCTCCCCACATGCCGGGCCCCACATTAATTTCTGAACTTTTTGCCATGTCCGCTAAAATACAACGGCAAATGTAAGTGTTTCCCTGCGTGCTGTGAGCTCTTCCAGCAAATGAATGCAACGAAATCTGGGAGTGGTGGCAACCTGATTTATAGCCAGTTGCTGAGAAGCACAGGTAAAACAACGTAGGGCTTCCCATTGTTGTTAGTGTGGGAGGCCAGTGTGGCGGGACTCGGCCCTTTGGAATCTAATGCTATGTCCCGGTAGATAGCGTCACCATTGAATTAGAAGACACACATATGTTGAGAATAATCTTTCTGGTCATTTGCTGCATGTCTTATTTACAATATGTAATCAAATTCTTTATCCTGACCTTATGGCACCGGGGTTGAGAACCATGATTTGAACCAAACATTGGTCTGTCACGTTCTGAGTTTGAAACTTTCTTTTGCCTTTAGCGTTTTGCTATTGCTTTTTCGTTTTCTTTTGTTTCGTTTCGTTTCTAAGTTCTGGGGTATATGTGCAGGATGTGCAGATTTGTTACTAAGGTAAACGTGTGCCATGGTGGTTTGCTGCACCTGTCAACCCATCACCTAGGTATTAAGCCCAGCATGCAGTAGCTGTTTTTCTTAACGCTCTGCCTCCCGAAAGGCCCCATTGTGTGTTGTTCCCCTTCCTGTGTCCATGTGATCTCCTTTTTCAGCTCCCATTATAAGTGAGAATGTGGCGTTTGGTTTTCTTTCCCTGGATTAGTTTGCTGAGGATAATGACCACACATCACCACTGTTTTTGTTTTTTAGTATAAAGAGTAGTATTTTATTGAATAAGATTTGCTCCCAGAAAAATAAGCTTAAATCTACAATGAATGCCAGACTCTACAGCAGAAAGCAATTTTCTCACTTTTCCACACACAATGGTGCCTACTAAGTGAAAAAAAGCCATAAAATTTCATTCACAAATGTACTACTCTGTCTCAAAACATCTCACATAATCATGCACTCGACTAAAGCCATTAGATCAGTTCTTCAGTCAGGTTAAAGAAGTATCCCTCTAATAACTGACTTTTATAATGCTATCAATATCCACTCCCAATCAGTCTGCCATTGTTAATGGTGTACAGCATTACTGAATACAATGGAATTGATGACGCCCATATCCACGGACAAACCGTGACTTATGATGGTTTGATTTATGATTTTTCAACGTTATGATGGGTTTATTGGAATATTAGATGCGTTTCTGAGTTACACTGGGTTTATGAGTATGCGACCCTAGACTCCAGAAACAGCTGTATAAGGAAAAACAGGTGTACCTAATAAACATATGCTTAGTGACTTGGGATAAACCAATAGATGTTCACAACTGATGGAGAGCCGTGAAAGAGAGATGGCGGTAAATAGTTACTATAAAAGAATTTTCCTGCACCTGTCGAGGATTTCCCCAAAAAAACGCAGAATGTGGGATGCACCTAAGGCATATGAAAGAGAGAGGGCAGAAGGAGTAAGAGAGAAATAGGAGGAAGGAAGGAAGGAAAGAGAGATGGTAGGAAGGAAGGAAGGAAGGAAGGAAAGAAGGAGGAAAGGAAGGAGAAAACACCCGGTGTTACTAAAACCCCCCAAAAAAATGGTTTCCCCCCGTGGGTAAGCCTACAATGTGGATGAATCTTGAAAATATTGTGCTACGTGTTATGTCAGTCATAACAGCTCACCTATTGTGCAATTTTGTTTATAGGAAATGTCCACAATATGGAAATCTATGCATATGGGATTGATCGCACTAGGTGGTTGCTACCTAGGGCTGAGGGTCAGGGAGAGAGTTTGAGACAGAATGAGGAGTGACTAATGTCTACAGGGTTTTTCTCTGGTCGGGGGTGCTAAGACGTTCTACAATGGATTGCCAATTATAATTGAATGTGCACAACCACAGGTATACTAAAAGCCACTCAATTCATGACTTTTAATGGGGGAATCTTATGTGGCGCACTCTCATGGAGACCATGGCAGACATAGTGAGAGAGAAAAAGGTGAGTAAATATCTGAAGCGGAGGGAGAAACAGAGAGAATGAAAAGCCCTGTGAATGGAAGGGAGAGCGAAAAGGGAAAATGGTCCTATTTAGAAATGAGAGATGTGAAACTGGGGTTCACATCAACAGTGTCACTGCCAGGAAGGAGGGTCATGCTAGCCATGTCACCGGTAGTGTGGCACGCAGGGACGCCGACCTGCTGGAGCGTCGTGCCAGCATGGGCTCTGGCAGCCACGTGGGCCAGCAGGAGGGTCCAGCTGCAAAGCTGTGGGGTGAGGATAGTCTGGGTGGTGATATCGGGCATTACAGGGGCCTCTTCTGCTGGCAAGAGTGTGACAGTAGCAAGTAGATTGACAGGCCTGCGTGTGAGGACGGAATGCAGGAGGGGCTCTTGTGCGGCTGGGTGTGGGGCCCTCACGGGAACCATGGAGAAATGGCCAGGTAACTGCGTCATGTGGGCTAGTAGATTGGCCAGGGCTTCGAACGGAAGGACAATAACGGGGAGTAGCTGTCAGGCCCTGGGAGTGTCTGAGTGTAAGTGAAGATGGGTTTGGGGTCACTGAGGGATGCGTGGGAGCCATCCCTGTGTAGGTACAGGTCATTGGGAGATAGTCTCGTGAGGCCTGTGAGTGTCCAGGGTTGTCCTGGGTGCCTGGGGCTGACTGTGGCAGAAATCTGGGGAAGGCTAGAGAGAAGCTGGGAGACCCAGGAGAGTCCCTGAAGGCAGGGGGTGAAGAGGTGAAAGAAGTGGGGGGGGGTTGCAGTAAGGTCCGTGAGTTTGTAGGTGATTCCTGGGTGTGGGAAGCTGACTCCAGGTGCAATCTGGAGATGCTTGGAGAGTAGCTGAGAGAGACAGAAGAGTCCCTGAGGGCTGGGGGTGAGAACATGAGGGAGACTGGGGAGTAAGTCAGTGAAACTCGTGAGTTCGGTGGTGTATCGTGGGTGCCTGGAACTGAGTCCAGCTGGAATCTAGAGAAGTTTTGAGAGTAGCTGAAAGAGACACAAGAGTCCCTGTGGGCTGAGGGCAAAGACCTGAGAGAGACCAGGGAGGACCTCAGTGAAGTCTGTGAGTCTGTAGGTGATTCCGGAATGTGGGAGGCTGACTCCCGCTGAAATCTGGGCGTGGTGGGAGAGTAGCTGGGACAGACAGGAGAGTCCCAGGGGGCTGGGGGTGAAGACATGAGAGAGACTGGGGAGTAACTCAGCGAAACTGCTGAGTTTGGTGGTGATACCTGGGTGCCTGGAACTGACTCCCGCTGAAATCTGGGCATGGCTGGAGAGTAGCTGGGACGCACAGGAGAGTCCCTGAGGGCTGGGGGTGAAGACATGAGAGAGTCCGTGGCCCCCAGTGCGCTCTGGAGATTCATGCTGCCTGTTTTGTCTGAGCTCTGATCCAAGAACCCCCATCCTTGGTGGTCACCAGTACCCAAATCCTGCTCAAGGAGTGGGGACTCAGTTGTGGTGAAGGCCCCGCTGAGGCCCTAGAGTCAGAGCCCTGCCTGCCAGGCCAGGACCCTTGGGAACCTCCCGGGTGGTCAATGCTCCCCAGACCACGTCCTGCCTCCATCATCCCCACAGCTCCTCCTGCTCAGTCATGGGGGTTGCAACACCCTGCGATCATACCCAGTGTCACCTGGTTTTACATAGGTTTACGGAGAGGTGACACTTGCTTCTGGGGTCCTTTGGGATAAGTGGGACTGAGGAGAAAGGTGTTGAGGGCCCAGGTCAGGTGATGAGAGGGGGCACAGTGGTGGGCAGGAGCGGGAGCCATCTTCGGGGTTGAGGGTGCCCCATTTTGTGCAGGTGGTGCTGCAGCTTGTGCCGCGCGTCCTCCAGCTCCTCACAGCGGCACCCGAAGGCCAGGTTCACGGCCTCACACTGGAGTCCCAGGTCCTCGGAGGTTTCGCGAAGGATGCAGTCCACCAGCACCGACAGGTTGGCCGAGTCCTGGCGCTCGCGCTGGGCGCGGCACAGATTGTCCTGCGTGAACTTGGTCCAGGTCTCCGGGGTGGAGGCGCTGCGGGGTGGGAGACAGCCAGGGGAGGGTCGGGAGGCTCCGCCAAATGCTGGGGGCCCTGCCACGCCCCCATTCCCTGTCTGTGCCCCATGCTCCTGGAGGAACTGCATGGACTCCAATGCACCCCGTGCAGACCCACGAAGCCCAGTCCCCCAAGCTGCCTGCCTCCGAGTGCCCCCCGCCCACAACTCCCCTGAGTCCTCCCACACCCTACCCACCCCGGGCACTTAGTCCCCTCCTGCCCCCGCAACCCCGTTCCCAGCACCGCTGCCCCCGAGGCCCCCTCTGCAGCACCTCCGTCCCCCGCAGCCCCCCTTCCCTAGTACCCAGCGCCCGCGTCCGCTTCTCGCACCCAGGAGTTTGCCGCGCTCAAGTGTGCGGTGGTCGCGCTCCCTCTGCTGGCCTTGGGTGGAAATGCAATCCTGCCAGCGCCTGGGGCTGACCCCACCCCACCCTGTCCTGTCTACGGGCAACCAGGCTGTGCACGCGCTGGGCACTTGAGGAGGTCTTGCTCGCTTACTCATGCCAGGGGCAGACAGTTGCCCAAGTGCCCTCGGGGGCGAGGGCCTCTGGGCCAGGCTGGGGGAAGGAGCCCCGCTGGGGCCCCCAGGCAGAGGGAGGTGAGACCACAGCCAGGGCAAGCGCGGGGCAGAGCTGGCCCCCCCCCCCACTTGGAAGGTGGTGGAGTGCCTGATGAGCCTACACCTCGGTGCTCTGGCTGTGGTGGCGCCCGCAGGTCTTGTCGAGGTTGTAGGCCTCCACCTTGTCCGACCAGTGCATCTTGCAGATCTCCGTGTGCTCCCGGTTCAGTCTGGGGCGGGGTGGAACAGGGCATTGGTGTGTGGCCAGGGAGGGCCCCGCTGGGGACCCTCCATGCTGCAGGCTAGGCCTTCATGCCCGCTTCAGGAGGGAGCTCTGGGCCGGCTGTCCTCGTGCTCAGCAGTGACCAAGAGCTGCCGCCCCTGCTGGGAGGCTGCAGATCAGTTGTGGCACTGGGCTTTGGCCACTCAAACTCAGGCTGGGCCGGAAACTCCCCCACCCAGCCCTGTGCTCCCACTGTGACCTGGGACAGCCCCTGCCGGCTCTGAGCTTCAGGGTCCTGTCGTTCAATGCCTTGCCCCAGGACCAGCCGTGGGTGGGGTCAGGAGTCATCCCTTGGGCAGCCCTCGACCCACCGGATCTGGTTCACTGCTTGCACGATGGCTCTCTTCAGCAGCTCCTGAATGTTCCGGATGAGCTCAGCTTCCTGAGGGAGGAGACGCCCTGAGCACCAGAGCCTGTCCTTGGTGAGGATCCCAGGAGGCCCAGCTGCTGCAGGCCTAGGTCAACACCTGAGCAACCAGAAGGAGTTGAATGCCGGGCCTGAGCTCTGACTGTGCAAGTTCTGCTCTCTCACTGGGTTTATCTTGGGCTTTTGGGCACTCTCCTTGGTGCGTTGTAAGTGGGGTGTTTTCCTCCAGGGCCTTCTATGGGCTGCTGGGAAGGTCCCTCAGCGGCAGTTCCCACGCCCCAGGCCTCAAGAGTCATCACTGCTGCTCACTCACTGCACCCAGGAACGTTGGCCTGCCTCTGGCCTCTGGACAGCCCCTGAGGACCCTAACTCTGGGGGCCCAGATGCCCGCCCAGGCTGCCCCTCAGGGTTCTGTGTTGGGAAAGACCATCCTCACACCAAGAACAGGAGGAAGACCCTGTGTTTCTTCTTACTGCCTGGCCCGTTTAATTTTCTGTGTGTAGGAACAAGCCTTTTTTCCCTGTGATTGGGGTCTTTGCCTGGACCACCAGCTACCTCCTTGTGTGCCAGGGCCCGAGTCCTGCACCCCTCTGTCCCTGGGTTTTCCTCTTCCTGCACTGTCAGTGTCTCCGTCACTTCGCAGGCACCCTTGTTGCAGGCAGAGGGTTTGTGGGAGCTGCAGCAGTTCTTGAGGCACTGAGAGGGTGCAGGGGGATAGGCCTGCAGAAGGGGAAGGGAGGGAGGAGGGAAGGCATGAGGGGAGGGAGGGACTCAAGGGTTCTTGCCTGAGTTTGGGGTTATGGCAGGAGACCAGCTGCCTCCACCCCACATCTTTCACAAATGTCTACAGGCCTTTAGTGGTTCTCATGGAGGCCCCAGGCTCTGAGAGCTCAGGGAATTCTCCAGAGCCAGCATCAGGGCCAGGACTGAGTTACTCTCTCACCCTATGGGGTTGCCCCATAGACAAGCTGGGCTGGATTGGGAAGTTACAGGTGACATGGAGAAGGGGACCTGTGGGTGCAGATCTTCGTGTCCCCGGCTCTGTATAGGATGAATGGGAGCAGTAGATCCCAGCCTATCCCACCCTACCTGTCCACACCCGCAGTGCTGGCCCAGACCTGGGTTTCCACCTCGGGAGCAACTGTCCCAACCAGGGAGCATCTCTGGGGAGCCCAGGGTCAGGATGACTATGCCAGGACTCAAAGGGATTGGAGGACGAGAGGAGAAACAGCTGCTTGGAAGTCAGGGGCCTTCTGGGGCAAAACTGCCTCCTGTCACTAAGGGGCCAGATTTCGGGACTCAGGGGTCTCACGCACAGAGGGCTGGTCTCCCGTGTGCTTGCAGCAGCCACGTGGCTTGTCCACATGAACTGCCGGGGGCTCCTCCTCTCTGTGCCCACAAATCCTGGCCACCCAAGGCTGCTGGCACCTTCAGCAGCTCCGTCTCCACATGGTCACGCACGAGGTTGGCGTGCTGGTGGTGCTGGCTGCACTGCATGTTGTCAGTGGCGATGGAGAAGGGCACCTCCATGGCATCCAGGGCGCGCTCCAGCCGTTTCTTCTGGGCCAGCAGCAGGTCGGTCTCCGCAGCCAGCGCCTCCACCTCGGGCTGCAGCTCCGACTTCCAGCTGTGCGTGTCCTGCAGTCGCTCGCCCACTCTGCACGTGGAGTCTTGCTGTGTCGGCTGCGTCAGCGCCTGGGTCTCTGCGGCCAGCTGATGGCTCTCATGCCCCTGCAGCTCCCGCTCTGCTGGTTGCAGTCGGCAAAGGCCTGGTGGTAGCGAGCATAGCAGTTCTGGAACCACACCTCCAGCCGGCAGTGGCCAGGCCGGAGGACGTGTAGGCGCCCGTGTTGCGGGCCACGTCATACTCTTTGCAGGGCAGCTCGCAGGGCGGCACTTTCTGTGGGGCCGGCTCTGGTAGGAGCACATCCGTCTGCACCATGGTGTCTGCCGCTCACCAGGACCAGGGGAGTGAGGAGTGTGTGTGGTCAGCTTGCTGCGGTCAGCCCAGTGCAGTCATCGGTCGGCTCCAACGGCTCAGTCCCAGAGCAGGACGCGGCTCCCAGTCGCTTGGGTGACGCAGTAAACCAAGAGCTTCCTGTTGCCAAGAAACGAGATCTCTTCTCCAGTGGCTAGGGGAGGGGTCATTCAGGGCGGTGGGCAGAATTGCCCTCTTAAAGGGCCAGGCAGCCCCAGCCCCACCTCGGGGCAATCAACAGTGGCCAAGTGTTCCTGTCACTTAGAGGATCCCAGGGCCAGCCGTCTCCAGCCTCTGTGTCCCACCCTTAGGGTTCAGGGTGTGGGTGGGGACCTACTGCCCTGGCCCCTTCGTTGATTCATCCATTTGTTCCTGGTTTGCTCTCTGATCCTGTCCTGTGCGGAGCTCCACGCTCAGGGTGAACAAGACAGAGGAGGCTCTGCCCACCTGCCCCCTCAGGGCAGAGGGCTGTGGTTGTTGTGTGGGTGTTGGGTGTGCTCAGTGATAGTGTTACTTGATGCCGTACAGGTGGCTGCTCTCCCTGCCCTCCTGGCCCCAACAGCAGCCTGGTAGCACAGGGAGGGTCCCAGGCCAGGCCCCCTCAGGGGCAGTCTGAGGCAGTTCCTGCAGGGACTCCGCTCCATTTTCTCCTGGACCTAGTGCCTG
Organism: Pan paniscus; assembly: GCF_029289425.2. Lineage (NCBI taxonomy): Eukaryota > Metazoa > Chordata > Mammalia > Primates > Hominidae > Pan > Pan paniscus. Next base: position 1,279,381 of record NC_073264.2, on the reverse strand, counting down.
AGAGCCAGGCCCTGGTCTCTGGCCTTCTCCTCCCAAGTCCCAGCCAGTGTCCCCTCAGGCTGGGCACAGTGGGGAGGGAGGGAGTCTGAGTGTGCTTTTCCCTGGGGAGTTGAATTCAGCCTCTGGGTAAGTGTCCAGAGTCAGATGCCCAAATCTGCCCCACAGGGCGGAGGCAGGCTCTGTGCTGCGGAGGCTGCCCTGAAAGCCACCCAGGGCCATGCTGCCTGGCGGAGACTGGATGGGCAGTAAGCGCCCCAGGACACATCGGCCTCCCCCAAACCTGGGGCGAGGGGAGCCCCAGCCTAGGCGCGATTCCCCATGCAGCCAGCGGAGGGCGGCTTTGGTCTGGCGGTGAGAAGCCTGTGGCTCCTGGCTCGGCCTCCCCTCCGCTTGCCTGGCGCATGCACTCCTGGGGACCCCAGCCCCTCCAGCCTCCTCTTCCCTGAGAACCCCGCACCAGAAAGTCCTCGCTAGGAAGTCCATGCCCTTCCTACAGCACAGGCCACTGGGCCCCTGTTCCTTCCACCTTCACCTCCTCTCCCACCACAGCCCGCACCCTCACTCCAGCCACAGGAGCCGGGGCTCCTCCTGGGCCATTCCCACCACCCCGCCCAGGTCTCTCCAGCACCACCATGTGCCGGCCAGTGCCCTCCTCCTGGACCTGACCTCCCCTGGTCCTGACCTCTCCCGCGGCCAGAACCCTCAGTCCATGCTGCTGTCACCACGGTGTGCCTGGCCTGACACAGCCTCCTGATGGGGCTTTGAGGACAGCAGCCGGGAGACTTACCCCAACCCAGGCCGAGCCAGAACCTATTGCAGGTGGCCTGGGAACCTCTTCTCACTGTCCGTCAAGATTGGGAGGTCAGGGGACCTTCAGGGACTGGTGTGGTCTGAGAAACATCCTTGAGCCTCGCCATGACTCAGTTTCCCCAGATGGCAGCAGGCTGGAGCCCACGCAGGGCAGGATGCCAGGCTCCACCTTTTGTCTGGAACCTGCATTCACTGGGCACCTCTCTGTAGGCATAGCAGAGCAGAGCTGCCTGTTTCTGTCCCTGATCTGCAGCCCCAGGAGCCCGAGAGACCACCTAAGCCAAGGAGAAGGCCTCTGGGCCAGAGCCCAGCTCTGCGAAGTGGGAGACCTCTCAGCCTCCACTTCCAGGTGCCCTGAAGTCGTTGGCAGGGGGTGCTGCCTACTTGGGGCTCCCAGACTAAGGGAACACATTCACCTGGTGACCGCAATAGGCCCTACAGGCTGAGGCACAGGATCTGACCAAGGACGCATCAGAGTTAGGGGACTGGGCCCTGACTCCTGCCAGCTGCAAACTCCCAAAGCCCCCAGCCCTCTCATGGGGTGAAGACACCCTGAAGGACACTCCAGTGTGCTCCCAGCTCTGGGTTCTGCCAGCCAGAGAGTGGGACTCTCAGGCCACGTGTGTCTTGCTGGATCTCAGCTTCAGGGACCCAGGGTGCTGTCAGCTCTCTGAGACCTGGGTTGGGGGTGTCCATTAGAGCACCTTGGTCAGGACCCAGAGATGGGGAGGGCACGGCTAAGAGCACCCCAGGCAGTTGGCATCTCCAGAAAGCAGGAGATAGCGCATGGCTCTGTGACAGATGTCCCGTGACAGGGAGGATTGGAGGGACAGATGGACTTGCTCAGGGGCTGAGGGGCAGACGAGACTACCAAAGGGCAACTTGGACACTGGATGGCCACAGGAAGGCCCCTGAACCCCATCCTGATTGATCCAGGGCCAGTGACCTTGGCCCAGACTGCAGGCCTGGGGACTCAGGTTCCTTTAGTTTCTTAAGAAACTACTATACTCCTTTTTGGCATAGCTGTACGATTTTACATTCCAACCAGTCATGTGTGAAAGCTCCAGTTTTTACTCATGCTCCCCAGCATTTGATGTTTTATTTTTATTTTAGCTATTCTGATATATATGTGTTAGTCATTGTGGTCTTAATTTGCAAATTTCTAATGACTAATGACATTTAACATCTTTTCATGTTCATAATTAAATACCATCTGTATTCCTTTTCACATATGATTAGCACAAATGTGAAAAATCAGAACAAAATTTTTCACACAACTTCAAAATTTTTAGAACAATACTCAAGGGAAAAGGTGTTTATTTAGAACAATGAAAACAATGAGACATTAACTTCTAGCTTAAATAAAGTTGATTGTGTGCATAAAAATGGTGAAAATATTGGACTTTCTTGGCAAAAGAAGAAAGGGGAAGACTTTATATTTTCTGACATAATATTTATCATTTGTCTTTGGTTTGTGTATTATGTGTATGATTTTGAAAAAATGCATCAAAGATATAACTTTCTGGTGTTTTCTTTGATATTATCCTTGCAAACAGAAAAGTTGGCACATGTTTCTGTATAAAACTGGTCAAAGTTGGCCTAGGAATGATCTTACATTGTACTTTCACTTTACATCATACTGTAAGAGTTTAATAATAGCTAAGGCATCAGCATTGATGTGGACTTATTATCCCTATTCAAGAGGTGGTGTGAGGTTTAGGAGAGTTATGTGCCCTTCATCATAAAACGAATCTATGAAGCATTTATATAAAAACCCAGTATTTCTGGTTTCAAATTCAGTACTGTGCCGTCTGCTTGATAGATTTGTTCGCAGGTTAGAGACATTTTATTGCATAACTTCCATGAAATATCACAGTTGTACTCTTGACTATGTTTGAATCACAAAAAGACTTTAATCTGCACTCAGTTCTTGTAACTAAAATCTTCAGTTTGAATATGAATTTCACTTAAAGAACATCGCTAGAAATCTCAGAGAGAAAAAGACTTTACTTGCAGAATACAATCTGCATTTGCTTTGACAACTAGTTAGTTCACATATGTAAAATAAGTCTACCTGTCTGTATGCATAATTAAGATGTAACAGTAGTGTGGTAATGACTTGTTAAAGCAATTAGAATGGCAGTGGATCATGGCACAATTTACCTTAAAAGCCATGAGCAGAATACATCACAAGCTATGATACAATAAATAGTCATTACGTTTAAAGTAGTATCCACATATAAGAACACAAAGCATATTTTAGCCCTTTAAATGAAAGCTTCATTCAGTCAATATTGGTCTTCCTGTAGATGCATTTATGAAACAAAACCACAAAACATACAGCTTACCCGCTTCTCAAAACTCATTGCACAATAGGTTGAGGGACTTCTCTACACCAGGACCTATTATTAAAACCAGTAAGTCCTCAGTGAAAATCATTTATTTGCCTGCAGTGTCATCTGATGTGTCTGTTGTAGGCAGCTGTGGCAGTGGTTCGTGGTTTAGTGACACGGACCCTGCCCACGTCTGTCCGTCCATCAGTGGGCTAGTGTCTCTCTGGCTGCCCCTGAGAAGGGTCTATAGGAGTTAACGGCATTAGCATGGGATTGAAAAGAAATCATCTTGGATTCAAACTTCCATTTCAGTATTCATTTCCAGCTAAGTTTGTGTAGCATGCTTAATGTTTCTGAAGCTCAATTTTAGTAATGGTAAAGTATATCTGCCTAAAAGACAGGGACACATCCCAGTTTTGTGTTTTTTTATTTTTATTTTATTGTATATTTCTTGAGACGGAGTTTTGCTCTTGCTGCCCAGGCTGGAGTGCAATGGTGCAATCTCGGCTCACCACAACCTCCGCCTCCTGGGTTCAAGGGACTCTCCTGCTTCAGCATTCTGAGTAAATGGAATTACAGGTGCCTGCCACCACACCCAGCTAATTTTTTGTATTTTTAATAGAGACGGGTTTCACCATGTTGGCCAGGCTGGTCTTGAACCCCTGACCTCAGATGATCCACCCACCTCAGATGATAATCCCGCCAAGTGCTGAGATTACAGGTGTGAGCCACCATGCCCGGCCTTATCCTCAAAAAAGAATTTATCAAAAATGTATGTGTGTGTGTGTGTGTGTGTTTTAAGTAGAGTAACACTATATTAAAATGCCACTATATATGTTCTAACAAAAAACCTCAATTTAACAAATGTATGTGGGGAGAGGGAGAGAGAGAGGGAGAGAGGGAGGGAGACAGAAGGAGGGAGGGAGAGAGAGAGGGAGAGACGCAGGGAGAGAGAAGGAGGGGGGCAGAGAGAGAGAGAAGAGAGAGAGAGATATCTCTTGTGTCTCTTCCTTTTTGGATGATGACCCCAGTCCTAACAGATTAGGGCCTTACCCTTTTGCCCGTATTTAACCTTTACCTTCTTAAAAGCTCCTTCTCCAAATACAGTCACACTGGGAGATAGGGCTTCAGGTTAGGAATTCTGGGGGGACATAATTCTCTCCAGAACAGACACTAATATCATGAGTGCTCAGATTGCTAGTGAATGTGTTCTTGTTACAATTATTTTTGCTTTGCAGTTTTAGATAATGAATACTTGGATAAAAAATACCCACTGTAATCTAATTTTTTAAACACTTCTTACTTGCATGGATTCTAAACAGGAGTCCAATGTAATTCTTATGTCTGTTTCTCTGTAGACACTGTGTTTCTTCCTCTGCCTTATTTTAATCTTTTATCTTTGTTACAGGTTTTCTACAGTTTGAATATGATATTCCTAGGTATATTTTTAAAATATTCATCCTACTTGGTGTTCTCTGAGCTTTTTGGATTTGTAATTTGGTGTCTGTCATTAATTTGTGTTTTTTTCCTAGTTAAAAAAATGAACTTTATAGATTTTACATTCTCAACTTTCACTTATTTTCAAAATGAGAGACAAGACACCTAAACTCCAAGATTCCAGTCCTGAATGCAATAGTACCAGATTTTCAAGTTACATAAGTGAACTGCATAAACACCACTAGTTTCAAGTGTACCCTATAAGAAACACATGGACATACTTGCGTTGTTTAACCACACGGTGTCATATCAATAACCATCAAAGTATCTGACACATATTTGTCCATTAAAGGTAAACACAACTCTGAGTATCAAATTAAATTAACCATTTGCCTTTTATAATCTAAATCAGAAATTGAAAAACAGGAAGAATGTAGAGGTAAGTGGCTGAAAATGCTCTGCTTACTGCACACAAGCACATCATGACAAAGAATGCTAGAAGTAGCTTTCCTCAGAAGTAATAATTGAACATTTAAAATATTATTTTCTCAGAAAAGTTAAAGCTTTTAGTGTAAAAAGCATGGTAAATGACATTTTAACTTAATAGTTAACTATATAGCAAATTATAGATTTCAAGCAATTACTTACCCACATTTCACCAGAACCTTCAGTGAAAGTGTCTACTCTCAACATTGACCAGAACCTTCCTGTTCTGAAGTGTCTACTCTTTAGAGTTGCTTCACCTTTACATATCTGTAAAACCTAAGATTACTCAATGAGAAGTTACAGCTTATTCTGTACTAGATACACAAAATACATATAGATTTAGAACAAATGGATGTTTTTCAAATTCAAAAAAAGTATTTTTATTTACACAATGTTAGATTGTTTTTCACCTATGTGTATACATAACAGTGTTTCCCAAATTCACAGGGTCCACTTCCATAATTCTAAAGCAAAAATAGAGGCACACAAATGGATAATAATTCATAGTTTTATGCCTTTTTTTTAACATATCTTTAAAGAAATTCAGTTGCCATTTAGACAAAGATGTGATGAACCTGTAACAAATTTCTATGACTTGGAAAATTAAAGGTCTAAAAATCCTAAATGTTGTAACACTGGGCAGTTTGCAATCTGTGCATGGGTTCACTCACCCTATGGTCCGTGAACTCCCTTATCCTGCAAGCTGTAGGTACTTTCAGCAAATATGAGACTCAATAAGACTAAGGAAGGGCTTGTTTAAATTAGTTCCCCTCACAGTTGATTCTAATCTTGCAATGAACAGATTTAATGTACTAGTGAGTTAAATTTTAAAGTAATTATAAAGCCATTTACTCTATCATAAATGAATGAAATGTAAGAATCACACTTAAAACAAGTCTTTCATTTTAATGAATGGTATCTTTCATTTATATACAAAGGAATTCACTTGCCAGCAGCATTTAAATATAGAAATAGTCTCGTCTTTTCTCTAGTGCCTTTTATAAAGCAGTGCCATTTCTAACTAGGTGTATTTGTTTCCCAGCTATTCAGTAACTACACTATAGGTATCTAATAGACTCAAGAAAATATTGGAAAATTGAGAAGATTTAGCATTTTAAACATTTGAAAAATGTTGCTACAAAGCATCGATTATGAATGCATTAGTAAAATAAATTGACAACTTATGTGAGAATCATTAAGTTGGTTTAATTATATCGCAGAAATATGGGCTCACTAATATTTATAACAATTTATGCTAATTAAACCAGAAAGTTTTTGTAGGTAATTCAGCTCTGAGCACCATTTAATAAGGTTATGCCAAATAGAATCAATGGTTATGTAATACCCAGAATATAAACCTCAGCAAATTCAAACTTTTGGAATGGCAACACAAGTGAGAATGAGAGGCAATATTTCATTTCAAAGTACCATAGGCTGTTTAGAGTGTTCTTTTCTTTTAAAAATTTGTGTGGTTGTTAGTAATGTACCTTAACACTGGTCCTCCTTGACAGCGGTGTTAGAGATGGTTAGGTAGAACCTATATTACGGAAGTCAGCGTTGCCCATTTCTTTAGTTCAGTGATTAAAATTGAAATTGCTTTTACAAAACAATTGAACTGCTGCTTACAATATAAATAGAATACCAACAGGTTTCCTGTTGTATTCACATTCTTCTCTAATTAGTATTTTTGCATTTCCACTCTGACCTGACCTTCAGTAGTTCCTTTATTTTTATTTTCAAGCATTTTTATGAGTATATAATAGGCATATATATTTATGGGGTGCATGAGATATTTTGATACAGGCAATGCAACATGAACTAATCACATCATGGAGAGTGGGTATCCATCCCTGTAAGCATGCATCCTTTGTGTTACAATCCAATTAGATTCTTTTAGTTATTTTAAAATGTACAATTATTGACTAGAGTCCCCCTGTTGTGCTATCAAACAGTATGTCTTATTCATTCCTTCTGCCTGTTTTTGTACCCATTACCCGTGCCCTGTATCCCCCACCAGCCCCCTAGTACTTAGTATGTCCATGAGTTTAATTGTTTTGATTTTTGGATCCCACAAATAAGTGAGAACATGCAATGTCTGCCTTTCCATGCTTGGCTTATTTCCCTTAACATAATGATATCCAGTTCCTTCCATGTTGTTGCAAATGACTGAATCTCATTCTTTTTTAGGGCTGAATAATACTCCACTGTGTGTATCTACCACATTTTCTTTAATACATTAACCTGTTGATGGACACTTAGGTTGCTTCCAAATCTTAGCTATTGTCAACAGTGGTGCAACCAACATGGGAGTGCAGATAATTTCTTCGATATACTCATTTCTTATTTTGGGGGTATATATCCAACAGTGGGATTGCTGGATCATGTGGCACCTCTATTTTCAGTGTTTAGAGGAACCTCCAAACTGTTCTCCACCGTGGCTGTACCAGTAGTACCTTAAAATGCAAATGCAATTGGTAAAAGAACAAGACAGCATGTAGTACTTGCACTTACAAATACTACCTGTTTTGTACAAATTTGCATTTTTTTTTGTCCTTGAAAGAGTAACCACTTAATAAAACAGATAATTAAAAGTGCAATATTCCTTCCTTTGCGTGGAATGCAGGAATGGTGGAAGCAAAGAAACAGTCATCCCTTCTCTTCCCCCCACTTCTGGTCTCCGGAAATAGGAACGCCAGGTCAGACAGGTGGAGGAGGGAAATGGGGCACAGGTCAAAGTATGATGAATCTCTTAAAAAGAAATCCGGCCAGGCGCAGTGGCTCATGCCTCTAATCCCAGCACTTTGGCAGGCCGAGGCGGGTGGATCACGAGGTCAGGAATAGAGACCATCCTGGAGAACACGGTGAAACCCTGTCTCTACTAAAAATACAAAAAAATTAGCCGTGTGTGGTGGCGGACGCCTGTAGTCCCAGCTACTGGGAGGCTGGGGCTGGAGAATGGCATAAACCCGAGGGGAGGAGCTTGCAGTGAGCGGAGATGGCGCCACTGCATTCCAGCCTGGGTGACAGAGCGAGACTCCTTCCCCCCACCGCCAAAAAAAAAAAAAAAAAAACAACAACAAAAACAAACAAACAAACAAAAAAAAAAAACACTTTCCCCGGAATGCTAGCCTGATGGGAACTCCACCCCATCCATTCCAACCTAGTAAGGATAGTTTAGTTTGTCTTTTCTGGTCTCACTTCCTGACGTCTAATGTTCTTTTTTTGTTTCTGTTATTAAATTTCAGAAGACAAACCTTAGCATTTTCTAAAAGAAATTATTTTTTACCTAAATACATTGGACTTTGGTCTTAATTTGAAGGAGTAGGATAAGTGGACTTTAAGAGAGTGTTCCTACTCCTTCTCTTCCAGTGGTTGCTCTGGGTCCCTGAAAGAGGGTGCGATGGGAACCATCTGGGTTGTGAAGTGGATTTTGTTGAGCCTGTGTTTTTTAAGTCCATTAGTCCTGCCCGAGGCTGTGCGCCCTGGAATCCTTGGCTTCACATCTGGACCACCTTCAGCCAAGTGGTGATGGTGGAGAGGGTCCACCCATCTTCCAGGACGTGTGAGAGTTTGTAGGTGGTGAGATGGAGGGGGCAGCTTTTAAATCTTCCAGTACCCATCCCCGCTGCTGGCGGTGCTCTCCCCATCGTCCTTGTCCAGGACTCCCATCAGGGTCTCAATCTCTTCTGTGATGCTCTGACTCACATGCTGGGAGGCCCTTTTCCCAATGTAGTCCCTGATGTCCACATCGGCGTCCTATGTCCCCACTAGCAGCTTCACCATCTCCAAGGTACATGGCTGCCAAGTGCAGGGCGGTGTAGCTCTGGCCTTGCTGTTCCCAGGCAGCAGAGGCTCGTTGGGGAAGTTGACCAGCATGGCCAGAAGCTCCAGCCTGCAGTGCTAGGTGCCTGCGCAGGTAGGTGAGGCTGTGATGAAGCCCAGAGTGGCCAGCAGGCCGGCTGGCACGGCGGCAACCCCCTAAGCTGTCCACTCCCCATCGGAGGCCGAGAGCAGCCAGCCGTGCTTCCTGGTCCAGCTCACCCAGCCCCACAGCTCTCCTCCGTGGACGGGAAAGCCAGACCTGCGCCGCCAGAGTCACTCGCCTCTGCGGTGTCCTCGGAGGAGGAGTTCCCGGGGTGCTGCCTCCAGGACACAGGTTCCTCTTCAAGGGCAGGGCACTGCGCCTTCCCAGGTCGCTCAAGTTCTGGCGGAATGGCCTCGGGGCGGTAGCCCCCCAGGAGCTGCCCCTGTCCACCTCCTGGCAACCGTGGGGCGGGGCTCCAGGTCCTCACTGGTCTGAGGTCCCGCATCTGGGGTAGGGGCTGGTGGAGCCGGCGAGCTCTTCCTGCGTCTCCGCCGCTCAGGGCGGCCCGTGCAGGGGCTGAGCTCCCCCTTGCCCAGCTCGGCCCTGCCTGTGGAGCACTTCGGGGACCGCTGTTTCAGGGAGGGGATGGTGAATGCGCTTCGCGTTCACGTGGACGCGGGACAGGTACCAGGGGCGCGGCCTCAGGCGGAGGACCCGCCAGAGCCTCTTCCTGAGACGCAGGTACTGGGCGCCATCGGCGGGGTCCATGCAGTGGCCACAGCGTTCACCCGGAGATATATTTAAACAGTTTTATTCTCCTGTTTTTTATTTTTTCATTCCAGAAACCATTACTACTATGCAACGAAGTAAAAATATCTAGTTTAAATAATAATTTGATACGGTCAGGTGGGGATGAGTGCACACGTGTGTGTACACACACACACAGGCTCTAAATGGGATATTTTGGCGGAGCAGAGGGATAAGGCTTTTATTTCGTTGGTGTGTTGAGTTAGAATCGCCCTTCTCACAATTAAATAATTTAAATCAGGAGTTTTATTAAAGCTAATTTGTACAACTAGGCAACATCGTTTCTCCTTATATTTATACACATATACACATCTCTAATATTTGCATTTATTACTTCATCTAAAAGAGCTTGGAAAAAGGGTCCTAGGTCTTGGCTAGTTAAGGTAAAAATCTATATTTTAAGGTAATAAAAACGTTTGCTATGGACAGAGACATGCAGACACTGTGGGTGAAGCTGATTCATGTTCCATTGAAGGAAATGATATGGGGTTTTCTAAGGGAAAGCCCAGCATGCTGCAAGGAGAGGGGAGGTCCCAGGAGGGAATTGGAGTCAGCATTAGGATCTAAGTGTCACAGGGGAGTGTGCTCCCAAAAAAGACTGTGACTGTTTCTGTGTCCATCCTGAAGTGGTTACCGTGAGTGTGTGTGTGTGTGTGTGTGTGTGTGTGTGTGAATTAAAAGAGGAGTTACATGCTGGGGCATTTCTGGTATCTCAACTGGCATCTCAGCTGCTGGTGATGATGGCTATACATTTTCCTCAGTATTCAATGTGCGCATTTTGAGTTAACACTCCACCCATTGGCTGAGGCAGGTGGATCATCTGAGGTGAAGAGTTTGAGACCAGCCTGGCCAATAAGTGAAACTCTGTCTCTACTAAAAATACAAAAATTAGCCAGGCATGGTTGCAGCACCTGTAATCCCAGCTACTCGGGAGGCCAAGACAGGAGAATTGCTTGAATCCAGGAGACAGAATTTGCAGTGAGCTGAGATGGACCACTGCACTCCAGCTTGGGCAGCAGAGTGAGACTTGGTCTCAAAAAAAAAAAAAAGTTATTGTGACATGCTGTACACACTCACAAATTCAGTGTCTCCCAGAAGTCTGAGATTCTTTTTTTCTTTCTTTTTTTGTTTTTTTGAGAAGGAATTTCACTCTTGTTGCCCAGGCTGGAGTGCAATGGTGTGATCTCAGCTAACTACAACCCTTCCTGGGTTCAAGCGGTTCTCCTGCCTCAGCCCAAGTAGCTCCTGCCTCCCAAGTAGCTGGGATTACAGGCATGTGCCACCATGCGCAGCTAATTTTTTATTTTTAGTAGAGTTGGGGTTTCTCCACGTTGATCAGGCTGGTCTCGAACTCCTGACCTCAGGTGATCCACCCGCCTTGGCCTCTCGAAGTGCTGGGATTACAGCCATGAGCCACCATGTCCAGCCAGAAAGTTTTAAGGCTATGATTATTAGACCATCATACACACAAAAAGTACTTAAAAAGTCTCAGGAATGCAGTCCCTCATTGGCCTGGTATGACAAAGATAAAAAGAAGTTGGTCGTGAAAATTTCTGAATGTGGTTTAGGACAAGGAACACCAGTAAGATTCAGAGACAACCTAGAAAATTGAAAGATAATTTTACTACCCAAATCACCCTTCTATAAAAAATAATAGAAGATGTCAAATATGAAAATAAAACTGTCCTCTGGGCCCTCAATTTTCCGTGTTATTGGGAAGGCAGACAGCTACTCAGCAGTTATATCCCATAAGAATGGATAACACTAAAACAACTGACAGCATCAAGTATTGGTTAGAAAGTGGAACTGATTCTCTCAAACATTTTCATTGTAGTTTAAGATGGCACAACCACTTAGGAAAATGTCTCCCCATTTCATACAATGCCAAATGTATACTTATTTTATAACCCAGAAAATCCACTCTTATGTACTTAAACTCAAGAAAAGTGAAAATATTATTACAGAAAAATGTGTATATCTGATTTGTTCGTAGCAGGTTTATTCATGATAGCCTCAAATCAGAAACTGCTTTTGTGTCTATCAATAGTGGAGTGGATTATAAACAAAACAAGCAAAGGCCTCAAACCTGTGGTATAGTCATAAAATTGAGTATTACAAAATAAAGTTAATGAATAATCAATAGGAACAAAATGATGTCACAAGCATGTTTAGTGAATGAACATAAAAATTATATAATTTATAGTTTCACTTATGTAAATGGTGAAAACAGACAAAACTATCCTTTTGTGGAAAGAATCAAAACCATGGAAGCCTCTGTGTTCAAATATTGAATGGAAATGGGCATGAGAAAACGTGTTTCTGCCAGATCTTCTATATGCCTGATGTACATTCACTCGATGTATTTTGCATATACTATTTTTGCAAATAAAACTGAGATAGACGCAAAATAACTCAAGAGAAAATAGCTAGAAATAGGTAGAGTTGGGATAGAAGCCTTGGAAGCTCCCCCCACCTTGCTCACCTGGCACAGGCCGAGGAAGCCCTGGGACAATGCTGTGAGCGATCTGAGGGCCATCCAGGGGAGCCTCGCCAGCCCATGCCGGTGCCCGAGCTGCCCGCCGCCATCTGAATATGTTGCAAAGACAGTGCTGGCCTGGCAACTGGTGATGCTCCATGCCCCACCCCGACACTCACTTCTACCCAAGTAGCGGCAACCCCAGAGACAGATGCTTGGGCGGCAGCGGCTAAGTCTGGTAGTTGGCCAGGCGGCCAAAGGACGGGAACTGGCCGTTCACCCCATCCCAGTTTCCACGGAGAACTCAACCACCATCGCCCCTGAGCGGACCCTCGGGCCTGGGCTGTGCTCTGTGCCTGCAAACCTGACGCCATCCAGGGGAGCTCCGCCTTCCCACGCCAGCGCCTCAGCTGCTGCAGAAAACTGCAAAACTGCAAGTTGCACACAGGCAGAGATGACGGAGCAACCCCTGACCCTCCGTGCCACTCACCCTACCCGCACACACACCTGCCACGCGGACCCTGAGGCCAGTGTCTGGGCGCCCAAGTCAGGCAGTCCGCACAACAGTGGCACCAGGGTGAAAACCTGCTGCTCAATACCATCCCAGTTACCACGAGGAGCCAGCCCTGGTGGCCCCTGAGTTCTTGGAGGAGGCCAAGTCACAGCAACCCCTCAAGTGGGCGGGCGATGCACTTGACCCTGAGGACATCAGGTACCAGGCCCGCCAGCTGACGCCAGCATCGGAGCCGCAGCTGCAGTCCAGACGTGGTGCACCGGGAGTAAGTGACTGGACACCCCAGACCAGGCCCACCCCCCAGTAGCGTGGATCTTGAGGCCAGAACCCCAGGCGGCAAAATCAGGCGACGGGCCCCGCCAGCAGCCGCTCAGTTTCATCCATGTGGATACAGAGTGCCCAGCTCCCGGGCCCAGGATCCAGAGAGATGCCCAAGAGGAGCGGAACTTGAGGCCAGGTGGGCTGTGCGCTCTGCGACCCTGAGGCCATCCAAGGGAAGCTCCGCCGTCCCACGCCAGTGCCAGATCTGCCGCTGCAAACTGCCCGTGGGGCACTGGCAGCAGTGAGGGCTGGTGGGGGAAGGAGCAGCCCCTGACTCTCCCTCCATGCCTCTCCAGCTACCTGACACTAGCCACACAGACTCCAGGGCCAGAGCCTCAGCGTGAAGCCGGGTCATCTGCGAAGCCACCCAGGTGGCAGCGGAGTGCCCTTGCCAGCACCCTATCTCCCTTCTGAGGAGGAGCGGGGCGGGCTGCAAGGCCAGACAGGCCCTCCTTCTCAGGCCGGGCTGGCGGCGCTCCTGCGATCCTGGGGCCGCCCGGGCGATCCCAAGAGGACCTGCGAGCCCATCGGCGCCCGCCCAGAGCTGCAGCCCCACCTGCCGGCGCGCGCTGCTGGGGAGCGGCTTCCAGGAGCCGGGCAGCAACCGCGGTGCAGGCGCGCGCCCAACGGCTTTGCGAGGCTCACTCGGTCTGAGAGGTCGGAGGCTGCGAGTGTCGCTGCTGAAGGCTGTGGTGGACCGGGCTGGATCGCGGACTGTGGAGTAGATCACAGATTTGGGATCACGGATTGGGGGTTGATCGAGGATTTGGGGTTGGATCAGGGATTTGGGGTTGGATAGGGGATTTGGGGCTGGGTCGGCCGGGGTCGAGGGAGGGGGTGGGTGAAAAGGTGACAGGGAGCTGCCCCCGCTCAAGAGACGGAGGTTGGGGGTCTGAGAAGTCACCACTATGAAGTTATTCGGCTTCGGGAGCCGCAGGGGCCAGACGGCCCACGGCTCCATAGAACATGTCTACACGGGTTCCGGATACCGAATACGGGACTCCGAACTGCAGAAGATCCACAGGGCAGCTGTCAAGGGCGACGCCGCGGGGGTGGAGCGCTGCCTGGCGCACAGGAGCGGAGACCTGGACACCCTGGACAAGCAGCACAGGTAGCGGGGGCTCAGCCCGGGGTAGGACGGGGTCCCCAGGCCCGGCTTCCCTGCAGCCCCTGGGACGGGGCCTTTCAGGGCTCCGGGCACCCTCAGAGCGGCGGAGCCAAACGGACTCTCAGCTGTTTTCCATCCCTCATAATTCCATGGCTGGAGCAGTTGGAGAATTTGAGTGATTTAACTCACAAAGTTAAGCATACACAGTGTTGTTATTTTTAACGTACACGTTGAAAACATGGTTTATATACATTATAGGAGGTGCCTAATGAGAGAACTCGTTCCCCTATCAAAAATACCGTGAGTTATTTCAGTAGGCAAAAAGTTCTCAGATAAGAGAGCTTACTTGAAAAATATTTACTATATTATATATATATATATATATGTATTTTCAGATGAAAAGTATGTTTTCATTTTATAGGGAATTCATTATATTCTTTTGTTTTTGTTTTTGAGTCGGAGTCTCGCTTCTTTCCCCAGGCTGGTGTCCAATGGCACAATCTTGGCTCACTGCAACCTCTGCCTGCCGGGTTCAAGCAATTCTCCTACCTCAGCCTCCCAAGTAGCTTGGATTACAGGCAGGTGCCAGCGTGCCTGGCTAATTTTTGTATATTTAGTAGAGAGGGGGTTTCACCACGTTGACCAGGCTGGTCTGGAACTCCTGACCTCAAGTGATCTGCCCGCCTCTGCCTCCCAAAGTGCTGGGATTACAGGCGTGAGCCACCGCGCCCGGCCTATGTTGTTTATTATATATCATAAGAGATATATATATATATAAGATATATATATATACATTACTGATACGTATACATATATACCAGATATAATATGTCATATATATCAGTTATATATACACATTAGATGTAAAGTACATTTTCATTTGACAGGGAATTCTTTCAAATCAAATCATCAAACACTCTAAAATTGGGCAAAGTACACTTTTCCAGATCTGCAAGTTACTTGTGTACATAGGAAAAAGGCCTTCGCATTTCTGGTATAAGAATTTAAATTAAAAGAGGAATGAAACAGTTTTCTATCCACAATATTTGTGAGGATGTTTTATACTCCTGCTTAAAGTTTCAGTTGCTGATTACTTTTCAAATAGATAATTTGGTGGTAAGTACTACAATTAAAAAATATGTATGCCTTTTACCCATCAATTCCATTATACTAAAACACCCTTAGGAAATAAAGATACATGCACTTTATTTTTCACCTCACTTATTTTAAAAAGAACCCAAAGAATGGATCCTATAAATAAACTTCAGTTGCATCCACAGGATGGAATAATATGTGACCATTGAAGGTGGCAATAGATACAGAAGTATATTGATGTGCGAAGATGTATTTTGTTATAGCTAGTGAGAAAAAAATCAATTAAGTTATACATACAAATATACTATGGTCTTGTTTTATCAAAAAATATGTACAAAATATAAAATTTGTAATTTCTGAGCATATGTATTTTAAGTAAAGTTCTTTTCCTTTTTCTTATCTGCGATTGCTGCAGTGAGCATGTACAAAACTTCTAGTAAAGTTTATTAATAAAGGAATAATCCTTGGGAAGACAGGAATATGAATCTTACAATATTAAAAATAATTTCTCACTTTCTATTTTTTATCATTATTGAGTGTATTGTTATCTTCTTTGAACTTTTAGCCTCTTCAGAAGTAAAAAGGGAATATTTTTATCTGTTTCCAGATTTTATTATCTATATATTTTATTATGTACATATGTTTTTCTTATGTATTCATTCAATTTATGCAAACAATGATAGATTAATCATTTCATTTTAATTGTATTCTTAAATAAAAATAACATATAAATATTACTATTGCAAAAATATTGCTTTATAGGAGTTTATTTAAAAATATTGAACTCCCCAACTGTATTTATCCATTCTTTCATTCCATTTATCCATCAAACATAACCTGAGTACCTGTTATGTAGCAGACATATTCTGCTATCTCGCAGGACCCTTCTATCCTTAAAAACTTCATGTTTACCTGCCCTGCCTGCACAAGCTGAGAGATTTAAAATAGGAATACTGGGACTTAATCTCCTTGAAACTTTGTCACCCAACTTTCAAACAAAAGCATTTCTGAAGTTAGAAAATGTAGAAGATAAGCTTTAACTGCCCACTCAAAAGTTTATCAGTCTTAAATACTAATATTAATCATGGAAATGTCTTATTTGCATATATTCTGTAAGCATAAATATTGAATAAAATGAGCCATATGTATTCATTTGAATCATGAGTTTCTTTTGTCTTCAATTTGTTTGAAAATCAAGGAATTAATTTGTTTGAAAAATGCATTATTATTATTTCAGTGTTCTATCCCCATAGTACCTTTAAGCAGGCGGACAAGCCAGCAACCTCACCCACTCAAGGAAGCCCAGATGGCCAGGTTCCAACAGCATGAGTAGCTGCCACCTGATGGCTGATGGAGCAGAGTCCTGAGGAAAAGCAGATGGCACTGGGGCCCTAACTCTAGGGCAGAAGAACGGATGTACTGTGACTGGCAGCATGTGAGGTTGGTGATTGGCCCACCTGTTCCTGGCATACCCTTGCAGAGGTGGCTGGTTTCTCTTTGAGCCAGCTTGGGCTTGCCTGGCATGCACAAGCCTCGGTGCAACAACGGTGCTACAAATGGAGCCATATATAGGAAAGGAGCAGGAGGCTCAGGAGCAGGGTGTGCACTGCCTTTGGGGCTCCAGTGCATGCCTCAGGGCTCCTATGGCACTGCAGGCTTCTTTGTTGCCAAGAGGCAGACCACAGGCCATCTTGAGGAAGACTTTATGTACAAGTGCAGAAAGCAGCCAGGATTACCACCCAGGGGACTCGGCCTTCTGTGGCCCTGGCCTGAGGGAATTTAGCCCAAGGCAGGACAAGGTCACTCAGAGCAGTGTGTCAGTAGGTGGGGCCTGTGCATGCGAGGCAAGGCCAAGCTGGCTCAAAGAGCAAGCAGCCACCTCTGCAAGGGTGTGCCTGGAGCAGGTGGACCAGCCACCAACCTCACCCACTGAAGGAAGCCAGGATGGCCAGGTTTCCACAGCCTGAGTGGCTGCCTCCTGATGGCTGATGGAGCAGAGGCCTGAGGAAAAGCAGGTGGCATATTTAACTCTTTAATCCATCTTAAGTTAATTTTTGTATAAAGCAGATGGCACCAGTCCATGCCTCAGGGCTCATATGGCACTGTGGGCCACAGAAGGGTGAGTCCCCAGGGTGGTAATCCTGCCTGCTTTCTGCACTTGAACATAAAGTCCTCCTCAAGATGGCCTGTGGTCTGCCTCTTGGCCCCACCTTTAGGGTAGAAGAACTGATATACCACATCTGGCAGTGAGTGAGGTTGGCGGCTGGTCCATCTGCTCCTGGCACACCCTTGCAGAGGTGGCTGCTTGCTCTTTGAGCCAGCTTGGCCTTGCCTGGCGTACACAAGCCTCGCTGCAACAAGTGTGCTACAAATGGAGCCATATAGAGGAAATGATCAGCAGGCTCAGGAACGGGGCGTGCACTGCCTTTGTGGCTCCAGTCCGTGCCTCAGGGCTCGTATGGCACTGTAGGTTTCTTGGTCGCCAACAGGCAGACCACAGGCTTTCTTGAGGAGGACATTATGTTCAAGTGCAGAAAGCAGCCAAGATTAGCACCCAGGGGACTGGGCCTTCTGTGGCCCTGGCCAGACTTAGAATTTGACCCAAGGCAGGACAAGCTGACTTGGAGCAGAGTGTCAGTACCTGGGGCCTATGCATGCCAGGCAAGGCCAAGCTGGCTCAGAGCAACTAGCCACATCTGCAAGGCTGCACCTGTAGCAGGCAGACAAGCCAGCAACCTCAGCTACTCAAGGAAGGAGGGATGGCCAGGTTCCCACAGCCTGAGTGGTTGCCGCCTGATGACTGATAGAGCAGAGTCCTGAGGAAAAGCATATGACACTGGGGCCCTACCTCTAGGGTAGAAGAACTGATGTAACCTGACCGGCAGCAAGTGAGGTTGGTGGCCGGTCCACCGGCTCCTGGCACAACCTTGCAGAGGTGGCCGGTTGCTTTTTGAGCCAGCTTGGCCTTGCCTGGCATGCACAAGTCTGTGCAACAACTGTGACACAAATGGAGCCACCCAGAGAAAATGGGCAGCAGGCTCAGGAGCAGGGTGTGTGCTTCCTCAGGGGCTCCAGTCCATGCCTAAGGGTTCATATGGCACTGTGGGCTTCTTGGTTGCAAAGAGGTAGACCACAGGCCAGCTTCAGGAGGTCTTTATATGGAAGTGCAGAAAGCAGCCAGTATTACCACCCGTGGGACTCGGCCTTTTGTGGCCCTGGCCTGACAGAATTTGGCCCAAGGCAGGACAAGCTTACTCGGAGCAACATGTCGGAACCTGGGGCCTGTGCATGCCAGGCAAGGCCAAGCTGGCTTAAAGAGCACCCAGAGCATCCATTCTGGTGGATGAGCCAACCACATGGCCAGCTTCTGGGTGTGGGCACAGTGCCACATCTTCCATCGCTTTCTGACGTATCCCACCAACACTGAAGGGACAGCCTGGACAGAGTGCAAGAGGAAGGCTGAGAAGGATGAGATAGTGAGTGCTGGCTTCTTTCTGGCCCTCAGCACACCCCCAGGTGGTGACCATCAACCTTTAGGCGTGGGAGAGCAAGACTGATGGCTTCAAATGCTTCCCCAAGAAGATGGACACAGGCCACTCAGCTCATCCTCACAGCCAATGAGTTGACAAGCAAGCAGATGACAGTGACAGGCTTTTAGAAAGAGCATCAGAAGGTGGCCAGTTTTTCTTCAGCCTCAGCCAGGCCTTGGAACTTGACTAGGCCATCCACTTCACCAGAGATGCCTTCAAGAACATCAGTAAGCTCCTTGCCAATGAGTCCAGGAAGGACCTGGACCCAGCCATGGACCTGTTAGTGCTGTCTCAGGGACACCAGACCAACATCCTGGACATCATCCTCATACACAAGGAAGCTCTTACCAAAGTCACGGAGAACAGGCAACATGTGGCAGAAGGGAAGACAGAGGTGCAGAGGCTGATGGCGTCATTATCACAGGAACAGGATTTCTCTGGCCACTTTGGCTGAAATTCACCACTTCCATCCAATTCACTCAAGCGAGAGACTTGAAATCACAGATGGACCATTTCTTGCAACAAGAGATACTATTTTTTCAAAAAGTCACCTAAAATTTGATAGTGTTGAATGACTAGCTATTCTATTGTGGACTTTTTCCTGTTCACAGGTACTTTCTACAGCAGAATGATAACAGTATCAAAGAGCTAGTGCCAGCTATCGGTGGTAGTACAAGGATGACTTTGTGCTCAACTGAAACCCAGCTGAATATAGAATTGTGTAGGAAAGTGTTAATATGGTGATAGAATAGAAACAGTAGCAAATGAACTAAATCATACTATGAATGCTTACACTACCATTATAACTTTTTGAAGAATGATAATACCACTTACTTTATTGCCTTTTGAAGTGGGAATATTTTAGTGGATATGCTATAGACCTGAAACCCTAGAAAGAATCCCAAAGAACCTGGCTGGATAAAGCCTGCTATGGATGTCTTTATACTCAAAGACTGATGAGGCAATTCGAATATGTGTCCCCACCAAATCTCATGTTGAGTTATGCTTCCTAATGTTGGAGGTGGATCCTGGTATAAGGTGATTGAATCATGAAGGCAAATTTCTCATGAGTGGTTCAGCACTATCCCCTTGGTACTGTCCTCACAATCATGAGTGAATTCTCGTGAGATCTGGCCACTGAAAACTCTATATCACTCCCTACTCTCCGTGATTTCCTCTTGCCATGTGAGACAATTCACTCTTTCATTATCTTGCACAATGATTGAAAGATTTCTGAGGCCCCCCAGAAGCAGAAGCACTAAGCTTCCTGTCCACTCTGCAGAACCATGAGCCAATTAAACCTCTTTTTCAAAATAAATCTTACCAAAAATGGCAAATGAGGACTGGAGCATTGCTATAAAGATACCTGAAAATGTGGAAGCAACTTCGGAACTGGGTAATGGGTAGAGGTTGGAAGAGTTTGGAGGGCTCCAAAGAAGACAGACAGATGAGAACAATTTTGGACCATCTTAGAGACTGGTTAAATGGCTGTGACAAGAATGCTGACAAAAACATGGACAGTGAAGGCCAGGCTGAGGGGGCCTCAGATAAAAATAAGAAGGTTTCTGGAAAATGTCTCCCTTTTGGATATGGAAAGCTTACACAATGCCTGTACCATCATTGTACCTTAGACGCAGTAAACTTGCTTTTTATTTCAGAGACTCGCAGGCAAAAGAGAATGTAGCCTTGACCCAGATGAGACTTTGGACTTTGTAACTTTGAGTTAATGCTGAAATGAGTTAAGACTTTGGGAGACTGCTGGCAAGGCATGACTGTATTTTGCAATGTGAGAAGGACATGAGATTTGTGAGGTCAGGGACAGAATAATACGGTTTTTCTCTATGCCCCTTCCAAAACTCATGTGAAAGTACACTCCCTAATGTTAGAGTCGGGGCCTAGGTGGAAAAAGCTTTAATCATAAAGGGGTGGGAGTGGATCCTTCACAAATGGCAAAGCACCAAGCCCTTAATGCCATCCTCCTGATAGTGCGTGAGTTCTCATGAGATCTAGTAGTTTAAAAGGCTGTGGAACCTCTTTCCTCTCTCTGTCTTGTTCCAACTTGTGGCATATGAAACATGTCATTGCTGCTTGGATTTCCGGTGTGGTTAGGAGGGGCCTGATCAGTGTGGGCCTGGTCAGTGGACCTAGGTCAGTGAGGACTATTTAGTGGGATCGTGGTCAGCAGGGGTCTGCTTAGAGAGGGTCTCATTAGTGGGGTCTAGTAGTGGGGGTTTTGGTGAGTGGGGACCTATTGGCTGCCAGTTGTTTGGTGTCTGGTCAGTGCAAACCTGGGCTGTGGGGCTTGATCAGTGGAGACCTGGTCAGCTGGGGCTTAGTGCTGGCCTGGTCAGCATGGGCTGGGGCACTGGTGACCAGGTCAAGGGGTGCTATTCAGTGGAGGACTGGGCACATGGGACCTAGTCAGCAGACCCTGGTGGGCGTGTCCTCATCAGTGAGGCCCTTGTCAGTGGGGCCCTGGTCAGGGCACCTTGTCAGCGGGACCTAATCTGTAGTGTCCTTGTCAGAGAGGACTTGGTCAGTGGTGACTTTTGTAGCACTGGTCTACAGGGTGACCTGGTCAGCGGGGATCTCAGCATTTGGTGCCAGTTCAGTGGGGTCTACTCACTAGGGTCCCAGTCGGGGGCATCTGGTGACCTTAGGCCTGGTTATTAGGGGCCTGATCAGTGGCAACCTGTTCCCTGGAGGCCTGGTCAGTGGGGCCTCATCTTGGGGGCCAGGGAATGAGGTCATGATCAGTGGAACCTGATCAGTGAGGCCTTGTCAATAATGACCTAGTCAATGAGGACTTGTCAGTAAGGACTTGGTCCGTGAGGCCTTGTCAGTGAGGCCTTGTCAGTAAGGTCGTGGTCAGTGGAGTCCTTGTCATTGTGTGCCTGGCAGTGGGGGCCTTGTTAGTGGGGCCTGGTCATGAGGGTCTAATCAGTGAGGGTGTCATCAGGGAGGACCTGATGTGCGGGGTCTGGTCAGCAGGGACCTGGTCAATGTGGGCTGCTGAGCACTGCTTGGATAAGCCAGGTGCAATGTGCATTATTGAAGGCCCTGTGGACAGCTGGGATAGCCCAGTGATGCCCAAGGGCCTAGTCAAAAGTGGACAAAGCACGTGTTTGGATGGACCTGGGAGATCCTGCTCAGAGATTCTGACAGGACAAAGGTAAAGGAAGGGCCAGAGTGGCTGCAGAGATGGTCACAGTCTATGGGCTGCACAGGATGAAGGAGGCCAGGGAACAGGCAGGGTGGGCAGTTGGGGTTCAGGGAGAGGCAGGTGCATGCTGGGAGGTCAGACCCTGTGAGGGCTTTAGGGGCGTCAGGTTGGGTAGGCTCCAGGCACTCTCACTCACATAGGATTCCAGAACACTGCTACAAGGCTCTGAGTGTTTGTCCCTCACATAGGATTCCAGAACACTGCTGCCATTGTCTGAATGTTTGTCCCCCACATAGGATTCCAGAAGCCTGCTGCTGGGGTCTGAATGTTTGTCCCTCATCTAGGATTCCAGAACACTGCTGCGAGGGTCTGAATGTATGTCCCTCACATATGATTCTAGAACATTGATGCTAGGGTCTGTATGTTTGCCCTTAACATATGATTTCAAAACACTGCTCCTGGATTCTGAATGTTTGTCCTTCACATAGGAATACAGAACACTGCTGCTGGAATCTGAAAGTTTGTCACTCACATAGAATTCCAGAACACTGCTGTGAGGATCTGAATGTTTGACCCTCACATGGGATTCCAGAACACTGCTGCGAGGGTCTAAATGTCTGTCCCTCACATAGGTTTCTCGAACAATGTTACGAGGTTCTGAATGTTTGTCCCTAACATAGGATTCCAGAGCACTCCTGCTGTGCTCTGAATGCTTCTCCCTCACATAGAATTCCAGAACACTGCTACAAGGGTGTGAATATTTCTCCCTCACCTAGTATTCCAGAACACTGCTACAAGGGTCTGAATGCTTATCCCTCATATAGTATTCCAGAATACTCCTGCTGTGTTCTGAATGTTTGTTCCTCACATAGGATTCCAGGATACTCCTGCCGTGGTCTGAATGTTTGTCCCTCACCTAGGATTCCAGAACATTCATGCTGGGGTCTCAATGTTTCCCTTAACATAGGATTTCAGAACACTGCTCTTGGGGTCTGAATGTTTGTCACTCACATAGGATTACAGAACACTGCTGCTGGAGTCTGAATGTTTGTCAGTCACATAGAATTCCAGAACACTGCTACAAGGGTGTGAATATTTCTCCCTCACCTAGTATTCCAGAACACTGTTGCAAGGGTCTGAATGTTGGTCCGTCATATAGGATTCCAGAACACTGCTGCTGTGGTCTGAATGTTTGTCTCTCACATAGAATTCCAGAACACTGCTACAAGGGTCTGAATATTTGTCCTTCACATACCATTCCAGAACACTGCTGCCGTGGTCTGAATGTATGTCCCTCATGTAGGATTCCAGAACACTGCTACTAGGTTCTGAATGTTTTTCCCACACCTAGGATTCCAGAACACTTCTGCTGGTGTCTGAATGGTTGTTCCTCACATATGATTCCAGGACACTGCTACGAGAGTCTTAATGTTTGTCCTTCACATAGGATTCTAGAACACTGCTCCCGTGGTCTGAATGTTTGTCCTTCACATAGCATTCCGGAACACTGCTGCTGGGGTCTGAATGTCTGCCCCTCAAATCAGATTCCAGAACACTGCTGCTAGGGTTTGAATGTCTTTCCCTCACATACAATTCCAGAACATAGCTGGGAGGGTCTGAATGTTTGTCCCTCACATGGGATACCAGAACACTGCTGCGAGGGTCTAAATGTCTCTCCCTCACATAAGATTTCAGGACACTGCTACGAGGTTCTGAATGTTTGTCCCTCACTTAGGATTCCAGAACACTGCCACGTGGGTCTGAATGTTTGCCCTCACATAGGATTCCAGAACACTACTGCTGGGGTCTGAATGTTTGACCCTCACATAGGATTCCAGAACACTCCTGCTGTGGTCTGAATGTTTGACCCTCACATAGGATTCCAGAACACTCCTGCTGTGGTCTGAAAGTTTGTTCATCACATAGGACTCCAGAACACTGCTAAGAGGGTCTGAATGTCCCTCACATTGTATTCCAGATCACTCCTTCTGTGGTCTGAATGTTTGTTCCTCACATAGGATTCGAGAACACTCCTGCTGTGGTCTGAATGTTTGTCCCTTACCTAGGATTCGAGAACATTCACGCTGGGATATAAATGCTTGCCCTTAACATAGGATTTCAGAACACTGCTCCTGGGGTCTGAAAGTTTGTCCCTCACATAGGATTCCAGAACTCCCCTGCTGTGGTCTGAAAGTTTGTACCGCACATAGGATTCCAGAACACTGCTGCTGTGGTCAGAATGTTTTTCTGTCACATAGGATTCCAGAACACTGCAGCTGGGTTCTGAATGTTTGTCCCTCACATAGGATTTCAGAACACTGCTACGAGGGTCTGATTGTTGGTCCCTCACACAGGATTCCTGAACACTGCTGCTGGGCTCTGAATGTTTGTCCCTCACATTGGATTGCAGAACACTACTGCTATGGTCTGAACGTTTGTCCGTCACATAGGATTCCAGAACGCTCCTGCTGTGGTCTGAATGTTTGTCTGTCACATAGGATTCCAGAACACTGTGGCTGGGGTCTGAATGTCCCTGACATAGGATTCCTGAACATTGCTATGAGAGTCTGAATGGTTGTCTTTCACATAGCATTCCAGAACACTGCTACGAGGGTCTGAATGTTGGTACCTCACACAGGATTCCAGAACCCTCCTGCTGGGGTCTGAATGTTTGTCCCTCACAAAGGATTCCAGAACACTCCTGCTGTGGTCTGAATGGTTGTCCCTCACAAAGGATTCCAGAACACTCCTGCTGTGATCTGAATGGTTGTCCCTCACATAAGATTCCGGAACACTTCTGCTGTGGTACGAATGTTTGTGTCTCACGTAGGATTCCAGAACACTGCTACGAGGGTCTCAATGTTTGTCCCTCATATAAGATTCCAGAACACTGCTGCTGGGGTCTGAATGCTTGTCCCTCACATACGATTACAGAACACTGTTGCTGGCGTGTGAATGTTTGTCCCTCACATGGGATTCCAGACTACTGCTGCTGGGGTCTCAATGTCTGTCCCTCAAAAAAGGATTCCAGAACACTGTTACGAGGGTCTGAATGTTTGTCCTTCACATAGGATTCCAGAACACTGCTACGAGGGTCTGAATGTTTGTCCTTCACATAGCATTTCAGAACTGCCATGGTCTGAATGTTTGTACCTCACATAGGATTCCAGAACACTGCTATGAGGGTCTGAAAGTTTGTCCCTCACATCGGATTCCAGAACACTGCTGCTGGGGTTTGAGTGTCTGTCCCTCACATAGAATTCCAGAAGACTGCTTGGAGGGTCTGAATGTTTGTCCCTCACATAGGATTCCCGAGCACTCCTGCTGTGGTCTGAATGTTTTTCCCTCACATAGGATTCCAGAACACTGCTACGAGGTTCTGAATGTTTGTCCCTCACATAGGATTCCCGAGCACTCCTGCTGTGGTCTGAATGTTTTTCCCTCACATAGGATTCCAGAACACTCTTCCTGGTGTCTGAATGTTTGTCCCTCACATAGGATTCCAGAGCACTCCTGCTGTGGTCTCATCGTTTGTTAACCACATAGGATTCCAGAACACTTCTACAAGGGTCTGAATGTTTGTCCCTCACATAGGATTCCAGAATACTCCTGCTATGATCTTAATGCTTGTCCCTCACATAGGATTCCAGAACATTCATGTTGGGGTCTGAATGTTTGCCCTTATCATAGGATTTCAGAACAGTGCTCCTGGGGTCTGAATGTTTGTCCTTCATATAGGATTTAAGAACACTCCTGCTTTGGTCTGAAAGTTTGTCCCTCACATAGGATTCCAGAACTCTCCTGCTGTGGTCTGAAAGTTTTTCCTTCACGTAGGATTCCAGAACACTGCTGCTGTGGTTTGAATGTTTGTCCCTCACATAAGATTGCAGAACACTGCTACGAGGGTCTGAATGTTTGTCCCTCACATAGGATTCCTGAGCATTGTTGCCGTGGTCAGAATGTTTGTCACTCACATAGGATTCCAGAACAGTGCTACGAGGGTCTGAATGTTTGTCCCGCACATAGTATTCCAGAACACTTCTGCTGGTGTCTGAATGTTTGTACCTCACATAGGATTCCAGAACACTGTTATGAGGTTCTGAATTTTTGTCCCTCACATAGGATTGCAGAACACTGCTAGAAGGGTTTGAAAGTTTTTCCCTCACATAGGATTCCACAACACTACTGCTGGGGTCTGAATGTTTGTCCCTCACATAGGATTCCCGAGCACTCCTGCTGTGGTCTGAATGTTTTTTCCCTCACATATGATTCCTGAAGACTGCTGCTGTCACTATAGTCGTTGCGAGTGTCTGAATGTTTGACCTTCACCAAACACTAAATATCCTGCCCCTTTAGTCTTGGACTTTCCAGCCTCCAGATCTGTGAGCAATAATCTCTGTTGTATATGAATTACTCAGTCTAAAGTATTTTGTTATAGTAGCCTAAAGAGACTAAGAGAGCATCACCTGCCCTGTCACCTCATCACCGCATTACTAAAGCTATACTAACAGCAGTCACCTTTAATGGGTGCTTCATGCATGAGAATAAAGGGAAAAAATTGCAAGGCATACTAAAATCCAAAAAAAGAAAAAAATACAATTTGTGTCAACAGAGCAAGCTTCAGAAGCAGACAAAGATATGATTTTGGAATTTTTTTAAACCTCTGGAGAATATGCTAAGGGCCTAATGAATGAAGTAGACAGCATTCAAGTGTAGATGGGTAATGTAATCAGAAAGACAGACATCGTAAGAACCTTCAACATAATGTAGTGGTAAAAAATGTGGTAAATAACTGAAGAATACCTCTGATGGCTTATTAGTAGACTGGACTCAGCTGAGTAAAGAATCTCTGAGCTTGAGGATTTATCATCAGAAACTTCGAAAACTAAAGAAGAGAAACACTGAAAATAACAGAAGATGATATCCAAGACTGTGGGACAACTACAAAAGGTGAAACAGAGTAATGAGAATACCAGGAGGAGAAGAAATAGAAGAAAGTTCTGCAACAACCATGTCTGAGAACTTCCAGTATTAATGTCAGACACCAAACCAAAGATCCAGGAAGCTCCGAGAACACCAGGCAGAATAAATGCCAACAACCTACACTTGGACATATAATTTTCAAACTATATGAAATAAAAGATAAAGGAAAACTCTGAAAGAAACCAGAGGTGGGGCAGAAAACACCTTACCTACAGAGACACAAAGATAAGAACTGCATTCAACATTGCAGAAACTGTGAAAGCAAGAAGACAGTGAAATGAAAAATTCAAACTGTTGACAGAAAAAAACCCACCAACCTAAGTTTCTGTACCCACTGAAACCACCCTTCAAAAGTGAAGGAGAATTAAGGCCTTCCTCAGAAAAATAAAAATTCAAGAAACTTGTTACCAGGAGACCAGTCTTGCAAGAAATGTTAAATGAAATTCTTTAGAGGGAAACAAAAGATATATAACTGAAACCTGGATCAACATTTTTTAAAAAAGAGCATTAAAGAATTGTGGTACAATAAAAACCTATGTATTTATTCTTAATTGATCTGACCAAGAAGTTCATAGACAATAACAAATACACACAGATAGATTATGTATGCTTATACACAAGTTAAATGAGTAACACTAACACAAGGAATGGAATGGAAGGATGGGAGGGAGGAATTGTGGTACAATAAAAACATGTATTTATTCATAATTGATCTGACCAATAAGTTTGTAGATAATAATAAATACACACAGATAGATTATGTATGCTTATACACAAGTGAAATAAGGAACAATAATACAAGGAATGGAATGGAAGGATGGGAGGGAGGAATCAGGTGTTTTCTTTGTTAAGCAGGTAGTCACCCGTGAAGTGGGATAGTGTTATCTGAAAGTGGACTTGAATTGGTTGTAAATGTATATTGAGGAATTAGGTGTGTTCTTTGTTAAGCAGGTAGTCTTATTTGTGGGATAGTGGGATAGTGTTATTTGAAAGTGGACTTGAATTTGTTGTAAATGTTACTGAGGAATTGGGTGTTTTGTTTGTTAAGCAGGTATTCTTATTTGTGGGATAGTGGGATAGTGTTATTTGAAAGTGGACTTGAATTGGTTGTAAATGTATATTGCAAATTCTGTGGCAACTAGTTAGTTAAAAAAAGTTTTAAAAAGAGAAGTACATGCTAAGAAAGACAGGGAAAATGTAGTCATCTAAAATCATCAATGAAAACTGCAAAAGGCAGAAAAAGAGTGGTAGACAAAAGAATGGAGACTGAGGAGAATGAATAGAAAACAGTAACAAATATAGTAGATATTAATCCAATGATATCAATAATCACTTTGAATGCTAATGGTATGAATGTACCAATTCAAAGATAGAGATTGTCAGAGTCTATCAAAAGACAGACACATCTTGTTTCACTGCACTTTGCTTTATTGTGTTTTGTGACCATGTGTTTTACATATTGAAGGTTTGTGGCCACCCTGCAATAAGCAGGTCTCACTGGCACCATTGTTCCTACAGCACGTGCTCACTTCACGTCTCTGTGTCACATTTCGGTCATTCTCACAGTATTTTAAGCTTTTTATTATTGAATCTGTTGTAGTGATCTGTAATCAGTGATCTTTAATGCTACTGTTGTCATTGTTTTGGGAACCACAAATCACACCAGGATAAGACAGCAAACAATTGACAAATGCGTTTGTTCTGACTGCCCCACCAATGGGCCATTTCTCTTTCTCTCTCTTTTTCTCAGGCTTCTTTTTATTAATATTAAAATGTGGCCAATTAATAACCCTACAATAGCCTCTATATGTTCAAGTGAAAGAAGAGTTGCATGTCTGTCACTTTAAACCAAAAGGAAGAAATAATTAAGCTTAGTGAGGAAGGCATGCTGTAAGCAAGACAGGCCAGTAGCTAGACCTCATGCCACAAACATTAGCCGAGTTGTGAATGCAAAGGAAGTGTTCTGGAAAGAAATTTAAAGTACTACTCCAGTGAATACATGAATGATAAAAAGCTAAACAATCTTGCTGCTGTTATGAAGAAAGTTCAATTGGTCTAGATAGAAGATAAAAAAAAACAAAAAAAAATTCCATTAAGCCTAAGCCTAACTCTCTTTTTACTTTTTTTCTTTGTTTTTGAGACAGAGTTTCATTCTTCTTGCCCAAGCTGGAGTACAATGGTGTGATATTGGCTCATCACAACCTCTGCCTCCCAAGTTCAAGCCATTCTCCTGCCTCAGCATCCCGAGTAGCTGGGATTACAGGCATGCACCACCACGCCTGGCTAATTTTTTTGTATTTTTAGTAGAGACGGGGTTTCTCCACGTTGGTCAGACTGGTGTCGAACTCCCGACCTCAGGTGATCTGCCCGCCTCGGCCCCCCAAAGTGCTAGGATTACAGGTGTGACAGCCACCGCACCCGGCCTCCCTTCAATTCTATGAAGACTTAGAGAGGTGAGGCAGCTGCAGAAGAAAAGTCTGAAGCTAGAAGAGCTTGTTTCTTGAGGTTTAAGGAAAAAAGTCATCTCCATAACATAAAAGCGCAAGATAAAGCAGCAAGTACTGATGGAAAAGCTGCAGAAAGCTATCTAGAAGATAATTGATTAGATGGCTACACTAAACAGATTTGCAATGGAGACAAAACAGCCTTCTACTAGAAGGAGATGCCATCCAGGATGTTCCCAGCTAGAGAGGAGTTGATGCCTGGCTTTAAGGCTTCAAAGGACATGCTGACTCTTTTGTTAAGGCCTAATGCAGTTGGTGATGTTAACTTGAAACCAATGACGATTTACTATTCTGAAAATCCAAGGGCCCTGAAGAATTATGATAAAACACAGCTCTGCCTGTACTCTACAAATGGGAACAAAGCCTGGATGACAGACTATCGATTTACAAATATGGTTTACTGAATATCTTAAGCCCACTGTCGACAACTACTGCTCAAGAAATAAGATTCCTTTCAAAGTATTACCGCTCACTGACAATGCCGCTGGTACTCAAGGGCTTTTACAGAGATGTATAAAGAGCTGAATATTGTTTTCATGCCTACTAACCCAACATTCATTCTGGTGCCCTTGGATCAAAGAATAATTTCAACTTTCAAGTCTTATCACTTAAGAAATATATTTCATAAAGCTATAGCTTCTCTAGAAAGTGATTCCTTTGATGGATCTGGGCAAAATAATTGAAAACCTACTGGAAAGGATTCACCATTCTAGATGCCATTGAGAACATTCATGATTTAAAAAAGAAGATCAAAATAGCAACATTAGGAGAAGTTGGGGCTGGGCTTGGTGGCTCACGCCTGTAATCCCAGCACTTTGGGAGGCCAAGGCATGTGGATCACGAGGTCAGGAATTTGAGACCAGCCTGGCCAACATAGTGAAATCCTGTCTGTACTAAAAACAAAAAAAAAATTAGCTGGGCCTGGTCGGGGGTGACTGTAATCCCAAACACTTGGGAGGCTGAGGCAGGAGAATTGCTTGAACACGAGAGGTGGAGGTTGCAGTGAGCTGAGATCACATCACTGCACTCCAGCCCAGGCAAAACTTCATCTCAAAAAAAAAAAAAAAAGAGAGAGAGAGAAGTTGGGAAGATTATTCCAACCCTCACAGATGACACAGGGGTTCACGACTTCTGTGGAGGAAGTAACTGCAGATACGGTGGAAATAACAAGAGCACTAGAATCAGAGAAAGGGCCTGAAGATCTGGCGAGACTGCAGCAGCCTCTGGAGAAAACGTGAGAGGATGAGTTACTCCCACGGATGAGCAAAGAAAGTGGTTTCTTGAGATGAAATCTACTCGTGGTGAAGACAGTGTAAACAATGTTGAGATGACAACAGATTTAGAATAAACTTGGTACAGCAGAAGGAAGGCTTGACAGGATTGAACCCAATGATTTACAATAATACATAAACTTAGTTGGTACAGCAGTACGAAGGTTTGACAGCATTGAAACCAATTTTGAAAGTTCTACTGTGGGTAAAAAGCTATCATCGTATGCTACAGTTAATTCTTTTGTGAAAGGGAGAGTCAATTGACACAGCAAACTTCAATGTTGTCTTATTTTAAGAAATTGCCACAGCCACCCCAAGGCTCAGCAACCACCACCTTACATTAAGGTAAGACCCTCCATCAGCAAGAAGATTGAAACTTGGCCAGGTGCAATGGCTCACACCTGTCATCCCAACACCTTGGGAGGCCAAGGTGGGTGGATTGCTTGAGCCCAGGACGTCAAGGGAACATGGCAAAACCCCATCTCTACCAAAAAAAAAAAAAATACAAAAATTAGCTGGACACGGTGGCATGCACCTGTAGTCCCAGCTAGTCAGGAGTCTGAGGTGGGGGTTTGATTGAGCATGAGGTTGAGGCTGCAATTACTCCAGCCTGAGCCACAGAGTAAAACCCTGTTGCACACACACAAAAAGATTGCAGGTTTCTGAAGGCTCAGATGACTGTTAGCACTTGTTAACAATAAAGTATTTGTAAATTACAGTGTGCATACTTTGTAGACATATGCTATTGCACACTTTATACAGCACAGTATAAACATACTTTTACATGCACTGGGAAACCAAACGAAATTGTATAACATTTTATTGCAGTGGTCTGGAACCAAACCCACATATATCTCTGATGCATGGCCGTCCTGTATTGTACACTTAAAAAAATACTTAAGAGGGTATATTTTAGGTGAAATGGTCATCTCTTCTTTTTATTTTTTGAGACGGAGTCACACTCTGTTGCCCAGGCTGGAGTGCAGTGGCACGATCTCGGCTCACTGCAAGCTCTGCCTCCCGAGTTCACACCATTATCCTGCCTCAGTCTCCCGAGTAGCTGGGACTACAGGTGCCCGCCATCACGACTGGCTAATTTTCTGTATTTTTAGTAGAAACGGGGTTTCACTGTGTTAGCCAGGATAGTCTTGATCTCCTGACCTCGTGATCCACCTGCCTTGGCCTCCCAAAGTGCTGGGGTTACAGGCGTGAGCCACCACTCCCGGTCTCATTTCTTAAAAAGGGTGAGAATGAGAAATATATGGGGGGTGATGGTCAAGTTTACGGCATTATTTGTTGTGATGAGTCCTGGGGCGAATATTTATCTCTATACTCATTAAGATGTATATATTCGGTGTCACACGCCTGTAATCCCAGCACTTTGGGAGGCCGAGGCAGGTGGATCATCTGAGGTCAGGCGTTCGAGACCAGCCTGGCCAACATGGTGAAACCCTGTCTCTACTAAAAAAAAACAAAAATTAGCCGGGCGTGGGGGCGCACGCCTGTGATCCCAGCTACTCAGGAGGCTGAGGCAGGAGAATTGCTTGAACCTGGGAGGCGGAGGTTGCAGTTAGCTGAGATCATGTCACTGCACTCCAGCCTGGGCAACAAGAGTAAAACCTCCATAACACACACACACACACACACACACACACACACACACACACACACACGTTATATATTAAATATGTGTAATTTTTGTATGTCAAACACACCTTAGTTTTATTTTATTTTATTTTTTTGAGACAGAGTCTCACTCTGTCACCCAGGCTGGAATCCAGTGGTGCAATCTTGGCTCACTGCAAGCTCCACCTCCCAGGTTCACACCATTCTCCTGCCTCAACCTCCGGAGTAGCTGGAACTGCAGACACCCGCCACCATGCCCGGCTAATTTTTTGTATTTTTAGTAGAGATGGCGTTTCGCAGTGTTAGCCCGGATGGTCTCAATCTCCTGACGTGATCTGTCTGCCTCAGCTTCCCAAAATGCTGCGATTACAGGTGTGAGCCACCGCGCCCAGACAATTTTTATTTTTTTGAGACAGAGCGTCACTCTGTCACCCAGGCTGGAGTGCAGTGGCACTATCTTGGCTCACTGCAACCTCTGCCTCCCATGTTCAAGCAATTCTCCTGCCTCAGTCTCCCCAGTAGCTGGGACAACAGATGCATGCTATCACGCCTGGCTAATTTTTTGATTTTTAATAGAGATGAGGTTTCACCATGTTGGCCAGGCTGGTCTCAAACTCCTGACCTCATGTGATCTGCCCACCTCAGCCTCCCAAAGTGCTGGGATTACAGGTGTAAGCCACTGCACCCGGCAATTTTTAAATATATATAATTAAAAATTAATAAAAAACAGGTATTTGCAAGTTTCTGTTTTGTTATATGCGTATTATTCTTTATCTTTATGTCAGGTTGCTGTGTCAATACACTTAGGAGATCATAGTTTCTAAATTGAAATACAAATAAATATGTCTGAAATTTTTTCTTTTTTCTCTTTTTTTGAGATGGGCTCTCATTCTGTCACCCAGGCTGGAGTGCAGTGGTGCCATCTCAGCTCACTGCAACCTCCGCTTCCCAGATTCAAGTGATTCTCCTGCCTCAGCCTCCAGAGTAGCTGGGATTACAGGCACCCACCATGACACCCAGCTAACTTTTATATATATTTTTTCTATTTTTAGTAAAGACAGCGTTTCACCATGTTGGCCAGGGTGGTCTCCAACTCCTGACCTCAGATGATCCTCCTGCCTCGGCCTCCTCAAGTGCTGGGATTACAGGTGTGAGCCACTGTGCCTGGCCTGGAATTTTTTTCTAAAATTTACATTTCTGAGTTAAGAATGCTTAAAATATTATAAAAACAGAAGCACAATTCATTATGTGTTTCATTAATTATCTTTATTAAAAACAACATAATTATATTACAATAGGACAAAAAATGTTTAAGCAAATGAAAACGAAACCATGACATACCCAAACTCAGGAGGAGGCAACAAAGGCAGTGCTAAAGGGAAGCTTACAGCTGCAGATGCTTAAATTAAAAAGAAGAAAGATCTCAAACCCACGCTAAAGGGAAGCTTACAGCTGCAGATCCTTAAATTGAAAAGAAGAAAGATCTCAAACCCATGCTAAAGGGAAGCTTACAGCTGCAGATGCTTAAATTAAAAAGAAGAAAGATCTCAAACCCATGCTAAAGGGAAGCTTATAGCTGCAGGTGCTTAAATTAAAAAGAAGAAAGATCTCAAATCAATAACCTAACATTACACCTAAAGGGGGAAAAAAAACTAATGACAAACCAAGCAAAAGGAAGAAAATAACAGATTAGAGCAGAGATAAGCAGAATAAGACCAGAAAGAAAAGGAAAAAAAACACTGAGTTTGTTTTTTTAAAGATCAATAAAAATTTTAAAACTCACAGCTATATTAAGAAAAAAAGAGAAATCTCAAATACTAAAATCATAAATAAAAGAGGTGACAGTACAACAGATGCCACAGAAATGAAAAAGATTACAAGAGACTAATGTGAGCAAGCATAGGCAACAAAACTGGGCAACCTAGAATAAATTTATAAATTCCTAGAAACACAAACCACCATACTGCATCATGGAGAAATAAAAAATCCAAAGAGACCTGTAACTAGTAAGAAGATTCAACCAGTAATCAATCAAAAACCCCACCAAAAAGAAAATTCCAGTTCCACATAACTTCACTGGAAAATTTTACCAAACATTTCAAGAAGAATTAATGCCAATCCTCTGCAAAATATTCCAAAAGTGTTCAAAAACCAGAAGGGGACATTCCAATCCATTCTATCAGGTCAACATTTTTCTGGTTCCAGAGCCAGATGAACACCTTTTGTAATAAAAACACTCAAAGAATTAGTAATATATGGAAACTCCTCAGTAAATAAAGATTATACATGAAAAGCTCACAGCTAACATCATACTCAGTGGTGAAAAACTAAAATCTTTTCCTCTAGGATCAGGAATAAGATAGCAACATCTCTTCCTGTCACTTCTATTCATCACAGTACTGGAATTTCTACTCAGAATAATTAGTCAAGAGAAAGTAATAAAAAGGATGCAAATGGGAAAGGAAAAAGTATAAAATTTTGTTCACAGACAACAGGATGTAATGGGTAAAAATCCTGAAATTCCCAAAATACTGGTAAAATAATGAAATTCAACAAAGTTTCAGGATACAGTAACACACACAAGTCAGTTGCATTTCCATAAACTAACAAAGAACAATCTGCAAATAAAATTTTAAAAAGAGAGGCCAGGTGCAGTGGCTCACACTTATAATCCCAGCACTTTGGGAGGCCAAGGCGGGTAGACCACCTGAGGTCAGGAGTTCGTGACCACCTGGGCCAAACCCATCTCTAAAATAAATAGTAAAACTCGGTCTCTATTAAAAATACAAAAATTAGCTGGGCGTAGTGGCAGACACCTGTAGTCCCAGCTACTTGGGAGGCTGAGGCAGGAGAATTGCTTGAACTTGGAAGGTGGAGGTTGCAGTCAGCTGAGATTGTGCCACTGCACTCCAGCTTAGGAAACTGAGTGAGACGCCATCTCAAAGAAAAGAAAGAAAGGAAAGAAAGAGAGAGAAAGAAAAGAAAGATAAAACAAAAGGAAAGAAATTTTTAAAAAGAATGACATTTGGCCGGGTGCAGTGGTTCATGCCTGCAATCCCAGCAGTTTGGGAGGCCGAGGTGGGCAGATCACCTGAGGTCAGAAGTTCAAGACTTGCCTGGTCAACATGGAGAAACCCTGTCTCTACTAAAAATACCAAAAATTTAGCTGGGCGTGCTGGCATGCACCTGTGATCCCAGGTACTTGAGAGGCTGAGGTTGGAGAATCGCTTGAATAAAGAAGGCGCAGGTTGCAGTGAGCTGAGATAGTGCCACTGCACTCCAGCCTGGGAGACAGAGCAAGACTCCATCTCAAAAAAAAAAAGTATTACATTTACAACAGCATTATAAAAATTAAAAATAAGCTTAACCAAAAGGGCAAAAGATTTGAACACAGAAAACTACAAAACACTGTTGAAAGAAATTAAACACAAATAAATGAAAAGAAAAGCTGGGTTTGCAGATTAGATGATTTCATCTTGGAATGATGTCAACACTACTTGAAGTGACCTAGATTCAATACAATCCTTATAAAGATTCCAATGACATTTTTGATAAACAGAAAAACCTATCCTAAAATTCATATTGAATCTCCAGGTCCCATGAATAGGCAAATCAATCTTGAAACAGAACAAAATTGAAGGTCTCAAAACAATTACAAAACTGCAATAAGTCAAAAAAAAAATGTGGTCATGGCATAAAGACATACTTGACACACTTATGGACCAACACAACAGAGACCTCAGAAACCAACCCTGGCATATATGGTCTGATGATCTTCCACAAGGATGCCAAGACCACTCAAAGGCGAAGGACAGTTTCTTCAACAAATGGTGTTGGGAAAATTGTATTTCTACATGCAAAACAATGAAGTTGGACTCTTACCTTACACCACGTTAAAATTAATTCAAAGTGAATTATAAACCTAAATGTGAAACTAGAACTATCAAACTCCTAGGGAAAACAAATTTGGAAAATGCTTTATGACGATGAATTTGTCAATAATTTTTAGGATATGACATTAAAACTCAGGTAGTAAAAGCAAAAATATATCAAACCTAAAAACTTCTGTACCTCAAAGGTCACAACCAACAGGGTAAAAGGCAAACTGTAGAATAAAAGAAAATACCAGTTGAGTGTCCCTTATTTGAAATGCTTGGGATGTGTTTCAGATTTTGTAATATTTGCATTATTCTTACTGGTTGAGCATCTCGAATTCAATCCCCTGAGTCTGAGATACTCCAATAAGCATTTCCTTTGAGTGTCATGTTGGCACTCAAAAAGTTTCAGACTTTGGAGCATTTGGGATTTCAGATTTTTGGATCAGAGACATTCAACCTATAGTTGCTCATCATGTATCTCATAAGAAGTGAACATTCAGAATACGTAAAGAACTCCTACAGAGAGACTACCAGAAGCAGAGAGGAGCAAACACATTTTCACAGTAGGGCACCTCCTATCTCTCCTGGATTCCAATTAGGGCAGAGTAAGTGCTAGTTCTCTGCCAACCCAGGATTAGGCCCTGCAGCTGCAGTGAAAATAATCACAGAAGAAAACTAAGAAATAAAAAATGGAGAAAGTGAGACATCAAACTAGAATTACTAGAAACCCCCAGGAAGAAGGAAAAAAAAAAACCCAAGAAAACAGAAAAACAATCAAACCAGTTAATTAAACCTTGGCATGACCAGAAGATCAGAGTTTCCTAAAGGAGTGGAAATTTATTGATTTGAAGAGGATTTATTGATTACTGATTTGAAGAGGAAGAAAAACCATGAATGGTCTAAAGCAAAAGCCTAGTGTCTGAAGAAGTCAGTAGGGTGAAAACAAGAGCTGGCCAGAATATCCACAGATGGTGACAAGTTGGCAAAGCCTTTACTAGACTACTCGTGAGGCTAACTAGAGGCCAAGGAGCCAACACTGCCCCTGTCCTTACAGAGAGACCCTACACAGGATTCCCAGATATACATGGAAGGACAACATCTTATCAGGTCCTCTCTGTGCAGATGTGGTTATCATTCCAAATAGTGAGCTCCAGCCCCAAGACTGTTCCATCCTCAATTGCTTTGAGTGGGCAATGTAGGCTTTCCATACACGAGCTACATGTAGGTTCCTTGGGTACCCAGATGGGAGCCATGAAACACAAACCCTCCATGGTCAGGTCCGTATCTGTTTCCTGCCTTTTTCCCAGCAATCCCCAGGCCCCAGCAGCGGTGGTCTACCTCTGCTGATTCTCATTCAGAATCTAAACTTAGAAACAATTATAACCTAGACCCCAATTCTACACGAAAGTAACAGAATAACATAATCTATACTCTGCAGTATGACTGTTTGCCCAACGTAATGAGGATGAACTGAGAGATAATGAATGATCATGACCCTGGCCCAAGTAACGAGAATGAACTGTGAGATAAATGAATGATCATGACCAGAAAACCCCGCTACAACACAACAACAAAATAAAGTGATTAAAAAATGGACAAAGAACATTTATCCAAAGATGCAAATATGATATACAAATAGCCAACAGATACATGAGATATATGAGAAGATATGTAACATCACTAGTCATTAGAGAAATGCAAATAGAAACCACAATGGGACATCACTTCAAACCCAACAGAAAGTAACAAGTGCAGGTGGAACTGAAACCCTTGAACACTGTTGGTGGAAATATGAACTGGCTCCTCAAAAAAAATAAAAATAAAATGACCATATGATCCAGCCATCCAACTTCTACAGAGACAGAATAACTAGTAGCAGGACCTCAAACAGATATGTGCACACCTATGTTCACAGGAGCATTACATAGCCACAAGGTGGAAGAAACCAAAACGTCCATCCAGGAATAGATGGATAAACAAAAGGATATATATATAGAGAGAGACAGATAAAATATATATATATGAAGAAATATTATTCAGCCATAGAAAGGAAGAAAATCCTGACACATCTGACACATAACATGGAACCTACTTACAAAACAACAAATATTATATAACCCTAGGTATATAAGCCAAATTTTTAGAAGCACAAAGTAGAATAGTACTTGCCAGGAGGTGGAATGAAGGGGAAATTAATAGTTGTTGAATGGGTATAGAGTTTTCCAAGATAGAAAAAAAATCTAGACATCTGCTTCACAACACTGTAAATATTCTTAACTCTACAAAACTGTATACCTACAACTGGTTATGATGGTAAATTTTAAGGTATTTGTTTGTTACCAAAATTTGAAATAATAAATTATTTATAAAAAATGATCTTTTTTGACACAGGGTCTTACTCTGTTGCCCTGGCAGGAGTGCAATGGCATGATCACAGCTCATTGCAGCCTCAGCCTCCCAGGCTCAAGCAACCCTCCCACCTCAGCCTTCCGAATAGTTGGGACTACAGGTGCACACCAAGATGTCAGGTTAAATTTTGGTTTGGTTTTTTTGTAGAGAGGGTTTTGCCATGTTGCCCAGACTGGTCTCAAACTCCTGGGCTCAAGCAATCCACCTCCCTTGGACTCCCGCAGAGCTGAGATTACGAGCATAAGCCAACATGCCCAGCCTATAAAAAATTATTTCAAAAAACCAAAAGATTAATCAAACTAGAATATTTAGAAATATTTAACCCAAAAGATGTTAGGAAAGAATATATAGATCAAAAGACAGACGAAGGCCAGGCATGGTGGCTCATGCCTATAATCTGAACAGTTTGGGAGGCCAAGGTGGGTAGATTGCTTGATCTCAGGAGTTCAAGACCAGCCTGTGCAACATGGCAAAACCCTATCTCTACAAAAAGTATAAAAATTAGCCAGGTGTGGTGCCATGCACCTGTAGTCCCAGCTACTCAGGGGCTCAAGTGAGGATTGGTTGGGCCTGGGAGGCAGAGGTTGCAGTGAGCCAAGATTGCACCATTGCACTACAGTCTGGGTGACAGAGCAAGACCCTGTCTTAAAAAAAAATAAACAAACAAATAGAAAATAAGTAGAAAAATGGCAGACCTAAATCCAACCTTAGCAATGATTAGTTACAATGTAACTGGACAAATACTCTACTTAAGACAGAGACTGCCAGACCTGAGAGGAAGGCAAGACCCAACAATATGGCATCCACAGAGACACAATTTAAACACAAAGACACAAACAAAGTATGAGAAAAAATATGTTATGCAGACACTAATCATAAAAATATGCTATCCAGACACTAATCATAAAAAGCTTCAACAGAGATGTTAACACTAGATGAAAGAGGCTTCAGAACAAAATATATCACCAGAAATAAACAGGGTAATTTAATAAAAATAAAAGAATCAGAGAGGATGATGTTACAATTATAAATTGTGCCTCAAAGTGCACGCAAAGTACACACACACAGAGCCTCAAAGTATGTGAATCAAAAACAACAGAACAAAAGCAGGAAATTGACAATCCAAAATTATAGCTGGTGAATTAATACCACTCTCTCAGTAACTGATGGAACAACCAGATAAAAATATAGGAAAAATACGGATCTAAATGACAAAATCCTGACCCAAATGGTACTTGGCAGTACCAAGATAGACTGTATGTCGATCGATTGAGAAAAGATTCAAGCCTGAAATAGTATACAAAGTATGTTGTCTGAACACTTGAAATTAAATTAGAAACCAAAAACAAATTGATATCCAGAAAAGCCTCAAATGTCTGAAAACCAAGTAATAAACTTTGAAATACCCTGTGAGTCAAAAAGTATTCAGAAGGGGAACTGGAATGTATTTGGAACAAACTTGTTATAAAAATCTCATTTCTGGTAGACTAAAGGTGACAACTTCTTTCCTGCTCCTCTCTCTGTGAGAACCAATTCCCCTTAAACCTTGCCCAGACTACTGACTTATTTGGCCAACAGAAGGTGACAAAGGTGGTATTTGGGGACTTCAGAAGCCAGGCTGAGAAAACAGAACACTTATCCAGGAGAAAGCCAGTCACCAGGCAGGAAATCCCACTCCCCTGAGAACTCATGATGGAAACCACACGGCCAGTCCATGACTAGCTACACGCATTGACATCCCCCACTGAGCCTCCAGCTACACCGACTCCCAACCACTAGTGAGCCTCCAGCAACATCCACTCCCAACCACTAGTGAGCCACACTGCAAACCACTGTGCTTTCACACAATCCAGCTTGGCTGCAACTGTGTGTGAGATGAGCTGGCCACCAAGACTCTCTAAGCCAAACAACAAGTAATAATGAGTTGTTTTAAGCTGCCAAGTTATGGGGATGGTTTCTTCAGAATAGATAACTGGAACAGAATATGGCAGCTGGAAATGAGCTGCTGTGGTAGTCAGAAGCTACAATATGTGCCACGACTGTGAGGCTGACCTGTAACTGGGCCTCAAGGAGACCATTCATGCAGCCTGGAAGGGCATCAAGACTCTTGGTCAGGGCCTGAAGGACGGTGAGAAAATGTCATTGGAAACTGGAGAAAAGGCCTGAGAGTTACGTGCTGAGGGACTGTGGGAAAACTACAGCCACAACATGGAAACTGAAAGGGCACTGCACCATCTCAGGGATCTGCCTAAGGAGACATCTGGGAAGAACATGGAAAGTGCTACCAGCCTCCCCTAACTGTCACTGAATAAATATGACAGGAGAGGGACATGATCTAAAGGAGGTTCAGTTTTCAAACAGAATTTAGAGAAAATGTAAAGAAATAAATTCTTGTCTCAAAAGGCCAAAGTAAAAAAAAAAAAAAAAAAAAAAGAAGAAAAGAAAAGGAAAAAAAAAATGAAAAAGAAGCCATTGAATACCCTATTGACCATAAGAAAAAGGCAGGGAAAATTGGTCAACGGCAACCCAGGCACTGAAGGAAAAAGAACATGGAGAATGACAAAAGCCCAGAGGGAGGAGTAAAAGGACACAAACACCATTCTCAGGGACCAGAACTGGGCACTAATCACAGAACTGTAACAGGCACCCCATGGGAATGACCAACTGTTAGACGGGGCCTGCAGGGCAGCACTTCCCTCTTGCCTCCCACCAACAGCTTCTAAAGGGAAATGTCGACTGTTTTCACACCAGTCCCCTCACTGCAGCTGAGTTTCTGGGCTCAGATGATAGGTCACAACAACCTGATTCAGTCTCCACTGTGGCTGTGTGTGGGGGGTCAGATGACAGGCCACCACAACCTGATTCAGTCCCCACTGTGGCTGTGTGTGGGGGGTCAGATGATAGGCCACCACAACCTGATTCAGTCCCCACTGTTGCTGTGTCGGGGGGGGGGCAGATGACAGGTCACCACAACCTGATTCAGTCCTCACTGCGGCTGAGTGTGTGTGGGTGCAGATGACAGGCCACCACAACCTGATTCAGGATTCAGTTGGGCTACCAGCCAGTGCCATAAGGAAAACCGTTCTGGGGCTCTTGAGAGGGGCAAAGCATAATTTGCATGTGGGAGAAATGTTAATAGTTTGTGGCCAGAGGACAAGCTGTGGTTTATTAAAGACTGCTGCAGGTTCCTACTATGCTTCTCATCAAGAGGTGGAATCTAATCACCAACCCCCTTGAATCATGGCTGGTCTCAGTGATGAGTGTGACTGGGCAATGTGGCAGGAGAGATGCTCTGGGACTTCTGAGGGGTGATCATGAGAGGCCTTACAGCTTCTGCCTGGGCCTCTTGGACACACACCCTGGGAGAAGCCAGACAAACCTGACTACCTGACGCTGCCAGACTGGGAGGAAGTCCGTGCTGGCCACAAAGAGAGGGCTGGGTGCCTGCTCCATGTCCCCAGCCACTAGAGTCCTTCCAGATGAGACCAAGGACATCATGAAGCAATGAACCCACATCGCCTGTCCAGTGTCTTGACCCAGAAAATTGTGACATGTAAAAAGAATAAATTCCTGGTTTATGCCAGTAAGGTTACTGGTACATTGTTACATCTCAGATAATTAAAACCTTGAAAAACTCATGAGAGATCACAAGTAGAACCTTGATCTGAAACATGGCATGTGGCGATTTATATTGAGTATTAGGTTAAAAATGCAAGAATGGAGCATAGTTAATATTTTATGTTAAAGCTAAAACTATAATGCCTCCTTAAAATTTTCAGTTAATTAGGTTGTCACTTTTTGTTCTTAACCAAGAAATCACCTAGTTTTAGTCCATAAACAGTTAGAACTGATGCACACATCCGTTTTTCCTTACTCATTTTAAACAGCTATCTGAAATAGGAAGCGTAATATAATCTTTAAAGAATCTGAAAACATGACAGAAATGTTTAAACTATAAACATATATTGTATATGTTAGCATATTGTATACATTGCATATTAACATAAGCTAGAATCATTGACATAAATTTATATAAACAAAAGGTAGAAAATATGACAATGTTCTTCTTGATTTTTGTCTTTGCATATTTCTTTATTGGCCCTTTTCAAACGTGACCCACTAACTCCTGAATGATTCCTCTCTCCCCATGGATTCCTAAGGATGTCACCACAGTGTTGGCCAGATGCACAGGTCCCAGGGGACTGAATCTCATCACCCCACAAACATACCATTCAGGTTTTGCCAAGAATGACACTGTAAATGTAACAAAGCTTCCGTGCTTGTTAGTGAACACCAACTCAGCTCCTCTCCTGTATTCAGAAATCAGGATGAGATTAAAACAATAAGCAGGCTAGGCACGGTGGCTCACGCCTGTAATCCCAGCACTTTGGGAGGACG
Organism: Pan paniscus; assembly: GCF_029289425.2. Taxonomy (NCBI): domain Eukaryota; kingdom Metazoa; phylum Chordata; class Mammalia; order Primates; family Hominidae; genus Pan; species Pan paniscus. The sequence continues at coordinate 1,236,427 of NC_073264.2, read as the reverse complement.
AGGCAGGTGGATCACCTGAGGTCGGGAGTTTGAAACCACCCTGATCAAAACAGAGAAACCCCATCTCTACTAAAAATACATAATTAGCCAGGCATGGTGGCAAGTGCCTGTAATACCAGCTACTCAGGAGCTGAGGCAGGAGAATTGCTTGAACCCAGGAGGTGGAGGCTACAGTGAGCCGAGATCACAACACTGCACTCTAGCCTGGGCAACAAGAGTGAAACTCTGTCTCAAAAGAAAAAAAATTAAAAATAAAAGAACAAGGAAACAAAAGTAACAAGGCTTGACACCAGATGAGCCTGAATCTAAGCAAGAAAAGGCCAGAAGAAATCCCATTTTGGGTCACTGGCTGCATGGTAGTAATACCATACACATAAGGGAAGAGAGGAGGATGTGGCTTTCACTTTGAATTTTTTGAGCTTAAGGTAACTTTTGCATAGCTACAAAGAATCATTCAACAGAGAGTTAAACCTATGATGGAAAGACTGAAGTGGTCCAAGCTGTAGAGAAACAGGACTGCAAACCACAAAGGGCTGAATCAGTCAAGGAGAACTGCAGGGAGGGATGAACAGGGACCAATGGAACATTTGGATAAGCTGTTGAGAAGAAAGGAGAATTCAGAGAAAAAGAACTGTCAGTGAGGTCATAATAGGAACTGTTACAGTGAACTAAATATGGCCTGGGAAGGACTCTGTACTTCTAGATTTGAGTCCCTGTGGACAAACTGCAACCTAACTTAATAGGTAGAAAGACTGAAAGCCTAACTTAGGAGTATGTGCCTGTAACTATAGCTGAGTCCTGGCCAATCCCAACAGCCAAACTTCTGCCACTCACACACTGCTGAGTGTTCAGCTGTGTTCAAATAAGGCAAATGCTGAGCACTGTAACCAGTCCAGTTGTTTCTGGACCTCACTGCTGAGAATGGTAAGGGACCCAGTTGCTTCTGGACCTCACTCCTCACTTCAGATTTCTGTACATCACGTTCCCTTTATTGTCTATAAATCTTCCACCATGTAGCTGTGCTGGAGTCTCACCAAATCTGCTGTGATTCTGGTGGCTGCCTGATTCGTGAATCATTCATTTCTCAATTAAGTTCCTTTAAATTTAGTTCAGCTGAAGATTTTCTTTTAATAGATGGTGTCAGAAGTGGGATCTGTGGGAGCAGGACTGCTAGGGCCTCCGGAGCTATAGTGTGGTGAGCAGTGTTGCTAGGGCTTCTAATGACCCCCAGGAGTGCTGAGGTACAAGAAAGGCACCTGCAAGGACTGCTCTGTGATGGCAGCAGTGGCCCACGTGGAGCAGTTGCTATGGAGACACTGGCTGCAGTGGGGAGGAGTGGCTGGGGCTGTGCGCTCCTCGAAGCTGGTGGGAGCCTGGAATGGGTGGGAGACCCACCCATTCTAAATTGGCAGGCAGGAGCCCCGCCCTCCCAGGCACAGCTGCAGCCATCCAGCCATGACTGCAAACCCGGGCATATTTGCACTCTCAGAGGCCCAGCAAGCCCCCCTGCCCCTGCAGGCTCAGTCATACCTGGTCCCACCACCTGGCGTCTCTCTGCTCCCAGAGCCCACTCCAACTTCGGATCCAAGTTGAGGCTGAACCCAGGCACAGTCACAACCCGGCCCAGTTTCTGCAAGCTCAGGGCAGTGCTGACATGCCAGCCCCCTGCCACCTCGGCCCCCTCCAGACTTTGGGCACTGACGAGCACAAGAGGGAGGTTGAGGTGGGGCTAAGAGTGGCTCAGCACTGGCCTGAAGGCACTCCTCAGCTCGAACAGCCTCGGCAATGTGGGCACAGCTAACCACAGTGCGTCTCTCTCAGCTGCTGAGAGCTGAACAGACGTTGGGATAACCTGCCTGCAGAAAGGAGCTACCCACTGCAGGTTTCCTCTGAGCTGTACTGTTGCTCAATAAAGCACCTCTTCACCTTGCTCACCTTCTACTTGCCCACATACCTCATTCTTCCTGGACACAGGACAAGAACTCGGGACCTGCCAACTAGCAGGGCTGAAAGAGGTGTAACATAAACAGGGCTGAAACGCACCCCTTGCTTGCCAAATTGCAGGCAAGAAGAAGAGAAGAGAGAAGGAGACAAGAGCTGTGGCTCTTCAGGGAGCCCAGACCTAGGAGCTCCCCAAGCCAGGGCTGTGACACCTTCTTTGGGGCTCTGCAGTTCCTGCATCTCCAAGTTTCCGGGCGCCACTGCATTCCCTGATAACCACAGTGGAAGCTGTTTGCAGTCGGCCTGGTCCAGCTGCAGCCTCACAGGGAGCTGGCACCTGTGCCGGTGCCTGGAGCTGCCCACCCCACTGCAGCTGGCATGCTTGGCTGTGTGCAGTGGCCAGATCCCATGCTTGCTTGCTCACACACCCTTCACTGCTCTGTACCCAGCTCACCCTTGGCAGGTGTGGGGTCCACACCACTAGCATGAGCCGAGTGGACAGAACGAACCCAGTGGGCCCGAGCAAAACACAGGTAAAGACACCACCAGCCAGAGGTTTCAGGCAGAAAAGTGATGTCTCAGGATTCTGTAACACTTGTGCCCTTTGACCTCTCGGAGCAGCTGGGGATTATGGTAAATTCTCTCTCGGATTTCAGAGCTCCATGGATTTGTGTTTTGAGCTCTGAGTTTCTTTGAGCAAATTTGTGTTCCAAACTGCTATCCAGCCATGACTGGCTAGATGTTTTAGAAGTTATGACAGAAACGGGACCAGGTCCAGGATCAGATTTGATCCAGTAGTTAACTGGCTTGAATCCAGTTCCAGTTAGAGATCTCCTACATCTGAATGGGTCAGAAGGAAAGTGGTAGTAAATGATAATATTGGAGGGTTGTAAAATTTGGCTTTTGAAAATTCACAGGGATTTTTGTGTTCTACCCCATTGTTTCATTTTCCTCACATGCTTAGGTAGGAAAAAAAAATCATTGGCTAAGTCAATCAAGGGAACCTTGGAGTAAAGCCAATATATTAGGTAAAAATAGGATCCTTAATTTCTGGAAAACTTAGTTCCTTCTGGCTAATTCATTAGGCCTGGGAAGCAGCAAAGTCTTACAGAAATGGCAAAATCTTACTAAAGATAACTTACAGTGGAACATTCCAAATGAATAATGCCCTGAAGTGCATTTAAAAATGAGGGCTCCCAAATTAGTCTCATCTAGGGATGCCTATGAATATGCAGAAGCTTCTAAAAAGATTTAGAGATGGCACGGCCTATCTGGGAGCAAGTTTAAGTCTTACCAGTTTGACACTGAGTGCTAAGCAAAGTGGCTCATGTCTATGTTTTGTCACATGTATTTTGCTCTGAGCAGAATGAAAAATGTTAATTTGGTTACTCCAAGCAACCCCTTGGGCAGCATCTTGCAAAGCTGAGTGGATTCTTCCTGTGGCTCCATGATTTCCATTGTGATGCAGCTTGGCCCCAGAGCTATAATGTGGTGAGGAGGGTGACAGAGCATGACGTTATCTTTAAAAAAAAATGGCCAGGGGCAGTGGCTCATGCCTGTAATCCCAACACATGGGGAGGCTGAGGCAGGTGGATCACCTGAGGTCAGGAGTTCAGGGCCAGCCTGACCAACAAGGAAAAACCCTGTCTCTACTAAAAACACAAAATTAGTTGGGCATGGTGGGGCATGCCTCTAATCACAGCTACTCAGGAGGCTGGGGTGGGAGAATTGCTTGAACCTGGGAGGCAGGGGGTTGCAGTAAACTGAGATCGCACCATTGCACTCCAGCCTGGGCAACAAGAGGGAAAATCCACCTCAAAAAAAAGAAAAGAATAATAGATTTGCCTATAAGGCTTTATGAAAAAGTGGGTGACATTTGGCTTTCTCTTTTTAAAGAAGATTTTCAGAAAATATTAAAAAATAATGGGAGAAGGAGCCAAGATGGCCGAATAGGAACAGCTCGAGTCTACAGCTCCCAGCATGAGCGACGCAGAAGACGGGAGATTTCTGCATTTCCATTTGAGGTACTGGGTTCATCTCACTAGGGAGTGCCAGACAGTGGGCGCAGGACAGTGGGTGAAGTGCACTGTGCACTAGCTGAAGCAGGGCGAGGCATTGCGTCACTTGGGAAGCGCAAGGGGTCAGGGAGTTAGTTACCTTTCCTAGTCAAGGAAAGGGGTGACAGACGGCACCTGGAAAATCGGGCCACTCCCACCCTAACACTGCACTTTTCTGATGGGCTTAGGAAATGGCACACCAGGAGATTATATCCAGCACCTGGCTCAGAGGGTCCTAAGCCCACGGAGTCTCACTGATTGCTAACACAGCAGTCTCAGATCAAACTGCAAGGCAGCAGCCAGGCTGGGGGAGGGGCACTGGCTATTTCCCAGGCTCTCTTAGGTAAACAAAGCAGCCGGGAAGCTCGAACTGGGTGGAGCCCACCACAGCTCAAGGAAGCCTTCCTGCCTCTGCAGGCTCCACCTCTGGGGGCAGGGCACAGACAAACAAAAGACAGCAGTAACCTCTGAAGACTTAAATGTCCCTGTCTGACAGCTTTGAGGAGAGCAGTGGTTCTCCCAGCACGCAGCTGGAGATCTGAGAATGGGCAGACTGCATCCTCAAGTGGGTCCCTGACCCCTGACCCCCAAGCAGCCTAACTGGGAGGCACCCCCCAGTAGGGGCAGACTGACACCTCACATGACCAGGTCCTCCTCTGAGACAAAACTTCCAGAGAAACGATCAGACAGCAGCATTAGCAGATCACGAAAATCCACGGTTTTGCAGACACCACTGCTGATACCCAGGCAAACAGGGTCTGGAATGGGCCTCTAGCAATCTCCAACAGACCTGAAGCTGAGGGTCCTGTCTGTTAGAAGGAAAACTAACAAATAGAAAGGACATCCACACCAAAAACCCATCTGCACATCACCATCATCAAAGACCAAAAGTTGATAAAACCACAAAGATGGGGAAAAAACAGAGCAGAAAAACTGGAAACTCTAAAAAGCAGAACACCTCTCCTCCGCCAAAGGAATGCAGTTCCTCACCAGCAATGGAACAAAGCTGGACAGAGAATGACTTTGACGAGTTGAGAGAAGAAGGCTTCAGACGATCAAACTACTCCGAGCTACAGGAGGAAATTCAAACCAAAGGCAAAGAAGTTGAAAACTTTGAAAAAACTTTAGATGAATGTATAACTAGAATAACCAATATAGAGAAGTGCTTAAAGGAGCTGATGGAGCTGAAAGCCAAGGCTTGAGAACTATGTGAAGAATGCAGAAGCCTCAGGAGATGATGAGATCAACTGGAAGAAGGTGTATCAGTGATGAAAGAAGAAATGAAAGAAATGAAGCAAGAAGGGAAGTTTAGAGAAAAAAGAATAAAAAGAAATGAACAAAGCCTCCAAGAAATATGGGACTATGTGAAAAGACCAAATCTGCGTCTGATTGGTGTACCTGAAAGTGACAGGAAGAATGGAACCAAGTTGGAAAACACTCTGCAGGATATTATCCAGGAGAACTTCCCCAATCCAGCAAAGCAGGCCGACATTCAGATTCAGGAAATACAGAGAACACCACAGAGATACTCCTCGAGAACAGCAACTCCAAGACACATAATTGTCAGATTCACCAAAGTTGAAATGAAGGAAAAAATGTTAAGGGCAGCCAGAGAGAAAGGTCAGGTTACCCACAAAGGTAAGCCCATCAGACTAACTGCTGATCTCTCAGCAGAAACTCTACAAGCCAGAAGAGAGTGGGGGCCAATATTCAACATTCTTACAGAAAAGAATTTTCAACTCAGAATTTCATATCCAGCCAAACTAAGCTTCATAAGTGAAGGAGAAATAAAATACTTTACAGACAAGCAAATGCTGAGAGATTTTGTCACCACCAGGCCTGCCCTGAAAGAGCTCCTGAAGGAAGCACTAAACATGGAAAGGCACAATCGATACCAGCCACTGCAAAAACATGCCAAATTGTAAAGACCATCAAGACTAGGAAGAAACTGCATCAACTAATGAGCAAAATAACCAGCTAACATCATAATGATGGGATCAAATTCACACATAACAATATTAACTTTAAATGTAAATGGACTAAATGCTCCAATTAAAAGACACAGACTGGCTAATTGGATAAAGAAAGAGTCAAGACCCATCAGTGTGCTGTATTCAGGAAACCCATCTCATGTGCAGAGACACACATAGGCTCAAAATAAAAGGATGGAGGAAGATCTAGCAAGCAAATGGAAGACAAAAACAGGCAGGGGTTGCAATCCTAGACTCTGATAAAACAGACTGTAAACCAACAAAGATCAAAAGAGACAAAGAAGACCATTACATAATGGTAAAGGGATCAATTCAACAAGAGGAGCTAACTATCCTAAATATATATGCACCCAATACAGGAGCACCCAGATTCATAAAGCAAGTCCTGAGTGACCTACAAAGAGACTTAGACTCCCACACAATAATAATGGGAGACTTTAACACCCCACTGTCAACATTAGACAGATCAATGAGACAAAAAGTTCACAAGGATACCAAGGAATTGAACTCAGCTCTGCACCAAGCGGACCTAATAGACATCTACAGAACTCTCCACCCCAAATCAACAGAATATACATTTTTTTCAGCACCACACCACACCTATTCCAAAATTGACCACATATTTGGAAGTAAAGCCCTCTTCAGCAAATGTAAAAGAACAGAAATTAAACTATCTCTCAGACCACAGTGCAATCAAACTAGAACACGGCATTAAGAAACTCACTCAAAACTGCTCAACTACATGGAAACTGAACAACCTGCTCCTGAATGACTACTGGGTACATAACAAAATGAAGGCAGAAATAAAGATGTTCTTTGAAACCAACGAGAAAAAAGACACAACATACCAGAATCTCTGGGACACATTCAAAGCAGTGTGTAGAGGGAAATTTATAGCACTAAATGCCCACAAGGGAAAGCAGGAAAGATCCAAAATTGACACCCTAACATCACAATTAAAAGAACTAGAAAAGCAAGAGCAAACACATTCAAAAGCTAGCAGAAGGCAAGAAGTAACTAAAATCAAGGCAGAACTGAAGGAAATAGCAACAAAAAAAACTTCAAAAAATTAATGAATCCAGGAGCTGGTTTTTTGAAAGGATCAAAATTGATACACTGCTAGCAGGACTAATAAAGAAAAAAAGAGAGAAGAATCAAGTAGACACAAAAAAAATGATAAAGGGGATATCACCACTGATCCCTCAGAAATACAAACTACCATCAGAGAATACTACAAACACCTCTATGCAAATAAATTAGAAAATCTAGAAGAAATGGATAAATTCCTCCACACATACACTCTCCCAAGACTAAACCAGGAAGAAGTTGAATCTCTGAATAGACCAATAACAGGATCTGAAATTGTGGCAATAATCAATAGCTTACCAACCAAAAAGAGTCCAGGACGAGATGGATTCACAGCCAAATTCTACCAGAGGTACAAGGAGGAACTGGTACCATTCCTTCTGAAACTATTCCAATCAATAGAAAAAGAAGGAGTCCTCCCTAACTCATTTTATGAAGCCAGAATCATCCTGATACCAAAGCCAGGTAGAGACACAACCAAAAAAGAGAATTTTAGACCAATATCCTTGACGAACATTGATGCAAAAATCCTCAATAAAATACTGGCAAACAAAATCCAGCAGCACATAAAAAAGTTTATCCACCATGATCAAGTGGGTTTCATCCCTGGGATGCAAGGCTGGTTCAATATAAGCAAATCAATAAATGTAATCCAGCATATAAACAGAACCAAAGACAAAAACCACATGATTATCTCAATAGATGCAGAAAAGACCTTTGACAAAATTCAACAATGCTTCATGCTAAAAACTTTCAATAAATTAGGTATTGATGGGACGTATCTCAAAATAATAAGAGCTATCTATGACAAACCCACAGTCAATATCATACTGAATGGGCAAAAACTAGAAGGATGCCCTTTGAAAACGGGCACAAGACAGGGATGCCCTCTCTCACCACTCCTATTCAACATAGTGTTGGAAGTTCTGGCCAGGGCAATTAGGCAGGAGAAGGAAATAAAGGGTATTCAATTAGGAAAAGAGGAAGTCAAATTGTCCCTCTTTGCAGATGACATGATTGTATATCTAGAAAACCCCATTGTCTCAGCCCAAAATCTCCTTAAGCTGATAAGTAACCTCAGCAAAGTCTCAGGATACAAAATCAATGTACAAAAATCACAAGCATTCTTATACACCAATAACAGACAAACAGAGAGCCAAATCATGAGTGAACTCCCATTTGCAATTGCTTCAAAAAGAATAAAATACTTAGGAATCCAATTTACAAGGGACATGAAGGACCTCTTCAAGGAGAACTGCAAACCACTGCTCAATGAAATAAAAGAGGATACAAACAAATGGAAGAACATTCCATGCTCATGGGTAGGAAGAATCAATATCATGAAAATGGCCATACTGCCCAAGGTAATTTATAGATTCAATGCCATCCCCATCAAGCTACCAATGACTTTCTTCACGGAATTGGAAAAAACTACTTTAAAGTTCACATGGAACCAAAGAAGAGCCTGCATCACCAAGTCAATCCTAAGCCAAAAGAACAAAGCTGGAGGCATCACCCTACTTGACTTCAAAGTATACTACAAGGCTACAATAACCAAAACAGCATGGTACTGGTACCAAAACAGAGATATAGACCAATGGAACAGCACAGAGCCCTCAGAAATAATGCCGCATACCTACAACTATCTGATCTTTGACAAACCTGACAAAAACAAGGAGTGGATTCCATATTTAATAAATGGTGCTGGGAAAACTGGCTAGCCATATGTAGAAAGCTGAAACTGGATCCCTTCCTTACACCTTATACAAAAATTAATTCAAGATGGATTAAAGACTTAAATGTTAGACCTGAAACCATAAAAACCCTAGAAGTAAAACTAGGCATTACCATTCAGGATATAGGCATGGGCAAGGACTTCATGTCTCAAACAACAGAAACAATGGCAACAAAAGACAAAATTGACAAATGGGATCTAATTAAACTAAAGAGCTTCTGCACAGGAAAAGAAACTGCCATCAGAGTGAACAGGCAACCTACAAAATGGGAGAAAATTTTTGCAACCTACTCATCTGACAAAGGGCTAATATCCAGAATCTACAACGAACTTAAAGATATGTACAAGAAAAAAACAAACAACCCCATCAAAAAGTGGGCGAAGGATATGAACAGACACTTCTCAAAAGAAGACATTTATGCAGCCAAAAGACACATGAAAAAAATGCTCATCATCACTGGCCATCAGAGAAATGCAAATCAAAACCACAATGAGATACCATCTCACACCAGTTAGAATGGCAATCATTAAAAAGTCAGGAAACAACAGGTGCTGGAGAGGATGTGGAGAAATAGAAACACTTTTACACTGTTGGTGGGACTGTAAACTAGTTCAATGATTGTCGTAGTCAATGTGGCGATTCCTCAAGTATCTGGAACTAGAAATACCATTTGACCCAGCCATCCCATTAGTGGGTATATAACCAAAGGACTAAAAATCATGCTGCTATAAAGACACATGCACACGTATGTTTATTGTGGCACTATTCACAATAGCAAAGACTTGGAACCAACCCAAATGTCCAACAACAATAGACTGGATTGAGAAATTGTGGCACATATACACCATGGAATACTATGCAGCCATAAAAAATGATGAGTTCATGCCCTTTGTAGGGATATGGATGAAATTGGAAATCATCATTCTCAGTAAACTATCGCAAGGACAAAAAACCAAACACTGCAAGTTCTCATTCATAGATGGGAATTGAACAATGAGAACACATGGACACAGGAAGGGGAACATCACCCTCTGGGGACTGTTGTGGGGTGTGGGGAGGGGGAAGGGATAGCATTAGGAGATATACCTAATGCTAAATGACGAGTTAATGGGTGCAGCACACCAGACTGGCACATGTATACATATGTAACTAACCGGCACATTGTGCACATAAACTCTAAAACTTAAAGTATAATAATAATAATAATAATAATAATAATAATAATAATAATAATAAAATAAAATGAAAAAATGAAAAATTTGTTTGCCTTGTAAATAAACTACCAAAAAAAAAGGAAAAACAAGAGGCAGATTATTTGTGGAGATAAGTCTTCCCCTTATCAATGAGTAAAGATTTTTGCCCTTTAAAAATTTTTTAAGTCATGATTTTAGGTAAATGAATGACTTACGTTGACATGGAATTCTATTTCACAACATCAAGTGTTTAAACCTTTAATATATTTAATAGGCTTCCCCAAATCAAACTTCAACTTCAAAATTTTCTTTTCTGACCTATAACTTTGGGATACTACAGAGGCCCCTGAAGCACCCAAAAGAGAGGTAAACAGGACTATTTAACATGTTAAGTCACATGGCTAACACTGTCAAAATAAAAACTAATGTTGAACCTTCTTTAGGTTATATTCAGTGTATGTCATCAATCCATTCTAAAATTGTATAGGATTTCTAAAATTCTTGTATTTTTTTTTTTTCTGAGATGGAGTCTTGCTCTGTCACCCAGGCTGGAGTACAGTGGTGCAATCTCGGCTCACTGCAACCTCCACCTCCCGGGTTCATGCCATTCTCCTGCCTCAGCCTCCTGAGTATCTGGGACTACAGGCACCCACCACCATGCCAGGCTAATTTTTGTATTTTTAGTAAAGACGGATTTCACCATGTTAGCCAGGATGGTCTCGATTTCCTGACCTCGTGATCCTTCCACCTCAGCCTTCCAAAGTGCTGGGATTACAGGCATGAGCTACCACATCCACCCTAATTATGGTTATTAAGTCATTGTAGACCACAGAAATAACCAAACTTCCTTGTCAATTGTCTTTAACTGTAACTATTTAAAGTCATTTCCACAGTTAATTGCTTAATGGTGATGCAGTTTCTAAAAACTTCACAAGCATGCAAAATTCTAGAATATGGTGTCTCTTAGAAGATTCATGAAAGAATGAAAAGGATCCTGAAAAACACTCGTGAACACAGATTTCTAATAACTTTAATATCATGGGTAAAAATTCCCCATAAGTTCCCCGATACCCCAAGAATTGGACTGGTTAAGAATTCTCAAAAGTTAGGCTGGGTGCAGCTGCTCATGTCGGCAATCCCAGCACTTTGGGAGGCCAAGGCCAGTGGATCACTTGAGGTCAGGAGTTTGAGACCAGCCTGGCCAACGGTGAAACCCCACCTCTACTAAAAATATAAAAATTAGCCGGGTGCGGTGGTATGTGCCTGTAATCCCAGCTACTCTGGAGGCTGAGGCAAGAGAATTGCATGAACCCAGGAGGCGGAGGTTGCAGTGAGCCAAGATTGTGACACTGCACTCCAACCTAGGTAACAGAGTGAGACTCTGTCTCAAAAAAAAAAAAAAATCCCAAAAGTTTAATAAAAAGACCAACTGGTTTATAAAACTACTAACCTAAGTAAAACAAAAATTGTATACCAAGGAAATATTTTGCCACATTTGCAAGCTAAATCACCAATATTGAAATTGTTTAGATATATAATTTAAATAAACTCCATGGTCTAAGTCAAATCACCTATAACTACTCATCAGTTACCAGTGCCATGCACCTAATTTGGAGAAACAGCTGGTATTCAAGAGGATGTAAGTCTAATGTTAATTAAGCATAGACTTATGAAGAACCAGGATGGCCACCTTATCCTTCTTAAGTCCTTAAAACTTTTGTTATTAAAAGTTCTGCATTCCATAACTCATCAGGGAAAGAGAAAATGATCCAAATTAAATATATTGGTGTGGTGATTTCTAAACTGCTAAAATAGTTTATAACCAATGTTTGGTTTGTCAAACCTATATTCCTAGGAAAACAATAAAAACTTCAGGTACATTTGGTTACCTGATGGGCCATTTAAACATTTTATAAAGGGATTTCATTCAGTTGTCATTTTCAGTGCATGTTTTCTGATTGTATAAAAGCTCTTCCATGCGAGAGAGTTGATGTTAAAATAGTAGATTATTACCCTGAAATGTATTTTCACCAGGTAAAGAAAGCCTTTTATGGTTCACTGACGACAGTCAACCCCTGCAAAATCTAGAATCTGATGACTGGATCTTCTGAGAACATCAGAGAAGGACTGCCCTTGCCATCCACATGACAGCAAAACTTTAAAACCTTAAACTTTGGGTTCATAGTCTCACAACTCAGAAGGGTCCTTCCACACTTGGAACCATATACCCACTGGAACCCTTAAGGTAAAGCTAACAAGGACAGTTCCCCCCTAGAAGAAGATGGCATCCTTAATGTGAACAGCTTTTCCCAAGATCACAGATCAAGACTTCTCTACTATCATGAGACACTTATCTGAAGTATCTGTGCAGCTGCTAACACTTATAACATGTGGAGAAAACATGGGGTATTATAAAGATTTGGTTGTAGGGAATTAACAGAAAAACCCACTTAGTTAAGCAAGTAAACTCTTTATCTAATTCATTCTTTAATCTATTTGATTTTAGGTGGTTTGATTTATGGGGACCCTGAGTTAGGAGCATATACCAAATTCTTGGTGTTATCCCAATAGTCATAAGAGTCTCCCTGGTGCACTGTAATTACTCAAATGTTTTAAGAGTTTGCATGCAGGCATCTCTAAAATATCAAATGGTATCTCTTCAACTGGAATGACAAGAGATTAAAAAAACAAGTGCAACCATAAGGACACCATAACCTATGAGTGACATGCTAAACCGGAAACCCAAAACAATGAGAGTGACATGCTAAACCAGAAACCCAAAACAATGGGAGTGATGTACTAAAACTGGAACCCAAAACAATGGGAGTGACGTGCACTGAAACCAGAACCCAAAACAATGGGAGTGACGTGCTAAACCAGAAACCCAAAACAATGGGAGTGACTTGCTAAAACTGGAACCCAAAACAATAGGAGTGACGTGCTAATACCAGAAATGAAAACAATGGGAGTGATGTGCTTAAACTGGAACCCAAAACAATGGGAGTGACCTGCTAAACCAGAAACCGAAAACAATGGGAGTGACGTGTAAAACCAGAAACCAAAACAATGGGAGTGATGTGCTTAAACTGGAACCCAAAACAATGGGAGTGACCTGCTAAACCAGAAACCCAAAACAATGGGAGCATCCTGCTAAACCAGAAACTGAAAACAATGGGAGTGACCTGCTAAACCAGAAACCCAAAACAATGGGAGTGACGTGTAAAACCAGAAACCCAAAACAATGGGAGCATCCTGCTAAACCAGAATCCCAAAACAATGGGAGTGACATGCTAAACCAGAAAACCAAAACAATGGGAGCGTCCTGCTAAACCAGAAACCCAAAACAATGGGAGTCACGTGATAAAACCAGAAACCCAAAACAATGGGAGTGACGTGCTAAAACCTGGAAACCCAAAACAATGGGAGTGAGGTGCCAAAACCAGATACACAAAACAATGGGAGTGACGTGCTAAAACCAGATTCCCAAAACAATGGGAGCATCCTGCTAAACCAGAAACCCAAAACAATGGGAATGACGTGCTAAAATCGGAACCCAAAACAATGGTAACTAAGAGTGATGCTAAGGCCCTACATTTTGGTCACACTCTCAACTAAGTGAGAACTTGACTGAAAAGGAGGATTTTTTTTTCTAAGACAGAGTCTTGGTCTGTCCCCCAGAGTGGAGTGCAGTGGCACGATCTCGGCTCACTGCAAGCTCCGCCTCCCGGGTTCAGGCCATTCTCCTGCCTCAGCCTCCTGAGTAGCTGTGACTACAGGCACCCGCCACCACACTTGGCTAATTTTTTGTATTTTTAGTAGAGATGAGGTTTCACCGTATTAGCAAGGATGGTCTCAATCTCCTGACCTCGTGATCTGCCCACCTCAGCCCCACAAAGTGCTGGGATTACAGGTGTGAGCCACCGCACCCAGCCAAAAGGAGGAATTTTTTAAGCAAAATTATGGGAGGCCATTGTTTTGAACTAAGCTCATGCAATAGGTCCCAACAGACCAAACCAAACCAAAATGGAGTCACTCATGCTAAATGTAACATAATCAAACTAAGACTTTAAGGAAACACATAAATCCTAGAACAAACCAGGTTTTGTTTTTCTCCTGTAAACAGGATGTTCCAGCATAAGAAGATATCTTCTACTCAAGTCCTTGTTCCACCTTTTCAAATCTCACTGGTCTATTTCCCAATGGGTTTCTAAACCAAGTAAGTACATTTGCAATGGTAATAGTGACACCAGTGACTGAAGTTTTGGCCAATCTCTCAAAATTGAGAAAATAACCAAAGGGAAGGCATTGTTAAAGTGAACTAAGTATGACCTGAGAAGGACTCCATAATTATATATATGAGTCCTTGTGGATGAACTGCAACCTACTTTAATAGGTATACAAGAATGAAAAACTAACTTGAGAGTATGCACCTGGAACAACAGCTACATCTTGGCCAATCCCAGTGGCCAAACTTCAACCACTCAGGCACTGCCAAATGTTCAAACTGTGTTCAAACAAGGCAAATGCTGAGTTGTTTCTGTACCTCACTTCCGATTTCGGTATGCCATTTCCCTTTTGTCTATAAATCTTCTTCCACCACATGACTGTGCTGGAGTCTCTGTGAATCTGCTGTGATTCTGGGGACCGTCTGATTCGTGAATCATTTATTGCTCAATTAAACTCCTTTAAAGTTTTTCTTTTAACAGAACTAACACAGAAGAATTTCCAGATCATGACCAGACGTTTTGTAATATCCAACCTTGTATTAACATGAATAGACTCTTCCTTAGCTGAGAAAACCAGACAAACTCCATTTGGCTCCTTCATTTACAAGACATCAAGGGCTCCTTACCCACCCCCTTTCCTCAAGTACTTTAACTTGTGCAAGCTGATTTTCAACATATCAAAGAGTGCAATTAACTGATAAAGTGCTGAGACAAGCGATGTCCGCAGTTCCCAGCAAATTACTCAGAGATAGTATCATAAAGCCCCCACATTTGTCCGGCAGATAATGCCCAGAGCCCCTTCACCTATCACTTTGTGGTGAACTTAAAGCCCCTGCACCTGGAACAGTTTGTTTTCCTGTAACCATAAGTCTTTTTAACTTTTTTGTCTGTTTTTTTCTTCTGTAAAGTTGCTGCAGCTAGAATCACCCCTCCCCTCTCTAAACCAAAGTATAAAAGAAAATCTATTCCCTTCTTCGGGGCCAAGAGAATTTTGTGCATTAGCCATCTCTCAGTCACCGGCTAATAAAGGACTCCCGAATTCATCTCAAAGTGTGGCGTTTCTCTTTAACTCACTCAGGTATGACAGTTTCAACTATGGTAGAAGACTCGAGTAAGGCAAATACAGTCCCCCTAAATTTGACTATTATTTAGGTTAATGGTGAGTTTAGAGGAAATAAGTTAAGACTACACAGAGTGGGCTAAAGTGCAAATAAACACTGGAAATATTTCCCAGAAAATATGACTTTGAACAGGCTGCTGCACACCCTGCATGTACAGATAAACTAAGAAAAAGGTGTGGAGAGTTATTTAAGGACCTATGGTTAACTCAGTCCTCAAGATGTTCCGGGTTTCATCCATGAATCAAGGAGGACCTCCCAAAAGCTGTTTGGGACCACACTCTTTGAGCAAGGAGCCTACCTTACGATGGAAGCTGTGCTTTAGTGGCCGATGACCATTTCCACTGCACAACACACTGTGCTTTAGCGGCAGATGACCATTTCCACTGCACAACACTACAAGTGGTTACTGCCAGGCCGGTGTGAAATATGTTCCAGCACATAATCAATGTCACCAATGAAGGTGGTGGTTCAGACTTGGTGCACACAAGCTTTCCTGTCCCACAAGAACACAGCATGCTCTCTTCTTGGATTCCATTCCAATCACGTAACAAATATGACTGCCTTTTTTGTCTCGGCATCAGAAAGATCAGAGGAAAATTTGCACTCAACTTAGACAACTCTAAGCTCTTATAACCTGCCTATATCTACAGGTCAGCTTTATCTTATTTATGTATATTTCCTTCAACTTGAGTTTTACTTATTTCTACTTTTCCTTTTTAATTCACAGACACCCATAAACTCAGAAAATACAGTGTAAAACAAACTGAAGAACAAATAAACAACTCACCAGAGATTTATTCATTTCCTGTTGCTCTTGGAAACACCCAGAGGACACTGGAAACATAGCTGGGATAGAAGGCAAATGACGTGGATTAAGGAGAGAACTGGTGTGGTGTGCTCCCAGATTCTTCTGCCCAACACTCTAGACACATTACCTGGGAAAGCCCGCCTCCCTCCTGAAAAAGAAAAACTTCGCCATGGAAGAAGAGTCCTTCATGCCTCATTAGGGGCAGCAAAGACTCAAGTTAAGATAAGATACATCTACAAGTACATTAATTGGTAGACATTAGATGCACAATTTATTTTTGAATAAAAATATGTATTACCTACTAATTTAGTAACAATATTATCTAAAGATATAATCTAATAATTTAATACAAAGAAACATTATAAGTTCACTAAAATAAATATTATAGAAATATACTGGGCCGTATTAACTATTTTCCTATTAGTATGTAGATTCCACAAATAACTTCATATGAGTGTTCCCATGACAGTATATCTTGCTTTTCTATACCTCAACATCATGGAAAGTGCATTTGCAAACCAGCAATTTTGACCTACAGTTACGTTTTTTAAAATGTACATAATATGTACTTCCTGCAGTACACCATTGTACTCATGTTTCCCAATAACACCTTTCCTTCTATCCAAGCCCTCATATTATGCTCTGACAATAAATTGGGCTTTTCCATCTGACTTGTCCAGTGAATGGACAATGGAAAATGTGATGCAAATATCCATTGGTTCTTCCCTTTTTGGACACAGTCAAATTGTGAAGAGGTCTGGAGCTACCATGTTGGAGACACAGGGCCTAGCCAAGAGTCACCACAAACCACCAGATTGTGAAGGAAACTATCTTAAACCAACCAGACTCAGTCAAGTCACCAGGTGACTGAGGCCTTTTTGTGATCCAGGCAACACAAATATATCAACTACCCAGCTGAACCCACCACACCAAAATGCAGATCCACAGAACTTCAAACAAATAAAATGGTGATTGTTTTTTATAAGCCAGTAAGGTTTAATTAGTTCCTTAAACAGCAAGTATTAACTGTTACACCTAAGTGAACAGAATTCATTTCTGTGTTTTTAACAAAATTACGTAGGGGGAGAAAATCTTAAATTACAAATCAAATACAATCAATAGAACTTCGCAATCTAATGCTAAATTTGGTGATGGACTAGGTTTAATATATCTCAGACGCTGGAAAAATTGAGCTAAGGTTGAAGGAATGGGACTGTGTTTGGAGAGTATTTTAATCTTCTCAAGTATGACAGGTCACTCCTGTACCCCAGACCACACTTTCAGGCCCCTTCAAATAAGGAATATTTCCTAAGTCCTTGCCTGTTCTTCTCAGCTGAATTCACCTCAACCTTCTGAAAGTTCTTCCAAACCTTCTACTATCACCTAGTCTTTGCAAATCTTGTGCATTCTAGGGAGTAGAATTAATATTTCCTGAGCGAGGAAAACTGGGATCTTCACCTGTGACCTTTTTTCCTCCTCTGAAGCACCAGTGAGAGGTTAGACCAGAGGGCTGTTCTTTCAAGTGCGCTTCTTATTCATAGGGAACCCTCCCTTTCAAACTTTGTAACACACAGTTAAGACTGAAGTACCCTTAAGGCTGACGACCATCATCCATTACACCATCTCCCTCGCGGAATCAGTGAGTTCTTCCCTGGAAACTAGGTCTCATATAAACTTCTGTAAATGCGACCCAGGAGGACTAGGCAGGTCACACAGTGAAGGAGGTAACCAGAAACTTCACTTGCTAAAGAGACACCAGGAAACCCAACTAATACAAACGGCAAGTTTAAGACTAGAGGTGCACGCGTTTCGCACTACTCCTCTGGGAATGGGGAACGTCTCCCGAGAACTGTGTGTTAGCACCGGGACACATGGGCAAACTGAGTGACATGCGGGTTGGTAACCGGGTCCCTCAGCGGCAGGACAGGAGCTTGGCCTGCAGACTCCAGGCCCAGGGCCACCAGCCTCGCCTACCCGCTCCTGCACCTCTAGAACCCGCTTCACTGCCAGGACCCCACGCCTGTCCTCCCAGCCCCCGCCAGGGTCCGCGGCCCACACCTGCACTTCAGGCCCTGCCCTCCCGCGATGCGCCCACGCGTCTGCTCCCACAACTAGGGAACACTGGTCTGGCCCCCCGGGATCCCCTGAGGCCCACGGGTTCCTCTTCGCCCTCGCACCGACCCGCAGGGACATAGAACCAAGCCCCAAGCCGGCCCAGCTACAGGACCGCCTCTGGGTGCCGCACTTCCGGAGGAAAATGGCGGAGTGGGCCGGGCGGCGCAAGCGCAGAGAGAAAAGCTGGTTCCCAAGGTCCTTGATGCTAAAATCATTGGATGGTGACACTACATTTCCCATGAGGCTCTGCGGTCCCCCGTTAGGAACCTACGCAGGACATTCTGTTTTGCCCAGCAGTTGAGTTCAGTTACCCAGACACCCGGACTTAATGGATCAGGACTGGTCCCAAACCAGGTGACACAGATGTGGCATTCTGGTTCTTTATTAAATCCTGGTTTCACAGCCTGGGACATTGTGAAAATAATGGAGAAATTTCAATAGAGGCCAATTGGTCTATGCTATTAATGAGTAACTTTTTTTTTTTTGGAGACGGAGTCTCACTCTGTCGCCCAGGCTGGAGTGCAATGGTGCAATCTCGGCTCACTGCAACCTCCGCTTCCCGGGTTCAAGTGATTCTCCTGCCTCAGCCTCCTGAGTAGCTGGGATTACAGGCGCAAGCCACCACACTCGCCTAATTTTTGTATTTTTAGTAGAGACGGGTTTTCACCATGTTGGTCAGGCTGGTCTCCAACTCCTGACCTCGCGAGCCGCCCTCCTCGGCCTCCCAAAGTGCTGGGATTACAGGCGTGAGCCACTGCTCCCAGCCCTCAAGTCTATTTTTTATAGATGCATTCGAAAGCATGAAAAAAATCATGTCTCTATTTTACTTTAAAATTTTAAAAACACCACTAATGAATATGGTAATTCTCTTCCAATCCGTTATCTTTTCTCTCACTAAACTAATTTGTGAGCCTTCAATTTACACAGTTAGAAAATATGCTCTAGTGCATATACTAGGATAAAATAACAGGGTCATAAGACAGGTGCACTCCATAGTCTTTGTGACAACTTACACTTCCAGTGTCTGATAAATATTTGCCTGCAAACTTCCACGTTTCATCCATCCATCAATCAATCAAATCTACCTATCTTTATTTATTTATTGTGAGAAAGACCTGAAATTTGCCTTTCCTTCCCTGATTTCTGCCACAAACTAGGCAAGGAATTCTGCCTAGGGGTTTCGCAGAGCTCCAGCTACCACTGAGGTTCCTAACAGGGAAACTCAGGCTTGAATGCTCAGGGTTGATGTGGGAGTGCGTGTGAAACAGGGGTGGGGTGAAAGGGCAGTGACGTTTGTAGGTGGGCAGATGAGGGTGTGAAGGGCTTTCAGGTAAAAGGCACACAGGAAACTGGGAGAGGCAGCGAAAGCACCTCACGCCTCAGATCACCAGCAGACGCTCCCACCAGTGCCATGACAGTTTGCCAATGCCATGGCACCACGGGAAGTCACCAACCCTTGCCATAGAAACAGCAGAAGTTGCTGCCCATTTCTAGCTATTTCCGAATAACCCACCCCTTAATTAGCATGCCATTAAAAGTGAATTATAAAAATGACTACAAGCCACCCCTAGGCTGCTGCTCTGGGAGCACAACCCACGGAGGGCTCCCTGCCCTGCCGGAGTGGACGCAGGGCTGTAACACCGCCAATGCCTCCGTAGAGCTGCTTTCTTCCACCACAGGCTTGCTTTTGGATTTCTTCCTGAGTGACGCCAAGAACCTGCCCTTCCTCAGTGTGACTCTTGCCTAAAACCTATCCCTGGTATTCTCTTTTCCTAAGCATGCCCTGACTTGTTCTTTCATCTCCTCTGATCTTGCAATTGGTCCCCAGTGACTCTATTCTGCAGATCCAGAAAACTCAACCTTAATCTTCCCAGAGCCCTGTTGTCTCCAATATTGGAATCTCTAGCCTTGTTTTCTCAGACGCCTAGATTACAGACCTCTCTCTTGAACACCTATTGGTATGGTATCTGGGGATCCCTTAAATACACGGTGATTGGCAGGGGTTACATAGCGGAAATCAGTGCCTGAAATTCGCCTTCCAGGATATGGACTGTCATTCCCTCTCTTGGTGGGCCTCAGTCTCTTATCCATAAAAGTAGAGATTGTAATACTCATTTGAATTGCAGATACCTCAACCCGAACCCACCTAATATAATGTAAAAACCAAGAATGCAACCCCTTTCCTCACCCCGTGAAGGAAAAGCCCTCAGAGCCAAGGAGAGAAGGCTCAGGGATGGTATCTGGGTGTTTCCAACGCTAACCATGTATTGTGGTTTTTAGTGTTCAAGTTTAAGCTTCCCCAGCTTTAATTCTATTGTAACAAGATTTATTTTTGTAATTCCATTTTTGGATTCTTGATTTCTTGATAAATAAATACAGTTATTTTTGTATACCAATCTTATATAGTGTTATATTCTTAAATTTGTTCATGAGTCCTAATACTTTTCAGTAAATTTCTTACGATTTTCTAAATGCAAGATCATGTCATCTCTACATAAAGACAACTGTACTTCTTCCTTTCCAATATAGGTGCCGTTTATTTATTTACGTTGCCAAGTTGTCCCAGCTACTACTGTTATCAAGTAAAAGGGTCTCACTGCCCAAAGCACAAGAAGCCGGTACCATGACACTGAGTTTTCGAGAAAAGAAAAATTTTAAAGGCAAACCAAAACCTATGGGGTACAGGTCGGGTGCAGTGGCTCATGCCTGTAATCCCAGCACTTTGGAAGGCCGAGGCGGGCGGATCACAGGGTCAGGAGACTGAGACCATCTTGGCTAACACGGTGAAACCCCGTCTCTACTAAAAATACAAAAAACAAAAATTAGACAGGTGTGAAGGCGGGTGCCTGTAATCCCAGATACTCGGGAGGCTGAGGCGGGAGAATGGCGTGAACCCGGGAGGCGGAGCTTGCAGTGAGCCGAGATCGCGTCACTGCACTCCAGCCTGGGCAACAGAGCTAGACTCCGTCTCAAAAAAAAAAAAAAAAAAAAGCTATGGGATACAGTAAAAACAGTACTACAGGGCTAAGAGGTAAGTTTATAGAAAAAAGCATCTACATCAAAAAAAGTAGAAAAGCTTCAAATAAACAACCTAATAATACATCTTAAATAATTAGAAAAGCAAGAGCAAACCAAAACCAAAATTAGTAGAAGGAAACATAGCAAATATCGGAGCAGAAATAAATGAAATTGAAATTTAAAAATATAAAATATCAATGAAATCAAGAGTTAATATTTTTAAAAGACCAACAAAGTCAACAAACATTTAACCAGACTAAGAAAAAAGAGAGAAGACTCAAATACATAAAACCAGAGATTAAAAAGGAGACACTATAACTGATACTGCGGAAGTTCAAAAACTCATTAGAAACTATTACGACCGACTATATTCCAATAAATTGAAAAACCTGGAAGAAATGGCTGGGCACCGTGGCTCATGCCTGTAATCCCAACACTTTGGGAAGCCAAGGCAGTTGATCACCTGAGGTCAGGAGTTCAAGACCAGCCTGGCCAACATGGTGAAACCCCATCTCTACTGAAAATACAAAAATTAGCCAGGCATGGTGGCATGCACCTGTACTCCCAGCTACTCCAGAGGCTGAGGCAGGAAAATCACTTGAACCTGGGAGGCAGAGGTTGCAGTGAGCTGAGATTGTACCACGCTGCAGCCTGGGTGACAGAGCAAGACTCCATCTCAAAAAAAAAAAAAAAACCTAGAAGAAATGGATAAATGAAATTGAAGCCATAATAAAACATCTCCTAGCAAAGAAAAGCCTGGATTCAATGGCTTCACTGGCTTCACTGATTAATTTTACCAAACACTGAAGGCAGAATTACTATCAATCCTACTCAAACTATTCCAAAAAACAGAGAAGACTGTAGTATTTCCAAACTCATCCTATGAAAAAGACCATTCATCATGTCTAAGGGGGATTTATACCGAGGATGCCAACATGGTTCAACATATGCAAATCAATGAATGTGACACATCATAACAACAGAATGAAGGCCAAAAACCTTATGATAATTTCAATTGATGCTGAAAAGCATTTAATAAAATTCAACATCCCTGTGATAAAAAGAAACCCTCAAAAAAAACTAGATATAGAGGGAACATACCACAACTCAATAAAAACCATATGCAACAGACCCACAGCCAGTATCATCCTGAACAGGGAAAAGCTTAAAGCCTTTCTTCTAAGATCTGGAACAAGACAGGAATGTCCACTTCCAACACTGTTACTCAACATAGTACTGGAAGTCCTAGCTAGAGCAATTCAGACAAGAGAAAAACAATAAAAGGGATCCAAATTGGAAAGAAGTAAAATTATTACTGTTTTCTTGTTTGCAGATGATTTGATCTTATATTTGGAAAAACCTAAGGACTGCACCAAAAAACTATTAGAACTGATCAACAAATTCAGAGTCACAGGATACAAAATCAAACTACAAAAGTCAGTAGCATTTCTAAATGACAAAAATGAACAATCTAAAGAAGAAAATCAAGAATGTAATACCATTTACAATAACTACAAATAAAATAAAATATCTGGGAATAAACATAACAGAAGAAGTGAAAGATCTCTACAATGAAAACTATAAAACATCGATGCAAAAAAATTAAAGAGGACACCAAAAAAAAAAAAAAGGAAAGGTAGTTCATGTTCATTGATTGGAAGAGTAAATATTGTTAAAATACCCATACTTCACAAAGCATTCAATGCAATCCCTATTGAAATACTAATAACACTCTTCACTGAAATAGAAAAAAAATCCTAAAATTTATACGAAACCATAAAAGACCCAGAATACCAAAAGCCATCCTGAGCAGAAAGAACAATACTGGAAGAATCACATCACCTGACTTTAAATTATAGTACAGAGCAATTGTAAACAAAACAGCATGGTACTGGCATAAAACAGACATGTAGACCAATGGAACAGAATAGAGAACCCAGAAATAAATCCTTACATTTACAATTAACTCATTTTCAATGAAGGTGCCAAGAATATACATGGGGGAGAGGACAGTCTCTTCAACAAATTGTGCTGGGAAAACTAGATATTCATTGGCAGAATAATTAAACTAGAACCCTCTCTTGCACTATATACAAAAATCAAATCCAAATGGGTTAAAGACTTAAATCAAAGACATGAAACTACTGAAAGAAAACATTAGGGAAACTCTCCAGGAAATTGGTCTTGGCACAGATTTCTTGAGTAATACTCCAAAAGCTCAGGCAAACAAAGCTAAAATGAACAAGTGGTATCACATCAAGGTCAAAAGTTTCTGCATAGTAAAGAAAACAATGGGCAAAGTGAAAAGACAATCCACAGAGTGGAAGAAAATATTTGCAAACTATATATCTGACAAGGGATTAATAACCAGAATATATAAGGAGCTCAAACAACTCTATAAGAAAAAAACTAACAATCCAATTATTTAAATGGGCAAAAGATCTGAACAGACATTTCTCAAAAGAAGGCACACAGGTCAGGCACAGTGGCTCACACCTGTAATTCCAGCACTTTGGGGAGCCAAGACGGGTGGGCCACTTGAGCCCAGGAGTTCAAGACCAACCTGAACAACATAGCAAATAATTTTAAAAACTACCTGGGCATGGTGATGCCTGCCTGTGGTCCCAGCTACTCAGGAGGCTGAGGTGGGAGGATTGCTTGAACCCTGGCAGTCAACACTACATTAAGCCATGATCATACCACTGCACTCCAGCCTGGGTGACAGAGTGAGACGCTGTCTCAAAAAATGAGCAAAAACAAAAAAGAAGATATATAAATGTCAAATAGGTATATGAAAAGAAGCTCAATATCATTGATCATCAGAGGAATTGAAATCAAAACTACAATAAGATATCATCTTACCCCATTAAAATGGCTTTTATGCAAAAGACAGGCAATAACAAATGCTTGCAAGAATGTGGGGAAAAGGGAACACTCCTACTCTGTTGGTGGGAATGTAAATTAGTATATTCACTATGGAGAAAAATATGGAGGTCCCTCAAAAAATTAAAAATAGAACTATCATATGATCCACTGCTGAGTATATATCCAAGAGAGGGAAAAATAGTATATCAAAGAGATATCTGCATTCCCATATTTATTTCAGCATTATTCATAATAGCCAAGATTTGGAAGCAACCTAAGTGTGCATCAACAGATGAAGGGATAAAGAAAATGTAGTACATATACACAATGGAGAACTCTTCAGCCATGAAAAAGAATAAGATTCTGTCATTTGCAACAACATGGATGGAACTAGAGGACATTATGTTAAGTACAATGAGCCAGGCACAGAAAGACAGACTTTGCATGTTCTCACTCATTTGTGGGAGCTAAAAATTAAAACAACTGAACTCATCAAGATAGAGAGTAGACTGAGAGTTTCCAAAGGCTGGGAAGAGTAGTGGTGTTACGGGATCTTTGGGGTGTTACTTTTCTGGACAGAAACCTCTATGGCTGGTGGCACCTTTGCCCGAGTTTTGCTGGGCCCCGCACTCTCAGCCTGGCAGGCTGTGCTCAGCTCATGCTACCACGTTGGATCCCATGCCTGCCAAGGGAGACTGCGTGGAGTGGCAAGGGGTGTGTGAGTGAGCATGGGGTCTGGCCACTGTGCAGTCAGATCTGCTGGCTGCTGCAGTGGGGCAGGTAGCTCCAGGTGCCAACACGGGCGCCAGCTCTCCACAAGGCTGTGGCTGGACCACGGGCACTTCAAGCAGCTTCCATAGCTGGCACACTGGGAACACAGTGGCACCCAGAATCTTGGAGATATCAGGAACCAAAGGGCCCCAAAGAAGGAATCACAGCCCTGGCTTGGGGAGCTCCCAGGTCTGGGCTCCCCAAAGGGCCACAGCTCTTCTTTCCTTCTCTTTGCCCACAATGTGGTGAGCAAGCGGCATGTATCAGCCCTGTTTGTGTTACAGCTCTTTCAACCTCTTCCCTAGGATTTGTCATAATTAATTCCCATATCGTCTTATTTTTTTACATGTGTTTCAACTTCAGAAGATGTATGGATCTAAACACAACATGATGTGTTAGCTAGCTGCCATATGAGTTTCTCCTTGTTTCACCACTATATAGCCTAAAGTTATTCCGTCATCCATGACTATCCTGGCTAAAGAGTCTGAAGATCTTTATTTGGTAGCTATGGCTTCAGCTAGTTCACTTGCTAAGTTACCTAGAGTGGTTGACAGATTTCTAATTATACGTTCATGAGAGGTTACTCCCCACCATTGCAAGAGACTTCTGCCAAACATAGGCCAAAATTCATCTCCTTGGTTTGCAGGTACGGTTTGTCTAATCCTGGAAAATAATTTCGATGAACTACTTCAGCGTTCAGAAACATTGGAGTTATAAATAGAAAAAGGAAGAGCCACATAACCTAATAGACAATTACCTCTCATATGTCAGTGGTCAACACATTCATAAGCCCATGTGTGCTTGATCCAGGGACCACACAGGGTCCCTGATGGATTCTGAAATTTAAGGCTTTGGTTTACTGGTAACAGAGACAGGTTAAAGTACATGTCTTCAGTCTTGAGTAGAGTGTAATCAGTCTGATTTCTTCTTTTTTTTTTTAATGAGACAAACATCAGGTAAAGACCTTGACAAGAAGGAAGAGAAATCCCGAGATTCTATAATCATAATAATCGAATTGTAATTGCTAATTTAAGTAGTCCTTCAAAAATACATCTCATTCCTGACAGGATAAAACAAGTTTTATAAAATATATTATATCTGGGTTCACTAGGGAACACTTGGAGCCAAGAAATAATTCTGGATTCAGCCCAAATTATAGGCAAATAATAAAAACTCGGAAAAAATGATCAGGGCTGGAATCTAATAGCATATGTCACAGTTTTCTTTTGGAACATAAATTTTCTCTCTCTAGTCCATCATTTTATCAAAGACAAATCATAGTAGGACAAATTCCTGTGCAAAGTAAGTTTTAGTCTTATCATACCTGGCCTGATTATTTGCATAAAGTGCAGCAAGAATATTTATTGACCATATAGGCTTCTTAAAATTGGCTTTGTTGGAAGTTTTTAATAAGGAATCTTAGACTTTTAAAAGCCTTGAGGCTAGCCAAGTCAAAGATTTGCATCAGACTGTGTCTGTAATACTTTTTTTTAACCTACTTTTTTTTATTATACTTTAAGTTGTGGGGTACACGTGCAGAATGCACAGGTTTGTTACATAGGTATACATGTGCTGTGGTGGTTTGCTGCACCCATCAACCCATCACCTATATTAGGTATTTGTCCTAATGCTTTCCCTCCCCCCGCCCCCACCCCCCAACACGCCCCAGTGTGTGATGTTCCCCTCCCTGTGTCCTTGTGTTCTCGTTGTTCAACTCCCACTTATGAGTGAGAACATGTGGTGTTTCATTTGCTGTTCTTGTGTTAGTTTGCTGAGAATGACAGTTTCCAGCTTCATCCATGTCCCTACAAAGGACATGAACTCATCCTTTTTTATGGCTGCATAGTATTCCATGGTGTATATGTGCCACATTTTCTTTATCCAGTCTATAATTGATGGGCATTTGGGTTGGTTCCAAGTCTTTGTTATTGTGAACAGTCCTGCGATAAACATACGTGTGCATGTGTCTTTATGGTAGAATGATTTATAATCCTTTGGGTATATACCCAGTAATGGGATTGCTGGGCCAAATGGTATTTCTAGTTCTAGATCCTTGAGGAATAGCCACACTGTCTTCCACAATGGTTGAACTAATTTACACTCCCACCAACAGTGTAAAAGCATTCCTATTTCTCCACACCCTCTCCAGTATCTGTTGTTTCCTGACTTTTTAGTGATTGTGATTCTAACTGGCATGAGATGGTATCTCATTGTGGTTTTGATTTGCATTTCTCTAATGACTAGTGATGATGAGCTTTTTTTCATATGTTTGTTGGTTGCATAATTGTCCTTTTTTAAGAAGTGTATGTTCACATCCTTTGCCCACTTTTTGATGGGATTGTTCTTTCTTGTAAATTTGTTTAAGTTCTTTGTAGATTCTGGATATTAGCCCTTTGTCAGATGGATAGATTGCAAAAATTTTCTCCCATTTTGTAGGTTACCCGTTCACTCTCATAGTTTCTTTTGCTGTCCAGAAGCTCTTTAGTTTAATTAGGTCCCATTTGTCAATTTTGGTTTTTTTGCCATTGTTTGTGGTGTTTTAGTCATGAAGTCTTTGCCCATGCCTATGTCCTGAATGGTATTGCCTAGGTTTTCCTCTAGGGTTTTTATGGCTTTAGGTATTAAGTTTAAGTCTTTAATCCATCTTGAGTTAATTTTTATATAAGGTGTAAGGAAGGGATCCAGTTTCAGCTTTCTGCCTAAGGCTAGCCAGTTTTCCCAACACCATTTATTAAATAGGGAATCCTTTCCCCAGTGCTTGTTTTTCTCAGGTTTGTCAAAGATCAGATGGTTGTAGATATGTGGTGTTATTTCTGAGGGTTCTGTTCTGTTCCTTTGATCTATATATCTGTTTTGGTACCAGTACCATGCTGTTTTGGTTACCGTTGCCTTGTAGTATAGTTTGAAGTCAGGTAGCATGATGCTTCCAGCTTTGTTCTTTTTGCTTAGGATTGTCTTGGCTATTCGGGCTCTTTTTTGATTCCAAGTGAAATTTAAAATATATTTTTCCAATTCCGTGGAGAAAGTCAATGGTAGTTTAATGGGGATAGCAGTGAATCTATAAATTACTTTGGGTAGTATGGCCATTTTCATGATATTGATTCTTCCTATCGATGAGCATGGAATGTTTTTCCATTTGTTTGTGTCCTCTCTTTTTCCTTGAGGAGTGATTTGTAGTTCTCCTTGAAGAGGTCCTTCACATCCTTGTAAGTTGTATTCCTAGGTATTTCATTCTTGTTGTAGCAATGGTGAATGGGAGTTCACTCATAGTTTGGCTCTCTGTTTGTCTGTTATTGGTGAATAAGAAAGCTTGTGATTTTTGCACATTGATTTTGTATCCTGAAACTTTGCTGAAGTTGCTTATCAGCTTAAGGAGATTTGGGGCTGAGACGATGGGGTTTTCTATATATATAATCATGTCATCTGCAAACAGAGACAATTTGACTTCTTCTTTTCCTAATTGAATACGCTTTATTTCTTTCTCTTGCCTGACTACCCTGGCCAGAACTTCCAACACTATGTGGAATAGGAGTAGTGAGAGAGGGCATCCTTGTCTTGTGCTGATTTTCAAAGGGAATGCTTCCAGTTTTTGCACATTCAGTATGTTATTGGCTGTGGGTTTGTCATAAATAGCACTTAATATTTTGAGATATGTTCCATCAATACCAGTTTATTGAGAGTTTTTAGCATGAAGGGCTGTTGAATTTTGTCAAAGGCCTTTTCTGCATCTATTGAGATAATCATGTAGTTTTTGTCATTGATTCCGTTTATGTGATGGGATTACATTTATTGATTTGCATGTTGAACCAGCCTTGCATCCCAAGGATGAAGTCAACTTGGTCATGGTGGACAAGATTTTTGATGTGCTGCTGGATTCAGTTTTCCAGTATTTTATTCAGGATTTCTGCATCGATGTTCATCAGGGATATTGGCCTAAAATTTTCTTTTTTTGTTGTGTCCCTGCCAGGTTTTGGTATCAAGATGATCCTGGCCTCATAAAATGAATTAGGGAGGATTCTCTCTTTTTCTATTGTTTGGAATAGTTTCAGAAGGAATGGTACCAGCTGCTCTTTGTACCTCTGGTAGAATTTGGCTGTGAATCCGTCTGGTACTGGACTTTTTTTCGTTGGTAGGCTATTGATTAATGCCTCAATTTCAGAACTTGTTATTGGTCTATTCGGGAATTTGACTTCTTCCTGGTTTAGTCTTGGTAGTATTCTCTGATGATAATTTGTATTTCTGTGGGATCAGTGGTGATATCCCCTTAATCATTTTCTTATTGCATCTATTTGATTCTTCTCTCTTTTCTTCTTTATAGTTTGGCTAGTAGTCTGTTTTGTTGATCTTTTCAAAAAACCGGCTCCTGGATTCATTGATTTTTTGAAGAGTTTTTCGTGTCTCTATCTCCTTCAATTCTGCTCTGATCTTATTTATGTCTTGTCTTCTGCTAGCTTTTGAATTTGCTTGTTCTTGCTTCTCTAGTTCTTTTAATTTTGATGTTAAGGTGTCAATTTTAGATCTTTCCTGCTTTCTCTTGTGGGCATTTATTGCTATAAATTTCCCTCTACACACTGCTTTAAAAGTGTCCCAGCGATTCTGGTACGTTTTATCTTTGTTCTCATTGGTTTTGAAGAACATCTTTATTTCTGCCTTCATTTCGTTATTTACCCAGTAGTCATTCAGGAGCAGGTTGCCCAGTTTCCATGTAGTTGTGAGGTTTTGAGTGAGTTTCTTAATCCTGTATACTAATTTGAATGCATTGTGGTCTGAGAGACTGTTTGTTATGATTTCCATTATTTTGCATTTCCTGAGGAGTGTTTTACTTCCAATTATGTGGTCAATTTTCGAATAAGTGCAATGTGGTGCTGAGAAGAAGGTACATTCTGTTGATTTGGGGTGGAGAGTTCTGTAGATATCTTTTAGGTCCACTTGGTCCAGAGCTGAGTTCAAGTCGTGGATATTCTTGGTAATTTTCTGTCTCATCTATCTAATATTGACAGTGGAGTGTTAAAGTCTCCCACTATTACTGTGTGGGAGTCTAAGTCTCTTTGTAGGTCTTTAAGAACTTGCTTTATGAATCTGAGTGCTTCTGTATTGGGTGCATATATGTCTAAGATAGTTAGCTCTTCTTGTTGCATTGATCCCTTTACCATTATGTAATGCCCTTCTTTGTCTCTTTTTATCTTTGTTGGCTTAAGATCTCTTTTATCAGAAACTAGGATTGCAACCCCTGCTTTTTGTTGCTTTCCACTTGCTTGTTAAATGTTCCTTCATCCCTTTATTTTGAGCCTATGTGTATGAGATGGGTCTCCTTAATACAGCACATTGATGGGTCTTGACTCTTTATCCAATTTGCCAGTCTGTGTCTTTCAATTGGGGGCATTTAGCTCATTTACATTTAAGGTTAATATTGTTATGTGTGAATTTGATCCTGTCATTATGATACTAGCTGGTTATTTTGCTGATTAGTTGAGGCAGTTTTTCCATAGTGTCAATGGACTTTATAATTTGGTATGTTTTTGCAGTGGCTGTTACCAGTTGTTCCTTTCCATGTTTAGTGCTTCCTTCAGGAGCTCTTGTAAGGCAGTCCTGGTGGTGACAATATCTCTCAGCATTTGCTTGTAAAGGATTTTATTTCTCCTTCAACTATGAAGTTTAGTTTGGCTGGATATGAAATTCTGGCTTGAAAATTCTTTTCTTTAGGAATGTTGTATATTGGCCCCCACTCTCTTCTGGCTTGTAGGCTTTCTGCCAAGAGATCCACTGTTAGTCTGGTGGGCTTCCCTTTGTGGGTAACTCAACCTTTCTCTCTGGCTGCCGTTAATATTTTCTCCTTCATTTCAACCTTGGTGAATCTGATGATTTTGTGTCTTGGGTTTGCTCTTCTTGAGGAGAATCTTAGTGGTGTTCTCTGTATTTCCTGAAGTTGAATGTTGGCCTGTCCTGCTAGGTTGGGGAAGTTCTCCAGGATAATATCCTTAAGAGTGTTTTCCAACTTGATTCCATTCTCTCTGTCACTTTCAGGTACACCAATCAAACGTAGATTCAGTCTTTTAACATAGTCCTCTATTTCTTGGAGGCTTTCTTCATTTCTTTTCCCTCTTTTTTTTCTAATCTTGTCTTCTTGCTTTATTTCATTGAGTTGATCTTCAATCTCTGATATCCTTTCTCCTGCTTGATTGATTCAGCTATTGATATTTGTGTATGCTTCATGAAGTCCTTGTGCTGGGTTTTTCAGCTCCATCAGGTCATTTATATTCTTCTCTAAACTGGTTATTCTAGTTAACAATTTGTCTAACCTTTTTTTTCAGGCTCTTAGCTTCCTTGCATTGGGTTAGAACATGCTCCTTTAGCTCGGAGGAGTTTGTTTTTACCCTCCTTCTGAAGCCTACTTCTGTCAATTCGTCAAACTCATTGTCTGTCCAGTATTGTTCCCTTGCTGGCGGGGAGTTGTGATCTTCTGGAGGAGAAGAGGCATTCTGGCTTTTGGAGTTTTCAGCATTTTTGCACTGGTTTCTCCACATCTTTGTGGATTTATCTACCTTTGGTCTTTGATGTTGGTGATGTCGATACTATTCCTTTCTCTTTGTTAGTTTTCCTTCTAACAGTCAGGTCCCTCTGATGCAGGTTTGCTCGAGTTTGCTGGAGGTCCACTCCAGACCCTGTTTGCATGGGTATCACCAGCGGAGGCTTAGTTGGAAATGCATGAACCACCTGCCTTCTCTGTTGATCTCACTGGGTGCTGCAGGCCGGAGCTGTTCCTATTCAGACATCTTGCCAGCTCTCCTGTAATACTTTAATGAGTGGGTGTAGTCCTCTCTTCTCAAGGTCCCCAAATATCTTGAGGTTCCTGGGCCCGTCAGAAACTGACATTCTTTACTTCTTACCACAAGGACAGCAACTTTGTAAAGGACCCTTGTAGACAGGACATCAAGCCAGTCATTCTAAGGGGCTTTGTATTGGTGCTATAAAGTCAACCTCAATTCCTTAAAGTGGTCTGGTTGTATCTGCCATTCGAGTTAAAGCCTTGATAAAACAAACAGTGTCTCCAATTGAATCCTGTTACCAAAAACAGATTCTTATTGAAATTATGCAAATAATTATATTGCCATAATTTAAGAATGCTCACGAATGGCTTCTGAATTCTGGAGAAATCAGCTAGAGAGACAGATAAATGGCTCAAATTTTTGTTCACAATGTAGTTTATCTAATGTATTGTAAGTTAAAAATAGCTGAAAAGAAAAAAATTCTTGACTTTGGAAAACAAAACATAAAGAGAATCAACAATGTTTCCAATGGAAGGGCCATGAATAAAATCTTTTCCTTCTTTTATAAGTTCAGTCCCATGTAACTAAATCTTGTTCTGCTTGATTTCAAATAGCAATTCTCATTCAGTTTTTTGTGTTTTGCTTGATTTCAATTGGAAATTCTCATTCAGCTTTTTAGAGTCTTGGAAGATTTTCCTAGTCCAACAGTATGATCCCCAAAGTTATCTGAAACCATATTTAAGAGAACTTGTCAGAGTCCTTTCCATTAAAAGTAATTTAGATGATAGCTGATTGTAAAGGCTTTTTTTTGAGACATTGTCTGGCTCTATCACTCAGGATGGAGTGCAGTGGCATGATCTTGGCTCACCGCAATCTCTCCCTCCTAAACTCAAGCCATCCTCCTACCTCAGCCTCCAAAGTAGCTGGGACCATAGGTATGCACCATCATGCTGGCTAATTTCTGTATTTTTGTAGAGACAGGGTTTTACCACGTTGCCCAGGATGCTTTCAAACTTCTGAGTTCAAGCAATTCACCCACCTTGGCCTTGCAAAGTGCTGGGATTTTTACACGCGGGAGCCACCATGCCCTGCACCATGCCCAGCACCGTGCCCTGCACAGCCTCCAGCAGCGTGCCCGGCCTGTAAAGGGTTTTAGAGAAGAACTTTAAACAATCACCGTGGATGACAAAAACTTAGAATATCCTTTGGTTAAAATCCAGTGGAAGTTCTCAACTGGAGAGAAAATTTAGTTATTTCTATTATATGTAGCATTTTAAGATAACAGCCAGAATCATGACTGACGGCAACAATTCAGATCCATCAGACTTCCACAAATTTTATATAATCTTTTGAATATTTATATTAATAATATATCTATATATATACAACTTTAGAGAATATTTAACATCATCAAAATTATGACTGATACCATATTAGATTTTTATAATTTATATAACATTTAAAATATTTATATTAATAATATACCTATAAATGTAACCAAAAGAAGATTTAGACCAGGCACAGTGGCTCATGCCTGTAATCTCAACACTTTGGGAGGCCAAGTTCGACAGATCATCAGAGGTCAGGACTTCGACACAAGCCTGGCCAACATGGAGAAATCTTGTCTCTACTAAAAATACAAAATTAGCCGGGCATGGTGTCATGTGTCTGTAGTCCCAGCTACTTGGGAGGTTGAGGCAGGAGAATCACTTGAACCTTGGGGAAGAGGTTGCAGTGAACCTAGATCACGCCACTGCACTCCAGCCTGGGTGACAAAGCAAGATTCTGTCTCAAAGAAAAAAAAAGACATTTAGGCTTATCTTTTGGCAATGCTTCCCATACAATGTTATCAACTAAGTTTTAGCAAAGATGTAAAAAAATTGAAAACATTTGACCAAAACAGAATGACAGTTTATTGTTTTTTATTTTATTATTTTTTTGAGACAGGGTCTCACCCTGTTGCCCAGGCTGGAGTGCAGTGGTGAAATCATGGCTCAATGCAGCCTCAACCTCCCAGGCTCAGGTGATCCTCCATCTTAGTCTCCCAAGCAGCCAGGACTATGAGCACTTGCTACCACACCTAGCTAGCTTTTGTATTTTTAGTAGAGATGGGGTTTTGCCATTTTGCCCAGGCTGGACTTGAACTCCTGGGCTCAAGTGATCCACCCACCTTGACCTCCCAAAGGGCTGGAATTACAGCCATGAGCCACTGCACACAGCCACATGTCATTTTTAAATAACAGTCATTCATTTAATTAGCATGACAACCAAAAGACATCAAAGGCAACATAGAAGGTTACATGGACGTGAAAACTGAAAACCCTCAGTTTTCCCAAGTAATTAAAAAAAAATAAAGGCAACACATGGATTATCTTGATAAAACCTAAAATCTTTATTACAGGCCAGTCATTTAAAGGGTAAAACTCCTGTGACATAACTGTGTCTTCTTACAGGAAGCTAATTTAAATCACTTGGAAGTCAATTCCGATGATAAGGAGACTTGAATTTAATTCGACATAGAAAGAGTGTGTCCAGGGTCATGAGTGAGCATAATATTACAAAGGAATGTAAACAGGAAAACCAGAGCATAGAGCAGTGGGGATCCATAGCTCACAATGATAGCATGGAAGTTTCCTGGTTACATGAAGTAATTAAGACATATTTAAAAGCCAAGAGTACAAAATTAGACCTGATGAAAAACCTGAAGGAGTTATCATCGCAGCCAAGCAGGAAACCCAAGCCTTTTATTCCTTCTCAAGAAGGAACAGGAGAAAATGATGTGATCTGTGAGTCATGTGTAACATGAAAGTACAGGAAAAGTTGAACTTCTG
Organism: Pan paniscus; assembly: GCF_029289425.2. Lineage (NCBI taxonomy): Eukaryota > Metazoa > Chordata > Mammalia > Primates > Hominidae > Pan > Pan paniscus. The sequence continues at coordinate 1,201,901 of NC_073264.2, read as the reverse complement.
ATATACAAATCTGAAAAGTTTTTATAGTAACAGATTTCAGGATTAAAAGTCAGTATTTATTACCTCTTATTATGAGCAAATAAATACCTTAAGAAAACCTTGTTGCTTTAACCAAAATTTTTAGTTTAATGTTTTTAATATTACAGCTAATTTAAATAAACTTTATAAACAATCTATCTGATCTCAATCAGTTTTGACCTCGATGTAAGATTTACATAAACTTTTAATAACCTTGTATAATTTTTTCATCTTTCCCAACTTTTTATACACATTTAGTTTTATCTATCTTTTTTATTCCTTTAATTTAAAATAATCCTTAAAAATCTCTAAGCGAATTTACTTTTTCTGAAACAAAAACCGGTATACATTTTTCACACAGAATTGTTTCTCTTGTATCTAGTAGTCTTAATCACATATATCTACCAAGATATTAACACTTAGTAACCCTTATTTTAATAAAAAACCTAGGAAGCAAGAAATCTTGAATTGTCATATAGCAGTATCTTACATATGAGAATAATTTTATAATTTAGAATTATGTGTTCCTAAAACATATTTTTTAAGATGGATTTTCACTCTTGTTGCCCAGGCTGGAGTGCAATGGTGTGATCTCATCTCACTGCAACCTCCGTCCCCCAGGTTCAAGCAATTCTCCTGCCTCAGCCTCCCAAGTAGCTGGGATTACAGGAACCCAGCACCACACCTGGCTAATTTTTTGTATTTTTTAGTAGAGATGGGTTTTCACTACGTTGATCAGGCTGGTCTTGAGCTCCTGACCTCGGGTGAGCCGCCCGCCTTGGCCTCCCAAAGTGCAGGGTTACAGGCGTGAGCCACAGTGCCTGGGCTAAAACATAAGTTTTAAATTGGAAATAACCCAGATATTTAATGAATATCTATTATTTAATTTAATATAACTAAAATTTCAAAAATAGGCTGGGCATGGTGGCTCACACCTGTAATCCCAACACTTTAGGAGGCCAAGGCAGGAGTATCATGAGACCAGCCTGAGCAAAATAGTGAGATGCTGACTCTACAAAAAAAAATAAAAGTTAGCTGACCATGGTGGTGCATACCTGTAATTAACAGCTACTTGGGTGGCTGAGGTGGGAGGATCCCTTGAGCGCAGGAGGTCAAGGTTACAGTGAGCTGTGATCATGCCACTGCACTTCAGCCTGGGTGACAGACAGAGACACTGTCTCAAAAAAATTTCAAAAATACATTAAGATGTCTTGTATAGACATTTATCCATTTACATTTACTTATTTTTGACAGTTTATCTAGAGTATTTGTGAGAACTGAGGTATTAGACAAAGCTAGTCATCATTTCTAGGTTTTTCTCTTGTTAACCATGTTATAGCCTGTGAATATCAGGTGTTCACGTAAGTGAGGACTTCAAAGTTAAATACATGGGTATTTTACCAATAACTCAGAAAATTCCATTATTTTTGTTCAACAAACCGTATTAAATTGGTCTTATGTATCTAAAGATCACATAAACAAATATTCTTTTCTTCCTGTGTTTATAGTTTTATAACCTTCATGCCAAACCCTAGCACCTTAAAATAGCTAGCAAATGTAAATATAAAACACAGTCAAAAATGTATGCTGACAATTCTGAAGACATTTCTATTTTTATTTTATCAATACTTTTTAAATTATTTGTATTTATAAAAGAACTCTCTTTTATCTGGGCACAGTGGTTCATGCCTGTATCCCAGCACTTTGAGAGGCTGAGGCAAGAGGATCACTTGAGCTCAGGAGTTTGAGACCAGCCTGGGCAACATAGTGAGACCCAATCTCTACTAAGAATAAGATAAAAAAATTGCCAGACATGGTAGTGCATGCCTATTGTCCCAGCTACTAGAGAGGATGAGGCAGGAGGATTGCTTGAGCCTGGGAGGTTGAGATAACAGTGAGCTATGATCCCACTACTGCACTCCAGTCTGGGGAACAGAGTGAGACCTTAGAGTGAGACCTTGTCTCAAAAAGAGAAAAAACAATAAAGAATTGTTTCATTCTTTTGTTTTTCTTCAGCCAAGTAACCTTGAATTGGTAACACCACAGACAGTAAGTCTTATCTCAACACCAGTAGACAAATCAGCAGATTCAAAGTAGGCAGGGAAAAAAAATAGATAGGCAAAAGAACTGAGAATTTTTCATTTTAGGGTTTTTAAAAATAGTAACTATTTGAGTTCTGAATTTTCTTTCATGTAATTTGGCCATCAGGTTTAAAGTGTGCGTGTAATCCCAACACTATGGGAGGCTGAGGCAGGTGGATCACTTGAGGCCAGGAGTTTGAGACCAGCCTGGCCAACGTGACAAAACCCAATCTCTACTGAAAATACAAAAATTAACTGGGTGTGGTGGTGTGTACCTGCACTCCCAACTATTCAGGAGGCTGAGGCAGGATAATCGCTCAAACCTGGGAGGCGGAGGTTGCAGTGAGCCGTGATTGTACCACCATACTCCATCCTGGGCAACAGAGCAAGACACTGTGTCAAAAAGAAAAAGAAAAAAAGTATATATATATATATGTGTGTGTGTGTGTGTGTGTGTGTGTGTGTGTGTATAGACTGGGCAGAGTGGCTCATGCCTGTAATCCCAGCAGTTTAGGAGACCAAGGCCGGTGGATCACTTGAGATCAGGAGTTTGAGACCAGCCTGGCCAACATGGTGAAACCTCATCTCTACTAAAACCACAAAAATTAGCCGGGTATGGTGGCGCACACCTGTAATCGCAGCTACCCAGGAGGCTGAGACAGGAGAATTGCTCGAACCTGGGAAGTGGAGGTTGCAGTGAGCCAAGATCACACCACTGCACTCCAGCATGGGCAACAGAGCAAGACTCTGTCTCAAAAAAGTGTGTGTGTGTGTGTGTGTGTGTGTGTGTGTGTGTGTGTGTGTGTGGCTAGAATGGTCCATAATATATAGCCAGCTCGAGTCCCAGAAAACCCAGCAAGCTTAAGGTTAGAGCTTCTCATTTTGGCCTTTTCAAGATTAAATCTCCTTTAGTAGGCCCTTCCCCTCTAGGGAGGTACTTGCCGGAGCGCTGCCTGAAGTTGGTTTTCTGATGCCTTGTTGTTTCTGTTGTGAATGGTTTATTTCTCATTATAAGAGCTCAGCAAAGCAGGCAGAGTTAAAAAGCAGAGACATGAAGGCTTTAAAATCATGGACTTCACTCCTACACTGAATATCAGGTCCCCAGAAAGACAGAAACACCATGGGACCACAGCAAAGGCAGAAGGAGGAGTGAGAGAGGGAGGTGGACAGAACAACAAACAGGAGTTGGCTCTCATTTTTTCACGCGTGCCATTTTCTTTAGGTTTTTCTAGTTTATGGAGTCTGTTTGTTCCAGTTGAGCACACAGATAAACTAGAGATCTCACAAGGCTTTTGCTGAGAACCTCAAAGCCTTTAACCTCTGTTGGGCCAAATATTTAGACCAAAAATACAGACAGACACACAAAAGCCAGAACCAGACCAGATTGAGTAGCTCAGTGGCTACAGCCTTTATTCCCTTTATTCTTTAGGATATGAACTCAAACCAGATTCAGGGTTCTAACCCCAACCAGGACCCCCCTGGGGTGAAACTGAAACCCCACAGTCTAGACAAGGTTGGGGGTCATTTTTTATTTTTTATTTTTTTTTGAGGTGGAGTTTCACTCTTGTTGCCCAGGCTGGAGTGCAATGGTGCAATATTGCCTCACCGCAACCTCCGCCTCTCAGGTTTAAGCACTTATCCTGCCTCAGCCTCCCAAGCTGGGATTACAGGCTTGTGCCACCACGCCCAGCTCATTTTGCACTTTTAGTAGAGACGGGGTTTCTCCATGTTGGTTAGGCTGGTCTCGAACTCCCAACCTCGGGTGATCCGCACACCTAAGCCTCCCAAAGTGTTGGCATTACAGTCATGAGCCACTGCGCCCGGCCTGCTTGTTCTTTTCATTTCATCCTGATCTCCGAATACAGGAGAGTAGCTGATTTGGTGTTCACTAACAAGCACAGAAGCTTTGTTACATTTACAGTGTCATTCTTGGCAAAACCTGAAGTTTTGCCTCCCGGGTTCACGCCATTCTCCTGCCTCAGCCTCCTGAGTAGCTGGGACTATAGGTGCCCGCCACCTCACCCAGCTAATTTTTTGTATTTTTAGTAGAGACGGGGTTTCACCGTGTTAGCCAGGATGGTCTCGATCTCCTGACCTTGTGATGTGCCCACCTCGGCCTCCCAGAGTGCTGCGATTACAGGCGTGAGCCACCGCGCCCAGCCAGAAGCTCTAATTTCAATGATGATTGTACTTTTTATCTCTTCCTCAGCATCTGGCTCATGATAAAATTTCAGGTGTCTTGATGGTATCTAAATCAGTTGTTGATTCGGTCCTGGAGAAACACGAGCATAACCTCTATGCCAAGTTATAATTTTACCTATTTCCCAAGTTTTTGTTATTGGATCTCTCCACCAAACCAGTTGTTCTGCTTCTGTCTTTGCAGCTGGTTTCTGTAGATGCTGTTCAGCTGCTGGTCACATCTGGCCTTTGGGCAGGCTCAAAAATTTGAAAGTTAATAATGCAAGATTCAATTGTGTATGGGCTATCCCATAATCCCTGTTTCTCCCCCTTTTTTGTTTTTATTATCAGTTGTTCATCTGTATGAAATCTTAACTGAGCATTTTCAATTAACTGTGTGGAATGACCCATGTATGAAGAATCAGAAATCACATTAACAGGCATATCAAAATCAGTCAACACCTCAATTACAGCTACAAGCTCTGCCTTTTGAGCTGAAGTATAGGGTGTCTGGAAAACTTTACCTTTTGATCCACAATAAGAAGCTTTACCGTTACTAGACCCATCTGTGAAACAATGAAAACGCTTAGCAGGCTGCAGTTTGTTTACTGCAGGAATTGTAAATGCAAACCGTTCACAGTCTTGCTCAGCTAAATGGGTAGTAAAGAAACAGTCTTTTAAATCTGTGACTATTAAAGGCCAATTTTTTGGAATTATAGTAGGAGAAGGCAATCCTGGCTGTTGTATTTCCATTGGTTGTATAACTGAATTGATGGCTCTTAAGTCAGTTAACATTCTCCATTTACCTGATTTTTTCTTAATTATGAAAACTGGAGAATTCCAAGGGGAAAATGTTGGAGCTATGTGCCCATTTTCTAATTGTTCAGTAACTAATTTCTCTAAAGCATCCAGTTTCTCTTTGCTTAACAGCCATTATTCTATCCAATTGATTTATCTGTTAACCATTTTAAAGGTATAGGTTCTGGAGGCTTAACTATGGCCACCATCAAAAATGGTATCCTAATCTTTGGCAGGAACTTTGTCTTTCTGTTTGAAGCAGTTCTTTCAAATCTTGCAATTTTTTTTCTACTCCTATACCAGGGACATGCCCCATTTCGTGCATCATATGTTGACTTTGAGGGCTGTATAATTGTTATGGAATTAGAACTTGTGCTCCCCATTGTCATAATAAATCTCTCCCCCATAAATTTATAGGTACAGAAGTTGCAATTGGTTGAAGAGTCCCAGGTTGTCCATCGGACCCTTCACAATGCAAAGTATAGCTACTTTGATACACTTCTAGAGCTTTAGCAGTTTCCACTGTGTTAAATTGAGTGAGCTGAATTGGCCACATGGACGGCCAGTGCTGTAGAGAAATAATTGAAATGTCCACTCCTACCAAAAAAAAAAAAATAGTATCTACCAAACCTTTTAAGTTCATTCCCTGGATAGTTATTTCACGGATATGATGTTTATCAGTAATTTGATTTACCCAATAAGCTGCCTTGCCTTTTTTATTTGTGCTTCCAAATCCTCCAGTTCATTTAATTTCACTTTTTCCCATTCCCACATACGGCTCACTCAGGAGCTGTGCTATGCGCACTCCTGGCTGTGCTTTCCAGGGAACAGAACTAAATATCACAATTTGAATTTCCTCATTGTAATCTGAATCAATGACTCCAGTGTGTATTTGTACCCCTTTTAAACTTAAACTAGACCTTCCTAAAAGTAATCCCATTGTCCCTGCTCGCAACGGTCCACAGACTCCTGTTGGGACCTTTTGCGGGGGTTCCCCAGGCAGAAGGCTCACAGCTTTTGTGCAGCATAAATCTGCTGCAGCACTATGGGCTGTGGTGGGGAACAGATAACCTATGGGGGTGAGGGAATGGCCTGAGCTGGAAATGCCCTGGTATACAACAGGGCCTGGGATGGGCCCCTCAGGGAGTTTCCCAAAATCGAGTTCCCTTCTTTATCAAACTTACAGTGACACTGATTAGCCCAAAGTTTTCCTTTTTTACATTTTGGACATATTTCAGGATCAGCAGTTTTGTTTTTTCCCCTATCTGGTGGCCTGACTCGGTGATTTTTTTTTTTTACATTCTTTTTAGTATGACCATGCTTCCCACAGTTAAAACAAGCTCCAGGAAATAGAGTATTTCCTTTATCCACTCTCAGTCCTGCCATCGCCTGTGCCAACAAAGTAGCTTTATGTAGATTATCTCTGATATCATCACAGGCGTTGTTATAATCAACTAAATGTGCTTTCCCTCTGATAGGTCGCAGAGCAGCCTGGCAATAAGGATTAGCATTGTCAAAACCAATAACTGCAACACTATATCCTAAGCAGCCAAATCTTCAATCATCTTTTTAAGAGATTCCTGTAACCAAGCTATAAAATCCACATATGGTTCTCTTGGTCCCTGTTTTATAGCACTAAAGGAAGGGTATTGTTCTCCACATGAAGTGATTTATTCCAAGCTCTAATGCACACTCCTCTAAGCTGTTCTATGGCATCATCCTGCATGACCACTTGTGCATGTAAACCAGCCCAGCCACCAACCCCCAAAAGTTGGTCTGCAGTTATATTAATTTGAGGTTGGGCCCAGGCATTGCGAGCAGCCTGAATGGAAGCTTCATATGCCTACTAAGTTTTAAATTGTAAGAACTGAGCAGGAGTTAGACAAGCTAGAGTAAAAGTGTCCCAGTCAGTAGGAATCATCTGACTGGAAACAGCAACATCCTTTAACAGTCCCATTTCAAAAGGAGAACCTGGTCCATACTGATTTATAGCTTGTTTAATTTTTTTGAGTAATTTAAAAGGAAAAGGCTCAAATGTAGCTACAATATTTCCCTGTTGATCTGGGGTGTGTATTCAAACAGGGAACTGCCAAGCTTCTAAATCCCACTTTTGTCTAGCTTGCTGTATTCCTGCCTGAATAGAACTAAGAGCAGTCGCTCAACGCGCTGCTCGAACAGTCACCAGGGCAACTACTTTTCACCCAGTGTCCTCCAGAAAAGAAAGATCTGGAGGGTCGTTTTCTTCAAAATAATAATGAGGGTGTGCAGAAGGATAGGGATGAACCTCTCCCTCCTTTTCTGCTTAGTTTTAGGTGACAAATAAACCTGGTCTGTAACCTCTACTGTTACTTTGTTATACTCTCCTTCCTCCTCATCATCAGTGTGAAAAAGTTCCAAGGGAGAACGAACCACAGCCCACACTTGTCCTATTACTACCCTGATGCTTCCTAGCTCCCCTGCTTACTCACCATGGGGATTGCTTTAAGAGTACTCGGGTGTCCTCCAGCTAGTTCCACATTCTCCAATCATTGCTCCAGCGATCCTTTGACCTGTATTCGAGCCCCCATGAATGGGCACCACTTGCTGAGACCAGGTCGGTTGGAGAGACCCTAACCCAGCAGCACTAGAGGAATTAAAGGCACACACACAGAAATATAGAGGTGTGAAGTGGGAAATCGTGGGGGGGGTCTCACACCCTTCAGAGCAGAGCCCTGAACAGAGATTTACCCACGTATTTGTTAACAGCAAGCCAGTCATTAGCATTGTTTCTATAGATATTAGATTAACTAAAAGTATCCCTTATTCTTAAGGCACAGATCACTCATGCTATTGTTTGTGGCTTAAGAATGACTTTAAGTGGTTTTCCACCCTGGACGGGCCAGGTATTCCTTGTCCTCATTCCAGTAAACCCACAACCTTCCAGCGTGGGTGTTATGGCCATCAAGAACATGTCACAGTGCTGCAGAGATTTTGTTTATGGCCAGTTTTGGGGCCAGTTTATGGCCCGATTTGGGGAGGCTTGTTCCCAACAGTTCCTCAGGGTAAGGATGCCCTAACTCCTGTGGGGACTTTCTCTGGTGGCTCCCCAGGAAGTAAGGAGATGGGAATTGTGCTGTAGAGGTCTACAGCAGCACTGCTTGCTGAGGGGGGGGACAATTGCTGTACATTTGTAAGGGCAGTGGCTGTGCTGGGTATGCCTCAGTTTGTTGAGGGGCTTGAGGCGGGTCCCTCTTCCTATTTCCTGAAAGAGGTTGTCCATCTTTGCTAAATTTAGAATGACATGGACTTGCCCAGTGATTGCCTTTCTTACACCAGGGATGTACATTGGGACTTTTCTGTTGATTAATGGTAGTAGTTTTCGTCTTTTGAATTCCTTTCTACATTCCTTTCTTGTGTCCAATTTGCCCACAATTAAGGCAAGAGCCTGAGAAATGAAGCATATTTTTTCTTACTCTTAATCTAGCCACAGCCTGAGCTAAAAGAATAACCTTATGTAAGTTATCTCCAATGCCATCGCAAGCCTTAATATATTTAGTTAAATGGGCCCTCTCTGTCTGGGATCTAATAGCAGTTTGACAGTCTGCATTAGCATTATTGTATGCAAGAAGCTGTATTACAACATCCTGAGCTGTTTTGATCATTTACGGCTTTATACACAGCCTCTTGGAGCTGAGCAATAAAATTAATATATGGTTCTTTAGGTCCTTGTCAGACAGAACTGAAATAAGGATGCTTTTCCCCTGTAACATTTATCCTTTTCTATGCATGTAAGCACATGAAGCACAGCTGAACAATGGCAACATCTTCCATTAGTGCTTGATTCTCTAATCAACCCCAGTTAGGGCCAACTCATATTAACTGATCAAAGAAAACAGGCACAGGTGGCTGCACTTGTGTGTTTTCTTTTGCCTGAGTTTGAGCTTCATCAGCCTACCAAGTTTTAAACTGCAAGTACTGAGATGGAGTGAGAACAGGTTTTGTCAAAGTATCCTAATTATATGGTAGTAATCTATTATCAAGAGCCATATTTTTAAATAAAGTTTGCACAAAAAGAGAGTTCAGTCCATATTGACTAATGACTTGCTTAAATTCTTTAGTAACTTAAAAGAGAAAGCAGCCTAATTAGCTATATTCTGTTCTACTTGCTGGATTATAGTAACGGGAAATTGCCGTGCTTCAAGGTCTCCCTTGGCTTTAGCTTTTTGAATAGAATGTTGTCTACCACCACCAATTGCTCCAGGTTTTAATGTTGTAACTACAGGAGCAGTAAGTTTTTCAGCTAATTTATTTTCTCACCCATTTAGAGGAGAGAGAGGAGGTGGCCATTCACTTAATTCAGCAGGTGGAGCCAACGGGCTAGTAAAACATACTTTTTAAAGTTTTTCTTTCTTTTCTTTAATCTCCTCTGGTAGCTGCTCCCCACACTCAGAATTTGAAGTTAGTTTTTTACACTCATCCTCCTCTTCCTCATCTGAGTCTGCCTCATCATCTGTTTGAAATGGCTCAAGGGCTGCCTTTATTAGTGCCCACACTGACCATACAGAAACTAGAATTTCTGCTCCACCTTTATATGCCTTTTAAAAAATCTCTTCCAATTCTCTCCCATTCATCCAACTTCATAGTCCTTTGTTCTGGAAACCATGGGCAAAACTGCTTTACTGTACTAAAGAGTGATAATAAATTCTAAGTACTAAATTTCATTCCCCATCTTTGTATGTCCTCAGGTGTCTTTTAATGTTGTGTCCTCTGCTTTCACACGCTCCAGCCTTCCTTCACCGGGTCTTTGACACCCCATGTTGGGCACCAGGAATGTTGCGGTGATCAGACCCAACACTAGGTCATGGGGGTGATGAAGTCTGGCAGAGTCAAAGGAATGAGAAAAACACAGTTTAAGAGAGAAAGTGGGACCAGGAGACCATCACGAATGTGGAGTCTGCAAAGTCCCCGAGCTCTGAGAGCCCACGCTATTTGTTGGTGCTCAAACAAACAGGTGGTGAGGATTTAGGGGTTGAAAGGAAAAGGTGTATCAAGTGAATGAGAAACACATGGCCCTGACTCAGCTTCTCTTCCAACACTCAGCTTTTCTCCCAACACATTCCCCTTATGAACAGGAATAAAATAGGGATGCCTGTTCTCACCACTCCTGTTTAACAAGTCCTAGCCAGAGCAATCAGGCAAGAGAAAGTGGTAAAAGGCATCCAAATAGGAAATGAAGTCAAATTATCTCTCTTCACTGATGATATGATTCTACACCTAGAAATCCCTAAAGACTGTGCCAAAAGGCTCCTAGAACTGATAAAAAAAAACTTCAGCAAACTTTCAGGATTAAAAAAAAATCAACATATAGAAAGAAGTATCATTTCTGTACACCAAAAATGTTTAAACTGAGAGGTAAATCAAGAGTGCAATCCTGTTTACAACAGCAACCCCCAAAATAAAATAAAAGAAAAGAAGAATATGTCTAAGCAAGGAGGTAAAGGATATCTAAAAGGAGAACTACAAAACACTGCAGAAAGAAATCATAGATGACAAAGCAAATGGAAAACTATTCCATGCTCATGGATTAGAAAGATCAATATTGTTAAAATGGCTATACTGCCAAAAGCAATCTACACATTCAACACTATTCCTATGAAACAACCAATGTCGTTTTTCACAGAATTAGAAAAAAATATATTCTAAATTTCATATGGATTTTTAAAGAGCCCAGACAACCAAAGGAAACCTAAGCAAGAAGAACAAAGCTGGAGACATCACATTACTTGACTTCATACTATACCCTAAGGCCACAATAGACAAAACAGCATGGTAGCGATATGAAAACAGACTCAAAGACCAATGAAACAGAATAGAGAACCCCAAAATAAACATGCACCTACAGCCATCAGCTTTCCCAGGATAACACAAAGGGAGGCAAGTGGCACCTACACATTACACTGTGGAAGAAAAACCCAAGCTCAAGAAACCCCAACTTGTATTATGGGAAGTTCACTTGGCTGTACCCTTCCGAAGAGGGAGAAATTATCTGCATTATACTAGACAGTAAATAAACTCTTCCTTTGTTCCAGAAGGAGGTACTGGTTTTCTATTCCAAGGCTGTTTTCTATACAAACATGCTTGAAAACAATCATTTGGAACAACAAAGTCAGCGTCCATACTTGCAAAATGTGCGGAAATTAAAGAGACCCAAAAACTGTTTCTCTACCAATTTCTATTTTTTTAAAATCACATTTTCCCCATATAATATACTTTTAATATGTGATAATATTCTGAAATTATCTTAGCATTTACCCCCATTTCTGAGTCCAGAAGGATACAATAAATTTAATTTAATTTAGTAACACTTCAAATAGTAGTGATTGTAATAGCAGAGCTAGTTTGTAGCATAAAGAAAAAAATAATAATATTATTAGGTGACACAAATAATGCTAGCCAGCATTTCTAAGTGTCATGGTAAGTACAGTGATTATTTTCTTTTTTTCTGACTCGTTTTTATTGTATTTTTTATTTTTTCCCATAGGTTATTGGGGTACGGTGGTATTTGGTTCCATGAATAACTTCTTTACTGGTTATTTGTGAGATTTGGGTGCACCTATCACCCGAACAGTGTACACTGCACCTTATTTGTTATCTTTTATCCCTCGCCCCCCACCCTATTAAATAATAGACAAAAAATAATAGGTTTAGAATAAATGAGTTCAAATGAATTGTCAAACGTATGTGGGAAAAGTGGAATCAGTTTGTGAGAAAAAGCAAAAAACTCAACAGAAATGCTGATAAAGCATCATCCCTTCATGGCTAGAGCTGCCAGGACACTAGAACACCAAAATCAGCTAGGGAAATTTTGTAGAAGTCCCAGATGTACTAAATGTTCTGTGAATACACAGAGATATAATTATAACTGTTACCTGCATGTAGAGTAAAGATGAGAAGGCATTGGTCATGGTGGCAGCTACCTCAGGAGTTACAAAGCAGACGTGGTTCCAGGACAGTATATGTCAGGGCAAAGCTGTCCTTGGAGGCTGTTAGGAGTTGGTTACGGTTCAGACATTGTAAGTCAGATGGTCTCATTACTTTCAATGACAAAACCAAAATTACTTTTGTATCAGCCTAATACAACGGCCTGGCAAGAGCACAGAAAAAGTCCCTGTGCTGTTAGGTGGGGACCTCTGATGCAGCACAATTCCTTCATCCCCTTCTCCAAAACCCCCCTCTTCCAATTCCACTGAAGAGAAAATCTGATGGAAGTGCTGTGTAAGTAGGCTCAGATATATCTACCACTATAGATAGTAGAGGTGATTCATAAATCCAAGCCTATCAAATACATCATAAAAAAGTTACACGTTTAATTTTTTTTTGAAATTAGGGATCATGATATAAAAGTTATCAGAATCAAAACTGTCAGTAATTTTTAAAAAGAAAAGAAAAAACCTGGACAAATAGATTCAGAGAAGGCCTTGAAGAGAGGGTTCTCATGCTTCTAGGCCTGATAAAAACTATCACAAAATACCACAAAATCCACAACCTTGCACAAAGGCCATAGCAACCTTACACAAAATACACTTCTGTGAGGACATCTATCCAGCAACCACCTGCTCAAACTTCAACTGACATCGACCTTGTTGTTGATCTTTATAGTCAAAGATAACTATAACAAAACAATTATATAAGCCTCTTCATTTTTCCTTTATTTATTTTTTTCTACTCCCCCATAATTCCAGGTTGATCGGTTTTCTTTTAAAGACCTTGTCTTCCTTTACCATTTGAATCTACACAGTTTTCTTTGTCATACATATTCCCATTGCAGTGCACTCCTCCCTAAGATGTGTCTTTTTCCTTTAGAGAACCTTTCTCTGTTTGGTATTTAGGTTTACAATGAGAAGGAGTGTAAAGTAATTTTACTGTCTTCCTAGGAAAAAATCACTGACTTACAATATATATATTTATTTATTTACATTCCTGGGGATGAGGAATTAAAGATTTCACAAATTTTCTTATTGAGAAGATCGAAGTTTTCATGTGAGCAAAACTGAATATGTAAATTGATATGTAAATTATGCTGCAGATAATATGCTCAAATGTTTACTTGTATTTAATTTGTTACACATGAATATTGCATATGTAAGATAATATACTAAGAAATTATCACATTTAATGAAATGCTTTAATCAAATTCCTGATTGAATTTTTGATATCAATATCTTTTTCCTTGTTTAATCCATCTTTAGAGTGAACAGGGCTGTCTAGGCCAAAGTCCTCACTTCTATCTAAATTATCTGAGTTACAGAACTTTTTGAATTTATTATGTTGTCACAGGAAGTTTCCTATTGCTGTTTAAAGGAGTTGCTCTCAATATGATGTGGAATCCAAAAGCACTGAAGGGCATATATCCTGAGTTTCTGTTACTGAAGCAAAAGGTTGCCAATTTCTTGTAGATCCTGCTAGAGTTAAACTTCATTTAAGTAATCATTAAAAGCTGCATTTATTCCCTCACTTGAACTTTTGATTTCACACTATTAGGAGTAATCCTCTAAGTCTTTGCTAAGTTATGTTCCTCCTTTTCTAGTGGCTTGACTCTGATGCTCTCTATATGCAACATCAATTGACATAAAGTACATTCAGGGCAAGAGAGTTTCTTTAAATATTACTTTGTTATTCAAAATAATCACAAAAGCACTCATCGTAGGAAAACTTGTGAGGACTCAAATATAGGGAAATACTTTTTCTTTCTAAGGCACAATTCTCTAAAGAAGTTCACCTTAATTTGAATATACATGGGAAAATATCGTTGTTCACTAATAGTCTATATTCACTCTGTTTTCTTCCCTCATAGACCAGCCGGTTCACTATTATTCTCCAAATGATGTGTGCCTCTCTAGAGTCCAGGCTATCTGCATATCTAATTTTTCCCACAAATTACTGTTTTGAATTGCACTGAATTCAATTCAAGGGAATGTCATTTATAAACAGTGCAAATATATACTGCACGAGGGATCTTAGAAATCATACACATGGTTTGATCCATAAGCTCATATGAGCGTGCAATGTCAACTTTTTTCATGTTTTTTTAAATCCTCTTAAATTCTATTTTAAGCCACCATCTGCCGTGCTGTTAGGGCAGTTAGCCTTCAATCATTTTAAGATGCTCCCCTCTAAGTACCGTGATAGTGATAGAGATATCACCAGTCAGGTGTCCTAGGAAGCCGACTCCGAGTTGGAGATTTGCATGCAAGGAGGTTGAAATGATATTCCCAACACCTGTGGAAGAGTGAAAGCAATAGGATTGGGCGGAGCAGGATGTCGGCTGGAATGCAATCACTATCATGGCCGCAGTCCACTCTACAGGGATCTTGGTGAGTTTACCTAATGACCTCGAATTGGAGCAAGAAAACCAGGCCATTATATTTCTGTACCAAGCAGTTCTCGGATGTGGGATGCCTTGAGAAGGGACATGGACTTGGATGAAGGAACTTTACTATGCTGTGAGTATTGTTGCCAGGAGTCAGCTGTCAACACTCCCAGGAGAAGGGGAATTATGCTTTAGTCACTGAGGCGGCATCTAGTGTCAGCCCGCAGCCTTGTTAAACAGAGCCAGAATTTGAAGGATTGATGGTGGCTTTAACATTTGGGGCTTGACATCTTGTCCCCACAAGCTGCTGCTGGCCTCTCCCTTGTTCATTTCTGTGTGGCCTGTTTAGGCCCCCCAGCTTCCTGCTTCTTCTTTACCATATTTGGAATGCAAAAATCTACACGTAATTTGGCCCATGGTCCCTTCTGCTTAGACATATCCTTGTAGCTTTTTTTTTTTTTTAAAGATGACTATGCCTTCTAGAATATTTCTAAGAAATTGCCTAAGTCACCACTGCTCACCAAGAGGCCTTCGTTTTTTCCTCTTCTTAACCATGGGAAAGGAATGTAGGAGGGTAGGGAGTGGATATTTTCTAACCTGGAAAAAACTCATTTTACCCTATATAATTTTTGTTAGCAAATTCGTTCTTTGCACTTACTCCACAATCTTTCCAAATTCTCCCAAATGCTCAAGCTTTTAAAACCAAAAGACAGAAAGATAGCAGGTTATTAGGTTTTCCACCAAACCTTTTCTTTCTATTCCTTTACATCAGTGAGCTTAGAATAACTCTGCTC
Organism: Pan paniscus; assembly: GCF_029289425.2. Taxonomy (NCBI): domain Eukaryota; kingdom Metazoa; phylum Chordata; class Mammalia; order Primates; family Hominidae; genus Pan; species Pan paniscus. The sequence goes on along the minus strand of NC_073264.2, from coordinate 1,186,683 downwards.
CTGGAACTGGGAAAGGGACTTGGGAAAAGAAAGAAGAAAAAAAGCTCCCAAAGTTTAACATCACAAAACATTATAGACACTGCTATTTTATTATTTATTTATTTACTTTTGAGATGGAGTCTTGTTCTGCCACCAGGCTGGAGGGCAGTGGTGCGATCTCGGCTCACTGCAACCTCCGTGTCCTGGGTTCAAGCGATTCTCCTGCCTCAGCCTACTGAGCAGCTGGGACTACAGGCGTGTGCCACCACACCCAGCTAATTTTTGTATTTTTAGTAGAGATGGGGTTTCACCGTGTTAGCCAGGATGATCTCAATCTCCTGAATCTGTGATCCGCCCGCCTTGGCCTCCCAAAGTGCTGGGATTACAGGCATGAGCCACCGTAAGTGACCCTGCTTTGTAATTTTTACATCATATATCCCCTGCGTTAGACCAAGAGCTTGTAAAAGCCAGAAGACATACACCATTTATAGTTGAATTAGAGATGTTCACTGATAAAACTGATTCTTCCATCTGAGGGTGGTATTTGTAGTTACAGTAATGTAGATGACAATCTAAGTTATGTTCTATAAACTGTGTCACTGACATCTCAATCTACAGCTAACTTTAATTTTTTAAAAGCAGAGGAGTGGGTTGTATAGGTTTAAAAATACATCCATCAAGCTAGTTAAGTGAGATAGATTCAAACCTTCAACTCACTGGGATATTTACCAAATTGACTATTCATTAGCTAAAGGAGCCATATAAACAAGGTACTTTTTAAAATTCAAAATTATCTAAGGTTTTATTTCCTTTTTATGTTGTTATGAATTGGATTGTAGAGGTTATAAGGTAAAATAAGATTACTTTTACAGTAAAACATACAACACATTGTCACAAGAGGGCAGCCTTTGAACATGAATTGCTTCTCAGGTGTTCCTTGAAATTTTGAGACAGTTACTTTAATTAACACAACAAAATAATAAAACACTACGGAGGATCTAAGAAGATACTTTGACTTATGCATATTGTTACTTTTTTATTACTGCTAGTGGAAGATATAATCGACAAGGAAGGTAAGGGCTGAATTTGTTTTATGTAAAAAGACAAATTTCTTTGGGTTTTAGCTTTCAAACATCAAGCTAGTAGGTCAATGTCTAAATGAGTGTATCAAAGTTTTCACAATGGCACATATAAATCCACCTCTTGTCTACCCAAAACTCTAACCAAGCAAAGGCAAGTTGGGAGAATCAGACAAATGTAAGTGCCTAGGATACATAAATGCCACTGGATTTTATGTTTTTAACTTTCAACCTCCTAAGTTTCACTAAGAGACATGTTATTTGGAGAGGTTGCTAAAGTGTATTTGTATGATGTCTCTGTGTACGGTTGGTCTGGACCTCTTTCTGTCCGGTGGTTGCCCTCAACTGATGAGAGTCACCTCTCTAAAGATCATGCTTACGTCCCTGGAGCAGTCCACAGCACTATCAATGTCTGACGTCCACCTTTTTCCAATTAATATTTCTGTACTTACTGAATTGGAAAACATACAGGTGTTTTTTGCCTGGTCACTTGTGGTTTTACAACACTCCCCCCCGCTTCCCCACCACTGCCCCAGGTGATTTTGATGCCAGCCAAAGTGTGAGAACTACTGGCAGCTGCTGGCAGACAGCAGCAAAGGCCCAAATCCTCTGTGTGATTTCAAGACCCGTATCTGGTTTTCAGCCATATTTCCTTCTCCTTCTCACAGCTGAGCCCACTCCTCCTCCCTCACCACCTGTAGGCTATGCTTTCCAGCCTGTGTCCAGGATTAGTCCTGATGTAAGGCACGTGGGGTTTAAGGAGCTCTCTCTTCAGTCTTATTTCCGTACCATCTCTGACAGATATATTCCAGTTGTAATCATGGGGCTACCTCCTCTTGTTTCCAGTCCCAGGCTCATTTTCTCTATCACATTCTACCTTGTAATAACCTAAATCTTCTGGTGGGCAAGCTTCTTCCTCAATCAAATTTGTGTTTATGATTTTGTTGGGGATTGGCATAGTAATCCAGGTACTGCTACTGCCTTGAAAGCGGAGACTGCATCCTTCTGTCTGGATATCTTGAGTTTCTGGATTGTAAACCTTATTAGGGACCATTTTCCCTAGAATTGGAGCCTCTACTTTGTTCTTGCTACCTTAGTTCACCCAGAAAGCACGATCTCTGCCTGAATTTCAAAGTGTTGGCTGGCTTAAATATCCTTTTGTGAGACTTTTGTCTTCCTGCGGGGTGATTTTTTCATCTTACATATCATTGCTAATCTTTTTACCTTGAATGCAATTGAAATAGTTTTAATCTGTGTTACCAGCAACAAGAACCCCTTTTATGAGATGAAGAGGCCAGGTCAGTCTCATAACGTGTGTCCCCATCCGTGTGTTGAATTTATGTCAGAGCCAGGTTCTTTCCTATTTGATGTCTCTCACCAAATTCCAGTGTTTATGTCCTAGGAGGTGCCCAATAAATTCTAGAGTTGATACAAGCTGTAATTTTAGAGAAATTAAATTAGCAAGTAGAATTAGATTATATACAACCTAATCAACTTTTTTTTTTTTCTTGAGGATGACCAAGATTTGGGCTTCAGTGACAATAGTTATCCCCTAAATATTTATACTCAATCTAGGATCACCAGTACAATGTTGAATAGAGGTGATGAACACACACATCCTTTTCTTGTCCTAATCTATGTGGTTGAAACATTTACGCTTTCACAATTAAATATAATATTGTTTATATGTTTTGTTGTGGATGCTTTCCACCACTTTGAGAAAATTTCTTTTTCTAGCTTGCTGAGAGTTTTTTTTTTTTTTATATCAGCAATAGATATTTCTCCAAAGAAAATATCCAAATTACCAACAGGTACATGAAAAAAATGCTCAGCATCACTAATCATCAGGGAAATGCAAATCAAAACCACAAAGAGATATTGCCTCAAGCCCGTTAGAATGGTCTTATTAAAAGAAAAAGATAACGAGTGTTAACAATGGGGAGAAATTGGAACACTTGTACAGTGTTTCTGGGAAAGTAAAACTGTGCAGCCTCTATGGAAAACAGTACAGTGGTTCCTCAAAAAAATTAAGAAAGTAGAACTACCATATGATCTAGCAATCTCACTTCAGGTTATTTATCTGAAAGAATTGAGATTGGGATGATTCTCAGGCTCATTGCAGCATTATTTACACTAATCAAAATGTGGAAATGAGATTAATGTCTATTGGCAGATGAATAGATAAAGAAAATGTGGTATATTCATACAACGGAATATTATTCAGCTTTAAAACAAGAAAAGCCGGCAATATGCAACATGGATGAACCTAGAGGACATTAATGCTAAGTAAAGTAAATCAGTCACAGAAGGACAAACTGTATGATTCCACTTGTATAAAGTATCTAAGATAGCCAAATTCATCAGAATCACAGATTAGAATAGTGATAGCCCTTTAAGTTGAAATCAATTTTGCATTCCTGGGTTTTGTAGTTTTGCTATCAGGATTCTGACTCATAAAACAAGTTTGGAATTTCCCCCTTCTTCTGAAATAATTTAAAATTTTTATTTTTAAAAAACGTTTGAAAGAATTCACCAGCAAAACTCTTTGGATGTGGAGTTTGCTTATTTTTTTATTTCTTCAGTTTTATGTTTTTATGTGCAGGTATTTGACAATTTAATTACTTTAATAAATGTCAATTACTTCATATATTCCATTTAATCTTGTGAATTTTTTTATAAGTTTTTTTCAAGGAAGTCACCCTTTCATCCAAGTAATGAAAATTAGTATAAAATGTTTCACAATATTCCATTATCTTGTTAATGTCTCTTGTGTCTACAACTGTACAATCTCATTAATCCCTGATATTTATAATTTGCGTTTTCTTTCTTTCTCACAGAACTAACTTTTGGCCATGTTAATTTTCTCCTGTGTCTGTTTTCTGTCTCATTGATTTCTAATTTCTGTTTTATTTTCTTTCTTCTACTTGTTTTGGACTTAATTTGCTCTCTTGTTTTAGATTTTCTTTTTAAGGTAGAAAATTAGTTCACTTGTTTTGAACTTCTCTGTTTTAGAATAAGCATTTATACAAAAAATTACTCTGGGTCTGCTTAACTTTATCCCACATATTTTGATATAGTATATTTTTATTTGTATTCAGTTCAACGTATTTTAAGGTGTTTCTTACGATTTCTTCCTTGAGCTAAAGGGCATTTTAAGGTGTATTTAAATCTTCCAATAGTGTAGACTTTCCTGGGGAGCTTGTTTTCACCCATTTCAACTCATTTTCATTATGGTCAGAAAGCATACTTTCTATGATTACAGTGTTTTGAAACTTCTTGAGAGATATTTTGTGGTCTATAGCCTATTGATAAATGTTTCATGTGTAGCATAATAGAACATATATTCTATTTTCTTGGTCAATATCGATTAGGTCAAGGTGTTGTCAAAATTATTTTACCTTAACTTTCTTTAGTTATTCTATCAGCAATACAGCATTATGTCTTCATAATTACTTGACATTTTATCATTATGAAATAGCTTTCTGTTGTAATATTGCTTGTTGGGAGGTCTACTTTTTCTTATATTAATATAGCCACAAAAGATTTCTTGTGCTTGTTGTTTCCTTGGTATACTTGGAAATTATTTAACTCTCAACTTATCTATACCATAATATTTGGCATGCATCTCTTATAGGTACTTTTATTATATAGTTGGACAATCTGTGTTTTATTTGGAGTATTTAAATTACATTTGAAATAATTATTGATAAGGTTGGAGTTAAGCCTATTATTTTTGCTTTTTTTTTTTTTTTTGAGACGGAGTCTGGCCCTGTCGCCCAGGCTGGAGTGCAGTGGCGGGATCTCGCCTCACTGCAAGCTCTGCCTCCTGGATTCATGCCATTTTCCTGCCTCAGCATCCGGAGTAGCTGGGACTACAAGCGCCCGCCACCATGCCCGGCTAATTTTTGCATTTTTAGTAGAGATGGGGTTTCCCCGTGTTAGCCAGGATGGTCTCGATCTCCTGACCTTCTGATCCACTCACCTCGGCCTCCCAAAGTGCTGGGATTAGAGGCTGAGCCACCGCGCCCAGTCTATTTTGCTCTTATCTTCTATTTGTTCCATCACTTTTTGCTCCTCTGTTCTTACTTTCATGCCTTTTTATATTAACTGAACAATATTCAGCGTTCCATTTTAATTCCTTTATTGGCATTTTAGAAGGATATCTTCATATAATGTCGTGGTTCTCTAGGGATTGTAATAAACACCCTGGGCTTATCGCAGTCCACTTAATAGTCAACGTTTTCATGTAACATAAAGAAAAGTTGTGGCAAAATTGTTGCGTTTAGTCTCCTGTCAGAGCTATTAATTTAGAATATTTTACTCTACATACATTATCAATAGTACTCTTAATTTTTTATTTAAACCATCAGTTGTTTGTTATAAAACTAAAAGACAAAAGCCTTAGTTTTTCCTGTTTATGCACATGCCATTCCTAGAGCTTCTCCTTGCTTCCTGTAGGTCAGAATTTCCATCTGTTGTTTTCTTTCTTTAGTCTAAAAAATTTCCGTTTGCATTTCTTGTATCTAGGTCTGCTAATGACAATTGTTCGAAGCTTTCTTTTATCTGAATAAATCTTTATTTTCTCAAGAATTACTTTTTCTAGTTATAGAATTTGGAGTTGACAGTTTTTTTTTATTTTGAAGATGTAGTTTCATTGCTTTTTAAAGTGTCATTTCTGATGACAGGTCATCTGTCTATTTGTTTCTACGTATGTAAATTATTTTCTCCCTCCCTTTAGCTACTTTCAAGATTTACTCTTTTTTTGCCCAGTGGTTTGACTATGGTATGTCTACATTTGGTTCTGTATGTTTTTATTCTGTTCTTGGAGTTTCTTAAACCTGTAAGTTGATGTATGCTGACAATTGGGAAAACTTTTGGTCTTTACTTTTTCAAATAGCTTTTTCTGTCTCATTTTCTTCTCTACTCTTTCTAGGAGTCCAATTATATTAGTGCTAGACTGGTCATATTTTTATTATTTTTCTCCTTTGTATTAACTGTATTGGGAAATTGTTCTTGATCTGTTTTTAAGTGCACTGATAGTTTTTTCTGCCATCTTTAATTTACTGGTATGTGCATAAAATGACACTTTTATATAAGTTATTCTGTCTCTCAGTTCTAAAATTTGTCCTATTATCCCTTTATCATTTTTACTTCTCTGTTGAGATTCTCCATATATTCCCTCTTATGACCATCTATTCCTTAAATCCTTGAATATGCTTATAATAGCTTATTTTAAATTTCTTATCTTTTAATTCCAGCATGTGGGCCATTTCAATGTCTTAATCCATTGTTTACTTTTTTTGCTATGTGTCATATTTTCCTGGTTTTATGTCTAGGCAGGTTAAATTATATGTTAGATTATGTGTATGATATTTTGTAGAGATAGGCTCTTTTATTTTCCTTTGAAGAGTGACTCTTTTCTAACATTAGTCTTCATTCTGTAGTCAAACACCAAACTTTTACTCCTGAGCTATATGCAATGGTTGAAATCTCTGCTCTGTACTAGCAATTTAGCTGTTGTTTTCTGCTGGATTCTATGGAGTCTCTCTTTATGAATGTGAAATGTAGCAGCCATCATATATCTGAATGAAGTTTAAGTGCTGATTTTAGATTTTTACTCTGTGACATTCTCCTCTGTGACTTTCAGTTGTGTGAGATTTCCTCCCATGTCATTCAAATTTCCCAGTTCTTCTTTTCTGTCAGCCTGGAACTCTGTACTCTTATTCCTCAAGCTAGTAAAACTCACCGCTTTACTCTTAGACATCTAATTTTGCACAGACTGGGAAGTGTCAGCAGGTGTGAAGTTGCATTGATGCAAATTTAAATCATTGCAATTTTCTTTATTCAATGGTCAAATACTTCATCAGTGGTTGAATATTCTACTATTTCTGACTGTTTTCTGTTTATCATTACCATCAAATGTGTATTTAATTTTTTTGAGTTAATAATTTTTTCCCTGCATTTGAGTTAGACCTGAGCTACTACCATATTTTGTAATTCAAACTTTTTGTCTAACAATGTTTTAAAAAACTCTTTATTTGGAGGGAATTCTCAAATTTCTAAATACTCTACAAACATTAGGATCAGGGCTCACATTCCCAGTTTCCCTTGTAGCCAGATGTGCATATGGAACATGGCCTCAGCTAATGAAGCATACCTACATATTTGAAAGTAAGTAAAGTGTTAAGAGGAACTGTAGATATCATTTTAGTGATGCAAGGATGGAAAAAAAATAACCAACTTTCACTGGTGAACTCTGTCTTCAATCATTGTTTTCCCGTGGGTAACTGGCTAATTTTCTGGCCTAGAGGTGGCATTGGTGTGTTGGTAACAATTGATTTGATGATAACCTGCATTTGTCTTTTTAAAAATTGCTAATCCACCATTGTTTCTGGTCCTGTTTTATATTTATGCAGTGTATAATGTCTCATGCAAAATTTAGTTCTTTGTTTCTCAGCTTAAACTGGATTTTGATGAGCAGTTTTCACCTTCAAATGAAAGAAATGGCTTTGGTTGATGTTAGACAAAAATAACAAGAAGGAATTAAAGAAATATGTTTGTCCTCTTGTAATATTAAATAAATGAAACTGAAAATTCAATAATTCTGCTTCATGAAAAAATAGAAAGTTTCTACTGTTTTTCATTATTTTTGAAGCTGTATCATTAAATGAAATTTCTGCCTTATGGAAGGTTTTTAGAACTATGTAATAATACCATACAGACCATTAGGAGAGAAATGAATAAAGATTGAAAGAAGTAAGCACTGTGTGGTAACATAGATGGCGCACAGTTGTGTGCGTGGAGCCCTAATACGTTTGACCATGGAATTTATACAATAAATGTCAGTTTCCTGTGAACCTGCTAATTAATATGACTTTTGCAGACATTTCCTTAACCTAAACAGTTTGGGTTTCATGTATATAGACTGCATGTATTCTCACCTTTAACCTTTCCATAATCTTCCCTAATTACAGATGTCATTGATTCTTAATAGCAAAAGAACAGCAGTATCTTATAAAGTTATATTATTTGCTTTTTACTAATATGTGAAGTGATTTTGTCTTTCATTTCACCTCTAGAGCTAATTATGTCTTCTAGGTTAACAAAAATTCCAGATCATACCATCATTAGTTTAAACTTTACAATGAAATCATTATTTCCATTTATTACTAGCCTGCATTATAGCAATATTTAGCTAATGAATTCTCAAAATATTTCTTGAAAGGTGAAAGAGTACCTCAAGTAAATGGTGTAATTAATTTATTTATCAGAATTTTAAATTAATTGTTCTGTTTAATCTCAAAGGGATACCAATGAAGTCAGGGCATAAGGACTCCGTGGTTAATAAAATGGCAAGAATTAAAAAGGATTATTACATTTTTTCCTCATACTATGATGGCTATAATTTTTTAAAACAGTAGAAATGTTTAATTTTTAAAGGCTACTAGTGTCTATTTCATTCAAAGATGTGAGCTCTTCAGTTCAACTTGTTGTTTGAAATTTGAACAGCTTTTTCTTGCTCTTGTTCAATACAGTTATTTAACAGTCCAGGCAGGCCTCCGGAGTTACATGTATGTATGTGGCTATGTGTGTATATATACGTAGAAGTACAAATAGCATATAAACAATTTACATAAGACTTTTGCTTTTGATGAAAATTCTTCTAAAAGTGAATATAAATTAATAGCATATGGAGCCTACAAAAATTGTCTAATAGGGAACTAGGAAAAGATAACTTGTGAAGAAAAAGTTCGCTAAAACAGACTTTTTATTTTTGCATGTAATAACTTCATATTGAAGGGTTTCCAGAAATACAAAATGTTATAGGGCACTTATCCTGAGACACACGAAGGAGACAAGGGATAGAGCTAGGATGGAAGTGAAAATAAAGGACAAATAGAGATAGATACTTAAGTGGAAATGAAACACTGCATGTTCTCACTCATAGGTGGGAATTGAACAATGAGAACACATGCACACAGGAAGGGGAACATCACACACCAGGACCTGTTGTGGGGTGGGGGGAGGGGGTAGGGATAGCATTAGGTCATATACCTAATGTTAAATGACGAGTTAATGGGTGCAGCACACCAACATGGCACATGTATACATATGTAACTAAACTGCACGTTGTGCACATGTGCCCTAAAACTTAAAGTATAAAAAAAATCATCAAACAGGTGGTAATTTCAAAACATGGCTTTTCCAGGCAACAAATTTTCTGAATGTATCGCAAAAGAAGATAAATTGCATGTCTATGCAGATCGTGTCAATGAAATAAAAAATAAAGTTACTTACTGGAATATTGAAAGTGGTTGATAATAAATAAATTATTTATATTTATGGCAAAAGCAATAAACTTGCTTTTTAGGGGGTTCAGTGACTTCCTGAAAATATCCTCTCACAGATTTTCTCAGAGTGTCTAGTTGGCAAAAGCACAGCTCCAAATAGCTATTTCTGTCAACGTCTAGAGAACATTTACAGTTTGATTTCCAAAACTTTCCATTTCTACTGACCTTACAAATTTGTAAAGTGAATGCCCACCAGGACAAAATATTAAGTGATAAAATTAATTGGATCCTACACGTGAAAATCTAGGCAAGGGAAATCTTCTTCCTTCTTAATGATTTTTATGTCTCTTCATTGTTGTCCTTCTAGGTAGAGCAACACTCTGGAGACCTCCTCTTGAGGCATTTCACCACCAGAGTAAGTGTGATGTGTGAGTAATTAGTCCACCCACAGGGAGCTGGTGAAATTAAATGGGAAGTTATTTCCAACTGGCATATCTTGGAGTAAAATTAATCTAATAACAGCTTTCATAAGAGAGCATAAGCTTAAAATACAACATTTTTCATTCAACTTTACCAAACAAAGTGCAAATTTAGATGTCCAGTTGTGAAGTTTTGTTGTGTGTGGATTGTACAGTGAAGGTACCAGTGGACAACAGTTGCTCATCAAGCAAGTTTATACAAAAGCTTTCGGACAAATCCAACTCTAGATAAAATTCGAAAGTATTTCATGCTTGTGTTCAGAGTTTCTTTTTCTCTCTCCAAGGTAACCCACATATCAAAAGACATATGGGTTGTGGGTAGAACTTCCTAAAATTGCTGGTGAGAAGTGTACCATGCATAAGCATACTTCACTAGCTGGAATTTTCTGTTAGTCTCACAGGCAACAATTACAATCCTGAATGTTTTTCTATCTCCACACACTCCTGAACATAAAAAGACCAAGTAACATCCCTGGTTAAGATGTGTACAGGTTACAAGACATGTTTAAATATATTCACCAAGAGGTTTATTATTTTCACAGTGGCATTCACTAAATCAGTTGTCAGTGTAGCATTACTCAAGGAATAAGCAGGGTCTTTAATTTATCAAAGTTTGGAGTGTACCCCAAGTTGGATCACTGAAGCACATAACTATAGATAAGGTCACTCAAAAGCACAAATCCAGGTAATAAATATTCACTAGTAGTTTATATGCATTTAGCAATTTGAATGCTGGGAAGTGTAGCCCAGAAAATCAATCGACATGGAGCTATTAAAGAGGCATTCATGGCACCTGCACTTTGAATCTCTTCAGACTCAGGTTAAACAGGAGACACGGTAGCTCATGTATACTGCAAAAATCCTTCCTCTGTCCCTTTTTATCTATGAACCTGCCCTTTTCAATGTTATCTAGATGCCTGAAGGTATGAATACCCTTGATCTTGGTAAAAAATGGTACCACCCATCAGCAAAATCTCACTGATCAGTGTCTGTTATCTCACTGAGTTAGCCTTTTGTGTTGTTGTGGCCCAGAATGACAATGTTGACACAATCCAAACCAGTAGTTGGAAAGTTAATGTTGGATGCGTCTTTGACAATTGATGGAATGACCTGAAATCAAATGTGAGGCAGTGGAGACACAAGAATGCTATTCAGGAAGTTAGTGATCTGTGGAGGTACTAAATGAAATATCTGGAAGGAATTGTAATCTTGCAACTATGCTTTTATGTGTTTTTTGACATAAACAGTTTCTATTTATGGTGGAGCTAGAGTGTCCATTTCCCATGAAGTTCCCATAGTGTTAACTAATACAGTCATGTGTCATTTAATGACAGGGGTGTGTCTGAGAAATGCATTGCTGGACAATTTTATTATTGTATGAACATCACAGAGTTTACTTACACAAACCTAGATGCTATAGCTGATTACATATCTAGGTTAGGTGGTATAGCCTATTCCTCCTAGGCTACAAACCTGTGCAGCATGTTACTGTACTGAATACTGTAGGCAATTGTAACACAACAGTTAAGTATATCTATACTTACTTATATCTATACAGTAAGTGTATCTATACATGTCTAAACATACAAGAGGTACAGTACAAATACAGTGTTATGATTTTATTGCACCACTGTCATACAAGTGCACTATCCTTGACCAAAATGTTGTTATGTGATGCATGATTGTAACAAAAGAATTAATTAAATATAATATCGAAGTGCCTATTGAGATTTCAATGAAGAAAGGAATATTTGTAAATTCTGATTACCTTAAGTGGGAATTGACTTTCTTCCTGTTTCCATGGCTGTTCTTGTGAAAGAGCATAGCTTTCCAAAGACCTGAAATCTCTGACAAATCTTGCAATTCTCTATAGCCTGCATTATGAAGGTCACCTGGTATCAAAAGGGGCAAAATGGTAGATTATAAAGACCTGTACTTTCTTGTCAGTTCCTAAACATAGCAAGCCTTGGTCTATCTTGAACATTTCTGCAGTTATAAATGAGCCTTGGGTCATGATTTTCTGCCTTTTTATCATAGACAAGATTTAATTTAGGAGATGTCCTTTTAATGAGTAATGTGAATAGTAAGTGACACTTATGAAGCCTATTTTCTTCCAGCCATTTTAATTGTCAAATCTATCCAGTCAAGATGCAATGTTAGAGGCTTCACTGACAACACCGTCTGTGTGTGTGTGTGTGTGTGTGTGTGTGTGTGTGTATACATACATATGATTGAGCAGGATTTATTGTAAGTCAAAACAGTCTCAAATTTCTTAGGACAATACAGCTTCCTTGGCCATTCCCTTGGAGCTCTGAGTTGAGGAGCTGGTGATGTGTATTTCTTTTGCATGTTCTCCACATTATCCCTATGCAGGCCTTCCATGGGCTTGGTTTTGGAACCAGTGATGAGGAAGATCATTAGAATTGTTGTTCTCAAAAAGATTCCTCCATTCTTCTGTATAAGCAATGGGAATTTTCCCAGACCAATATTTCTTCTTTTGAAATGGTAAATTTTGAATATTAACTGGTTAGTATAATCCCATAAAATAACAAAGTTTGAGCCCTATGATCTGTGTTTTAGGCTAAAGTTGTGTTTTATGCTAAATCATCATTTACTCCTTGTATGATCTTTTGTTTTTTTGAGACAGAGTCTCACACTGTCACTCAGGCTGGAGTGCAGTGGCACAATTTTGGCTTACGGCAAGCTCCGCCTCCCAGGTGCACACCATCCTCCTGCTTCAGCCTCCTGAGTAGCTGGGACTACAGGTGCCTGCCACCACACCCGGCTAATCGTTTTTTAAGATTAAGGGCGAAATAAAAGCTGCTCCCCTATATTACATTCATAAATCAGAATCATTAAAGCAAGCTATTTATTTATTAGAAACACATACTCCAAATTTAGCATCTAAGACATGACAGCCTTTCAAGAGACATCAATTTACATTTTATGGTCTATAGCTATATTTGTATTCATGTTATTGGTGCCCATAATATTTCATTAGATGTTCTGTGTAAATTGATAAATGAAAATAATGTATGTGATAAGGAGAACAACCTAGGCCTCCTGGGGGGCCCCTTACAACTCAGCTGGTGTTAGCAGAAATGCCTGGGTGTAACAGTGAGAAACAACCTTTCAAAAGTGTTGAGCAATTTTTCAGGCAGAGGAATATGTATGCCAATCCAGGCAGCAAGATAAGTGGAGGTCAGTTAAAAGATCAGGGTGTTATTACATTTTTTTTTTTTAGGTTTCTACTGAGAGGAAATATAACACTCAGTTATTATTTTCTCTGCATATCTCCGGTTATTTTGTCACAACCTTTTATGTAAGCTACTACCAAACACTGGGTTATCCAAGATCTATGGGTCGTATTCAATATTTGCTTTTCCCTCAACTACTAACACATTTGATTCCCTTTGTAACTTTCTCCCCTATTTCTCCTTTCAACCTGTTTTCTCCAACCACACTGAGTTAATAAGCCTCCTATATACTCTCATACCCTGTTTTATCTAAAGAGATTTCCTTTTTCTACTATTATACCCATCTCATTCCCTAATTTATTTATTCTTATTTCTCACTCTATTTTTTATTCTTTTAGGCACAGCTCATGTCTCATGACTTTCAAAAATTTTTCTTCCGATATTCCCAGCTCGAATTAGTTACATCCCAATCAGTTTCCTTAGACTTACAACTCTGCATATTATTGGCTTGCAATCTGTCTTAGGGTGGGAATTAACTCCTTGTAGGCAGGGGCTAGAATTTATTTATTCTTATGTCCATAATGCCTGACACAGGAACTATTCTTATATACAAATTGTAGGGCCATAATTCCTGAGAACATATGTACATTGTAGTGAATCATAAAGGCTTGAAATAAATTTTTAAAATGATTAATTGGGAAGTCCATGAACTTGACATCTTGATGTAGAAGAAAAGCAAGGGCAGATGAAGAAGTTATAGAGGATACTTGAAATACCAGAAGTATATAATCAGAGAGCAATAAATTAATCCTAGATTTTTAGATGTGAAGAAGTTCTGAGAAATATTTGAAGACATGGCTCTAGGGATGAGTACATAACAGAGACCAGTAGCCAGAGTCAGAGCTTTTCAGAGTGAAGAAATTGCATTGCAGGGGGAAGGACTCTTGTATACTAAATAGAAATTGTCATTAAATGGAGACTAAGCAAGAGGCGGATGATCTGTGGATGACAGACGCAGAAAGGTGTGGAGATAGAGGTAAATGCCATAATCTACAAAGAAGATATTTTTGTGCCAGAAAGAAATAATAGGTCTAGAACGTAATAAAAGATAAATAGTTAACTACATTGCAATGTGGTCTGAGAACTCACTGAAAGCATAGCCATTGATATTAACTTCCACTTCGCTTCCAGACAAAAGATTTTAAATATCTTAAAAATTCCATTTGATATTGTATGATTCATCAAGACAGAAAGTAAAGCTGTAGTTGCCCTGGGAGGGCGGGGAATGGGGAGTCACTTTTTAATGGGTACAGGATTTCAATTTTACAAGACAAAAAGAATTATGGAGATGGGTGGTGGTGATGCTTGCACAACATTGTGAATACATTTAATGACACTGAATTGTATACTTAACAGTGGTTAAGATGCAAATTGTTGAGTGTGTTTTGCCACAGTTAAAAAACGGAAAACAATAGTATTTGAAGATATAGCCCATTTCATCTGGTAGCTAGCTGTATGTGTCTGCTCAGCTGAGGATAGATATTTATGCTGTTTCTGAACTGGAGGTTACTGGTATTCTTATAAAGTATAGGAAAATTGATCTTATGTGGCTAACTGAGGTGGATATAGTTGTATCAGTCAGACAGTAATGATATAATCACGATAGTTTACATTTAACACAACTTACATGTGTTATACTTTAGAAAGCACTTCATTCATATTATTACTTCATACCATTTTCCCCTTACCATATTTGTCTCTCCTTTTTCTGCTGACTTCAGAAAATGTCTCTTCCACACTACTCAATTCATCTCCTTATTCTGTCAAAATTTTAAGTCTCAGAGTCTCCAAAAAAAATTCCAGACAAGTCTCATCAGCTTTCTGTCATTGATTAATCAATATCCTTAGAGGCTTTCCCTTCCCCTTCTCAATTTAACATAGCTTCCAAATACACTTGCCAGTAAAACAAAGTTGTTTAAATGGTTTTGTATTTCTTCCAGCTGAATTATGAACATTTTTTCATATTGACATTGATTTCCATCTGGCCATGAAATACTCAAGGTGAAGAAAATGAAACAAAATTTTTAATATTTATCAAGAGCCAGGTACTGTTTTCAGTGTCCTAGAAGCATAAACTAGTGTAATGCTCACCAGCTCATATGAGAGGCCAAAATGGATGAAACTATAAAATCAAGACACAGAGAGTGAAGGGAAATTTCCCAAGATCACACAGCCACTGAGGATATGAACTAGATTTTGACTTCAGGCTATTTACCCCAGAACCTGTGCTTTCAACCATCATTTGTACTGCTTCCCTAAATTACTCTTGAGTACACTGTGACATCATATTTCACCTATGACACTGATTATCTGGGGAACTTTGCAACTTATTCTGAATGTGATTCAGTTTTCTTTTCTGTACAGAGATAAAGTCAGTATATACTCCATAGATTCGTTATAAGGATTATATGAAATGACACATGAGAAGGCTTTAAAAGGACTTGGAAAGCAATAAGCTTTTTTGTTTTCAATCATTTTTCAATAGGTTATCAGTGTTGTGAATGGTTCATGAAAAATGACTCTGGGCTCAGTGAGTAACTGAAATGTTGTTGCTTAATAGTGTGTTTAATATTAATATAATAGTAACAAATGTTGTTATTGTTGAGTAATACTTATTTGGCTTTTCACTGCTTTTCTTTTCTAGTGTTTTAGTCAGAGACTTCTTAAGTCTCCTCAAGTGTGTACACATTTCTTAAATTTGTTGGAAAGTACCAAATTTAAGATATCTTGCATTTTTTTCTTCCTTAGTAAACACGAAATTCCATCACGCAGCAGAAAAAGGGCTCTGTTATTGTTGGTACAATGGTTTAATATTCACTTTTATTCCCTGTATCATAGTTCTGATTTAATTGCTATTTAGAATAAAACTTGTTCCTTATTATATGCATTCATAATTATAAAATTTGTGTTTTAATGCCTTCTACACATATACTGTGCTTTTCTTTATTTCCTTATATCTCTTACTGTTTCATGATCCTGGTATTGGAAATCTCATTAAGTGTTGTTTGGGGATTTGCTGGGAATGTCATCTACATAGTAATGTCTCAAGTTTGTAGCATCTTTAAAACATAATAGGAGAAGGAATTCACAGCAGAGTAATAACCCTCCCGCTTTAGGCAATGTATTTGTGATTGGTATGACTTTGTTCCCGGAGGGCAGTTAGCAACACAATATTAAGGCTATGTGTACAAGGAAAACAAATTTTAAAAATCTCCTTTATAAAAAACAGTTCCCGATCCTAACCAGTATCATGCAGAGAATCCGTTTCCACCTCTTCATATGGAAGCAGCTCTGGGTGGACATCTAGAAAGTTGGATAACTATTTATCACATATGATCTGTAAAGGGAGAGATTTACAAGAAAGTGTTAAATTTAATCCATAGGAAAGCAAAATCAAAAATCAATGAATTTTCCATTTGTAGTTTTCCCTAGGGGCTCCACTCTCTAGATGGCTTAAATGCATTAGAATTAAATGACTAGGCACAATTGTTTGTTAGTGAGATAAAAGCAAGGTAAGCATTTCTGCTTTATGAGTCCAAGCACAGGGCCACTTGGTTTTCTTTGGAAGGATATCATAAAGGCAATGTTTATGAGTAATCCCTCATTGTCTTTCCTTCTGCAGCATTCAATGGTATGTACTATAATTTAGAAATGAAAACTACTTAAAGACCACTTGCTAAGTTTCATGTATTTCAAATTCTCACATCCTGAGTGTTTAAATGTGCCTATATTTCTTCATGAAAAAGCATAATCTTTGCCAAGTTAGAAAAAGAAAGTCATATTCCCATTTTTCACTAAATGTAATCAGAAATTTGAACAGTTTTTAGCCTTCAATACATTATGTAATTTGGGTAACAGGCTGAATAAAAGTAAGGAACTTCAGTTAAATTCAGAGAGAAGCTAGTAATTATTTCTAAGACTCAAATGTATAGAACAGATCTCTGATATTAAGGGTAAGACCCTCAAAGGTGACCCAAAATGGGTAATTGTGGGATTATTTTGGGAGGAATCATCATAGATTCTTACTGCTATAAATACAGTCAAATGTCAGATAAATATACTCCACTGAAATGTTTTCTAGGAATGATGTTGGAACCAATGTTGGTAATTTTGAAAGTCATGGAGAGGATTTCAGATGATAGAAGTCAGGCAACTATCCCAGGTTTAATAAATAAGCAAATGGTGAGTTCCAAAAATGCTGTAGCAATGAGCCTCATATTGATCCTGAGCACAATTTCAGGAAGGTCCATTAAATGGGTCTTTGGAGAGCACTTAGGATAAAAGGCTGGCAGCAGGGATTCACTAAGAGCAATGGTGCCAAGCTTGCCTCTTTGATATTGTTATCTGACTGATAAAGGTAGGCTATAGCGGTACACAATACAGATATTTCCAGGGTAAAGCTGTTGAGCTGCTGTAATTTTCCTTGCTTCTTCACTATCTTCTCCTATAGTTGACTCCCAAGGAAAAGATAGTTGACTTTTCTCTAGAAATGTATGTTAATTGGCAAAAACAAACAAATGAAACCATAAACTATCCTTTAGGCTTGTCTCTGCTCAGTTATTAGATCATATGAAAGTGCCCTTAGGAAACACAGAAGGCCCACACTATTATAGAGACAAATTTCTTACATTCTCTGCTGTTTAATGCTCTTAAAAAGACTTACCATACTTCGCTAATTTGATTACCAACTACTTGAACACAGGGACCAATGTGCTTATTAAAAATTTTGCATATTATGAGGGCATTAACTTTTAAGTATTCGATTGTTAAGACAATGCATATTATTACAAACCATAGAAGGCACACTTATTACCTCCTTAAGAACCAGTCTCTATTTCTCTGGTTCATAGAACTCCAAGGTCATAGAGGGATTGGACATTTGTGTCTTCAATTGGCCCTCTTCAGCCCTAGGATAAATAGTGATTAATCTAAGCCGATGGTTTTTGGCTCTGTCTGACCCAATGCCTCTACTTCATAAGAAATTCTTCAAAGACCCCTTCACTATTCTAAACTATTAGTGAGAACACAATGTATGCATTCAAGTTGTTGAAAATATTAATGTTATGCTGAAGCTAACAAAGGAGAAATAATTTACTGTCAATATATGATCCAAAATGTATATAATTGTGCCAGAACATTTACATATCAAATACAATAGAACATAATGAAATTTTCATCTCTTCGCCCATACCTTGAAACATTGTAAATAAAAAGCTACAAATATAGTTTCATTGAATAACCAAATGCCAAAACTGCCATTTCTGTTTTTGACATGATTGATCTGCATTGGTAAATGTAATAGATACTTTCTGTTTGGCCCTTGTCCCCTGTTATACTCTCCTATTTACTGGCTTTTGTCCAAGTGGAATGGTCCATATTGAATATCTCAATCTGTTCCCTTGCTCATTGCCTTCTATGCATGTTCATGAGATTAAAGGGAAGGAGGAAATGGGATTGGGGGTTATTGCCTAAACTCCCTCTCTGCTAGGTCTCCTTGACCAATCTTTTTCATAAGAAAATTAGTGTTTCCTTGCGTGATCAGGGCAGTTTACTCCCCAGAACTCTGCCTGCTGCTACTAACCCAGAGTTATTGTGGGGTGTGATTTCTGTGATTCCTTCACCCTTCTCCCCTGATATTTTCGTAAGTAGTCTCTTTGGAAATAAACCCATGTTAAATTATCTTAGTTTGTGTGTGTTCTGTTTTTCCTATTGAGACTCTGAAATGAGTATCTAAATGAAAAAATCTACCATCTTTTCTCATATACATAGTAGTTTCATTCTTGCAAAATTCATGGCATATTAAAACCATGCAAAAGTACTTGGCACTTAGGCAGTTACATTTGGGATTGTATAATTAAACAAAGCAGGTTATTCACCTTCATTACATTAGAAAGTCATTCAGGACATACAGCAATCCTTAATTAGGAACGGCTATCCCATGTTACTGGACATATGGCATCCCTGTTTTCCAATCCTTAAAGTTTTTCCTTAAAGTTCCAAAATACCGTCACTTATTATTTCCTGCCATTGGATTTTGTCACATGAAGTTGTAAGGCTGGGAATGCCATAGCCATCTTGAAAACATAGGTAGAAAGATAAGAGAATCACAAAGAAGTGGATCATGTTGAATTAACTAAGCATTGATACCATCTATTTGTTGTGCGATTTGGTAAAAGTTGCTCCTTGTTTTTTTCTTCAATTAGTTGACTATTCTGTTACTTGAAGCTAAAAACTTTTTTTTCTTTTCTTTCCTTCTTTTTTTTTTTTTGACAGAATCTTACTCTGTTGCCCAGGCTGGAGTGCAGTGGCATGATCTTGGCTCACTGCAACCTCTGCTTGCCTAGTTCAAGCAATTCTCACACCTCAGCCTCCCTGGTAGCTGGGATTACAGGCACATGCCACCACACTCAGATGATTTTTGTATTTTTAGTAGAGATGGGGTTTCACCCTGTTTGCAGGCTGGTCTCAAACTCCTGACCTCAAGCGATCTGCCCACCTCAGCCTACCAAAGTGCTGGGATTACAGGTGTAAGCCACTGACCCTGCCCAAAAACATTTTAACCAATAGCAAAGCACATTATTTCATTACATTTTTTCAAAAGTTGCCAGTAATTTCAATTAAAAATATTATATAACATGTTTAATGCAATACAAATGCTTTTCAATGTACAATGGGGTTAAGTCTTGATAAGCTGATTTTAAATTGAAAATACAGTAAGTTAAAAATGTATTTAATACCTAACTTACTGAATATCACAGCTTATCCAGGCATACCTTTAATGTGCTCAGAACACTTACATCAGCTGACAATTGGGCAAAATCATTGAATACAAAACCCACTTTATAATAAAGTATTGGATATTTTATGTAATTTGTTGAATATTGTACTGAAAGTGAAAAGCAGAATGGTTATATTCTATTCAAAGCTATCACTTTTGCTTCATCATAAAGTAAAAAAATCATAAATTGAACCATTATAAGTTGTTGACCATCTGTGTATATGTATGTGTGTGTGTACCTATATAAACATGTATGTTTATATATATATTTGTGTGCGTATATATCCTCGGTGTGTGTGTATGTGTGTTTGAAAGAGTGTGTGTGTGTGTGTGTGTATGAAATTGTAGGAAAGTAAAATTTCTTATCTTATAGATATAGCATGTTAACATGTTGGTACCTATCCTCCTGAGATGTAAAATTTTACATGGATAGATGTGTACATTTACTGTTGTACACAAAGAGAAACATATTCTGTAGGCTCTTTGTTTTTCTGTAGTTTCATTCAACACTATCTGGTTTATATGGATGATTACATATATAATGCTAAGATGAAGGTTCTTCTCTATAACTTTGAAACTTCTTTGATTATCAACCCTTGGTATATTCTTAGAATAGGATTTTATTTTAGAATTAAGATCCTTGTTTCAGGACTCTAGACTGTTAACACACCGAGCCAATAATTATTCAGAATTGTTGGGTTAGTTCACATTCTCACAGATGAGATATCAAATGTCCAGGCTGCACAGCCTCATTAACACTAGATTTTCTGGACATTTTATATAGTATTTCATCTGATATAAAAAGTAGAATTCTAATTTAATTATGGTTGTTAATTTATTTTTATCTTTTTAGTCATTATGAAAATGTTTAACTATATGAAAAGCTAGGAAAGAGTTTTATTTTTTAAGGTAGTACTTCAGAAATATTTGCGATACTTAATTTTTAAAAATTAACTCTAAAAAATCTTGAAATGTCTGTTTAATGAAATAGGACATAAATACTGGTCACATTAGTGAAAAATATTTGTTTAAAATTAAAATATCTGCAGCAATCCTGTAGATATTAATACTTTTTAAAGAATGACATCTTTAAAATATAAATGTTCTAAATTTATAATCAGTTAAATACGTCTCTATTAATACATATAGATACATATAGCTAAATAAATTTGAAGACTTCAAATTCCAGGTACAATATAATTCTTTTCTATCCTGTGATTTGTCATTCAGTATTTTGTAATTTGAACAGAAATATTTTGCACTAACCACATGTCTGTATTTTCTCTTACCTAGAAATGTTATTTTATGCAAAATTGTTTTAAAGGTCAGTTTGCATGTTTGAAAGCATCTTGTAGAATGTTACATAATATATTGCATATTTGGTTACATTGTTTTAACTGTGTAAATATGGTTTAAATCTATGATGCTCTTTAGTGCTGATCATGATGTAAAGCAAATTTATCTGTATAAAAGTCTCCTGTTAATTTATTTTTTATTATTATATTTTAAGTTTTAGGGTACATGTGCACAACGTGCAGGTTTGTTAGATATGTATACATGGGCCATGTTGGTGTGCTGCACCCATTAACTCGTCATTTAACATTAGGTATATCTCCTAATGCTATCCTTCCCCCCTCCCCCCACCCCACAACTGTCCCCAGTGTGTGATGTTCCCCTTCCTGCATCCATGTTTTCTCATTGTTCAATTCCCACCTGTGAGTGAGAACATGTGGTGTTTGGTTTTTTTCCTTGCAATAGTTTGCTGAGAATGATGGTTTCTAGCTTCATCCATCTCCCTACAAAGGACATGAACTCAACATTTTTTATGGCTGCATGGTATTCCATGGTGTATATGTGCCACGTTTTCTTCATCCAGTCTATCATTGTTGGACATTTGTGTTGGCTCCAAGTCTTTGCTATTGTGAATAGTGCCACAATAAACATGCATGTGCTTGTGTCTTTATAGCAGCATGATTTATAATCCTTTGGGTATATACTCAGCAATGGGATGGCTGGGTTAAATGGTATTTCTAGTTCTAGATCCCTGAGGAATCACCACACCGAGTTCCACAATGGTTGAACTAGTTTACAGTCCCACCAACAGTGTAAAAGCGTTCCTATTTCTCCACATCCTCTCCAGCACCTGTTGTTTCCTGACTTTTTAATGATCGCCATTCTAACTGGTGTGAGATGGTATCTCATTGTGGTTTTGATATGCATTTCTCTGATGGCCAGTGATGATGAGCATTTCTTCATGTGTCTTTTGGCTGCAAAATGTCTTCTTTTGAGAAGTGTCTGTTCATTTCCTTTGCCCACATTTTGATGGGGTTGTTTGTTTTTATCTTGTGAATTTGTTTGAGTTCATTGTAGATTCTGGATATTAGCCCTTTGTCAGATGAGGAGGTCGCAAAGCTTTTCTCCCATACTGTAGGATGCCTGTTCACTCTGATAGTGGTTTCTTTTGCTGTGCAGAACCTCCTTAGTTTAATTCGATCCCATTTGTCAATTTTGGCTTTTGTTGCCATTGCTTTTGGTGTTTTAGACATGAAGTCTCTGCCCATGCCTATGTCCTGAATGGTATTGCCTGGTTTTTCTTCTAGGGTTTTTATGGTTTTAGGTCTAACATGTAAATCTTTAATCCATCGTGAATTAATTTCTGTATAAGGTGTAAGGAAGGGATCCAGTTTCAGCTTTCAACCTATGGCTAGCCAGTTTTCCCAGCACCATTTATTAAATAGGGTATCCTTTCCCTAGTTCTTGTTTTTGTCAGGTTTGTCAAAGATCAGATAGTTGTAGATATGTGGCATTATTTCTGAGGGCTCTGCCCTGTTCCATTGGTCTATATCTCTGTTTTGGTACTAGTACTATGCTGTTTTGGTTACTGTATCCTTGTAGTGTACTTTGAAGTCAGGTAGCATGATGCCTCCACCTTTGTTCTTTTGGCTTAGGATTGACTTGGCAATGTGGGCTCTTTTTTGGTTCCATATGAACTTTAAAGTAGTTTTTTCCAATTCTGTGAAGAAAGTCATTGGTAGCTTGATGGAGATGGAATTGAATCTATAAATTACCTTGGGCAGTATGGCCATTTTCACGATATTAATTCTTCTTACCCATGAGCATGGCATGTTCTTCCATTTGTTTGTATCCTTTTTTATTTCGTTGAGCAGTAGTTTGTAGTTCTCCTTGAAGAGGTCCTTCACTTCCCTTGTAAGTGGTATTCCTAGGTATTTTATTTTCTTTGAAGCAATTGTGAATGTGAGTTCACTCATGATTTGGCTCTCTGTTTCTCTGTTATTGGTGTATAAGAATGCTTGTGATTTTTGCACATTGATTTTGTATCCTGAGACTTTGCTGAAGTTGCTTATTAGCCTAAGGAGATTTGGGGCTGAGACAATGGGGTTTTCCACATACACAGTCATGTCATCTGTAAACAGGGACAATTTGACTTCCTCTTTTCCTAATTGAATGTCCTTTATTTCCTTCTCCTTCCTGATTGCCCTGGCCAGAACTTCCAGCACTATGTTGAATAGGAGTGGTGAGAGAGGGCATCCCTGTCTTGTGCCAGTTTTCAAACGGAATGCTTCCAGTTTTTGTCCATTCAGTATGATATTGGCTGTGGATTTTTCATAGATAGCTCTTGTTATTTTGAGATACGTCCTATCAATCCCTAATTTATTGAGAGTTTTTAGCATGAAGGTTTGCTGAATTTTGTCAAAGGCCTTTTCTGCATCTATTGAGATAATCATGTGGTTTTTGTCTTTGGTCCTGTTTATACGCTGGATTACGTTTACTGATTTTCATATGTTGAACCAGCCTTGCATCCCAGGGATGAAACCTGCTTGATCATGGTGGATAAGCTTTTTTATGTGTTGCTGGATTCGGTTTGCCAGTATTTTATTGAGGATTTTTGCATCAATGTTCATCAAGGATATTGGTCTAAAATTCTCTTTTTTTTTTTTTTTGTCTCTGCCAGGCTTTGGTATCAGGATGATGCTGTCCTCATAAAATGAGTTAGGGAGGATTCCCTCTTTTTCTATTGATTGGAATAGTTTCAGAACGAATGGTACCAGTTCCTGCTTGTACCACTGGTAGAATTCGGCTGTGAATCCATCTGGTCCTGGACTTTTTTTGGTTGGTAAGCTATTAATTATTGCCTCAATTTCAGAGCGTGTTATTTGTCTATTCAGAGGTTCAACTTCTTCCTGGTTTAGTCTTGGGAGAGTATATGTGTCAAGGAATTTACCCATTTCTTCTAGATTTTCTAGTTTATTTGTGTAGAGGTGTTTATAGTATTCTCTGATTGTAGTTTGTATTTCTGTGGGATCGGTGGTGATATTCCCTTTGTCAATTTTTATTGCATCTATTTGATTCTTCTC
The DNA here is from genome assembly GCF_029289425.2 of Pan paniscus. Classification (NCBI taxonomy): domain Eukaryota; kingdom Metazoa; phylum Chordata; class Mammalia; order Primates; family Hominidae; genus Pan; species Pan paniscus. Next base: position 1,162,444 of record NC_073264.2, on the reverse strand, counting down.
TCTTTTCTTCTTTATTGGTCTTGTTAGTGGTCTGTCGATTTTGTTGATCTTTTCAAAAAACAGCTTCTGTATTCATTGATTTTTTGAAGGGTTTTTTGTGTCTCTATTTCCTTCAGTTCTGCTCTGATTTAGTTACTTCTTGCCTTCTGCTAGCTTTTGAATGTGTTTGCTCTTGCTTCTCTAATTCTTTTAATTGTGATGTTAAGATGTCAATTTTATTTCTTTCCTGCTTTCTCTTGTGGGCATTTAGTGCTGTAAATTTCCCTCTTCACACTGCTTTGAATGTGTCCCAGAGATTCCGGTATGTTGTGTCTTTGTTCTTGTTGGTTTCGAAGAACATCTTTATTCCTGCCTTCATTTCCTTATGTACCCAGTAGTCATTCAGGAGCAGGTTGTTCAGTTTCCATGTAGTTGAGTGGTTTCGAGTGAGTTTCTTTTTTTTTTTTTTTTTTTTTTGAGACGGAGTCTCGCTCTGTCGCCCAGGCTGGAGTGCAGTGGCGCGATCTCGGCTCACTGCAAGCTCCGCCTCCCGGGTTCACGCCATTCTCCTGCCTCAGCCTCCCGAGTAGCTGGGACTACAGGCGCCCTCTACCACGCCTGGCTAATTTTTTGTATTTTTAGTAGAGACGGGGTTACACCGTGTTAGCCAGGATGGTCTTGATCTCCTGACCTCGTGATCCGCCCGCCTCAGCCTCCCAAAGTGCTGGGATTACAGGCGTGAGCCACCGCACCTAGCCTCGAGTGAGTTTCTTAATCCTGAGTTGAAGTTTGATTGCACTGTGGTCTGAGAGACAGTTTGTTATACTTTCTGTTCTTTTACATTTGCTGAGGAGTGCTTTACTTCCAACTATGTGGTCAATTTTGGAATAGGTGTGGTGTGGTGCTGAAAAGAATACATATTCCATTGATTTGGGATAGAGAGTTCTGTAGATGTCTATTAGGTCTGCTTGGTGCAGAGCTGAGTTCAATTCCTGTATATCCTTGCTAACTTTCTGTCTCGTTGATCTGTCTAATGTTGACAGTGGGGTGTTAAAGTCTCCCATTATTATTTTGTGGGCGTCTAAGTCACTTTGTAGATCACTAAGGACTTGCTTTATGAATCTGAGTGCTTCTGTATTGTGAGCATATATATTTAGGATAGTTAGTTCTTGTTGAATTGATCCCTTTACCATTATGTGATGACCTTATTTGTCTCTTTTGATCTTTGGTGGTTTAAAGTCTGTTTTATCAGAGACTAGGATTGCAACCCCTGCCTTTTTTTGTTTTCCGTTTGCTTGGTAGATCTTCCTCCATCCCTTTATTTTGAGCCTATGTGTGTCTCTGCAGGTGAGAAGCGTTTCCTGAATACAGCACACTGATGGGTCTTGACTCTTTATCCAATTTGCCAGTCTGTGCCTTTTAATTGGAGCATTTAACCCATTTACATTTAAGGTTAGTATTGTTATGTGTGAGTTTGATCCTGCCATTATGATGTTAGCTGGTTATTTTCCTCGTTAGTTGATGCAGTTTCTTCCTAGCCTTGATGGTCTTTACAATTTGGCATGTTTTTGCAGTGGCTGGTACCAGTTGTTCCTTTCCATGTTTAGTGCTTCCTTCAGGAGCTCTTTTAGGGCAGGCCTGGTGGTGACAGAATCTCTCAGCATTTGCTTGTCTGTGGAGTATATTATTTCTCCTTCATTTATGAAGCTTAGTTTAGCTGAATATGAAATTCTGGATTGAAAATTCTTTTCTTTAAGAATGTTGAATATTGGCCCCCGCTCTCTTCTGGCTTGTAGAGTTTCCGAGGAGAGATCAGCAGATTGTCTGATGGGCTTCCTTTTGTGGGTAACCTGACCATTCTCTTGGCTGCCTTTAAAATTTTTTCAATCATTTCAACTTTGGTGAATCTGACAATTATGTGTCTTGGAGTTGCTCTTCTCGAGGAGTATCTTTGTGGCATTCTCTGTATTTCCTGAATTTGTATGTTGGCCTGCCTTACTAGATTGGGGAAGTTCTCCTGGATAATATCCTGCAGAGTGTTTTCCAACTTGGTTCCATTCTCCCCATCACTTTCAGGTACACCAATTAGACATACATTTGGTCTTTTCACATAGTCCCATATTTCTTGGAGGCTTTGTTCATTTCTTCTATTCCTTTTTCTCTAAACTTCTCTTCATGCTTTATTTCATTCATTTCGTTTTCCATCGCTGATACTCTTTCTTCCAGTTGATCACATCAGTTACTGAGGCTTATGCATTTGTCATGTAGTTATTGTGCCATGGTTTTCAGCTCCATCAGGTCCTTTAAGGACTTCTCTGCATTTGTTATTCTAGTTATCCATTCGTCTAATTTTTTTTCAAAGTTTTTAACTTCTTTGCCACTGGTTCGAACTTCCTCCTTTAGCTCGGAGTACTTTGATCTTTTGAAGCCTTTCTCTCTCAACTCGTCAAAGTCATACTCTGTCCAGCTTTGTTCCATTGCTGGTGAGGAGCTGCATTCCTTTGCAGGAGGAGAGGCACTCTGATTTTTAGAGTTTCCAGTTTTTCTTCTCTGTTTTTTCCCATCTTTGTGGTTTTATCTTCCTTTGGTCCTTGATGATGGTGACATACAGATGGGGTTTTGGTGTGGATGTCCTTTCTGTTTGTTAGTTTTCCTTCTAACAGTCAGGACCCTCAGCTGCAGGTCTGTTGGAGTTTACTGGAGGTCTACTCCAGACACTATTTGCTTGGGTATCAGCAGTGGTGGCTGCAGAACAATGGATATTGGTGAACTGCAAATGCTGCTGCCTGACCGTTCCTCTGGAAGTTTTGACTCAGAGGGGTACCCGGCCATGTGAGATGTCAGTCTGCCCCTACTGGGTGGTGCCTCCCAGTTAGGCTACTCAGGGGTCAGGAACCCACTTGAGGAGGCTGTCTGCCTGTTCTCAGATCTCAAGCTGCATGCTGGGAGAACCACTACTCTCTTCAAAGCTGTCAGACAGGGATATTTAAGTCTGCAGAGGGTATTGCTGTCTTTTGTTTGTCTGTGCCCTGCCCCCAGAGGTGGAGCCTACAGAGGCAGGCTGGCCTCCTTGAGCTGTGTTAGGCTCCACCCAGTTCGAACTTCCTGGCTGCTTTGTTTACTTACTCAAGCCTGAGCAATGGCGGGCACCCCTCCCCCAGCCCCACTGTAACCTTGCAGTTTGATCTCAGACTGCTGTGCTAGCAAACAGTGAGGCTCCATGGGTGTAGGATCCTCCAAGCCAGGTGCTGGATTCAATCTCCTGGTATGCCATTTGATAAGCCTGTTGGAAAAGTGCAGTATTAGGGTGGGAGTGACCTGATTTTCCAGGTGCCATCTGTCACCCCTTTCTTTGACTAGGAAAGGGAATTCCCTGACCCATTGTGCTTCCCAGGTGAGGTGATGCCTTGCCCTGCTTTGGCTCCTGCATGGTGCGCTGCACCCACTGTCCAGCACTCCCCAGTGAGATGAACCTGGTACCTCAGTTGGAAATGCAGATATCACCTGTCTTCTGCATCACTCACGCTGGGAGCTGTAGACTGGAGCTGTTCCTATTCGGCCATGTTGCCTCCATCTTCTAATTTTTAACTTTCAAGTGATTAGATACATTTACCCTCTTCTGAATTTTAATTCCTGATGAAAAGATTGTGAAATCTCAAGAGGATAATGAATCAGCTTCTGATTATATTCTGGAATTACGATTTGATCACCCATCCAAGAATGCGTATTCACTTTCCTTTACATTACACACATGCATAATACCATGCTGAGTGATGCTGGAAAAAGTGAGTCTTCAGTAATGCCCTCATGAAATTACAGTCTCACTACACCGAGGTATTTTCTTTTTAACACTTTTTTTCTTTTCTGCTGTGAATATGTGCCTTCTAAGAGGTGAAAAACTGGGAAAAACTGAAAAAGAACCTTCATCTAATTCAGTAACTAGCTTTTGTATCTTCTAAAAATTTTCATCTCCAGAAAGCTCTAATCTTCATTCCTTTACAAGCTTTATTTCTCTCTCCTTTCCAACAGTAGACTTTTCTCTGTTTGTTTTCTATAATTTTTTAGGGATGCCTACAATAGAAAAAAACTATGACATATTCAATACATCTGAAAAGTTTGCATTGCCATAGATAAGAATGAATTATCTGTTTATAAAGAAAAAATCAATAAAAAGATGAACCAAGAAAGCACAGAAGGTAGTAACCACATTTAGATGTTTATCATGGAATCATCTTTATAATCCATCTGTTACAATTCCACAGAGCAAATTACAAGTAATTGTGAAGTTTCCCCTCATTTTATAGGTTTGGTCTTATAAGGCATACAACACAAATTTTAATTACTTTTCTTTTTGGTATTTGGATCTTAATTTGGTGAAGTGGCCACTGGGTAGATGATGGAGCCTCTTGAGACATACAGTGTTCTTCTAGCTTTGTGGATGTAAATATTACTGTGTAGTTTTCATTCACTTATTATTTTACAAGGCATGCTTCATTAAAAATATGTCAGCATCTCATTGACAAATGAAAAAATTTTAAAGGCACAAGAAAAAAACAATTTATTTGAAACATTCCTGAGTAAAAGCAGTCACCACTCTTACTATTCTTCAAATATTTTTATTATATTTAAACACAAGCCTAGTTTTATCTTGAGGGTCTGACCTTGATGATATTGTACACTTTAAACTTAGAAAAAATTGAACTCTATTGGAAATTTCCTACAGATCAGATTTTCTAGATGCCAAGCGCCTTGTTTCAGCTGCGGTGATGACAGCAAATTTGGTTCTCAGGGATTCTGGCCTCTGGCTTCATCTCAGTTGTTTATAATTGAAGTTGGCTCAGATGAGAACTCAGCTTAGATGCATGGTTGGACTGCTGGGCTTAAGGCTGGCCAGCCAGGAGGTTGCATTGAGGTGTAACTAGGCAAAAAAAGAAGGAGTTTATTGAGGAACGACTGACAATAGCAAAGACTTGGAACCAACACAAATGTCCAACAATGATAGACTGGATTAAGAAAATGTGGCAGATATACAACATGGAATACTATGCAGCCATAAAAATGATAAGTTCATGTCCTTTGTAGGGACAAAGATGAACCTGGAAACCATTATTCACAGCAAACTATCACAAGGATAAAAAACCAAACACCACATGTTCTCATTCATAGGTGGGAATTAAACAGTGAGTACACATGGACACAGGAAGGGGAACATCACACACTGGGGGCCTAAGGGGGCATTGTGACATCATAACACTGCACTGGTAACCGTGGGGACAGACCCTTGTCTGTGATCTGACTAAGGGGACATTGTGACATCATAACTCTGCACTGGTCACCCAGTTGACAGAACCTTGTCTGTGATATGCCTAACGGGGCATTGTGACTTCATAATTCTCCACCGGTCACCCAGGTGACAGACCCTTATCTTTGATCCGCCTAAGTGGGTATTGTGACTCCAAAACTCTGCACTGCTCACACAGGTGACAGACCCTGGTCTGTGATCTGCCTAAGGGGGCATTGTCACATCATAACTCTGCACTGGTCACCCAGGTGACAGACCCTTGCCTGAGACCTGCCTAAGGGGGCATTGTGACATCATGACACTGCATTGGTCACCCAGGTGACAGACCCTTGCCTGTGACCTGCCTAAGGGGGCATTGTTACATCATGACTCTGCACTGGTCACCCAGGTGAAACACCCTTGTTTTTGATCTGCCTAAGGGTCATTGTGACATCATAACTCTTCACGGGTCACCCAGGTGACAGGCCCTTGTCTGTGATCTCCCTAAGGGGGCCTTGTGACATAACTCTGCACTGGTCACTCAGGTGACAGACCCTTGTCTGTGATCTGCCTAAGGGGGCATTGTGACAACATAACTCTGCACTGGTCACCCAGGTGACAGACCCTTGTCTGTGATATGCGTAAGGGGGCATTGTGACATCATAAGCATGCACTGGTCACCCATGTGAAAGACCATTGTCTTTGATCTGCCTAAGGGGCCACTGGGACATCATAACCCTGCACTGGTCACCCAGGCGACAGACCCATGTCTGAAATCTGCCTAAGGGGGAATTGTGACATCACAACTCTGCAATGGTAACCCAGGTGACACACCCTTGTCTGTGATCTGCCTAAGGGGGCATTGTGACACCATAATTCTGCAGTGGTCGTCCAGGTGACAGGCCCTTGTCTGTTATCTGCCTAAGTGGGCATTGTGACATCATAACTCTGCACTGGACACCCAGGTGACAGGCCCTTGTATGTGATCTGCCTAATGGGGCATTGTGACATCATAACTCTGCAATGGTCACCCAGGTGACAGGTCCTTGTCTGTTATCTGCCTAAGGGGCCATTGTGATATCATAACTCTGCATTGGTCACCAAGGTGACAGGCCCTTGTCTGTGATCTGCCTAAGTGGGCATTGTGACATCATAACTCTGCACTGGACACCCAGGTGACAGGCCCTTGTATGTGATCTGCCTAATGGGGCATTGTGACATCATAACTCTGCACTGGTCACCCAGGTGACAGGTCCTTGTCTGTCATCTGCCTAAGGGGCCATTGTGACATCATAACTCTGCATTGGTCACCCAGGTGACAGGCCCTTGTCTGTGATCTGCCTAAGGGGCATTGTGACATCATAAATCTGCACTGGTCACCCAGGTGCCAGGACCTTGTCTGTGATCTACCTAAGGGGGCATTGTGACATCATAACTCTGCATTGGGCACCCAGGTGACAGGCCCTTGTCTGTGATCTGCCTAAGGGGGTATTGTGACATCATAACTCGGCACTGGTCACCCAGGTGACAGGCCCTTGTCAGTGATCTGCCTAAGGGGGCATTGTTACATAATAACACTGCACTGGTCAACCCGGTGACAGGCCCTTGTCTGTGATCTGCCTAAAGGGGCATTGTGACAACATAACTCTGCAATGGTCACCCAGGTGACGGGCCCTTGTCTGTGATCTGCCTAAGGGGACATTGTAACATCACAACCCTGCACTGGACACCCAGCTGACATGCTCTTGTCTGTGATCTGCCTAAGGGGGCACTGTGACATCATAACGCTGCACTGTTTCACCCAGGTGACAGGCCCTTGTCTGTGATCTGCCTAAGGGGGCATTGTAACGTCATAACCCTGCACTGGTCACCAAGGTGACATGCCCTTGTCGGTGATCTGCTTAAGATTGCATTTTCACATCATAAATATGCACAGGGCACAGAGGTGACCGGCCCATGTCTGTGATCTGCCTAAGGGGTAATTGTGACATCATAATTCTGCACTGGTCACCCAGGTGACAGACCCTTGTGTGTGATCTGCCTAAGGGGGTATTGTGAAATCATAATTCCGCACTGGTCACCCAGGTGACAGATCCTTCCCTGTGATCTGCCTAAGGGGACATTGTGACATCATAACTTTGCACTGGTCACCAAGGTGACAGACCCTTGCCTGTGATCTGCCTAAGAGAGCATTGTTACATCATAACCCTGCACTGTTCACCCAGGTGACACACCCATGACTTTGATCTGCCTAAGGGGGCATTGTTACATCATAACTCTGCACTGGTCACCCAGATGAAAGACCCTTGACTTTGATCTACTGAAGGGGGCATTGTGACATCACAACTCTGCACTGGTCACCCAGGTGACACATCCTTGTCTGTTATCTGCCTAAGGGCTCATTGTGACATCATAACTCTGCACTGGTCACCCAGGTGACAGACCCTTGTCTCTGATCTGCATAAGGGGTCATTGTGACATCATAACTCTGCACTAGTCACCCAGGTGACAGGCCCTTGTCTGTGATCTGCCTAAGGGGGCATTGTGACATCATAACCGTTCACTGGTCACCGAGGTGACAGGCCCTTGTCTGTGATCTGCTTAAAGGGGCATTGTGATATCACAACACGGCACTGGTCACCGAGGTGACAGGCCCTTGTCTGTGATCTGCCTAAGTGGGCATTGTGACATTATAACTCGCCACTGGTCACCCAGGTGACAGGCCCTTGTCTGTGATCTGCCTAAGGGGGAATGGTGACATCTTAACCGTTCACTGGTCACCGAGGTCAAAGGCCCTTGTCTGTGATCTGCCTAAGGGGCATTGTGATATCACAACACGGCACTGGTCACCGAGGGACAGGCCGTTGTCTGTGATCTGCCTAAGGGGGCATTGTGACATTATAACCCGGCACTGGTCACCCAGGAGACAGGACCCTGCCTGTGATCTGCCTAAGGGGTGATTGTTACATCATAACTCTGCACTGGTAACCCCGGTGACAGGCCCTTGATTGTGATCTGCCTAAGGGGGCATTGTGACATCATAACTCGGCACTGGTCACCCAGGTGACAGGCCCTTGTCTGTGATCTGCCTAAGGGGCATTGTAACATCATATCCTTGCACTGGACACCCAGGTGACATGTCCTTGTCTGTGATCTGCCTACGTGGGCATTTTGACATCATAACTCTGCACCGGACACCCAGATGACAGGCCTTTGTCTGTGATCTGCCTAATGGAGCACTGTGAAAACATAAATCTGCACTGGTCACCCAGGTGACAGGCCCTTGAATGTTTTCCGCCAAATGGGGCATTGTGACATCATAATTCTTTAATGGTCACTCATGTTACAGGCCTTTGTCTGTGATCTTCCTAAGAGGGCATTGTGACATCATAACTCTGCACTGGTCACCCAGGTGACAGGCCCTTGTATGTGATCTGCCTAAGGGGTCATTGTGACATCATAACTCTGCACTGGTCACCCAGGAGACAGACTCTTGTCTCTGATGTGCCTAAAGGGTCACTGTGACATCATAAATCTACACTCATCACCCAGGTGACAGGCCCTTGTCTGTGATCCGCTTAAGGGGGCATTGTGACATCATAACACTGCACTGGTCAGCCAGGTGACAGACCCTTCTCTGTGATCGGCCTAAGGGGGCATTGTGACATCATAACCATTCACTGGTCACCGAGGTCACAGGCCCTTGTCTGTGATCTGCCTAGGGAGGCATTGTGATATCACAACACGGCACTGGTCACCGAGGTGACAGGCCGTTGTCTGTGATCTGCCTAAGGGGGCATTGTGACATTATAACTCGGCAGTGGTCATCCAGGTGACAGGACCCTGTCTGTGATCTGCCTAAGGGGTGACTGTTTCATCATAACTCTGCACTGGTAACCCCGGTGACAGGCCCTTGACTGTGATCCGCCTAAGGGGGCATTGTGACATCATAACTCGGCACTGGTCACCCAGGTGACAGGCCCTTGTCTGTGATCTGCGTAAGGGGCATTGTAACATCATATCCTTGCACTGGACACCCAGGCGACAGGTCCTTGTCTGTGATATGCCTAAGTGGGCATTTTGACATCATAACTCTACACTGGACACCCAGGTGACAGGCCCTTGTCTGTGATCTCCCTAATTGAGCACTGTGACAACATAACTCTGCACTGGTCACCCAGGTGACAGGCCCTTGAATGTTATCTGCCAAACGGGGCAATGTGACATCATAATTCTTTAATGGTCACTCACGTTACAAGCCTTTGTCTGTGATCTTCCTAAGTGGGCATTGTGACATCATAACTCTGCACTGGTCACCCAGGTGACAGGACCTTGTCTGTGATCTTCCTAAGTGGTCATTGTGACATCATAACTCTGCACTGGTCACCCAGGTGACAGGCCCTTGTCTGTGATCTGCCTAACGGGTCACTGTGACATCATAAATCTACACTCATCACCCAGGTGACAGGCCCTTGTCTGTGATCTGCCTAAGGGGGCCTTGTGACATCATAACCATTCACTGGTCACCGAGGTGACAGGCCCTTGTCTGTGATCTGCCTAAGGGGGCATTGTGATATCAGAACACGGCACTGGTCACCGAGGTGACAGGCCCTTGTCTGTGATCTGCCTAAGTGGTCATTGTGACATCATAACTCTGCACTGGTCACTCAGGTGACAGACCCTTTTCTCTGATCTGCCTAAGGGGTCATTGTGACATCATAACTCTAAACTAGTCACCCAGGTGACACACCCTTGTGTTTGATCTGCCTGAGAGGCATTGTGACATCATAACCTTACACTGCTCACCCAGATGACAGGCACTTGTCTGTGATCTGCGTAAGGGGGCATTGTGACTTCATACCTCTGCAATGGTCACCCAGGTGAGAGACCTTTGTCTTTGATCTGCCTAAGGGGCCATTGTGACATCATAACTCTGCGCTGGTCACCAAGGTCACAGACACTTGTCAGTGATCTGCCTAAGGGGAAATTTTGACATCATAATTCTGCAATGGTCACCCAGGTAACAGACCCTTGTCTGTGATCTGCTTAAGGGGACATTGTGACATCGTAATTCTGCAGAGGTCACCCAGGTGACAGTCCCTTGTCTGTGATCTGCCTAAGATGGCACTGTGACATCATAACTATGCACAGGGCACAGAGGTGACAGGCCCTTGTCAATGATCTCCCTAAGGGGACATTGTGACGTCTTAACCCTGCACTGGTAACTCAGGTGACAGATCCTTGTCTGTGATCTGCACAAGGGGGCACTGTGACATCATAATTCTGCACTGGTCTCCCAGGTGAGAGATCCTTCTCTGTGATCTGCCTAACGGGACATCGTGACATCATAACTCTGCTCTGGTCGCCCAGGTGACAGACCCTTGTCTGTGATCTGCCTAAGGGGACATTGTGACATCATAAATCTGCAATGGTCATCCAGGTGACAGACCCTTGATGTGATCTGCCTAAGGGGACATTGTGATATCAGAACTCTACAATGGTCACCCAGATGACAGGCCCTTGTCTGTGGTATGCTTAAGTGGGCATTGTGACATAACAACTCTACACTGGACACCCAGGTGACAGGCCCTTGTCTGTGATCTGCGTAAGGGGGCATTGTGAGTTCATAACTCTGCACTGGTCACCCAGGTGAGAGACCTTTGGCTTTGATCTGCCTAAGGTGCCACTGTGACATCATAACTCTCCACTGGTCACCCAGGTGACAGACCCTTGTCTGTGATCCGCCTAAGGGGGAGTTGTGACATCGTAATTCTGCAATGGTCACCCAGGTGATAGGCCCTTCTTTGTGATCTGCCTAAGATGGCATTGTGACATCATAACTATGAACAGGACACAGAGGTGACAGGCCCTTGTCTCTGGTCAGCCTAATGGGGCATTGTGACATCATAACTCTGCACTGGTAACCCAGGTGACAGACCTTTGTCTGTGATCTGCCTAAGCGGGGCATTGTGACAACATAATTCAGCAATGTTCACTCAGGTTACAGACCATTGTCTGTGATCTTCCTAAGTGGGCATTGTGACATCATAACTCTGCACTGGTCTCCCAAGTGACAGACCCTCGACTCTGATCTACCTAAGAGGTCATTGTGACATCATAATTCTAAACTGGCCACCCAGGTGAGACACCCTTGACTTTGATCTGCCTAAGGGGGCTTGTTACATCATAATTCTGCACTGCTCACCCAGATGACAGGCCCTTTTCTGTGATCTGCATAAGGGGGCATTGTGACATCATAACCCTGCACTGGTTACCCAGGTGAGAGACCTATGTCTTTGATCTGCCTAAGGGGACATTGTGACATCATAACTCTCTAATGGTCAACCTGGTGACAGACTCTTGTCTCTGATCTACCTAAGGGAGAATTGTGACATCATAATATTGCAGTGGTCACTCAGGTAACAGACGATTGTCTGTGATCTGCCTAAGGGGGCATTGTGACATCATAATTCTGCAATGGTCACCCAGGTGACAGGCCCTTGTCTGTGATCTTCCTAAGTGGGCATTGTGACATCATAACTCTGCACTGGTCACCCAGGTGACAGGACCTTGTCTGTGATTTGCCAGAGGGGGCATTGTGACATCATAAATCTGCGCTGGTCACCAAGGTGACAGGACCTTGTCTGTGATCTGCCAGAGAGGGCATTGTGACATAATAGCTGTGCGCTGGTCACCCAGGTGTCAGGCCCTAGTCTATTATCTGCCTAAGGGAGCATTGTGACATCATAACTCTGCACTGGTCACTCAGGTGACAGGACCTTGTCTGTGATCTGCCTAAGGGGCATTGTGACATCATAACTCTGCACTGGTCACCCAGGTGACATTCCCTTGGGTGTGTTCTGCCTAAGGGGGCATTAAGACATCATAACTCAGCATCAGGCACACAGGTGACAGGCACTTGTCTGTGATCTAGCTAAACGGGGCATTGTGACATTATAAACCTGCACTGGGCACCCAGGTGATAGACCGTTGTCTGTGATCTTCCTAAGGGGGCATTGTGACATCGTAACCCTGCACTGGTCACGCAAGTGACAGGCCCTTGTCTGTGATCTGCCTAAGGGGGCATTGTGACATCCTAACTCTGCACTTGTCACCCAGGTGACAGGCCCTTGTCTGTGATCTGCCTAAGAGTGCAGTGTGACATCATAACTCTCTACTGGTCACCCAGCTGATAGGCCCTTATCTGTGATCTGCCTAAGGGGTCATTGTGACATCATAACAATGCACTAGGCACCCAGGTGACAGTCCCTTATCTGTGATCTGCCTAAGGGTGTATTTTGACACCACAACTCTGCACTGGGCAGCCAGGTGACTGGCCCTTGTCTTTGATCTGCCTAACGGTGCATTGTGACTTCATAACTCTTCACTGGTCACCCAGGTGACAGACCCCTGACTGTGATCTGCCTATGGGGCATTGTGACATCATAACTCTGCATGGTCACCCTGGTGAAAGGCCATTGTCTGTGATCTGCGTTCGGGGGCATTGTGACTTCATAACTGTGCACTGGTCACCCTCGTGACAGGCCTGTTTCTGTGATCTGCCTAAGGGGCATTGTGACATCATAATCCTGCACTGGTCACACAGCTGACAGTCCCTTGTATGTTATCTGCCAATGGGGGCATTGTGACATCATAATTCTGCACTAGTCGCCCAGGTGACAGGCCCTTGACAGTGATCTGCCTAAGGGTTATTGTGACGTCATAATTCTGCACTGGACACAGAGGTGACAGGCCCTTGTCTGTGATCTGCCTGAGAGGGCACTGTGACATCATAACCTTGCACTGGTCACCCAGGTGACAGGCCCTTCTCTGTGATCTGCCTAAGGGATAATGTGACCTCATAACTCTGCACTGGGTAGCCAGTTGACCGGCCCTTGTCTTTGATATGCCTAAGGGGGCATTGTGACGTAATAACTCTGCACTCGTCAACCAGGTGACAGGCCCTTGTCTGTGATCCGCCTAAGGGGGCATTGTGACATCATTACTCTGCACTGGTCACCCATGTGACAGACCCTTGTCTGTGATCTGCCTAAGGGGGCATTGTGACATCATAAAACTACACGGCCCACCCCGGTGACAGGACATTGACTGTGATCTGCCTAAGGGTGCATTGTGACATCATATCTCTGCACTGGTCACCCAGGTGACAGACCCTTGCCTTTGATCTGCCTAAGGGGGCATTGTTACATCATAACTCTGCACTGCTCACCGAGGTGACAGGCCCTTGTCTGTGATCTGCATAAGGGGGCATGGTGACATCATAACTCTGCACTGTTCACCCAGGTGAAACACTCTTGTCTTTGATCTGACTAAGGGGACATTTTAATATCATTACCCTGCACTGGTCACCCAGGTGACAGACCGTTTTATGCGATCTGCCTAACCGGGCATTGTGACATCATAACTCTGCGCTGGTCACCAGGTGACAGGCCCTTTTCAGTTATCTGCCTACGGGGGCATTGTGACATCGTAACTCTGCACTGGTCACCCAGGTGACAGGCCTTTTTCTGTGATCTGACTAAAGGGGCATTGTGACTTCATAACCCTGCACTGGTAATCAAGGTGACAGGCCCTTGTCTGTGCTCTGTCTAACGGTGCATTCTGACATCATAACTCTGCACTGGGCACCCAGGTGACAGGCCCTTGTCTGCGATCTGCCTAAGGGGGCATTGTAACATCATAACCCTGCAATGGTCACCCAGGTGACAGACCCTTGCCTGTTATCTACCTAAGGGGGCATTGTGACATCATACCTCTGCACTGGTCACCCCGGTGACCGACCCTTTTCTGTGATCTGCCTAAGGGGGAATTGTGACATCATAACTCTGCACTGGTCAACCAGGTGACAGACCCTTGTCTGTTATCTTCCAAAGTAGGCATTGTGATATCATAACACTGCACTGGTCACCCAGGTGACAGGCCCTTGGCAGTGATCTGCCGAAGGGGTCATTGTGACATCATAACTCTGCCCTGGTCACCCAGGTGACAGACCCTTGTCTCTGATCTCCCTAAGGGGTCATTGTGACATCATATCTGTAAACTGGTCACCCAGGTGGCACACCCTTGTCTTTGATATGCCTAAGGGGTCATTGTTACGTCATAGCTCTGCACTGTTCACACAGATGACAGACCCTTGACTGTGATCTGCGTAAGGGGGCATTGTGACATCATAACTCTGCACTGGTCACCAAAGTGAAAGACCCTTGTCTTTGATATGCCTAGGGGGCCATTGTGACATCATAACCCTGCACTGGTCACCCATGTGACAGACCCTTGTCTGTGATCTGCCTAAGGGGGAATTCTGACATCATAACTCTGCACTGGTCACCTGGGTGACAGGACCTTGTCTGTGATCTGCCTAAGGGGGCATTGTGACATCATAAATCGACGCTGGTACCCGAGGTGACAGGCCCTTGTCTGTTATCTACCTAAGGGGGCATGGTGACATCTTAACGCGGCACTGGTCACCCAGGTGACAGGCCCTTGTCTGTGATCTGCCTAAGGGGGCACTGTGATATCATAAGTCTGCACTAGTCACCCAGGTGACAAGCCTTTGTCTGTGATCTGCCAAAGGGCATTGTGACATCATAACTCTGCACTGGGCACCCAGATGAGAGACCTTTGTCTCTGATCTGCCTAAGGGGGTATTGTGACATCATAACTCTGCACTGGTCACCCAGGTTTCAGAACCTTGTCTGTGATCTGCCTAAGGGGACATTGTGACATCATAAGTCTGCAGTAGTCACCGAGGTGACAGGCACTTGTCTGTCATCTGCGTAAGGGGCATTATGACATCATAACTCTACACTGGTAACCCAGGTGACACGACCTTGTCTGTCATCTGCCTAAGGGGGCACTGTGACATCGCAAGTCTGAATTGGGCACCCAGGTTACAAGCCCTTGTCTGTGATCTGCCTAAGGGGGCATAGTGACATCATATCCCTGCACTGGGTACCCAGGTGAGAGGCCCTTGTCTGTGATCTGTCTAAGGGGGTATTGTGACATCACAATTCTGCACTGGCCAACCAGGAGACAGGCCACTGTCTGTGATCTGCCTAATGGGGATTTGTGACATCCTAACTCTGTGCTGGTCACCCTGGTGATAGGTCTTTGTCTGTGATCTGCCTAAGCGGTCATTGTGACATCATAACCCTGCACTGGTCCGACAGGTGACAGGTCCTTGTGTGTGATCTGCCTGAGGGGACAATGTGACATCATAACTCTGTACTGGTCACCCTCGTTGCAGGCCCTTGTCTGTGATCTGCCTGAGGTTGCATTGTGACATCAAACTCTGCATTTGTCACCCAGGTGAAAGGCTCTTATATGTGATCTGCCTAAGGGGACATTGTGACATCATAACAATGCACTGGGCACCCAGGTGACAGTCCCTTGTCTGTGATCTGCCTATGGGTGTATTGTGACATCACAAATCTGCACTGGGCAGCCAGGTGACCGGCCCTTTTCTTTGATCTGACTAACGGAGCATTGTGACTTCATAACTCTGCACTGGTCACCCAGGTGACAGACCCTTGCCTGTGATCTGCCTAAGGGGCATTGTGATATCATAACTCTGCACTGGTCACCCAGGTGACAGGCCACTGCCTGTGATCTGCCTAAGGGGGCATTGTGACTTCATAACTCTGCACTGGTCACACTGGTGACAGCCCTTTGTGATCTGCCTAAGGCGATATTTTGACATCATCCTTCACTGGTCACACAGCTGACAGGCCCTTCTGTGTGATCTGCCTGAGGGGATATTGTGACATCATAACTCAGCACTAAACACCCTGGTGACAGGCCCTTGTCTGTGATCTGTTTGAGGGTGCATTGTCACATCATAACTCTGCACTGGACACCCTGGAGACAGGCCCCTGTCTGTGATCTGCTAATGGGGGCATTGTGACATCATCAATCTGCACTAGTCACCCAGGTGACAGGCCCTTGTCTGTGATCTGCCTAAGTGGCATTGTGACATCATAACTCTGCACTGGTTACCCAGGAGACAGGACCTTGTCTGTGATCTGCCTAAGGGGGCATTTTGACATCATAACTTTCCATTGGGCACCCAGGTGACAAGCCCTTGTCTGTGATCTGCCTAAGGGGGCACTGTGACATCATAACTCTGCATTGGTCACCCAGGTGAGAGGCATTTGTCTGTGATCTGCCAAGGGGGGAATTGTGACATCATAACTCTGCATTTGTCACCCAGGTGACAGGCCCTTGTCTGTGATATGCCTAAGGGGGCATTGTGACATCATAACTCTGGACTTGTTACCCAGGTGACAGGCCCTTGACTGTGATCTGCCTAAGGGTTATTGTGACATAATAATTCTGCACTGGTGACGCAGGTGACAGGCAAATGTCTGTGACCTGCCTAAGGGGGCATTTTGACATCATAAGCCTGCACTGGTCACCCAGGTGATAGGCCCTTGTCTGTGATCTGCATAAGGGGCATTGTGACGTCATACCTCTGTACTGGTTACCCAGGCGAGAGGCCACTGACTCTGATCTGCCTAAGGGGGCATTGTGACATCATAACTCTGCACTGGTCACCGTGGTGACAGGCCTTTGTCTGTGATCTGCCTAAGGGGGCATTGTGACATCCTAACACTGCACTGGTCACAAAGGTGACAGGCCCTTGACTGTGATCTGCCTGAGGGGGCATTGTGACATCATAACTCTGCCCTGGTCACCCAGGTGGCAGGCCCTTGTCTGTGATATGCCTGAGAGTGCATTGTGACATCGTAAACCTGCACTGGTAAGACAGGTGACAGGCCCCTGTGTGTGATCTGCCAGAGGGGGCATTGTGACATCATAACTCTGCACTGGTCACCCAGTTGACAGACCCTTGTCTGTGATCTACCTAAGGGAGTATTGTGACATCATAACTCTGAACTGGTCACCCAAGTGACAGGCCCTTGTCTG
The DNA here is from genome assembly GCF_029289425.2 of Pan paniscus. NCBI lineage: Eukaryota > Metazoa > Chordata > Mammalia > Primates > Hominidae > Pan > Pan paniscus. The sequence goes on along the minus strand of NC_073264.2, from coordinate 1,145,238 downwards.
TGATCTGCCTCAGGGGGCATTGTGACAACATTACTCTGTAGTGGTCTCCCAGGTGCCCAGCCTTTATCTGTGATCTGCCTAAGGGGGCATTGTTACATCATAACTCTGCACTGGGCACCCAGGTGACAATCCCTTGTCTGCGACCTCCCTCAAGGGGTATTGCGACATCATAACTCTGCACTGGGCAGCCAGGTGTCCAGCCCTTGTCTTTTATGTGCCTAAGGTTGCATTGTGATATCATAACTCTGCACTGGTCAACCAGCTGACAGACCCTTGTCTCTGATCTGCCTAAGGGGGCATTGTGACATCATAATTCTGCAATGGTCACCCAGGTGACAGGCCCTGGTCTGTGATCTGCATAATGGGGCATTGTGACATCATAACTCTGCACTGGTCACCCAGGTGACAGGCCCTTGTCTATGATCTCCCTAAGGGGCTCTTGTGACATCATAACTCTTTACTCGTCACCCAGGTGACAGTCCCTTATCTGTGATCTGCCAAGGGGTCATTGTGACATCATAACTCGGCACTGGGCCCCCAGGTGACAGTCCCTTGCCTGTGATCTGCCTAAGGGAGTATTGTGACATCGTAACACTGCACTTGTCTCCCAGTTGACAGACCCTTGTCTGTGATTTACCTAAGGGAGTATTGTGACATCATAACTCTACACTGGTCACTCTGGTGAAAGGCCTTTGACTCTGATCCGCCTAAGGGGGCAACGTGACATCATAAGCCTACACAGGTCACACAGGTGACAGGCCCTTGTCTGTGATCTGCCTGAGTTGGCATTGTGACATCATAACTCTGCACTGGTCACCCAGGTGATAGGCCCTAGTTTGTGATATGTCTGAGGGTGCATTGTGACATCATAACTCTGCACTGCGCACCCAGTTGACAGTTCCTTGTCTCTGATCTGCCTAAGGGAGTATGGTGACATCATAACTCTGCACTGGTCATGCAGGTGACAGACCCTTGTCTGCGATCTGCCTAAGGGGGCATTGTGACATCATTATTCTGCAATGGTCACCCTGATGACAGGCCCTTGACTGTTACCTACCTAAGGGGAATTGTGACATCATAACTCGGCGCTGGTCACCCTCGTGACAGGCCTTTGTCTATGATCTGCCTCAGTGCGCATTGTGACATCATAAGTCTGCACTGGTCACACAGGTGACAGGCCCTTGTGTGTGATCTGCCTAAGGAGGCATTGTGACATCATAACTCTACACTGGTCACCCAGGTGACAGGCCGTTTTCTGTTATCTGCCTATGGGGGCATTGTGGCATCATAACTCTGCACTGGTCACCCAGGTGACAGGCCCTGGTCTGTGATCTGCCTAACGGGGCATTGTGACATCATAAGTCTGCACTAGTCACCCAGGTGACTGGCCCTTGACTGTGATCTTCCTACGGGGGCATTGTGACATCATATCCCTGCACTGGTCACGCAGGTGACAGGCCGTTTTCTGTTTTCTGCCTACGGGGGCATTGTGACACCGTAACTCTGCACTGGTCACACAGGTGACAGGCCCTTGTCTGTGATCTGCCGCTGGGGCATTGTGACATCATAAGTCTGCACTAGTCACCCAGGTGACAGGCCCTTGTCTGTGATCTGCCTAAGGGGTCATTGTGACATCATAACTCTGCATTAGGCACCCAGGTGACAGGCCCTTGTCTGTGATCTGCCTAAGGGGGCATTGTGACATCATAACTCTGCACTGAGTACCCATGTGAGAGGCCCTTGTCTGTGATCTGCCTAACGTGGTATCGTGACATCATAATTCTGCATAGGTCCCCAGTTGACAGGCCAATGACTGGGTTATGCCTAAGGGGGCATTGTGACATAATAACTCTGCACTGGTCACCCTGGTGACAGGCCTTTGTCAGTGATCTGCCTTAGTGGGCATTGTGACATCATAACCCTGCACTGGTCACACAGGTGACAGGCACTTGTGTCTGATCTGCGGGAGGGGGCATTGTGACATCATAACTCTGCACTAGTCACCTAGGTGACAGGCACTTGTGTCTGATCTGCGGGAGGGGGCATTGTGACATCATAACTCTGCACTAGTCACCTAGGTGACAGGCCCTTGTCTCTGATCTGCCTGAGGGTGCATTGTGACATCATAACTCTGCACTGGTCACCCTGGTTACAGGCCTTTGTCTGTGATATCCCTAAAGGGACATTGTGACATCATAACCCTGCCGTGGTCAGACAGGTGAATGGCCCTTTTGTGTGATCTGCCTGAGGGGGCATTGTGACATCATAACTCTGCACTGGTCACTCAGGTGGCAGACCGTTTTCTGTGATCTGACTAACGGGGCATTGTGACATCATATCTCTGTACTGGTCACCCAGGTGACAGGGCCTTGTCTCTGATCTGCCTAGGGGGGCATTGTGACATCATGAGTCTGCACTAGTCACCCAGGTGACAGGCCCTTGTCTGTGATGTGCCTACGGGGCATTGTGACATCATAAATTTGCACTGGTATCCCAGGGGACAGGACCTTGCTGTGATCTGCCTAAGGGGGCATTGTGACATCATCAGTCTGCACTAGTCACCCAGGAGACAGGCCCTTGCTTGTGATCTGCTTAAGGGGCATTGTGACATCATAATTCTGCACTGGGCACCAAGGAGAGAGACCTTTGCCTGTGATCTGCCTAAGTGTGTATTGGGACATCATAGCTCTGCACTGGCCACCCAGGTGACAGGCTCTTGACTGTGATGGGCCTAAGGGGGCACTGTGACATCATAAATCTGCACTAGTCAACCAGTTGACAGGCCCTTGTTTGTGATCTGCCTAAGGGGAATTGAGACATCATAACTCTGCCCTGGTTATCCAGGTGACAGGACCATGTCTGAGATCTGCCTAAGGGGGCATTGTGACATCATAAGTCTGCACTAGTCACCCCGGTGACAGGCCCTTGTCTGTGATCTGCGTAAGGCTCATTGTGACATCATAACTCTGCACTGGTCACCCAGCTGACAGGCCCTTATCTGTGATCGGCCTAACGGGGCAATGTGACATCATAACCCTGCACTGGTCATACAGGTGCCATGACTTTGTGTGTGATCTGCCTGAGAGGGCATTGTGACATCAAAACTCTGCACTGGCCACCCAGGTGACCGGTCCTTGTCTGTGATCTGCCTCAGGGGGCATTGTGACATCATAACTCTCTACTGGTTACCCAGGTGACAGGCCCTTATCTGTGATCTGCCTAAGTGGCATTGTTACATCATAACTCTGCACTGGGCAAACAGGTGACAATCTCTTCTCTGTGATCTGCCTAAAGGGGTAATGTGACATCATACCTCTGCACTGGTCAGAGAGGTTACAGGCCCTTGTGTCTGATCAGCCTGATGGGGCATTGTGACATCATAACTCTGCACTGGAGACCCAGATGAGAGGTCGTTGTCTGTGGTCTGCCTGAGGGTGCATTGTGACATCATAACTCTGCACTGGTCACCCAAGTGACAGGCCCTTGTCTGTCATCTGTCTAAGGGGGCATTGTGACATCATAATTCTGCACTGGTCACCCAGGTGACAGTCTCTTGCCTCTGATCTGCCTAAAGGGGCATTGTGACATCATAAGTCTGCACTGGTCACCCAGGAGACAGGACCTTGCCTGTGATCTGCCTAAGGGGCATTGTGACATCATAATTCTGCACTGGGCACCAAGGTGAGTGGCCTATGCCTGTGATCTGCCTAAGGGTGAATTGGGATATCATAACTCTGCACTGGCCACCCAGGTGACAGGCCATTTTCTGTGACCTGCCTAACGGGGCATTGTGACATCATAAATCTGCACTAGTCAACCAGTTGACAGGCCCTTGTTTGTGATCTGCCTAAGGGGCATTGAGACATCATAACTCTGCCCTGGTTATCCAGGTGACAGGAACTTCTCTGTGATCTGCCTAGGGGGGCACTTTGACATCCTAACTCTGCACTGGTCACGCTGGTGACAGACCTTTGTCTGTGAAATGCCTAAGGGGGTATTCTTACATCTTAACCCTGCTCTGTTCACACACGTGACAGGCCCTTGTGTGTGATCCGCGTGAGGGGGCATTGTGACATCATAACTCCGCACTGGTCAGCCAGGTGACAGACCATTGTCTGTGATCTGCATAAGGGGGCATTGTGACATCATAACTCTGTACTGGTCACCCTGGTGACAGGCCCTTAACTGTGATCGGCCTAAGGGGTCATTGTAACATCATAACTCTGTACTGGACACCCAGGTGACAGTCCCTTGACTGTGATCTGCCTAAGGGAGAATTGTGGCATCACAACTCTGCCCTGGTCACCCAGGTGACCGACCCTTGACTGGGATCTGCCTAAGAGGGCATTGTGACATCATATCTCAGTACTGGTCACCCAGGTGACAGGCCCTTATCTGTGATCTGCCTAAGGGGGCATTGTGACATCATAACTCTGCACTGGACACCCAGGATACAGGCCCTTGTCTGTGATCTGCCTAAGGGGGCATTGTGACATCATAAGCCTGAACTAGTCACCCAGGTGACAGGCCCTTGTCTGTTATCCGCGTAAGGGTCATTGTGACATCGTAACTCTGCACTGGTCCCCCAGGTGACAGGCCCTTGTCTTTGAACTGCCTAAGGGGGCATTGTGACATCATAACTGTGCAGGTGGTCACCCAGGTGACAGGCCCTTGTCTGTGATCTGCTTAAGGGGGCATTGTGACATCATAAATCTGCACTAGTCACCCTGGTGACAGGCCCTTGTCTGTGATCTGCGTAAGGGGTATTGTGACATCATAACTCTGCACTGGTAACCCAGGTGACAAGACCTTGTCAGTGATCTGGCTATGGGGAATTGTGACATCATAACTCCGCATTGGGCACCCATGTTAGAGGCCCGGATCTGTGATATGCCTAAGGGGGCAGTGAGACATCACAAACCTGCATTGGGCACCCAGGTGACAGCACCTTGTCTGTGATCTGCCTTAGGGTGTATTTTGACACCATAATTCTGCACTGGTCACCCAGGTGACAGGCCAATGTCTGTGAGCTGCGTAAGAGGGCATTGGGACATCATAACCCTTCACTGGTTACCCTGTTGACAGGCCTTTGTCTGTGTTCTTCCTAAAGGGGCATTGTGACATCATAACCCTGCTTTGGTCAGACAGGTGGCAGGCCCTTGTTTGTGATCCACTTGAGGGGGCATTGTGACATCATAAATCTGCACTGGTCACCCAGGTGACAGGCCCTTGTGTGTGATCTGCCTGAGGGTGCATTGTGACTTCATAACTCTGCACTAGTCACCCAGGTGACAGGACCTTGTCTGTGATATGCCTAAGGTGGTATTGTGACATCATGACTCTTTATTGGTCACCCAGGTGACAGGCCCTTACCTGTGATCTGCCTAAGGGGTCATTGTGACATCATAACTCTGCACTGGGCACCCAGGTGTCAGTCCCTTGTCTGTGATCTGCCCAGGGGGGTATTGTGACATCATAACTCTGCACTGGGCAGCCCTGTGACTGGCCCTTGTCTTTGATCTGCCTAACGGGGCATAGTGATATCATAACTCTGCAGTGGGCACCCAGATGAGAGGCCTTTGTCTGTGATCTGCCTAAGGGGGTATTGTGACATCATAACTCTGCACTCGTCACCCAGGTGACAGACCCTTGTCTGTGATCTGCCTAAGGGGGCATTGTGTTATCATAACACTGCACTGGTCACCCAGGTGACAGGCCCTTGTGTGTGATCTGCCTAAGGGGGTATTGTGACATCATAAGACTGCACTAGTCACCCAGGTGACAGGCCCTTATCTGTGATTAGCCTAAGGGGCATTGTGACATCATAACTCTGCACTGGTTACCCAGGTGACCAGCCCTTATCTGTGATCTGCCTAAGGGGGCGTTGTGACATCATAACTCTGTACTGGTCACCCAGGTGACAGGCATTTATCTGTGATCTGCCTAAGGGGTCATTGGTACATCATAAGTCTGCACTGGTCACCCAGGTGACAGGCCCTTGTCTGTGATCTGCGTAAGGGGCATTGTGACATCATAACTCTGCACTGGTAACCCAGGTGACAGGACCTTGCCGGTGATCTGCCTAAGGGGGCATTGTGACATCATAACTCCTCATTGAGCACTGAGGTTAGAGGCCCTGATCTGTGATCTGCCTAAGGGGGCACTGAGACACCACAACTCTGCACTGGGCACCCAGGGGACAGCATCTTGTCTGTGATCTGCCTAAGGGTGTATTGTGACATCATAAATCTGCACTGGTCACCCAGGTGACGGGCCACTGTCTGTGATCAGTGTAAGGGGGCATTGGGACATCATAACTCTTCAATGGTCACCCTGGTGACAGGCCTTTGTCTGTGATATTCCCAAAGGGGCATTGTGACATCATAACCCTGCACTGGTCACCCAGGTGACAGGCCCTTCTCTGTGATCTCCCTGAGGGTGCATTCTGACTTCATAACTCTGCACTGGTCACCGAGGTGACAGGACCTTGTCTGTGATCTGCCTAATGGGGCATTGTGACATCATAACTCTGCATTGGGCACCCAGGTGCAGGCCCCTGTCTGTGATCTCCCTAAGGGGCATTGTGATATCATAACTCTGAACTGGGCACCCAGGTGAGAGGCCCTTGTCGGTGATATGCCTAAGGCGGTATTGTGACATCATAATTCTGCACTGGTCACCCAGGTGACAGGCCACTGTCTGGGATCTGCCTAAGGGCGCATTGTGACATCATAACTCTGCACTGGTCACCCTGGTGACAGGCCTTTGTTTGTGATGTGCCTAAGGGGGCATTGTGACATCATAACCCTGCACTGGTCATAAAGGTGACAGGACTTTGTCTCTGATCTGCTTAAGGGGGTATTGTGACATCATGACTCTGTATTGGTCACCCAGGAGACAGGCATCTATCTGTGATCTGCCTAAGGGGTCATTGTGACACCATAACTCTGCACTGGGCACCCAGGTGACAGTCACTTGTCTGTGATCTGCCTAAGGGGGTATTGTGACATCATCACTGTGCACTGGGCAGTCTGGTGACGGGCCCTTGTCTTTGATCTGCCTAACGGTGCATTGTCACATCATAACTCTGCACAGGTCACCCAGATGACAGACCCTTCACTGTGATCTGCCTAAGGGGGCATTGTGATATCATAACTCTGCACTGGGCACCCAGATGAGAGGCCTTTTTCTGTGATCTGCTTAAGGGGGTATTGGGATATCATAACTCTGCACTGGCCACCCAGGTGACAGACCATTGTCTGTGATCTGCCGAAGGGGGAATTGTGACATCATCAGTATGCACAAGTCACCCAGGTGACAGGCCCTTATCTGTGATCTGCCTAAGGGGGCATTGTGACATAACAAATCTGCACTAGTTAACCACTTGACAGGCCCTTGTTTGTGATCTGCTTAAGGGGCATTGAGACATCATAACTCTGCACTGGTTATCCAGGTGACAGGATCTTGTCTGTGATCTGCCTAGGGAAGCATTGTGACATCATAAGTCTGCATTAGGCACCCAGGTGACAATCCCTTATCTGTGATCTGCCTAAGGGGGCATTGTGACATCATAACTCTGCACTGGGCACCCTGGTGAGAGGCCCTTGTCTGTAATGTGTTTAACGGGGTGTAGTGACAGCATAATTCTGAACTGGTCACACTGGTGACAGGCCACTGACTCTGATCTGCCTAAGGGGGCATTGTGACATCATATCCCTGCACTGGTCACCCTGGTGACAGGCCTTTGTCTGTGATAGGCCTAAGGGGGCATTGTGACATCTTAACCCTGCACTGTTCACACATGTGACAGACCCTTGTGTGTGATCTGCCTAAGGGGGCATTGTGACATCATAATTCTGCACTTGTCACCCAGGTGACACGCCCTTGTCTGTGATCTGCCAAAGGGGGCATTGTGACATCAAAACTCTGCACTAGTCAGCCAGGGGACAGGCCCTTGACTGTGATCTGCAAAGGGTCATTGTGACATCATAAACCTACACTGGGCAACCAGGTGACAGGCCTTTGTCTGTGATCTGCCTAAGGGAGAATTGTGACATCATAACTCTGGACTGGTCACCCAGGGGACAGACCCTTGCCTGTGATCTGCCTAAGGGTGCATTGTGACATCATAACTCTTCACTGGTCACCCAGGTGACAGGCCCTTGTCTGTGATCTGCCTAAGGGGGTATTGTGACATCATAAGTCTGCACTAGTCACCCAGGTGACAGGCCCCTCTCTGTGATCTGCGTAAGGGTCATTGTGACAGCATAACTCTGCACTGGGCACCCAGGTGACAGGGTTTTTTCTGTGATCTGCCTAAGGTGTATTGCGACATCATAATTCTGCACTGGTCACACAGATGAGAGGCCACTGCCTGTGATCTGCGTAAGGAGGCATTGTGACATCATAACTCTGCACTGGTCACCCTGGTGACAGGCCTTTGTCTGTGATCTCCGTAAGGGGGTATTGTCACATCATAACTCTGCACTGGGCAGCCTGGTGGCGGTCCCTTGTCTTTGATCTGCCTAACGGTGCATTTTGATTTCATAACTCTGCAATGGTCACCCAGGTGACAGACCCTTCTCTGTGATCTGCCTGAGGGGGCATTGTGATATCATAACTCTGCACTGGGCACCCAGATGAGTGGCCTTTGTCTGTGATCTGCCTAAGGGGGTATTTTGACATCATAACTCTGCACTGGTCACCCAGGTGACAGACCCTTGTGTGTGATCTGCCTAAGGGGGCATTGTGTTATTATAAAACTGCACAGGTCACCCAGGTGACAGGAACGTGTCTGTGATCTGCCTAAGGGGGCATTGTGACATCATAACTCTGCACTGGGCACCCAGGTGACAGGCACTTGTCTGTGATCTGCCTAATGGGGCATTGTGACATCATAAATCTGCACTAGTCAACCAGTTGACAGGGCCCTGTCTGTGATCTGCCTGAGGGCGCATTGTGACATCATAACTCTGCACTGGTCACACAGGTGACAGGCATTGTCTGTGATATGCCTAAGGGGCATTGTGACTTCATAACCCTTCGCTGGTCAACCAGGTGACACGACCTTGTCTGTGATCTGCCTAAGGGGGCATTGTGACATCATAACTCTGCATTGGGCACCCAGGTGACAGGCCCCTGTCTGTGATCTCCCTAAGGGGCATTGTGACATCGTAACTCTGCACTGGGCACCCAGGTGAGAGGCCCTTGTCTGTCATATGCCTAAGGCGGTATTGTGACATCATAATTCTGCACTGGTCACCCAGATGACAGGCCACTATCTGGGATCTGCCTAAGGGCACATTGTGACATCATAACTCTGCACTGGTCACCCTGGTGACAGGCCTTTGTTTGTGATCTGCCTAAGGGGGCATTGTGACATCATAAGCCTGCACTGGTCAAACAGGACACAGGCACTTGTTTGTGATCTACTTGAGGGGGCATTGTGATATCATAAATCTGCACTGGGCACCGAGGTGACAGGCCCTTGTCTCTGATCTGCCTAACGGGGCATTGTGACATCATAACTCTGCACTGGTCACCCAGGTGACAGGACTTTGTCTGTGATCTGCCTAAGGGGGCATTGTGACATCATAACCCTGCAGTGGTCACCCTGGTGACAGGCCTTTGTCTCTGATATGCCTAAGGGGGCATTGTGACATCTTAACCCTGCACTGTGCACACAGGTGACAGGCCCTTGTGTGTGATCTGCGTGAGGGGGCATTGTGACATCATAACTCTGCACTGGTCACCCAGTTGACAGGCCCTTGTCTGTGATCTGCCTCAGGGGGCATTGTGACATCATAACTGTGTACTGGTTACCCAGGTGACAGGTCCTTATCTGTGATCTACCTATGTGGCATTGTTACATCATAACTGTGCACTGGGCACCCAGGTCACATTCCCTTGTCTGTGATCTGCCTAAAGGGGTACTGTGACAACATAACTCTGCACTGGGCATTCAGGTGACTGGCCCTTGTCTTTGATTTACCTAAGGGGGCATTGTGACATCATAACAATGCACTTCCCACCCTGGTAACAGACCTTTGTCTGTGATCTGACTAAGGGGGAATTGTGACATCATAATTCTGCATTGGTCACCCTAGTGACAGGCCACTGTCTGTGATCTGCCTAAGAGGGCATTGTGACATCATAACTCGGCACTGGTCACCCTGGTGACAGGCCTTTGTGATCTGCCTGAGGGGGCATTGTGACATCATAACTCTGCATTGGGCACCCAGGTTACAGGCCCTTGTCTGTGATCTGCCTGAGGGGGCATTGTTACATCATAATTCTGCATTGGGCACCCAGGTTACAGGCCCTTGTCTGTGATCTGCCTAAGGGGGCATTGTGACTTATAACTCTGCACTGGGCACCCAGGTGACAGGACCTTGTCTGTGATCTGCCTAAGGGTGTATTGTGACATCATGATTCTTCACTGGTCACCCAAGTGTCAGGCCACTGTTTGTGATCTGCGTAAGGGGGCATTGTGACATCATAAGTCTGCACTAGTCACCCGGGTGACAGGTCTTCTCTGTGATCTGCTTAAGGGGCATTGTGACATCATAATTCTGCGCTGGTCAACCAGGTGACAGGACCCTGTCTGTGATCTGCCTAAGGGGGCATTGTGACATCATAATTCTGCATTGGGCACCCAGGTGACCGGCCCCTGTCTGTGATCTCCCTATCGGGGCATTGTGACATCGTAACTCTGCACTGGGCACCCAGGTGAGAGGCCCTTGTCTGTGATTTGCGTAAGGCGGTATTGTGAAATCATAATTCTGCAATGGTCACCCAGGTGACAAGACACTGTTTGGGATCTGCCTAAGGGCGCATTGTGACATCATAACTCTGCACTGGTCACCGTGGTGATAGGTCTTTGTTTGTGATTTGCCTAAGGGGGCATTGTGACATCATAACCCTGCACTGGTCAGACAGGTGACAGGCCCTTGTTTGTGATCCACTGGAGGGGGCATTGTGACATCATAACACTGTTGTGGTCGCCCAGGTCACAGGCCTTTTTCTGTGATCTGCCTGAGGTTGCCTTGTGACATCGTAACTCTGCACTGGTCACCCAGGTGACAATACCTTCTCTGTGATCTGCCGAAGGGCGTATTGTGTCATCATAACTCTGCATTGGGCAGCTTGTTGAGCGGCCCTTGTCTTTGATCTGCCTAACGGAGCACTGTGACATCATAGCTCTGCACTGGTCACCCAGGTGACAGACCGTTCTCTGTGATGTGCCTAAGGGGGCCTTGTGATATCTCAACTCTGCACTGGGCATCCAGAGGAGAGGCCTTTCTCTGTGAACTGCCTAAGGCGGTATTGTGACATCATAACTCTGCACTGGTCACCCAGGTGACAGACCCTTGTCTGTGATCCGCCTAAGGGGGCACTGTGTTATCATAACTCTGCACTGGTCACCCAGGTGACAGGCCCTTGTCTGTGATCTGCTTAAGGGGGAATTGTGATATCATAAGTCTACACTAGTCACCCAGGTGACATGCCCTTGTCTGTGATCTGCCTAAGGGGCATTGTGACATCATAACTCTGTACTGGTTGCCCAGGTGACCGGCCCTTGTCTGTGATCTGCCTAAGGGGGCATTGTGACATCATAACCCTGCACTGGGCACCCAGGTGAGAGGCCCTTGTCTGTGATCTGCCTAAGGGCATATTGTGTCGTCATAACTCTGCACTGCTCACCATGGTGACAGACCCTTGTCTGTGATCTGCCTAAGGGGGCATTGTGACATCATAACTCTGCACTGGTCACCCAGGTGACAGGACCTTGTCTGTAATCTGCCTAAGGGGGCATGGTGACATCATAAGTCTGCACTATTCACCCAGGTGACAGGCCCGTGTCTGTGATCTGCGTAATGGGGATTGTGACATCATAACTCTGCACTGGGCACCCAGGTGAGGGGTCCTTATCTGTGATCTGCCTAAGGCGGTATTGTGACATCATAATTCTGCACTGGTCACCCAGGTGACATGCCACTATCTGGGATCTGCCTAAGGGCACCTTGTGACATCATAACTCTGCACTGGTCACCCAGGTGACAGACCCCTGTCTGTCATCTGCCTAAGGGGTCGTTTTGATATCATAACTCTGCACTTGTCACCGAGGTGACAGGCCCCTGTCTGTGATCTCCCTAAGGGGCATTGTGACATCATAACTCTGCACTGGGCACCCTGGTGTGAGGCCCTTGACTGTAATATGCCTAATGCGGTATTGTGACATCATAATTCTGCACTGGTCACCCAGGTGACAGGCCACTGTCTGGGATCTGCCTAAGGGTGCTTTGTGACATCATAACTCTGCACTGGACACCCTGGTGACAGGCCTTTGTTTGTGATCTGCCTAAGGGGTCATTGTGACATCATAACCCTGCACTGGTCCGACAGGAGACAGGCCCTTGTTTGTGATCTACTTGAGGGGGCATTGTGACATCATAAATCTGCACTGGTCAACCAGGTGACAGGCCCTTGTCTGCGATCTGCCTGAGGGTGCATTGTGGCATCATAACTCTGCACCAGTCACCCAGGTGACAGGACCTTGTCTGTGATCAAAGAGGGTATTGTGACACCATGACCCTTTATTGGTCACCCAGGTGACAGGCCCTTATCTGTGATCTGCCTAAGTGGTCATTGTGACATCATAACTCTGCACTGGGCACCCAGGTGACAGTCCCTTGTCTGTGGTCTGCCTAAGGGGATATTGTGACATCATAACTCTGCACTGGGCAGCCTGGTGACTGTCTTTTGTTTTGATCAGCCTAACGGTGCATTGTGACATCATAATTCTGCACTGGTCACACAGGTGACAGACCCTTGTCTGTGATCTGCCAAAGGGGGTATTGTGTTATCATAACAATGCAGTGGTCACCCAGGTGACAGACCCTTGTCTGTGATCTGCCAAAGGGGGCATTGTGTTATCATAACAATGCAGTGGTCACCCAGGTGACAGACCCTTGTCTGTGATCTGCCTAAGGGAGCATTGTGACATCATAACACTGCACTAGTCACCCAGGAGACAGGCCATTGTCTGTCATCTGCCTAAGGGGGAATTGTGACATCATAACTCTGTACTGGTCACCCAGGTGACAGGACCTTATCTGTGATCTGCCTAAGGGGCATTGTGACATCATAACTCAGCACTGGTTACCCAGGTGACCGGCCCTTATCTGTGATCTGCTAAGGGGGCATTGTGACATCATAACTCTGCATGGGGCACCCAGGTGACAGGCTCTTGGCTTTGATCTGCCTAAGGAGGCATTGTGACATCATAACTCTGTACTGGGCACCTAGGTGACAGGACCTTGTCTGTGATCTGCCTAAGGGGGCATTGTGACATCATAACCCTGTATTGGTCACCCGGGTGACAGGCCCTTATCTGTGATCTGCCTAAGGGGTCATTGTGACATCATAACTTTGCACTGGTCACCCAGGTGACAATCCCTTGTCGTGATCTGCCTAAGGGGATGTTGTGATATCATAACTCTGCACGGGGCAGCCAGGTGACCGGCCCCTGTCTTTGATCTGCTTAACGGCTCATTGTGACATCTTAACTCTGCACTGGTCACCCAGGTTACAGACCCCTGTCTGTCATCTGCCTAAGGGGTCATTTTGATATCATAACTCTGCACTTGTCACCCAGGTGACAGGCCCCTGTCTGTGATCTCCCTAAGGGGCATTGTGACATCATAACTCTGCACTGGGCACCCCGGTGTGAGGCCCTTGTCTGTAATATGCCTAATGCGGTATTGTGACATCATAATTCTGCACTGGTCACCCAGGTGACAGGCCACTGTCTGGGATCTGCCTAAGGGCGCTTTGTGACATCATAACTCTGCACTGGCCACCCTGGTGACAGGCCTTTTTTTGTGATCTGCCTAAGGGGGAATTGTGACGTCATAACCCTGCACTGGTCAGACAGGAGACAGGCCCTTGTTTGTGATCTACTTGAGGGGGCATTGTGACATCATAAATCTGCACTGGACACCCAGGTGACAGGCCCTTGTCTGCGATCTGCCTGAGGGTGCATTGTGACATCATAATTCTGCACTGGTCACCCAGGTGACAGGACCTTGTCTGTGATCTGACTAAGAGGGTATTGTGACACCATGACTCTTTATTGCTCACCCAGGTGACAGGCCCTTATCTGTGATCTGCCTAAGTGGTCATTGTGACATCAAAACTCTGCACTGGGCACCCAGGTGACAGTCCCTTGTCTGTGATCTGCCTAAGGGGGAATTGTGACATCATAACTCTGCACTGGGCAGCCTGGAGACTGTCCTTTGTCTTTGATCTGCCTAACGGTGCATTGTGACATCATAATTCTGCACTGGTCACACTGGTGACAGACCCTTCTCTGTGATCTGCCTAAGGGGGCATTGTGATATCATAACTCTGCACTGGACACCCAGGTGACAGGCCCATGTCTGTGATCCGACTAAGGGGGAATTGTGACATCATAAGTCTGCACTAGTTACCCAGGTGACATGCCCTTGTCTGTGATCTGCCTAAGGGGCATTGTGACATCGTAACTCTGTACTGGTTACCCAGGTGACTGGCCCTTATCTGCGATGTGCCTAAGGAGGCATTGTGACATCATAACTCTGCATTTGGCACCCAAGTGACATGCCCTTGTCTGTGATCTGCCTAAGGGGGCATTGTGACATCATAACTCTGTACTGGGCACCCAGGTGACAGGCCCTTGTCTGTGATCTGCCTAAGGGGGCATTGTGACATCATAAGTCTGCACTGGTCACCCTGGTGACACGCCTCTGTCTGTGATATGCCTAAAGGGGCATTGTGACATCATAAACCTGCACTGGTCAGACAGGTGAAAAGCCCTTGTGTGTGATCTGCCTGAGGGGACATTGTGACATCATAACTCTGCACTGGTCACCCAAGTGACAGAGCCCTGTCTGTGATCTGCCTAACGGGGCATTGTGACATCATAACTCTGTACTGGTCACCCACGTGACAGGCCCTTATCGGTGATCTGCCTAAGGGGGCATTGTGATATCATAAGTCTGCACTAGTAAACCAGTTGACCGGCCCTTGTCTGTGATCTGCCTAAGGGGCATTGTGACATCATAACTCTGCACTGGTTACCCAGGTGACAGGACCTTGTCTGTGATCTGCCTCTGGGTGCATTGTGACATCATAACTCTGCACTGGGCACCCCGGTGAGAGGCCCTAGTCTGTGATAGGCCTAAGGGAGTATTGTGACATTATAACTCTGCACTGCTCACCCAGGTGACAGACCCTTGTCTGTGATCTGCCTAAGGGGGCATGGTGACATCATAAATCTGCAATGGTCACCCAGGTGACAGGCCCTTTTCTGTGATCTGCCTAAGGGGGCTTTGTGACATCATAAGTCTGCACTATTCACCCAGGTGACTGGCCCTTGTCTGTGATCTGCGCAATGGGCATTGTGACATCATAACTCTGCACTGGTAACCCAGGTGACAGGACCTTGTCTGTGATCTGCCTAAGGGTGCATTGTGACATCATATCTCTGCATTGGGCACCCAGCTGAGAGGCCCTTGTCTGTGATCTGCCTAAGGGGGCATTGTGACATCATAACTCTGCACTGCGCACCGCGGTGACAGGCCCTTGTCTGTGATCTGCATAAGGGGTTACTGTGACAACATAATTCTGCATTGGTCACCCAGGTGAAAGGCCACTGTCTGTGATCTGCGTAAGGGGGCATTGTGTCATCATAAGTCTGCACTGATCTCCCTGGTGACAGGCCTTTGTCTGTGATCTGCCTAAGGTGGTATTGTGACATCATAACCCTGCTCTGGTCTCACAAGTGACAGGCCCTTGTCTCTGATCTGCCTGAGGGTGCATTGTGACATCATAACTATGCACTGGTTACCCAGGTTACAGGCCCTTGTCTGTGATCTTCCTGGGTGTGCATTGTGGCATCATAAACCTGCACTGGTCACCCAGGTAACAGGCCCATGTCTGTGATCTGCCTAAGGCGGCATTGTGACATCATAACTCTGTACTGGTCACCAAGGTGACAGGCCCTTACCTGTGATATGCCTAAGTGGTCATTGTGACATCATAACTCTGCATTGGGCACCCAGGTTACATGGCCTTGTCTGTGATCTGCCTAAGGGGGAATTGTGACATCATAAATCTGCACTGGGCACCCAGGTGACAGGCACTTGTCTGTGATCTGCCTATGGGAGTATTGTGACATCATAATTCTGCACTGGTCAACCAGGTGACAGGCCACTGCCTCTGATCTGCGTAAAGGGGCATTGTGACATCATAACTCTGCACTGGTCACTCTGGTGACAGGCCTTTGTCTGTGATATGCCTAAGAGGGCATTGAGGCATCATAACCCTTCCCTGGTCAGACAGGTGAATGCCCTTGTGTGAGATTTGCCTGAGGGGGCACTGTGACATCATAACTCTGCACTGGTTACCCAGGTGACAGAACCTTGTCTGTAATCTGCCTAACGGGGCATTGTGACATCATAACTCTGCATTGGCCACCAAGGTGACACTCCCTTGTCTGTGATCTGCATGAGTGTGCATTGTGACATAATAACTCTGCACTGGTCACCCAGGTGACAGGCCATTGTCTGTGATCTGCCTAAGGGAGCATTGTGACATCATAAGTCTGCACTAGTCACCCAGGTGACAGGCCCTTGTCTGCGATCAGTGTAAGGGGTATTGTGACATCATAACTCTGCACTGGTATCCCAGGAGACAGGACCTTGTCTGTGATCTGCCGAAGGGGGCATTGTGACATCATAACTCTGCCTTGAGCACCCAGGTTACAGGGCCTTGTCTGTGATCTGCCTAAGGCGGCATTGTGACATCATAACACTGCACGGGGCACCCAGGTGACAGGCCCTTGTCTGTGATCTGCCTAATGGGGTATTGTGACATCATAATTCTGCACTGGTCACCCAGGTGACAGGCCACTGACTGTGATCTGCGTAAAGGGGCATTGTGACATCATAACACTGCACTGGTCACCCTGGTGACAGGCCTTTGTCTGTGATCTGCCTGAGGGGGCATTGTGACATCATAACTCTGCACTGCTCACCCAGGTGACAGGCCCTTGTCTGTGATATACCTGAGGGTGCATTGTGACATCATAACTCTGCACTGGTCACCCAAGTGACAGACCTTTGTCTGTGATCTGCCTAAGGGAGTATTGTGACATCTTAACTCTGCACTGGTCACCCTGGTGAAAGGCCCTTGTCTGTGATCTGCCTAAGGTGGCAACCTGACATAACCCAGCACTGGTCGAACAGCTGACAGGCCCTTCTGTGTGATCTGCCTAAGGGGGCTTTGTGACATCATAACACTGCACTGGTCACCCAGGTGACCAGTCGATTTCTGTTATCTGCCTACGGGGGCATTGTGACATCATACCACTGCATTGGGCACCCAGGTGACAGGCCCTTGTCTGTGATCTGCGTAAGGGGCAGAGTGACATCATAAATCTACACTAGTCACCCAGGTAACTGGCCCTTGTCTGTGATCTGCCTAAGGGGGCATTGTGACATCATAACTGTGCATTAGGCAACCAGGTGACAGGCAGTTGTCTGTGATCTGCCTAAGGGGGCATTGTGACATCATAACTCTGCACTGGGCACATAGGTGAGAGGCCCTTTTCTCTGATTTGCCTACGGGGGTATTGTGACATCATAATTCTGCACTGGTCACCCAGGTGAGAGGCCACTGACCGTCATCGGCCTATTGGGGCATTGGGACATCATAACTCTGCACTGGTCACCCTGGTGACAGGCCTTTGTCTGTGATCTGCCTTAGTGGGCATTGTGACATCTTAACCCTGCACTGGTCACACAGGTGACAGGACCTTGTGTCTGATCTGCTTGATGGGGCCTTGTGACATCATAACTCAGCACTGGTCAGCCAGGTGAACAGGCCGATGTCTGTGATTTGCCTGAGGGTGCATTGTGACATCATAACTCTGCACTGGTCACCCAGGTGACAGGCCCTTGTCTGTGATCTGCCTAAGGGGGAATTGTGACATCATAACTCTTCACTGGTCACCCAGGAGACAGGCCCTTGTCTGTGATCTGCCTACGGGGGCATTGTGACATCATAAGTCTGCACTGGGCACCCAGGTGAGAGGCCTTAGCCTGTGATCTGCCTAAGGGTGTATTGTGACATCGTAACTCTGCACTGGTCACCCAGGTGACAGGCCCTTGTCTGTGATCTGTCTCAGGGGGCATTGTGACGTCATAAATCTGCACTAGTCAAACAGTTGTCAGGGCCTTGTTTGTGATCTGCCTAAGGGGCAATGAGACATCATAATTCTGCACTGGTTATCCAGGTGACAGGACATTGTCTGTGATCTGCCTAAGGGGGCATTGTGACATCCTAACTCTGCATTAGGCACCTAGGTGACAGGCCCTTATCTGTGATCTGCCTAAGGGGGCATTGTGATATCAAAACTCTGCACTGGTCACCCTGGTGACAGGCCTTTGTCTTTGATATGCCTAAGGGGGCATTGTGACATCTTAACCCTGCACTGTTCACACAGGTGACAGGCCCTTGTGTGTGATCTCCCTTAGGGGACATTGTGACATCATAACTCTGCACTAGTCACCCTGGTGACAGGCCCTTGTCAGTGATCTGCATAAGGGGGCATTGTGACATCATAACTCTGTACTTGTCACCCTGGTGACAGGCCCTTATCTGTGATCTGCCTAAGGGGTCATTGTGACATCATAACTCTGTACTGGACACCCTGGTGACAGTCCCTTGTCTGTGATCAGCCTATGGGAGAATTGTGACATCACAACTCTGCACTGGTCACCCAGGTGACAGACCCTTGTCTGTGATGTGCCTAAGGGTGCATTGTGATATCATATCTCTGTACTGGTCACCCAGGTGACAGGCCCTTATCTGTGATATGCGTAAGGTGTCATTGTGACATCATAACTGTGCACTGGAGACCCAGGTGAAAGTCCCTTGTCTGTGATCTGCCTAAGGGAGAATTGTGACATCACAACTCTGCACTGGTCACCCAGGTGACAGACCCTTGTCTGTGATCAGCCTAAGGGGGCATTGTGACATCACAACTCTCCACTGGTCACCCAGGTGACAGGCCCTTGTCTGTGAACTGCCTAAGGGGGCATTGTGACATCATAACTCTGCCCTGGTCACCCAGGTGACAGACCCTTGTCTGCCCTCTGCCTAAGGGGGCATGGTGACATCATAAATTTGCACTGGTCACCCTGGTGACAGGCCTTTGTCTGTGATGTGCTTTATGGGGCATTGTGACATCATAAGTCTGCACTAGTCACCCAGGTGACAGGCCATTCTCTGTGATCTGCGTAAGGGGCATTGTGACATCAAACTCTGCACTGGTAACCCAGGAGACAGGACCTTGTCTGTGATCTGCCTGAGGGGGGATTGTTACATAATAACTCTGCATTGGGCACCCAGGTTTCAGGCCCTTGACTGTGATCTGCCTAACGGGGCATTGTGACGTCATAACTGCATTGAGCACCTAGGTTACAAGGCCTTGTCTGTGATCTGCCTAAGGGGGCATTGTGACATCACAACTCTACACTGGGCACCCAGGTGACAGGCCCTTGTCTGTGATGTGCCTAATGGTGTATTGTGACATCATAATTCTGCAACGGTCACCCAGGTGACAGGCCACGGTCTGTGATCTGCGTAAATGGGCATTGTGACATCATAACTCTGCACTGGTCACCCTGGTGACAGGACTTTTTCTGTGATCTGCCTAAGGGGGCATTGTAACATCATACCCCTGCACTGGTCACCCAGGTGACAGGCCCTTGTCTGTGATCTGCTTGAGGGGGCATTGTGATATCATAACTCTGCACTGGTCACCCAGGTGACAGACCCTTGACTTTCATCTGCCTAAGGGGGCATGGTGATATCATAAATCTGCACTGGTCACCCTGGTGACAGGCCGTTGTCTGTGATCTGCATAAGTGGGCATTGTGACATCATAACTCTCTAATGGTCACCCAGGTGACAGGCCCTTATCTGTGATCTGCGTAAGTGGTCATTGTGACATCATAACTCTGCACTGGGCAGCCTGGTGACAGTCCCTTGTCTGTGATCTGCCTAAGGGAGTATTGTGACATCAGAACACTGCACAGGTCACCCAGTTGACCGAACATTGTCTGTGATCCGCGTAAGGGAATATTGTGACACCATAACTCTGCACTGGTCACCCTGGTGAAAGACCTTTTTCTGTGATCTCCCTAAGTGGACAATGTGACATCATAACCATGCGCTGGTCACACAGGTGACATGATCTTGTGTGTGATATGCCTGAGAAGGCATTGTGACATCATAACTCTGCACTGGTCACCCAGGTGACAGGCCCTTGTCTGTGATCTGCCTGAGGGTGCATTGTGATGTCATAACTTTGCACCAGTCACCCAGTTGACAGGCCCTTTTCTGTGATCTGCATAAGGGGGTATTGTGACATCATAAATCTGTACTTGTCACTCAGGTGACAGGCCCTTATCTGTGATCTGCCTAAGGGGTCATTGTGACATCATAACTCTGCACTGGGAACCCAGGTGACAGTCCCTTCACCGTGATCTGCCTAAGGGAGTATTGTCACATCATAACTCTGCACTAGTCCCCCAGGTGACACACCCTTGTCTGTGATCTGCCTAAGGGGACATTGTGACATCAAAATTCTGCAATGGTCACCCAGGAGACCGGCCCTTGTCTGTTATCTGCCTTAGGGGCATTTTGACATCATAACCCTGCATTGGTCACCAAGGTGACACTCCCTTGTCTGTGATCTGCCTGAGTGAGCATTGTGACATAATAACTCTGCACTGGTCACCCAGGTGACAGGCCCTTGTCTGTGATCTGCCTAAGGGGGCATTGTGACATGATAAGTCTGCACTAGTCACCCAGGTGACAGGCCCTTGTCTGTGATCTGTGTAAGGGGCATTGTGACATCACAACTCTGCACTGGTAACCCCGGAGAGAGGACCATGTCTGTGATCTGCCTAAACGGTCATTGTGACATCATAACTCTGCACTGGTCACCCTGGTGACAGGCCTTTGTCTGTGATATGCCTAAGGGGGCATTGTGACAGCTTAACCCTGCACTGTTCACACAGGTGACAGGCCCTTGTGTGTGATCTGCCTCAGGGGGCATTGTGACATCATAACTCTGCACTGGTCACCCAGGTGACATGCCCTTGTATGTGATCTGCATAAGGTTGCATTGTGACATCATAACTCTGTAGTGGTCACTCTGGTGACTGGCCCTTATCTGTGATCTGCCTAAGGGGTCATTGTGACATCATAAGTCTGCACTAGTCACCCAGGTGACAGGCCCTTGTCTGTGATCTGCGTTAGGGACATTGTGACATCATAACACTGCACTGGTCACCCAGGTGACAGACACTTGTCTGTGATCTGCCTAATGGGGCATTGTGACATCATAACCCTTTACTGGTCACCCAGGTGACAGGCCCTTGTCTGTGATCTCCCTAAGGAGGCATTGTGACATCACAAGTCTGCACTAGTCACCCAGGTGACAGGCTTTGTCTGAGATCTGCCTAAGGGTCATTTTGACATGATAATTCTGCGCTGGTCAACCAGGTGACAGGACCTTGTCTGTGATCTGCATAAGGCGGTATTGTGACATCATAATTCTGCACTGGTCACCCTGGTGACAGGCCACTGTGTGGGATCTGCCTAAGGGCGCAGTGTGACATCGTAACACTGCACTGGTCACCCTGGTGACAGGCCTTTGTTTGTGATCTGCCTAAGGGGGCATTGTGACATCTTAACCCTGCTCTGCTCACACGGTTGACAGGCCGTTGTGTGTGATCTGCCTGAGGGGGCATTGTGACATCATAACTCTGCACTAGTCACCCAGGAGACAGGCCCTTGTCTGTGATCTGCCTAAGGGGCATTGTAACATCATAACTCTGCACTGGACACGCAGGTGAGTGGCCTTTGTCTGTGATCTGCCTAAGGGTGTATTGTGACATTGTAACTCTGCACTGGTCACCCAGGTGACAGGCCCTTGTCTGTGATCTGCCTAAGGGGGCATTGTGACATCATAAGTCTGCACTAGTCACCCAGGTGACAGGCACTTTTCTTTGATCAGCCTAAGGGGGCATTGTGAAATCATAACTCTGCATTAGGCACCCAGGTGACAGGCCCTTGTTGGTGATCTGCCTAAAGGGTCATTGTGACATGATAATTCTGCACTGGGCACCCAGGTGAGAGGCCCTTGTCTGTGATCTGCCTAAGGGCGTATTGTGACATCATAATTCTTCACTGGTCACCCAGTTGAGAGGCCCTTGTCTGTGATCTGCAGAAGGTGGTATTGTGACATCATAACTCTGAACTGGTAACCCAGGTGACAGGCCACTGACTGTGATCTCCCTAAGGGTTCATTGTGACATCATAACTCTGCAGTGGTCACCCTGGTGACAGGCCTTTGCCTGTGATCTGCCTAAGGGGGCATTGTGACATCATAAACCTACACTGGTCACACAGGTGACAGGCCCTTGTGTGTGATCTGCCGGAGGGGGCATTGTGACATCATAACTCTGCACTGGTCACCCTGGTGTAAGGCCTTTGTCTGTGATCTGCCCAAAGGGGCAATGTGACATCATAACCCTTCAATGATCACAGAGGTGACAGGCCCTTGTGTGTGATCTCCCTAAGCGGGCATTGTGACATCGTAACTCTGCACTGGTCACACAGGTGACAGGACGTTTTCTGTGATCTGCCTATGGGGGCATTGTGACATCATAACTCTGCACTGGTCACCCAGGTGACAGGCCCTTGTCTCTGATCTGCGTAAGGGGGCATTGTGACATCATAAGTCTGCAGTAGTCACCCAGGTGACAGGCCCTTGTCTGTGATCTGCCTAAGGGGGCATTGTGACATCATAACTCTGCATTAGGCACCCATGTGACAGGTCCTTGACTCTGTTCTGCCTAAGGGGGTATTGTGACGTCATAATTCTGCACTGGTCACCCAGGTGACAGGACCTTGTCTGTGATCTGCCTAAGGGGGCATTGTGACATCTTAAGTCTGCACTAGTCACCCAGGTGACAGGCCCCTGTCTGTGATCTGCGTAAGGGGCATTGTGATATCATAACTCCGCATTGGTAACCCAGGTTACAAGACATTGTCTCTGATCTGCCTATGGGGGCATTGTGACATCATAACTTTGCATTGGGCGCCCAGGTGACAGGCCCTTCACTGTGATCTGGTGAAGGGGGCATTGTGACATCATAACTCTGCACTGGGCAACCAGGTGAAAGGCCCTTGTCTGTGATCTGCCTAGGGGGGTATTGTGACATCATAATTCTGCACTGGTAACCCAGGTAACAGGTACTGTCTGTGATCTGCGTAAGGCGGCATTGTGACATCATAACTCTGCCCTGGTCACTCTGCTGACAGGCCTTAGTCCGTGATCTGCCTAAGGGGGCATTTTGAAATCACAACCCTGCACTTGTCTCACAGGTGACAGGCCCTTGTGTGTGATCTGCCTGAGGGGCCATTCCGACATCATAACCCTGCACTGGACACCCAGGTGACAAGCCTTTGTCTGTGATCTGCCTGAGTATGCATTGTGACATTATAATTCTGCACGGGGCACCCAGGTGACAGGCCCATGTCTGTAATCTGCCTAAGTGGCATTGTGACATCACAACTCTGTACTGGTCACCCAGGTGACAGGCCCTTATCTGTGATCTGCCTAAGTGGCATTGTGACATCATAACTCTGCACTGGGCACCCAGGTGACAATCCCTTGTATGTGATCTGACTAAAGGGGTATTGTGACATCATAACTCTGCAATGGGCACCCCGATGACAGGCCCTTGTCTTTGATCTGCCTAAGGGGGCATTGTGACATCATAATTCTGTACTGGTCATCCAGGTGACAGGCCACTGACTGTGATCTGCGTAAGGGAGCATTGTGGCATCATAACTCTGCACTTGTCACCCTGGTGACAGGCCTTTGTCTGTGATCTGCATAAGGTTGCACTGTGACATCACAACCCTGCAGTGGTCACACAGGTGACAGGCCCATGTCGGTGATCTGCCTAAGTGGGCATTGTGACATCGTAACTCTGCACTGGTCACCCAGGTGACAAGACCTTGACTGTGATCTGCCTAAGGGGGCATTGTGACATCACAACCCTGCAGTGGTCACACAGGTGACAGGCCCTTGTCTGTGATCTGCCTAAGGGTGTATTGTGACATCATAACTCTGCACTGGTCACCCTGGTGAAAGGCTTTTGTCTGTGATCTGCCAAACGGGGCAATGTGACATCATCACCCTGCACTGGTCACACAGGTGACAGGCCCTTGTCTGTGATCTGCCTAAGGGGGCATTGTGACATCATAGCTCTGCACTAGTCACCCAGGTGACAGGCCGTTTTCTGTTATCTGCCTACGGGGGCATCGTGACATCACTACTTGGAACTGGTCACCCACGTGACAGGACCATGTCTGTGATCTGCCTAAGGAGGCATTGTGACATCATAACTCTGCACTGGGCACCCAGGTTACAGGCCCTTGTCTGTGATCTGCCGAAGGGGGTGTTGTGAAATCATAATTCTGCACTGGTCACCCAGGTGACAGGCCACTGTCTGTGATCTGCGTAAGGGGGAATTGTGACATCATATCTCTGCACTGGTCACCCTGGTGACAGGCCTTTGTCTGTGATCTGCCTAAGGGGGTATTGTGACATCATAATTTTGAAATGGTCACCCAGGTGACAAGCCACTGACTGTGATCTGCCTAAGGGGGCATTGTGATATGATACCTCAGCACTGGTCACCCTGCTGACAGGCCTTTGTCTGTGATGTGCCTAAGGGGGAATGTGATATCATAACCCTGCACTGGTCACACAGGTGACACCCTTATCTGTGATCTGCCAGGTGGCATTGTGACATCATAACTCTGCACTGGGCACCCAGGTGACAATCCCTTCTATGTGATCTGCCTAAAGGGGTATTGTGACACCATAACTGTGCAATGGGCAGCCCGATGACAGTCCCTTTTCTTTGATCTGCCTAAGGGGGCATTGTGACATCATAATTCTCTACTGGTCATCCAGGTGACAGGCCACTGACTGTGATCTGCGTAAGGGGCATTGTGACATCATAACTCTGCCCTGGTAACATAGGTGACAGGACCTTGACCGTGATCAGCCTAAGGGGGCATTGTGACATCATAACTCTGCATTGGGCCCCCAGGTTACAGGCCCTTATCTGTGATCTGCATAAGGGGGCATTGTGACATCATAACTCTGCACTGGGCACCCAGGTGACGGGCCCTTGTAAGTGATGGGCCTAAGGGGTTATTTTGTCATCATTATTCCGCACTGGACACCAAGGTAACGGACCACTGTCTGTGATCTGCGTAAGGGGGCATTGTGTCATCACAATTCTGCACTGGTCACCCTGTTG
The DNA here is from genome assembly GCF_029289425.2 of Pan paniscus. NCBI lineage: Eukaryota > Metazoa > Chordata > Mammalia > Primates > Hominidae > Pan > Pan paniscus. The sequence goes on along the minus strand of NC_073264.2, from coordinate 1,119,778 downwards.
ACAGGCCTTTGTCTGTGATCTGACTAAGGGGGCATTGTGAAATCGAAACCCTGCACTGGTCACACAGGTGACAGGCCCTTGTCTGTGATCTGTGTAACGGGCATTGTGGCATAATAACTCTACAATGGTAACCCAGGTGACAGGACATTGTCTGTGATCTGCCTAAGGGGGCATTGTGACATCATAACTCTGCATTGGGCACCCAAGTTACAGGCCCTTGTCTGTGATCTGCCTAAGGGCCATTGTGACATCATAATTCTGCACTGGTCACCCAGGTGACAGGTCCTTGTCTGTGATCTGCCTGAGGGGGCATTGTGACATCATACCTCTGCACTGGTCACCCAGGTGGCAGGACCTTGTGTGTGATCTGCCTGAGGGTGCATTGTGACATCATAACTCTGCACTGGTCACCCAGTTGACAGGCCCTTGTCTGTGATCTGCATGAGGGGGTATTGTGACATCATACCTCTGTACTGGTCACCCAGGTGACAGGCCCTTATCTGTGATCTGCCTAAGGGGTCATTGTGACATCTTAACTCTACACTGGGCAGCCAGGTGACAGTCCCTTGTCTGTGATCTGCCTAAGGGAGTATTGTGACATCACAACACTGCACTGGTCACCCAGTTGACAGACCATTGTCTGTGATCTGCCTAAGGGAGTATTGTGACACCATAACTCTGCACTGGTCACCCTGGTGAAAGGCCTTTGTCTTTGATCTGCCTAACAGGGCAATGTGATATCATAACCCTGCACTGGTCACACAAGTGACAAGCCCCTGTGTGTGATCTGCCTAAGGGGTATTGTGACATCATAAATGTTCACTGGTCACCCTGGTGACAGGCCGTTTTCTGTTATCTGCCTACGGGGCATTGTGACATCATAAATCTGCACTGGTCACCCAGGTGACAGGCCCTTGTCTGTAATATGCCTAAGGGGTCATTGTGACAGCATAAGTCTGCACTGGGCACGCAGGTGACAGTCCCTTGTCTGTGATCTGCCTAAGGGAGAATTGTGACATCATAACTATGCACTGGTCACCCAGGTGACAGACCCTTGTCTGTGGTCTGCCTAACGGGGCATTGTGATATCATAACTCTGCACTGGTTACCCAGGTGTCAGGACCTTGTCTGTGATCTGCCTAAGGGGGCATTGTGACGTCATAACTCTGCGTTGGGCACCCAGGTTGCAGGCCCTTGTCTGTGACTTGCCGAAGGGGCATTGTGATATCATAACTCCGCACTGGTCACCCAGGGGACAGGTCCTTGTCTGTGATCTGCCTAAGGGGCATTGTTACATCATAACTCTGCACTCGTCACCCTGGTGACATGCCCATGTCTGTGATCTCCCTAAGGGGCATTGTGACATAATAAGTATGCACTAATCACACAGGTGACAGGCCCTTGTCTTTGATCTGAGTAAGGGGGCATTGTGACATTATAACTGTGCAATGGGAAACCAGGTTACAGGCCGTTGTTTGTGATCTGCCTAAGGGGTCATTGTGACATCATAACTCTGCACTGTGCACCCAGGTGACGGGCTTTTGTCTGTGATCTGCTTAAGGGGGTATTGTGACATCATAATTCTGCACTGGTCACCCAGGTGACAAGACCTTGTCTGTGATCTGCCTAATGGGGCATTGTGACATCATAAGTCTGCACTGGTCACCCAGGTGACAGGCACTTGTCTGTGATCTGTGTGAGGAGCATTGTTACATCATAACTCTGCTCTGGTAACCCAGGTGACAGGACATAGTCTGTGATCTGCCTAAGGGGGCATTGTGACATCATAACTCTGCATTGGGCACCCATGTGACAGGCCCTTGTCTGTGATCTGCCTAAGGGGGCATTGTGATATCATAACTCTGCACTGGGCACACAGGTGACAAGCCCTTGTCTGTGATCTGCCTAAGGGGTTATTGTGACATCATAATTCTGCACTGGTCACCCAGGTGACAGGCCACTGTCTGTGATCTGCGTAAGGGGGCATTGTGACATCATAACCCAGCACTTGTCACCCTGGTGGCAGGCCTTTGTCTGTGATCTGCCTAATGGGGCATTGTGACATCATAACCCTGCGCTGGTCACAAAAGTGTCAGGCCCTTGTGTGTGATCTGCCTGAGGGGGCATTGTGACATAACTGTGTACTGGTCACCCAGGTGACAGGCCCTTGTCTGTCATCTGCCTGAGTGTGCATTGTGACATCATGACTCTGCACTGGTCATCCAGGTGACAGGCCCTTGTCTGTGATCTGGCTAAGGGGGCATTGTGACATCATAACTCTGTACTGGTCACCCAGGTGACAGGCCCTTATCTGTGGTCTGCCTAAGGTGTCATTGTGACATCATAACTCTGCAGTGGGCAGCCAGGTGACAGTCCCTTGTCTGTGATCTGCCTAAGAGGGTACTGTGACATCATAACAATGCACTGGTCACCCAGGTGACAATCCCTTGTTTGTGATCTGCCTAAGGAGGCATTGTGACGTCATAACTGTGCATTGCGCACCCAGGTTGCAGGCCCTTCTCTGTGATTTGCCGAAGGGGCATTGTGACATCATAACTCCGCACTGGTCACCCAGGGGACAGGCCCTTGTCTGTGATCTGCCTAAGGGGCATTGTGACATCATAACTCTGCACTGGTCACCCCTGTGACAGGCCCTTGTCTGTGATCTCCCTAAGGGGGCATTGTGACATAATAAGTCTGCACTATTCACACAGGTGAGAGGCCCTTGTCTTTGATCTGCGTAAGGGGGCATTGTGACATTATAACTGTGCAATGGGAACCCAGGTTACATGCCCTTTTTTGTGATCTGCCTAAGGAGTCATTGTGACATCATAACTCTCCACTGTGCACCCAGGTGACGGGCTTTTGTCTGTGATCTGCTTAAGGTGGTATTGTGACATCATAATTCTGCACTGGTCACCCAGGTGACAGGCCAATGTCTGTGATCTTCCTAAGGCGGCATTGTGACATCATAACTCTGCACTCGTCACCCTGGGGACAGGCCTTTGTCTGTGATCTGTCTAAGGGGGCATTGTGACATCACAACCCTGCACTGATCACACAGGTGACAGGCACTTGTGTGTTATCTGCCTAAGGCGGCATTGTGACATCATAACTGTTCACTGGTCACCCAGGTGACAGGCCGTTTTCTGTTATCTGCCTACGGGGAATTGTGACATCATAAGTCTGCACAGGTCACCCAGGTGAGAGGCCCTTGTCTGTGATCTGCCTAAGGGGGCATTGTGACATCATAAGTCTGCACTGGTCCCCCAGGTGACAGGCACTTGTCTGTGATCTGTGTGAGGAGCATTGTGACATCATAACTCTGCACTGGTAACCCAGGTGACAGGACATAGTCTGTGATCTGCCTAAGGGGGCATTGTGACATCATAACTCTGCATTGGGCACCCATGTGACAGGCCATTGTCTGTGATCTGTCTAAGGGGGTATTGTGACATCATAACTCTGCACTGGGCACACAGGTGACAGGCCCTTGTCTGTGATCTGCCTAAGGGGTTATTGTGACATCATAATTCTGCACTGGTCACCCAGGTGACAGGCCACTGTGTGTGATCTGCGTAAGGGGGCATTGTGACATCATAGCCCTCCACTGGTCACCCTGGTGACAGGCCTTTGTCTGTGATCTGCCTAATGGGGCATTGTGACATCATAACCCTGCACTGGTCACTCCAGTGACAGGACCTTGTGCGTGATCTGCCTGAGGGGGCATTGTGACATAACTCTGCACTGGTCACCCAGGTGACAGGCCCTTCTCTGTCATCTGCCTGAGTGTGCATTGTGACATCATGACTCTGCACTGGTCACCCAGGTGACAGGCCCTTGTCTGTCATCTGCCTGAGTGTGCATTGTGACATCATGACTCTGCACTGGTCACCCAGGTGACAGGCCCTTATCTGTGGTCTGCCTAAGGGGTCATTGTGACATCATAACTCTGCAGTGGGCAGCCAGGTGACAGTCCCTTGTCTGTGATCTGCCTAAGAGAGTATTGTGACATCACAACAATGCACTGGTCACCCAGGTGACCATCCCTTGTCTGTGATCTGCCTAAAGGGGTATTGTGACATCTTAACTCTGCACTGGTCACCCAGGTGGAAGGCCTTTGTCTGTGATCTGCCTAAGAGGGCAATGTAACATCATAGGCCTGCACTGGTCACACAGGTGACAGGACCTTGTTTGTGATCTGCCTGAGGGTGCATTGTGACATCATAACTCTGCACTGGTAACCCAAATGACAGGCCCTTGTCTGTGATCTGCCTCAAGGGACATTGTGACATCATAACCCTGTACTGGTCACCCATGTGGCAGGCCCTTATCTGTGATCTGCCTAAGTGGCATTGTGACATCATAACTCTATACTGGTTACCCAAGTGATAGGCCCTTAGCAGTGATCTCCCTAAGTGGCATTGTGACACCATAACTCTGCACTAGTCACCCAGGTGACAGGCCCTTGTCTGTGATCTGCGTAAGGAGCATTGTGACATCATAACCCTGCACTGGTAACCCAGGTGGCAAGACATTGTCTGAGATCTGCCTAAGGGTGCATCGTGTCATCATAACTCTGCATTGGGCACCCATGTGACAGGCCCTTGTCTGTGATTTGCCTAAGGGGGTATGTGACATCATAAGCCTGCACTGGGCACACAGGTGACAGGCCTTTTTCTGTGATCAGCCTAAGGGGGTATTGTGACATCATAATTCTGCACTGGTCACTCAGGTGACAGGCCACTGTCTGTGATCTGTGTAAGGGGTCATTGTGACGTCGTAACTATGCACTTGTCACCCTGGTGACAGGCCTTTGTCTGTGGTGTGCCTAATGGGGCATTGTGACATCATAACCCTGCACTGGTCACACAGGTGACAGGCCCTTGTGTGTGATCCGCCTGAGGGGGCATTGTGACATCATAAGTCTGCACTGGTAACCTAGCTGACAGGCCCTATTCTGTGATCTGCCTCAGGGGGCATTGTGACATCATAACTCTGCACTGGTCACCCAGGTGACAGGCCCTTGTCTGTGATCTGCGTAAGTGGCATTGTGACATCATAACTCTGCACTGGTAACCCAGGTGGCAGGACCTTGTCTGTGATCTGCCTAAGGGGGCATTGTGATATCATAAGTTTGCAATAGCCACCCAGGTGACAGGTCCTTGTCTGTTATCTGCCTGAGTGTGCATTGTGACATCATAACTCTGCACTGGTCACCCAGTTGACAGGCCCTTGTCTGTGATCTGCCTAAAGGGGTATTGTGACATCATAACTCTGCAATGGTCACCCTGGTGAATGGCCTTTGTCTGTGATCTGCCTACGTGGGCAATGTGACATCATAAGCCGGCGCTGGTCACACAGGTGACAGAACCTTGTTTGTGATCTGCCTGAGGGGGCATTGTGACATCATAACTCTGCACTGGTAACCCAGGTGACAGCCCCTTGTCTGTGATCTGCCTCAGGGGGCATTGTGACATCAAAACTCTGTACTAGTCACCCAGGTGACAGGCCCTTATCTGTGATCTCTCTAAGTGGCATTGTGACATCATAACTCTGTACTCGTCACCCAGGTGACAGGCCCTTTTCTGTGATCTGCCTCAGGGGCATTGTGACATCAAAACTCTGTACTGGTCACCCAGGTGACAGGCCCTTATCTGTGATCTGTCTAAGTGGCATTGTGACATCATAACTCTGTACTCGTCACCCAGGCGACAGGCCCTTATCTGTCATCTGCCTAAGTGGCATTGTGACATCATAACTCTGCACTGGGCACCCAGGTGACAATCCGTTGTCTGTGATCTGCCTAAATGTATATTGTGACATCAAAACTCTGCACTGGGCACCCAGGTGACAATCCCTTGTCTGTGATCTGCCTAAATGTGTATTGTGACATCAGAACTCTGCACTGGGCAGTCAGATGAGGGGCCATTGTCTTTGATCTGCCTAAGGGGGCATTGTGACATCATAAGTGTGTACTGGTCATCCAGATGACAGGACACTGACTGTGATCTGCGTAAGGGAGCATTGTGACATCATAACTCTGCACTGGTCACCCTGGTGACAGGCCTTTTTGATCCGTCTAAGTTTGCATTTTGACATCATAAACCTGCTCTGGTCACACAGGTGAGAGGCCCTTGTCTGTGATCTGCCTGAGGGGGCATTGTGACATCATAACTCTTCACTGGTCACCCTGGTGAAAGGCCATTCTCTGTGATCTGCCTAAGGGGGATTGTGACATCATAAACCTGCACTGGTCACACAGGTGACAGGCCCTTGTGTTTGATCTGCCTGAGGGGGCATTGTGACATCATAACTCTGCACTGGTCACCAAGGTTACAGACCCTTTTTTGTGATCTGCCTAACGGGGCATTGTGACATCATAACTCTGTACTGGTCGCCCAGGTGACAGGCCCTTGTCTGTGATCTGCCTAAATGAGCATTGTGACATCATGAGTCTGCACTAGTCACCCAGATGACAATCCCTTGTCTGTGATCTGCCTAAAGGGTTAATGTGACATCATAACCCTGCACTTGTCACCCTGGTGAATTGCCTTTGTCTGTGATCTGCCTAAGTGGGCAATGTGACATCATAAGCCTGCACTGGTCACACAAGTGACAGGACCTTGTTTGTGATCTGCCTGAGGGGGCATTGTGACATCATAACTCTGCACTGGTAACCCAGGTGACAGGCCCTTGTCTGTGATCTGCTTCAGGGTGCAATGTGACATCATAACTCTGCACTGGGCACCCAGGTGACAATCCCTTGTCTGTGATCTGCCTAAATGGGTATTGTGATATCAAAACTCTGCACTGGGCAGTCAGATGAGGAGCCATTGTCTTTGATCTGCCTAAGGGGCCATTGTGACATCATAAGTGTGTACTGGTCATCCAGGTGACAGGACATTGACTGTGATCTGCGTAGGGGAGCATTGTGACATAATAACTCTGCACTGGTCACCTTGGTGACAGGCCTTTGTGATCCGCCTAAGTTTGCATTTTGACATCATAACCCTGCGCTGGTCACACAGCTGAGAGGCCCTTGTCTGTGATCTGCCTGAGGGGGCATTGTGACATCATAACTCTGCACTGGTCACCCACGTGACAGGCCCATGTCTGTGATCGGCATAAGGGGTCATTGTGACATCATAACTCTACACTGGGCACCCAGGTGACAGTCCCTTTTCTGTGATCTGTCTAAGGTAGTGTGGTGACATCACAACACTGCACTGGTCACTCTGTTGACAGACCCGTGTCTGTGACATGCCTAAGGGAGTATTTTCACCTCATAACTCTGCACTGGTCACCCTGGTGAAAAGCCGATATCTGTGATCCACCTAATGGGCCAATGTGACATCATAACCCAGCACTGGTCACACAGGTGACAGGCCGTTTTCTGTTATCTGCCTACTGGGGCATTGTGACATCATTACTCTGCACTGGTGACCGAGGTGACAGGCCTTTGTCTGTGATCTGCCTAAGGGGGCATTGTGACGTCATAAGTCTCCACTAGTCACCCAGGTGACCGGCCCTAGTCTGTGATGTGCCTAAGGAGCCATTGTGACATCATAACTGCATTAGGCACCCAGGTGACAGTCCCTTGTCGGTTATCTGCCTTCGGGGGCATTGTGATATCGTAACTCTGCACTGGGCACCCAGGTGAGAGGCCCTTGTGTGTGATCTACCTAAGGGGGTATTGTGACATCATAATTCTGCACTGGTCACCCTGGTGGCAGGCCGTTGTCTGTGATCTGCCTAAGGGGGCATTGTGACATCATAACCCTGCACCGGTCACACAGGTGATAGGCCCTTGGTTGTGATCTGCCTGAGGGGGCATTATGACATCAGAACTCTGCACTGGTTACCCAGGTGACAGGACCCTGTCTGTGATCTGCCTAAGGGGGCAGTGTGACATCATAACTCTCCATTAGACACCCAGGTGACAGGCCCTTGTCTGTGTTCTGCCTAAGGGTGCATTGTGACATCATAAATCCGCACTGGGTACCCAGGTGTCAGGCCCTTGTCTGTGATCTGTATAAGGGGGTATTGTGACGTCATAACTCTGCACTCGTAACCCAGGTGAAAGGACCTTGTCTGTGATCTGACTAAAGGGGCATTGTGACATCATAAATCTGCACTGCGCACCCAGGTTACAGGCCCTTCTTTGTGATCTCCCTAACGGGCATCGTGACATCATAACTCTGCACTGGTCACCAAGGTGACAAGACCTTATCTGTGATCTGCCTTAGGGGGCATTGTGACATAATAACTTGGCATTGGGCATCCAGGTGACAGGCCCCTGTCTGTGATCTGCCTAAGCTGGCATTGTGACATCATAATTCTCCAATGGGCATCCAGGTGACAGGCCCTTGTCTGTGATCTGCCTAAGGGGCATTGTGACCGCCTACCTCTACACTGGTCACCCAGGTGACAGGACCATGTCTGTGATCTGCCTAAGGGTGCATTGTGACATCATAACTCTGTACTGGTCACCCAGCTGACAGGCCCTTATCTGTGATCTTCCTAATGGGTCATTGTGACATCACAACTCTGCACTGGAGACCCAGGTGACAGTCCCTTGTCTTTGATCTGCCTAAGGGAGTATTGTGACATCACAACACTGCACTGGTCACCCAGTTAACAGACCGTTGTCTGCAATCTGCCTAAGGGAGTATTGTGACATCGTAACTTTCCACTGGTCACCATGTTGAAAGGCCTTTGTCTGTGATCTGCCTAACGGGGCAATGTGACATCATAACCCTGCACTAGTCACACAGGTAACAGGCCCTTGTCTGTGATCTGCCTAAGGGGGCATTGTGACATAATAACTCTGCACTGGTCACCCAGGTGACAGGCCGTTTTCTGTTATCTGCCTACGGGGGCATTGTGACATCATAACTCTGCACTGGTCACCCAGGTGACAGGCCCTTATCTGTGATCTGCCTAAGGGGGCATTGTGACATCATAACAGTGCACAGGTCACCCTGGTGACAGGCCATTGTCTGTGATCTGCCTAAGGGGGCATTTTGACATCATAATACTGCACTGGACTCACAGGTGACAGGCCCTTGTGAGTGATCTGCCTGTGGGGGCATTGTGACATCATAACTCTGCACTGGTCACCAAAGTGACAGACCCATGTTTGTGATCTGCCTAACGGGGCATTGTGATATCATAACTCTCTACTGGTCACCCGGGTGACAGGCCCTTGTCTCTGATCTGCCTTGGGGGCATTGTGACATCATAATTCTGCACTGGTCACCCAGGTGACAGGACCTTGTCTGTGATCTGCCTAAGGGCGCATTGTGACATCATATCTCTACACTGCTCACCCAGGTGAGAAGCCCTTTTCTGTCATCTCCCTGAGGGGGCATTGTGACATCATAACTCTGCACTGGTCACCCAGGTGACAGGCCCTTGTCTGTGTTCTGCCTAAGGGGGCATTGTGACATCATAACTCTGTACTGGACATGCAGGTGAAAGGCCCTTATCTGTGATCTTCCTAATGGGTCATTGTGACATCATAACTCTGCACTGGGCACCCAGGTGACAGTCCCTTGTCTTTGATCTGCCTAAGGGAGTATTGTGACATCGCAATACTGCACTGGTAACCCAGTTAACAGACCGTTGTGTGTGATCTGCCTAAGGGAGTATTGTGACATCATAACTCTCCACTGGTCACCATGGTGAGAGGCCTTTGTCTATGATCTGCCTAACGGGGCAATATGACATCATAAACCTGCACTCGTCACACAGGTGACAGGCCCTTGTCTGTCATCTGCCTGAGGGGGCATTGTGACATAATAACTCTGCACTGGTCACCCAGGTGACAGGCCGTTTTCTGTTATCTGCCTACGGGGGCATTGTGACATCATAACTCTGCACTGGTCACCCAGGTGACAGGCCCTTGTCTGTGATCTGCCTAAGGGGGCATTGTGACATCATAACAGTGCACAGGTCACCCTAGTGACAGACCTTTCTCTGTGATCTGCCTAAGGGGGCATTTTGACATCATAATACTGCACTGGCCACACACGTGACAGGCCCTTTTGTGAGATCTGCCTGAGGGGGCATTGTGACATCATAACTATGCACTGGTCACCAAAGTGACAGACCCATGATTGTGATATGCCTAAGGGTGCATTGTGACATCATAACTCTGTACTGGTCACCCAGGTGACAGGACCTTGTGTCTATTCTGCCTAAGAGGCATTTTGACATCAAAACACTGAACTGGTCACCCACGTGGCAGGGCCTTGTCTGTGATCTGCCTAAGGGCGCATTGTGACATCATATCTCTGCACTGGTCACCCAGGTGAGAGGCCATTGTCTGTGATGTGCCTAAGGGGGTATTGTGACATCATCATTCTGAACTGGTCACCCAGGTGACAGGCCACTGTCTGTGATCTGCCTAAGGGGTCATTGTGTTATCATAAATCTGCAATGGTCACCCAGGTGACAGTACCTTGTCTGTGATCTGCCTAAGGGGGCTTTGTGACATCATAACTCTGCATTGGGCACCCAGGTTACTGGCCCTTGTCTGTGATCTTCCTAAGGGGCATTGTGACTTCATAACCATGCACTGGTCAGACAGGGACAGGCCCTTGTGTGTGATCTGCCTGAGGGGGCATTGTGACATCGTAAATCTGCACTGGTCACCCTGGTGTCAGGCCTTTGTCTGTGATCTGCCAAAGGTGGCATTGTGACATCATTAACCTGCACTGGTCACACAGGTGACACTCCCTTGTCTGTGATCTGCCTGAGGGGGCATTGTGACAACATAACTCTGCATTGGTCACCCACGTGACAAGCCCTTCTCTGTGATCTGCCTGAAGGTGCATTGTGACATCATAACACTGCACTGGTCACCCAATTGACAGGCCCTTGTCGGTTATCTGCATAAGGGGTCTTGTGACATCATAACTCTGTACTGTTCACCCAGGTGACAGGCCCTTATCTGTGATCTGCCTAAGGGGTCATTGTGACATCATAACTCTCCACTGGGCACGCAGGTGACCGTCCCTCGTCTGTGATCTGCCTAAGGGAGTATTGCAACATCATAACTCTGTACTAGACTCCCAGGTAACAGACCCTTGTCTGTGATCTCCCTAAGGGGGCATCGTGACATCATAATTATGCAGTGGGCACCCAGGTGACAGGCCCTTGCCTGCTATCTGCCTAACGGGACATTGTGACATCATAAGTCTGCACTAGTCACCCAGGTGACAGGCCCTTGTCTGTGATTTGCGTAAGAGGCATTGTGACATCATAACTCTGCACTGATCACCAAGGGGACAGTACCTTGTCTGTGATCTGCCTAAGGGGGCTTTGTGACATCATAATTCTGCATTGGGCATCCAGGTTACATGCCCTTGTCTGTGATCTGCCTAAGGGGCATTGTGACATCATAACTCTGCATGGGGCATCCAAGTGTCAGGCCCCTGTCTGTGATCTGCCTAAGGCGGCATTGTGACATCATAATTCTGCATTGGGCACCCAGGATACAGGCCCTTGTCTGTGATATGCCTAAGGGGGCTTGTGACATCATAACTCTGCACTGGTCACCCAGGTGACAGGACTTGTCTGTGATCTGCCTAAGGGGGCATTGTGACATCCTAACTCTGCATTGGGCACCCAGGTGACAGGCCCCTCTCTGTGATCTAAGGGGGCATTGTGACATCATAACTCTGCACTGGGCACCCAGGTGAGAGGCCTTTGCTGTGATCTGCCTAAGGGGGTAGTGTGACATCATAATTCTGCACTGGTCACCCAGGTGACAGGCCACTGTCTGTGATCTGCCTCAGGGGGCATTGTGACATCATAACACTGCACTGGTCACCCTGGTGACAGGCCTTTTTCTGTGATCTGCCTAAGGGTTCATTGTGACATCATAACCCTACACTGGTCACCCAGGGGACAGGCCTTTGTGTGTGATCTGCCTGAGGGGGCATTGTGACGTCATAACTCTGCACTGGTCACCCTGGTGACAGGCTGTTTCCTGTTATCTGCCTACGGGGGCATTGTGACATCATAACACTGCAGTGGTCATCCTGGAGACAGGCCCTTGTCTGTGATCTGCCTAAGGGGGCATTGTGACATCATAACAGTGCACTGGTAACCCTGGTGACAGGCCTTTGCCTGTGATCTGCCTAAGGGGGCATTTTTACATCATAATACGGCACTGGTCACACAAGTGACAGGCCCTTGTGTGTGATGTGCCTGCGGGGGCAGTGTGACATCATAACTCTGCACTGGTCACCAAAATGACAGACCCATGATTGTGAGCTGCCTAACGGGGCATTGTGACATCATAACACTGTACTGGTCACCCAGGTGACAGGACCTTGTCTCTGATCTGCCTAAGGGTCTTTGTGACATCATAACTATGCACTAGTCACCCAGGTGACAGGACCTTGTCTGTGATCTGCCTAAGGGCGCTTTGTGACATCATATCTCTGCACAGTCACCCTGGTGACAGGCCTTTGTCTGCACTGGTCCCCCAGGTGACAGTACCTTCTCTGTGATCTGCCAAAGGGGGCTTTGTGACATCATAATTCTGCATTGGGCACCCAGGTCACATGCCCTTGTCTGTGACCTGCCTAAGGGGCATTGTGACATCATAACTCCGCTCTGGTCACCCAGATGACAGGACCTTGTGTGTGATCCTCCTAAGGGGGCCTCGTGACATCATAACTCTGCATTGGGCACCCAGGTGACAGGGCCCTGACTGTGATCTGCCTAAGGGGGCATTGTGACATCATTATTCTGCAATGGTCACCCAGATGAGAGGCCCTTGTCTGTGATCTTCCTAGGTGGGTATTTGGTCATCACAACTGTGCAGTGGACACCCAGGTGACAGGCCCTTGTCTGTGATCTGCCTAAGGGGACATGGTGACGTCATAATTCTGCAGTAGTCACCCAGGTGACAGACCCCTTTCTGTTATCTGCCTACGGGGCATAGTGACATCATAAGTCTGCACTGGTCACCCAGGTGACAGGCCCTTGTCTGTGATCTGCCTAAGGGGCATTGTGACATCATAACTCTGCACTGGTCACCCAGGTGACAAGCCCTTGTCTGTGATCTGCCTAAGGGCGCATTGTGACATCATAAATCTTCACTAGTCACCCAGGTAACAGGTCCTTGTCTGTGACCTGCCTAAGGGGGCATTGTGATATCATAACACTGTACTGGGCACCCAGGTGACTGGCCCCTGTCTGTGATCTGCCTAAGGGGGCATTGTGATATCATAACACTGTACTGGGCACCCAGGTGACTGGCCCCTGTCTGTGATCTGCCTACGGGGGTAGTGTGACAGCATAATTCTGCCCTGGTCACCAAGGTGACCCACCACTGTCTGTGATCTGCCTAAGGGGGCTTTGTCACATCATGACTCTGCACTGGTCACCCTGCTGACAGGCCTTTGTCTGTGGTCTGCCTAAGTGGGCATTGTGGCATCATAAACCTGCACTGGTCAGAGAGGTGACTGGCCCTTGTCTGTGATCAGCCTGAAGGTGCATTGTGACATCATAACTCTGCACTGGTCACACATGTGACAGTGCCTTTTCTGTGATCTGCCTATGGGGGCATTGTGGCATTATAACTCTGTACTGGTCACCCAGGTGACAGGTCCTTATCTGTGATCTGCCTAAGGCGTCATTGTGACATCATAACACAGCACTGGGCACCCAGATGACAGTCCCTTGTCTGTGATCGGCCTCAGCGAGTATTGTGACATCATAACTGTGCTCTGGTCACCCTGCTGAGAGGCCTTTGTCTGTGATCTGCCTAAGGGGGCAGTGTGGCATCATAAACGTGCACTGGTCAGACAGGTGCCCTTCCCTTGTCTGTGATCTGTCTCAGGGGGCATTGTGACATCATAACTCTGTACCGGTCACCCAGGTGACAGGGCCTTAGCTGTGATCTGCCTAAGGGGTCATTGTGACATCATAACTGTGCACTGAGCAACTAGATGACATTCCCTTGTCTGTGATCTGCCTAAGGGAGTATTGGGACATCATAACTCTGCACTGGTCACCCAGGTGTCAGACCCTTGTCTGTGATCTGCCTAAGGGAATACTGTGATATCACAACTCTGCACTGGTCACCCAGGTGACAGGCCTTTGTCTGTAATCTGCCTAAGGGTGCAATGTGACATCATAACCCTGCAAAGGGCACCCAGGTGGGAGGCCTTTGTCTGTGATCTCCCTAAGGGGGTATTGTGACATCCTAAATCTGCACTGGTCACCCAGGTGACAGGCCCTTAGCTGTGATCTGCCTAAGGGGTCATTGTGACATCATAACTCTGCACTGGACACCTAGATGACATTCCCTTGTCTGTGATTTGCCTAATTGAGAATTGGGACATCATAACTCTGCACTGGTCTCCCAGGTGACAAACCCTTGTCTGTGATCTGCCTAAGCGGGCATTGTGACATCATAACTCTGCACTGGTCACCCTGGTGACAGGCCTTTGTCTGTGATCTGCCTAAGGGGGCATTGTGACATCATTACCCTGCACTGGTCAGACAGGTCACAGGCCCTTGTGTGTGATCTGCCTGAGGGGGCATTGTGACATCATACCTCTGCACTGGTCACCCATGTGACAGTCCCTTTTCTGTGATCTGCCTGAGGGTGCATTCTGACATCATAACTCTGCACTTGTCACCCAGGAGACTGGCCCTTATCTGTGATCTGCCTAAGGGGGAATTCTGACATCATAACTCTGTACCCGTCACCCAGATGACACGCCCATATCTGTGATCTGCCTAAGTTGTCACTGTGGCATCATAACTGCACTGCGCACCCAGGTGACAGTCCCTTGTCTGTGATTTGCCTAAGGGTTTATTGAGATATCATAACTCTGCAGTGGGCAGCCAGGTGACAGGCCCATGACTTTGATCTGCCTAAGGGGGCATTGTGACATCATAACCCTGCACTGGTCACCCAGGTGACAGGCCCTTGTCTGTGATCTGCCTAAGCGTCATTGTGACATCGTATCTCGGCACTGGTAAGCCAGGTGACAGGACCTTGTCTGTGATCTGCCTAAGGGGGCATTGTGACATCATAACTCTACATTAGGCACCCAGGGGGCAGGCCCTTGTCTGTGTTCTGCCTAAGGGGGGATTGTGGCATCATAACTCTGCACTGGGCACCCAGGTGAGAGGCCTTTGTCTGTGATCTGCCTAAGGGAGCATTGTGACATCGTAACTCTGCACTAGTCACCCAGGTGACAGGCCCTTGTCTGTGATATGTGTAAGGGGCCTTGTGACATCATAACTCTGCACTGGTAACCCAGGTGTCAGGACCATGTCTGTGATCTGCCTAAGGGTCATTGTGACATCATAACTCTGCATTGGGCACCCAGGTTATAGGCCCTTGTCTGTGATCTGCCTAAGGATGCATTGTGACATCATAATTCTGCACTGGGCACCCAGGTGACAGGCCCTTGTCTGTGATCTGTCCAAGGTTTCATTGTGACATCATAACTCTGCACTGGACACCCAGGTGACAGGCCCTTCAGTGTGATCTGCCTAAGGGGGTGTTGTGACATCATAATTATGCACTCATCCCCCAGGTGACAGGCCACTGTCTGTGATCTGCGTAACGGGGCATTGTGACATCATAACCCTGCACTGGTCACACAGGTGACAGGCCCTTAAGTGTGATCTTCCTGAGGAGTCATGGTGACATCATAACTCTGCACTGGTCGGCCTGGTGACAGACCCTTGTTTGTGATCTGCCTAACGGGGCATTGTGACATCATAACTCTGTTCTGGTCACCCAGGTGACAGGCCCTTGTCTGTGATGTGCCTTAAGGGGCATTGTGACATCGTAAGTCTGCAGTAGTCACCCAGGTGACAGGCCTTTGTCTGTCATCTTCCTAAGTGGCATTGTGACGTCATAACTCTGCACTGGTAACCCCGGTGACAGGACCTTGTCTGTGATTTGCCTAAGGGGGCTTTGTGACATCATAACTCTGCATTGGGCACCCAGATTACAGGCCCTTGTCTGTCATCTGCCCAAGGAGGCATTGTGACATTAGAACTCTGCACTGGGCACCCAGGTGACAGGCCCTTGTCTCTGATCTGCCTAAGGGGGTATTGTGACATCATAATTTGGCACCGGTCACCCAGGTGACAGGGCAGTGTCTGTGATCTGCGTAAGGGGGCATTGTGACATCATAACTCTGCACTGGTCACCGTGGTGACAGGCCTTTGTCTGTGATCTGCCTAACGGGGCATTGTGACATCATAACCCTGCACTGGTCACACAGGTGACACGCCCTTGTGTGTGCTCTCCCTGAGTGGGCATTGTGAGATCGTAACTCTGCACTGGTCACCCAGGTGACAGGCCCTTGTCTGTGATCTGCCTAAGGGGTCATTGTGACATCATAATTCTGCAATGGTCACCCAGATAAGAGGCCCTTGTCTGTGATCTTCCTGGGTGGGAATTTTGTCATCATAACTCTGCAATGGACACCTAGGTGACAGGCCCTTTTCTGTGATCTGCCGAAGGGGGCATTGTGACATCATAATTCTGCAGTGGTCCCCCAGGTGACAGGCCCTTTTCTGTTATGTGGCTACGGGGCATTGTGACATCATAACTCTGCATTGGGCACCCAGGTGACAGGCCCTTTTCTGTGATTTGTCTAAGGTGGCATTGTGATATCATAATTCTGCACTGGGCACCCAGGTGACAGGCCCTTGTCTTTGATCTGCCTAAGGGGGTATTGTGACGTCATAACACTGCACTGGTCACCCAGGTGACACGCCCTGTTCTGTGATCTTCCTGAGGGTGCATTGTGACATCGTAACTCTGCACTGGACCCCGAGGTGACAGGCCCTTGTCTGTGATCTGCCTAGGGGGTCATTGTGACATCAAAATTCTGCAATGGTTACCCAGATGAGAGGCCCTTGTCTGTGGTCTTCCTAGGTGGGCATTTTGTCATCATAACTCTGCAATGGACAGCCAGGTGACAGGCCCTTATCTGTGATCTGCCTTAGGGGACATTGTGACATCATAATTCTGCAGTGGTCACCCAGGTGACAGGCCCTTTTCTGTTATCTTCCTACGAGGTATTGTGACATCATAACTCTGCACTGGTCAACCAGGTGACAGGCCCTTGTCTGTGATCTGCCTAAGGTGGCATTGTGACATCATAAGTCTGCACTAGTCACCCACGTGACAGGCCCTTGTCTGTAATCTGCCTAAGGGGCATTGTGACACCATAACTCTGCACTGGGCATCCAGGTGGGAGGCCGTTGTCTGTGATCTCCCTTAGGTGCTATTGTGACATCATAACTCTGCACTGGTCACCCAGGTGACAGGCCCTTGTCTATGATCAGCCTAAGGGCGGATTGTGACATCATAAGTCTGCACTAGTCACCCAGGTGACAGGCCCTTGTCTGTGATCTGCCTAAGGGGCATTGTGACATCATAACTCTGCATTGGCCACCCTGGTGGCAGGCCCTTGTCTGTGATCTGCCTACGGGGGTAGTGTGACATCATAATTCTTCCCTGGTCACCCAGGTGACAGGCCACTGTCTGTGATCTGCCTAAGGGGGCTTTGTCACATCATGACTCTGCACTGGTCACCCTGCTGACAGGCCTTTGTCTGTGATCTGCCTAAGTGGGCATTGTAGCATCCTAAACCTGCAATGGTGAGACAGGTGACAGGCCGTTGTCTGTGATCTGCCTGAGGGTGCACTGTGACATCATAACTCTGCACTGGTCACACATGTGACAGTGCCTTGCCTGTGATCTGCCTATTGGGGTATTGTGACATTATAACTCGGTACTGGTAACCCAGGTGACAGGCCTTTATCTGTGATCTGCCAAAGGGTGCATTGTGACATCATAACTCTGCATTGGGCACCCATGTGCCAGGCCCTTATCTGTGATCTGCCAAAGGGTCATTGTGACATTACAACACCACACTGGGCACCCAGATGACAGTCCTCTGTCTGTGATCTGCTTCAGGGAGTATTGTGACATCATAACTGTGCATTGGTCACACTGCTGACAGGCCTTTGTCTCTGATCTGCC
Organism: Pan paniscus; assembly: GCF_029289425.2. Lineage (NCBI taxonomy): Eukaryota > Metazoa > Chordata > Mammalia > Primates > Hominidae > Pan > Pan paniscus. The sequence goes on along the minus strand of NC_073264.2, from coordinate 1,101,732 downwards.
TAAAGGGGCAATGTGGCATCATAAACCTGCACTGGTCAGACAGGTGACAGGCCCTTGTCTGTGATCTGCCTGGGGGTGCATTGTGACATCATAACCCTGCACTGGGCACGCAGGTGGCAGTCCGTTGTCTGTGATCTGCCTAAGGGTGTATTGAGACATCATAACTCTGCACCGGGCAGCCAGATGACAGGCCCATGACTTTGATCTGCCTAAGCGGGCATTGTGACATCATAACCCTGTACTCGTCACCCAGGTGACATCCCCTTGTCTGTGATCTGCATAAGGGGGCATTGTGACATCATAAGTCTGCACTAGTCACCCAGGTGACAGGCCCTTGTGTGTGATCTGCCCAAGGGGGCATTGTGACATCATAACTCTATATTAGGCACCGAGGTGGCAGGCCCTTATCTGTGGTCTGCCCAAGGGGGCATTGTGACATTATAACTCTGTACTGATCACCCTGGTGACAGGCCGTTGTCTATGATCTGCCTAAGGGGGCATTGTGACATCATAAACCTGCACTGGTCTCACAGGTGACAGGCCCTTGTCTGTGATCTGCCTAAGGGGCATTGTGACATCATAACTCTGCACTGGTTACCCTGGTGACAGGACCTTGTCTGTGATCTGCCTAAGGGTGCATTGTGACATCATAACTCTGCATTGGGCACCCATGTGCAAGGCCCTTATCTGTGATATGCCCAAGGGGGCATTGTGATATCATAACTCTGTACTGCGCACCCAGGTGACAGGCCCTTTTTGGTGATCTGCCTAAGGGGGCAATGTGGCATCATAAACCTGCACTGGTCAGACAGGTTACAGGCCCTTGACTGTGATATGCCTGAGGGTGCATTGTGACATCATAACTCTATATTGGGCACCCAGGTGGCAGGCCCTTGTCTGTGTTCTGCCTAAGTGGGTATTGTGACATCATAACTCCGCACTGGGCACCCAGGTGAGAGGCCGTTGTCTGTGATTGGCCTAAGGGGGTATTGTGACATCATAATTCTGAACTGGCGACCCAGGTCAGAGGCCACTGTCTGTGATCTGCCTAAGGGGGCATTGTGACATTATAACTCTGTACTGATCACCCTGGTGACAGGCCTTTGTCTCTGATCTGCCTAAGGGGGCATTGTGACATCATAACACTGCACTGGTCACACAGGTGACAGGCCCTTGTGTGTGATCTGCCTGAGGGGGCATTGTGACATCATAACTCTGCAGTGGTCACCCAGGTGACAGACCCTTTTCTGTGATCTGCCTAAGGCACTATTGTGACATTATAACTCTGCACTGGTCACCAAGGTGACAGGCCTTTTTCTGTGATCTGCCTAAGGGGGCATTCTGACATCATAAGTCTGCACTAGTCACCCAGGTGACAGGCCCTTTTCTGTGATCTATGTAAAGGGCATTGTGACATCATAACTCTGCACTGGTAACCCAGGTGACAGGATCTTGTCTGTGATTTGCCTAAGGGTCATTGTGATATCATAACTCTCCATTGGGTACCCAGGTTACAGGCCCTTGTCGGTGATCTGCCTAAGGGGGCATTGTGACATCATAACTCTGCACTGGGCACCCAGGTGACAGGCCCTTGTCTGTGATCTGCCTAAGGGAGTATTGTGACATGATAATTCTGCACTGGTCACCCAGGTGACAGGCCACTGTCTGTGATCTGCATAAGGGGGCATTCTGACATCATAACTCTGCACTGGGCACCCAGGTGACAGGCCCTTGTCTGTGATCTGCCTAAGGGTGCATTGTGACATCATAATTCGGCACTGGTCACCCAGGTGACAGGCGACTGTCTGTGATCTGAGTAAGGGGGAATTGTGACATCATAACTATGCACGGGTCACTGTGGTGACAGGCCTTTGTCTGTGATCTGCCTAACGGGGCATTGTGACATCAGAACCCAGCACTGGTCACACAGGTGACACGCCCTGCTGTGTGCTCTCCCTGAGGGGGCACTGTGACATCATAACTCTGCACTTGTCACCCAGGTGACAGGCCGAGGTCTGTGATCTGCCTGAGGGTGCATTGTGACATCGGAACTCTGCACTGGTCCCCCAGATGACAGGCCCTTGTCTGTGATCTGCCTAACGGGTCATTGTGACATCATTATTGTGCAATGGTCACCAAGATGAGAGGCCCTTGTCTGTGATCTTCCTAGGTTGGCATTTTGTCATCATAACTCTGCAATGGACTCCCAGGTGGCAGGCCCTTGTCTGTGATCTGCCTAAGAGAAATTGTGACATCATACTTCTGCAGTAGTCACCCAGGTGACAGGCCCTTTTCTGTTATCTGCCTACGGGGCATTGTGACATCATAACTCTGCACTGGTCACCCAAGTCACAGGCCCTTGTCTGTGATCTGCCTAAGGGGGCATTGTGACATCATAAGTCTGCACAAGTCACCCTCGTGACAGGCCCTTGTCTGTGATCTGCCTCAGGGGCATTGTGACATCATAACTGCACTGGGCACCCAGGTGAGAGGCCTTTGTCTGTGATCTGCCTAACGGGCTATTGTGACAACATAACTCTGCACTGGTCACCCAAGAGACAGGCCCTTGTCTGTGATCTGCCTAAGGGGGCATTGTGATATCATTACTCTGTACTGGGCACCCAGGTGACAGGCCCTTGTGTGTGATCTGCCTACGGGGGTAGTGTGACATCATAATTCTGCCCTGGTCACCCTGGTGAACCGCCACTGTCTGTGATCTGCCTAAAGGGGCTTTGTCACACAATGACTCTGCACTGGTCACCCTGCTGACAGGCCTTTATCTGTGATCTGCCTAAGGGGGCATTGTGACATTATAACCATTTACTGGTCACCTAGGTGACAGGTCCTTATCTGTGATCTGCCTAAGGGGTCATTGTGACATCATAACACAGCACTGGGCACCCAGATGACAGTCACTTGTCAGTTATCTGCCTCAGGGAGTATTTTGACATCATAACTGTGCACTGGTCACCCTGCTGAGAGGCCTTTTACTGTGATCTGCCTGAGGGGGCAATGTGGCATCATAAATGTGCACTGGTAAGACAGGTGACAGGCCCTTATCTGTGATCTGCCTGAGGGTGTATTGAGACATCATAATTCTGCACTGGGCAGCCAGATGACAGGCCCCTGATTTTGATCTGCCCAAGGGGGCATTGTGACATCATAACCCTGCACTGGTCACCCAGGTGACAGGCCCTTGTCTGTTATCTGCCTACGGGGGCATTGTTTCATCATAACTCTGCACTGGTCACCCAGGTGACAGGCCCTTGTCTGTGATCTGCCTAAGGGGGCATTGTGACATCATAAGTCTTCACTAGTCACCCAGGTGACAGGCCCTTGTCTGAGATCAGCCTAAGGGGCATTGTGACATCATAACACTGCACTGGGAGCCTAGGTGAGATGTCTTTGAGTGTGATCTGCCTAAGGGGGTATTGTGTCATGATAACTCTGCACTGGTCACCCTGGTGACAGGCCCTTGTTTATGATCTGCCTAAGGGCGCACTGTGAAATCATAAGTGTGCACTTGTCACTCAGGTGACAGGCCCTTGTCTGTGATCTGCCTAAGGGGCATTGTGACATCATAACTCTGCACTGGTTACCCATGTGAGAGGATCTTCTCTGTGATCTGCCTAAGGGTGTATTGTGACATATAACTCTGCATTGGGCACCCATGTGACAGGCCCTTGACTGTGATCTTCCGAAGGGGGCATTGTGACATCATAACTCTGTACTGGGCACCCAGGTGAGAGGCGCTTTTCTGTGATCAGCCTAAGGGGGTATTGTGACATCATAATTCTGCCCTGGTCACCCAGGTCACTGGCCAATGTCTGTGATCTGCCTAAGAGGGCTTTGTGACATCATAACTCTGCACTGCTCACCGTGTTGACAGGCCTTTGTCTGTGATCTGCCTAAGGGGGCATTGTGGGATCATAACCCTGCACTGGTCAGACACCTGACAGGCCCTTGTCTGTGATCTACCTGAGGGTGCATTGTGACATCATAACTCTGCACTGTTCACCCAGGTGACAGGACGTTGTCTATGATCTGCCTAAGGGCGCATTGTGTCATCATAAGTCTGCACTAGTCACCTAGGTGACAGGCCCTTGTCTGTGATCTGCCTAAGGGGCATTGTGACATCATAACTCTGCACTGGTTACCCAGGTGACAGGACCTTGTCTGTGATCTGCCTAAGGGGGCATTGTGACATCATAACTCTACATTGGGCACCCAGGTGACAGGCCCTTGTCTGTGATCTGCCTAAGGGGGAATTGTGACATCATAACTCTGTACTTGGCACCCAGGTGAGAGGCCCTTGTCTGTGATCTGGCTAAGTGTGTATTGTGACATCATAATTCTGCCCTGGTCACCCAGGTGACAGGTCACTGTCTGTGATCTGCCTAAGGGGTGTTTGTGACATCATAACTCTGCACTGGTCAAGATGCCGACAGGCCTTTGTCTGTGATCTACCTACGGGGGCATTGTGGCATCATAACCCTGCACTGGTCAGACAGATGACAGGCCCTTGTCTGTGATCTGCCAAAGGGTGCATTGTGACATCATAAGTCTGCACTAGTCACCCAGGTCACAGGCCCTTGTCTGTGATCTGCGTAACGGGCATTGTGACATCATGACTCTGCACTGGTAACCCAGGTGACAGGACCTTATTTGCGATCTGCCTAAGAGTGTATTGTGACATCATAACTCTGCACTGGGCACCCATGTGACAGGCCCTTGTCCGTGATCTGTCTTAGGGGGCATTGTGACATCATAACTCTGTACTGGGCACCCAGGTGAGAGGCCCTTGTCTGTGATCTAGCTAAGGGGGTATTTTGACATCCTAATGGTGCCCTGGTCACCCAGGTGACAGGCCACTGTCTGTGATCTGCTTAAGGGGGACTTGTGAAATCATTACTCTGCACTGGTCATCCAGTTGACAGGCCACTGACTGTGATCTGACTAAGGGGGCATTGTGATAAAATGACTCTGCACTGGTCACCCTGGTGACAGGCCTTTGTCTGTGATTTGCCTAAGGGGGCATGGTGTCATCATAACCCTGCACTGGTCACACAGGTGACAGGCCCTTGTCTGTTATCTGCCTAAGGGGCATTGTGACATAATAACTCTGCACTGGTCACCCAGGTGACAGGACATTGTCTGTGATGTGCCTGAGGGGGCATTGTGACATCATAACTCCGCATTAGGCAGCCACGTGACAGGCCCCTGTCTGTGATCTGCCTAAGGGGGCATTGTGACATCATAACTCTGCACTGGGCACCCAGGTGAGAGGCCCTTGTCTGTGATCTGCCTAAGGTGGTAATGTGACATCTTAATTCTGCACTGGTCACCCAGGTGACAGGCCACAGTGTGTGATCTGCATAAGAGGGCATTGTGACATCATGACACTGCACTAGTCACCCTGGTGACAGGCCTTTTTTTGTGATCTGCCTAAGGGGGTTTTGTGACATCATAACCCTGCACTGGTCAGAAAGGTGACATGCCCTTTTGTGTGATCTGCCTGAGGGGGCATTGTGACAACATAACTCTGCACTGGTCACCCAGGTGACAGGCCCTTGTCTTAGATCTGCCAGAGGGTGCATTGTGACATCATAACTCTTCCCTGGTCACCCAGGAGACAGGCCCTTTTCTGTGATCTGCCTAAGGCGGCATTGTGACATCATAATTCTGCAATCGTCACCCAGGTGACAGGCCCTTGTCTGTGATATTACTCGGTGGGCATTGTGTCATCATAACTCTGAAGTGGACACCCAGGTGACAGGCCCTTGTCTGTGAACTGCCTAAGGAGGCTTTGTGACATCATAAGTCTGCACTATTCACCCAGGTGGCAGGCCCTTGTCTGTGATCAACCTATGAGGCATTGTGACATCATAATTCTGCACTGGGCACCCAGGTGAGAGGCCTTTGTTTGTGATCTGCCTAAGGGGGTTTTGTGTCATAATAACTCTGCACTGGTCACCCAGGTGACAGGACCTGGTCTATGATATGCCTAAGGGCGCATTGTGACATCATAAGTCTGCACTAGTCCCACAGGTGACAGGACCTTGACTGTTTTCTGCGTAAGGGGCATTGTGACGTCATAAGTCTGCACTGGTTACCCAGGTGACAGGACTTTGTCTGTGATCTGCCTAAGGGGGCATTGTGACATCATAACCCTGCACTGGGCACCCAGGTGGGTGGCCTTTGTCTGTGATCTGCCTAAGGGGGTAGTGTGACATCATAATTCTGAACTGGTCATCCAGGTGACAGCCCACTGACTGTGATCTGCCTAAAGGGGCATTGTGATATCATAACTCTGCACTGGTCACCCTGGTGACAGGCCTTTGTCTGTGATCTGTCTAAGGGGGCATAGTGACATCATAACCCTGCAGTGGTCACACAGGTCACAGGCTCTTGTGTGTGATCTGCCTGAAGGGGCATTGTGACATTATAAATCTCTACTGGTCACTCAGGTGACAGGCCCTTATCTGTGATCTGCCTAAGGGGTCATTGTGACATCATAACTCTGCCCTGGCTCAGAGGTGTCAGTCCCTTGTCTGTGATCTGCGTAAGGGAGAATTGTGACATCATAACTCTGTATTGGTCACCCAGGTGACAAAACCTTGTCTGTGACCTGCCTAAGGGGGCACTGCGACATCACAACTCTAAACTGGTCACCCAGGTGGCAGGCCCTTTTCTGTTATCTGCCTATGGGGGCATTGTGACATCACAACTCTGCATTGGTCACCGAGGTGACAGGCCCTTGTCTGTGACCTGCCTAAGGGGATATTTTGACATCATAACTCTGCACTGGTTACCCAGGTGACAGGCCCTTTTCTGTTATCTGCCTACGGGGGCATTGTGACATCACATCTCTGCACTGGTCACCCAGGTGACAGGCCCTTTTCTGTGATCTGCCAAAGGGAGCATTGTGACATCATAAGTCTGCACTAGTCACCCAGGTGACAAGCCCTTGTCTGTGATCTGCCTAAGGGGGATTGTGACATCATAACTCTGCCCTGGGCACCCAGGTGAGAGGCCTTTGTCTTTGATCTGCCTAAGGGGGTATTGTGACATCATAACACTGCACTGGTCACCCAGGTGACTGGACCTTGTCTATGATCTGCCGAAGGGCGCATTGTGACATCATAAGTCTGCACTAGTCACCCAGGTGACAGGCCCATGTCTGAGATCTGCCTAAGGGGCATTGTGACATCATAACTCTGCACTGGTTACCCAGGTAACAGCACCTTGTCTGTGATCTGCCTAAGGGGGCATTGTGACATCATAACTCTGCATTGGGCACCCGGGTTAGAGGCCCTTTCCTGTGATCTGCCTAAGGGGGAATTGTGACATCATAACTCTGTACTGGGCACCCAGGTGAGAGGCCCTTGTCTGTCATCTGCATAAGGGTGTATTGTGACATCATAATTCTGCCCTGATCACCCAGGTGACAGGGCACTGTCTGTGATCTGCCTATGGGGTCTTTGTGACATCATAACTCTGCACGGGTCACCCTGCTGACCGGCCTTTGTCTGTGATCTGCCTACGGGAGCATTGTGGCATCATGACCCCGCACTGGTCAGACAGGTGACAGGCCCTTGTCTGTCTCGTGCCTAAGGGGGCATTGTGACATCATAAGTCTGCACTAGTCACCCAGGTCACAGGCCCTTGTCTGTGATCTGCTAAGGGGCATTGTGACATCATGACTCTGCACTGGTGACCTAGGGGACAGGACCTGTTCTGTGATCTGGCTAAGGGTGTAATGTGATATCATAACTCTGCACTGGGCACCGAGGTGACAGGCCCTTGTCTGTGATCTGCCTAACTGGACATTGTGACATCATAACCCTGCACTGGGCACCCAGGTGACAGGACCTTGTCTGTGATCGGCCTAAGGGTGCATTGTGACCTCATAATTATGCACTGGTTCCCCAGGTGACAGGCCCTTGTCAGTGATCTGCCTAAGGGGGCATTGTGACATCATAACTCTGCACTGGTCTGCCAGGAGACAGGCCCTTGTATGTCATCTGCCTAAGGGGACATTGTGACATCATAAGTCTTCACTAGTCACCCAGGTGACAGGCCCTTGTCTGTGATCTGCCTAAGGGGCATTGTGACATCATAACTCTGCACTGGGCACCCAGGTGAGAGGCCTTTCTGTGTGATCTGCCTAAGGGGTTATTGTGACATCATAAATCTGCACTGGTCACCCAGGTGACAGGCCCTTGTCTCTTATCTGCCTAAAGGTGCATTGTGACATCATAACTCTGCACTGGTCACCCAGGTGACAGGCCCTTGTCTGTGATCTGGCTAAGGGGGCATTGTGACATCATAAGTCTGCACTAGTCACCCAGGTGACAGGCCCTTGTCTGTGATATGCCTAAGGGGGCATTGTGATATCATAACTCTGCATTGGGCACCCAGATGACCGGCCCTTGTCTGTGATCTGCCTAAGGGGGTATAGTGATATCATAATTTTGCACTGGTCACTCAGGGGACAGGCCACTGACTGTGATCTGCGTATGGGGGCATTGTGACATCATAACTCTGCATTGGTCACCTGGTGACAGGCCTTTGTCTGTGATCTGCCTAAGGGTCATTGTGACATCATAACACTGCTTTGGGCACCCGGGTTACAGGCCGTTGTCTGTGATCTGCCTAAGGATGCACTGTGACATCATAAATCTGCACTAGTTAACGAGTTGACAGGCCCTTGTCTGTGATTTGCCTAAGGGGCATTGTGACATCATAACTCTGCACTGGTATCCCAGGTGACAGGACCTTGTCTGTGATCTGCCTAAGGGGGCATTGTGACATCATATCTCTGCATTAGGCACCCAGGTGACCGGCCCTTGCCTGTGTTCTGCCTTAGGGGGCATTGTGACATCATAACTCTGCACTCGGCATGCAGGTGATAGGCCCTTGTCTGTGATCTGCCTCAGGGGATATCGTGACATCTTAATTCTGAACTGGTCACCCAGATGACAGGCCACTGTCTGTGATCTGCCTAAGGGGGCTTTGTGACATCATAACTCTGCAGTGGTCACCCTGCTGGCAGGCCTCTGTCTGTGATCTGCCTAAGGGGGCATTGTGGCATCATAACCCTGCATTGGTCAGACAGGTGACAGACCCTTGTCTGTGATCTGCCTGAGGGTACATTGTGACATCACAACTCTGCACTGGTCACCCATCTGACAGGGCCATTTCTGTTATCTGCCTAAGGTGGCATTGTGACATCATATCTCTGCTCTGGTCACCCAGGTGACAGGCCCTTGTCTGTGATCTGCGTAAGGGGGCATTGTGACATCATAACTCTTCATTGGGCACCCAGGTGACAGGCCCTTGTCTGTCATCCGCCTAAGGGGGCCTTGTGACGTCATGACTCTGCACTGGGCATCCAGATGACAGGCCGTTGTCTGTGATCTACCTAAGGGGGCATTGTGACATCATAATCCTGCACTGGCCACCCAGGTGACAGGGCACTGTCTGTGATCTGCATAAGGGGGCATTGTGACATCATAATTCTGGACTGGTCACCCTGGTGACAGGCCTTTGTGATCTGCCAAAGGGGGCATTGTGACATCATAAACCTGCACTGGTCACACAGGTGACAGGCCCTTCTGTGTGATCCACCTGAGGGGGCATTGTGACATCATAACTCTGAACTGTTCACCCAGGTGACAGTACCTTGTCTGTAATCTGCCTAATGGGGCAATTTGACATCATAACCCTGCACTGGTCACCCAGGTGACAGGCCCTTGTCTGCGATCTGCCTGAAGGTGCATTGTGACATCATAACTGTGCACTGTTTACCCTGGTGACTGGCCCTTGTCTGTGATCTGCCTAAGGGGTCATTGTGACATCAAAACTCTGCACTGGGCACCCAGGTGACAGTCACTTGTCTGTGATCTGCCTAAGCGGTATTGTGACGTCATAAATCTGCACTAGGCAGCCAGGAGACCTTGCCTTGTGTTTGATCTGCCTAACGCTGCATTGTGACATGATAAATCTGCACTGGTCACCCAGGTGACAGGCCCTTGTATGTGATCTGCCTAAGGGGGCATTGTGACATCATAACTCTGTACTGGTCACCCAGGTGAGAGGCCTGAATCTATGATCTGCATGAGGCGGCATTGTCACATTATAATTCTGCAATCGTCACCCAGGTGACAGGGCCTTGTCTGTGATCTGCCTAAGGGGACACTGTGACATCATAATTCTGCACTAGTCACCCACGTGTCAGGCCACTCTCTGTGATCTGCCTAAGGGGCATTGTGACATCAAAATTCTGCAATGGTGACCCAGGTGACAGGTCCTTTTCTGTTATCTGCCGAAGGGGGCATTGTGACATCATAATCCTGCACTGGTCACACAGGTGGCAGGCCCTTGTGTGTGATCTGCCTGAGGGGGCATTGTGACTTCATAACTCTGCACTGGGCACCCAGGTGACAGGCCCTTGACTGTGATCTGCCTAACGGGGCATTGTGACATCATAACTCTGCACTGGTCACACAGGTGCCACGCCCTTGTGTGTGATCTGCCTGAGGGGGCATCGTGACATTATAACTCTGCACTGGTCACCCAGGTGACATACCCTTGCCTGTGATCTGCCTACGGTGCATTGTGACATCGTAACACTGCAGTGGACACCCAGGTGACAGGCTCTTTTCTGTGATCTTCCTAGGTGGGTATTGTGTAATTAAAACTCTTCACTGGTCACCCAGGTGAGAGGACTTGTCTGTAATGTGCCTGAGGGTGCATTGTGACATCATAACTCCGCACTGGTGACCGAGGTGACAGGCCCTTGCCTGTGATCTGCATAAGGGGGCGTTGTGACATCATAACTCTGTACTAGTCACCCAGGTGACAGGCCACTGTCTGTGATCTGCGTAAGGGGGCATTGTGTCATCATAACTCTGCACTGGTAACCCTGGTGACAGGCCTATGTCTGTGATCTGCCTAAGGGGCTATTGTGACATCATAACTCTGCACTGGTCACGCAGGTGACAGGCCTTTGTCTGTGATCTGCATAAGGGGGCATTGTGACATCATAAACCTGCACTGGTCACACAAGTGACAGGCCCTTCTGTGTGATGTTCCTGTGGGTGCATTGTGACATCATAACTCTGCACTGGTCATCCAGGTGAGAGGCCCTTGTCTGTGATCTGCCTGATGGTGCATTGTGACATCATAACTCAGCACTGGTCACCCAGGTGACAGGCCCTTGTCTGTGATTTGCCTAATGTGGCATTGTGAAATCATAACTCTCTATTGGTAACCCAGGTGACAGGCACTTGTCTGTGATCTGCCTAAGTGGTCATTGTGACATCATAACTCTGCATTTGGCACCCAGGTGACAGTCCCTTGCCTGTGATCTGCCTAAGGGGGTATTGTGACATCATAACTCTGTACTGGGAACCAGGTGACCGGCCCTTGTCTTTGATCTGCCTAACGGTGCATTGTGACATCATAACTCTGCACTGGTCACCCAGGTGACATACCCTTGCCTGTGATCTGCCTAAGGGGCATTGTGACATCATAAGTCTGCAGTAGTCACTCAGTTGAAAGGCCCTTGTCTGATATCTGCCTAAGGGACATTGTGACATCATAAGTCTTCACCGGTAACCCAGGTGACAGGCCCTTGTCTCTGGTCTGCCTGAGTGGGCATTGTGACATCCTAACTCTGCACTGGTCACCCAGGTGCAAGGCCCTTGTCTGTGATCTGCCTAAGGGGCATTGTGACATCATAACTCTGCACTGGTTACCCAGGTGACAGGCCTTAGTCTGTGATCTGCCTAAGGGGCAGTGTGACATCATAGCTCTGCATTGGGCACCCAGGTCACAGGCCCTGGTCTGTGATCTGCGTAAGGGGGCATTATGACATCATAAGTCTGTACTTGGCACCCACGTGACAGGCCCTTGTCTGTGATCTGCCTAAGGGTGTATTGTGACCTCATAATTCTGCCCTGGTCAGCCACGTTACAGGCCACTTTCTGTGATCTGCCTAAGGGGGCATTGTGACATCATAAATCTGCACTTGTCAACCTGGTGACAGGCCTTTGTCTGTGATCTGCCTAAAGGGACATTGTGACATCATAACCCTGCAATGGTCACGCAGGTGACATGCCCTTGTGTGTGATCTGCTTGAGGAGGCATTATGACATCATAACTCTGCACTGGTCACCCACTTGTCAGGCCCATGTCTGTGATCTGCCTGAGGGTGCATTGTGACATCATAACTCTGCACTGGTCACCCAGGTGACAGTCCCTTTTCTGTGATCTGACTAAGGGGGCATTGTGACATCATAATTCTGTACTGGTAACCCAGGTAACAGGACCTTATCTGTGATCTGCCTAAGGGGTCACTGTGACATCATAATTCTTCACTGGGCACCCAGATGACAGACCCTTTTCTGAGATCTGCCTAACGGAGTATTGTGACATCATAACTCCGCACTGGTCACCCTGGTGACAGGCCTTTGTCTCTGATCTGCTTAAGGGTGCATTGTGACATCATAACCCTGCAGTCGTCAGTCAGGTGGGAGGTCCTTGTCTGTGATATGACTAAGGGTGTATTGTGACATCATAACTCTGCACTGGGCAGCCACGTGACCGGCCCTTGTCTTTCATCTGGCGAACGGTGCATTGTGACATCGTAACTCTGCACTGGTCACCCAGGTGACAGTCCCTTGCCTGTGATCTGCCTAAGGGGCATTGTGTCATAATAACTCTACTCTTGTCACCCTAGTGACAGGCCACTGTCTCTGATATTCCTAAGGGGGCATTGTGACATCATAACACTGCACTGGTCACCCTGGTCACAGGCCTTTGTCTGTGATCTGCATAAGGGTGCATTGTGACATCATAAACCTGCACTGGTCACACAAGTGACAGGCCCTTCTGTGGGATGTGCCTGTGGGGGCATTGTGACATCATAACTCTGCACTGGTCAACCAGGTGAGAGGCCCTTGTCTGTGATCTGCCTGAGGGTGCATTGTGACATCATAACTCTGCACTGATCACCCAGGTGACAGGCCCTTGTCTGTAATTTGCCTAATGGGGAAATGTGACATCATAACTCTGTATTGGTCACCCAGGTGACAGGCCCTTATCTGTGATCTGCCTAAGTGTTCATTGTGACATCATAACTCTGCATTGGGCACCCAGGTGACAGTCCCTTGCCTGCGATCTGCCTAATGGGGTATTGTGACATCATAACTCTGTACAGGGAGCCAGGTGACCGGCCATTGTCTCTGATCTGCCTAACGGTGCATTGTGACATCATAACTCCGCACTGGTCACCCAGGTGACATACCCGTGCCTGTGATCTACCTAAGGGGCATTGTGACATCATATCTCTGCACCTGTTACCCAGGTGACAGGCCACTGTCTGTGATCTGTCTAAGGGGGCATTGTGACATCATAACTCTGCACTGGTAAGCCTGGTGACAGGCCTTTGTCTGTGATCTGCCTAAGGGGACATTGTGACATCATAAATCTGAACTAGTTACCCAGGTGACAGGCCCTTGTCTGTGAACTCCCAAGGTTGGCATTGTTTCATCATAACTATTCGCTGGACACCCAGGTGACAGGCCCTTTTCTGTGATCTGCCAAAGGGGTCATTGTGATATCATAATTCTGCGCTGGTCACCCAGGTGACAGGCCCGTGTCTGTGATCTGCCAAAGCGGGCATTGTGACATCATAAGTCTGCACTTGTGACCCAGGTGACAGGCCCTTGTGTGTGATCTGCCTAAGGGGCATTGTGACATCACAACTCTGCACTGGTTACCCAGGTGACAGTGCCTGGTCTGTGATCTGCCTAATGGGGAATTGTTTCATCATACCTCTGCATTGGGCACCCAGGTCACAGGCCCTTGTCTGTGATCTGCGTAAGGGGGCATTATGACATCATAAGTCTGTACTGGGCACCCACGTGACAGGCCCTTGTCTGTGATCTGCCTAAGGGGGTATTGTGACATCATAATTCTGCCCTGGTCAGCCACGTTACAGGCCACTGTCTGTGATCTGCCGAAGGGGGCATTGTGACATCATAACTCTGCACAGGTCAACCTGGTGACAGGCCTTTGTCTGTGATCTGCCTAAAGGGACATTCTGACATCATAACCCTGCACTGGTCACGCAGGTTACAGGCCCTTGTGTGTGATCTGCTTGAGGAGGCATTATGGCATCATAATTCTGCACTGGTCACCCACGTTACAGGCCCATGACTGTGATCTGCCTGAGGGTGCATTGTGACGTCATACCTCTGCACTGGTCACCCAGATGACAGTCCCTTGTCTGTGATCAGACTAAGGGGGCATTGTGACATCATAATTCTCTACTGGTAACCCAGGTGACAGGCCCTTATCTGTGATCTGCCTAAGGGGTCACTGTGACAACATAGCTCTGCACTGGGCACCCAGATGACAGACCCTTGTCTGAGATCTGCCTAAGGGAGTATTGTGACACCATAACTCCACACTGGACACCCAGGTGACAGGCCTTTGTCTGTGATCTGCATAAGGGGGCATTGTGACATCATAAACCTGCACTGGTCACACAAGTGACAGGCCCTTCTGTGTGATGTGCCAGTGGGTGCATTGTGACATCATACCTCTGCACTGGTCATCCAGGTGAGAGGCCCTTGTCTGTGATCTGCCTGAGGGTGCACTGTGACATCATAACTCAGCACTGGTCACTCAGGTGACAGGCCCTTGCCTGTGATCTGCCTAAGGGGCATTGTGACATCATAAGTCTGCAGTAGTCACTCAGGTGAAAAGCCCTTGTCTGAGATCTGCCTAAGGGGCATTGTGACATCATAAGTCTGCAACGGTAACCCAGGTGACAGGCCCTTGTCTGTGATCTGCCTGAGGGTGCATTGTCACATCATAACTCTGCACTTGTCAGCCAGGTGACAGGCCCTTGTCTGTGATCTGCCTAAGGGGCATTGTGACATCATAACTCTGCACTGGTTACCCAGGTGACGGGCCTTAGTCGGTGATCTGCCTAAGGGGCAGTGTGACATCATAACTCTGCATGGGCACCCAGGAGAGATGCCTTTGTCTGTGATCTGCTTAAGAGGGTATTGAGACATCATAACTCTGCACTGGTCACCCAGGTGACATGACCTTGTCTGTGATCTGCCTAAGGGGGCATTGTGACATCATAACTCTGCATTGGGCACCCAGGTGACCGGCACTTTTCTGTGATCTGCCTAAGGTGGCATTGTGATATGATAACTCTGCACTGGTCACCCAGGACACAGACCCTTGTCTGTGATCTGCCTAAGTGGGCATTGTGATATGATAACTCTGCCCTGGTCAACCAGGTGACGGACCCTTGTCTGTGATCTGCGAAAGGGGACATTGTGACATCATAACCCTGCACTGGTCACCCAGGTGAAAGTCCCTGGTCTGTGATCCAGCTGAGGGGGCATTGTGACATCAAAATTCTGCACTGGTCACACAGGTGACAGCCCCTTGTCTGTGATCTGCCTAAGGTGGCATTATGACATTATAATTCTTTAATGGTCACCCAGGTGACAGGCCCTTGTGTGTGATCTTTCTAAGTGGGCATTGTGTCATAACTTTTCACTGGACACCCAGGAGACAGGCCCTTGTCTGTGATCTGCCTAGGGAGCATTGCGGCATCATAACTCTGCATTGGACACCCAGGTGTCAGGCCCTTTTCTGTAATCTGCCTAAGGGGGCATTGTGACATCATAAGTCTGCACTGGTCACCCAGGTGACAGGCCCTTGCTGGGATCTGCCTAAGGGGGCATTTTGACATCATAAGTCTCCATTATTCACCCAGGTGTCAGGCCGTTGTCTGTGATCTGCATAAGGTGCATTGTGTCATCATAACTCTGCACTGGGCACACAGGTGTGAAGCCTTTGTCTGTGATCTGCCGAAGGGAGTATTGTGACATCATAACTCTGCACTGGTCACCCAGGGGATAGGCCCTTGTCTGCGATCTGCCTAAGGGGGCATTGTGACATCATAAGTCTGCACTAGTCACACAGGTGACAGGCCCTTGTCTGTGATCTGCCTAAGGGGCATTGTGACATCATAACTCTGCAATGGTAACTCAGGTGACAGAACGTTGTCTGTGATCTGCCTAAGGGGGCATTGTGACATCATAACTCTGCATTGGGCCCCCAGGTGACAGGCCCTTTTCTGTGATCTGCCTAAGGGGGTATTGTGACATCATACTTCTTCCCTGTTCACCAAGGTGACAGGCCACTGTCTGTGATCTGCTTAAGGGGGCATTGTGACATCATAACTTTGTACTGGTCACCTTGCTGACAGGCCTTTGTCTGTGATCTGCCTAGGGGGCATTGTGACATCATAAACCTGCACTGGTCACACAGGTGACAGGCCCTTTTCTGTGATCTGCCAAAGGGGTCATTGGGACATCATAACTCTGCACTGGTCACCCAGGTGACAGGCCCGTGTCTGTGATCTGCCTAAGCGGGCATTGTGACATCATAAGTCTGCACTTGTCACCCAGGCGACAGGCCCTTGTCTGTGATCTGCCTATGGGGCATTGTGACATCATAACTCTGCACTGGGCACCCAGGTGAGAGGCCTTTGTCTGTGATCTGCCTTAGGGGGTGTTGTGACGTCATAACTCTGCACTGGTCACCCAGGTGACTGGCCCTTGACTGTGATCTGCCTAAGGGGGCGTTGTGACATCATAAGTCTGCACTAGTCACTCAGGTGACAGGCCCTTGCCCGTGATCTGCCTAAGCGACATTGTGACATCATAAATCTGCACTGGTGACCCAGGTGACAGGACCTTGTCTGTGATCTGCCTAAAGGGGCATTATGACATCATAACTCTGCATTGGGAATCCTTGTGACAGGCCCTTGTCTGTGATCTGCCTAAGGGGCCATTGTGACATCATAACTCTGTACTGGACACCCACGTGACAGGCCCTTGTCTGTGATCTGCGTAAGGGGGTATTGTGACATCATAATTCTGCCCTGGACACCCACGTTACTGACCACTGTCTGTGATCTGCCTAAGGGGGCATTGTTACATCATAACCCTGAACTGGTCACCCTGGTGACAGGCGTTTGTCTGTGGTCTGCTTAAGGGGGCATTGTGACATCATAACCCTGCCCTGGTCAGACAGAGGACAGGTCCTTGTGTGTGATCTGCCTGAGGGTGCATTGTGACATCATAACTTTGCACTGGTCACCCAGGTGACACGCCCTTGTCTGCTGTCTGCCTAATGGGGCTCTGTGACATAATAACTCTGTACTGGTCACCCAGGTGACAGGCCCTTGTCTGTGTTCTGCCTAAGGGGTCACTGGGACATCATAACTCTGCACTGGGAACCCCGGTGAGAGGCCCTTGTCTGTGATCTGCCTAAGGGGGCATTGTGACATCATAACTCTGTACTGGACACCCAGATGACAGGCCCTTATCTCTGATCTGCCTAAGGGATAATTGTGATATCATAACTCCGCACTGGGCTCCCAGATGACAGTCCCTTGTCAGTGATCCGCCTAAGGTAGTATTGTGACATCATAACTCTGCACTTGTCACCCAGGTGACAGGCCCTTTTCTGTACTCTGCCTAAGGGAGTATTGTGACATCATAAGTCTGCACTGGTCGCCCTGGTGACAGGCCTGTGTCTGTGATCTGCCTAAGGGGGCAATGTGACATCATAACCCTGCACTGAGCACCGAGGTGAGAGGTCCTTGTCTGTGATCTGCCTAAGGGGGTATTGTGACATCATAATTCTGCACTGGTCACCCAGGACACAGGCCAATGTCTGTGATCTGCCTCAGGGGGCATTGTGGCTTAATATCTCTGCACTGGTCACCCTAGTGACAGGCCCTTGTCTGTGATTTGCCTAAGGGGGCATTGTGACATCATAACTGCACTGGTCAGACAGGTGACAGGCCTTTGTGTGTGATCTGCCTGAGGGGGCATTGTGACAACATAACTCTGCACAGGGCACCCAGGTTAAAGTCCCTTGTCTTTGATCTGCCTAAGCGTGTATAGTGACATCATAATTTTGCACTGGGCAGCCAGGTTACCGGCCCTTGTCTTTGATCTGCCGAATAGTGCATTTTGACATCATAACTCTGCACTGGTCAACCAGGTGATGGACCCTTGCCTGTGATCTGCCTAAGGGGCATTGTGACATCATAACTCGCACTGGTCAGCCAGGTGACAGGCCACTGTCTGTGATCTGCCTAAGGGAACATTGTGACATCACAACACTGCACTGGTCAACCTGGTGACAGGACTTTGTCTGTGATTTGCCTAAGGGTGCATTGTGACATCATAAAACTTCACAGGTCACACAGGTGACAGGCCCTTCTGTGTGATGTGCCTGTGGGGGTATTGTGACATCCTAACTCTGAAATGGTCACCCAGATGACAGGCCTTTGTTCGTGATCTGCCTGAGGGTGCATTGTGACATCATAACCCTGTACTGGTCACCCAAATGACAGGTGCTTATCTGTGATCTGCCTAAGTGGTCATTGTGACATCATAACTCTGCATTGGGCACCCAGGTGACAGTCCCTTGTCTGTGATATGCCTAAGGGTGTATTGTGACATCATAACTCTGCACTGGGCAGCCAGGTGACCGGCACTTGTCTTTGATTCGCCTAACGGTGCATTGTGACATCATAACTCTGCACTGGTCACCCAGGTGAGAGACCCTTGCCTGTGATCTGACTAAGGGGCATTGTGACATCATAACTCTGCACTGCTCACCCTTGTGAGAGGCCACTGTCTGTGATCTGCCTAAGGTGGTATTGTGACATCATGACTCTGCACTGGTCACCCTGGTGACAGGCCTTGTCTGTTATCTGCCTAAGGGTGCATTGTGACATCATAACCCTGCACTGGTCACCCAGGGGACAGGCCCTTGTCTGTGATCTGCCTGAGGGTGCCTTCTGACATCATAACTCTGCACCGGTCACCCAGGTGACAGGCCCTTGTCTGTGATCTGCCTAAGGGGGCATTCTGACGTCATAATTCTGCAATGGTCACCCAGGATTCAGGCCCTTGTCAGTGATCTTCTTTGGTGGGTATTGTGTCATCATAACTCTGCTCTGGACGCCCAGGCGACAGGCCCTTGTCTGTGATCTGCCAAAGGGGGCATTGTGATATCATAACTCTGACCTGGTCACCCACGTGAGAGGACCTTTTCTGTTATCTGCCTAAGGGGGCATTGTGACATCATAACTCTGCATTGGGCACCCAGGTGACATGCCCTTGTCTGTGATCTGCCTAAGAGGGCATTGTGACATCATAACTCTATACTGCTCTCCCTGCTGACAGGCCTTTGTCTGTGATATGCCTAAGGGGGCATTGTGACATCATAACCCTGCACTGGTCACACAGGTGACAGGCGCTTGTGTGTGATCTGCCTGAGGGGGCATTGTGACATCATAAATCTGCCCTGGTCACCCAGGTGACAGGCCCTTGTATGTGATCTGCCTGAGTGTGCATTGTGACATCATAACTCTGTACTGGTCACCCAGGTGGAACACCCTTATCTGTGATCTGCCTAAGGGTTTATTGTAATATCATAACTCTGCACTGGGTACCCAGGTGACAGTCCCTTGTCTGTGATCTGCCTAAGTTAGTATTGTGAATATCATAACTCTGTACTGGTCACCCGGGTGACAGACCCTTGTCTGTGATCTGCCTAAGGGAGTATTGTGACATCATAATTCTGCACTGGTCACCCTGGTGACAGGCCAATGACTGTGATCTACCTATGGGGGCATTGTGACATCATAACTCTGCACTGTTCACCCTGGTGACAGTCCTTTGTCTGTGATCTGCCTAAGTGGGCATTGTGTCATCATAACCCTGCTCTGGTCACACAGGTGACAGGCCCTTGTGTGTTATCTGCCTGAGGGGGCTTTGTGACATTATAACTTTCAAGTTGACACCCAGGAGACAAGCCTTTGTCTGTGATCTGCCTGAGGTTGCACTGTGACATCATAATTCTGCACTGGTCACCCAGGTGACATGCCCTTGTCTGTGATCTGCATAAGGGGGCATTGTGACATCATAACTCTGTACTCGTCACCCAGGTGACAGGCCCTTATCTGTGATCTGCCTAGGGGGTCATTGTGACATCATAACTCTGCACTGGTCACCCAGGTGACAGTCCCTTGTCTGAGATCTGCCTAAGGAAGTATTGTGACATCATAACTCTGCACTGGTCACCCAGGTGAGAGGCCTTTGTCTGTGATCTGACTGAGAGTGCATTGTGACATCATAACACTGCACTTGTCACCCAGGTGACAGGCCCTTTTCTGTGATCTGCCTAAGCGGCACTGTGACATCATAATTCTGCAGTGCTCACCGAGGTGACAGGCCCTTGTCTGTGATCTTTCTAGGTGGGCATTGTGTCCTCATGACTCTGCAGTGGACACCAGGGTGACAGGCCATTTTCTGTGATCTGCGGAAGGGGTCATTGTGGCATCATAACTCTGCATTGATCACCCAGGTGACAGGCCCTTTTCTGTTATCTGCCTAAGGGGGCATTTTGAAATCACAACTCTGCCCTGGTCACTCGGGTGACAGGCCCTTTTCTGTGATCTGCCTAAGGGGGTATTGTGACATCATAAGTCTGCACTAGTCACCCAGGTGACGGTCCCTTGTCTGTGATCTGCCTAAGGGGCATTGTGACATCATAAATCTGCATGGGCACCCAGGTGAGATGCCTTTGTCTGTGATCTGCTTAAGGGCGTATTGTGACAGCATAACTCTGCACTGGTCACCCAGGTGACATGACCATGTCTGTGATCTGCCTAAGGGGGCATTGTGACATCATAACTCTGCATTGGGCACCCAGGTGACAGGCCCTTTCCTCTGATCTGCCTAAGGGGGCATTGTGATATGATAACTCTGCACTGGTCACCCAGGTCACAGACCCTTTTCTGTGATCTGCCTAAGGGGGCATTGTGACATGATAACTCTGCAGTGGTCAACCAGTTTTCAGACCCTTGTCTGTGATGTGCGTAAGGGGACATTGTGACATCATAACCCTGAACTGGTCACGCAGGTGAAAGATCCTTGTCTTCGATCTGCCTGAGGGTGCATTGTGACATAATAAATCTGCAATTGTCACCCAGGTGACAGGCCCTTGTGTGTGATCTTTCTAGGTGGGCATTGTGTCATCATAACTTTGCACTGGACACCCAGGTGTCAGGCCCTTGCTGGGATCTGCCTAATTGGGCATTTTGACATCATAAGTCAGCATTAGTCACCCAGGTGACAGGCCGTTGTCTGTGATCTGCCTAAGGGGCATTGTGACATCATAACTCTGCACTGGGCACCCAGGTGTGAAGCCTTTGTCTGTGATCTGCCGAAAGGAGTATTGTGACATCATAACTCTGCACTGGTCACCCAGGGGACAGGCCCTCGTCTTCGATCTGCCTAAGGGGGCATTGTGACATCATAAGTCTGCACTAGTCACACAGGTGACAGGCCCTTGTCTGTGATCTGCCAAAGGGGCATTGTGATATCATAACTCTGCACTGGTAACCCAGGTGACAGAATGTTGTCTGTGATCTGCCTAAGGGGGCATTGTGACATCATAACTCTGCATTGGGCACCCAGGTGACAGGCCCTTGTCTGTGATCTGCCTAAGGGGCTATTGTGACATCATACTTCTGCCCTGCTCACCAAGGTGACAGGCCACAGACTGTGATCTGCTTAAGGGGGCATTGTGACATCACAACTTTTTACTGGTCACCCTGCTGACAGGCCTTTGTCTGTGATCTGCCTAGGGGGCATTGTGACATCATAAACCTGCACTGGTCACACAGGTGACAGGCCCTTGTGTGTGATCTGCCTGAGGGGGCACTGTGACATCATAACTCTGCAATGGTCACCCAGGTGACAGGCCCTTGTCTGTGATCTGACTAAGGGGAATTGTGACATCATGACTCTGCATGGGCACCCAGGTGAGATGCCTTTGTCTCATCTGCTTAAGGAGATATTGAGACATCATAACTCTGCACTGTTCACCCAGGTGACATGAACTTGTCTGTGATCTGCCTAAGGGGGCATTGTGACATCATAACTCTGCATTGGGCACCCAGGTGACAGGCCCTTTTCTGTGATCTGCCTAAGGGGGCATTGTGATATGATAACTCTGCACTGGTCACCCAGGTCACAGACCCTTGTCTGTGATCTGCCTAAGGGGGCATTGTGACTTGATAACTCTTCACTGGTCAACCAGGTGACAGACCCTTGTCTGTGATCTGCGTAAGGGAACATTGTGACATCATAGCCCTGCACTTGTCAACCAGGTGAAAGACCCTTGTCTTTGATCTGCCTGAGGGTGCATTGTGACATCATAACTCTGGACTGGTCACACAGGTGACAGGCCCTTGTCTGTGATCTGCCTAAGGGGGCATGGTGCCACTATAATTCGGTAAAGGTCACCCAGGTGACAGGCCCTGGTGTGTGATCTTTCTAGGTGGGCATTGTGTCATCATAAATTTGCACTAGACACCCAGGTGACAGGCCCTTCTCTGTGAGCTGCCTAGGGGGCATTGTGGCATCATAACTCTGCATTTGTCGCCCAGGTGACAGGCTCTTTTCTGTAATCTGCCTAAGGGGGCATTGTGACATCCTAAGTCTGCACTGGTCACCCAGGTGACAGGCCCTTGCTGGGATCTGCCTAAGGGGGCATTTTGACATCATAAGTCGGCATTAGTCACCCAGGTGACAGGCAGTTGTCTGTGATCTGCCTAAGGGGCATTGTGACATCATAACTCTGCACTGGGCACCCAGGTGTGAAGCCTTTTTCTGTGTTCTGCCGAAGGGACTATTGTGACATCATAATTCTGCCCTGGTCACCCAGGGGACAGACCCTTTTCTGCGATCTGCCTAAGGGGGCGTTGTGACATCATAAGTCTCCACTAGTCACACAGGTGACAGGCCCTTGTCTGTGATCTGCCTAAGGGGCATAGTGACATCATAACTCTGCATTGGGCACCCAGGTGACAGGTTCATGTCTGTGATCTGCCTAAGGGGGTATTGTGACATCATACTTCTGCCCTGGTCACCAAGGGGACAGGCCACTGTTTGTGATCTGCTTAAGGGGCATTGTGACATCATCACTTTTTACTGGTCACCCTTTTGACAGGCTTTTGTCTGTGATCTGCCTAGGGGGCATTGTGACATCATAAACCTGCACTGGTCACCCAGGTGACAGGCCCGTGTCTGTGATTTGCCTGACTGTTCATTGTGACATCATAGCTCTGCACTGGTCACACAGATGACAGGCCCTTGTCTGTGAACTGCGTAAGGGGAATTGTGACATCATAACTCTGCACTGGTAACCCAGGTGACAGGACCTTGTCTGTGATCTGCCTAAGGGGTTATTGTTACATCATAACTCTGCATTGCGCACCCAGGTGAGAGGCCCTTGTCTGTGATCTGCCTAAGTGGGTATTGTGATATCATAATCCTGCAGTGGTCACCCAGGTGACAGGCCACTGTCTGTCATCTGCGTAAGGGGGCATTGTGACATCATAACTCTGCACTAGTCACCCTGGTGACAGGCCTTTGACTGTGATCTGCCTAAGGGGGGATTGTGACATCGTAACTCTGCACTGGTCACACAGGTGACAGGCCCTTGTTTGTGATCTGCCTAAGGGGCATTGTGTCATAATAAGTCTGCGCTGGGCCCCCAGGTGAGAGGCCTTTGTCTGTGATCAGCCTAACGGGTTATTGTGACATCATAACTCTACACTGGTCAACCCGGTGACAAACCCTTGTCTGTGATCTGCCTAAGTGGGCATTGTGACATCATAAGTCTGCATTGGGCACACAGGTGACAAGCCCTTGTCTGTGATCTGCCTAAGGGGACATTGTGACATCATAAGTCTGAACTGGTCACCCAAGTGACAGGCCCCTGTCTGTGATCTGCCTAAGGGCCATTGTGACATCGTAACTTTGCACAGGTCACCCAGGTGACAGGACCATGTCTGTGATCTGCATAAGGGGGAATTGTGACATCATAACTCTGTACTGGTCACCCAGGTGACAGGCCGTTAACTGTTATCAGCCTAGGGGGTCATTGTGACATCATAACCCTGCACTGGGTATACAGGTGACAGTCCCTTGTCTGTGACCCGCCTAAGGAAGTATTGTGACATCATAAACCTATACTGGTCACCCAGGCGACATGCCCTTCTCTGTGATCTGCCTAAAGGGGAAATGTGACATCATAAGTCTGCACTAGTCACCCAGGTGACAGGCCCTTGTCTGTCATCTGCCTAAGGGGCACTGTGACATCGTAACTGTGCACTGGTCACCCTGGTCCCAGGAACTTGTCTGTGATCTGCCTAAGGTGGCATTGTGACATCATAATTTTCTACTGGTCACCCTGCTGACAGGCCTTTGTCTGTGATCTGCCTAGGGGGCTTTGTGACATCATAAACCTGCTCTGGTCACACAGGTGACAGGCCCCTGTGTGTGCTCTGCCTGAGGGGGTATTGTGACATTATAACTCTGAACTGGTCACCCAGGTGACAGGCCCTTGTCTGTGATCTGCCTGAGTGTTCATTCTGACATCATAACTCTGCACTGGTCACCCAGGTGACAGGCCCTTGTCTGTGATCTCCCTAAGGGGGCATTGTGACATCATAAGTCTGCACTAGTCACCCAGGTGACAGGCGATTGTCTGTGAACTGCGTATGGGGAATTGTGACATCATAACTCTGCACTGGTATCCTAGGTGACAGAACCTTGTCTGTGATCTGCCTAAGGGCTCATTGTGACATCATAACTCTGCATTGGGCACCCAGGTGAGAGACCCTTGTCTGTGATCTGTCTAAGTGGGTATTGTGATATCATAATTCTGCAGTGGTCACCCTGGTGACAGGCCACTGTCTGTGATCTGCGTAAGGGGGCATTGTGACATCATAACTCAGCACTAGTCACCCTGGTGACAGGCCTTTGACTGTGATCTGCCTAAGGGGGCATTGTGACACCATAACTCTGTACTGGTCACCCAGGTGACAGGCCCTTGTCTTTGATCTGCCTAAGGGGGCTTTGTGACATCATAAGTCTGCACTAGTCACCGAGGTTACAGGCCCTTGTCTGTGATCTCCCTAAGGGGCATTGTGACATCGTAACTCTGCACTGGTCACCCAGGTGACAGGACCTTGTCGGTGATCTGCATAAAGGGGCATTGTGACATGATAACTCTGCACTGATCAACCAGGTGACAGACCCTTTTCTGTGATCTGCGTAAGGGGGCATTGTGACATCATAACCCTGCACTGGTCACCCAGGTGAAAGACCCTTGTCTTTGATCTGCCTAAAGGGCCATTGTGACATCATTACTCTGCACTGGTCACCCAGGTGTCAGATCCTTGTCTGTGATCTGCCTCAGGGGGAATTGTGACATCATAATTCTGAAATGGTCACCCAGATGACAGACCCTTGTCTGCGATCTGCCTAAGGGGGTATTGTGACATCATAATACTGCAGTGGTCACCCAGGTGACAGGCCTTTGTCTGTGATCTTCTTAAGTGGGCATTTTATCATCGTAACTCTGCACTGGACACCCAGGTGACAGGCCCTTGTCTATGATCTCCCTAAGGGGGCATTGTGACATCATAACCCTGCACTGGTCACCCAGGTGACAGGCCCTTTTCTGTTATCTGCCTGAGGGGGCATTTTGACATCATAACTCTGCACTGGTCACCCAAGTGACAGGCCCTTGTCTGTGATCTGCCTAAGGGGGCATTGTGACATCATAAGTCTTCACTAGTCACCCAGGAGACAGGCCCTTGTCTGTGATCTGCCTAATGGGCATTGTGACATCATAACTCTGCACTGGGCATCCAGGTGTGAAGCCTTTGTCTGTGATCTGCCTAAGTGTGTATTGTGACACCATAACTCTGCACTGGGCACCCAGGTGACGGGCTCTTGTCTGTGATCTGCCTAAGGGGCATTGTGACATCATAACTCTGTACTGGTTACTCTGGTGACAGGACCATGTCTGTGATCTGCCTAAGGGTTCATTTTGACATCATAACTCTGCATTAGGCACCCAGGTGACAGGCCCTTGTCTGTGATCTGCCTAAGGTGGCATTGTGAAATCATAACTCTGCACTGGGTTCCCTGGGTTAGAGGCCCTTGTCTGTGATCTGCCCAAGAGGGCGTTGTGACATCATAATTCTGCAATGGTCACCCAGGTGACAGGCCCTTGTCTGTGATCTGTGTAAGGGGCATTGTGACATCATAACTCTGCACTGGGCTCCCAGGTGACCGACCCTTGTCTGTGATCTGCCTAATGGGGCATTGTGACATCATAACTCTGCATTGGGCACCTAGGTGACAGGCCCTTGTCTGTGATCTGCCTAAGGCTGCATTGTGACATCATAACTCTGCAATAGGCACCCAGGTGAGAGGCCCTTGTGTGTGATCTTCCTAAAGGTGTATTGTGACATCATAATTATGCACTGGTCACCCAGGTGACTGGCCAAACTCTGTGATCTACCTCAGGGGGCACTGTGACATCATAACTCTGCACTGGTCACCCTGGTGACAGGCCTATGACTGTGATCTGCCTAAGGTGCACTGTGACATCATAACCATGCACTGCTCACACAGGTGACAGGGCCTTGTGTGTGATCTGCCTGAGGGGGCATTGTGACATCATAATTCTGCACTGGTCACACAGTTGACAGGCCCTTGTCTGTGATCTGCCTGAGGGTGCATTGAGACATCATAACTCTGCAGTGGTCACCCAGGTGACAGACCCTTGTCTGTGATCTGCCTAAGGGGGCATTGTGACATCATAATTCTGCAGTGGTCACCGAGGTGACAGGCCCCTGTCTGTGATCTACCTAGGTGGGCATTGTGTCATCATAACTCTACACTGGACACCCAGGTGACAGGCCTTTTTCTGTGATCTGCCTAAGGGGCCATTGTGACATCATTACTCTGCATTCGTCCACCAGGTGAGAGGCCCTTTTCTGTTATCTGCCTAAGGGGGCATTGTGACATCATAACTCTGCACTGGTCACCTTGTTGACAGGCCTTTGTCTGTGATCTGCCTAAGGGGGCATTGTGACATCAAAACCCTGCACTGGTCACACAGCTGACAGGCCCTTGTGTGTGATCTGCCTGAAGGGGCATTGTGACATCATAACTCTGCACTGGTCTCCCAGGTTACAGGCCCTTGTATATGATCTGCCTAAGGGGGCATTGTGACATCATAATTCTCCAATGGTCACCCAGGTGACAGGCACTTTTCTGTTTTCTGACTCAGGGGGCATTGTGACATCATAACTCTGCACTGGTAACCCAGTTGACAGGCCCTTGACTGTGATCTGCCTAAGGGGGCATTTTGACATCATAAGTCTGCACTAGTCACCCATGTGACAGGCCCTTGTCTGTGATCTGCGTCAGGGGCATTGTGACATCATAACCCTGCACTGGTCACCCAGGTGACTGGCCCTTATCTGTGATGTGCCTAAGGGGATATTGTGACATCATAACTCTGCACTGGGCACCCAGGTGACAGGACCCTGTCTGTGATCTGTCTAAGGGGGCATTGTAACATCATAATTCTGCATTGGGCACCCAGGTCACAGTCCCTTGACTGTGATCTGCTTAGGGGGTTATTGTGACATCATAACTCTGCACTGGGCACCCAGGTGACAGGCCTTTGTCTGTTTCCTGTCTAAGGGGTCAGTGTGATATCGTAACTCTGCACTGGTCACCCAGGTGACAGTCTCTTGTCTGTGATCTGCCTAAGGGGGAATTTTGACATCATAAGTCTGCACTAGTCACCCAGGTGACAGGCCCTTGTCCGTGAACTGCGTAAGTGGAATTGTGACATCATAACTCTACACTGGGCACCCAGGTGACAGTCCCTTGTCTGTGAGCTGCCTCAGGGGGTATTGTGACATCATAACTCTGCACTGGACAGCCACGTGACCGGCGCTTGTCTTCGATCTGCC
Source organism: Pan paniscus (assembly GCF_029289425.2). NCBI lineage: Eukaryota > Metazoa > Chordata > Mammalia > Primates > Hominidae > Pan > Pan paniscus. The sequence goes on along the minus strand of NC_073264.2, from coordinate 1,073,753 downwards.
TAACGGTGCATTGTGACATCAAAACTCTGCACTGGTCACCCCGGTGTCAGACCCTTGCCTGTGATCTGCCTAAGGGGGAATTGTGACATCATAATTTTCCAGTGGTCACCCAGGTGACAGGGCCTTGTCTGTGATCTGCCTACGGGGATATTGTGACATCATAATTCTGCACTGGTCACCCAGGTGACAGGCCACTATCTGTGATCTGCGTTAGGGGGCATTGTGACATCACAGCTTTGCACTGTCACCCTGGCGACAGGCCTTTCTCTGTGATCTGCATAAGGGCGCATTGTGACATCATAACCCTGCACTGGTCACACAGGTGACAGGCCCTTGTCTGTGATCTTCCTGAGTGTGCATTGTGACATCATAACTCTGCACTGGGCACCCAGGTTACAGGCCCTTTTCTGTGATCTACCTAAGGAAGTATTCTGACATCATAACTCTGCACTGGTCACCCAGGTGACAGACCCTTGTCTGTGATCTGCCTAAGGGTGCATTGTGACATCATAATTCTCCAATGGTCACCCAGGTGACAGGCCCTTGTCTGTTTTCTGCCTAAGGGCGTATTGTGACATCATAACTCTGCACTCGTCACCCAGGTGACAGGCCCTTGTCTGTGATCTGCCTAAGGAGGTATTGTGACATCATAACTCTACACTGGACAGCCAGGTGACCGGCCCTTGTCTTCGATCTGCCTAACGGTGCATTGTGACATCATAACTCTGCACTGGTCACCCAGGTGAGAATCCCATGACTGTGGTTTGCCTAAAGGGGTATTGTGACATCGTAACACTGCACTGGGCATACAGGTGACAGGACCTTGTCTGTGACCTGCCTAAGGGGTCCTTGTAACATCGTAACTCTGCACTGGGCACACAGGTGACAGGCCCTTGTCTGTGATCTGCAGAAGTGGGCATTGTGACATCATAACCCTGCACAGAGCACCCAAGTTACAGGCCCTTCTTTGTGATTTGCCTACGGAAGTATTGTGACATCATAACCCTGCACTGGTCACCCAGGAGGCAGGCCCTTGTCTGTGAACTGCGTAAGGGTTTATTGTGACAACATAACTCAGCACTGGTCAACCATTTTGCAGCTCTTTGTCTGTGATCTGCCTAAGGGGGCATTGTGACATAATAACTCTACACTGGGCACCCAGATGACAGGCCCTTGTCTGTAATCTGCCTAAGGGGGCATTGTGACATCATAACTCTGCACTGCGCACCCAGGTGACAGGACCCTGCCTGTGATCTCCCTAAGAGGGCATTGTGACATCATAAATCTGCATTGGGCACCCAGCTGACAGGCCACTGTCTGTGATATGCGTAAGGGACATTGTGACATCATAACTCTGTACTGGTCCCCCAGGTTACAGGCCCTTGTCTGTGATCTCCTTAAGGGGGCATTGTGACATCATAAGTCTGCACTAATCACCTAGGTGACAGGCCCTTTTCTGTGATCTGCCTAAGGGGCATTCTGATATTGTAACTCTGCACTGGTCACCCAGCTGACAGGACCTTTTCTGTGATCTGCCTAAGGGGGCATTGTGACATTATAAGTCTGCATTGGGCACCCAGGTGACAGACCCTTCTCTGTGATCTGCCTAAGGGGGCATTGTGATATCATAACTATGCACTGGGCACCCAGGTGAGAGGCCCTTCTCTGTGATCTGCCTAAGGGGGTATTGTGACATCATAATTCTGCACTGGTCACCCAGGTGACAGTCCACTGTCTGTGATCTGCCTAAGGGTGTATTGTGACATCATAACTCTGCACTGGTCACCCTGGTGACAGGCCTTTGTCTGTGATCTGCCTAAGGGGGCATTGTGACATCATAACCCTGCCCTGGTAACCCAAGTCACAGGCCCTTGTGTGTGATCTGCCTGAGGGTGCATTGTGACATCATAGCTCTGCACTGGTCACACAGGTGACAGGCTCTTGTCTCTGATCTGCCTAAGGGGGCATTGTGGCATCATAAGTCTGCACTGGTCACCCAGGTGACAGGACCTTGTCTGTGATCTTTCTAGGTGAGCATTGTGTCATCATAAGTCTGCACTGGACACCCAGTTGACAGGCCCTTGTCTGTGATCTGCCTAAGGGGGAATTTTGACATCGTAAGTCTGCGCTTGTCACCCATGTGACAGGTCGTTGTCTGTGATCTGCCTAAGGAGCATTGTGACATCATAACGCTGCACTGGGAATGCAGTTGAGTGGCCTTTGCCTGTGATCTGCCTAAGGGAGTATTGTGACATCACAACTCTGTACTGGTCACCCACGTTACAAGTCCTTGTCTGTGATCTGACTAAGGGGGCATTGAGAAATCTTAAGTCTGCACTAGTCACCCAGGTGACAGGCCCTTGCCTGTTATCTGCCTGAGTGTGCATTGTGACATCATAAGTCTGCGCTGGTCACCCATGCGACAGGCCCCTGTCTGTGATCTGCCTATGGGGGCATTGTGACATCATAAGTCTGCACTAATCAACCAGGTGACAGGCCCTTGTCTATCATCTACGTAAGGGGCATTGTGACATCATAACTCAGCAATGGTAACCGAGGTTACAGGCCTTTGTCTGTGATCTGCCTAAGGGGGCAATGTGACATCAGAACCCTGCACTGGTCACACAGGTGACAGGACCTTGTGTGTGATCTGCCTGAGGGGGCATTGTGACATGCTAACTCTGCACTGGTCACCCAGGTGACAGGCCCTTGTCTGTGATCTTCCTGAGGGTGCATTGTGACATCATAACTCTGCCCTGGTCACCCAGGTGACAGTCCGTTGTCGGTCATTTGACTCACGGGGCATTGTGACATAACACTGTACTGGTCATCCAGGTTACAGACCCTTATCTGTGATCTGCCTAAGGGGGCATTGTTACATCATTACTCTGCACTGGGCACCCAGGTGACAATCCCATGTCTATGATCTGCCTATAGGGGTATTGTGACATCATAACTCTGCACAACTCACCCAGGTGACAGGCCCTTGTCTGTGACCTGCCTAAAGGGGAACTGTGACATCATAACACGGTACTGGGCACCCCGGTGCCAGTATCTTGTCTGTGATCTGCCTAAGGGGGCATTGTGACTTCATAATCATGCACTGGGCCCCCAGGTGACAGGCCCTTGTCTGTGACCTGCCTAAACAGGTATTGTGACATCTTAACTCTGTACTGGGCACCCAGGTGACAGGACCTTGTCTGTGATCTGCCTAAGGGGGCATTGTGACATCATTACTCTGCATTGGACACCGAGGTGACAGTCCCTTGTCTGTAATCTGCCTCAGGGGGTATTGTGAAAACCTAACCATGCACTAGTCACCCATGTTACATGTCTATGTCTGTGATGTGCCTAAGGTGGCCTTGTGACTTCATAACTCTGCACTGGGCACACAGGTGACAGGCCCTTGTCTGTGATCTGCCTAAGGAGGCATTGTGACATCATAACTATGCACTGGGCACCCAGGTGAGAGGCCCTTGTCTGTGATCTGCCTAAGTGGATATTGTGACATCATAATTCTGCCTTGGTCACCCAGGTGACAGGACACTGTCTGTGATCTGACTAAGGGGGCATTGTGACATCATAACCTGGCACTGGTCACACAGGTGATAGGCCCTTGTATGTGATCTGTCTGAGGGGGCATTGTGACATCATAACTTTTCACTGGTAACCCAGATGTCAGGCCCTTGTCTGTGATCTGCCTGAGTGTGCATTGTGACATCATAACTCTGCACTGGTCACCCAGGTCACAGGTCCTTGTCTGTGATCTGCCTAAGGGGGCATTGTGACATCATAACTCTGTACTGGTCACCAAGGTGAAAGGCCCTTGTCTGTGATCTGCCTAAGGGGTCATTGTGACATCATAATCCTACACTGGGCAACCAGGTGACAGTCTCTTGTCTGTGATCTGCCTAAGGGAGTATTGTGACATCATAGCTCTGCACTGGTCACCCAGCTGACAGACCCTTGTCTGTGATCTGCCTAAGGGATTATTTGGACATCATAACTATGCACTGGTCACGGTGGTTCGAGGCCTTTCTCTTTGTTCTGTCTAAGGGGGAAAAGTGACATCATAACCAAGCACTGGTCACAGGGGTGACAGGACCTTGTGTGTGATCTGCCTGAGGAGGCATTGTGACACCATAACTCTACACTGGCCACCCAGGTGTCAGGCCCTTGTCTGTGATCTTCCTGAGGGTGAATTGTGATATCATAACTCTGCCCTGGCCACCCAGGTGACAGGCCCTTGTCTGTCATCTGCCTCAGGGGATATTGTGACATCATTGCTCTGTACTGGTCACCCAGGTGAGAGGCCCTTATCTGTGATCTGTCTAAGGGGGCATTGTTACATCATTACTCTGCACTGGGCACCCAGGTGACAACCCCAAGTCTATGATCTGCCTTAAGGGGTATTGTGACATCATAACTCTGCACTGGGCACCCACGTCACAGGACCTTGTCTGTGATCTGCCTAAGGGGGCATTGTGACATCATAAATCTCCATTGGGCACCCCGGTGACTGTCCCTTCTCTGTGATCTGCCTAACGTGGTATTGTGACAACATAACTCTGCACTGGTCACGAATTTACAGGTCTTTGTCTGTGATCTGCCTAAGGGGGCATTGTGGCATCATAACACTGCACTGGTCACCCAGGTGACATGCCTTTTTTGTGATCTGCCTAAGGGGGATTGGGACATCATAACCCTGCACTGGTCACCAAGGTTACAGGGCCTTGTCTGTGATCTGCCTAGGAGGGCATTGTGGCATCATAGCACTGCACTGGTCACCCAGGTGACATGCCTTGTTTGTGATCTGCCTAAGGGGCATTGGGACATCATAACCCTGCACTGGTCACCAAGGTTACAGGGCCTTGTCTGTGATCTGCCTGAGTGTGCATTGTGACATCATAATACGGCACTGGTCACCCAGGTGACAGGTCCTTTTCTGTGATCTGCCTAAGGGGGCATTGTGACATCATAAGTCTGCACTAATCAAACAGGTGACAGGCCCTTGTCTATCATTTGCTTAAGGGGAGTAGTGACATCAGAACTCTGCAATGGTAACCGAGGTAACATGACCTTGTCTGTGATCTGCCTAAGGGAGCATTGTGACATCATAACTCTGCTTTGGGCACCCAGGTGACAGGCCCTTGTCTGTGATCTGCCTAAAGGGGCATTGTGACATCATAACTCTGCACTGGGCACCCAGGTGACAGGCCCTTGCCTGTGATCTTCCTGAGTGGGCATTGTGACATCATAAGTCTGCACTGGTCACCCAGGCGACAGGCCCCTGTCTGTGATCTGCCTATGGGGGCATTGTGACATCATAAGTCTGCACTAATCAACCAGGTGACAGGCCCTTGTCTATCATCTACGTAAGGGGCATTGTGACATCATAACTCTGCAATGGTAACCGAGGTTACAGGCCTTTGTCTGTGGTCTGCCTAAGGGGGCAATGTGACTTCATAACCCTGCACTGGTCACACAGGTGACACGACCTTATGTGTGATCTGCCTGAGGGGGCATTGTGACATCCTAACTCTGCACTGGTCACCCAGGTTACAGGCCCTTGTCTGTGATCTTCCTGAGGGTGCATTGTGCCATCATACCTCTGCCCTGGTCACCCAGGTGACAGTCCGTTGTCGGTCATGTGCCTCAGGGGGCACTGTGACATCATAACACTGTACTGGTCATCCAGGTGACAGGCCCTAATCTGTGATCTGCCTAAGGGGGCATTGTTACATCATTGCTCTGCACTGGGCACCCAGGTGACAATCCAATGTCTATGATCTGCCTAAAGGGGTATTGTGACATCATAACTCTGCACTGGGCACCCAGGTGACAGGACCTTGTCTGTGATCTGCCTAAGTGGTATTGTGACATCATAAATCTGCATTGGGCACGCAGGTGACAGTCCCTTTTCTGTGATCTGCCTAAGGGGGTATTGTGACAACATAACTATGCACTGGTCACCAATTTTACAGGTCTTTGTCTGTGATCTGCATAAGGGGCATTGTGACATCATAACTCTGCACTGGGCATCCAGGTGACAGGCCCTTGTCTGTGATCTGCCTAAGGGGGCTTTGTGACATCATAACTATGCACTGGGCCCCCAGGTGACCGTCCCTTGTCTGTGATCTGCCTAAGGGGGTATTGTGACATCATAAGTCTGCACTGCTCACCCAGGTGACAGGACCTTGTCTGTGATCTGCCGGAGGGTGCATTGGGACATCATAACTCTGCACTGGGCACCCAAGTGACAATCCCATGTCAGTGGTCTGCCTAAAGGGGTATTGTGACATCATAACTCTGTGCTGGGCACCCAGGTGACAGAACCTCGTCTGTGACCTGCCTAAGGGGGCATTGTGACATCATAACTATGCATTGGGCACCCAGGTGACAGTCCCTTGTGTGTAATCTGCCTAAGGGGGTATTGTGAAAACATAACCATGCACTAGTCACCCATGTTACAGGTCTATGTCTGTGATGTGCCTAAGGGGGTATTGTGACATCATAACTCTGCACTGGTCACCCAGGTGACAGGCCCTTGTCTGTGATCTGCCTAAGGGGGCATTGTGACATCATAACTCTGCACTGGGCACCCAGGTTACAGGCCCTTGTCTGTGATCTGCCTAAGGAAGGATTCTGACATCATAACTCTGCACTGGTCACCCAGGTGACAGACCCTTGTCTGTGATCTGCCTTAGGAGGCATTGTGATATCCTAACTCTGCACTGGTAACCCAGGAGAGAGGACCTTGTCTGTCATCTGCCTAAGGGGGCATTGTGACATCGTAAACCTTCACTGGTCACCCTGCTGACATGTCTTTGTCTGTGATCTGCCTAAGGGGGCATTGTGACATCATAACCCTGCACTGGTCACACAGATGACAGGCCTTTGTGTGTGTTCTGCCTGAGGGGGCATTGTGACATCATAACTCTGCACTTGTCACCCAGGTGACAGACCTTTGTCTGTGATCTGCCTGTGTGTGCATTGTGACATCGTAAGTCTGCACTGGTCACCCCGGCGACAGGCCCTTGTCTGTGATCTGCCTAAGGGGGCATTGTGACATCATAACTCTGTACTGGGCACCAAGGTGGCAGGACCTTGTCTGTGATCTGCCTAAGGGGGCATTGTGACATCATAACTATGCGCTGGGCCCCTAGGTGACAGGCCCTTGTCTGTGACCTGCCTAAAGAGGTATTGTGACATCATAACTCTGTACTGGGCACCCAGGTGACAGGCCCTTGTCTGTGATCTGCCTAAGGTGGCATTGTGACATCATTACTCTGCATTGGACACCGAGGTGACAGTCCCTTGTCTGTAATCTGCCTCAGGGGGTATTGTGAAAACATAACCATGCACTAGTCACCCATATTACAGGTCTATGTCTGTGATGTGCCTAAGGGGCATTGTGACTTCATAACTCTGCACTGGGCACCCAGGTGACAGGCCCTTGTCTGTGATCTGCCTAAGGGGGCATTGTGACATCATAACTATGCACTGGGCACCCAGGTGACAGGCCCTTGACTGTGATAGGCCTAAGGGTGCATTATGACATCAGAATTCTCCAATGGTCACCCAGGTGACAGGCCCTTGTCTGTTTTCTGCCTAAGGGCGCATTGTGGCATCATAACTCTGCACTGGTCACCCAGGTGACAGGCCCTTGTCTGCGATCTGCCTAAGGGGGCATTTTGCCATCATAAGTCTGCACTAGTCACCCAGGTGACAGGTCCTTTTCTGATCTGCCTAAGGGACATTGTGACATCATAACGTTGCATTGGGCACCCAGGTGACAGGCCCTTGTCTGTGATCTGCATAGGGGGGCATTGTGACATCATAACTCTCTACTGGGCACTCAGATGAGAGGCCCTTATCTGTGATTTCCCTAAGAGGGTATTGTGACATCATTATTCTGCCCTGGTCACCCAGGTGACAGGCCACTGTCTGTGATCTGCCTAAGGGGGCATTGTGACATCATAACTCTGCACTGGTCACCCTGCTGACATGTTTTTGTCTGTGATCTGCCTAAGGGGGCATTCTGACATCATAACCATGCACCGGTCACACAGATGACAGGCCCTTGTGTGTGGTCTGCCAAAGGGGGCGTTGTGATATCATAAGTCTGAACTGGGCACCCAGGTGAGAGGCCCTTCTCTGTGATCTGCCTAAGGTGGTATTGTGACATCATAATTTTGCACTGGTCTCCCAGGTGTCAGGCCACTGTCTGTGATCTGCCTAAGGGGGCGTAGTGACATCATAACTCTGCACTGGTCACCGAGGAGACAGACCCTTGTCTGTGATCTGCCTAAGGGGGCATTTTGATATCAAAATTCTGCACTGGTCACCCAGGTGACAGACCCTTTCCTGTGATCTGCCTTAGGGGGCATTGTGACACAATAACTCTGCACTGGTCACCCAGGTGACAGACCCTTGTATCTGATCTTTCTAAGTGGGCATTGTGACATCATAACTTTGCTCTGCTCACCCTGGTGACAGACCCTTTTCTGTTAAATGCCTAAGGGGTCATTGTGACATCATAACCCTGCAGTGGTCACCCAGGTGAAAGTCCCTTGTCTGTGAACTGCCTCAAGGGTCATTGTGACATCATAACTCGGCACTTGTCACCCAGGTGACATACAATTTTCTGTGATCTGCCTAAGGGGTCATTGTAACATCATAAATCTGAACTGGTCACCCAGGTGACAGACCCTTGTCTGTGATCTGCCTAAGGGGGCATTGTGACATCATAACAGAGCACTGGTCACACAGGTGACGGAACGTTGTCTGTGATCTGCCTAAGGGGGCATTGTGACATTATAACTCTGCACTGGTCACCCAGGAGAAAGACCCTTTCCTGTGATCTGCCTATGGGTGCATTGTGACATGATAACTCTGCACTGGTGACCCAGGTGACAGACCCTTGTCTGCGATCTGCCTAAGGGGCCATTGTGACATCATAACTCTGCACTGGTCACCCAGGTGACAGAACCTTGTCTGTGATCTGCCTAAGGGGGCATTGTGACATCATAATTGTGCACTGGTCACCCTGGTCACAGACCCTTGTTTTTGATCTGCCTAAGTGGGCATTGTGACATCATACCTCTGCACTGGTCACCCAGGTGACATGCCCTTGTCTGTGATCTGCGCAATGTGGCATTCTGACATCATAACTTTGCTCTGGTCACCATGGTGACAGACCCTTGTCTGTTATCTGGCTAAGGGGGCATTGTGATATCATAACTCTGCACTGGTCAACCAGGTGACAGACCAATGTCTGTGATCGGCTTAAGGGGGCATTGTTGCATCAGAACTCTGTACTGGTCACCGTGGTGACAGACCATTTTCTGTGATCTCCCTGAGGGGGCATTGTGACATCATAACTGTGCACTTGTCACCCAGTTGATGGACCATTGTCTGTGATCTGCCTTAGGGGCCATTGTGACATCATAACACGGCACTTGTCACCCAGGTGACAAAACCTTGTCTGTGATCTGCCTAAGGGGGCATTGGGACATCATAATTGTGCACTGGTCACCCAGGTCACAGACCCTTGTCTTTGATCTGCCTAAGTGGGCATTGTGACATCATAACTCTGCACTGGTCACCCAGGTGACAGACCCTTGTCTGTGATCTGCCTAAGGTGACACTGTGACATCATAACTCTGCACTGGAAACGCAGGTGACAGACCCTTTTCTGTGATCTCCCTAAGGGGGCATTGTGACTTCATAACTCTGCGCGGGTCTCCCAGGTGTCAGGTCATTGACTGCGATCTGCCAAAGGGGGCATTTTGACATGATAACTCTGCACTGGTCACTCAGGTGACAGACCCTTGTCTGTGATCTGCCTAAGGTGGCATTGTGACATCATTACTCTGCATTGGACACCGAGGTGACAGTCCCTTGTCTGTAATCTGCCTCAGGGGGTATTGTGAAAACATAACCATGCACTAGTCACCCATATTACAGGTCTATGTCTGTGATGTGCCTAAGGGGGCATTGTGACTTCATAACTCTGCACTGGGCACCCAGGTGACAGGCCCTTGTCTGTGATCTGCCTAAGGGGGCATTGTGACATCATAACTATGCACTGGGCACCCAGGTGACAGGCCCTTGACTGCGATAGGCCTAAGGGTGCATTATGACATCAGAATTCTCCAATGGTCACCCAGGTGACAGGCCCTTGTCTGTTTTCTGCCTAAGGGCGCATTGTGGCATCATAACTCTGCACTGGTCACCCAGGTGACAGGCCCTTGTCTGCGATCTGCCTAAGGGGGCATTTTGCCATCATAAGTCTGCACTAGTCACCCAGGTGACAGGTCCTTTTCTGATCTGCCTAAGGGACATTGTGACATCATAACGTTGCATTGGGCACCCAGGTGACAGGCCCTTGTCTGTGATCTGCATAGGGGGGCATTGTGACATCATAACTCTCTACTGGGCACTCAGATGAGAGGCCCTTATCTGTGATTTCCCTAAGAGGGTATTGTGACATCATTATTCTGCCCTGGTCACCCAGGTGACAGGCCACTGTCTGTGATCTGCCTAAGGGGGCATTGTGACATCATAACTCTGCACTGGTCACCCTGCTGACATGTTTTTGTCTGTGATCTGCCTAAGGGGGCATTCTGACATCATAACCATGCACCGGTCACACAGATGACAGGCCCTTGTGTGTGGTCTGCCAAAGGGGGCGTTGTGATATCATAAGTCTGAACTGGGCACCCAGGTGAGAGGCCCTTCTCTGTGATCTGCCTAAGGTGGTATTGTGACATCATAATTTTGCACTGGTCTCCCAGGTGTCAGGCCACTGTCTGTGATCTGCCTAAGGGGGCGTAGTGACATCATAACTCTGCACTGGTCACCGAGGAGACAGACCCTTGTCTGTGATCTGCCTAAGGGGGCATTTTGATATCAAAATTCTGCACTGGTCACCCAGGTGACAGACCCTTTCCTGTGATCTGCCTTAGGGGGCATTGTGACACAATAACTCTGCACTGGTCACCCAGGTGACAGACCCTTGTATCTGATCTTTCTAAGTGGGCATTGTGACATCATAACTTTGCTCTGCTCACCCTGGTGACAGACCCTTTTCTGTTAAATGCCTAAGGGGTCATTGTGACATCATAACCCTGCAGTGGTCACCCAGGTGAAAGTCCCTTGTCTGTGAACTGCCTCAAGGGTCATTGTGACATCATAACTCGGCACTTGTCACCCAGGTGACATACAATTTTCTGTGATCTGCCTAAGGGGTCATTGTAACATCATAAATCTGAACTGGTCACCCAGGTGACAGACCCTTGTCTGTGATCTGCCTAAGGGGGCATTGTGACATCATAACAGAGCACTGGTCACACAGGTGACGGAACGTTGTCTGTGATCTGCCTAAGGGGGCATTGTGACATTATAACTCTGCACTGGTCACCCAGGAGAAAGACCCTTTCCTGTGATCTGCCTATGGGTGCATTGTGACATGATAACTCTGCACTGGTGACCCAGGTGACAGACCCTTGTCTGCGATCTGCCTAAGGGGCCATTGTGACATCATAACTCTGCACTGGTCACCCAGGTGACAGAACCTTGTCTGTGATCTGCCTAAGGGGGCATTGTGACATCATAATTGTGCACTGGTCACCCTGGTCACAGACCCTTGTTTTTGATCTGCCTAAGTGGGCATTGTGACATCATACCTCTGCACTGGTCACCCAGGTGACATGCCCTTGTCTGTGATCTGCGCAATGTGGCATTCTGACATCATAACTTTGCTCTGGTCACCATGGTGACAGACCCTTGTCTGTTATCTGGCTAAGGGGGCATTGTGATATCATAACTCTGCACTGGTCAACCAGGTGACAGACCAATGTCTGTGATCGGCTTAAGGGGGCATTGTTGCATCAGAACTCTGTACTGGTCACCGTGGTGACAGACCATTTTCTGTGATCTCCCTGAGGGGGCATTGTGACATCATAACTGTGCACTTGTCACCCAGTTGATGGACCATTGTCTGTGATCTGCCTTAGGGGCCATTGTGACATCATAACACGGCACTTGTCACCCAGGTGACAAAACCTTGTCTGTGATCTGCCTAAGGGGGCATTGGGACATCATAATTGTGCACTGGTCACCCAGGTCACAGACCCTTGTCTTTGATCTGCCTAAGTGGGCATTGTGACATCATAACTCTGCACTGGTCACCCAGGTGACAGACCCTTGTCTGTGATCTGCCTAAGGTGACACTGTGACATCATAACTCTGCACTGGAAACGCAGGTGACAGACCCTTTTCTGTGATCTCCCTAAGGGGGCATTGTGACTTCATAACTCTGCGCGGGTCTCCCAGGTGTCAGGTCATTGACTGCGATCTGCCAAAGGGGGCATTTTGACATGATAACTCTGCACTGGTCACTCAGGTGACAGACCCTTGTCTGTGATCTGCCTAAGGTGGCATTGTGACATCATTACTCTGCATTGGACACCGAGGTGACAGTCCCTTGTCTGTAATCTGCCTCAGGGGGTATTGTGAAAACATAACCATGCACTAGTCACCCATATTACAGGTCTATGTCTGTGATGTGCCTAAGGGGGCATTGTGACTTCATAACTCTGCACTGGGCACCCAGGTGACAGGCCCTTGTCTGTGATCTGCCTAAGGGGGCATTGTGACATCATAACTATGCACTGGGCACCCAGGTGACAGGCCCTTGACTGCGATAGGCCTAAGGGTGCATTATGACATCAGAATTCTCCAATGGTCACCCAGGTGACAGGCCCTTGTCTGTTTTCTGCCTAAGGGCGCATTGTGGCATCATAACTCTGCACTGGTCACCCAGGTGACAGGCCCTTGTCTGCGATCTGCCTAAGGGGGCATTTTGCCATCATAAGTCTGCACTAGTCACCCAGGTGACAGGTCCTTTTCTGATCTGCCTAAGGGACATTGTGACATCATAACGTTGCATTGGGCACCCAGGTGACAGGCCCTTGTCTGTGATCTGCATAGGGGGGCATTGTGACATCATAACTCTCTACTGGGCACTCAGATGAGAGGCCCTTATCTGTGATTTCCCTAAGAGGGTATTGTGACATCATTATTCTGCCCTGGTCACCCAGGTGACAGGCCACTGTCTGTGATCTGCCTAAGGGGGCATTGTGACATCATAACTCTGCACTGGTCACCCTGCTGACATGTTTTTGTCTGTGATCTGCCTAAGGGGGCATTCTGACATCATAACCATGCACCGGTCACACAGATGACAGGCCCTTGTGTGTGGTCTGCCAAAGGGGGCGTTGTGATATCATAAGTCTGAACTGGGCACCCAGGTGAGAGGCCCTTCTCTGTGATCTGCCTAAGGTGGTATTGTGACATCATAATTTTGCACTGGTCTCCCAGGTGTCAGGCCACTGTCTGTGATCTGCCTAAGGGGGCGTAGTGACATCATAACTCTGCACTGGTCACCGAGGAGACAGACCCTTGTCTGTGATCTGCCTAAGGGGGCATTTTGATATCAAAATTCTGCACTGGTCACCCAGGTGACAGACCCTTTCCTGTGATCTGCCTTAGGGGGCATTGTGACACAATAACTCTGCACTGGTCACCCAGGTGACAGACCCTTGTATCTGATCTTTCTAAGTGGGCATTGTGACATCATAACTTTGCTCTGCTCACCCTGGTGACAGACCCTTTTCTGTTAAATGCCTAAGGGGTCATTGTGACATCATAACCCTGCAGTGGTCACCCAGGTGAAAGTCCCTTGTCTGTGAACTGCCTCAAGGGTCATTGTGACATCATAACTCGGCACTTGTCACCCAGGTGACATACAATTTTCTGTGATCTGCCTAAGGGGTCATTGTAACATCATAAATCTGAACTGGTCACCCAGGTGACAGACCCTTGTCTGTGATCTGCCTAAGGGGGCATTGTGACATCATAACAGAGCACTGGTCACACAGGTGACGGAACGTTGTCTGTGATCTGCCTAAGGGGGCATTGTGACATTATAACTCTGCACTGGTCACCCAGGAGAAAGACCCTTTCCTGTGATCTGCCTATGGGTGCATTGTGACATGATAACTCTGCACTGGTGACCCAGGTGACAGACCCTTGTCTGCGATCTGCCTAAGGGGCCATTGTGACATCATAACTCTGCACTGGTCACCCAGGTGACAGAACCTTGTCTGTGATCTGCCTAAGGGGGCATTGTGACATCATAATTGTGCACTGGTCACCCTGGTCACAGACCCTTGTTTTTGATCTGCCTAAGTGGGCATTGTGACATCATACCTCTGCACTGGTCACCCAGGTGACATGCCCTTGTCTGTGATCTGCGCAATGTGGCATTCTGACATCATAACTTTGCTCTGGTCACCATGGTGACAGACCCTTGTCTGTTATCTGGCTAAGGGGGCATTGTGATATCATAACTCTGCACTGGTCAACCAGGTGACAGACCAATGTCTGTGATCGGCTTAAGGGGGCATTGTTGCATCAGAACTCTGTACTGGTCACCGTGGTGACAGACCATTTTCTGTGATCTCCCTGAGGGGGCATTGTGACATCATAACTGTGCACTTGTCACCCAGTTGATGGACCATTGTCTGTGATCTGCCTTAGGGGCCATTGTGACATCATAACACGGCACTTGTCACCCAGGTGACAAAACCTTGTCTGTGATCTGCCTAAGGGGGCATTGGGACATCATAATTGTGCACTGGTCACCCAGGTCACAGACCCTTGTCTTTGATCTGCCTAAGTGGGCATTGTGACATCATAACTCTGCACTGGTCACCCAGGTGACAGACCCTTGTCTGTGATCTGCCTAAGGTGACACTGTGACATCATAACTCTGCACTGGAAACGCAGGTGACAGACCCTTTTCTGTGATCTCCCTAAGGGGGCATTGTGACTTCATAACTCTGCGCGGGTCTCCCAGGTGTCAGGTCATTGACTGCGATCTGCCAAAGGGGGCATTTTGACATGATAACTCTGCACTGGTCACTCAGGTGACAGACCCTTGTCTGTGATCTGCCTAAGGTGGCATTGTGACATCATTACTCTGCATTGGACACCGAGGTGACAGTCCCTTGTCTGTAATCTGCCTCAGGGGGTATTGTGAAAACATAACCATGCACTAGTCACCCATATTACAGGTCTATGTCTGTGATGTGCCTAAGGGGGCATTGTGACTTCATAACTCTGCACTGGGCACCCAGGTGACAGGCCCTTGTCTGTGATCTGCCTAAGGGGGCATTGTGACATCATAACTATGCACTGGGCACCCAGGTGACAGGCCCTTGACTGCGATAGGCCTAAGGGTGCATTATGACATCAGAATTCTCCAATGGTCACCCAGGTGACAGGCCCTTGTCTGTTTTCTGCCTAAGGGCGCATTGTGGCATCATAACTCTGCACTGGTCACCCAGGTGACAGGCCCTTGTCTGCGATCTGCCTAAGGGGGCATTTTGCCATCATAAGTCTGCACTAGTCACCCAGGTGACAGGTCCTTTTCTGATCTGCCTAAGGGACATTGTGACATCATAACGTTGCATTGGGCACCCAGGTGACAGGCCCTTGTCTGTGATCTGCATAGGGGGGCATTGTGACATCATAACTCTCTACTGGGCACTCAGATGAGAGGCCCTTATCTGTGATTTCCCTAAGAGGGTATTGTGACATCATTATTCTGCCCTGGTCACCCAGGTGACAGGCCACTGTCTGTGATCTGCCTAAGGGGGCATTGTGACATCATAACTCTGCATTGGTCACCCTGCTGACATGTTTTTGTCTGTGATCTGCCTAAGGGGGCATTCTGACATCATAACCATGCACCGGTCACACAGATGACAGGCCCTTGTGTGTGGTCTGCCAAAGGGGGCGTTGTGATATCATAAGTCTGAACTGGGCACCCAGGTGAGAGGCCCTTCTCTGTGATCTGCCTAAGGTGGTATTGTGACATCATAATTTTGCACTGGTCTCCCAGGTGTCAGGCCACTGTCTGTGATCTGCCTAAGGGGGCGTAGTGACATCATAACTCTGCACTGGTCACCGAGGAGACAGACCCTTGTCTGTGATCTGCCTAAGGGGGCATTTTGATATCAAAATTCTGCACTGGTCACCCAGGTGACAGACCCTTTCCTGTGATCTGCCTTAGGGGGCATTGTGACACAATAACTCTGCACTGGTCACCCAGGTGACAGACCCTTGTATCTGATCTTTCTAAGTGGGCATTGTGACATCATAACTTTGCTCTGCTCACCCTGGTGACAGACCCTTTTCTGTTAAATGCCTAAGGGGTCATTGTGACATCATAACCCTGCAGTGGTCACCCAGGTGAAAGTCCCTTGTCTGTGAACTGCCTCAAGGGTCATTGTGACATCATAACTCGGCACTTGTCACCCAGGTGACATACAATTTTCTGTGATCTGCCTAAGGGGTCATTGTAACATCATAAATCTGAACTGGTCACCCAGGTGACAGACCCTTGTCTGTGATCTGCCTAAGGGGGCATTGTGACATCATAACAGAGCACTGGTCACACAGGTGACGGAACGTTGTCTGTGATCTGCCTAAGGGGGCATTGTGACATTATAACTCTGCACTGGTCACCCAGGAGAAAGACCCTTTCCTGTGATCTGCCTATGGGTGCATTGTGACATGATAACTCTGCACTGGTGACCCAGGTGACAGACCCTTGTCTGCGATCTGCCTAAGGGGCCATTGTGACATCATAACTCTGCACTGGTCACCCAGGTGACAGAACCTTGTCTGTGATCTGCCTAAGGGGGCATTGTGACATCATAATTGTGCACTGGTCACCCTGGTCACAGACCCTTGTTTTTGATCTGCCTAAGTGGGCATTGTGACATCATACCTCTGCACTGGTCACCCAGGTGACATGCCCTTGTCTGTGATCTGCGCAATGTGGCATTCTGACATCATAACTTTGCTCTGGTCACCATGGTGACAGACCCTTGTCTGTTATCTGGCTAAGGGGGCATTGTGATATCATAACTCTGCACTGGTCAACCAGGTGACAGACCAATGTCTGTGATCGGCTTAAGGGGGCATTGTTGCATCAGAACTCTGTACTGGTCACCGTGGTGACAGACCATTTTCTGTGATCTCCCTGAGGGGGCATTGTGACATCATAACTGTGCACTTGTCACCCAGTTGATGGACCATTGTCTGTGATCTGCCTTAGGGGCCATTGTGACATCATAACACGGCACTTGTCACCCAGGTGACAAAACCTTGTCTGTGATCTGCCTAAGGGGGCATTGGGACATCATAATTGTGCACTGGTCACCCAGGTCACAGACCCTTGTCTTTGATCTGCCTAAGTGGGCATTGTGACATCATAACTCTGCACTGGTCACCCAGGTGACAGACCCTTGTCTGTGATCTGCCTAAGGTGACACTGTGACATCATAACTCTGCACTGGAAACGCAGGTGACAGACCCTTTTCTGTGATCTCCCTAAGGGGGCATTGTGACTTCATAACTCTGCGCGGGTCTCCCAGGTGTCAGGTCATTGACTGCGATCTGCCAAAGGGGGCATTTTGACATGATAACTCTGCACTGGTCACTCAGGTGACAGACCCTTGTCTGTGATCTGCCTAAGGTGGCATTGTGACATCATTACTCTGCATTGGACACCGAGGTGACAGTCCCTTGTCTGTAATCTGCCTCAGGGGGTATTGTGAAAACATAACCATGCACTAGTCACCCATATTACAGGTCTATGTCTGTGATGTGCCTAAGGGGGCATTGTGACTTCATAACTCTGCACTGGGCACCCAGGTGACAGGCCCTTGTCTGTGATCTGCCTAAGGGGGCATTGTGACATCATAACTATGCACTGGGCACCCAGGTGACAGGCCCTTGACTGCGATAGGCCTAAGGGTGCATTATGACATCAGAATTCTCCAATGGTCACCCAGGTGACAGGCCCTTGTCTGTTTTCTGCCTAAGGGCGCATTGTGGCATCATAACTCTGCACTGGTCACCCAGGTGACAGGCCCTTGTCTGCGATCTGCCTAAGGGGGCATTTTGCCATCATAAGTCTGCACTAGTCACCCAGGTGACAGGTCCTTTTCTGATCTGCCTAAGGGACATTGTGACATCATAACGTTGCATTGGGCACCCAGGTGACAGGCCCTTGTCTGTGATCTGCATAGGGGGGCATTGTGACATCATAACTCTCTACTGGGCACTCAGATGAGAGGCCCTTATCTGTGATTTCCCTAAGAGGGTATTGTGACATCATTATTCTGCCCTGGTCACCCAGGTGACAGGCCACTGTCTGTGATCTGCCTAAGGGGGCATTGTGACATCATAACTCTGCACTGGTCACCCTGCTGACATGTTTTTGTCTGTGATCTGCCTAAGGGGGCATTCTGACATCATAACCATGCACCGGTCACACAGATGACAGGCCCTTGTGTGTGGTCTGCCAAAGGGGGCGTTGTGATATCATAAGTCTGAACTGGGCACCCAGGTGAGAGGCCCTTCTCTGTGATCTGCCTAAGGTGGTATTGTGACATCATAATTTTGCACTGGTCTCCCAGGTGTCAGGCCACTGTCTGTGATCTGCCTAAGGGGGCGTAGTGACATCATAACTCTGCACTGGTCACCGAGGAGACAGACCCTTGTCTGTGATCTGCCTAAGGGGGCATTTTGATATCAAAATTCTGCA
Source organism: Pan paniscus (assembly GCF_029289425.2). NCBI lineage: Eukaryota > Metazoa > Chordata > Mammalia > Primates > Hominidae > Pan > Pan paniscus. The sequence goes on along the minus strand of NC_073264.2, from coordinate 1,055,065 downwards.
CTGGTCACCCAGGTGACAGACCCTTTCCTGTGATCTGCCTTAGGGGGCATTGTGACACAATAACTCTGCACTGGTCACCCAGGTGACAGACCCTTGTATCTGATCTTTCTAAGTGGGCATTGTGACATCATAACTTTGCTCTGCTCACCCTGGTGACAGACCCTTTTCTGTTAAATGCCTAAGGGGTCATTGTGACATCATAACCCTGCAGTGGTCACCCAGGTGAAAGTCCCTTGTCTGTGAACTGCCTCAAGGGTCATTGTGACATCATAACTCGGCACTTGTCACCCAGGTGACATACAATTTTCTGTGATCTGCCTAAGGGGTCATTGTAACATCATAAATCTGAACTGGTCACCCAGGTGACAGACCCTTGTCTGTGATCTGCCTAAGGGGGCATTGTGACATCATAACAGAGCACTGGTCACACAGGTGACGGAACGTTGTCTGTGATCTGCCTAAGGGGGCATTGTGACATTATAACTCTGCACTGGTCACCCAGGAGAAAGACCCTTTCCTGTGATCTGCCTATGGGTGCATTGTGACATGATAACTCTGCACTGGTGACCCAGGTGACAGACCCTTGTCTGCGATCTGCCTAAGGGGCCATTGTGACATCATAACTCTGCACTGGTCACCCAGGTGACAGAACCTTGTCTGTGATCTGCCTAAGGGGGCATTGTGACATCATAATTGTGCACTGGTCACCCTGGTCACAGACCCTTGTTTTTGATCTGCCTAAGTGGGCATTGTGACATCATACCTCTGCACTGGTCACCCAGGTGACATGCCCTTGTCTGTGATCTGCGCAATGTGGCATTCTGACATCATAACTTTGCTCTGGTCACCATGGTGACAGACCCTTGTCTGTTATCTGGCTAAGGGGGCATTGTGATATCATAACTCTGCACTGGTCAACCAGGTGACAGACCAATGTCTGTGATCGGCTTAAGGGGGCATTGTTGCATCAGAACTCTGTACTGGTCACCGTGGTGACAGACCATTTTCTGTGATCTCCCTGAGGGGGCATTGTGACATCATAACTGTGCACTTGTCACCCAGTTGATGGACCATTGTCTGTGATCTGCCTTAGGGGCCATTGTGACATCATAACACGGCACTTGTCACCCAGGTGACAAAACCTTGTCTGTGATCTGCCTAAGGGGGCATTGGGACATCATAATTGTGCACTGGTCACCCAGGTCACAGACCCTTGTCTTTGATCTGCCTAAGTGGGCATTGTGACATCATAACTCTGCACTGGTCACCCAGGTGACAGACCCTTGTCTGTGATCTGCCTAAGGTGACACTGTGACATCATAACTCTGCACTGGAAACGCAGGTGACAGACCCTTTTCTGTGATCTCCCTAAGGGGGCATTGTGACTTCATAACTCTGCGCGGGTCTCCCAGGTGTCAGGTCATTGACTGCGATCTGCCAAAGGGGGCATTTTGACATGATAACTCTGCACTGGTCACTCAGGTGACAGACCCTTGTCTGTGATCTGCCTAAGGTGGCATTGTGACATCATTACTCTGCATTGGACACCGAGGTGACAGTCCCTTGTCTGTAATCTGCCTCAGGGGGTATTGTGAAAACATAACCATGCACTAGTCACCCATATTACAGGTCTATGTCTGTGATGTGCCTAAGGGGGCATTGTGACTTCATAACTCTGCACTGGGCACCCAGGTGACAGGCCCTTGTCTGTGATCTGCCTAAGGGGGCATTGTGACATCATAACTATGCACTGGGCACCCAGGTGACAGGCCCTTGACTGCGATAGGCCTAAGGGTGCATTATGACATCAGAATTCTCCAATGGTCACCCAGGTGACAGGCCCTTGTCTGTTTTCTGCCTAAGGGCGCATTGTGGCATCATAACTCTGCACTGGTCACCCAGGTGACAGGCCCTTGTCTGCGATCTGCCTAAGGGGGCATTTTGCCATCATAAGTCTGCACTAGTCACCCAGGTGACAGGTCCTTTTCTGATCTGCCTAAGGGACATTGTGACATCATAACGTTGCATTGGGCACCCAGGTGACAGGCCCTTGTCTGTGATCTGCATAGGGGGGCATTGTGACATCATAACTCTCTACTGGGCACTCAGATGAGAGGCCCTTATCTGTGATTTCCCTAAGAGGGTATTGTGACATCATTATTCTGCCCTGGTCACCCAGGTGACAGGCCACTGTCTGTGATCTGCCTAAGGGGGCATTGTGACATCATAACTCTGCACTGGTCACCCTGCTGACATGTTTTTGTCTGTGATCTGCCTAAGGGGGCATTCTGACATCATAACCATGCACCGGTCACACAGATGACAGGCCCTTGTGTGTGGTCTGCCAAAGGGGGCGTTGTGATATCATAAGTCTGAACTGGGCACCCAGGTGAGAGGCCCTTCTCTGTGATCTGCCTAAGGTGGTATTGTGACATCATAATTTTGCACTGGTCTCCCAGGTGTCAGGCCACTGTCTGTGATCTGCCTAAGGGGGCGTAGTGACATCATAACTCTGCACTGGTCACCGAGGAGACAGACCCTTGTCTGTGATCTGCCTAAGGGGGCATTTTGATATCAAAATTCTGCACTGGTCACCCAGGTGACAGACCCTTTCCTGTGATCTGCCTTAGGGGGCATTGTGACACAATAACTCTGCACTGGTCACCCAGGTGACAGACCCTTGTATCTGATCTTTCTAAGTGGGCATTGTGACATCATAACTTTGCTCTGCTCACCCTGGTGACAGACCCTTTTCTGTTAAATGCCTAAGGGGTCATTGTGACATCATAACCCTGCAGTGGTCACCCAGGTGAAAGTCCCTTGTCTGTGAACTGCCTCAAGGGTCATTGTGACATCATAACTCGGCACTTGTCACCCAGGTGACATACAATTTTCTGTGATCTGCCTAAGGGGTCATTGTAACATCATAAATCTGAACTGGTCACCCAGGTGACAGACCCTTGTCTGTGATCTGCCTAAGGGGGCATTGTGACATCATAACAGAGCACTGGTCACACAGGTGACGGAACGTTGTCTGTGATCTGCCTAAGGGGGCATTGTGACATTATAACTCTGCACTGGTCACCCAGGAGAAAGACCCTTTCCTGTGATCTGCCTATGGGTGCATTGTGACATGATAACTCTGCACTGGTGACCCAGGTGACAGACCCTTGTCTGCGATCTGCCTAAGGGGCCATTGTGACATCATAACTCTGCACTGGTCACCCAGGTGACAGAACCTTGTCTGTGATCTGCCTAAGGGGGCATTGTGACATCATAATTGTGCACTGGTCACCCTGGTCACAGACCCTTGTTTTTGATCTGCCTAAGTGGGCATTGTGACATCATACCTCTGCACTGGTCACCCAGGTGACATGCCCTTGTCTGTGATCTGCGCAATGTGGCATTCTGACATCATAACTTTGCTCTGGTCACCATGGTGACAGACCCTTGTCTGTTATCTGGCTAAGGGGGCATTGTGATATCATAACTCTGCACTGGTCAACCAGGTGACAGACCAATGTCTGTGATCGGCTTAAGGGGGCATTGTTGCATCAGAACTCTGTACTGGTCACCGTGGTGACAGACCATTTTCTGTGATCTCCCTGAGGGGGCATTGTGACATCATAATTGTGCACTGGTCACCCAGGTCACAGACCATTGTCTTTGATCTGCCTAAGTGGGCATTGTGACATCATAACTCTGCACTGGTCACCCAGGTGACAGACCCTTGTCTGTGATCTGCCTAAGGTGACACTGTGACATCATAACTCTGCACTGGAAACGCAGGTGACAGACCCTTTTCTGTGATCTCCCTAAGGGGGCATTGTGACTTCATAACTCTGCGCGGGTCTCCCAGGTGTCAGGTCATTGACTGCGATCTGCCAAAGGGGGCATTTTGACATGATAACTCTGCACTGGTCACTCAGGTGACAGACCCTTGTCTGTGATCTGCCTAAGGTGGCATTGTGACATCATTACTCTGCATTGGACACCGAGGTGACAGTCCCTTGTCTGTAATCTGCCTCAGGGGGTATTGTGAAAACATAACCATGCACTAGTCACCCATATTACAGGTCTATGTCTGTGATGTGCCTAAGGGGGCATTGTGACTTCATAACTCTGCACTGGGCACCCAGGTGACAGGCCCTTGTCTGTGATCTGCCTAAGGGGGCATTGTGACATCATAACTATGCACTGGGCACCCAGGTGACAGGCCCTTGACTGCGATAGGCCTAAGGGTGCATTATGACATCAGAATTCTCCAATGGTCACCCAGGTGACAGGCCCTTGTCTGTTTTCTGCCTAAGGGCGCATTGTGGCATCATAACTCTGCACTGGTCACCCAGGTGACAGGCCCTTGTCTGCGATCTGCCTAAGGGGGCATTTTGCCATCATAAGTCTGCACTAGTCACCCAGGTGACAGGTCCTTTTCTGATCTGCCTAAGGGACATTGTGACATCATAACGTTGCATTGGGCACCCAGGTGACAGGCCCTTGTCTGTGATCTGCATAGGGGGGCATTGTGACATCATAACTCTCTACTGGGCACTCAGATGAGAGGCCCTTATCTGTGATTTCCCTAAGAGGGTATTGTGACATCATTATTCTGCCCTGGTCACCCAGGTGACAGGCCACTGTCTGTGATCTGCCTAAGGGGGCATTGTGACATCATAACTCTGCACTGGTCACCCTGCTGACATGTTTTTGTCTGTGATCTGCCTAAGGGGGCATTCTGACATCATAACCATGCACCGGTCACACAGATGACAGGCCCTTGTGTGTGGTCTGCCAAAGGGGGCGTTGTGATATCATAAGTCTGAACTGGGCACCCAGGTGAGAGGCCCTTCTCTGTGATCTGCCTAAGGTGGTATTGTGACATCATAATTTTGCACTGGTCTCCCAGGTGTCAGGCCACTGTCTGTGATCTGCCTAAGGGGGCGTAGTGACATCATAACTCTGCACTGGTCACCGAGGAGACAGACCCTTGTCTGTGATCTGCCTAAGGGGGCATTTTGATATCAAAATTCTGCACTGGTCACCCAGGTGACAGACCCTTTCCTGTGATCTGCCTTAGGGGGCATTGTGACACAATAACTCTGCACTGGTCACCCAGGTGACAGACCCTTGTATCTGATCTTTCTAAGTGGGCATTGTGACATCATAACTTTGCTCTGCTCACCCTGGTGACAGACCCTTTTCTGTTAAATGCCTAAGGGGTCATTGTGACATCATAACCCTGCAGTGGTCACCCAGGTGAAAGTCCCTTGTCTGTGAACTGCCTCAAGGGTCATTGTGACATCATAACTCGGCACTTGTCACCCAGGTGACATACAATTTTCTGTGATCTGCCTAAGGGGTCATTGTAACATCATAAATCTGAACTGGTCACCCAGGTGACAGACCCTTGTCTGTGATCTGCCTAAGGGGGCATTGTGACATCATAACAGAGCACTGGTCACACAGGTGACGGAACGTTGTCTGTGATCTGCCTAAGGGGGCATTGTGACATTATAACTCTGCACTGGTCACCCAGGAGAAAGACCCTTTCCTGTGATCTGCCTATGGGTGCATTGTGACATGATAACTCTGCACTGGTGACCCAGGTGACAGACCCTTGTCTGCGATCTGCCTAAGGGGCCATTGTGACATCATAACTCTGCACTGGTCACCCAGGTGACAGAACCTTGTCTGTGATCTGCCTAAGGGGGCATTGTGACATCATAATTGTGCACTGGTCACCCTGGTCACAGACCCTTGTTTTTGATCTGCCTAAGTGGGCATTGTGACATCATACCTCTGCACTGGTCACCCAGGTGACATGCCCTTGTCTGTGATCTGCGCAATGTGGCATTCTGACATCATAACTTTGCTCTGGTCACCATGGTGACAGACCCTTGTCTGTTATCTGGCTAAGGGGGCATTGTGATATCATAACTCTGCACTGGTCAACCAGGTGACAGACCAATGTCTGTGATCGGCTTAAGGGGGCATTGTTGCATCAGAACTCTGTACTGGTCACCGTGGTGACAGACCATTTTCTGTGATCTCCCTGAGGGGGCATTGTGACATCATAACTGTGCACTTGTCACCCAGTTGATGGACCATTGTCTGTGATCTGCCTTAGGGGCCATTGTGACATCATAACACGGCACTTGTCACCCAGGTGACAAAACCTTGTCTGTGATCTGCCTAAGGGGGCATTGGGACATCATAATTGTGCACTGGTCACCCAGGTCACAGACCCTTGTCTTTGATCTGCCTAAGTGGGCATTGTGACATCATAACTCTGCACTGGTCACCCAGGTGACAGACCCTTGTCTGTGATCTGCCTAAGGTGACACTGTGACATCATAACTCTGCACTGGAAACGCAGGTGACAGACCCTTTTCTGTGATCTCCCTAAGGGGGCATTGTGACTTCATAACTCTGCGCGGGTCTCCCAGGTGTCAGGTCATTGACTGCGATCTGCCAAAGGGGGCATTTTGACATGATAACTCTGCACTGGTCACTCAGGTGACAGACCCTTGTCTGTGATCTGCCTAAGGTGGCATTGTGACATCATTACTCTGCATTGGACACCGAGGTGACAGTCCCTTGTCTGTAATCTGCCTCAGGGGGTATTGTGAAAACATAACCATGCACTAGTCACCCATATTACAGGTCTATGTCTGTGATGTGCCTAAGGGGGCATTGTGACTTCATAACTCTGCACTGGGCACCCAGGTGACAGGCCCTTGTCTGTGATCTGCCTAAGGGGGCATTGTGACATCATAACTATGCACTGGGCACCCAGGTGACAGGCCCTTGACTGCGATAGGCCTAAGGGTGCATTATGACATCAGAATTCTCCAATGGTCACCCAGGTGACAGGCCCTTGTCTGTTTTCTGCCTAAGGGCGCATTGTGGCATCATAACTCTGCACTGGTCACCCAGGTGACAGGCCCTTGTCTGCGATCTGCCTAAGGGGGCATTTTGCCATCATAAGTCTGCACTAGTCACCCAGGTGACAGGTCCTTTTCTGATCTGCCTAAGGGACATTGTGACATCATAACGTTGCATTGGGCACCCAGGTGACAGGCCCTTGTCTGTGATCTGCATAGGGGGGCATTGTGACATCATAACTCTCTACTGGGCACTCAGATGAGAGGCCCTTATCTGTGATTTCCCTAAGAGGGTATTGTGACATCATTATTCTGCCCTGGTCACCCAGGTGACAGGCCACTGTCTGTGATCTGCCTAAGGGGGCATTGTGACATCATAACTCTGCACTGGTCACCCTGCTGACATGTTTTTGTCTGTGATCTGCCTAAGGGGGCATTCTGACATCATAACCATGCACCGGTCACACAGATGACAGGCCCTTGTGTGTGGTCTGCCAAAGGGGGCGTTGTGATATCATAAGTCTGAACTGGGCACCCAGGTGAGAGGCCCTTCTCTGTGATCTGCCTAAGGTGGTATTGTGACATCATAATTTTGCACTGGTCTCCCAGGTGTCAGGCCACTGTCTGTGATCTGCCTAAGGGGGCGTAGTGACATCATAACTCTGCACTGGTCACCGAGGAGACAGACCCTTGTCTGTGATCTGCCTAAGGGGGCATTTTGATATCAAAATTCTGCACTGGTCACCCAGGTGACAGACCCTTTCCTGTGATCTGCCTTAGGGGGCATTGTGACACAATAACTCTGCACTGGTCACCCAGGTGACAGACCCTTGTATCTGATCTTTCTAAGTGGGCATTGTGACATCATAACTTTGCTCTGCTCACCCTGGTGACAGACCCTTTTCTGTTAAATGCCTAAGGGGTCATTGTGACATCATAACCCTGCAGTGGTCACCCAGGTGAAAGTCCCTTGTCTGTGAACTGCCTCAAGGGTCATTGTGACATCATAACTCGGCACTTGTCACCCAGGTGACATACAATTTTCTGTGATCTGCCTAAGGGGTCATTGTAACATCATAAATCTGAACTGGTCACCCAGGTGACAGACCCTTGTCTGTGATCTGCCTAAGGGGGCATTGTGACATCATAACAGAGCACTGGTCACACAGGTGACGGAACGTTGTCTGTGATCTGCCTAAGGGGGCATTGTGACATTATAACTCTGCACTGGTCACCCAGGAGAAAGACCCTTTCCTGTGATCTGCCTATGGGTGCATTGTGACATGATAACTCTGCACTGGTGACCCAGGTGACAGACCCTTGTCTGCGATCTGCCTAAGGGGCCATTGTGACATCATAACTCTGCACTGGTCACCCAGGTGACAGAACCTTGTCTGTGATCTGCCTAAGGGGGCATTGTGACATCATAATTGTGCACTGGTCACCCTGGTCACAGACCCTTGTTTTTGATCTGCCTAAGTGGGCATTGTGACATCATACCTCTGCACTGGTCACCCAGGTGACATGCCCTTGTCTGTGATCTGCGCAATGTGGCATTCTGACATCATAACTTTGCTCTGGTCACCATGGTGACAGACCCTTGTCTGTTATCTGGCTAAGGGGGCATTGTGATATCATAACTCTGCACTGGTCAACCAGGTGACAGACCAATGTCTGTGATCGGCTTAAGGGGGCATTGTTGCATCAGAACTCTGTACTGGTCACCGTGGTGACAGACCATTTTCTGTGATCTCCCTGAGGGGGCATTGTGACATCATAACTGTGCACTTGTCACCCAGTTGATGGACCATTGTCTGTGATCTGCCTTAGGGGCCATTGTGACATCATAACACGGCACTTGTCACCCAGGTGACAAAACCTTGTCTGTGATCTGCCTAAGGGGGCATTGGGACATCATAATTGTGCACTGGTCACCCAGGTCACAGACCCTTGTCTTTGATCTGCCTAAGTGGGCATTGTGACATCATAACTCTGCACTGGTCACCCAGGTGACAGACCCTTGTCTGTGATCTGCCTAAGGTGACACTGTGACATCATAACTCTGCACTGGAAACGCAGGTGACAGACCCTTTTCTGTGATCTCCCTAAGGGGGCATTGTGACTTCATAACTCTGCGCGGGTCTCCCAGGTGTCAGGTCATTGACTGCGATCTGCCAAAGGGGGCATTTTGACATGATAACTCTGCACTGGTCACTCAGGTGACAGACCCTTGTCTGTGATCTGCCTAAGGTGGCATTGTGACATCATTACTCTGCATTGGACACCGAGGTGACAGTCCCTTGTCTGTAATCTGCCTCAGGGGGTATTGTGAAAACATAACCATGCACTAGTCACCCATATTACAGGTCTATGTCTGTGATGTGCCTAAGGGGGCATTGTGACTTCATAACTCTGCACTGGGCACCCAGGTGACAGGCCCTTGTCTGTGATCTGCCTAAGGGGGCATTGTGACATCATAACTATGCACTGGGCACCCAGGTGACAGGCCCTTGACTGCGATAGGCCTAAGGGTGCATTATGACATCAGAATTCTCCAATGGTCACCCAGGTGACAGGCCCTTGTCTGTTTTCTGCCTAAGGGCGCATTGTGGCATCATAACTCTGCACTGGTCACCCAGGTGACAGGCCCTTGTCTGCGATCTGCCTAAGGGGGCATTTTGCCATCATAAGTCTGCACTAGTCACCCAGGTGACAGGTCCTTTTCTGATCTGCCTAAGGGACATTGTGACATCATAACGTTGCATTGGGCACCCAGGTGACAGGCCCTTGTCTGTGATCTGCATAGGGGGGCATTGTGACATCATAACTCTCTACTGGGCACTCAGATGAGAGGCCCTTATCTGTGATTTCCCTAAGAGGGTATTGTGACATCATTATTCTGCCCTGGTCACCCAGGTGACAGGCCACTGTCTGTGATCTGCCTAAGGGGGCATTGTGACATCATAACTCTGCACTGGTCACCCTGCTGACATGTTTTTGTCTGTGATCTGCCTAAGGGGGCATTCTGACATCATAACCATGCACCGGTCACACAGATGACAGGCCCTTGTGTGTGGTCTGCCAAAGGGGGCGTTGTGATATCATAAGTCTGAACTGGGCACCCAGGTGAGAGGCCCTTCTCTGTGATCTGCCTAAGGTGGTATTGTGACATCATAATTTTGCACTGGTCTCCCAGGTGTCAGGCCACTGTCTGTGATCTGCCTAAGGGGGCGTAGTGACATCATAACTCTGCACTGGTCACCGAGGAGACAGACCCTTGTCTGTGATCTGCCTAAGGGGGCATTTTGATATCAAAATTCTGCACTGGTCACCCAGGTGACAGACCCTTTCCTGTGATCTGCCTTAGGGGGCATTGTGACACAATAACTCTGCACTGGTCACCCAGGTGACAGACCCTTGTATCTGATCTTTCTAAGTGGGCATTGTGACATCATAACTTTGCTCTGCTCACCCTGGTGACAGACCCTTTTCTGTTAAATGCCTAAGGGGTCATTGTGACATCATAACCCTGCAGTGGTCACCCAGGTGAAAGTCCCTTGTCTGTGAACTGCCTCAAGGGTCATTGTGACATCATAACTCGGCACTTGTCACCCAGGTGACATACAATTTTCTGTGATCTGCCTAAGGGGTCATTGTAACATCATAAATCTGAACTGGTCACCCAGGTGACAGACCCTTGTCTGTGATCTGCCTAAGGGGGCATTGTGACATCATAACAGAGCACTGGTCACACAGGTGACGGAACGTTGTCTGTGATCTGCCTAAGGGGGCATTGTGACATTATAACTCTGCACTGGTCACCCAGGAGAAAGACCCTTTCCTGTGATCTGCCTATGGGTGCATTGTGACATGATAACTCTGCACTGGTGACCCAGGTGACAGACCCTTGTCTGCGATCTGCCTAAGGGGCCATTGTGACATCATAACTCTGCACTGGTCACCCAGGTGACAGAACCTTGTCTGTGATCTGCCTAAGGGGGCATTGTGACATCATAATTGTGCACTGGTCACCCTGGTCACAGACCCTTGTTTTTGATCTGCCTAAGTGGGCATTGTGACATCATACCTCTGCACTGGTCACCCAGGTGACATGCCCTTGTCTGTGATCTGCGCAATGTGGCATTCTGACATCATAACTTTGCTCTGGTCACCATGGTGACAGACCCTTGTCTGTTATCTGGCTAAGGGGGCATTGTGATATCATAACTCTGCACTGGTCAACCAGGTGACAGACCAATGTCTGTGATCGGCTTAAGGGGGCATTGTTGCATCAGAACTCTGTACTGGTCACCGTGGTGACAGACCATTTTCTGTGATCTCCCTGAGGGGGCATTGTGACATCATAACTGTGCACTTGTCACCCAGTTGATGGACCATTGTCTGTGATCTGCCTTAGGGGCCATTGTGACATCATAACACGGCACTTGTCACCCAGGTGACAAAACCTTGTCTGTGATCTGCCTAAGGGGGCATTGGGACATCATAATTGTGCACTGGTCACCCAGGTCACAGACCCTTGTCTTTGATCTGCCTAAGTGGGCATTGTGACATCATAACTCTGCACTGGTCACCCAGGTGACAGACCCTTGTCTGTGATCTGCCTAAGGTGACACTGTGACATCATAACTCTGCACTGGAAACGCAGGTGACAGACCCTTTTCTGTGATCTCCCTAAGGGGGCATTGTGACTTCATAACTCTGCGCGGGTCTCCCAGGTGTCAGGTCATTGACTGCGATCTGCCAAAGGGGGCATTTTGACATGATAACTCTGCACTGGTCACTCAGGTGACAGACCCTTGTCTGTGATCTGCCTAAGGTGGCATTGTGACATCATTACTCTGCATTGGACACCGAGGTGACAGTCCCTTGTCTGTAATCTGCCTCAGGGGGTATTGTGAAAACATAACCATGCACTAGTCACCCATATTACAGGTCTATGTCTGTGATGTGCCTAAGGGGGCATTGTGACTTCATAACTCTGCACTGGGCACCCAGGTGACAGGCCCTTGTCTGTGATCTGCCTAAGGGGGCATTGTGACATCATAACTATGCACTGGGCACCCAGGTGACAGGCCCTTGACTGCGATAGGCCTAAGGGTGCATTATGACATCAGAATTCTCCAATGGTCACCCAGGTGACAGGCCCTTGTCTGTTTTCTGCCTAAGGGCGCATTGTGGCATCATAACTCTGCACTGGTCACCCAGGTGACAGGCCCTTGTCTGCGATCTGCCTAAGGGGGCATTTTGCCATCATAAGTCTGCACTAGTCACCCAGGTGACAGGTCCTTTTCTGATCTGCCTAAGGGACATTGTGACATCATAACGTTGCATTGGGCACCCAGGTGACAGGCCCTTGTCTGTGATCTGCATAGGGGGGCATTGTGACATCATAACTCTCTACTGGGCACTCAGATGAGAGGCCCTTATCTGTGATTTCCCTAAGAGGGTATTGTGACATCATTATTCTGCCCTGGTCACCCAGGTGACAGGCCACTGTCTGTGATCTGCCTAAGGGGGCATTGTGACATCATAACTCTGCACTGGTCACCCTGCTGACATGTTTTTGTCTGTGATCTGCCTAAGGGGGCATTCTGACATCATAACCATGCACCGGTCACACAGATGACAGGCCCTTGTGTGTGGTCTGCCAAAGGGGGCGTTGTGATATCATAAGTCTGAACTGGGCACCCAGGTGAGAGGCCCTTCTCTGTGATCTGCCTAAGGTGGTATTGTGACATCATAATTTTGCACTGGTCTCCCAGGTGTCAGGCCACTGTCTGTGATCTGCCTAAGGGGGCGTAGTGACATCATAACTCTGCACTGGTCACCGAGGAGACAGACCCTTGTCTGTGATCTGCCTAAGGGGGCATTTTGATATCAAAATTCTGCACTGGTCACCCAGGTGACAGACCCTTTCCTGTGATCTGCCTTAGGGGGCATTGTGACACAATAACTCTGCACTGGTCACCCAGGTGACAGACCCTTGTATCTGATCTTTCTAAGTGGGCATTGTGACATCATAACTTTGCTCTGCTCACCCTGGTGACAGACCCTTTTCTGTTAAATGCCTAAGGGGTCATTGTGACATCATAACCCTGCAGTGGTCACCCAGGTGAAAGTCCCTTGTCTGTGAACTGCCTCAAGGGTCATTGTGACATCATAACTCGGCACTTGTCACCCAGGTGACATACAATTTTCTGTGATCTGCCTAAGGGGTCATTGTAACATCATAAATCTGAACTGGTCACCCAGGTGACAGACCCTTGTCTGTGATCTGCCTAAGGGGGCATTGTGACATCATAACAGAGCACTGGTCACACAGGTGACGGAACGTTGTCTGTGATCTGCCTAAGGGGGCATTGTGACATTATAACTCTGCACTGGTCACCCAGGAGAAAGACCCTTTCCTGTGATCTGCCTATGGGTGCATTGTGACATGATAACTCTGCACTGGTGACCCAGGTGACAGACCCTTGTCTGCGATCTGCCTAAGGGGCCATTGTGACATCATAACTCTGCACTGGTCACCCAGGTGACAGAACCTTGTCTGTGATCTGCCTAAGGGGGCATTGTGACATCATAATTGTGCACTGGTCACCCTGGTCACAGACCCTTGTTTTTGATCTGCCTAAGTGGGCATTGTGACATCATACCTCTGCACTGGTCACCCAGGTGACATGCCCTTGTCTGTGATCTGCGCAATGTGGCATTCTGACATCATAACTTTGCTCTGGTCACCATGGTGACAGACCCTTGTCTGTTATCTGGCTAAGGGGGCATTGTGATATCATAACTCTGCACTGGTCAACCAGGTGACAGACCAATGTCTGTGATCGGCTTAAGGGGGCATTGTTGCATCAGAACTCTGTACTGGTCACCGTGGTGACAGACCATTTTCTGTGATCTCCCTGAGGGGGCATTGTGACATCATAACTGTGCACTTGTCACCCAGTTGATGGACCATTGTCTGTGATCTGCCTTAGGGGCCATTGTGACATCATAACACGGCACTTGTCACCCAGGTGACAAAACCTTGTCTGTGATCTGCCTAAGGGGGCATTGGGACATCATAATTGTGCACTGGTCACCCAGGTCACAGACCCTTGTCTTTGATCTGCCTAAGTGGGCATTGTGACATCATAACTCTGCACTGGTCACCCAGGTGACAGACCCTTGTCTGTGATCTGCCTAAGGTGACACTGTGACATCATAACTCTGCACTGGAAACGCAGGTGACAGACCCTTTTCTGTGATCTCCCTAAGGGGGCATTGTGACTTCATAACTCTGCGCGGGTCTCCCAGGTGTCAGGTCATTGACTGCGATCTGCCAAAGGGGGCATTTTGACATGATAACTCTGCACTGGTCACTCAGGTGACAGACCCTTGTCTGTGATCTGCCTAAGGTGGCATTGTGACATCATTACTCTGCATTGGACACCGAGGTGACAGTCCCTTGTCTGTAATCTGCCTCAGGGGGTATTGTGAAAACATAACCATGCACTAGTCACCCATATTACAGGTCTATGTCTGTGATGTGCCTAAGGGGGCATTGTGACTTCATAACTCTGCACTGGGCACCCAGGTGACAGGCCCTTGTCTGTGATCTGCCTAAGGGGGCATTGTGACATCATAACTATGCACTGGGCACCCAGGTGACAGGCCCTTGACTGCGATAGGCCTAAGGGTGCATTATGACATCAGAATTCTCCAATGGTCACCCAGGTGACAGGCCCTTGTCTGTTTTCTGCCTAAGGGCGCATTGTGGCATCATAACTCTGCACTGGTCACCCAGGTGACAGGCCCTTGTCTGCGATCTGCCTAAGGGGGCATTTTGCCATCATAAGTCTGCACTAGTCACCCAGGTGACAGGTCCTTTTCTGATCTGCCTAAGGGACATTGTGACATCATAACGTTGCATTGGGCACCCAGGTGACAGGCCCTTGTCTGTGATCTGCATAGGGGGGCATTGTGACATCATAACTCTCTACTGGGCACTCAGATGAGAGGCCCTTATCTGTGATTTCCCTAAGAGGGTATTGTGACATCATTATTCTGCCCTGGTCACCCAGGTGACAGGCCACTGTCTGTGATCTGCCTAAGGGGGCATTGTGACATCATAACTCTGCACTGGTCACCCTGCTGACATGTTTTTGTCTGTGATCTGCCTAAGGGGGCATTCTGACATCATAACCATGCACCGGTCACACAGATGACAGGCCCTTGTGTGTGGTCTGCCAAAGGGGGCGTTGTGATATCATAAGTCTGAACTGGGCACCCAGGTGAGAGGCCCTTCTCTGTGATCTGCCTAAGGTGGTATTGTGACATCATAATTTTGCACTGGTCTCCCAGGTGTCAGGCCACTGTCTGTGATCTGCCTAAGGGGGCGTAGTGACATCATAACTCTGCACTGGTCACCGAGGAGACAGACCCTTGTCTGTGATCTGCCTAAGGGGGCATTTTGATATCAAAATTCTGCACTGGTCACCCAGGTGACAGACCCTTTCCTGTGATCTGCCTTAGGGGGCATTGTGACACAATAACTCTGCACTGGTCACCCAGGTGACAGACCCTTGTATCTGATCTTTCTAAGTGGGCATTGTGACATCATAACTTTGCTCTGCTCACCCTGGTGACAGACCCTTTTCTGTTAAATGCCTAAGGGGTCATTGTGACATCATAACCCTGCAGTGGTCACCCAGGTGAAAGTCCCTTGTCTGTGAACTGCCTCAAGGGTCATTGTGACATCATAACTCGGCACTTGTCACCCAGGTGACATACAATTTTCTGTGATCTGCCTAAGGGGTCATTGTAACATCATAAATCTGAACTGGTCACCCAGGTGACAGACCCTTGTCTGTGATCTGCCTAAGGGGGCATTGTGACATCATAACAGAGCACTGGTCACACAGGTGACGGAACGTTGTCTGTGATCTGCCTAAGGGGGCATTGTGACATTATAACTCTGCACTGGTCACCCAGGAGAAAGACCCTTTCCTGTGATCTGCCTATGGGTGCATTGTGACATGATAACTCTGCACTGGTGACCCAGGTGACAGACCCTTGTCTGCGATCTGCCTAAGGGGCCATTGTGACATCATAACTCTGCACTGGTCACCCAGGTGACAGAACCTTGTCTGTGATCTGCCTAAGGGGGCATTGTGACATCATAATTGTGCACTGGTCACCCTGGTCACAGACCCTTGTTTTTGATCTGCCTAAGTGGGCATTGTGACATCATACCTCTGCACTGGTCACCCAGGTGACATGCCCTTGTCTGTGATCTGCGCAATGTGGCATTCTGACATCATAACTTTGCTCTGGTCACCATGGTGACAGACCCTTGTCTGTTATCTGGCTAAGGGGGCATTGTGATATCATAACTCTGCACTGGTCAACCAGGTGACAGACCAATGTCTGTGATCGGCTTAAGGGGGCATTGTTGCATCAGAACTCTGTACTGGTCACCGTGGTGACAGACCATTTTCTGTGATCTCCCTGAGGGGGCATTGTGACATCATAACTGTGCACTTGTCACCCAGTTGATGGACCATTGTCTGTGATCTGCCTTAGGGGCCATTGTGACATCATAACACGGCACTTGTCACCCAGGTGACAAAACCTTGTCTGTGATCTGCCTAAGGGGGCATTGGGACATCATAATTGTGCACTGGTCACCCAGGTCACAGACCCTTGTCTTTGATCTGCCTAAGTGGGCATTGTGACATCATAACTCTGCACTGGTCACCCAGGTGACAGACCCTTGTCTGTGATCTGCCTAAGGTGACACTGTGACATCATAACTCTGCACTGGAAACGCAGGTGACAGACCCTTTTCTGTGATCTCCCTAAGGGGGCATTGTGACTTCATAACTCTGCGCGGGTCTCCCAGGTGTCAGGTCATTGACTGCGATCTGCCAAAGGGGGCATTTTGACATGATAACTCTGCACTGGTCACTCAGGTGACAGACCCTTGTCTGTGATCTGCCTAAGGTGGCATTGTGACATCATTACTCTGCATTGGACACCGAGGTGACAGTCCCTTGTCTGTAATCTGCCTCAGGGGGTATTGTGAAAACATAACCATGCACTAGTCACCCATATTACAGGTCTATGTCTGTGATGTGCCTAAGGGGGCATTGTGACTTCATAACTCTGCACTGGGCACCCAGGTGACAGGCCCTTGTCTGTGATCTGCCTAAGGGGGCATTGTGACATCATAACTATGCACTGGGCACCCAGGTGACAGGCCCTTGACTGCGATAGGCCTAAGGGTGCATTATGACATCAGAATTCTCCAATGGTCACCCAGGTGACAGGCCCTTGTCTGTTTTCTGCCTAAGGGCGCATTGTGGCATCATAACTCTGCACTGGTCACCCAGGTGACAGGCCCTTGTCTGCGATCTGCCTAAGGGGGCATTTTGCCATCATAAGTCTGCACTAGTCACCCAGGTGACAGGTCCTTTTCTGATCTGCCTAAGGGACATTGTGACATCATAACGTTGCATTGGGCACCCAGGTGACAGGCCCTTGTCTGTGATCTGCATAGGGGGGCATTGTGACATCATAACTCTCTACTGGGCACTCAGATGAGAGGCCCTTATCTGTGATTTCCCTAAGAGGGTATTGTGACATCATTATTCTGCCCTGGTCACCCAGGTGACAGGCCACTGTCTGTGATCTGCCTAAGGGGGCATTGTGACATCATAACTCTGCACTGGTCACCCTGCTGACATGTTTTTGTCTGTGATCTGCCTAAGGGGGCATTCTGACATCATAACCATGCACCGGTCACACAGATGACAGGCCCTTGTGTGTGGTCTGCCAAAGGGGGCGTTGTGATATCATAAGTCTGAACTGGGCACCCAGGTGAGAGGCCCTTCTCTGTGATCTGCCTAAGGTGGTATTGTGACATCATAATTTTGCACTGGTCTCCCAGGTGTCAGGCCACTGTCTGTGATCTGCCTAAGGGGGCGTAGTGACATCATAACTCTGCACTGGTCACCGAGGAGACAGACCCTTGTCTGTGATCTGCCTAAGGGGGCATTTTGATATCAAAATTCTGCACTGGTCACCCAGGTGACAGACCCTTTCCTGTGATCTGCCTTAGGGGGCATTGTGACACAATAACTCTGCACTGGTCACCCAGGTGACAGACCCTTGTATCTGATCTTTCTAAGTGGGCATTGTGACATCATAACTTTGCTCTGCTCACCCTGGTGACAGACCCTTTTCTGTTAAATGCCTAAGGGGTCATTGTGACATCATAACCCTGCAGTGGTCACCCAGGTGAAAGTCCCTTGTCTGTGAACTGCCTCAAGGGTCATTGTGACATCATAACTCGGCACTTGTCACCCAGGTGACATACAATTTTCTGTGATCTGCCTAAGGGGTCATTGTAACATCATAAATCTGAACTGGTCACCCAGGTGACAGACCCTTGTCTGTGATCTGCCTAAGGGGGCATTGTGACATCATAACAGAGCACTGGTCACACAGGTGACGGAACGTTGTCTGTGATCTGCCTAAGGGGGCATTGTGACATTATAACTCTGCACTGGTCACCCAGGAGAAAGACCCTTTCCTGTGATCTGCCTATGGGTGCATTGTGACATGATAACTCTGCACTGGTGACCCAGGTGACAGACCCTTGTCTGCGATCTGCCTAAGGGGCCATTGTGACATCATAACTCTGCACTGGTCACCCAGGTGACAGAACCTTGTCTGTGATCTGCCTAAGGGGGCATTGTGACATCATAATTGTGCACTGGTCACCCTGGTCACAGACCCTTGTTTTTGATCTGCCTAAGTGGGCATTGTGACATCATACCTCTGCACTGGTCACCCAGGTGACATGCCCTTGTCTGTGATCTGCGCAATGTGGCATTCTGACATCATAACTTTGCTCTGGTCACCATGGTGACAGACCCTTGTCTGTTATCTGGCTAAGGGGGCATTGTGATATCATAACTCTGCACTGGTCAACCAGGTGACAGACCAATGTCTGTGATCGGCTTAAGGGGGCATTGTTGCATCAGAACTCTGTACTGGTCACCGTGGTGACAGACCATTTTCTGTGATCTCCCTGAGGGGGCATTGTGACATCATAACTGTGCACTTGTCACCCAGTTGATGGACCATTGTCTGTGATCTGCCTTAGGGGCCATTGTGACATCATAACACGGCACTTGTCACCCAGGTGACAAAACCTTGTCTGTGATCTGCCTAAGGGGGCATTGGGACATCATAATTGTGCACTGGTCACCCAGGTCACAGACCCTTGTCTTTGATCTGCCTAAGTGGGCATTGTGACATCATAACTCTGCACTGGTCACCCAGGTGACAGACCCTTGTCTGTGATCTGCCTAAGGTGACACTGTGACATCATAACTCTGCACTGGAAACGCAGGTGACAGACCCTTTTCTGTGATCTCCCTAAGGGGGCATTGTGACTTCATAACTCTGCGCGGGTCTCCCAGGTGTCAGGTCATTGACTGCGATCTGCCAAAGGGGGCATTTTGACATGATAACTCTGCACTGGTCACTCAGGTGACAGACCCTTGTCTGTGATCTGCCTAAGGTGGCATTGTGACATCATTACTCTGCATTGGACACCGAGGTGACAGTCCCTTGTCTGTAATCTGCCTCAGGGGGTATTGTGAAAACATAACCATGCACTAGTCACCCATATTACAGGTCTATGTCTGTGATGTGCCTAAGGGGGCATTGTGACTTCATAACTCTGCACTGGGCACCCAGGTGACAGGCCCTTGTCTGTGATCTGCCTAAGGGGGCATTGTGACATCATAACTATGCACTGGGCACCCAGGTGACAGGCCCTTGACTGCGATAGGCCTAAGGGTGCATTATGACATCAGAATTCTCCAATGGTCACCCAGGTGACAGGCCCTTGTCTGTTTTCTGCCTAAGGGCGCATTGTGGCATCATAACTCTGCACTGGTCACCCAGGTGACAGGCCCTTGTCTGCGATCTGCCTAAGGGGGCATTTTGCCATCATAAGTCTGCACTAGTCACCCAGGTGACAGGTCCTTTTCTGATCTGCCTAAGGGACATTGTGACATCATAACGTTGCATTGGGCACCCAGGTGACAGGCCCTTGTCTGTGATCTGCATAGGGGGGCATTGTGACATCATAACTCTCTACTGGGCACTCAGATGAGAGGCCCTTATCTGTGATTTCCCTAAGAGGGTATTGTGACATCATTATTCTGCCCTGGTCACCCAGGTGACAGGCCACTGTCTGTGATCTGCCTAAGGGGGCATTGTGACATCATAACTCTGCACTGGTCACCCTGCTGACATGTTTTTGTCTGTGATCTGCCTAAGGGGGCATTCTGACATCATAACCATGCACCGGTCACACAGATGACAGGCCCTTGTGTGTGGTCTGCCAAAGGGGGCGTTGTGATATCATAAGTCTGAACTGGGCACCCAGGTGAGAGGCCCTTCTCTGTGATCTGCCTAAGGTGGTATTGTGACATCATAATTTTGCACTGGTCTCCCAGGTGTCAGGCCACTGTCTGTGATCTGCCTAAGGGGGCGTAGTGACATCATAACTCTGCACTGGTCACCGAGGAGACAGACCCTTGTCTGTGATCTGCCTAAGGGGGCATTTTGATATCAAAATTCTGCACTGGTCACCCAGGTGACAGACCCTTTCCTGTGATCTGCCTTAGGGGGCATTGTGACACAATAACTCTGCACTGGTCACCCAGGTGACAGACCCTTGTATCTGATCTTTCTAAGTGGGCATTGTGACATCATAACTTTGCTCTGCTCACCCTGGTGACAGACCCTTTTCTGTTAAATGCCTAAGGGGTCATTGTGACATCATAACCCTGCAGTGGTCACCCAGGTGAAAGTCCCTTGTCTGTGAACTGCCTCAAGGGTCATTGTGACATCATAACTCGGCACTTGTCACCCAGGTGACATACAATTTTCTGTGATCTGCCTAAGGGGTCATTGTAACATCATAAATCTGAACTGGTCACCCAGGTGACAGACCCTTGTCTGTGATCTGCCTAAGGGGGCATTGTGACATCATAACAGAGCACTGGTCACACAGGTGACGGAACGTTGTCTGTGATCTGCCTAAGGGGGCATTGTGACATTATAACTCTGCACTGGTCACCCAGGAGAAAGACCCTTTCCTGTGATCTGCCTATGGGTGCATTGTGACATGATAACTCTGCACTGGTGACCCAGGTGACAGACCCTTGTCTGCGATCTGCCTAAGGGGCCATTGTGACATCATAACTCTGCACTGGTCACCCAGGTGACAGAACCTTGTCTGTGATCTGCCTAAGGGGGCATTGTGACATCATAATTGTGCACTGGTCACCCTGGTCACAGACCCTTGTTTTTGATCTGCCTAAGTGGGCATTGTGACATCATACCTCTGCACTGGTCACCCAGGTGACATGCCCTTGTCTGTGATCTGCGCAATGTGGCATTCTGACATCATAACTTTGCTCTGGTCACCATGGTGACAGACCCTTGTCTGTTATCTGGCTAAGGGGGCATTGTGATATCATAACTCTGCACTGGTCAACCAGGTGACAGACCAATGTCTGTGATCGGCTTAAGGGGGCATTGTTGCATCAGAACTCTGTACTGGTCACCGTGGTGACAGACCATTTTCTGTGATCTCCCTGAGGGGGCATTGTGACATCATAACTGTGCACTTGTCACCCAGTTGATGGACCATTGTCTGTGATCTGCCTTAGGGGCCATTGTGACATCATAACACGGCACTTGTCACCCAGGTGACAAAACCTTGTCTGTGATCTGCCTAAGGGGGCATTGGGACATCATAATTGTGCACTGGTCACCCAGGTCACAGACCCTTGTCTTTGATCTGCCTAAGTGGGCATTGTGACATCATAACTCTGCACTGGTCACCCAGGTGACAGACCCTTGTCTGTGATCTGCCTAAGGTGACACTGTGACATCATAACTCTGCACTGGAAACGCAGGTGACAGACCCTTTTCTGTGATCTCCCTAAGGGGGCATTGTGACTTCATAACTCTGCGCGGGTCTCCCAGGTGTCAGGTCATTGACTGCGATCTGCCAAAGGGGGCATTTTGACATGATAACTCTGCACTGGTCACTCAGGTGACAGACCCTTGTCTGTGATCTGCCTAAGGTGGCATTGTGACATCATTACTCTGCATTGGACACCGAGGTGACAGTCCCTTGTCTGTAATCTGCCTCAGGGGGTATTGTGAAAACATAACCATGCACTAGTCACCCATATTACAGGTCTATGTCTGTGATGTGCCTAAGGGGGCATTGTGACTTCATAACTCTGCACTGGGCACCCAGGTGACAGGCCCTTGTCTGTGATCTGCCTAAGGGGGCATTGTGACATCATAACTATGCACTGGGCACCCAGGTGACAGGCCCTTGACTGCGATAGGCCTAAGGGTGCATTATGACATCAGAATTCTCCAATGGTCACCCAGGTGACAGGCCCTTGTCTGTTTTCTGCCTAAGGGCGCATTGTGGCATCATAACTCTGCACTGGTCACCCAGGTGACAGGCCCTTGTCTGCGATCTGCCTAAGGGGGCATTTTGCCATCATAAGTCTGCACTAGTCACCCAGGTGACAGGTCCTTTTCTGATCTGCCTAAGGGACATTGTGACATCATAACGTTGCATTGGGCACCCAGGTGACAGGCCCTTGTCTGTGATCTGCATAGGGGGGCATTGTGACATCATAACTCTCTACTGGGCACTCAGATGAGAGGCCCTTATCTGTGATTTCCCTAAGAGGGTATTGTGACATCATTATTCTGCCCTGGTCACCCAGGTGACAGGCCACTGTCTGTGATCTGCCTAAGGGGGCATTGTGACATCATAACTCTGCACTGGTCACCCTGCTGACATGTTTTTGTCTGTGATCTGCCTAAGGGGGCATTCTGACATCATAACCATGCACCGGTCACACAGATGACAGGCCCTTGTGTGTGGTCTGCCAAAGGGGGCGTTGTGATATCATAAGTCTGAACTGGGCACCCAGGTGAGAGGCCCTTCTCTGTGATCTGCCTAAGGTGGTATTGTGACATCATAATTTTGCACTGGTCTCCCAGGTGTCAGGCCACTGTCTGTGATCTGCCTAAGGGGGCGTAGTGACATCATAACTCTGCACTGGTCACCGAGGAGACAGACCCTTGTCTGTGATCTGCCTAAGGGGGCATTTTGATATCAAAATTCTGCACTGGTCACCCAGGTGACAGACCCTTTCCTGTGATCTGCCTTAGGGGGCATTGTGACACAATAACTCTGCACTGGTCACCCAGGTGACAGACCCTTGTATCTGATCTTTCTAAGTGGGCATTGTGACATCATAACTTTGCTCTGCTCACCCTGGTGACAGACCCTTTTCTGTTAAATGCCTAAGGGGTCATTGTGACATCATAACCCTGCAGTGGTCACCCAGGTGAAAGTCCCTTGTCTGTGAACTGCCTCAAGGGTCATTGTGACATCATAACTCGGCACTTGTCACCCAGGTGACATACAATTTTCTGTGATCTGCCTAAGGGGTCATTGTAACATCATAAATCTGAACTGGTCACCCAGGTGACAGACCCTTGTCTGTGATCTGCCTAAGGGGGCATTGTGACATCATAACAGAGCACTGGTCACACAGGTGACGGAACGTTGTCTGTGATCTGCCTAAGGGGGCATTGTGACATTATAACTCTGCACTGGTCACCCAGGAGAAAGACCCTTTCCTGTGATCTGCCTATGGGTGCATTGTGACATGATAACTCTGCACTGGTGACCCAGGTGACAGACCCTTGTCTGCGATCTGCCTAAGGGGCCATTGTGACATCATAACTCTGCACTGGTCACCCAGGTGACAGAACCTTGTCTGTGATCTGCCTAAGGGGGCATTGTGACATCATAATTGTGCACTGGTCACCCTGGTCACAGACCCTTGTTTTTGATCTGCCTAAGTGGGCATTGTGACATCATACCTCTGCACTGGTCACCCAGGTGACATGCCCTTGTCTGTGATCTGCGCAATGTGGCATTCTGACATCATAACTTTGCTCTGGTCACCATGGTGACAGACCCTTGTCTGTTATCTGGCTAAGGGGGCATTGTGATATCATAACTCTGCACTGGTCAACCAGGTGACAGACCAATGTCTGTGATCGGCTTAAGGGGGCATTGTTGCATCAGAACTCTGTACTGGTCACCGTGGTGACAGACCATTTTCTGTGATCTCCCTGAGGGGGCATTGTGACATCATAACTGTGCACTTGTCACCCAGTTGATGGACCATTGTCTGTGATCTGCCTTAGGGGCCATTGTGACATCATAACACGGCACTTGTCACCCAGGTGACAAAACCTTGTCTGTGATCTGCCTAAGGGGGCATTGGGACATCATAATTGTGCACTGGTCACCCAGGTCACAGACCCTTGTCTTTGATCTGCCTAAGTGGGCATTGTGACATCATAACTCTGCACTGGTCACCCAGGTGACAGACCCTTGTCTGTGATCTGCCTAAGGTGACACTGTGACATCATAACTCTGCACTGGAAACGCAGGTGACAGACCCTTTTCTGTGATCTCCCTAAGGGGGCATTGTGACTTCATAACTCTGCGCGGGTCTCCCAGGTGTCAGGTCATTGACTGCGATCTGCCAAAGGGGGCATTTTGACATGATAACTCTGCACTGGTCACTCAGGTGACAGACCCTTGTCTGTGATCTGCCTAAGGTGGCATTGTGACATCATTACTCTGCATTGGACACCGAGGTGACAGTCCCTTGTCTGTAATCTGCCTCAGGGGGTATTGTGAAAACATAACCATGCACTAGTCACCCATATTACAGGTCTATGTCTGTGATGTGCCTAAGGGGGCATTGTGACTTCATAACTCTGCACTGGGCACCCAGGTGACAGGCCCTTGTCTGTGATCTGCCTAAGGGGGCATTGTGACATCATAACTATGCACTGGGCACCCAGGTGACAGGCCCTTGACTGCGATAGGCCTAAGGGTGCATTATGACATCAGAATTCTCCAATGGTCACCCAGGTGACAGGCCCTTGTCTGTTTTCTGCCTAAGGGCGCATTGTGGCATCATAACTCTGCACTGGTCACCCAGGTGACAGGCCCTTGTCTGCGATCTGCCTAAGGGGGCATTTTGCCATCATAAGTCTGCACTAGTCACCCAGGTGACAGGTCCTTTTCTGATCTGCCTAAGGGACATTGTGACATCATAACGTTGCATTGGGCACCCAGGTGACAGGCCCTTGTCTGTGATCTGCATAGGGGGGCATTGTGACATCATAACTCTCTACTGGGCACTCAGATGAGAGGCCCTTATCTGTGATTTCCCTAAGAGGGTATTGTGACATCATTATTCTGCCCTGGTCACCCAGGTGACAGGCCACTGTCTGTGATCTGCCTAAGGGGGCATTGTGACATCATAACTCTGCACTGGTCACCCTGCTGACATGTTTTTGTCTGTGATCTGCCTAAGGGGGCATTCTGACATCATAACCATGCACCGGTCACACAGATGACAGGCCCTTGTGTGTGGTCTGCCAAAGGGGGCGTTGTGATATCATAAGTCTGAACTGGGCACCCAGGTGAGAGGCCCTTCTCTGTGATCTGCCTAAGGTGGTATTGTGACATCATAATTTTGCACTGGTCTCCCAGGTGTCAGGCCACTGTCTGTGATCTGCCTAAGGGGGCGTAGTGACATCATAACTCTGCACTGGTCACCGAGGAGACAGACCCTTGTCTGTGATCTGCCTAAGGGGGCATTTTGATATCAAAATTCTGCACTGGTCACCCAGGTGACAGACCCTTTCCTGTGATCTGCCTTAGGGGGCATTGTGACACAATAACTCTGCACTGGTCACCCAGGTGACAGACCCTTGTATCTGATCTTTCTAAGTGGGCATTGTGACATCATAACTTTGCTCTGCTCACCCTGGTGACAGACCCTTTTCTGTTAAATGCCTAAGGGGTCATTGTGACATCATAACCCTGCAGTGGTCACCCAGGTGAAAGTCCCTTGTCTGTGAACTGCCTCAAGGGTCATTGTGACATCATAACTCGGCACTTGTCACCCAGGTGACATACAATTTTCTGTGATCTGCCTAAGGGGTCATTGTAACATCATAAATCTGAACTGGTCACCCAGGTGACAGACCCTTGTCTGTGATCTGCCTAAGGGGGCATTGTGACATCATAACAGAGCACTGGTCACACAGGTGACGGAACGTTGTCTGTGATCTGCCTAAGGGGGCATTGTGACATTATAACTCTGCACTGGTCACCCAGGAGAAAGACCCTTTCCTGTGATCTGCCTATGGGTGCATTGTGACATGATAACTCTGCACTGGTGACCCAGGTGACAGACCCTTGTCTGCGATCTGCCTAAGGGGCCATTGTGACATCATAACTCTGCACTGGTCACCCAGGTGACAGAACCTTGTCTGTGATCTGCCTAAGGGGGCATTGTGACATCATAATTGTGCACTGGTCACCCTGGTCACAGACCCTTGTTTTTGATCTGCCTAAGTGGGCATTGTGACATCATACCTCTGCACTGGTCACCCAGGTGACATGCCCTTGTCTGTGATCTGCGCAATGTGGCATTCTGACATCATAACTTTGCTCTGGTCACCATGGTGACAGACCCTTGTCTGTTATCTGGCTAAGGGGGCATTGTGATATCATAACTCTGCACTGGTCAACCAGGTGACAGACCAATGTCTGTGATCGGCTTAAGGGGGCATTGTTGCATCAGAACTCTGTACTGGTCACCGTGGTGACAGACCATTTTCTGTGATCTCCCTGAGGGGGCATTGTGACATCATAACTGTGCACTTGTCACCCAGTTGATGGACCATTGTCTGTGATCTGCCTTAGGGGCCATTGTGACATCATAACACGGCACTTGTCACCCAGGTGACAAAACCTTGTCTGTGATCTGCCTAAGGGGGCATTGGGACATCATAATTGTGCACTGGTCACCCAGGTCACAGACCCTTGTCTTTGATCTGCCTAAGTGGGCATTGTGACATCATAACTCTGCACTGGTCACCCAGGTGACAGACCCTTGTCTGTGATCTGCCTAAGGTGACACTGTGACATCATAACTCTGCACTGGAAACGCAGGTGACAGACCCTTTTCTGTGATCTCCCTAAGGGGGCATTGTGACTTCATAACTCTGCGCGGGTCTCCCAGGTGTCAGGTCATTGACTGCGATCTGCCAAAGGGGGCATTTTGACATGATAACTCTGCACTGGTCACTCAGGTGACAGACCCTTGTCTGTGATCTGCCTAAGGTGGCATTGTGACATCATTACTCTGCATTGGACACCGAGGTGACAGTCCCTTGTCTGTAATCTGCCTCAGGGGGTATTGTGAAAACATAACCATGCACTAGTCACCCATATTACAGGTCTATGTCTGTGATGTGCCTAAGGGGGCATTGTGACTTCATAACTCTGCACTGGGCACCCAGGTGACAGGCCCTTGTCTGTGATCTGCCTAAGGGGGCATTGTGACATCATAACTATGCACTGGGCACCCAGGTGACAGGCCCTTGACTGCGATAGGCCTAAGGGTGCATTATGACATCAGAATTCTCCAATGGTCACCCAGGTGACAGGCCCTTGTCTGTTTTCTGCCTAAGGGCGCATTGTGGCATCATAACTCTGCACTGGTCACCCAGGTGACAGGCCCTTGTCTGCGATCTGCCTAAGGGGGCATTTTGCCATCATAAGTCTGCACTAGTCACCCAGGTGACAGGTCCTTTTCTGATCTGCCTAAGGGACATTGTGACATCATAACGTTGCATTGGGCACCCAGGTGACAGGCCCTTGTCTGTGATCTGCATAGGGGGGCATTGTGACATCATAACTCTCTACTGGGCACTCAGATGAGAGGCCCTTATCTGTGATTTCCCTAAGAGGGTATTGTGACATCATTATTCTGCCCTGGTCACCCAGGTGACAGGCCACTGTCTGTGATCTGCCTAAGGGGGCATTGTGACATCATAACTCTGCACTGGTCACCCTGCTGACATGTTTTTGTCTGTGATCTGCCTAAGGGGGCATTCTGACATCATAACCATGCACCGGTCACACAGATGACAGGCCCTTGTGTGTGGTCTGCCAAAGGGGGCGTTGTGATATCATAAGTCTGAACTGGGCACCCAGGTGAGAGGCCCTTCTCTGTGATCTGCCTAAGGTGGTATTGTGACATCATAATTTTGCACTGGTCTCCCAGGTGTCAGGCCACTGTCTGTGATCTGCCTAAGGGGGCGTAGTGACATCATAACTCTGCACTGGTCACCGAGGAGACAGACCCTTGTCTGTGATCTGCCTAAGGGGGCATTTTGATATCAAAATTCTGCACTGGTCACCCAGGTGACAGACCCTTTCCTGTGATCTGCCTTAGGGGGCATTGTGACACAATAACTCTGCACTGGTCACCCAGGTGACAGACCCTTGTATCTGATCTTTCTAAGTGGGCATTGTGACATCATAACTTTGCTCTGCTCACCCTGGTGACAGACCCTTTTCTGTTAAATGCCTAAGGGGTCATTGTGACATCATAACCCTGCAGTGGTCACCCAGGTGAAAGTCCCTTGTCTGTGAACTGCCTCAAGGGTCATTGTGACATCATAACTCGGCACTTGTCACCCAGGTGACATACAATTTTCTGTGATCTGCCTAAGGGGTCATTGTAACATCATAAATCTGAACTGGTCACCCAGGTGACAGACCCTTGTCTGTGATCTGCCTAAGGGGGCATTGTGACATCATAACAGAGCACTGGTCACACAGGTGACGGAACGTTGTCTGTGATCTGCCTAAGGGGGCATTGTGACATTATAACTCTGCACTGGTCACCCAGGAGAAAGACCCTTTCCTGTGATCTGCCTATGGGTGCATTGTGACATGATAACTCTGCACTGGTGACCCAGGTGACAGACCCTTGTCTGCGATCTGCCTAAGGGGCCATTGTGACATCATAACTCTGCACTGGTCACCCAGGTGACAGAACCTTGTCTGTGATCTGCCTAAGGGGGCATTGTGACATCATAATTGTGCACTGGTCACCCTGGTCACAGACCCTTGTTTTTGATCTGCCTAAGTGGGCATTGTGACATCATACCTCTGCACTGGTCACCCAGGTGACATGCCCTTGTCTGTGATCTGCGCAATGTGGCATTCTGACATCATAACTTTGCTCTGGTCACCATGGTGACAGACCCTTGTCTGTTATCTGGCTAAGGGGGCATTGTGATATCATAACTCTGCACTGGTCAACCAGGTGACAGACCAATGTCTGTGATCGGCTTAAGGGGGCATTGTTGCATCAGAACTCTGTACTGGTCACCGTGGTGACAGACCATTTTCTGTGATCTCCCTGAGGGGGCATTGTGACATCATAACTGTGCACTTGTCACCCAGTTGATGGACCATTGTCTGTGATCTGCCTTAGGGGCCATTGTGACATCATAACACGGCACTTGTCACCCAGGTGACAAAACCTTGTCTGTGATCTGCCTAAGGGGGCATTGGGACATCATAATTGTGCACTGGTCACCCAGGTCACAGACCCTTGTCTTTGATCTGCCTAAGTGGGCATTGTGACATCATAACTCTGCACTGGTCACCCAGGTGACAGACCCTTGTCTGTGATCTGCCTAAGGTGACACTGTGACATCATAACTCTGCACTGGAAACGCAGGTGACAGACCCTTTTCTGTGATCTCCCTAAGGGGGCATTGTGACTTCATAACTCTGCGCGGGTCTCCCAGGTGTCAGGTCATTGACTGCGATCTGCCAAAGGGGGCATTTTGACATGATAACTCTGCACTGGTCACTCAGGTGACAGACCCTTGTCTGTGATCTGCCTAAGGTGGCATTGTGACATCATTACTCTGCATTGGACACCGAGGTGACAGTCCCTTGTCTGTAATCTGCCTCAGGGGGTATTGTGAAAACATAACCATGCACTAGTCACCCATATTACAGGTCTATGTCTGTGATGTGCCTAAGGGGGCATTGTGACTTCATAACTCTGCACTGGGCACCCAGGTGACAGGCCCTTGTCTGTGATCTGCCTAAGGGGGCATTGTGACATCATAACTATGCACTGGGCACCCAGGTGACAGGCCCTTGACTGCGATAGGCCTAAGGGTGCATTATGACATCAGAATTCTCCAATGGTCACCCAGGTGACAGGCCCTTGTCTGTTTTCTGCCTAAGGGCGCATTGTGGCATCATAACTCTGCACTGGTCACCCAGGTGACAGGCCCTTGTCTGCGATCTGCCTAAGGGGGCATTTTGCCATCATAAGTCTGCACTAGTCACCCAGGTGACAGGTCCTTTTCTGATCTGCCTAAGGGACATTGTGACATCATAACGTTGCATTGGGCACCCAGGTGACAGGCCCTTGTCTGTGATCTGCATAGGGGGGCATTGTGACATCATAACTCTCTACTGGGCACTCAGATGAGAGGCCCTTATCTGTGATTTCCCTAAGAGGGTATTGTGACATCATTATTCTGCCCTGGTCACCCAGGTGACAGGCCACTGTCTGTGATCTGCCTAAGGGGGCATTGTGACATCATAACTCTGCACTGGTCACCCTGCTGACATGTTTTTGTCTGTGATCTGCCTAAGGGGGCATTCTGACATCATAACCATGCACCGGTCACACAGATGACAGGCCCTTGTGTGTGGTCTGCCAAAGGGGGCGTTGTGATATCATAAGTCTGAACTGGGCACCCAGGTGAGAGGCCCTTCTCTGTGATCTGCCTAAGGTGGTATTGTGACATCATAATTTTGCACTGGTCTCCCAGGTGTCAGGCCACTGTCTGTGATCTGCCTAAGGGGGCGTAGTGACATCATAACTCTGCACTGGTCACCGAGGAGACAGACCCTTGTCTGTGATCTGCCTAAGGGGGCATTTTGATATCAAAATTCTGCACTGGTCACCCAGGTGACAGACCCTTTCCTGTGATCTGCCTTAGGGGGCATTGTGACACAATAACTCTGCACTGGTCACCCAGGTGACAGACCCTTGTATCTGATCTTTCTAAGTGGGCATTGTGACATCATAACTTTGCTCTGCTCACCCTGGTGACAGACCCTTTTCTGTTAAATGCCTAAGGGGTCATTGTGACATCATAACCCTGCAGTGGTCACCCAGGTGAAAGTCCCTTGTCTGTGAACTGCCTCAAGGGTCATTGTGACATCATAACTCGGCACTTGTCACCCAGGTGACATACAATTTTCTGTGATCTGCCTAAGGGGTCATTGTAACATCATAAATCTGAACTGGTCACCCAGGTGACAGACCCTTGTCTGTGATCTGCCTAAGGGGGCATTGTGACATCATAACAGAGCACTGGTCACACAGGTGACGGAACGTTGTCTGTGATCTGCCTAAGGGGGCATTGTGACATTATAACTCTGCACTGGTCACCCAGGAGAAAGACCCTTTCCTGTGATCTGCCTATGGGTGCATTGTGACATGATAACTCTGCACTGGTGACCCAGGTGACAGACCCTTGTCTGCGATCTGCCTAAGGGGCCATTGTGACATCATAACTCTGCACTGGTCACCCAGGTGACAGAACCTTGTCTGTGATCTGCCTAAGGGGGCATTGTGACATCATAATTGTGCACTGGTCACCCTGGTCACAGACCCTTGTTTTTGATCTGCCTAAGTGGGCATTGTGACATCATACCTCTGCACTGGTCACCCAGGTGACATGCCCTTGTCTGTGATCTGCGCAATGTGGCATTCTGACATCATAACTTTGCTCTGGTCACCATGGTGACAGACCCTTGTCTGTTATCTGGCTAAGGGGGCATTGTGATATCATAACTCTGCACTGGTCAACCAGGTGACAGACCAATGTCTGTGATCGGCTTAAGGGGGCATTGTTGCATCAGAACTCTGTACTGGTCACCGTGGTGACAGACCATTTTCTGTGATCTCCCTGAGGGGGCATTGTGACATCATAACTGTGCACTTGTCACCCAGTTGATGGACCATTGTCTGTGATCTGCCTTAGGGGCCATTGTGACATCATAACACGGCACTTGTCACCCAGGTGACAAAACCTTGTCTGTGATCTGCCTAAGGGGGCATTGGGACATCATAATTGTGCACTGGTCACCCAGGTCACAGACCCTTGTCTTTGATCTGCCTAAGTGGGCATTGTGACATCATAACTCTGCACTGGTCACCCAGGTGACAGACCCTTGTCTGTGATCTGCCTAAGGTGACACTGTGACATCATAACTCTGCACTGGAAACGCAGGTGACAGACCCTTTTCTGTGATCTCCCTAAGGGGGCATTGTGACTTCATAACTCTGCGCGGGTCTCCCAGGTGTCAGGTCATTGACTGCGATCTGCCAAAGGGGGCATTTTGACATGATAACTCTGCACTGGTCACTCAGGTGACAGACCCTTGTCTGTGATCTGCCTAAGGTGGCATTGTGACATCATTACTCTGCATTGGACACCGAGGTGACAGTCCCTTGTCTGTAATCTGCCTCAGGGGGTATTGTGAAAACATAACCATGCACTAGTCACCCATATTACAGGTCTATGTCTGTGATGTGCCTAAGGGGGCATTGTGACTTCATAACTCTGCACTGGGCACCCAGGTGACAGGCCCTTGTCTGTGATCTGCCTAAGGGGGCATTGTGACATCATAACTATGCACTGGGCACCCAGGTGACAGGCCCTTGACTGCGATAGGCCTAAGGGTGCATTATGACATCAGAATTCTCCAATGGTCACCCAGGTGACAGGCCCTTGTCTGTTTTCTGCCTAAGGGCGCATTGTGGCATCATAACTCTGCACTGGTCACCCAGGTGACAGGCCCTTGTCTGCGATCTGCCTAAGGGGGCATTTTGCCATCATAAGTCTGCACTAGTCACCCAGGTGACAGGTCCTTTTCTGATCTGCCTAAGGGACATTGTGACATCATAACGTTGCATTGGGCACCCAGGTGACAGGCCCTTGTCTGTGATCTGCATAGGGGGGCATTGTGACATCATAACTCTCTACTGGGCACTCAGATGAGAGGCCCTTATCTGTGATTTCCCTAAGAGGGTATTGTGACATCATTATTCTGCCCTGGTCACCCAGGTGACAGGCCACTGTCTGTGATCTGCCTAAGGGGGCATTGTGACATCATAACTCTGCACTGGTCACCCTGCTGACATGTTTTTGTCTGTGATCTGCCTAAGGGGGCATTCTGACATCATAACCATGCACCGGTCACACAGATGACAGGCCCTTGTGTGTGGTCTGCCAAAGGGGGCGTTGTGATATCATAAGTCTGAACTGGGCACCCAGGTGAGAGGCCCTTCTCTGTGATCTGCCTAAGGTGGTATTGTGACATCATAATTTTGCACTGGTCTCCCAGGTGTCAGGCCACTGTCTGTGATCTGCCTAAGGGGGCGTAGTGACATCATAACTCTGCACTGGTCACCGAGGAGACAGACCCTTGTCTGTGATCTGCCTAAGGGGGCATTTTGATATCAAAATTCTGCACTGGTCACCCAGGTGACAGACCCTTTCCTGTGATCTGCCTTAGGGGGCATTGTGACACAATAACTCTGCACTGGTCACCCAGGTGACAGACCCTTGTATCTGATCTTTCTAAGTGGGCATTGTGACATCATAACTTTGCTCTGCTCACCCTGGTGACAGACCCTTTTCTGTTAAATGCCTAAGGGGTCATTGTGACATCATAACCCTGCAGTGGTCACCCAGGTGAAAGTCCCTTGTCTGTGAACTGCCTCAAGGGTCATTGTGACATCATAACTCGGCACTTGTCACCCAGGTGACATACAATTTTCTGTGATCTGCCTAAGGGGTCATTGTAACATCATAAATCTGAACTGGTCACCCAGGTGACAGACCCTTGTCTGTGATCTGCCTAAGGGGGCATTGTGACATCATAACAGAGCACTGGTCACACAGGTGACGGAACGTTGTCTGTGATCTGCCTAAGGGGGCATTGTGACATTATAACTCTGCACTGGTCACCCAGGAGAAAGACCCTTTCCTGTGATCTGCCTATGGGTGCATTGTGACATGATAACTCTGCACTGGTGACCCAGGTGACAGACCCTTGTCTGCGATCTGCCTAAGGGGCCATTGTGACATCATAACTCTGCACTGGTCACCCAGGTGACAGAACCTTGTCTGTGATCTGCCTAAGGGGGCATTGTGACATCATAATTGTGCACTGGTCACCCTGGTCACAGACCCTTGTTTTTGATCTGCCTAAGTGGGCATTGTGACATCATACCTCTGCACTGGTCACCCAGGTGACATGCCCTTGTCTGTGATCTGCGCAATGTGGCATTCTGACATCATAACTTTGCTCTGGTCACCATGGTGACAGACCCTTGTCTGTTATCTGGCTAAGGGGGCATTGTGATATCATAACTCTGCACTGGTCAACCAGGTGACAGACCAATGTCTGTGATCGGCTTAAGGGGGCATTGTTGCATCAGAACTCTGTACTGGTCACCGTGGTGACAGACCATTTTCTGTGATCTCCCTGAGGGGGCATTGTGACATCATAACTGTGCACTTGTCACCCAGTTGATGGACCATTGTCTGTGATCTGCCTTAGGGGCCATTGTGACATCATAACACGGCACTTGTCACCCAGGTGACAAAACCTTGTCTGTGATCTGCCTAAGGGGGCATTGGGACATCATAATTGTGCACTGGTCACCCAGGTCACAGACCCTTGTCTTTGATCTGCCTAAGTGGGCATTGTGACATCATAACTCTGCACTGGTCACCCAGGTGACAGACCCTTGTCTGTGATCTGCCTAAGGTGACACTGTGACATCATAACTCTGCACTGGAAACGCAGGTGACAGACCCTTTTCTGTGATCTCCCTAAGGGGGCATTGTGACTTCATAACTCTGCGCGGGTCTCCCAGGTGTCAGGTCATTGACTGCGATCTGCCAAAGGGGGCATTTTGACATGATAACTCTGCACTGGTCACTCAGGTGACAGACCCTTGTCTGTGATCTGCCTAAGGTGGCATTGTGACATCATTACTCTGCATTGGACACCGAGGTGACAGTCCCTTGTCTGTAATCTGCCTCAGGGGGTATTGTGAAAACATAACCATGCACTAGTCACCCATATTACAGGTCTATGTCTGTGATGTGCCTAAGGGGGCATTGTGACTTCATAACTCTGCACTGGGCACCCAGGTGACAGGCCCTTGTCTGTGATCTGCCTAAGGGGGCATTGTGACATCATAACTATGCACTGGGCACCCAGGTGACAGGCCCTTGACTGCGATAGGCCTAAGGGTGCATTATGACATCAGAATTCTCCAATGGTCACCCAGGTGACAGGCCCTTGTCTGTTTTCTGCCTAAGGGCGCATTGTGGCATCATAACTCTGCACTGGTCACCCAGGTGACAGGCCCTTGTCTGCGATCTGCCTAAGGGGGCATTTTGCCATCATAAGTCTGCACTAGTCACCCAGGTGACAGGTCCTTTTCTGATCTGCCTAAGGGACATTGTGACATCATAACGTTGCATTGGGCACCCAGGTGACAGGCCCTTGTCTGTGATCTGCATAGGGGGGCATTGTGACATCATAACTCTCTACTGGGCACTCAGATGAGAGGCCCTTATCTGTGATTTCCCTAAGAGGGTATTGTGACATCATTATTCTGCCCTGGTCACCCAGGTGACAGGCCACTGTCTGTGATCTGCCTAAGGGGGCATTGTGACATCATAACTCTGCACTGGTCACCCTGCTGACATGTTTTTGTCTGTGATCTGCCTAAGGGGGCATTCTGACATCATAACCATGCACCGGTCACACAGATGACAGGCCCTTGTGTGTGGTCTGCCAAAGGGGGCGTTGTGATATCATAAGTCTGAACTGGGCACCCAGGTGAGAGGCCCTTCTCTGTGATCTGCCTAAGGTGGTATTGTGACATCATAATTTTGCACTGGTCTCCCAGGTGTCAGGCCACTGTCTGTGATCTGCCTAAGGGGGCGTAGTGACATCATAACTCTGCACTGGTCACCGAGGAGACAGACCCTTGTCTGTGATCTGCCTAAGGGGGCATTTTGATATCAAAATTCTGCACTGGTCACCCAGGTGACAGACCCTTTCCTGTGATCTG
The DNA here is from genome assembly GCF_029289425.2 of Pan paniscus. Taxonomy (NCBI): domain Eukaryota; kingdom Metazoa; phylum Chordata; class Mammalia; order Primates; family Hominidae; genus Pan; species Pan paniscus. Next base: position 1,018,950 of record NC_073264.2, on the reverse strand, counting down.
CCTTAGGGGGCATTGTGACACAATAACTCTGCACTGGTCACCCAGGTGACAGACCCTTGTATCTGATCTTTCTAAGTGGGCATTGTGACATCATAACTTTGCTCTGCTCACCCTGGTGACAGACCCTTTTCTGTTAAATGCCTAAGGGGTCATTGTGACATCATAACCCTGCAGTGGTCACCCAGGTGAAAGTCCCTTGTCTGTGAACTGCCTCAAGGGTCATTGTGACATCATAACTCGGCACTTGTCACCCAGGTGACATACAATTTTCTGTGATCTGCCTAAGGGGTCATTGTAACATCATAAATCTGAACTGGTCACCCAGGTGACAGACCCTTGTCTGTGATCTGCCTAAGGGGGCATTGTGACATCATAACAGAGCACTGGTCACACAGGTGACGGAACGTTGTCTGTGATCTGCCTAAGGGGGCATTGTGACATTATAACTCTGCACTGGTCACCCAGGAGAAAGACCCTTTCCTGTGATCTGCCTATGGGTGCATTGTGACATGATAACTCTGCACTGGTGACCCAGGTGACAGACCCTTGTCTGCGATCTGCCTAAGGGGCCATTGTGACATCATAACTCTGCACTGGTCACCCAGGTGACAGAACCTTGTCTGTGATCTGCCTAAGGGGGCATTGTGACATCATAATTGTGCACTGGTCACCCTGGTCACAGACCCTTGTTTTTGATCTGCCTAAGTGGGCATTGTGACATCATACCTCTGCACTGGTCACCCAGGTGACATGCCCTTGTCTGTGATCTGCGCAATGTGGCATTCTGACATCATAACTTTGCTCTGGTCACCATGGTGACAGACCCTTGTCTGTTATCTGGCTAAGGGGGCATTGTGATATCATAACTCTGCACTGGTCAACCAGGTGACAGACCAATGTCTGTGATCGGCTTAAGGGGGCATTGTTGCATCAGAACTCTGTACTGGTCACCGTGGTGACAGACCATTTTCTGTGATCTCCCTGAGGGGGCATTGTGACATCATAACTGTGCACTTGTCACCCAGTTGATGGACCATTGTCTGTGATCTGCCTTAGGGGCCATTGTGACATCATAACACGGCACTTGTCACCCAGGTGACAAAACCTTGTCTGTGATCTGCCTAAGGGGGCATTGGGACATCATAATTGTGCACTGGTCACCCAGGTCACAGACCCTTGTCTTTGATCTGCCTAAGTGGGCATTGTGACATCATAACTCTGCACTGGTCACCCAGGTGACAGACCCTTGTCTGTGATCTGCCTAAGGTGACACTGTGACATCATAACTCTGCACTGGAAACGCAGGTGACAGACCCTTTTCTGTGATCTCCCTAAGGGGGCATTGTGACTTCATAACTCTGCGCGGGTCTCCCAGGTGTCAGGTCATTGACTGCGATCTGCCAAAGGGGGCATTTTGACATGATAACTCTGCACTGGTCACTCAGGTGACAGACCCTTGTCTGTGATCTGCCTAAGGTGGCATTGTGACATCATTACTCTGCATTGGACACCGAGGTGACAGTCCCTTGTCTGTAATCTGCCTCAGGGGGTATTGTGAAAACATAACCATGCACTAGTCACCCATATTACAGGTCTATGTCTGTGATGTGCCTAAGGGGGCATTGTGACTTCATAACTCTGCACTGGGCACCCAGGTGACAGGCCCTTGTCTGTGATCTGCCTAAGGGGGCATTGTGACATCATAACTATGCACTGGGCACCCAGGTGACAGGCCCTTGACTGCGATAGGCCTAAGGGTGCATTATGACATCAGAATTCTCCAATGGTCACCCAGGTGACAGGCCCTTGTCTGTTTTCTGCCTAAGGGCGCATTGTGGCATCATAACTCTGCACTGGTCACCCAGGTGACAGGCCCTTGTCTGCGATCTGCCTAAGGGGGCATTTTGCCATCATAAGTCTGCACTAGTCACCCAGGTGACAGGTCCTTTTCTGATCTGCCTAAGGGACATTGTGACATCATAACGTTGCATTGGGCACCCAGGTGACAGGCCCTTGTCTGTGATCTGCATAGGGGGGCATTGTGACATCATAACTCTCTACTGGGCACTCAGATGAGAGGCCCTTATCTGTGATTTCCCTAAGAGGGTATTGTGACATCATTATTCTGCCCTGGTCACCCAGGTGACAGGCCACTGTCTGTGATCTGCCTAAGGGGGCATTGTGACATCATAACTCTGCACTGGTCACCCTGCTGACATGTTTTTGTCTGTGATCTGCCTAAGGGGGCATTCTGACATCATAACCATGCACCGGTCACACAGATGACAGGCCCTTGTGTGTGGTCTGCCAAAGGGGGCGTTGTGATATCATAAGTCTGAACTGGGCACCCAGGTGAGAGGCCCTTCTCTGTGATCTGCCTAAGGTGGTATTGTGACATCATAATTTTGCACTGGTCTCCCAGGTGTCAGGCCACTGTCTGTGATCTGCCTAAGGGGGCGTAGTGACATCATAACTCTGCACTGGTCACCGAGGAGACAGACCCTTGTCTGTGATCTGCCTAAGGGGGCATTTTGATATCAAAATTCTGCACTGGTCACCCAGGTGACAGACCCTTTCCTGTGATCTGCCTTAGGGGGCATTGTGACACAATAACTCTGCACTGGTCACCCAGGTGACAGACCCTTGTATCTGATCTTTCTAAGTGGGCATTGTGACATCATAACTTTGCTCTGCTCACCCTGGTGACAGACCCTTTTCTGTTAAATGCCTAAGGGGTCATTGTGACATCATAACCCTGCAGTGGTCACCCAGGTGAAAGTCCCTTGTCTGTGAACTGCCTCAAGGGTCATTGTGACATCATAACTCGGCACTTGTCACCCAGGTGACATACAATTTTCTGTGATCTGCCTAAGGGGTCATTGTAACATCATAAATCTGAACTGGTCACCCAGGTGACAGACCCTTGTCTGTGATCTGCCTAAGGGGGCATTGTGACATCATAACAGAGCACTGGTCACACAGGTGACGGAACGTTGTCTGTGATCTGCCTAAGGGGGCATTGTGACATTATAACTCTGCACTGGTCACCCAGGAGAAAGACCCTTTCCTGTGATCTGCCTATGGGTGCATTGTGACATGATAACTCTGCACTGGTGACCCAGGTGACAGACCCTTGTCTGCGATCTGCCTAAGGGGCCATTGTGACATCATAACTCTGCACTGGTCACCCAGGTGACAGAACCTTGTCTGTGATCTGCCTAAGGGGGCATTGTGACATCATAATTGTGCACTGGTCACCCTGGTCACAGACCCTTGTTTTTGATCTGCCTAAGTGGGCATTGTGACATCATACCTCTGCACTGGTCACCCAGGTGACATGCCCTTGTCTGTGATCTGCGCAATGTGGCATTCTGACATCATAACTTTGCTCTGGTCACCATGGTGACAGACCCTTGTCTGTTATCTGGCTAAGGGGGCATTGTGATATCATAACTCTGCACTGGTCAACCAGGTGACAGACCAATGTCTGTGATCGGCTTAAGGGGGCATTGTTGCATCAGAACTCTGTACTGGTCACCGTGGTGACAGACCATTTTCTGTGATCTCCCTGAGGGGGCATTGTGACATCATAACTGTGCACTTGTCACCCAGTTGATGGACCATTGTCTGTGATCTGCCTTAGGGGCCATTGTGACATCATAACACGGCACTTGTCACCCAGGTGACAAAACCTTGTCTGTGATCTGCCTAAGGGGGCATTGGGACATCATAATTGTGCACTGGTCACCCAGGTCACAGACCCTTGTCTTTGATCTGCCTAAGTGGGCATTGTGACATCATAACTCTGCACTGGTCACCCAGGTGACAGACCCTTGTCTGTGATCTGCCTAAGGTGACACTGTGACATCATAACTCTGCACTGGAAACGCAGGTGACAGACCCTTTTCTGTGATCTCCCTAAGGGGGCATTGTGACTTCATAACTCTGCGCGGGTCTCCCAGGTGTCAGGTCATTGACTGCGATCTGCCAAAGGGGGCATTTTGACATGATAACTCTGCACTGGTCACTCAGGTGACAGACCCTTGTCTGTGATCTGCCTAAGGTGGCATTGTGACATCATTACTCTGCATTGGACACCGAGGTGACAGTCCCTTGTCTGTAATCTGCCTCAGGGGGTATTGTGAAAACATAACCATGCACTAGTCACCCATATTACAGGTCTATGTCTGTGATGTGCCTAAGGGGGCATTGTGACTTCATAACTCTGCACTGGGCACCCAGGTGACAGGCCCTTGTCTGTGATCTGCCTAAGGGGGCATTGTGACATCATAACTATGCACTGGGCACCCAGGTGACAGGCCCTTGACTGCGATAGGCCTAAGGGTGCATTATGACATCAGAATTCTCCAATGGTCACCCAGGTGACAGGCCCTTGTCTGTTTTCTGCCTAAGGGCGCATTGTGGCATCATAACTCTGCACTGGTCACCCAGGTGACAGGCCCTTGTCTGCGATCTGCCTAAGGGGGCATTTTGCCATCATAAGTCTGCACTAGTCACCCAGGTGACAGGTCCTTTTCTGATCTGCCTAAGGGACATTGTGACATCATAACGTTGCATTGGGCACCCAGGTGACAGGCCCTTGTCTGTGATCTGCATAGGGGGGCATTGTGACATCATAACTCTCTACTGGGCACTCAGATGAGAGGCCCTTATCTGTGATTTCCCTAAGAGGGTATTGTGACATCATTATTCTGCCCTGGTCACCCAGGTGACAGGCCACTGTCTGTGATCTGCCTAAGGGGGCATTGTGACATCATAACTCTGCACTGGTCACCCTGCTGACATGTTTTTGTCTGTGATCTGCCTAAGGGGGCATTCTGACATCATAACCATGCACCGGTCACACAGATGACAGGCCCTTGTGTGTGGTCTGCCAAAGGGGGCGTTGTGATATCATAAGTCTGAACTGGGCACCCAGGTGAGAGGCCCTTCTCTGTGATCTGCCTAAGGTGGTATTGTGACATCATAATTTTGCACTGGTCTCCCAGGTGTCAGGCCACTGTCTGTGATCTGCCTAAGGGGGCGTAGTGACATCATAACTCTGCACTGGTCACCGAGGAGACAGACCCTTGTCTGTGATCTGCCTAAGGGGGCATTTTGATATCAAAATTCTGCACTGGTCACCCAGGTGACAGACCCTTTCCTGTGATCTGCCTTAGGGGGCATTGTGACACAATAACTCTGCACTGGTCACCCAGGTGACAGACCCTTGTATCTGATCTTTCTAAGTGGGCATTGTGACATCATAACTTTGCTCTGCTCACCCTGGTGACAGACCCTTTTCTGTTAAATGCCTAAGGGGTCATTGTGACATCATAACCCTGCAGTGGTCACCCAGGTGAAAGTCCCTTGTCTGTGAACTGCCTCAAGGGTCATTGTGACATCATAACTCGGCACTTGTCACCCAGGTGACATACAATTTTCTGTGATCTGCCTAAGGGGTCATTGTAACATCATAAATCTGAACTGGTCACCCAGGTGACAGACCCTTGTCTGTGATCTGCCTAAGGGGGCATTGTGACATCATAACAGAGCACTGGTCACACAGGTGACGGAACGTTGTCTGTGATCTGCCTAAGGGGGCATTGTGACATTATAACTCTGCACTGGTCACCCAGGAGAAAGACCCTTTCCTGTGATCTGCCTATGGGTGCATTGTGACATGATAACTCTGCACTGGTGACCCAGGTGACAGACCCTTGTCTGCGATCTGCCTAAGGGGCCATTGTGACATCATAACTCTGCACTGGTCACCCAGGTGACAGAACCTTGTCTGTGATCTGCCTAAGGGGGCATTGTGACATCATAATTGTGCACTGGTCACCCTGGTCACAGACCCTTGTTTTTGATCTGCCTAAGTGGGCATTGTGACATCATACCTCTGCACTGGTCACCCAGGTGACATGCCCTTGTCTGTGATCTGCGCAATGTGGCATTCTGACATCATAACTTTGCTCTGGTCACCATGGTGACAGACCCTTGTCTGTTATCTGGCTAAGGGGGCATTGTGATATCATAACTCTGCACTGGTCAACCAGGTGACAGACCAATGTCTGTGATCGGCTTAAGGGGGCATTGTTGCATCAGAACTCTGTACTGGTCACCGTGGTGACAGACCATTTTCTGTGATCTCCCTGAGGGGGCATTGTGACATCATAACTGTGCACTTGTCACCCAGTTGATGGACCATTGTCTGTGATCTGCCTTAGGGGCCATTGTGACATCATAACACGGCACTTGTCACCCAGGTGACAAAACCTTGTCTGTGATCTGCCTAAGGGGGCATTGGGACATCATAATTGTGCACTGGTCACCCAGGTCACAGACCCTTGTCTTTGATCTGCCTAAGTGGGCATTGTGACATCATAACTCTGCACTGGTCACCCAGGTGACAGACCCTTGTCTGTGATCTGCCTAAGGTGACACTGTGACATCATAACTCTGCACTGGAAACGCAGGTGACAGACCCTTTTCTGTGATCTCCCTAAGGGGGCATTGTGACTTCATAACTCTGCGCGGGTCTCCCAGGTGTCAGGTCATTGACTGCGATCTGCCAAAGGGGGCATTTTGACATGATAACTCTGCACTGGTCACTCAGGTGACAGACCCTTGTCTGTGATCTGCCTAAGGTGGCATTGTGACATCATTACTCTGCATTGGACACCGAGGTGACAGTCCCTTGTCTGTAATCTGCCTCAGGGGGTATTGTGAAAACATAACCATGCACTAGTCACCCATATTACAGGTCTATGTCTGTGATGTGCCTAAGGGGGCATTGTGACTTCATAACTCTGCACTGGGCACCCAGGTGACAGGCCCTTGTCTGTGATCTGCCTAAGGGGGCATTGTGACATCATAACTATGCACTGGGCACCCAGGTGACAGGCCCTTGACTGCGATAGGCCTAAGGGTGCATTATGACATCAGAATTCTCCAATGGTCACCCAGGTGACAGGCCCTTGTCTGTTTTCTGCCTAAGGGCGCATTGTGGCATCATAACTCTGCACTGGTCACCCAGGTGACAGGCCCTTGTCTGCGATCTGCCTAAGGGGGCATTTTGCCATCATAAGTCTGCACTAGTCACCCAGGTGACAGGTCCTTTTCTGATCTGCCTAAGGGACATTGTGACATCATAACGTTGCATTGGGCACCCAGGTGACAGGCCCTTGTCTGTGATCTGCATAGGGGGGCATTGTGACATCATAACTCTCTACTGGGCACTCAGATGAGAGGCCCTTATCTGTGATTTCCCTAAGAGGGTATTGTGACATCATTATTCTGCCCTGGTCACCCAGGTGACAGGCCACTGTCTGTGATCTGCCTAAGGGGGCATTGTGACATCATAACTCTGCACTGGTCACCCTGCTGACATGTTTTTGTCTGTGATCTGCCTAAGGGGGCATTCTGACATCATAACCATGCACCGGTCACACAGATGACAGGCCCTTGTGTGTGGTCTGCCAAAGGGGGCGTTGTGATATCATAAGTCTGAACTGGGCACCCAGGTGAGAGGCCCTTCTCTGTGATCTGCCTAAGGTGGTATTGTGACATCATAATTTTGCACTGGTCTCCCAGGTGTCAGGCCACTGTCTGTGATCTGCCTAAGGGGGCGTAGTGACATCATAACTCTGCACTGGTCACCGAGGAGACAGACCCTTGTCTGTGATCTGCCTAAGGGGGCATTTTGATATCAAAATTCTGCACTGGTCACCCAGGTGACAGACCCTTTCCTGTGATCTGCCTTAGGGGGCATTGTGACACAATAACTCTGCACTGGTCACCCAGGTGACAGACCCTTGTATCTGATCTTTCTAAGTGGGCATTGTGACATCATAACTTTGCTCTGCTCACCCTGGTGACAGACCCTTTTCTGTTAAATGCCTAAGGGGTCATTGTGACATCATAACCCTGCAGTGGTCACCCAGGTGAAAGTCCCTTGTCTGTGAACTGCCTCAAGGGTCATTGTGACATCATAACTCGGCACTTGTCACCCAGGTGACATACAATTTTCTGTGATCTGCCTAAGGGGTCATTGTAACATCATAAATCTGAACTGGTCACCCAGGTGACAGACCCTTGTCTGTGATCTGCCTAAGGGGGCATTGTGACATCATAACAGAGCACTGGTCACACAGGTGACGGAACGTTGTCTGTGATCTGCCTAAGGGGGCATTGTGACATTATAACTCTGCACTGGTCACCCAGGAGAAAGACCCTTTCCTGTGATCTGCCTATGGGTGCATTGTGACATGATAACTCTGCACTGGTGACCCAGGTGACAGACCCTTGTCTGCGATCTGCCTAAGGGGCCATTGTGACATCATAACTCTGCACTGGTCACCCAGGTGACAGAACCTTGTCTGTGATCTGCCTAAGGGGGCATTGTGACATCATAATTGTGCACTGGTCACCCTGGTCACAGACCCTTGTTTTTGATCTGCCTAAGTGGGCATTGTGACATCATACCTCTGCACTGGTCACCCAGGTGACATGCCCTTGTCTGTGATCTGCGCAATGTGGCATTCTGACATCATAACTTTGCTCTGGTCACCATGGTGACAGACCCTTGTCTGTTATCTGGCTAAGGGGGCATTGTGATATCATAACTCTGCACTGGTCAACCAGGTGACAGACCAATGTCTGTGATCGGCTTAAGGGGGCATTGTTGCATCAGAACTCTGTACTGGTCACCGTGGTGACAGACCATTTTCTGTGATCTCCCTGAGGGGGCATTGTGACATCATAACTGTGCACTTGTCACCCAGTTGATGGACCATTGTCTGTGATCTGCCTTAGGGGCCATTGTGACATCATAACACGGCACTTGTCACCCAGGTGACAAAACCTTGTCTGTGATCTGCCTAAGGGGGCATTGGGACATCATAATTGTGCACTGGTCACCCAGGTCACAGACCCTTGTCTTTGATCTGCCTAAGTGGGCATTGTGACATCATAACTCTGCACTGGTCACCCAGGTGACAGACCCTTGTCTGTGATCTGCCTAAGGTGACACTGTGACATCATAACTCTGCACTGGAAACGCAGGTGACAGACCCTTTTCTGTGATCTCCCTAAGGGGGCATTGTGACTTCATAACTCTGCGCGGGTCTCCCAGGTGTCAGGTCATTGACTGCGATCTGCCAAAGGGGGCATTTTGACATGATAACTCTGCACTGGTCACTCAGGTGACAGACCCTTGTCTGTGATCTGCCTAAGGTGGCATTGTGACATCATTACTCTGCATTGGACACCGAGGTGACAGTCCCTTGTCTGTAATCTGCCTCAGGGGGTATTGTGAAAACATAACCATGCACTAGTCACCCATATTACAGGTCTATGTCTGTGATGTGCCTAAGGGGGCATTGTGACTTCATAACTCTGCACTGGGCACCCAGGTGACAGGCCCTTGTCTGTGATCTGCCTAAGGGGGCATTGTGACATCATAACTATGCACTGGGCACCCAGGTGACAGGCCCTTGACTGCGATAGGCCTAAGGGTGCATTATGACATCAGAATTCTCCAATGGTCACCCAGGTGACAGGCCCTTGTCTGTTTTCTGCCTAAGGGCGCATTGTGGCATCATAACTCTGCACTGGTCACCCAGGTGACAGGCCCTTGTCTGCGATCTGCCTAAGGGGGCATTTTGCCATCATAAGTCTGCACTAGTCACCCAGGTGACAGGTCCTTTTCTGATCTGCCTAAGGGACATTGTGACATCATAACGTTGCATTGGGCACCCAGGTGACAGGCCCTTGTCTGTGATCTGCATAGGGGGGCATTGTGACATCATAACTCTCTACTGGGCACTCAGATGAGAGGCCCTTATCTGTGATTTCCCTAAGAGGGTATTGTGACATCATTATTCTGCCCTGGTCACCCAGGTGACAGGCCACTGTCTGTGATCTGCCTAAGGGGGCATTGTGACATCATAACTCTGCACTGGTCACCCTGCTGACATGTTTTTGTCTGTGATCTGCCTAAGGGGGCATTCTGACATCATAACCATGCACCGGTCACACAGATGACAGGCCCTTGTGTGTGGTCTGCCAAAGGGGGCGTTGTGATATCATAAGTCTGAACTGGGCACCCAGGTGAGAGGCCCTTCTCTGTGATCTGCCTAAGGTGGTATTATGACATCATAATTTTGCACTGGTCTCCCAGGTGTCAGGCCACTGTCTGTGATCTGCCTAAGGGGGCGTAGTGACATCATAACTCTGCACTGGTCACCGAGGAGACAGACCCTTGTCTGTGATCTGCCTAAGGGGGCATTTTGATATCAAAATTCTGCACTGGTCACCCAGGTGACAGACCCTTTCCTGTGATCTGCCTTAGGGGGCATTGTGACACAATAACTCTGCACTGGTCACCCAGGTGACAGACCCTTGTATCTGATCTTTCTAAGTGGGCATTGTGACATCATAACTTTGCTCTGCTCACCCTGGTGACAGACCCTTTTCTGTTAAATGCCTAAGGGGTCATTGTGACATCATAACCCTGCAGTGGTCACCCAGGTGAAAGTCCCTTGTCTGTGAACTGCCTCAAGGGTCATTGTGACATCATAACTCGGCACTTGTCACCCAGGTGACATACAATTTTCTGTGATCTGCCTAAGGGGTCATTGTAACATCATAAATCTGAACTGGTCACCCAGGTGACAGACCCTTGTCTGTGATCTGCCTAAGGGGGCATTGTGACATCATAACAGAGCACTGGTCACACAGGTGACGGAACGTTGTCTGTGATCTGCCTAAGGGGGCATTGTGACATTATAACTCTGCACTGGTCACCCAGGAGAAAGACCCTTTCCTGTGATCTGCCTATGGGTGCATTGTGACATGATAACTCTGCACTGGTGACCCAGGTGACAGACCCTTGTCTGCGATCTGCCTAAGGGGCCATTGTGACATCATAACTCTGCACTGGTCACCCAGGTGACAGAACCTTGTCTGTGATCTGCCTAAGGGGGCATTGTGACATCATAATTGTGCACTGGTCACCCTGGTCACAGACCCTTGTTTTTGATCTGCCTAAGTGGGCATTGTGACATCATACCTCTGCACTGGTCACCCAGGTGACATGCCCTTGTCTGTGATCTGCGCAATGTGGCATTCTGACATCATAACTTTGCTCTGGTCACCATGGTGACAGACCCTTGTCTGTTATCTGGCTAAGGGGGCATTGTGATATCATAACTCTGCACTGGTCAACCAGGTGACAGACCAATGTCTGTGATCGGCTTAAGGGGGCATTGTTGCATCAGAACTCTGTACTGGTCACCGTGGTGACAGACCATTTTCTGTGATCTCCCTGAGGGGGCATTGTGACATCATAACTGTGCACTTGTCACCCAGTTGATGGACCATTGTCTGTGATCTGCCTTAGGGGCCATTGTGACATCATAACACGGCACTTGTCACCCAGGTGACAAAACCTTGTCTGTGATCTGCCTAAGGGGGCATTGGGACATCATAATTGTGCACTGGTCACCCAGGTCACAGACCCTTGTCTTTGATCTGCCTAAGTGGGCATTGTGACATCATAACTCTGCACTGGTCACCCAGGTGACAGACCCTTGTCTGTGATCTGCCTAAGGTGACACTGTGACATCATAACTCTGCACTGGAAACGCAGGTGACAGACCCTTTTCTGTGATCTCCCTAAGGGGGCATTGTGACTTCATAACTCTGCGCGGGTCTCCCAGGTGTCAGGTCATTGACTGCGATCTGCCAAAGGGGGCATTTTGACATGATAACTCTGCACTGGTCACTCAGGTGACAGACCCTTGTCTGTGATCTGCCTAAGGTGGCATTGTGACATCATTACTCTGCATTGGACACCGAGGTGACAGTCCCTTGTCTGTAATCTGCCTCAGGGGGTATTGTGAAAACATAACCATGCACTAGTCACCCATATTACAGGTCTATGTCTGTGATGTGCCTAAGGGGGCATTGTGACTTCATAACTCTGCACTGGGCACCCAGGTGACAGGCCCTTGTCTGTGATCTGCCTAAGGGGGCATTGTGACATCATAACTATGCACTGGGCACCCAGGTGACAGGCCCTTGACTGCGATAGGCCTAAGGGTGCATTATGACATCAGAATTCTCCAATGGTCACCCAGGTGACAGGCCCTTGTCTGTTTTCTGCCTAAGGGCGCATTGTGGCATCATAACTCTGCACTGGTCACCCAGGTGACAGGCCCTTGTCTGCGATCTGCCTAAGGGGGCATTTTGCCATCATAAGTCTGCACTAGTCACCCAGGTGACAGGTCCTTTTCTGATCTGCCTAAGGGACATTGTGACATCATAACGTTGCATTGGGCACCCAGGTGACAGGCCCTTGTCTGTGATCTGCATAGGGGGGCATTGTGACATCATAACTCTCTACTGGGCACTCAGATGAGAGGCCCTTATCTGTGATTTCCCTAAGAGGGTATTGTGACATCATTATTCTGCCCTGGTCACCCAGGTGACAGGCCACTGTCTGTGATCTGCCTAAGGGGGCATTGTGACATCATAACTCTGCACTGGTCACCCTGCTGACATGTTTTTGTCTGTGATCTGCCTAAGGGGGCATTCTGACATCATAACCATGCACCGGTCACACAGATGACAGGCCCTTGTGTGTGGTCTGCCAAAGGGGGCGTTGTGATATCATAAGTCTGAACTGGGCACCCAGGTGAGAGGCCCTTCTCTGTGATCTGCCTAAGGTGGTATTGTGACATCATAATTTTGCACTGGTCTCCCAGGTGTCAGGCCACTGTCTGTGATCTGCCTAAGGGGGCGTAGTGACATCATAACTCTGCACTGGTCACCGAGGAGACAGACCCTTGTCTGTGATCTGCCTAAGGGGGCATTTTGATATCAAAATTCTGCACTGGTCACCCAGGTGACAGACCCTTTCCTGTGATCTGCCTTAGGGGGCATTGTGACACAATAACTCTGCACTGGTCACCCAGGTGACAGACCCTTGTATCTGATCTTTCTAAGTGGGCATTGTGACATCATAACTTTGCTCTGCTCACCCTGGTGACAGACCCTTTTCTGTTAAATGCCTAAGGGGTCATTGTGACATCATAACCCTGCAGTGGTCACCCAGGTGAAAGTCCCTTGTCTGTGAACTGCCTCAAGGGTCATTGTGACATCATAACTCGGCACTTGTCACCCAGGTGACATACAATTTTCTGTGATCTGCCTAAGGGGTCATTGTAACATCATAAATCTGAACTGGTCACCCAGGTGACAGACCCTTGTCTGTGATCTGCCTAAGGGGGCATTGTGACATCATAACAGAGCACTGGTCACACAGGTGACGGAACGTTGTCTGTGATCTGCCTAAGGGGGCATTGTGACATTATAACTCTGCACTGGTCACCCAGGAGAAAGACCCTTTCCTGTGATCTGCCTATGGGTGCATTGTGACATGATAACTCTGCACTGGTGACCCAGGTGACAGACCCTTGTCTGCGATCTGCCTAAGGGGCCATTGTGACATCATAACTCTGCACTGGTCACCCAGGTGACAGAACCTTGTCTGTGATCTGCCTAAGGGGGCATTGTGACATCATAATTGTGCACTGGTCACCCTGGTCACAGACCCTTGTTTTTGATCTGCCTAAGTGGGCATTGTGACATCATACCTCTGCACTGGTCACCCAGGTGACATGCCCTTGTCTGTGATCTGCGCAATGTGGCATTCTGACATCATAACTTTGCTCTGGTCACCATGGTGACAGACCCTTGTCTGTTATCTGGCTAAGGGGGCATTGTGATATCATAACTCTGCACTGGTCAACCAGGTGACAGACCAATGTCTGTGATCGGCTTAAGGGGGCATTGTTGCATCAGAACTCTGTACTGGTCACCGTGGTGACAGACCATTTTCTGTGATCTCCCTGAGGGGGCATTGTGACATCATAACTGTGCACTTGTCACCCAGTTGATGGACCATTGTCTGTGATCTGCCTTAGGGGCCATTGTGACATCATAACACGGCACTTGTCACCCAGGTGACAAAACCTTGTCTGTGATCTGCCTAAGGGGGCATTGGGACATCATAATTGTGCACTGGTCACCCAGGTCACAGACCCTTGTCTTTGATCTGCCTAAGTGGGCATTGTGACATCATAACTCTGCACTGGTCACCCAGGTGACAGACCCTTGTCTGTGATCTGCCTAAGGTGACACTGTGACATCATAACTCTGCACTGGAAACGCAGGTGACAGACCCTTTTCTGTGATCTCCCTAAGGGGGCATTGTGACTTCATAACTCTGCGCGGGTCTCCCAGGTGTCAGGTCATTGACTGCGATCTGCCAAAGGGGGCATTTTGACATGATAACTCTGCACTGGTCACTCAGGTGACAGACCCTTGTCTGTGATCTGCCTAAGGTGGCATTGTGACATCATTACTCTGCATTGGACACCGAGGTGACAGTCCCTTGTCTGTAATCTGCCTCAGGGGGTATTGTGAAAACATAACCATGCACTAGTCACCCATATTACAGGTCTATGTCTGTGATGTGCCTAAGGGGGCATTGTGACTTCATAACTCTGCACTGGGCACCCAGGTGACAGGCCCTTGTCTGTGATCTGCCTAAGGGGGCATTGTGACATCATAACTATGCACTGGGCACCCAGGTGACAGGCCCTTGACTGCGATAGGCCTAAGGGTGCATTATGACATCAGAATTCTCCAATGGTCACCCAGGTGACAGGCCCTTGTCTGTTTTCTGCCTAAGGGCGCATTGTGGCATCATAACTCTGCACTGGTCACCCAGGTGACAGGCCCTTGTCTGCGATCTGCCTAAGGGGGCATTTTGCCATCATAAGTCTGCACTAGTCACCCAGGTGACAGGTCCTTTTCTGATCTGCCTAAGGGACATTGTGACATCATAACGTTGCATTGGGCACCCAGGTGACAGGCCCTTGTCTGTGATCTGCATAGGGGGGCATTGTGACATCATAACTCTCTACTGGGCACTCAGATGAGAGGCCCTTATCTGTGATTTCCCTAAGAGGGTATTGTGACATCATTATTCTGCCCTGGTCACCCAGGTGACAGGCCACTGTCTGTGATCTGCCTAAGGGGGCATTGTGACATCATAACTCTGCACTGGTCACCCTGCTGACATGTTTTTGTCTGTGATCTGCCTAAGGGGGCATTCTGACATCATAACCATGCACCGGTCACACAGATGACAGGCCCTTGTGTGTGGTCTGCCAAAGGGGGCGTTGTGATATCATAAGTCTGAACTGGGCACCCAGGTGAGAGGCCCTTCTCTGTGATCTGCCTAAGGTGGTATTGTGACATCATAATTTTGCACTGGTCTCCCAGGTGTCAGGCCACTGTCTGTGATCTGCCTAAGGGGGCGTAGTGACATCATAACTCTGCACTGGTCACCGAGGAGACAGACCCTTGTCTGTGATCTGCCTAAGGGGGCATTTTGATATCAAAATTCTGCACTGGTCACCCAGGTGACAGACCCTTTCCTGTGATCTGCCTTAGGGGGCATTGTGACACAATAACTCTGCACTGGTCACCCAGGTGACAGACCCTTGTATCTGATCTTTCTAAGTGGGCATTGTGACATCATAACTTTGCTCTGCTCACCCTGGTGACAGACCCTTTTCTGTTAAATGCCTAAGGGGTCATTGTGACATCATAACCCTGCAGTGGTCACCCAGGTGAAAGTCCCTTGTCTGTGAACTGCCTCAAGGGTCATTGTGACATCATAACTCGGCACTTGTCACCCAGGTGACATACAATTTTCTGTGATCTGCCTAAGGGGTCATTGTAACATCATAAATCTGAACTGGTCACCCAGGTGACAGACCCTTGTCTGTGATCTGCCTAAGGGGGCATTGTGACATCATAACAGAGCACTGGTCACACAGGTGACGGAACGTTGTCTGTGATCTGCCTAAGGGGGCATTGTGACATTATAACTCTGCACTGGTCACCCAGGAGAAAGACCCTTTCCTGTGATCTGCCTATGGGTGCATTGTGACATGATAACTCTGCACTGGTGACCCAGGTGACAGACCCTTGTCTGCGATCTGCCTAAGGGGCCATTGTGACATCATAACTCTGCACTGGTCACCCAGGTGACAGAACCTTGTCTGTGATCTGCCTAAGGGGGCATTGTGACATCATAATTGTGCACTGGTCACCCTGGTCACAGACCCTTGTTTTTGATCTGCCTAAGTGGGCATTGTGACATCATACCTCTGCACTGGTCACCCAGGTGACATGCCCTTGTCTGTGATCTGCGCAATGTGGCATTCTGACATCATAACTTTGCTCTGGTCACCATGGTGACAGACCCTTGTCTGTTATCTGGCTAAGGGGGCATTGTGATATCATAACTCTGCACTGGTCAACCAGGTGACAGACCAATGTCTGTGATCGGCTTAAGGGGGCATTGTTGCATCAGAACTCTGTACTGGTCACCGTGGTGACAGACCATTTTCTGTGATCTCCCTGAGGGGGCATTGTGACATCATAACTGTGCACTTGTCACCCAGTTGATGGACCATTGTCTGTGATCTGCCTTAGGGGCCATTGTGACATCATAACACGGCACTTGTCACCCAGGTGACAAAACCTTGTCTGTGATCTGCCTAAGGGGGCATTGGGACATCATAATTGTGCACTGGTCACCCAGGTCACAGACCCTTGTCTTTGATCTGCCTAAGTGGGCATTGTGACATCATAACTCTGCACTGGTCACCCAGGTGACAGACCCTTGTCTGTGATCTGCCTAAGGTGACACTGTGACATCATAACTCTGCACTGGAAACGCAGGTGACAGACCCTTTTCTGTGATCTCCCTAAGGGGGCATTGTGACTTCATAACTCTGCGCGGGTCTCCCAGGTGTCAGGTCATTGACTGCGATCTGCCAAAGGGGGCATTTTGACATGATAACTCTGCACTGGTCACTCAGGTGACAGACCCTTGTCTGTGATCTGCCTAAGGTGGCATTGTGACATCATTACTCTGCATTGGACACCGAGGTGACAGTCCCTTGTCTGTAATCTGCCTCAGGGGGTATTGTGAAAACATAACCATGCACTAGTCACCCATATTACAGGTCTATGTCTGTGATGTGCCTAAGGGGGCATTGTGACTTCATAACTCTGCACTGGGCACCCAGGTGACAGGCCCTTGTCTGTGATCTGCCTAAGGGGGCATTGTGACATCATAACTATGCACTGGGCACCCAGGTGACAGGCCCTTGACTGCGATAGGCCTAAGGGTGCATTATGACATCAGAATTCTCCAATGGTCACCCAGGTGACAGGCCCTTGTCTGTTTTCTGCCTAAGGGCGCATTGTGGCATCATAACTCTGCACTGGTCACCCAGGTGACAGGCCCTTGTCTGCGATCTGCCTAAGGGGGCATTTTGCCATCATAAGTCTGCACTAGTCACCCAGGTGACAGGTCCTTTTCTGATCTGCCTAAGGGACATTGTGACATCATAACGTTGCATTGGGCACCCAGGTGACAGGCCCTTGTCTGTGATCTGCATAGGGGGGCATTGTGACATCATAACTCTCTACTGGGCACTCAGATGAGAGGCCCTTATCTGTGATTTCCCTAAGAGGGTATTGTGACATCATTATTCTGCCCTGGTCACCCAGGTGACAGGCCACTGTCTGTGATCTGCCTAAGGGGGCATTGTGACATCATAACTCTGCACTGGTCACCCTGCTGACATGTTTTTGTCTGTGATCTGCCTAAGGGGGCATTCTGACATCATAACCATGCACCGGTCACACAGATGACAGGCCCTTGTGTGTGGTCTGCCAAAGGGGGCGTTGTGATATCATAAGTCTGAACTGGGCACCCAGGTGAGAGGCCCTTCTCTGTGATCTGCCTAAGGTGGTATTGTGACATCATAATTTTGCACTGGTCTCCCAGGTGTCAGGCCACTGTCTGTGATCTGCCTAAGGGGGCGTAGTGACATCATAACTCTGCACTGGTCACCGAGGAGACAGACCCTTGTCTGTGATCTGCCTAAGGGGGCATTTTGATATCAAAATTCTGCACTGGTCACCCAGGTGACAGACCCTTTCCTGTGATCTGCCTTAGGGGGCATTGTGACACAATAACTCTGCACTGGTCACCCAGGTGACAGACCCTTGTATCTGATCTTTCTAAGTGGGCATTGTGACATCATAACTTTGCTCTGCTCACCCTGGTGACAGACCCTTTTCTGTTAAATGCCTAAGGGGTCATTGTGACATCATAACCCTGCAGTGGTCACCCAGGTGAAAGTCCCTTGTCTGTGAACTGCCTCAAGGGTCATTGTGACATCATAACTCGGCACTTGTCACCCAGGTGACATACAATTTTCTGTGATCTGCCTAAGGGGTCATTGTAACATCATAAATCTGAACTGGTCACCCAGGTGACAGACCCTTGTCTGTGATCTGCCTAAGGGGGCATTGTGACATCATAACAGAGCACTGGTCACACAGGTGACGGAACGTTGTCTGTGATCTGCCTAAGGGGGCATTGTGACATTATAACTCTGCACTGGTCACCCAGGAGAAAGACCCTTTCCTGTGATCTGCCTATGGGTGCATTGTGACATGATAACTCTGCACTGGTGACCCAGGTGACAGACCCTTGTCTGCGATCTGCCTAAGGGGCCATTGTGACATCATAACTCTGCACTGGTCACCCAGGTGACAGAACCTTGTCTGTGATCTGCCTAAGGGGGCATTGTGACATCATAATTGTGCACTGGTCACCCTGGTCACAGACCCTTGTTTTTGATCTGCCTAAGTGGGCATTGTGACATCATACCTCTGCACTGGTCACCCAGGTGACATGCCCTTGTCTGTGATCTGCGCAATGTGGCATTCTGACATCATAACTTTGCTCTGGTCACCATGGTGACAGACCCTTGTCTGTTATCTGGCTAAGGGGGCATTGTGATATCATAACTCTGCACTGGTCAACCAGGTGACAGACCAATGTCTGTGATCGGCTTAAGGGGGCATTGTTGCATCAGAACTCTGTACTGGTCACCGTGGTGACAGACCATTTTCTGTGATCTCCCTGAGGGGGCATTGTGACATCATAACTGTGCACTTGTCACCCAGTTGATGGACCATTGTCTGTGATCTGCCTTAGGGGCCATTGTGACATCATAACACGGCACTTGTCACCCAGGTGACAAAACCTTGTCTGTGATCTGCCTAAGGGGGCATTGGGACATCATAATTGTGCACTGGTCACCCAGGTCACAGACCCTTGTCTTTGATCTGCCTAAGTGGGCATTGTGACATCATAACTCTGCACTGGTCACCCAGGTGACAGACCCTTGTCTGTGATCTGCCTAAGGTGACACTGTGACATCATAACTCTGCACTGGAAACGCAGGTGACAGACCCTTTTCTGTGATCTCCCTAAGGGGGCATTGTGACTTCATAACTCTGCGCGGGTCTCCCAGGTGTCAGGTCATTGACTGCGATCTGCCAAAGGGGGCATTTTGACATGATAACTCTGCACTGGTCACTCAGGTGACAGACCCTTGTCTGTGATCTGCCTAAGGTGGCATTGTGACATCATTACTCTGCATTGGACACCGAGGTGACAGTCCCTTGTCTGTAATCTGCCTCAGGGGGTATTGTGAAAACATAACCATGCACTAGTCACCCATATTACAGGTCTATGTCTGTGATGTGCCTAAGGGGGCATTGTGACTTCATAACTCTGCACTGGGCACCCAGGTGACAGGCCCTTGTCTGTGATCTGCCTAAGGGGGCATTGTGACATCATAACTATGCACTGGGCACCCAGGTGACAGGCCCTTGACTGCGATAGGCCTAAGGGTGCATTATGACATCAGAATTCTCCAATGGTCACCCAGGTGACAGGCCCTTGTCTGTTTTCTGCCTAAGGGCGCATTGTGGCATCATAACTCTGCACTGGTCACCCAGGTGACAGGCCCTTGTCTGCGATCTGCCTAAGGGGGCATTTTGCCATCATAAGTCTGCACTAGTCACCCAGGTGACAGGTCCTTTTCTGATCTGCCTAAGGGACATTGTGACATCATAACGTTGCATTGGGCACCCAGGTGACAGGCCCTTGTCTGTGATCTGCATAGGGGGGCATTGTGACATCATAACTCTCTACTGGGCACTCAGATGAGAGGCCCTTATCTGTGATTTCCCTAAGAGGGTATTGTGACATCATTATTCTGCCCTGGTCACCCAGGTGACAGGCCACTGTCTGTGATCTGCCTAAGGGGGCATTGTGACATCATAACTCTGCACTGGTCACCCTGCTGACATGTTTTTGTCTGTGATCTGCCTAAGGGGGCATTCTGACATCATAACCATGCACCGGTCACACAGATGACAGGCCCTTGTGTGTGGTCTGCCAAAGGGGGCGTTGTGATATCATAAGTCTGAACTGGGCACCCAGGTGAGAGGCCCTTCTCTGTGATCTGCCTAAGGTGGTATTGTGACATCATAATTTTGCACTGGTCTCCCAGGTGTCAGGCCACTGTCTGTGATCTGCCTAAGGGGGCGTAGTGACATCATAACTCTGCACTGGTCACCGAGGAGACAGACCCTTGTCTGTGATCTGCCTAAGGGGGCATTTTGATATCAAAATTCTGCACTGGTCACCCAGGTGACAGACCCTTTCCTGTGATCTGCCTTAGGGGGCATTGTGACACAATAACTCTGCACTGGTCACCCAGGTGACAGACCCTTGTATCTGATCTTTCTAAGTGGGCATTGTGACATCATAACTTTGCTCTGCTCACCCTGGTGACAGACCCTTTTCTGTTAAATGCCTAAGGGGTCATTGTGACATCATAACCCTGCAGTGGTCACCCAGGTGAAAGTCCCTTGTCTGTGAACTGCCTCAAGGGTCATTGTGACATCATAACTCGGCACTTGTCACCCAGGTGACATACAATTTTCTGTGATCTGCCTAAGGGGTCATTGTAACATCATAAATCTGAACTGGTCACCCAGGTGACAGACCCTTGTCTGTGATCTGCCTAAGGGGGCATTGTGACATCATAACAGAGCACTGGTCACACAGGTGACGGAACGTTGTCTGTGATCTGCCTAAGGGGGCATTGTGACATTATAACTCTGCACTGGTCACCCAGGAGAAAGACCCTTTCCTGTGATCTGCCTATGGGTGCATTGTGACATGATAACTCTGCACTGGTGACCCAGGTGACAGACCCTTGTCTGCGATCTGCCTAAGGGGCCATTGTGACATCATAACTCTGCACTGGTCACCCAGGTGACAGAACCTTGTCTGTGATCTGCCTAAGGGGGCATTGTGACATCATAATTGTGCACTGGTCACCCTGGTCACAGACCCTTGTTTTTGATCTGCCTAAGTGGGCATTGTGACATCATACCTCTGCACTGGTCACCCAGGTGACATGCCCTTGTCTGTGATCTGCGCAATGTGGCATTCTGACATCATAACTTTGCTCTGGTCACCATGGTGACAGACCCTTGTCTGTTATCTGGCTAAGGGGGCATTGTGATATCATAACTCTGCACTGGTCAACCAGGTGACAGACCAATGTCTGTGATCGGCTTAAGGGGGCATTGTTGCATCAGAACTCTGTACTGGTCACCGTGGTGACAGACCATTTTCTGTGATCTCCCTGAGGGGGCATTGTGACATCATAACTGTGCACTTGTCACCCAGTTGATGGACCATTGTCTGTGATCTGCCTTAGGGGCCATTGTGACATCATAACACGGCACTTGTCACCCAGGTGACAAAACCTTGTCTGTGATCTGCCTAAGGGGGCATTGGGACATCATAATTGTGCACTGGTCACCCAGGTCACAGACCCTTGTCTTTGATCTGCCTAAGTGGGCATTGTGACATCATAACTCTGCACTGGTCACCCAGGTGACAGACCCTTGTCTGTGATCTGCCTAAGGTGACACTGTGACATCATAACTCTGCACTGGAAACGCAGGTGACAGACCCTTTTCTGTGATCTCCCTAAGGGGGCATTGTGACTTCATAACTCTGCGCGGGTCTCCCAGGTGTCAGGTCATTGACTGCGATCTGCCAAAGGGGGCATTTTGACATGATAACTCTGCACTGGTCACTCAGGTGACAGACCCTTGTCTGTGATCTGCCTAAGGTGGCATTGTGACATCATTACTCTGCATTGGACACCGAGGTGACAGTCCCTTGTCTGTAATCTGCCTCAGGGGGTATTGTGAAAACATAACCATGCACTAGTCACCCATATTACAGGTCTATGTCTGTGATGTGCCTAAGGGGGCATTGTGACTTCATAACTCTGCACTGGGCACCCAGGTGACAGGCCCTTGTCTGTGATCTGCCTAAGGGGGCATTGTGACATCATAACTATGCACTGGGCACCCAGGTGACAGGCCCTTGACTGCGATAGGCCTAAGGGTGCATTATGACATCAGAATTCTCCAATGGTCACCCAGGTGACAGGCCCTTGTCTGTTTTCTGCCTAAGGGCGCATTGTGGCATCATAACTCTGCACTGGTCACCCAGGTGACAGGCCCTTGTCTGCGATCTGCCTAAGGGGGCATTTTGCCATCATAAGTCTGCACTAGTCACCCAGGTGACAGGTCCTTTTCTGATCTGCCTAAGGGACATTGTGACATCATAACGTTGCATTGGGCACCCAGGTGACAGGCCCTTGTCTGTGATCTGCATAGGGGGGCATTGTGACATCATAACTCTCTACTGGGCACTCAGATGAGAGGCCCTTATCTGTGATTTCCCTAAGAGGGTATTGTGACATCATTATTCTGCCCTGGTCACCCAGGTGACAGGCCACTGTCTGTGATCTGCCTAAGGGGGCATTGTGACATCATAACTCTGCACTGGTCACCCTGCTGACATGTTTTTGTCTGTGATCTGCCTAAGGGGGCATTCTGACATCATAACCATGCACCGGTCACACAGATGACAGGCCCTTGTGTGTGGTCTGCCAAAGGGGGCGTTGTGATATCATAAGTCTGAACTGGGCACCCAGGTGAGAGGCCCTTCTCTGTGATCTGCCTAAGGTGGTATTGTGACATCATAATTTTGCACTGGTCTCCCAGGTGTCAGGCCACTGTCTGTGATCTGCCTAAGGGGGCGTAGTGACATCATAACTCTGCACTGGTCACCGAGGAGACAGACCCTTGTCTGTGATCTGCCTAAGGGGGCATTTTGATATCAAAATTCTGCACTGGTCACCCAGGTGACAGACCCTTTCCTGTGATCTGCCTTAGGGGGCATTGTGACACAATAACTCTGCACTGGTCACCCAGGTGACAGACCCTTGTATCTGATCTTTCTAAGTGGGCATTGTGACATCATAACTTTGCTCTGCTCACCCTGGTGACAGACCCTTTTCTGTTAAATGCCTAAGGGGTCATTGTGACATCATAACCCTGCAGTGGTCACCCAGGTGAAAGTCCCTTGTCTGTGAACTGCCTCAAGGGTCATTGTGACATCATAACTCGGCACTTGTCACCCAGGTGACATACAATTTTCTGTGATCTGCCTAAGGGGTCATTGTAACATCATAAATCTGAACTGGTCACCCAGGTGACAGACCCTTGTCTGTGATCTGCCTAAGGGGGCATTGTGACATCATAACAGAGCACTGGTCACACAGGTGACGGAACGTTGTCTGTGATCTGCCTAAGGGGGCATTGTGACATTATAACTCTGCACTGGTCACCCAGGAGAAAGACCCTTTCCTGTGATCTGCCTATGGGTGCATTGTGACATGATAACTCTGCACTGGTGACCCAGGTGACAGACCCTTGTCTGCGATCTGCCTAAGGGGCCATTGTGACATCATAACTCTGCACTGGTCACCCAGGTGACAGAACCTTGTCTGTGATCTGCCTAAGGGGGCATTGTGACATCATAATTGTGCACTGGTCACCCTGGTCACAGACCCTTGTTTTTGATCTGCCTAAGTGGGCATTGTGACATCATACCTCTGCACTGGTCACCCAGGTGACATGCCCTTGTCTGTGATCTGCGCAATGTGGCATTCTGACATCATAACTTTGCTCTGGTCACCATGGTGACAGACCCTTGTCTGTTATCTGGCTAAGGGGGCATTGTGATATCATAACTCTGCACTGGTCAACCAGGTGACAGACCAATGTCTGTGATCGGCTTAAGGGGGCATTGTTGCATCAGAACTCTGTACTGGTCACCGTGGTGACAGACCATTTTCTGTGATCTCCCTGAGGGGGCATTGTGACATCATAACTGTGCACTTGTCACCCAGTTGATGGACCATTGTCTGTGATCTGCCTTAGGGGCCATTGTGACATCATAACACGGCACTTGTCACCCAGGTGACAAAACCTTGTCTGTGATCTGCCTAAGGGGGCATTGGGACATCATAATTGTGCACTGGTCACCCAGGTCACAGACCCTTGTCTTTGATCTGCCTAAGTGGGCATTGTGACATCATAACTCTGCACTGGTCACCCAGGTGACAGACCCTTGTCTGTGATCTGCCTAAGGTGACACTGTGACATCATAACTCTGCACTGGAAACGCAGGTGACAGACCCTTTTCTGTGATCTCCCTAAGGGGGCATTGTGACTTCATAACTCTGCGCGGGTCTCCCAGGTGTCAGGTCATTGACTGCGATCTGCCAAAGGGGGCATTTTGACATGATAACTCTGCACTGGTCACTCAGGTGACAGACCCTTGTCTGTGATCTGCCTAAGGTGGCATTGTGACATCATTACTCTGCATTGGACACCGAGGTGACAGTCCCTTGTCTGTAATCTGCCTCAGGGGGTATTGTGAAAACATAACCATGCACTAGTCACCCATATTACAGGTCTATGTCTGTGATGTGCCTAAGGGGGCATTGTGACTTCATAACTCTGCACTGGGCACCCAGGTGACAGGCCCTTGTCTGTGATCTGCCTAAGGGGGCATTGTGACATCATAACTATGCACTGGGCACCCAGGTGACAGGCCCTTGACTGCGATAGGCCTAAGGGTGCATTATGACATCAGAATTCTCCAATGGTCACCCAGGTGACAGGCCCTTGTCTGTTTTCTGCCTAAGGGCGCATTGTGGCATCATAACTCTGCACTGGTCACCCAGGTGACAGGCCCTTGTCTGCGATCTGCCTAAGGGGGCATTTTGCCATCATAAGTCTGCACTAGTCACCCAGGTGACAGGTCCTTTTCTGATCTGCCTAAGGGACATTGTGACATCATAACGTTGCATTGGGCACCCAGGTGACAGGCCCTTGTCTGTGATCTGCATAGGGGGGCATTGTGACATCATAACTCTCTACTGGGCACTCAGATGAGAGGCCCTTATCTGTGATTTCCCTAAGAGGGTATTGTGACATCATTATTCTGCCCTGGTCACCCAGGTGACAGGCCACTGTCTGTGATCTGCCTAAGGGGGCATTGTGACATCATAACTCTGCACTGGTCACCCTGCTGACATGTTTTTGTCTGTGATCTGCCTAAGGGGGCATTCTGACATCATAACCATGCACCGGTCACACAGATGACAGGCCCTTGTGTGTGGTCTGCCAAAGGGGGCGTTGTGATATCATAAGTCTGAACTGGGCACCCAGGTGAGAGGCCCTTCTCTGTGATCTGCCTAAGGTGGTATTGTGACATCATAATTTTGCACTGGTCTCCCAGGTGTCAGGCCACTGTCTGTGATCTGCCTAAGGGGGCGTAGTGACATCATAACTCTGCACTGGTCACCGAGGAGACAGACCCTTGTCTGTGATCTGCCTAAGGGGGCATTTTGATATCAAAATTCTGCACTGGTCACCCAGGTGACAGACCCTTTCCTGTGATCTGCCTTAGGGGGCATTGTGACACAATAACTCTGCACTGGTCACCCAGGTGACAGACCCTTGTATCTGATCTTTCTAAGTGGGCATTGTGACATCATAACTTTGCTCTGCTCACCCTGGTGACAGACCCTTTTCTGTTAAATGCCTAAGGGGTCATTGTGACATCATAACCCTGCAGTGGTCACCCAGGTGAAAGTCCCTTGTCTGTGAACTGCCTCAAGGGTCATTGTGACATCATAACTCGGCACTTGTCACCCAGGTGACATACAATTTTCTGTGATCTGCCTAAGGGGTCATTGTAACATCATAAATCTGAACTGGTCACCCAGGTGACAGACCCTTGTCTGTGATCTGCCTAAGGGGGCATTGTGACATCATAACAGAGCACTGGTCACACAGGTGACGGAACGTTGTCTGTGATCTGCCTAAGGGGGCATTGTGACATTATAACTCTGCACTGGTCACCCAGGAGAAAGACCCTTTCCTGTGATCTGCCTATGGGTGCATTGTGACATGATAACTCTGCACTGGTGACCCAGGTGACAGACCCTTGTCTGCGATCTGCCTAAGGGGCCATTGTGACATCATAACTCTGCACTGGTCACCCAGGTGACAGAACCTTGTCTGTGATCTGCCTAAGGGGGCATTGTGACATCATAATTGTGCACTGGTCACCCTGGTCACAGACCCTTGTTTTTGATCTGCCTAAGTGGGCATTGTGACATCATACCTCTGCACTGGTCACCCAGGTGACATGCCCTTGTCTGTGATCTGCGCAATGTGGCATTCTGACATCATAACTTTGCTCTGGTCACCATGGTGACAGACCCTTGTCTGTTATCTGGCTAAGGGGGCATTGTGATATCATAACTCTGCACTGGTCAACCAGGTGACAGACCAATGTCTGTGATCGGCTTAAGGGGGCATTGTTGCATCAGAACTCTGTACTGGTCACCGTGGTGACAGACCATTTTCTGTGATCTCCCTGAGGGGGCATTGTGACATCATAACTGTGCACTTGTCACCCAGTTGATGGACCATTGTCTGTGATCTGCCTTAGGGGCCATTGTGACATCATAACACGGCACTTGTCACCCAGGTGACAAAACCTTGTCTGTGATCTGCCTAAGGGGGCATTGGGACATCATAATTGTGCACTGGTCACCCAGGTCACAGACCCTTGTCTTTGATCTGCCTAAGTGGGCATTGTGACATCATAACTCTGCACTGGTCACCCAGGTGACAGACCCTTGTCTGTGATCTGCCTAAGGTGACACTGTGACATCATAACTCTGCACTGGAAACGCAGGTGACAGACCCTTTTCTGTGATCTCCCTAAGGGGGCATTGTGACTTCATAACTCTGCGCGGGTCTCCCAGGTGTCAGGTCATTGACTGCGATCTGCCAAAGGGGGCATTTTGACATGATAACTCTGCACTGGTCACTCAGGTGACAGACCCTTGTCTGTGATCTGCCTAAGGTGGCATTGTGACATCATTACTCTGCATTGGACACCGAGGTGACAGTCCCTTGTCTGTAATCTGCCTCAGGGGGTATTGTGAAAACATAACCATGCACTAGTCACCCATATTACAGGTCTATGTCTGTGATGTGCCTAAGGGGGCATTGTGACTTCATAACTCTGCACTGGGCACCCAGGTGACAGGCCCTTGTCTGTGATCTGCCTAAGGGGGCATTGTGACATCATAACTATGCACTGGGCACCCAGGTGACAGGCCCTTGACTGCGATAGGCCTAAGGGTGCATTATGACATCAGAATTCTCCAATGGTCACCCAGGTGACAGGCCCTTGTCTGTTTTCTGCCTAAGGGCGCATTGTGGCATCATAACTCTGCACTGGTCACCCAGGTGACAGGCCCTTGTCTGCGATCTGCCTAAGGGGGCATTTTGCCATCATAAGTCTGCACTAGTCACCCAGGTGACAGGTCCTTTTCTGATCTGCCTAAGGGACATTGTGACATCATAACGTTGCATTGGGCACCCAGGTGACAGGCCCTTGTCTGTGATCTGCATAGGGGGGCATTGTGACATCATAACTCTCTACTGGGCACTCAGATGAGAGGCCCTTATCTGTGATTTCCCTAAGAGGGTATTGTGACATCATTATTCTGCCCTGGTCACCCAGGTGACAGGCCACTGTCTGTGATCTGCCTAAGGGGGCATTGTGACATCATAACTCTGCACTGGTCACCCTGCTGACATGTTTTTGTCTGTGATCTGCCTAAGGGGGCATTCTGACATCATAACCATGCACCGGTCACACAGATGACAGGCCCTTGTGTGTGGTCTGCCAAAGGGGGCGTTGTGATATCATAAGTCTGAACTGGGCACCCAGGTGAGAGGCCCTTCTCTGTGATCTGCCTAAGGTGGTATTGTGACATCATAATTTTGCACTGGTCTCCCAGGTGTCAGGCCACTGTCTGTGATCTGCCTAAGGGGGCGTAGTGACATCATAACTCTGCACTGGTCACCGAGGAGACAGACCCTTGTCTGTGATCTGCCTAAGGGGGCATTTTGATATCAAAATTCTGCACTGGTCACCCAGGTGACAGACCCTTTCCTGTGATCTGCCTTAGGGGGCATTGTGACACAATAACTCTGCACTGGTCACCCAGGTGACAGACCCTTGTATCTGATCTTTCTAAGTGGGCATTGTGACATCATAACTTTGCTCTGCTCACCCTGGTGACAGACCCTTTTCTGTTAAATGCCTAAGGGGTCATTGTGACATCATAACCCTGCAGTGGTCACCCAGGTGAAAGTCCCTTGTCTGTGAACTGCCTCAAGGGTCATTGTGACATCATAACTCGGCACTTGTCACCCAGGTGACATACAATTTTCTGTGATCTGCCTAAGGGGTCATTGTAACATCATAAATCTGAACTGGTCACCCAGGTGACAGACCCTTGTCTGTGATCTGCCTAAGGGGGCATTGTGACATCATAACAGAGCACTGGTCACACAGGTGACGGAACGTTGTCTGTGATCTGCCTAAGGGGGCATTGTGACATTATAACTCTGCACTGGTCACCCAGGAGAAAGACCCTTTCCTGTGATCTGCCTATGGGTGCATTGTGACATGATAACTCTGCACTGGTGACCCAGGTGACAGACCCTTGTCTGCGATCTGCCTAAGGGGCCATTGTGACATCATAACTCTGCACTGGTCACCCAGGTGACAGAACCTTGTCTGTGATCTGCCTAAGGGGGCATTGTGACATCATAATTGTGCACTGGTCACCCTGGTCACAGACCCTTGTTTTTGATCTGCCTAAGTGGGCATTGTGACATCATACCTCTGCACTGGTCACCCAGGTGACATGCCCTTGTCTGTGATCTGCGCAATGTGGCATTCTGACATCATAACTTTGCTCTGGTCACCATGGTGACAGACCCTTGTCTGTTATCTGGCTAAGGGGGCATTGTGATATCATAACTCTGCACTGGTCAACCAGGTGACAGACCAATGTCTGTGATCGGCTTAAGGGGGCATTGTTGCATCAGAACTCTGTACTGGTCACCGTGGTGACAGACCATTTTCTGTGATCTCCCTGAGGGGGCATTGTGACATCATAACTGTGCACTTGTCACCCAGTTGATGGACCATTGTCTGTGATCTGCCTTAGGGGCCATTGTGACATCATAACACGGCACTTGTCACCCAGGTGACAAAACCTTGTCTGTGATCTGCCTAAGGGGGCATTGGGACATCATAATTGTGCACTGGTCACCCAGGTCACAGACCCTTGTCTTTGATCTGCCTAAGTGGGCATTGTGACATCATAACTCTGCACTGGTCACCCAGGTGACAGACCCTTGTCTGTGATCTGCCTAAGGTGACACTGTGACATCATAACTCTGCACTGGAAACGCAGGTGACAGACCCTTTTCTGTGATCTCCCTAAGGGGGCATTGTGACTTCATAACTCTGCGCGGGTCTCCCAGGTGTCAGGTCATTGACTGCGATCTGCCAAAGGGGGCATTTTGACATGATAACTCTGCACTGGTCACTCAGGTGACAGACCCTTGTCTGTGATCTGCCTAAGGTGGCATTGTGACATCATTACTCTGCATTGGACACCGAGGTGACAGTCCCTTGTCTGTAATCTGCCTCAGGGGGTATTGTGAAAACATAACCATGCACTAGTCACCCATATTACAGGTCTATGTCTGTGATGTGCCTAAGGGGGCATTGTGACTTCATAACTCTGCACTGGGCACCCAGGTGACAGGCCCTTGTCTGTGATCTGCCTAAGGGGGCATTGTGACATCATAACTATGCACTGGGCACCCAGGTGACAGGCCCTTGACTGCGATAGGCCTAAGGGTGCATTATGACATCAGAATTCTCCAATGGTCACCCAGGTGACAGGCCCTTGTCTGTTTTCTGCCTAAGGGCGCATTGTGGCATCATAACTCTGCACTGGTCACCCAGGTGACAGGCCCTTGTCTGCGATCTGCCTAAGGGGGCATTTTGCCATCATAAGTCTGCACTAGTCACCCAGGTGACAGGTCCTTTTCTGATCTGCCTAAGGGACATTGTGACATCATAACGTTGCATTGGGCACCCAGGTGACAGGCCCTTGTCTGTGATCTGCATAGGGGGGCATTGTGACATCATAACTCTCTACTGGGCACTCAGATGAGAGGCCCTTATCTGTGATTTCCCTAAGAGGGTATTGTGACATCATTATTCTGCCCTGGTCACCCAGGTGACAGGCCACTGTCTGTGATCTGCCTAAGGGGGCATTGTGACATCATAACTCTGCACTGGTCACCCTGCTGACATGTTTTTGTCTGTGATCTGCCTAAGGGGGCATTCTGACATCATAACCATGCACCGGTCACACAGATGACAGGCCCTTGTGTGTGGTCTGCCAAAGGGGGCGTTGTGATATCATAAGTCTGAACTGGGCACCCAGGTGAGAGGCCCTTCTCTGTGATCTGCCTAAGGTGGTATTGTGACATCATAATTTTGCACTGGTCTCCCAGGTGTCAGGCCACTGTCTGTGATCTGCCTAAGGGGGCGTAGTGACATCATAACTCTGCACTGGTCACCGAGGAGACAGACCCTTGTCTGTGATCTGCCTAAGGGGGCATTTTGATATCAAAATTCTGCACTGGTCACCCAGGTGACAGACCCTTTCCTGTGATCTGCCTTAGGGGGCATTGTGACACAATAACTCTGCACTGGTCACCCAGGTGACAGACCCTTGTATCTGATCTTTCTAAGTGGGCATTGTGACATCATAACTTTGCTCTGCTCACCCTGGTGACAGACCCTTTTCTGTTAAATGCCTAAGGGGTCATTGTGACATCATAACCCTGCAGTGGTCACCCAGGTGAAAGTCCCTTGTCTGTGAACTGCCTCAAGGGTCATTGTGACATCATAACTCGGCACTTGTCACCCAGGTGACATACAATTTTCTGTGATCTGCCTAAGGGGTCATTGTAACATCATAAATCTGAACTGGTCACCCAGGTGACAGACCCTTGTCTGTGATCTGCCTAAGGGGGCATTGTGACATCATAACAGAGCACTGGTCACACAGGTGACGGAACGTTGTCTGTGATCTGCCTAAGGGGGCATTGTGACATTATAACTCTGCACTGGTCACCCAGGAGAAAGACCCTTTCCTGTGATCTGCCTATGGGTGCATTGTGACATGATAACTCTGCACTGGTGACCCAGGTGACAGACCCTTGTCTGCGATCTGCCTAAGGGGCCATTGTGACATCATAACTCTGCACTGGTCACCCAGGTGACAGAACCTTGTCTGTGATCTGCCTAAGGGGGCATTGTGACATCATAATTGTGCACTGGTCACCCTGGTCACAGACCCTTGTTTTTGATCTGCCTAAGTGGGCATTGTGACATCATACCTCTGCACTGGTCACCCAGGTGACATGCCCTTGTCTGTGATCTGCGCAATGTGGCATTCTGACATCATAACTTTGCTCTGGTCACCATGGTGACAGACCCTTGTCTGTTATCTGGCTAAGGGGGCATTGTGATATCATAACTCTGCACTGGTCAACCAGGTGACAGACCAATGTCTGTGATCGGCTTAAGGGGGCATTGTTGCATCAGAACTCTGTACTGGTCACCGTGGTGACAGACCATTTTCTGTGATCTCCCTGAGGGGGCATTGTGACATCATAACTGTGCACTTGTCACCCAGTTGATGGACCATTGTCTGTGATCTGCCTTAGGGGCCATTGTGACATCATAACACGGCACTTGTCACCCAGGTGACAAAACCTTGTCTGTGATCTGCCTAAGGGGGCATTGGGACATCATAATTGTGCACTGGTCACCCAGGTCACAGACCCTTGTCTTTGATCTGCCTAAGTGGGCATTGTGACATCATAACTCTGCACTGGTCACCCAGGTGACAGACCCTTGTCTGTGATCTGCCTAAGGTGACACTGTGACATCATAACTCTGCACTGGAAACGCAGGTGACAGACCCTTTTCTGTGATCTCCCTAAGGGGGCATTGTGACTTCATAACTCTGCGCGGGTCTCCCAGGTGTCAGGTCATTGACTGCGATCTGCCAAAGGGGGCATTTTGACATGATAACTCTGCACTGGTCACTCAGGTGACAGACCCTTGTCTGTGATCTGCCAAAGGGGGCATTGTGACATCATAACTCTGCACTGGTCACCCAGGTGACACAGCCTTGTGTGTGATCTTCCTAAGGGGGCACTGTGACATCATAACTCTGCACTGGTCACCCAGGTGACAGACCCTTGTCTGTCATCTGCTTAAGGTGACATTGTGACATCATTACTCTGCCCTGGAAACTCAGTTGACAGACCCTTTTCTGTGATATCCCTAAGGGGGCATTGTGACACAGTAACTCTGCAATGGTCACCCAGGTGAGAGAACCTTGTATATGATCTGCCTATGGGGGCATTGTGACATCATAACTTTGCTCTGTTCACCCTGGTGACAGACTCTTTTCTGTTATCTTCCTAAGAGGGCATTGTGACATCTTACCTCTGCACTGGTCACCCAGGTGGCAGTCCCTTTATTGTGATCTGCCTAAGGGGGCATTGTGACATGATAACTCTGCACTGGTCACCCAGGTGACAGACCCTTGACTGTGATCTGCCCAAGGGGGCATTGTGCCATCGTAATTCTGCATGGGTCACCCAGGTGACAAAACCTTGTCTGTGCTCTGTCTAAGGTGGCATTTTGGCTTCATAACTCTACACGGGTTTCCCAGATAACAGGTCCTTGACTGTGATCTGACTAAGGGGGCACTTTGACATGACAACTCTGCAATGGTCATCCAGGTGACAGACCATTGTCTTTGATATGCCTAAGGGGGCATTGTGACACAATAACTCTGCACTGGTCACCCAGGTGACAGACCCTTGTATGTGATCTGCCTAAGGGGGCATTGCGACATCATAAGTTTGCTCTGGTCACCCTGGTGACAGACCCTTTTCTGTTATCTGCCTAATGGGGCATTGTGACATCATAACTCTGCACTGGCCACCCAGGTGACAGACTCTTGTGTGTGACCTGCCTAAGGGGGCACTGTGACATCATAACTGTACCATTGTCACCCAGGTGACAGACACTTTTCTGTGATCTGCCTCAGGGGGCATTGTAACATCATAAATCTTAACTGGTCACGCAGGTGACAGACCCTTGCCTGTGATCTGCCTAAGGGGGCATTGTTGCGTCATAACTGTGCACTGGTCACCATGGTGACAGACCATTGTGTGTGATCTGCGCAAGGGGGCATTGTGACATCATAATTGTGCACTGGCCACACAGGTGATGGACCGTTGTCTGTGATCTGCCTAAGGGGGCATTGTGTCATCATAAATCTGCACTGGTCACCCAGTTGAAAGACCCTTGTCTGTGATCTGCCAAAGGGTGCATTGGGACTTGATAGCTCTGCACTGTTGACCCAGGTGACAGACCCTTGTCTGTGATCTGCCTAAGGGGGCATGGTGACATCATAACTCTGCACTGGTCACCGTGGTGACAGAAACTTGTCTGTGATCACCCTAAGGGGCCATTGTGACATCATAACTCTGCACTGGACATCCAGGTGACAGACCATTGTATGTGATCTGCCTAAGGGGACATTGTGACATCATAACTTTTCTCTGGTCACCCTGGTGACAGACCCTTTTCTCTTATCTGCGTATGGGGGCATTGTGACATCATAACTCTACCTTTGTCAC
The DNA here is from genome assembly GCF_029289425.2 of Pan paniscus. Taxonomy (NCBI): domain Eukaryota; kingdom Metazoa; phylum Chordata; class Mammalia; order Primates; family Hominidae; genus Pan; species Pan paniscus. The sequence goes on along the minus strand of NC_073264.2, from coordinate 984,855 downwards.
CCAGGTGACAGACACTTTCCTGTGATCTGCCTAAGGGGCCATTGTAACATCATAAATCTGAACTGGACACCCAGGTGACAGACCCTTGTTTTTGATCTGCCTAAGGGGGCATTGTTGCGTCATACCTGTGCACTGGTCACCGTGGTGACAGACCATTGTCTGTGATCTGCCTAAGGGGGCATTGTGACATCATAACTGTGCACTGGTCACACAGGTGATGGACCGTTTTCTGTGATCAGCCTAAGGGGGCATTGGGACATCATGTCTCCGCACTTGGCACCCAGGAGAGAGGGCTTTGTCTGTGTTCTGCCTAAGGGCGAATTGTGACATCATAACTCTGCACTGGCCACCCAGGTGACAGGCCGTTGTCTGTGATCTGCCTAAGGGGTCACACTGACATCATGAATCTGCACTAATTAACCGGATGAGAGGCCCTTGTCTGTGATCTGCCTAAGGGGTATTGTGACATCGTAAGTATGCACTGGTCACCCAGGAGACAGGACCTTGTCTGTGATCAGTCTAAGGGGGCATTGTGACATCATAACTCTACACTGGGCACCCAGATGAGAGGCCCTTCTCTGTGATCTGCCTAAGGGGGTATTGTGACATCATAATTTTCAACTGGTCTCCCAGGTGACAGGCCACAGCCTGTGATCTGCCTAAGGAGGCGTTTTGACATCATAACGCTGCACTGTTCACTCTGGTTTCAGGCCTTTGTCTGTGATTTGCCTAAGGGGGCATTGTGACATCATAACCCTGCACTGGTCAGACAGGTGAGAGGCCCCTGTGTGATCTGCCTGAGGGGGCATTCTGACATCATAACTCTGCACTGGTCACCCAGGTGACAGGCCCTTATCTGTGATCTGCCTGAGGGGGCACTGTGACATCTTAACTATGCACTGGGCACTCAGGTGACAGGCCCTTGTCTGTGATCTGCTTGAGGGTGCATTGTGACATCATAAATCTGCGCTAGACACCCAGGTGACAGGCCCTTGTCTGTGATCTTCATAAGGGGGCATTGTGACACCATAACTCTGTAATGGGCTCCCAGGTGACAGGCCCTTGTCTGTGATCTGCATAAGGGGGCATTGTGACACCATAACTCTGTACTGGGCTCCCAGGTGACAAGCCCTCATCTGTGACCTGCCTAAGGGGACATTGTGACATCATAACACTGCATGGGTCACCCAGGTGAGATGCCTTTTTTGTGATCTGCCTAAGGGGCATTGGGAAATCATAACCCTGCACTGCTCACCCAGGTGACAGGGCCTTTTCTGTGATCTGCTAAGGGGGCATTGAGACATCATAACTCTGCACTGGTCACCCGAGTGACAGTCCCTTGTCTGTGATGTGCCTAAGGGGTCATTGTGACATCATAACTCTGCACTGGTCAGCCAGGTCACAGACCCTTGTCTGTGATCGGCCTAAGGGGGCATTGTGATATGATAACTCTACACTGGTCACCAAGGTGACAGACCCTTGTCTGTGATCTGCGTAAGGGGCATTGTTACATCATAACCCTGCACTGCTCAAACAGGTGAAAGACCCTTGTCTTTGATCTGCCTAAGGGGCCATTGTGACATCAAAACTCTGCTCTGGTCACCCAGCTGACAGACCCTTGTCTGTGATCTGCCTAAGGGGGAATCGCGACATCATAACTCTGCAATGGTCACCCAGGTGACAGACCCTTGTCTGTGATCTGCCTAAGGGGGTATTGTGACATCATAATTCTGCAATGGTCACCCAGGTAAGAGGCCCTTTTCTGTGATCTGCCGAAGTGGGCAATTTGTCATCATAACTCTGCACTGGACACCCAGGTGACTGGCCCTTGCCTGTGATCTGCCTAAGGGGGCATTGTGACATCATAACTCTGCACTGGTCACCCAGGAGACAGGCCATTTTCTGTTATCTGCCTAAGGGGGCATTGTGACATCATAATTCTGCAGTGGTCACCCAGGTTACAGGCCTTTCTCTGTTATCTGCCGAAGGGGGTATTGTGACATCATAATTCTGCACTGGGCACCCAGGTGACAGGCCAATGTCTGTGATCTGCCAAAGGGGCATTGTGATATCATAACGCTGCATTTGGCACCCAGGTGAGAGCATTTGCCTGTGATCTGCCTAAGCAGCTATTGTGACATCATAACTCTGCACTGGTCACCCAGGTGAGAGGCCCTTGTCTGTGATCTGTCTAAGGGGGCATTGTGACATCATAAGTTTGCACTAGTCACCCAGGTGACAGCCCCTTGTCTGTGGTCTCCCTAAGGGGGCATTGTGACATCATAACTCTGTACTGGTCACCCAGGTGACAGGCCCTTATCTGTGATCTGCCTAAGGGGTCATTGTCACATCACAACTCTGCACTGGGCACCCAGGTGACAGTGTCTTGTCTGTGATCTGCCTAAGGGAGTATTGTGACATCATAACTCTGCACTGGTCACCCATTTCACAGGTCTTTCTCTGTGATCTGCCTAAGCGGGCATTGTGACGTAATAACTCTGCACTGGGCACCCAGGTGACAATCCCATGACTGTGATTTGCCTAAAGTTGTATTGTGACATCATAACTCTGCACTGTTCATCCCGGTGACAGGACATTGTCTGTGATCTGCCTAATGGGGCATTGTGACATCATAAATCTGCATTGGGCACCCAGGTGACAGTCCCTTGTCTCTGATGTGCCTAAGGGGGTATTGTGACAACATAACTCTGCACTGGTCACCCATTTCACAGGTCTTTGTCTGTGATCTGCCTAAGGGGTCGTTGTGATTCAGTAACTCTGTCCTGGGCACCCAGGTGACAGGCCCTTGTCTGTGATCTGCCTAAGGGGGCATTGTGACCTCACAACTCTACAGTGGGCACCCAGGTTGCAGGCCCTTGTCTGTGATCTGCCTAAGGCGGCATTGTGACACCATTACTATGCACTGGGCACCCAGGTGACAGTCCCTTGTCTGTGATCTGCCTAAGGGGGCATGGGGACATCATAATCCTGCACTGGTCACCCAGGGAACAGGGCTTTGTCTGTGATGTGCGAAGGGGGCATTGTGAAATCATAACTCTGCACTGGTGACTCAGGTGACAGTTCCTGGTCTGTGATCTGCCTAAGGGGGCATTCTGACATCATAAATCAGCACTTGTCACACAGGTGACAGACCCTTGTCTGTGATCTGCCTAAGGGGGCATTGTGACATCATAACCCTGCACTGGTCACCCAGGAGAAAGACCCGTGTCTTTGATCTGCCTAAGGGGCCATTGTGACATCATAACTCTGCACTGGTCACCCAGGAGACAAACCCGTGTCTGTAATCTGCCTAAGGGTGCATTGTGACATCATAACCATGCACTGGTCAAACAGGTGACAGGCCCATGTGTGTGGTCTGCCCTAGGGGGCATTGTGACATCATAACTCTGCACTGGTCACCCAGGTGCCAGGCCCTTTTCTGTGATCTGCCTGAGAGTGCACTGTGACATCATAACTCTGCACTGGTCACCCAGGTGACTGGCCCTTCTCTGAGATCTGCAAAAGGGGTCATTGTGACATCACAACTCTGTCCTGGTCACCCAGGTGACAGGCCCTTGTCTGTGATCTGCCTAAGGTGTCATTGTGACATCATAACTCTCCACTGGGCACCCAGGTGACAGTCCCTTGTCTGTGATCTGCCTAAGGGGCATTCTGACATCATATCACTGCACTGGACACCCAGGTGAGAGGCCTTTGTCTGTGTTCTGCCTAAGGGCGTATTGTGACATCATATCCCTGCACTGGGCACCCAGGTAAGAGGCCTTTGCCTGTGATCTGCCTAAGGGGGTATTGTGATGTCATAACCCTGCACTGTTCACCCAGGTGACAGGCCGTTGTCTGTGATCTCCCTAAGGGGCATTGTGACATCATAACTCTGCACTGGTCACCCTGGTGACAGACCCTTGTCTGTAATCTGCCTAAGGGTGCACTGTGACATCATAAACCTGCGTTCGTCACACAGATGACAGGCCCTTGTTTGTGGTCTGCCTGAGAGGGCATTGTGACATCTTAAGTCTGCACTGGTCACCCAGGTGACAGGCCCTTGTCTGTGATCTGCCTGAGTGTGCGTTGTGAAATCATAAATCTGCACTGGTCACCCAGGTGACAGGCCCTTGTCTGCGATCTGCCAAAGGGGGCATTGTGACATCATAACTCTCTACTGGTCACCCAGGTGACAGGCCCTTATCTGTGATCTTCCTAAGGGGTCATTGTGACATCATAACTCTGCATTGGGATCCCAGGTGACAGTCCCTTGTCTGTGATCTGCCAAAGGGAGTATTGTGTCATAATAACTCTGCGCTGGTCACCCAGGTGACAGACCCTTGTCTGTGATCTGCCTAAGGGGGCATTGTGACATCAGAATTCTGCAGTGGTCATCCAGGTGACTGGCCTTTGTCTGTTATCTGCCTAAGGGGGCATTGTGACATCATAACTCTGCACTGGGCATCCAGGTGACAGGCCCTTTTCTGTGATCTCTCTAAGGCGGCATTGTGACTTCATAAGTCTGCACTAGTCACGCAGGTGACAGGCCATTTTCTGTGATCTGCATAAGTGGCATTATGACATCATAAATCTGCACTGGTCACCCAGGTAAGAGGCCCTTGTCTGTGGTCTTCCTAAGTGGGCATTTTGTCATCATAACTCTACACTGGTCACCCAGCTGACAGGCCCTTGTCTGTGATCTGCCTAAGGGGGCATTGAGACATCATAAGTCTGCAGTAGTCACCTAGGAGACAGGCCCTTGTCTGTGATCTGCCTAAGGGGCATTGTGACATCATATCACTGCACTGGGCACCCAGGTGAGATGCCTTTGTCTGTGTGATGCCTAAGTGTGTATTGTGACATCATAACTCTGCACTGGTCACCCAGGTGACAGGCCCTTGTCTGTGATCTGCCTAAGGGGGCATTGTGACATCATAAATCTGCACTAGTCATCTGGATGACAGGGCCTTGTCTGTGATCTGCAAAAGTGGGCATTGTGACATCATAACTCTGTACTGGTCACCCAGGTGACAGGCCCTTATCTGTGATCTTCCTAAGGGGGCATTGTGACATCATAACTCTGTACTGGGATCCCAGGTGACAGGCCCTCGTCTGTGACCTGCCTAAGGGGACATTGTGACATCATAACACTGCATGGGTCACCCAGGTGAGATGCCTTTTTTGTGATCTGCCTAAGGGGCATTGGGACATCATAACCCTGCACTGGTCACCCAGGTGACAGGGCTTTTTTGTCTGTGATCTCCTAAGGGGCATTGTGACATCATAACTCTGCACTGGTCACCTAAGTGACAGTCCCTTTTCTGTGATGTGCCTTAGGGGGAATTGTGACATCATAATTCTGCAGTGGTCAGCCAGGTCACAGACCCTTGTCTGTGATCGGCCTAAGGGGGCATTGTGATATGATAACTCTGCACTAGTCACAAAGGTGACACACCCTTGTCTGTGATCTGCAAAAGGGGCATGGTGACATCAGAACCCTGCACTGGTCAAACAGCGGAAAGACCCTTGTCTTTGATCTGCCTAAGGGGCCATTGTGACATCAAAACTCTGCTCTGGTCACACAGCTGACAGACCCTTGTCTGTGATCTGCCTTAGGGGGAATTGTGACATCATAACTCTGCAATGGTCACCCAGGTGACAGACCCATGTCTGTGATCTGCCTAAGGTGGTATTGTGACATCATAATTCTGCAATGGTCACCCAGGTAACAGGCCCTTTTCTGTGATCTTCCTAAGTGGGCATTTTGTCATCATAACTCTGCACTGGACACCCAGGTGACTGGCCCATGTCTGTGATCTAGCTAAAGGGGCATTGTGACATCATAACTCTGCACTGGTCACCCAGGTGACAGGCCCTTGTCTTTGATCTGCCTGAGAGGGTATAGTGACAACATAACTCTGCACTGGTGACCCATTTTAGAAGTCTTTGTCTGTGATCTGCCTAAGGGGGCATTGTGACATCGTAACACTGCACTGGTCACCTAGGTGACATGCCCTTTTTTGTGATTTGCCTAAGGGGGCCTTGGTACATCATAATCCTGCACTGGTCACCCAGGTGACAGGGCTTTGTCTGTGAAGTGCTAACGGGGTACTGTGACGTCATAACTCTGCACTGGTAACCCAGGTGACAGACCCTTGTCTGTGATCTGCCTAAGGGGGCATTGTGACATCGTAAATCTGCACTAGTCAACCAGATGACAGGCCCTTTTCTGTGATCTGCCTAAGGGGTATTGTGACATCATAATTCTGCACTGGTTACCCAGGTGACATGACCTTGTCTGTGATATGCTTAAGGAGGCATTGTGACATCATAACTCTGAATTGGGCACCCAGGTGACATGCCCTTGACTGAGATCTGCCTAAGGGGGCATTGTGATATCATAACTCTGCACTGGGCACCCAGGAGAGAGGCCCTTGTCTGTGATCTGCCTAAGGGTGTATTGTGACATCATAACTCTGCACTGGTCAGCAAGGTGAGAGACCCTTGTCTGTGATCTGCCTAAGGGGGCATTGTGACATCATAATTCTCTGGTGGTCTCCCAGGTGACAGGCCCTTGTCTGTGATCTGCCTAAGGGGCATTGTGACATCGTAGCTCTGCACTGGTCACCCAGTTGATGGGCCCTTGTCTGTGACCTGCCTAAGGGGGCATTGTGACAACATAAATCTGCATTGGGCACCCAGGTGACAGTCCCTTGTCTTTGATCTGCCTAAGGGGGAATTGTGACAACATAACTCTGCACTGGTCACCCATTTGACAAGTCTTTGTCTGTGGTCTGCCTAAGGGGGCAGTGTGACATCGTAACACTGCACTGGTCACCCAGGTGACATGCCCTTTTTTGTGATCTGCCTAAGGGGGCCTTGGGACATCATAATCCTGCACTGGTCACCCAGGTGACAGGGCCTTGTCGTTGATGTGCTAAGGGCGCACTGTGACATCATAACTCTGCACTGGTCACCCAGGTGACAGACTCTTGTCAGTAACCTGCCCAAGGGGCCATTGTGATATCGTAACTCTGCACTGGTCACCCAGGTGACAGACCCTTGTCTGTAATCTGCCTAAGGATGCATTGTGATATCATAACCCTGCACTGCTCACACAGGTTACAGGCCCTTGGGTGTGGTATGCCTGAGGGGCATTGTGACATCATAAGTCTGCACTGGTCACCCAGGTGACAGGCCCTTGTCTGTGATCTCCCTGAGAGTGCATTGTGACATCATAACTCTCCACTGGTCACCCCGGTGAGAGGCCCTTGTCTGTGATCTGCAAAAGGAGGCATTATGACATGATAACTCTGTACTGGTCACCCAAGTGACATGCCCTTGTCTGTGATCTTCATAAGTGGGCATTTTGTCATCATAACTCTGCCCTGTTCACCCAGCTGACAGGCCCTTGTCTGTGATCTGCCTAAGGGGCATTGTGACATCATAACTCTGCAGTGGCTACTCAGGTGACAGGACCTTGTCTGTGATCTGCCTAAGGGGGCATTGTGACATCATAGCTCTGTACTGGGCACCCAGATGACAGGCCCTTGTCTATGATCTTCCTCAGGGGGCATTGTGACATCATAACTCTGTTCTGGTCGCCCAAGTGACAGGCCTTTATATGTGTTCTGCCTAAGGGGGCATTGTGACACCATAGCTCTGTACTGGGCTCCCAGGTGACAGGCCCTTTTCTATGATCTGCCTCAGGGGGCATTGTGACATCATAACTCTGTAACGGTCACCCAGGTGACTGGCCTTTATCTGTGTTCTGCCTAAGGGGGCATTGTTACATCAATACTCTGCACTGGGCACCCAGGAGACAATCCCATGTCTATGATCTGCCTAATGGGGTATTGTGACATCATAACTCTGCACTGGGCATCCAGGTGACAGGACCTTGTCTGTGATCTGCCTAAGTGGGCCTTGTGACAACATAAATCTGCATTGGGCACGCAGGTGACAGTCCCTTGTCTTTGATCTGTCTAAGGGGGTATTGTGAAAACATAACTCTGCACTGGACACCCATTTTAGATGTCTTTATCTGTGATCTGCCTAAGGGGGATTGTGACATCATAACACTGCACTGGTCACCCAGGTGAGATGCCCTTTTTTGAGATCTGCCTAAGGGTGCATTGGGACATCATAATCCTGCACTGGTCACCCAGGTGACAGGGCCTTGTCTGTGATGTGCTAAGGGGGCACTGTAAGATCATAACTCTGCACTGGTCACACAGGTGTCAGTCCCTTGTCTGTGATCTGCCTAAGGGGGCATTGTGACATCGTAATTCTGCACTGGTCACCCTGGTGACAGAGCCTTGTCTGTGATCTGCCTAAGGGGCCATTGTGACATCATAACCCACCACTGGTCACCCAGGTGACAGACCCTTGTCTGTAATCTGCCTAAGGGGCATTGTGACATCATAACCCTGCTCTGGTCTCACAGGTGACAGGCCCTTGTGTGTGTTCTGCCTGAGGGGGTATTGTGACATAATTAGTCTGCGCTGGTCACCCAGGTTACAAGCCCTTACCTGCGATCTCCCTGAGTGTGCATTGTGACATCATAACTCGGCACTGGTCACCCCAGTGACAGGCCCTTGTCTGTGATCTGCAAGAGTAGGCATTGTGACATCATAACTCTGTACTGGACACCCTGGTGAAAGGCCCTTCTCTGTGATCTTCCTAAGTGCGCATTTTGTCATCATAAGTTTGCACTGGTCACCCAGCTGACAGGCCCTTGTCTGTGATCTGCCTCTGGGGGTATTGTGACATCATAAGTCTGCACTAGTCACCAAGGGGACAGGCCCTTGTCTGCGATCTGCCTAAGGGGCATTGTGACATCATATTTCTGCACTGGGCACCCAGGTGAGAAGCCTTTGTCTGTGTTCTGCCTAAGGGCGTATTGTGACATCTTAACTCTTCACTGGTCACCCAGGTGACAGGCCCTTGTCTGTGTTCTGCCTAAGGGGGCATTGCGACATCATAGATCATCACTAGTCAACCCGATGACAGGCCCTTTTCTGTGATCTGCCTAAGGGGCATTGTGACATCATAACTCTGCACTGGTTACCCAGGTGACATGACCTTCTCTGTAATATGCTTAAGGAGGCATTGTGACATCATAACTCTGAATTGGGCACCCAGGTGACAGGCCCTTGACTGTGATCTGCCTAAGGGCGCATTGTGACATCATAATTCTGCAAGGTCACCCAGGTAACAGGCCCTTTTCTGTGATCTTCGTAAGTGGGCATTTTGTCATCATTACTCTGCACTGGTCACCCAGGTGACAGGCCCTTGTCTGTGATCTGCCTAAGGGGGCATTGTGGCATCATAACCCTGCACTGGTCACACAGGTGACAGGCACTTGTGTGTAATCTGCCTGAGGGGGCGTTGTGACATCATAAATCTGCACTGGTCACCCAGGTGAGAGACCCTTTTCTGTGATCTGCCTAAGGGGGCATTGTGATATCATAACTCTGTACTGGTCTCCCAGGTGACAGACCCTTGTCTGTGATCTTCCTAAGGGGGCGTTGTGATATCATAAATCAGCACTGGGCACCCAGGTGAGAGGCCCTTCTCTGTGATTTGCCTAAGGGGGTGTTGTGACATCATAATTCTGCACTGGTCAACCAGGTGACAGGCCACTGTCTGTCATCTGCCTAACGGGGCATAGTGACATCATAACCCTGCACTGGTCACCCTGGTGACAGGCCTTTGTCTGTGATTTGCCTAAGAGAGTATTGTGACATCATAACCCTGCACTGGTCTGACAGCTGACAGGCCCTTGTTTGTGATCTGCCTTAGGGGGCATTTGGACATCATAACTCTGCATTGGGCATTCAGGTGACAGGCCCTTGTCTGTGATCTGCCTGAGGGTGCATTGTGACATCATAAATCTGCACTGGTCTCCCAGGTGACAGGCCCTTGTCTGTGATCTGCCTAAAAGGAGCATTGTGACATCATGACTCTTTACTGGTTACCCAACTGACAGGCCCTTATCTGTGATCTGCCTAAGGGTTCTTGTGACATCATATCTCTGCACTGGTTTCCCACGTGACAGGACCTTGTCTGTGATCTGCCTAAGCGGGCATTGTGACATCATAACTCTGCATTGTGCTCCCATGTGACAGGCGCTTGTCTGTGATCTCCCTAAGGGGGCTTTGTGACATCATAACTCTGTACTGGGAACCCAGTTGAGAGGCCCTTGTCTGTGATCTGCCTAAGTGGGTTTCGTGACATCAAAATTCTGCCCTGGTGACCCTGGTGACAGGACACTGTCTGTGATCTGCCTAAGGGGGCATTGTGACATGATAAACTTGCACTGGTCACACAGGAGACAGGCCTTTGCATGTGAAATGCCTGAGGGTGCATTGTGACATCATAACTCTGCACTGGTCACCCAGATGACAGGCCCTTGCCTGTGATCTGCCTGAGTGTGCATTGTGACATGAAAACACTGCACTGGTCACCCAGGTGACAGGCCCTTGTCTGTGATCTGCTTAAGGGGTCATTGTGACATCACAACTCTTTGCTGGTCACCCAGGTGTCAGGCCCTTATCTGTGATCTGCCTAAGGGGTCATTGTGACATCATAACTCTGCACTGGGCACCCAGGTGGTAGTCCCTTGTCTGTTATCTGCCTAAGGGAATATTGTGACATCATAACATTGCACTGGTCACCCAGGTGACAGGCCTTCGTCTGTGATCTGCCTAAGGGGGCAATGTGATATCATAACACTCCAGTGGGCACCCAGGTGACAGGACGTTCTCTGTGATCTGCCTAAGGGGGCATTGTGGCATCATAAATCTGCATTGGGCACCTAGGTGTCAGTCCCTTGTCTGTGGTCTGCCTAAGGGCGAATTGTGACAACATAACTCTGCACTGGTCACCCATGTGACAGGTCTTTGTCTGTGATCTGCCTAAGGGGGCATTGTGACGTAATATCTCTGCCCTGGGCACCGAGGTGACAGGCCCTTGTCTGTGATCTGCCTACGGGGGCATTGTGACATCATAACTCTGCACTGGGCACCCAGGTGACAGGCCCTTCTCTGTGATCAGCCTAACGGGGCATTGTGACAACATAAGTCTGCACTGGTCACCCAGGTGACAGGCCCTTGTCTGTGATCTGCCTAAGGGGACCATGTGACATCATAAGTCTGCACTGGTCACCCAGGTGACATGCCATTTTCTGTGGTCTGCCTATGGGGGCATTAGGACTTCATAATCCTGCACTGGTCACCCAGGTGACAGGGCTTTCTCTGTGCTGTGCTAAGGGGGCATTGTGACATCATAACTCTGCACCGGTCACCCACGTGAGAGTCCCTTACCTGTGATCCGCCTATGGGGGCATTGTGACTTCATAATTCTGCACTTGTCACCCAGGTGACAGAACCTTGTCTGTGATCTGCCTAAGGGGGTATTGTTACACCATAACCTTCTTCTTGTCACCCAGGAGAAAGACCCTTGCCTTTGAGCTGCCTAATGGGCCATTGTGACATCGTAACTCTGCACTGGTCACCCAGATGACAGACCCTTTTCTGTAATCTGCCTAAGGGGCATTGTGACATCATAACTCTGCACTGGGCACCCTGGTGACTGGACTTTGTCTGTGATCTGCCTAAGGGGGCACTGTGACATCATAAATCTGCATTGAGCACCCAGGTGACAGTCCCTTGTCTGTGGTCCACATAAGGGGGCTTTGTGACATCAAAACCGTGCACTGGTCACCCAGGTGAAAGACCCTTGTCTTTGGTCTGCCTAAGGGGCATTGTGACATCACAACTCTTTGCTGGTCACCCAGTTGTCAGGCCCTTATTTGTGATCTGCCTAAGGGGTCATTGTGACATCATAACTTTGCACTGGGCACCCAGGTGGTAGTCCCTTGTCTGTTATCTGCCTAAGGGAATATTGTGACATCATAACTTTGCACTGGTCACCCAGGTGACATGCCTTCTTCTGTGATCTGCCTAAGGGGGCAATGTGACATCATAACTCTCCAGTAGGCACCCAGGTGACAGGTCTTTGTCTGTGATCTGCCTAAGGGGGAATTGTGACGTAATATCTCTGCCCTGGGCACCGAGGTGACAGGCCCTTGTCTGTGATCTGCCTACGGGGGCATTGTGACATCATAACTCTGCACTGGGCACCCAGGTGACAGGCCCTTCTCTGTGATCAGCCTAATGGGGCATTGTGACATCATAAGTCTGCACTGGTCACCCAGGTGACAGGCCCTTGTCTGTGATCTGCCTAAGGGGATCTTGTGACATCATAACACTGCACTGGTCACCCAGGTGACATGCCTTTTTCTGTGTTCTGCCTATGGGGGCATTGGGACTTCATAATCCTGCACTGGTCACCCAGGTGACAGGGCTTTCTCTGTGCTTTGCTAAGGGGGCATTGTGACATCATAACACTGCACTGGTCACCCAGGTGACAGGCCCTTGTCTGTGATCTGCCTAAGGGGGCATAGTGACATCATAACTCTGCACTTGTCACCCAGGTGACTAAACCTTGTCTGTGATCTGCCTAAGTGGGCATTGTGACATCATAACCCTCCACTGGTCACCCAGGAGAAAGACCCTTGCCTTTGATATGCCTAAGGGGCCATTGTGACATCGTAACTCTGCACTGGTCACCCAGGTGACAGACACTTTTCTATAATCTGCCTAATTGGCATTGTGACATCGGAACCCTGCACTGGTCACACAGGTGACAGGCCCTTGTCTGTGGTCTGCCTGAGGGGGCATTGTGACATCATAACTCTGCACTGGTCACCCAGGTGACAGGCCCTTGTCTGTGATCTGAGAAAGGGGGCATTTTGACATCATAAATATGTACTGGTCACCCAGGTGGGAGGCCCTTATCTGTGATCTGCCTAAGGGGTCTTTGTGACATCATAACTCTGCACTCGGCACCCAGGTGACAGTCACTTGTCTGTGATCTGCCTAAGGGAATATTGTGACATCATGACTCTGCACTGGTCCCCCAGGTGACAGGCCCTTTTCTGTGATCTTCCTAATGGGGCATTGTGACATCAGAATTCTGCAGTGGTCAGCCAGGTGACAGGGCTTTGTGTGTGTTCCGCCTAAGGGCATATTGTGATATCATAAATCTGCACTAGTCACCCAGGTGACAGGCCCTTGTCTGTGATCTGCCTAATGGGTTATTGTGACATGAGAAATCTGCACTAGTCATCCAGATGACAGGCCTTTGTCTGTGATCTGCCTAAGAGGCATTGTGACATCATAAGTCTGCACTAGTCACCCAGGTGACAGGCCCTTGTCTGTGATCTGCCTAAGGGGCATTGGGACTTCATAACTCTGCACTGGTTACCCTGGTGACAGGACCTTGTCTGTGATCTGCCTAAGGGTGCATTGTGACATCATAACTCTGCATTGGGCACCCAGGTAACAAGCCCTTGTCTGTTATCTGCTTAAGGGGCATTGTGATATCATATCTGTGTACTTGGCACCCAATTGAGACGCCCTTTTCTGTGATCTGCTTAAGGGGTATTGTGACGTCCTAACTCTGCACTGGTCACCCTGGTGCCAGGCCTTTGTATGTGATCTGCCTAAGTGGGCAATGTAACACCATAACCCTGCACTGGTCACACAGGTGACAGGACCTTTTGTGTGATGTGCCTGAGGGGGCATTGTGACATCATTATTCTGCACTTGTCATCCAGGTGACAGGCCCTTGTCTGTGATCTGCCTCAGGGGGCATTGTGACAGCATAACTCTGTACGTGTCACCCAGGTGACAGGCCCTTTTCTGTGATCTGCCTAAGAGGGCATTGTTACATCATTAATCTGCACTGGGAACCCAAGTGACAATCCTATGTCTATGATCTGCCTAAAGGGGCATTGTGACATCATAAATCTGCACTAGTCAACCAGCTGACGGGCCCTTGTCTGTGATCTGCCTAAGGGGTATTGTGACAACGTAACACTGCAATGGTTACCCAGGTGACAGGACCTTGTCTGTGATGTGCCTAAGGGGGCATTTTGACATCAAAGCTGTGCATTAGGCACCCAGGTGACAGGCCCTTGTCTGTGATCAGCCTAAGCGGGCATTGTGACATCACAACTCTGCACTTGGCACGCAGGTGACAGGCCCTTGTCTGTGATCTGCCTAAGGGGGTATTGTGACATCATAATTCTGCACTGGTCACCCAGGTGACAGGCCACTGTCTGTGATCTGCCTAAGGGGGAATTGTGACATCATAACTCTGCACTGGTCACCTGCTGACACGCCTTTGTCTGTGATGTACCTACGGGGGCATTGTGACATCATAACCCTGCACTGGTCACACAGGTGACAGGCCCTTCTGTGTGATGTGCCTGATGGGGCATTGTGACATCATAACTCTGCACTGGTCACCCAGGTGACAGGCCCTTGTCTGTGATCTGCCTGAGTGTGCCTTGTGACATCATAATTCAGCACTGGTCACACTGGTGTCAGGCCCGTGTCTGCGATCTGCCTAAGGGGGCATTGTGACATCATAAGTCTGCACTAATAACCCAGGTGACAGGCCCTTGTCTGTGATCTGCGTAAGGGTCATTGGGACATCAAAACTCTGCACTGGACACCCAGGTGACAGGCCATTTTCTGTGATCTGCCTAAGTGTGCATTGTGATATCATAACTGCACTGGTCACCCAGGTGACAGGCCCTTGTCTGTGATCTGCCTCAGGGGGCATTGAGCCATCATAATTCTGCAATGGTCACCAAGGTGACAGGCCCTTGTCTATGATCTTCCTAGGTGGGCATTGTGTCATCATAAATCTGCACTGGAAACCCAGGCGACAGGCCCTTGTCTTTAATCTGCCTATGGGGGCATTGAGACATCATAATTCTGCACTGGTCACCCAGGTGACAGGCCCTTGTCTGTGATCTCCCTAAGGGGGCATTGTGACACCATAAGTCTGCACTAGTCACCCAGGTGACAGTCCCTTGTCTGTGATCTGCCTAAGGGGGCATTGTGACAACATAAGTCTGCACTAGTCACCCAGGTGACAGGCCCTTGACTGTGATCTGACTAAGGGGCATTGTGACATCATAACTCTGCACTGGTTACCCAGGTGATACTACTATGTCTCTGATCTCCCCAAGGGGGCTTTGTGACATTATAATTATGCATCGGGCAGCCAGGTGACAGGCCCTTGTCTGTGATCTGCCTAAGGGGTCATTGTGACATCATAACTCTGTACTGGGCACGCAGGTGAGTGGCCCTTCTCTGTGATCTGCCTACGGGTGTATGGTGACATCATAATTTTGCCCTGGTCACCCAGGTGGCAGGCCACTGTGTGTTATCTGCCGAAGGGAGCATTGTGCCCTTTTGTGTAATCTGCTTGAGTGTGCATTGTGACATCATAACTCTGCACTGTTCGCCCCGGTGACAGGCCCTTGTTTGAGATCTGCCTCAGAGGGTGTTGTGACATCATTACTCCGTACTGCTCACCCAGGTGACAGGCCCTTATCTGTGACATGCCTAAAGGGGCATTGTGACATCATAACTCTGCACTGGGCACCCAGGTGACAATCCCATGTCTGTGGACGGCCTAAAGAGGTATTGTGACATCAAAACTCTGTACTGGGCACCCAGGTGACAGGACCTTGTCTGTGATCTGCCTAAGGGGGCATTGTGACATCATAACTCTGCAGTGGACAGCCAGTTGACCGGCCCTTGCCTTTGATCTGCCTAACGGTGCATTGTGACATCATAACTCTGCACTGCTCACCCAGGTGACAGACCCTTGCCTGTGATCTGCCTAAGGGGGTATTGTGACATCATAATTCTGCAATGGTCCCAGGTGACAGGGCCTTGAATGTGATCTGTCTAAGGGGGTATTGTTACATCACAATTCTGCAATGGTCACAGAGGTGACAGGCCACTGTCTGTGATCTGCCTAAGGGGGCATTGTGACATCATAACCCCGCACTGGTCAAACAGGTGACAGACCCTTGTGTGTGATCTCCCTGAGGGGGCATTGGGACATCATAACTCTGCACTGGTCACCCAGGTGACAGGCCCTTGTCTGTGATCAGCAGAGGGTGTATTGTGACATCATAATTCTGCACTGGTCACACAGGTGACAGACCCTTGTCTGTGATCTGCCTAAATGGCATTGTGACATCATAACTCTGCACTGGCCACCCAAGTGAGAGGCCTCTGTCTGTGATCTGCCTAAGGGGGTATTTTGACATCATTACTCTGCACTGGTCCCCCAGGTGACAGGCTCTTGTCTGTGATCTGCCTAAGGGGGCATTGTGACATGTTAAGTCTGCACTAGTCACCCAGGTGACAGGCCCTTGTCTGTGATCTGCCTAAAGGGCATTGGGACATCATAACTCTGCACTGGTTACCCAGGTGACTGGACCTTGTTTGTGATCTGCAAAAGGGGCATTGTGACATCATAAGTCTGCACTGGTCACCCAGGTGACAGGCCCTTGTCTGTGATCTGCCTGAGTGTGCATTGTGACATCATAATTCTTCACTGGTCACACTCGTGACAGGCCCGTGTCTGCGATCTGCCTAAGGGGGCATTGTGACATCATAAGTCTGCACTAATCACCCAGGTGACAGGCCCTTGTCTGTGATGTGCGTAAGGGTCATTGTGACATCAAAACTCTGCACTGGACACCCAGGTGACAGGCCCTTTTCTGTGATCTGCCTAAGGGTGCATTGTGATATCATAACTGCACTGGTCACCCAGGTGACAGGCCCTTGTCTGTGATCTGCCTCAGGGGGCATTGAGCCATCATTATTCTGCAATGCTCACCCAGGTGACAGGCCCTTGTCTATGGTCTTCCTAGGTGGGCATTGTGTCATCATAAATCTGCACTGGAAACCCAGGCGACAGGCCCTTGTCTTTAATCTGCCTAAGGGGGCATTGAGACATCATAATTTTGCACTGGTCAACCAGGTGACAGGCCCTTGTCTGTGACCTGCCTAAGGGGGCATTGTGACACCATAAGTCAGCACTAGTCACCCAGGTGACAAGCCCTTGTCTGTGATCTGCCTAAGTGGCATTGTGACATCATCAGTCTGCACTAGTCACCCAGGTGACAAGCCCTTGTCTGTGATCTGCCTAAATGGCATTGTGACATCATAACTCTGCACTGGGCACCGAAGTGAGTGGCCTCTGTCTGTGATCTGCCTAAGGGGGTATTTTGACATCATTACTCTGCACTGGTCACCCAGGTGAGAGGCCCTTTTCTGTGATCTGCGTAAGGGGGTATTGTGACGTCATAATTCTGCACTGGTCACCCAGGTGACAGGCCACTGTCTGTGATCTGTCTAGGAGGGCATTGTGACATCATAACTCTGCAATGGTCACCCTGGTGAGAGGCCTGTGTCTGTGATCTACCTGATGTTGCATAGTGACATCATAACCCTGCACTGGTCAGACGGGTGACAGGCCCTTGTGTGTGATCTGCCTGAGTGGGCATTGTGACATCATAACAATGCACTGGTCACACAGGTGACCGGCCCTTGTCTCTGATCTGCCTGAGGGTGCATTGTGACAGCATAACTCTGCACTGGGCACCCAGGAGACAGGACCTTGTCTGGGATCTGCATAAGTGGGAATTGTGTCATCGTAACTCTGTGCTTGTCACCCAAGTGACAGGCCCTTGTCTGTGATCTGCATAAGGGGGCATTGTGACACCATAACTCTGTACTGGTCACCCAGTTGACAGGCCCTTGTGTGTGATCCACGTGAGGGGGCATTGTGACATCATAACTCTGTACTGGGCACCCAGGTTAGTCGCCCTTGTCTGTGATCTGCCTACGGGGGTATGGTGACATCATAATTTTGCCCTGGTCACCCAGGTGGCAGGCCACTGTGTGTTATCTGCATAAGGGAGCATTGTGACATCATAACACTGCACTGCTCACACAGGTGACAGGCCCTTTTGGGTAATCTGCCTGAGTGTGCATTGTGACATCATAACTCTGCGCTGGTCGCCCCGGTGACAGGCCCTTGTTTGAGATCTGCCTCAGGGGGCGTTGTGACATCATAACTCTGTACTGCTCACCCAGGTGACAGGCCCTTATCTTTGGTATGCCGAAAGGGGTATTGTTACATCATAACTCTTCACTGGGCACCCAGGTGACAATCCCATGTCTGTGGTCGGCCTAAAGAGGTATTGTGACATCAAAACTCTGTACTGGGCACCCAGGTGACAGGACCTTGTCTGTGATCTGCCTAAGGGGGCATTGTGACATCATAACTCTGCAGTGGACAGCCAGGTGACTGGCCCTTGCCTTTGATCTGCCTAACGGTGCATTGTGACATCATAACTCTGCACTGCTCACCCAGGTGACAGACCCTTGCCTGTGATCTGCCTAAGGGGGCATTGTGGCATCATAATTCTGCAATGGTCCCAGGTGACAGGGCCTTGACTGTGATCTGTCTACGGGGGTATTGTGACATCATAATTCTGCACTGGTCACAGAGGAGACAGGCCAATGTCTGTGATCTGCCTAATGGGGCATTGTGACATCATGACCCTGCACTGGTCACACAGGTGACAGGCCCTTGTGTGTGATCTCCCTGAGGGGGCATTGGGACATCATAACTCTGCACTGGTCACCCAGGTGACAGGCCCTTGTCTGTGATTGCAGAGGGTGTATTGTGACATCATAATTCTGCACTGGTCACACAGGTGACAGGCCTTTGTCTGTGATCTGCCTAAGGGGACATTATGACATCATAATTCTGCAATGGTCACCCAGGTGACAAGCCCTTGACTGTGATCTTCCTAGGTGGGCATTGTGTCATCATAACTCTGCACTGGTTTCCTAGGTGACAGGACCTTGTCTGTGATCTGCCTAAGGGTGCATTTTGACATCATAATTCTGCATTGGTCACGCAGGAGACAGGCCCCTATCTGTGATCTGCCTAACGGGCATTGTGACATCGTAACTCTGCACTGGGCACCCAGGTGAGAGGCCTTTGTCCGTGATCTGCCTAACGGGGTATTGTGACATCATAATTCTGCACTGGTCACTCAGGAGACAGGCCCTTGTCTGTAATCTGCCTAAGGGGGCATTGTGACATCATAAATCTGCACTAGTCAACCAGCTGACGGGCCCTTGTCTGTGATCTGCCTAAGGTGTATTGTGACAACGTAACTCTGCAATGGTTACCCAGGTGACAGGACCTTGTCTGTGATGTGCCTAAGGGGGCATTTTGACATCATAGCTGTGCATTAGGCACCCAGGTGACAGGCCCTTGTCTGTGATCAGCCTTAGCGGGCATTGTGACATCACAACTCTGCACTTGGCACGCAGGTGACAGGCCACTGTCTGTGATCTGCCTTAGGGGGAATTGTGACATCATAACTCTGCACTGGTCACCTGCTGACAGGCCTTTGTCTGTGATCTGCCTAAGGGGGCATTGTGACATCATAACCCTGCATTGGTCACACAGGTGACAGGCCCTTCTGTGTGATGTGCCTGACGGGGTATTGTGACATCATAACTCTGCACTGGTCACCCAGGGGACAGGCCCTTGTCTGTGATCTGCCTGAGTGTGCATTGTGACATCATAATTCTGCACTGGTCACACTGGTGACAGGCCCGTGTCTGTGATCTGCCTAAGCGGGCATTGTGACATCATAAGTCTGCACTGGACACCCAGGCGACAGGCCCTTGTCTTTAATCTGCCTAAGGGGGCATTGAGACATCATAATTCTGCACTGGTCACCCAGGTGACAGGCCCTTGTCTGTGATCTGCGAAAGGGTCATTGTGACATCAAAACTCTGCACTGGACACCCAGGTGACAGGCCCTTTTCTGTGATCTGCCTAAGGGGGCATTGTGATATCATAACTCTGCACTGGTCACCCAGGAGACAGGCCCTTGTCTGTGATCTGCCTAAGTGGCATTGTAACATCATAACTCTGCACCGGGCACCCAAGTGAGAGGCCTCTGTCTGTGATCTGCCTAAGGGGGTATTTTGACATCATTACTCTGCACTTGTCCCCCAGGTGACAGGCCCTTGTCTGTGATCTGCCTAAGGGGGCATTGTGACATGTTACGTCTGCACTAGTCACCCAGGTGACAGGCCCTTGTCTGTGATCTGCCTAAGGGGCATTGGGACATCATAACTCTGCACTGGTTACCCAGGTGACAGTCTCTTGTCTGTGATCTGCCTAAGGAGGTATTGTGACAACATAACTCTGCACTGGTCACCCAGGTGACAGTCTCTTGTCTGTGATCTGCCTAAGGGGGCATTGTGACATCATAAGTCTGCACTAGACACCCAGGTGACAGGCCCTTGACTGTCATCTGCCTTAGGGGCATTGTGTCATCATAACTCTGCACTGGCAACCCAGGTGACAGGACCTTGTCTGTGATCTCCCTAAGGGGGCATTGTGACATCATAAGTCTGCACTAGTCACCCAGGTTACGGGACCTTCTCTGTGATCTGCCTAAGGGGCATTGTGGCATCATAAATCTGCACTGGTCTCCCAGGTGACAGTCCCTTGTCTGTGATCTGCCTAAGCGGGCATTGTGAAATCATAACTCTGCACTGGTCACCCTGGTGGCAAGCCATTTTCTGTGATCTGCCTTAGGTTGCATTGTGACATCATAGCCCTGCACTGGTCACACAGGTGACAGGCCCTTGTGTGTGATCTGCCTGAGGGGGTATTGTGACATCATAAGTCTGCCCTGGACAGCCAGGTGACAGACGCTTGTCTGTGATCTCCCTAAGACGGCATTTTGACATCATAACTCTGTAGTGGTCACCCAGGTGACAGGCCCTTGCGTGTGATCTGCCTAAGGGGGCATTGTGACATCGTAAGTCTGCGCTAGTCACCCAGGGGACAGGACCTTGTCTGTGATGTGCCTAAGGGGCATTGTGGCATCATAACTCTGCACTGGTCACCCAGGTGACAGACCCTTGTCTGTGATCTGCCTCAGGGTGCATTGTGACATGATAACTGTGCACTGATCACCCTGGTGACAGGCCTTTTCCTGTAATCTGCCTAAGGGGGCATTGTGACATCATAACACTGCAATGGTCACACTGGTGACAGGACCTTGTGTGTGATCTCCCTGAGAGGGCATTGTGACATCATAACTCTGCACTGGTCACCCAGGTGACAGACCCTTGTCTGTGATCTGCCTAAGGGGGCAGTGTGTCATCATAACTCTGCGCTGGGCACCAAGGTGACAGGCCCTTGTCTGTGATCTGCCTAAGGGGGTATTGTGACATCATAATTCTGTACTGGTCACCCAGGTGGCAGGCCACAGGCTGTGATCGGCGTATGGGGGCATTGTGACATGATAACTCTGCACTGGTCACTTGGTGACTGGCCTCTGTCTGTGAGCTGCCTTAGGGGGCATTGTGACTTCATAACCGTGCACTGGTCATACAGGTGACCGGCCCTTGTTTGTGATCTGCCTGAGGGGGCATTTTGACATCATAACTCTGCACTGGTCACCCAGGTGACAGGCCCTTGTTTGTGGTCTGTATAAGGGGGTATTCTGATATCATAACTCTGTAATGGTCACCCAGGTGACAGGTCCTTATCTGTGATCTGCCTAAGGGGCCTTGTGACAGCATAACTCTGCACTGGGAACCCAGGTGACAGTCCCTTGTGTGTGATCTGATTAAGAGAGTATTATGACATCATAACTCTGCACTGGTCACCCAGGTGACAGACCCTTGTCAGTGATCTGCCTAAGGGGGCATTGTGAGTTCATAATTCTGCAGTGGTCACCCAGGTGACAGGCCCATGTCTGTTTTCTGCCTAAGGGCGCCTTGTGACATCATAACTCTGCACTGGCCACCTGGTGACAGGCCTTGGCATGCGATCTGCCTAAGGGGGCATTGTGAGATTAATAACCCTGCACTTTTCACACTGATGACAGGCCCTTATGTGTGATCTGCCTGAGGGGGCATTGTGACATCATAATCCTGCCCTGGACACCCAGGTGAGAGACCCTTGTCTGTGATTTGCCTAAGGGGGCATTGTTATATCATAACTCTTCGCTGGGCACCCAGGTGACAATGCCTTGTCTGTGATCTGCCTGAAGGGGTATTGTGACATAATAACCCTGCACTGGGCAGCCAGGTGACCGGCCATTGTCTTTTATCTGGCTAACGGGGCATTGTGACATCGTAACTCTGTACTGGTCAACAAGGTGACAGGCCCTTGTCTGTGTTTTGCCTAAAGGGGCATTGTGACTTTATAACTCTACCCTGGGCACGCAGGTGTCACTCCTTTTTCTGTAATCTGACTAAGGGGGTATTGTGAGAACATAACCCTGCACTGGTCACACAGGTGACCGGCCCTTGTGTGTGATCTGCCTGAAGGTTTATTGTAACATCATAAGTCTGCACTGGACACCCAGGTTACAGGCCCTTGTCTGTGATCTGCCTGAGGGTACATTGTGACATCATAACCCTGCACTGCTCACCCAGGTGACAGGCCCTTGTCTGTGATCTGCATAAGGGGGCATTTTGACATCATAATTTTGTACTGGTCACCCAGGTGACAGACCGTTGTCTGTGATGTGCCTAAGCGGGCAATGTGACATGATAAATCTGCACTGGCCACCCATGTGAAAGACCCTTGTCTTTGATCTGCCTAAGGGGCCATTGTGACATCATAACTTGCACTGGTCACCCAGGTGACCAACCCTTGTCTGTGATCTGCTTAGGGGCATTGTGACATCATAACCCTGCACTGGTCACACAGGTGACAGGCCCTTGTGTGTGATCTGCCTGAGGGGGCATTGTAACATCATAATTCTGCACTGGGCACCCAGGTGACAGTCCCTTGTCTCTGATCTGCCTAAGGGGGTATTGTGACATCATAACTCTGCACTGGTCACCAAGGTGACAGAACCTTGTCTGTGATCTGCCTAACGGGGCATCGTGACATCATAACTCTGCAATGGTAATCAATTTGACAGACCCTTGCCTGTGATCTGCATAAGGGGGCATTGTGACATCATAATTCTGCAAAGGTCACCCAGGTGAAAGGCCCTTGTCTCTGATCTCCCTAAGTGGGCATTCTGTCATCATAGGCTGCACTGGACAGCCAGGAGACAGGCCCTTGTGTGTGATCGGCCTAAGAGGGCATTGTGACATCATTATTCTGCACTGGTCACCCAGGTGACAGGCCTTTTTTCTGTTATCTACCTAAGGGGGCATTGTGACATCATAACTCTGCACTGGTTACCCAGGTGACAGGCCCTTATCTGTTATCTGCCTAAGGGGGCATTGTGACATCTTAGTCTGCACTAGTCACCAAGGAGACTGGCCCTCGTCTGTGATCTGCCTAAGGGGCATTCTGGCATCATAACTCTGCACTGGGCCACCAGGTGAGAGGTCTTTGTCTGTGATCTGCCTAAGGGTGTATTGTGAGATCATAGTTCTGCACTGGTCACCCAGGTGATAGTCCCTTGTCTGTGATCTGCCTAAGGGGGCATTGTGACATCTTAGTCTGCACTAGTCACCAAGGAGACTGGCCCTCGTCTGTGATCTGCCTAAGGGGCATTCTGGCATCATAACTCTGCACTGGGCCACCAGGTGAGAGGTCTTTGTCTGTGATCTGCCTAAGGGTGTATTGTGAGATCATAATTCTGCACTGGTCACCCAGGTGATAGTCCCTTGTCTGTGATCTGCCTAAGGGGGCATTCTGACATCATAAATCTGCACTGGTCACCCAGGTCGCAGAACCTTGTCTGTGATCTGCCTAAGTGGGCATTGTGACATCATAACTCTGCACAGGTCACCCTGTTGACAGGCCTTTGTCTGTGATCTGCCTAAGGGGCATTGTGACGTCATAACCCTGCACTGGTCACCCAGGTGACAGGCCCTTGTGTGTGATCTGCCTAAGGTGGCGTTGTGACATAATACCTCCGCACTGGGCAGCCAGGTGACCGGCCATTGTCTTTGATCCGACTAAGGGGGGATTGTGACATCATAACTCTGTACTGGTCAACGAGGTGACAAGCCCTTGTCTGTGATGTGCCAAGGGGGTCATTTTGCCTTCATAACCCTGCACTGGGCACCCACGTGACAGTCCCTTGTGTGTGATCTGCGTAAGGCCGTGTTGTTACAACAGAACTCTGCACTGGTCACCCATGTTAAAGGCCTTTGTCTGTGATCTGCCTAAGGGGGCATTGTGACATCATAACTCTGCACTGGGCACCCAGGTGACAGGCCGTTCTCTGTTATCTGCCTAAGGGGCATTGTGACATCACAACCCTGCACTGAGCACCCAGGTGAGAGGCCTTTGTCTGTGATCTGCCTAAGGGTGTATTGTGATATCATAATTCTGCACAGGTCACCCCGGTGATAGGCCCTTGTCTGAGATCTGCCTAAGGGGGCATTGTGTCATCATAACACTGTAGTGGTCAGCCTGCTGACAGGCCTTTGTCTGTGATCTGCCTAAGGGGGCATTGTGACATCATAACCCTGCACTGGTCACACAGGTGACAGGCTCTTGTGTGTGATCTGCCTGAGGGTACATTGTGACATCATAACTCTGCACTGGTCACCCAGATGACAGGCCCTTGTCTGTGATCTGCCTTTGGGGTCATTGTGACATCATAACTCTGCACTGGGCCACCATGTGACAGGCCCTTGTCTGTGATCTGCCTAAGGGGGCATTGTGACATCATAACCCTGTACTGGGCACCCAGGTGAGAGGCCCTTGTCTGTGATCTGCCTAAGGGGGTATTGTGACATCATAATTCTGCCCTGGTCACCCAGGTGTCAGGCCACTGTCTGTGATCTGCCTAAGGGGGCACTGTGACATCATAACTCTGCACTGGTCACCCTGTTGACAGTCCCTTGTCTGTGATCTGCGTAGGAGAGTATTGTGACATCATAACTCTATAGTGGTCACCCAGGTGACAGACCCTTGTCTGCAGTCTGCCTAAGGGAGTATTCTGATATCATAACTCTGCACTGGTCACACAGGTGACAGGCTCTTGTGTGTGATGAGCCTGAGGGTACATTGTGACATCATAACTGTGCAGTGGACACCCAGGTGACAGGCCCTTGTCTGTGATCTGCCTTTGTGGTCATTGTCACATCATAACTCTGCACTGGGCCACCATGTGACAGGCCCTTGTCTGTGATCTGCCTAAGGGGGCATTGTGACATCATAACCCTGTACTGGGCACCCAGGTGAGAGGCCCTTATCTGTGATCTTTCTAAGGGGGTATTGTGACATCATAATTCTGCCCTGGTCACCCAGGTGTCAGGCCACTGTCTGTGATATGCCTAAGGGGGCACTGTGACATCATAACTCTGCACTGGTCACCCTGCTGACAGACCCTTGTCTGTGATCTGCGTAAGAGAGTATTGTGACATCATAACTCTGCAGTGGTCACCCAGGTGACAGACCCTTGTCTGCGGTCCGCCTAAGGAAGTATTCTGATATGATAACTCTGCACTGGTCACCCTGGTGACAGGCCTTTTTCTGTGATCTGCCTTAGAGGGCTATGTGACATCATAATCCTGCACTGGTCACCCAGGAGAAAGACGCTTGTCTTTGACCTGCCAAAGGGGCCATTGTGACATCATAACTCTGCACTGGTCACCCAGGTGAGAGACCCATGTCTGTGATCTGCCTAAGGGGGCATTGTGACATCATAACCTTGCACTGGTCAGACAGGTGACGGACACTTGTGTGTGATCTGCCTGACGGGGCATTGTTTCATTATAAGTGTGCACTGGTCACCCAAGTGACAGGCCCTTTTCTGTGATCTGCCTGAGGGTGTATTGTGACATCATAACCCTGCTCTGGCCTCCCAAGTGACAGGCCCGTCCCTGTGATCTGCATAAGGGGCATTGTGACACCATAACTCTGTACTGGTCACCCAGGTGACAGGCCTTTATCTGTGATCTGCCCAAGCGGTCACTGTGACATCATAACTCTGCACTGGGCACCCAGCTGACAGTCCCTTGTCTGTGATCTGCCTAAGGTCGCATTGTGACATCATAACTCTGCACTCGTCACCAAGGTCACAGACCCTTGTCTGTGATCTGCCTAAGGGGGAATTGTGACATCATAACTCTGCAATGGTCACCCAGGTGAAAGACCATTGTCTGTGATCTGTGTAAGTGGGCATTGTGACATCATAATGCTGCAATGGTCACCCAGGTGACAGGCCCTTGCCTGTGATCTTTCTAAGTGGGCATTTTGTCATCATAACTCTGCACTGGACATCCACGTGACAGGCCCTTGTCTGTGATCTCCCTAATAGGGCATTGTGATATCATAACTCTGCACTGGACACCCAGGTGACAGGCCCTTTTCTTTTATCTGCCTAAGGGGGCATTGTGACATCATAACTCTGCACTGGTCACCCAGGTGACAGGCCCTTGTCTGTTATCTGCCTAAGGGGGCATTTTGACATCATAAGTCTGCACTAGTCACCCAGGAGACAGGCCCACGTCGGTGATCTGCCTAAAGGGCATTGTGACATCATAAATCTGCACTGGGCACCCAGGTGAGAGACCTTTGTCTGTGGTCTGCCTAAGGTTGTATTGTGACATCATAATTCTGCACAGGTCACCCAGGTGATAGGCCCTTTTCTGTGATCTGCCTAAGTGGGCACTGTGACATCATAAATCTGCAGTAGTCATCCAGGTGACAGACCCTTGTCTGTGATCTGCCTAAGGGGGAATTGTGACATCATAACTCTCTACCGGTCACCCAGGTGACGGACCATTGTCTGTGATCTGCCTAAGGGGGAAATGTGACATGATAACTCTGCACTGGTCACCCATGTGAAAGACCCTTGTCTTTGATCTGCCTTAGGGGCCTTTGTGACATCATAACTTGCACTGGTCACCCAGGTGACACACCCTTGTCTGTGATCTGCCTAAGGGGAATTGTGATATCATAACCCTGCACTGGTAATACAGGTGACAGGCCCTTGTTTGTGATCTGCTGGAGGGGGCATTGTTATATCATAAGTCTGCACTGGAGACCCAGGTGACAGTCCCTTGTCTCTGATCTGCCTAAGGGAGTACTGTGACATCATTACTCTGCACTGGTCACCAAGGTGACAGAACCTTGTCTGTGATCTGCCTAAGGGGGCATCGTGACATCATAACTCTGCAATGGTAACCCAGGTGAAAGACCCTTGCCTGTGATCTGCATAAGGGGGCATTGTGACATCATAATTCTGCAAACGACACCCAGGTGACAGGCCCTTGTCTCTGATCTTACTAGGTGGGCATATTGTCATCATAGCTCTGCACTGGATACCCAGGTGACAGGCCCTTGTTTGTGATCTCCTTAAGAGGGCATTGTGACATCATTACTCTGCACTGGACACCCAGGTGACAGGCCCAGTTCTGTTATCTGCCTCAGGGGGAATTGTGACATCATAACTCTGCACTGGGCACCCAGGTGAGAGGCCCTTGTCTGTGATCTGCCTAAGGGGGTGTTGTGATATCATAATTCTGCACTGGTCACCCAGGTGACAGGCAACTGACTGTAATCTGCCTAAGGGGACAATGTGACATCATAACTCTGCACTGGTCACCCTGGTGACAGGCCCTTGTCTGCGATCTCCCTAAGGGGCATTGTGACATCATAACTCTGTACTGGGCACCAAGGTGAAAAGCCCTTGTCTGTGATCTGCCTAAGGGGGTATTGTGACATCATAATTCTGCCCTGGTCAACCAGGTGACAGGCCACTGTCTGTGATCTGCCTAAGGGGGCAATGTGATATCATAACCCTGTACTGGTCTCCCTGCCGACAGTCCCTTGGGTGTGATCTATTTAAGGGGGAAATGTGACATCATAACCGCGCACTGGTCACGCAGGTGACAGGCCCTTCTCTGTGAGCTGCCTCAGGGGTCATTGTGACATCATAATTCTGCATTGGTCACCCAGGTGACAGGCCCTTGTCTGCGATCTGCCTAAGGGGGCATTGTGACATCATAGGTCTGCACTAGTCCCACAGGAGAGACGCCCTTGTATGTGTTCTGCCTAACGGGACATTGTGACATCATAACACTGCACTGGTCACCCAGGTGACATTCCCTTTTTTTGTGATCTGCCTAAGGGGCATTGGGACATCATAACCCTGCACTGGTCACCCAGGTGACAGGGCCTTGTCTGTGGTCTGCTAAGGGGGCACTGTGACATCATAAGTCTGCACTGGCCACCCAGGTGAGAGTCCCTTGTCTGTGATCTGCGTAAGGGGGTATTGTGACATCATAACCCTGCACTGGTCACCCAGTGGAAAGACCCTTGTCTTTGATCTGCCTATGGGGCATTGTGACATCGTAACTATGCACTCGTCACCCAGGTGACAGGCTCTTGCAAGTGATCTGCCTGAGGATTCATTGTGATATCATAACCCTGCATTGGTCACCCAGGTGACAGGGCCTTGTCTGAGGTGTGCTAAGGGGGCATTGTGTCATCATAACTCTGCACTGGTCACCCAGGTGACAGACCATTGTCTGTGATCTCCCTAAGGGGTCATTGTGACGTGAAAAGTCTGCACTGGTCACCCAGGTGATTGACCGCTGCCTGTGATCTGCATAAGGGGGAATTGTGACATCATAACCCTGCACTGGTCACCCACGTGAAAGACCCTTGTCTGTGATCTGCCTAAGGGGGAATTGTGACATCATTACTCTGCACTGGTCACCCAGGTGACAGACCATTGTCTGTGATCTGTGTAAGTGGGCACTGTGACATCATAATGCTGCAATGGTCACCCAGGTGACAGGCCCTTGCCTGTGATCTTTCTAAGTGGGCATTTTGTCATCATAACTCTGCACTGGACATCCACGTGACAGGCCCTTGTCTGTGATCTCCCTAATAGGGCATTGTGATATCATAACTCTGCACTGGACACCCAGGTGACAGGCCCTTTTCTTTTATCTGCCTAAGGGGGCATTGTGACATCATAACTCTGCACTGGTCACCCAGGTGACAGGCCCTTGTCTGTTATCTGCCTAAGGGGGCATTTTGACATCATAAGTCTGCACTAGTCACCCAGGAGACAGGCCCACGTCGGTGATCTGCCTAAAGGGCATTGTGACATCATAAATCTGCACTGGGCACCCAGGTGAGAGACCTTTGTCTGTGGTCTGCCTAAGGTTGTATTGTGACATCATAATTCTGCACAGGTCACCCAGGTGATAGGCCCTTTTCTGTGATCTGCCTAAGTGGGCACTGTGACATCATAAATCTGCAGTAGTCATCCAGGTGACAGACCCTTGTCTGTGATCTGCCTAAGGGGGAATTGTGACATCATAACTCTCTACCGGTCACCCAGGTGACGGACCATTGTCTGTGATCTGCCTAAGGGGGAAATGTGACATGATAACTCTGCACTGGTCACCCAAGTGAAAGACCCTTGTCTTTGATCTGCCTTAGGGGCCTTTGTGACATCATAACTTGCACTGGTCACCCAGGTGACACACCCTTGTCTGTGATCTGCCTAAGGGGAATTGTGATATCATAACCCTGCACTGGTAATACAGGTGACAGGCCCTTGTTTGTGATCTGCTGGAGGGGGCATTGTTATATCATAAGTCTGCACTGGTGACCCAGGTGACAGTCCCTTGTCTCTGATCTGCCTAAGGGAGTACTGTGACATCATTACTCTGCACTGGTCACCAAGGTGACAGAACCTTGTCTGTGATCTGCCTAAGGGGGCATCGTGACATCATAACTCTGCAATGGTAACCCAGGTGAAAGACCCTTGCCTGTGATCTGCATAAGGGGGCATTGTGACATCATAATTCTGCAAACGACACCCAGGTGACAGGCCCTTGTCTCTGATCTTACTAGGTGGGCATATTGTCATCATAGCTCTGCACTGGATACCCAGGTGACAGGCCCTTGTTTGTGATCTCCTTAAGAGGGCATTGTGACATCATTACTCTGCACTGGACACCCAGGTGACAGGCCCAGTTCTGTTATCTGCCTCAGGGGGAATTGTGACATCATAACTCTGCACTGGGCACCCAGGTGAGAGGCCCTTGTCTGTGATCTGCCTAAGGGGGTGTTGTGATATCATAATTCTGCACTGGTCACCCAGGTGACAGGCAACTGACTGTAATCTGCCTAAGGGGACAATGTGACATCATAACTCTGCACTGGTCACCCTGGTGACAGGCCCTTGTCTGCGATCTCCCTAAGGGGCATTGTGACATCATAACTCTGTACTGGGCACCAAGGTGAAAAGCCCTTGTCTGTGATCTGCCTAAGGGGGTATTGTGACATCATAATTCTGCCCTGGTCAACCAGGTGACAGGCCACTGTCTGTGATCTGCCTAAGGGGGCAATGTGATATCATAACCCTGTACTGGTCTCCCTGCCGACAGTCCCTTGGGTGTGATCTATTTAAGGGGGAAATGTGACATCATAACCGCGCACTGGTCACGCAGGTGACAGGCCCTTCTCTGTGAGCTGCCTCAGGGGTCATTGTGACATCATAATTCTGCATTGGTCACCCAGGTGGCAGGCCCTTGTCTGCGATCTGCCTAAGGGGGCATTGTGACATCATAGGTCTGCACTAGTCCCACAGGAGAGACGCCCTTGTATGTGTTCTGCCTAACGGGACATTGTGACATCATAACACTGCACTGGTCACCCAGGTGACATTCCCTTTTTTTGTGATCTGCCTAAGGGGCATTGGGACATCATAACCCTGCACTGGTCACCCAGGTGACAGGGCCTTGTCTGTGGTCTGCTAAGGGGGCACTGTGACATCATAAGTCTGCACTGGCCACCCAGGTGAGAGTCCCTTGTCTGTGATCTGCGTAAGGGGGTATTGTGACATCATAACCCTGCACTGGTCACCCAGTGGAAAGACCCTTGTCTTTGATCTGCCTATGGGGCATTGTGACATCGTAACTATGCACTCGTCACCCAGGTGACAGGCTCTTGCAAGTGATCTGCCTGAGGATTCATTGTGATATCATAACCCTGCATTGGTCACCCAGGTGACAGGGCCTTGTCTGAGGTGTGCTAAGGGGGCATTGTGTCATCATAACTCTGCACTGGTCACCCAGGTGACAGACCATTGTCTGTGATCTCCCTAAGGGGTCATTGTGACGTGAAAAGTCTGCACTGGTCACCCAGGTGATTGACCGCTGCCTGTGATCTGCATAAGGGGGAATTGTGACATCATAACCCTGCACTGGTCACCCACGTGAAAGACCATTGTCTTTGACCTGCCTAAGGGGCCATTGTGACATCATTACTCTGCACTGGTCACCCAGGTGACAGACCCTTGTCTGTGATCTGCCTAAGGGGTCATTGTGACATCATAACCATGCATTGGTCACACAGGTGACAGGCCCTTGTGTGTGATGTGCCTGAGGGGGCATTGTGACATCATAACTCTGCACTGGTCACCCAGGTGACAGGCCCTTGTCTGTGATCTGCCTGAGGATGCATTCTGACTTCATAACACTGCACTGGTCACCCAGGTCAGAGACCCTTTTCTGTGATTTGCCTAAGGGGGCATTGTGACATCATAACCCTGCCCTGGTTACCCAGGTGACATACCCTTGTCTGTGATATGCGTAAGGGGGCATTGTGACATCATAAACCTGCACTGGTCACCCAGGAGAAAGACCCTTGTCTTTGATCTGCCTAAGGGTCCATTGTGACATCATAACTCTGCACTGGACACCCAGGTGTCAGACCCTTGTCTGTGATCTGCCGACGGGGGAACTGTGACATCATAACTCTGCAATCGTCACCGAGGTGACATGCCCTTTTTTGTGATCTGCCTAAGGGGGCATTGGGACATCATAACCCTGCACTGGTCACCCAGGTGACAGGGCCTTGTCTATGATCTGCTAAGGGGGCATTGTGACATCATAAGTCTGCACTGGCCACCCAGGTGAGAGTCCCTTGTCTGTGATCTGCCTAATGGGGCATCGTGACATCATAACACTGCACTGGTCACCCAGGTGACAGACCATTGTCTGTGATCTGCCTAAGTGGGCATTGTGACATGATAACTCTGCACTGGTCACGCAGGTGACAGACCGTTGTCTCTGATCTGCCTAAGGGGGTATTGTGACATCATAACCCTGCACTGGTCGCCCAGTGGAAAGACCTTTGTCTTTGATCTGCCTATGGGGCCATTGTGACATCGTAACTTTGCACTGGTCACGCAGGTGACAGACCCTTGTCTGTGATCTGCCTAAGGGGTCATTGTGACATC
Organism: Pan paniscus; assembly: GCF_029289425.2. Classification (NCBI taxonomy): domain Eukaryota; kingdom Metazoa; phylum Chordata; class Mammalia; order Primates; family Hominidae; genus Pan; species Pan paniscus. Next base: position 952,664 of record NC_073264.2, on the reverse strand, counting down.
ATAACCCTGCACTGGTCACACAGGTGACAGGCTCTTTTGTGTGATGGGCCTGAGGGGGCATTGTTACCACATAAGTCAGCACTGGTCACCCAGGTGACAGGCTCTTGTCTGTGATCTGACTGAGAATGCATTGTGACATCATAACACTGCACTGGTCACCCAGGTCACAGAAAAATGTCTGTGATTTGCCTAAGGGGGCATTGTGACATGAGAACTCAGCACTGGTCTCCCAGGTGACAGACCCTTGTCTGTGATCTGCCTAAGGGGGCATTGTGACATCATAAACCTGCACTGGTCACCCAGGAGAAAGACCCTTGTCTTTGATCTGCCGAAGGGGCCATTGTGACATCATAACTCTCCACTGGACACCCAGGTGTCAGACCCTTGTCTGTGATCTGCCTGAGGGGGAATTGTGACATCATAACTCTGCAATGGTCACCCAGGTGAAAGACCCTTGCCTTTGATGTGCCTAAGGGGGGATTGTGACATCGTAACTATGCACAGGTCACCCAGGTGACAGACCCTTGTCTGTGATCTGCCTAAGGGGGCATTGTGAAATCATAACCCTGCACTGGTCACACTGATGACCTGCCCTTTTTTGCTATCTGCTAAGGGGGCATGGGGACATCATAAACCTGCACTCGTCACCCAGGTGACAGGTCCTTGTCTGTGCTCTGCTAAGGGGGCATTGTGACATCGTAAGACTGCACTGTTCACCCAGGTGACAGTTCCTTGTCAGTGATCTGTCTAATGGGGCATTGTGACATCATAAGTCTGTACTGGTCAACTAGGTGACAGGCCATTGTCTGTGATTTGCCTCAGGAGGCATTTTTACATCATAACTCTGTGCTGGGTACGCAGGTGACAGGCCCTTGTCTGTGATCTCCCTAAGGGTGCATTGTGACATCATAACTCTGCACTGGGCACCCAGGTGACAGTCCCTTGCCTGTGATCTGCCTAAGGGGACCTTGTGACATCATAACACTGCACTGGTGACCCAGCTGACATGCCCTTTCTTGTGATCTGCCTGAGGGTGCATTGTGACATCATAACTCTGCACTGGTCACCCAGGTGACAGGCCCTTGTCTGTCATCTGCATGAGGGGGCATTGTGGCATCATAACTCTGTACCGGTCACCCAGGTGACAGACCATTGTCTATGATCTACCTAAGGGGGCATTGTGAGATGATAATCCTGCACTAGACACCCAGGTGAAAGACCCTTGTCTTTCATCTGACTAAGGGGCCATTTTGACATCATAACTCTGCACTGGTCACCCAGGTGACAGACCCTTGTCTGTGATCTGCATGAGGGGGCATTGTGGCATCATAACTCTGTACCGGTCACCCAGGTGACAGACCATTGTCTATGATCTGCCTAAGGGGGCATTGTGAGATGATAATCCTGCACTAGACACCCAGGTGAAAGACCCTTGTCTTTCATCTGACTAAGGGGCCATTTTGACATCATAACTCTGCACTGGTCACCCAGGTGACAGACCCTTGTCTGTGATCTGCCTAAGAGGGCACTGTGACATCATAACCCTGCACTTGTCACACAGGTGGCAGGCCCTTGTGTTTGATCTGCCTGACGGGGCATTGTTATAACATAGGTCTGCACTGGTCACCCAGGTGACAGGCCCTTGTCTGTGATCTGCCTGTGGATGCATTGTGACATCATAACACTGCACTGGTCACCCAGGTCACAGACCCTTGTCTGTGATTTGCCTAAAGGGGCATTGTGACATGATAACTCTGCACTGGCCACCCAGGTGACAGACCCTTGTCTGTGATCTGCGTAAGGGGGCATTGTTACATCATAAACCTGCACTGGTCTCCCAGGTGAAAGACCCTTGTCTTTGATCTGCCTAAGGGGCCATGGTGACATCATAACTGTGCACTGGACACCCAGGTGTCACACCCTTGTCTGTTATCTGCCTAAGGGGGAATTGTGACATCATAACTCTGCAAAGGTCACCCATGTGACATGCCCTTTTTTGTCATCTGCCTAAGGGGGCATTGGGACATCATAACCCTGCACTGGTCACCCAGGTCACAGGGCCTTTTCTGTGATCTGCTAAAGGCGCATTGTGACATGATAAGTCTGCACTGGCTACCCAGGTGACAGTCCCTTGTCTGTGATCTGCGGAATGGGGCATCGTGACATCATAACTGTACACAGGTCACCCAGGTGACGGACCATTGTCTGTGATCTGCTTAAGGGGCCATTGTGACATGATAACACTGCACTGGTCATCCAGGTGACAGACCATTGTCTGTGATCTGCGTAAGGGGGCATTGTGACATCATAACCGTGCACTGGTCACCCAGGTGAAAGACCCTTGTCTTTGATCTGCCTAAGGGGCCATTGTGACAACGTAACTATGCACTGGTCACCCAGGTGACAGACCCTTGTCTGTGATCTGCCTAAGGGGGCATTGTGAAATCATAACCCTGCCCTGGTCACAGAGCTGACATGCCCTTTTTTCTTATCTGCCTAAGAGGGCATTGGGACATCATAAAACTGCACTGGCCACCCAGGTGACAGGGCATTGTCTGTGGTCTGCTAAGGGGGCATTGTGACATCATAAGTCTGCACTGGTCACCCAGGTGACAGTCCCTTGACTGTGATCTGCCTAATGGGGCATTGTGACGTCACAACTCTGTACTGGTCAACCAGGTGACAGGCCACTGTCTGTGATATGTCTAAGGGGCATTGTTACATCATAACTCTGCACTGGGAACACAGGTGACAGGCCCTTGTCTGTGATCTGCCTAAGGGGACACTTTGACATCATAACACTGCACTGGTCACCCAGCAGACATGCCCTTTTTTGTGATCTGCCTACAGGGGCATTGGGACATAACAACACTGCACTGGTCATCCAGGTGACAGGGCCTTGTCTGTGATCTGCTAAGGGGCATTGTGACATCGTAAGTCTGCACTGGTCACACAGGTGACAGTCCCTTGTCTGTGATCTGCCTAATGGGGCATTGTGACATCATAAGTCTGAACTGGTCAACCAGGTGACAGGCCCTTGTCTGTGATTTGCCTCAGGAGGCATTGTTACATCATAACTCTCCACTGGGCATGCAGGTGACAGGCCCTTGAATGTGATCTGCCTAAGGGTGCATTGTGACATCATAACTGTGCACTGGGCACCCAGGTGACAGTCCCTTGTCTGTGATCTGCCTAAGGGGACCTTGTGTCATCATAACACTGCACTCGTGACCCAGCTGACATGCCCTTTCTTGTGATCTGCCTAAGGGAGCATTGGGACATCATAACCCTGCACTGGTCATCCAGGTGACAAGGCCTTGTCTGTGATCTGCTAATGGGGCATTGTGACATCGTAAGTCTGCACTGGTAACCCAGGTGACAGTCCCTTGTCTGTGATCTGCCTAAGGGGCCATTGTGACATCATAACTATGCACTGGTCACCCAGGTGGCAGACCTTTGTCTGTGATCTGCCTAAGGGGGCATTGTGACATCATAAACTTGCACTGGTCACACAGGTGACATGCCATTTTTTGTGATCTGCCTAAGGGGGCATTGTGACATCATAACACTGCACTGGTCACCCAGGTGACAGGGCCTTGTCTGTGATCTGCTGAGGGGGCATTGTGACATCATAAGTCTGCACTGGTCACCCAGGTGACAGTCCCTTGTTTGTGATCTGCCTAATGGGGCACCGTGAAATCATAACTCTCCACTGGTCACCCAGGTGACAGACCCTCGTCTGTGATCTGCCTAAGGGGGCATTGTGAAATCGTAACCCTACACTGGTCACACAGGTGACATGCCCTTTTTTGTTATCTGCCTAAGGGGGCATTGTGACATCATAACTCTGCACTGGTCACCCAGGTGACAGACCATTGTCTGTCATCTGCCTAAGGGGTCATTGTGACGTGATAAGTCTGCACTGGTCACCCAGGTGACAGACCACTGTCTGTGATCTGCGTAATGGGGCATTGTGACATCATAAACCTGCACTTGTCACCCAGGTGACAGGCCCTTTTCTGTTACCTGCCTAAGGGGGCATTGGGACATCATAACCCTGCACTGGTCACCCAGGTGACAGGGCCTTGTCTGTGATCTGCTAAGGGGGCATTGTGACATCATAAGTCTGCACTGGTCACCCAGGTGACAGACCATTGTCTGTGGTCTGCCTAAGGGGGCATTGTGACATGATAGCCCTGCACTGGTCTCCCAGGGGACAGACCATTGTGTGTGATATGCGTAAGGGGGCATTGTGACGCCATAACACTGCGCTGGTCACCATGGTGAAAGACCCTTGTCTTTCACCTGCGTTAGTGTCCATTGTGACATCATAACTCTGCACTGGTCACCCAGGTGACAGACCCTTGTCTGTGATCTGCCTAAGGGGGCATTGTGAAATCATAACACTGCACTGGTCACACAGGTGTCATGCCCTTTTTTCTTATCTGCCTATGGGGGCATTGTGAAATCATAATTCTGCACTGGTCACCCAGGTGACAGACCATTGTCTGCGATCTGCCTAAGGGGTCATTGTGACGTGATAAGTCGGCAGTGGTCACCCAGGTGACAGACCACTGTCTGTGATCTGCGTAATGGGGCATTGTGACATCATAACCCTGTACTTGTCACCCAGGTGACAGGCCCTTTTCTGTTATCTGCCTAAGGGGGCATTGGGAAATCATAACCCTGCACTGGTCACCCAGGTGACAGGGCCTTGTCTGTGATCTGCTAAGGGGGCATTCTGACATCATAAGTCTGCACTGGTCACCCAGGTGAAAGACCCTTGTCTTTGATCTGCGTAAGAGTCCATTGTGACATCATAACTCTGCACTGGTCACCCAGGTGACAGACCCTTGCCTGTGATCTGCGTAAGGGGGCATTGTGACATCATAAACCTGCACTGGTCACACAGGTGACAGACACTTGTGTGTGATCTGCCTCAGGGGTCATTGTTGCATCATCAATCTGCACTGGTCACCCAGGTGACAGGCCGTTGTCTGTGACCTGCCTGAGGGCGCATTGTGACATCATAACTCTGCACTGGGCATCCAGGTGACAGGCCCTTGTCTGTGATCTCCCTGAGTGTGAATTGTGACATCATAACTCTGCACTGATCATGCCGGTGACAGGCCCTTGTCTGTGATATGCAAAGGGAGGCATTGTGACATCATAACTCTGTACTGGTCACCCAGGTGACCGGGCCTTGTCTGTGATCTACCTATGTGGGCATTTTGTCATCATAACTTTGCACTGCTCACCCAGCTCACAGGCCCTTGTCTGTGATCTGCCTTAGAGGGCATTGTGACATCATAAGTCTGCACTAGTCACCTAGGAGACAGGCCCTTGTCTGTGATCTGCCTAAGGGGCATTGTGACATCATATCACTGCACTGGGCACTCTGGTGAGAGGCCTTTGTCTGTGTTCTGCCTAAGGGCGTATTATGACATCATAACCCTGCACTGGTCACCCAGGTTACAGGCCCTTGTCTGTGATCTGCCTATGGGGGCATTGTGACATCATAAATCTGCACTAGTCAACCAGATGACAGGCCCTTTTCTATGATCTGCTATGGGGCATTGTGACATCATATCTCTGCACTGGTTACCCAGGTGACATGACCTTGTCTGTGATACGCTTAAGGAGTCATTGAGACATCATAACTCTGAATTGGGCACCCAGGTGACAGGCCCTTGACTGTGATCTACCTAACGGGGCATTGTGACATCATAACTCTGCACTGGGCACCCAGGTGAGAGGCCCTCGTCTTTGATATGCCTAAGAGTGTATAGTGACATTATAATTCTGCACTGGTCACCCAGGTGACAGGCCACTGACTGTGATCTGCCTAGGAGGGCATTGTGACATCATAACTCTGCGCTGGTCACCAAGGTAAGAGGCCCTTGTCTGTGATATTCCTAAGTGGGCATTTTGTCATCATAACTCTGCACTGGTCACCCATCTGACAGGCCCTTGTCTGTGATCCGCCTAAGGGGGCATTGTGACATCATAAGTCTGCACTAGTCACCTAGGAGACAGGCCCTAGTCTGTGATCTGCCTAAGGAGCATTGTGACATCATATCTCTGCACTGGGCACCCAGGTGAGAGGCCTTTGTCTGTGTTCTCCCTAAGGGCGTATTGTGACATCATAAGTCTCCACTGGTCACCCAGGTGCCAGACCCTTGTCTGATCTGCCTAAGAGGGCATTGTGACATCAGAAGACTGCACTAGTCACCCAGGTGACAGGCCCTTGTCTGTGATCTGGCAAAGGTGCATTGTGACATCATAACTCTGCACTGGTTACCCAGGTTACAGGACCTTGCCTGTGATCTGCCTAAGGGGGCATTGTGACATCATAACTGTGCATTGGGCAACCAGGTGACAGGCCCTTTTCTGTGATCTGCCTAAGGGGGCATTGTGATATCATAGCTCTGCACTGGCCACCCAGGTGACAGACCCTTGTCTGTGATCTGCCTAAGGGGGCATTGTGACATCATAACTCTGTACTGGTCACCCAGGTGACAGGCCCTTGTCTATGATCTGTCTCAGGGGGCATTGTGACATCATAACTCTGTACTGGTCACCTAGGTGACAGGCCTTTATCTGTGATCTGCCTAAGGGGGCATTATTGCATCATTACTCTGCACTGGGCACCCAGGAGACTATCCCATGTCTGTGATCTGCCTAAAGGGGTATTGTGACATCATAACTCTGCACTGGGCACCCAGGTAACAGGACCTTGTCTGTGATCTGCCTAAGGGGGCCTTGTGACAACATAAATCTGCATTAGGCACACTGGTGACAGTCCCTTGTCTTTGATCTGCCTAAGGGGGCATTGAGACATCATAGGTCTGCACTAGTCACCTAGGAGACAGGCCCTTGTCTGTGATCTGCCTAAGGGGCATTGTGACATCGTATCTCTGAACTGGGCACCCAGGTGAGATGCCTTTGTCTGTGTTCTGCCTAAGTGCGTATTGTGACATCGTAACTCTGCACTGGTCACCAAGGTGACAGGACCTTGTGTGTGATCTGTCTAAGGGGGCATTGTGACATCATAAATCTGCACTAGACATCTGGATGACAGGCCATTGTCTGTGATCTGCAAAAGGGGTTATTGTGACATCATAACTCTGTACTGGTCACCCAGGTGACAGGCCCTTATCTGTGATCTTCCTAAGGGTGCATTGTGACATCATAACTCTGTACTGGGATCCCAGGTGACAGGCCCTCGTCTGTGACCTGCCTAAGGGGATATTGTGACATCATAACACTGCATGGGTCACCCAGGTGACATGCCTTATTTGTGATCTGTCTAAGGGGCATTGGGACATCATAACCCTGCACTGGTCACCCAGGTGACAGGGCCTTATCTGTGACCTGCTAAGGGGTCATTGTGACATCATAACTCTTCACTGGTCACCCAAGTGACAGTCCCTTGTCTGTGATGTGCCTAAGGGGCATTGTGTCATCATAATCCTGCAGTGGTCAGCCAGGTCACAGACCCTTGTCTGTAGTCGCCCTAAGGGGGCATTGTGATATGATAACTCTGCACTGGTCACCAAGGTGACACACCCTTGTCTGTGATCTGCATAAGGGGGCATGGTGACAACATAACCCTGAACTGGTCAAACAGCTGAAAGACCCTTGTCTTTGATCTGACTAAGGGGCCATTGTGAAATCAAAACTCTGCTCTGATCACCCAGCTGACAGACCCTTGCCTGCGATCTGCCTAAGGGGGAATTGCGACATCATAACTCTGCGCTGGACACCCAGGTGACTGGCCCATGTCTGTGATCTAGCTAAAGGGGCATTGTGACATCACAACTCTGCACTGGTCACCCAGGTGACTGGCCCTTGTCTGTGATATGGTTAAGGAGGCATTGTGACATCATAACTCTGAATTGGGCACCCAGGTGACATGCCCTTGACTGTGATCTGCCTAAGGGGGCATTGTGACATCACAACTCTACACTGGGCACCCAGGTGACAGGCCCTTGTGTGTGAACGGCCTAAGGGGGCATTGTGACATCATAAGTCTGCACTGGTCACCCAGGTGACAGGCCACTGTCTGTGGTCTGCATAAGGGGGCATTGTAAAATCATAAATCTGCACTGGTCCCACAGGTGACAGGCCTTTGTCTGTGATCTGCCTAAGGGGGCATTGTGGCATCATAACCCTGCACTGGTCACACAGGTGACAGGCCCTTGTGTGTAATCTGCCTGAGGGGGCATCGTGACATCATAACTCTGCACTGGTCAGCCAGGTGAGGGACCCTTGTCTGTGATCTGCCTTAGGGGGCATTGTGACATCATAACTCTGTACTGGTCTCCAAGGTGACAGGTCCTTGTCTGTGGTCTGCTTAAGGGGCTATTGTGACATCATAAGTCTTCACTAGTCACCCAGGTGGCAGGACTTTGTCTGTGATCTGCCTAAGGGGCATTGTGACGTCGTAACTCTGCACTGGTCACCCAGGCGACGGGCCCTTGTCAGTGATCTGCCTAAGGGGGCATTGTGACAATATAAATCTGCATTGGGCGCCCAGGTGACAGTCCCTTGTCTTTGATCTGCCTAAGGGGGGTATTGTTATAACATTACTCTGCACTGGTCACCCATTTTACAAGTCTTTGTCTGTGATATGCCTAAGGGGGCATTGTGACATCATAACACTGCACTGGTCACCCAGGTGGCATGCCCTTTTTTGTGATCTGCCTAAGGGGGCCTTAGGACATCATAGACCTACACTGGTCACCCAGGTGACAGGGCCTTGTCTGCGATGTGCTAAAGGGACACTGTGACATCATAACTCTGCACTGGTCACCCAGGTGACAGTCTCTTGTCTGTGATCTGCCTAAGGGGGCATTGTGACATCATAAGTCGGCACTGGTCACCCAGGTGACAGGCCCTTGTGTGTGATCTCCCTGAGTGTGCATTGTGACATCATAACTCTGCACTGGTCACCCCCGTGACAGGCCCTTGTCTGTGATTTGCAAAAGGGGCATTGTGATATCACAACTCTATACTGGTCACCCAGGTGACAGACTCTTGTCTGTGATCATCCTAAGTGGGCATTTTGTCATCATAAATTTATACTGGTCACCCAGCTGACAGGCCCTTGTCTGTCATCTGCCTAAGGGGGCATTGTGACATCATAAGTCTGCACTAGTCACCTAGGGGACAGGCCCTTGTCTGTGATCTGCCTAAGGGGCATTGTGACATCATATCACTGCACTGTGCACCCAGGTGAGACGCCTTTGTCCATGTTCTGCCTAAGGACGTATTGTGACATCATAACTCTGCACTTGTCACCCAGGTGACAGGGCCTTGTCTGTGATCTGCCTAAGGGGGCATTGTGACATCATAAATCTGCACTGGTTACACAGGTGATATGACCTTGTCTGTGATATGCTTAAGGAGGCATTGTGACATCATAACTCTGAATTGGGCACCCAGGTGACATGCCCTTGACTGTGATCTGCCTAAGGGGTCATTGTGACATCATAACTCCACACTGGGCAACCAGGTTACAGGCCATTTTCGGTTATCTGCCTAAGGGGGCATTGTGACATCATAATTCTGCAGTGGTCACCCAAGTGACAAGCCTTTGTCTGTTTTCTCCCTAAGTGGGCACTGTGACATCATAACTCTGCACTGGGCAGGCAGGTGACAGGCCCTGGTCTGTGATCTGCCAAAGGGGCATTGTGGTATCATAACGCTACACTGGGCACCCAAGTGAGAGGCTTTTGCCTGTGATCTGCCTAAGGGGGCATTGTGACATCATAAGTCTGCACTAGTCACCCAGGTGACAGGCCACTGTCTGTGATCTGTGTAAGGGGCATTGTAAAATCATAAATCTGCACTGGTCCCATTGGTGACAGGCCTTTGTCTGTAATCTGCCTAAGGGGGCATTGTGGCATCATAACCCTGCACTGGTCACACAGGTGACAGGCCCTTGTGTGTAATCTGCCTGAGGGTGCATTGTGACCTCATAACTCTGCACTGGTCACCCATGTGAGAGACCCTTGTCTGTGGTCTGCCTAAGGGGGAATTGTGACATCATAACTCTGTACTGGTCTCCCAGGTGACAGGCCCTTGTCTGTGATCTGCTTAAGGGGCCATTGTGACATCATAAGTCTGCACTAGTCACCCAGGTGACAGACCCTCGTCTGTGATCTGCCTAAGGGGCCATTGTGACATCGTAACCCTGCACTGGTCACCCTGGTGAGAGACCCTTGTCTGTAATCTGCCTAAGGGGGCATTGTGACATCATAATTCTGCAGTGGTCACCCAGGTGACAGGCCTTTGTCTGTTATCTGCCTAAGGGGGAATTGTGACATCATTACTCTGCACTGGGCACCCAGGTGACAGGCCCTTGTCTGTGATCTGCCTAAGGGGCATTGTGATATCATAAGGCTGCACTGGGCACCCAGGTGAGAGGCATTTCCCTGTGATCTGCCTAAGGGGCTATTGTTACATCATAACTCTGCAGTGGTCACCCAGGTGACAGGCCCTTGACTGTGAACGGCCTAAGGGGGCATTTGGGACATCATAAGTCTGCACTAGTCACCCAGGTGACAGGCCGCTGTCTGTGATCTGCGTAAGGGGGCATTGTAAAATCACAAATCTGCACTGGTCCCACTGGTGACAGGCCTTTGCCTGTGATCTGCCTAAGGGAGCATTGTGACATCATAACCTTACACTGGTCACACAGGTGACAGGCCCTTGTGTGTAATCTGCCTGAGGGGGCATTTTGACATCATAACTCTGCACTGGTCACCCAGGTGAGAAACCCTTGTCTGTGATCTGCCTAAGGGGGCATTGTGATATTATAACTCTGTACTTGTCTCCCAAGTGACAGGCCCTAGTCTGTGATCTGCTTAAGGGGCCATTGTGACATCATAAGTCTGCACTAGTCACCCAGGTGACAGGCCCATGTCTGTGATCTGCCTAAGGGGCATTGTGACATCGTAACTCTGCACTGGTCACCCAGGTGACCGGCCCTTGTCTGTGATCTGCCTAAGTGGGCATTGTGACATCATAACTCTGTGCTGGTCACCCAGGTGACAGGCCCTTGTCAGTAATCTTCCTAAGTGGGCATTGTGACATCGTAACTCTGCACTGGTCACCCAGGAGACCGGCCCTTGTCTGTGATCTGCCTAAGGGGGCATTGTGACATCATAACGGTGCTTTGGGGACCCAGGTGACAGGCCCTTGTCTGTTATCTCCCTAAGAGGGCGTTGTGATATCATAAATCTGCACTGGGCACCCAGGTGAGAGGCCCTTCTCTGTGATTTGCCTAAGGGGGTATTGTGACATCATAATTCTGCACTGGTCACCCAGGTGACAGGCCACTGTCTGTGATCTGCCTAAGGGGACATAGTGACATCATAACTCTGCACTGGTCACCCTGGTGACAGTCCCTTGTCTGTGGTGTGCCTAAGGGAGTATTGTGACATCATAACTCTGCACTGGTCACCCAGGTGACAGGCCCTTGTCAGTAATCTTCCTAAGTGGGCATTTTGTCATCATAACTCTGCACTGGTCACCCAGGTGACAGGCCCTTGTCTGTGATCTGCCTAAGGGTCATGGTGACATCATAAGTGTGCACTAGTCACCTAGGAGACAGGCCCCTGTCTGTGATCTGCCTAAGGGGCATTGTGACATCATGTCTCTACACTGGGCAACCAGGTGAGAGGCCCCTGTCTTTGTTGTGCCTAAGGGCGTATTGTGACATTATAACTCTGCACTCGTCACCCAGGTGACAGGACCTTGTCTGTGACCTGCCTAAGGGGGCATTGTGATATTATAACTCTTTACTTGTCTCCCAAGTGACAGGCCCTAGTCTGTGATCTGCTTAAGGGGCCATTGTGACATCATAAGTCTGCACTAGTCACCCAGTTGACAGGCCCATGTCTGTGATCTGCCTAAGGGGCATTGTGACATCGTAACTCTGCACTGGTCACCCAGGTGACCGGCCCTTGTCTGTGATCTGCCTAAGTGGGCATTGTGACATCATAACTCTGCACTGGTCACCCAGGTGACAGGCCCTTGTCAGTAATCTTCCTAAGTGGGCATTGTGACATCGTAACTCTGCACTGGTCACCCAGGAGACCGGCCCTTGTCTGTGATCTGCCTAAGGGGGCATTGCGACATCATAACGGTGCTTTGGGGACCCAGGTGACAGGCCCTTGTCTGTTATCTCCCTAAGAGGGCGTTGTGATATCATAAATCTGCACTGGGCACCCAGGTGAGAGGCCCTTCTCTGTGATTTGCCTAAGGGGGTATTGTGACATCATAATTCTGCACTGGTCACCCAGGTGACAGGCCACTGTCTGTGATCTGCCTAAGAGGACATAGTGACATCATAACTCTGCACTGGTCACCCTGGTGACAGTCCCTTGTCTGTGGTGTGCCTAAGGGAGTATTGTGACATCATAACTCTGCACTGGTCACCCAGGTGACAGGCCCTTGTCAGTAATCTTCCTAAGTGGGCATTTTGTCATCATAACTCTGCACTGGTCACCCAGGTGACAGGCCCTTGTCTGTGATCTGCCTAAGGGGGCATGGTGACATCATAAGTGTGCACTAGTCACCTAGGAGACAGGCCCCTGTCTGTGATCTGCCTAAGCGGCATTGTGACATCATGTCTCTACACTGGGCAACCAGGTGAGAGGCCCCTGTCTTTGTTGTGCCTAAGGGCGTATTGTGACATCATAACTCTGCACTCGTCACCCAGGTGACAGGACCTTGTCTGTGACCTGCCTAAGGGGCATTGTGACATCATAGCTCTACATTGGGCACCAAGGTGACAGGCCCTTGTCTGTGATCTCCCTAAGGGGGCATTGTGATATCATAAACCTGCACTGGGCACCCAGCTGAGAGGCCCTTCTCTGTGATTTACCTTAGTTGGAATTGTGACATCATAATTCTTCTCTGGTGACCCAGGTGACAGGACACTGTCTGTGAACTGCCGAAAGGGGCATTGTGACATCAGAACCCTGCACTTGTCACACAGGTGGCAGGCCCTTGTATGTGATCTGCCTGAGGTGGCATTATGACATCATAACTTTGCACTGGTCACCCAGGTGAGAGGCCCTTGTCAGTGATCTGCCTAAGGGGGCATTGTGACATCATAACTCTGTACTGGTCACCCAAGTGACAGGCCGTTATCTGTGATCTGCCTTAGGGGTCATTGTGACATCATAACTCTACACTGGGCAACAAGGTGACAGTCCCTTGTCTGTGATCGGCCTAAGGGAGTATTGTGACATCATAACTCTGCACTGGTCACCCAAGTCACAGACCCTTGTCTGTGATCTGTCTAAGGGAGTATTGTGACATCATAACTCTGCACTGGTCACCCTGGTGCCAGGCCTTTGTCTGTGATCTGCCTAAGGGGGCAATGTGACAGCATAACCCTGCACTGGTCACACAGGTGACAGGGCCTTGTGTGTGATCTGCCTGAGGGGGCATCGTGACATCATAACTCTGCACTGGTCAGCCAGGTGAGGGACCCTTGTCTGTGATCTGCCTTAGGGGGCATTGTGACATCATAACTCTGTACTGGTCTCCAAGGTGACAGGTCCTTGTCTGTGGTCTGCTTAAGGGGCTATTGTGACATCATAAGTCTTCACTAGTCACCCAGGTGGCAGGACTTTGTCTGTGATCTGCCTAAGGGGCATTGTGACGTCGTAACTCTGCACTGGTCACCCAGGCGACGGGCCCTTGTCAGTGATCTGCCTAAGGGGGCATTGTGACAATATAAATCTGCATTGGGCGCCCAGGTGACAGTCCCTTGTCTTTGATCTGCCTAAGGGGGGTATTGTTATAACATTACTCTGCACTGGTCACCCATTTTACAAGTCTTTGTCTGTGATATGCCTAAGGGGGCATTGTGACATCATAACACTGCACTGGTCACCCAGGTGGCATGCCCTTTTTTGTGATCTGCCTAAGGGGGCCTTAGGACATCATAGACCTACACTGGTCACCCAGGTGACAGGGCCTTGTCTGCGATGTGCTAAAGGGACACTGTGACATCATAACTCTGCACTGGTCACCCAGGTGACAGTCTCTTGTCTGTGATCTGCCTAAGGGGGCATTGTGACATCATAAGTCGGCACTGGTCACCCAGGTGACAGGCCCTTGTGTGTGATCTCCCTGAGTGTGCATTGTGACATCATAACTCTGCACTGGTCACCCCCGTGACAGGCCCTTGTCTGTGATTTGCAAAAGGGGCATTGTGATATCACAACTCTATACTGGTCACCCAGGTGACAGACTCTTGTCTGTGATCATCCTAAGTGGGCATTTTGTCATCATAAATTTATACTGGTCACCCAGCTGACAGGCCCTTGTCTGTCATCTGCCTAAGGGGGCATTGTGACATCATAAGTCTGCACTAGTCACCTAGGGGACAGGCCCTTGTCTGTGATCTGCCTAAGGGGCATTGTGACATCATATCACTGCACTGTGCACCCAGGTGAGACGCCTTTGTCCATGTTCTGCCTAAGGACGTATTGTGACATCATAACTCTGCACTTGTCACCCAGGTGACAGGGCCTTGTCTGTGATCTGCCTAAGGGGGCATTGTGACATCATAAATCTGCACTGGTTACACAGGTGATATGACCTTGTCTGTGATATGCTTAAGGAGGCATTGTGACATCATAACTCTGAATTGGGCACCCAGGTGACATGCCCTTGACTGTGATCTGCCTAAGGGGTCATTGTGACATCATAACTCCACACTGGGCAACCAGGTTACAGGCCATTTTCGGTTATCTGCCTAAGGGGGCATTGTGACATCATAATTCTGCAGTGGTCACCCAAGTGACAAGCCTTTGTCTGTTTTCTCCCTAAGTGGGCACTGTGACATCATAACTCTGCACTGGGCAGGCAGGTGACAGGCCCTGGTCTGTGATCTGCCAAAGGGGCATTGTGGTATCATAACGCTACACTGGGCACCCAAGTGAGAGGCTTTTGCCTGTGATCTGCCTAAGGGGGCATTGTGACATCATAAGTCTGCACTAGTCACCCAGGTGACAGGCCACTGTCTGTGATCTGTGTAAGGGGCATTGTAAAATCATAAATCTGCACTGGTCCCATTGGTGACAGGCCTTTGTCTGTAATCTGCCTAAGGGGGCATTGTGGCATCATAACCCTGCACTGGTCACACAGGTGACAGGCCCTTGTGTGTAATCTGCCTGAGGGTGCATTGTGACCTCATAACTCTGCACTGGTCACCCATGTGAGAGACCCTTGTCTGTGGTCTGCCTAAGGGGGAATTGTGACATCATAACTCTGTACTGGTCTCCCAGGTGACAGGCCCTTGTCTGTGATCTGCTTAAGGGGCCATTGTGACATCATAAGTCTGCACTAGTCACCCAGGTGACAGACCCTCGTCTGTGATCTGCCTAAGGGGCCATTGTGACATCGTAACCCTGCACTGGTCACCCTGGTGAGAGACCCTTGTCTGTAATCTGCCTAAGGGGGCATTGTGACATCATAATTCTGCAGTGGTCACCCAGGTGACAGGCCTTTGTCTGTTATCTGCCTAAGGGGGAATTGTGACATCATTACTCTGCACTGGGCACCCAGGTGACAGGCCCTTGTCTGTGATCTGCCTAAGGGGCATTGTGATATCATAAGGCTGCACTGGGCACCCAGGTGAGAGGCATTTCCCTGTGATCTGCCTAAGGGGCTATTGTTACATCATAACTCTGCAGTGGTCACCCAGGTGACAGGCCCTTGACTGTGAACGGCCTAAGGGGGCATTTGGGACATCATAAGTCTGCACTAGTCACCCAGGTGACAGGCCGCTGTCTGTGATCTGCGTAAGGGGGCATTGTAAAATCACAAATCTGCACTGGTCCCACTGGTGACAGGCCTTTGCCTGTGATCTGCCTAAGGGAGCATTGTGACATCATAACCTTACACTGGTCACACAGGTGACAGGCCCTTGTGTGTAATCTGCCTGAGGGGGCATTTTGACATCATAACTCTGCACTGGTCACCCAGGTGAGAAACCCTTGTCTGTGATCTGCCTAAGGGGGCATTGTGATATTATAACTCTGTACTTGTCTCCCAAGTGACAGGCCCTAGTCTGTGATCTGCTTAAGGGGCCATTGTGACATCATAAGTCTGCACTAGTCACCCAGGTGACAGGCCCATGTCTGTGATCTGCCTAAGGGGCATTGTGACATCGTAACTCTGCACTGGTCACCCAGGTGACCGGCCCTTGTCTGTGATCTGCCTAAGTGGGCATTGTGACATCATAACTCTGTGCTGGTCACCCAGGTGACAGGCCCTTGTCAGTAATCTTCCTAAGTGGGCATTGTGACATCGTAACTCTGCACTGGTCACCCAGGAGACCGGCCCTTGTCTGTGATCTGCCTAAGGGGGCATTGTGACATCATAACGGTGCTTTGGGGACCCAGGTGACAGGCCCTTGTCTGTTATCTCCCTAAGAGGGCGTTGTGATATCATAAATCTGCACTGGGCACCCAGGTGAGAGGCCCTTCTCTGTGATTTGCCTAAGGGGGTATTGTGACATCATAATTCTGCACTGGTCACCCAGGTGACAGGCCACTGTCTGTGATCTGCCTAAGGGGACATAGTGACATCATAACTCTGCACTGGTCACCCTGGTGACAGTCCCTTGTCTGTGGTGTGCCTAAGGGAGTATTGTGACATCATAACTCTGCACTGGTCACCCAGGTGACAGGCCCTTGTCAGTAATCTTCCTAAGTGGGCATTTTGTCATCATAACTCTGCACTGGTCACCCAGGTGACAGGCCCTTGTCTGTGATCTGCCTAAGGGTCATGGTGACATCATAAGTGTGCACTAGTCACCTAGGAGACAGGCCCCTGTCTGTGATCTGCCTAAGGGGCATTGTGACATCATGTCTCTACACTGGGCAACCAGGTGAGAGGCCCCTGTCTTTGTTGTGCCTAAGGGCGTATTGTGACATTATAACTCTGCACTCGTCACCCAGGTGACAGGACCTTGTCTGTGACCTGCCTAAGGGGGCATTGTGATATTATAACTCTTTACTTGTCTCCCAAGTGACAGGCCCTAGTCTGTGATCTGCTTAAGGGGCCATTGTGACATCATAAGTCTGCACTAGTCACCCAGTTGACAGGCCCATGTCTGTGATCTGCCTAAGGGGCATTGTGACATCGTAACTCTGCACTGGTCACCCAGGTGACCGGCCCTTGTCTGTGATCTGCCTAAGTGGGCATTGTGACATCATAACTCTGCACTGGTCACCCAGGTGACAGGCCCTTGTCAGTAATCTTCCTAAGTGGGCATTGTGACATCGTAACTCTGCACTGGTCACCCAGGAGACCGGCCCTTGTCTGTGATCTGCCTAAGGGGGCATTGCGACATCATAACGGTGCTTTGGGGACCCAGGTGACAGGCCCTTGTCTGTTATCTCCCTAAGAGGGCGTTGTGATATCATAAATCTGCACTGGGCACCCAGGTGAGAGGCCCTTCTCTGTGATTTGCCTAAGGGGGTATTGTGACATCATAATTCTGCACTGGTCACCCAGGTGACAGGCCACTGTCTGTGATCTGCCTAAGAGGACATAGTGACATCATAACTCTGCACTGGTCACCCTGGTGACAGTCCCTTGTCTGTGGTGTGCCTAAGGGAGTATTGTGACATCATAACTCTGCACTGGTCACCCAGGTGACAGGCCCTTGTCAGTAATCTTCCTAAGTGGGCATTTTGTCATCATAACTCTGCACTGGTCACCCAGGTGACAGGCCCTTGTCTGTGATCTGCCTAAGGGGGCATGGTGACATCATAAGTGTGCACTAGTCACCTAGGAGACAGGCCCCTGTCTGTGATCTGCCTAAGCGGCATTGTGACATCATGTCTCTACACTGGGCAACCAGGTGAGAGGCCCCTGTCTTTGTTGTGCCTAAGGGCGTATTGTGACATCATAACTCTGCACTCGTCACCCAGGTGACAGGACCTTGTCTGTGACCTGCCTAAGGGGCATTGTGACATCATAGCTCTACATTGGGCACCAAGGTGACAGGCCCTTGTCTGTGATCTCCCTAAGGGGGCATTGTGATATCATAAACCTGCACTGGGCACCCAGCTGAGAGGCCCTTCTCTGTGATTTACCTTAGTTGGAATTGTGACATCATAATTCTTCTCTGGTGACCCAGGTGACAGGACACTGTCTGTGAACTGCCGAAGGGGGCATTGTGACATCAGAACCCTGCACTTGTCACACAGGTGGCAGGCCCTTGTATGTGATCTGCCTGAGGTGGCATTATGACATCATAACTTTGCACTGGTCACCCAGGTGAGAGGCCCTTGTCAGTGATCTGCCTAAGGGGGCATTGTGACATCATAACTCTGTACTGGTCACCCAAGTGACAGGCCGTTATCTGTGATCTGCCTTAGGGGTCATTGTGACATCATAACTCTACACTGGGCAACAAGGTGACAGTCCCTTGTCTGTGATCGGCCTAAGGGAGTATTGTGACATCATAACTCTGCACTGGTCACCCAAGTCACAGACCCTTGTCTGTGATCTGTCTAAGGGAGTATTGTGACATCATAACTCTGCACTGGTCACCCTGGTGCCAGGCCTTTGTCTGTGATCTGCCTAAGGGGGCAATGTGACAGCATAACCCTGCACTGGTCACACAGGTGACAGGGCCTTGTGTGTGATCTGCCTGAGGGGGCATTGTGACATCATATCTCTACACTGTTCACCCAGGTGACAGGCCCTTGTCTGTGATCTGCCTGAGAGTGCATTGTGACATCATAACTCTGCACTGGTCACCAAGGTGACAGGCCCTTCACTGTGATCTGCCTCAGGGATCATTGTGACATCATGACTCTGTACTGGTGACCCAGGTGACAGGCCCTTTACTGTCTTCTGCCTAAGGGGGCATTGTTACATCATTACTCTGCACTGGGCATCCAGGTGACAATCCCATGTCTATGATCTGCCTAAAGTGGTATTGTGACATCATAACTCTGCACTGGGAACCCAGGTGACAGGAGCTTGTCTGTGATCTGCCTAAGGGGGCATTTTGACATTATAAATCTGCATTGGTCACCCAGGTGACAGTCCCTTGTCTGTGATCTGCCTAAGGGAGTATTGTGACAACATAACTCTGCACTCGTCACCCATTTTACAGGTCCCTGTCTGTGATCTGCCTAAGGGGGCATTGTGATGTAATAACTCTGCACTGGGCACCCAGGTGACAGGCCCTTGTCTGTGATCTGCCTAAGGGGGAATTGTGACATCATAACTCGGCACTGTGCACCCAGGTGACAGATCCTTGTCTGTGATCTGCCTAAGGGGGCATTGTCACATCATAACTCTGCACTGGTCACCCAGGTGACAGGCCCTTGTCTGTGATCTGCCTAAAGGGACATTGTGACATCATATCACTGCACTGGTCACCCAGGTGACATGCCCTTTTTTGTGATCTGCCTAAGCGATCACTGGGACATCATAATCCTGCAATGGTCACCCAGGTGACAGTGCCTTCTCTGTGATGTGCTAAGGGGGCATTGTGACATCATAAATCTGCACTGGTCACCCAGGAGAGAGTCCCTTGTCTGTGTTCTGCCTAAGGGGGCATTGTGACATCATAACTCCGCACTTTGCACCCAGTTGACAGAACCTTGTCTGAGTTCTACCTAAGGGGGCTTTGTGACATCATAAACCTGCACTGGTCACCAGAGAGAAAGACCCTTGTCTTTGATCTGCCTAAGGTGCCATTGTGACACCGTAACTCTGCACTGGCCACACAGGTGACAGACCCTTGTGTGTAATATGCCTTAGGGGCATTGTGACATCATAACCATGCACTGGTCACACAGGTGACAGCAGCTTGTGTGTGATCTGCCTGAGGGGGCATTGTGACATCATAACTCTGCACTGGTCACCCAGGTGACAGGACCTTGTCCGAGATCTTCCTAAGGGGGCATTGTGACATCATAAGTCTGTACCGGGCTCCCAGGTGACAGGCCCTTGTCTGTGATCTGCCTAAGGGGACATTGTGACTTCATAACACTGCACTGGTCACCCAGGTGACATGCCATTTTTGTGATCTGCCTAAGGGGCATTGGGACATCATAACCCTGCACCGGTCACCCAGGTGACAGGGCCTTGTCTGTGATCTGCTATGGGGGCATTGTGACATCATAAGTCTGCACTGCTCACCCAGGTGACAGTCCCTTGTCTGTGATGTGCCTAAGGGGGCATTGTGACAGCATAACTCTGCACTTGTCACCAAGGTGACAGACCCTTTTCTGTGATCTGCCTAAGGGGGCATTGTGACATCATAACTCTGCACTGGTCGCCCAGGTGACACACCATTTTCTGTGATCTCCCTAAGGGGGAATTGTGACATCATAACACTGCAATGGTAACCCAGGTGACAGACCCTTGTCTGTGATCTGCTTAAGGGGTCATTGTGACATCATAACTCTGCACTAGTCAACCACGTGACAGTACCTTGTCTGTGATCTGCATAAGGGGGCATTGTGACATCATAACTCTCTTCTGGTCACCCAGCTGACTGGCCCTTGTCTGTGATCTGCATAAGGGGGCATTGTGACATCATAACTCTGTACTGGTCACCTAGGTGACAGGCCCTTATCTGTGATCTGCCTAAGGGGTCATTGTGACATCTTAACTTGCACTGGGCACCCAGTTGACAGTCCCATGTCTGTGATTTGCCTAAGGGTGTATTCTGACCCCATAACTCTGCACTTGTCACCCAGGTGACAGACCCCTGTCTGCCTTCTGCCTAAGGGGGCATTGTGACAACATAAATCTGCAGTGGTCACCCAGGTGACAGGCCCTTGTCTGTTATCTGCCTAAGGGGGCATTGTCATATCATACCTCCCCACTGGTAACCCAGGTGACAAGCCCTTGTCTGTGATCTGCCTAAGGGGGCATTGTGACATCATAAGTCTGCACTAGTCACACAGGTGACAGGCCCTTGTCTGTGATCTGCGTAAGTGGCATTGTGACATCTTAACCTGCACTGGTCACCCAGGTGACAAGCCCTTGTCTGTGATCTGCGTATGGGGGCATTGTGAGATCTTAGCTCTGTACTGGTCACCCAGTTGTGAGGCCCTTTTCTGTGATCTGCCTAAGTGGGTATTGTGACATCATAATTCTGCCCTGGTCACCCAGGTGACAGGACAGTGTCTGTGATCTGTCTAAGGGGGCATTGTGACATCATAACCCAGCACTGGTCACACAGGTGACAGGCCCTTGTATGGGATCTGCCTGAGGAGGAATTGTGACATCATAACTCTGCACTGGTCACCCAGGTGACAGGCCCTTTTCTGTGATGTGCCTTAATGTCCATTGTGACATCATAACTCTGCTCTGGTCACCCAGGTGACAAGCCCTCGTCTGTGATCTGCCTAAGTGGGCATTGTTACATCATAACTCTGTACTGGTCACCCAGGTGACAGGCCCTTATCTGTGATCTGACTAAGGGGTAATTGTGACATCTTAACACTGCCCTGGGCACCCAGGTGACAGTCCCTTGTCTGTGATCTGCCTAAGGGAGTATTGTGACATCACAACTCTGCACTGGTCACCCAGGTGACAGACCCTTGTCTGTGATCTGCCTAAGGGAGTATTGTGACATCATAACTCGTCACTGCTCACCCAGGGGCCAGGCCTTTGTCTGTGATCTGCCTAAGGGGGCAATGTGACATCATAACCCTGTACTTTTCACACAGGTGACAGGATCTTGTGTGTGATCTGCCTGAGGGGGCATTGTGACATCATAATTTTGCACTGGTCACCCAGGTGCCTGGCCCTTGTCTGTGATCTGCCTAAGGGATTATTGTGACATCATAACTCGGCACTGGTCACCCAGGTGCGAGGCCTTTGTCTGTGATCTGCCTAAGGGGGCATTGTGACATCATAACCCTGTACTGGTCACACAGGTGACAGGACCTTGAGTGTGATCTGCCTGAGGGGGCACTGTGACATCATAGCTCTTCACTGGTCACCCAGGTGACTGGCCCTTTTCTGTGATCTGCCTCATACGGAATTGTGACATTCTAACTCTGTACTGGTCACCCAGGTTACAGGCCCTTATCTGTTATCTGCCTAAGGGGGCATTTTTGCATCATTAATCTGCACTGGGCACCCAGGTGACAATCCCATGTCTATGAACTGCCTAAAGGAGTATTGGGACATCATAACTCTGCACTGGGCACACAGGTGACAGCACCTTGTCTGTGATCTGCCTAAGGGGGCATTGTGACATCATAAATCTACATTGGGCAACCAGGTGAGAGTCCCTCGTCTGTCATCTGCCTAAGGGCGTGTTGTGACAATATAACTCTGCACTGGTCTCCCATGTTACAGGTCTTTGTCTGTGATCTGCCTAAGGGGGCACTGTGACGTAATAACTCTGCATTGGGCTCCCAGGTGACAGGCCCTTCTCTGTGATCTGCCTAAGGGGCATTGTGACATCCTAACTCTGCACTGGTTACCCAGGTGACAGGCCCTTCTCGGTGACCTGCCTAAGAGGGCATTGTGACATCATAACTCTGCATTGGGCACCCAGGTGATAAGCCCTTGTCTGTTATCTGCCTAAGGGGGCATTGTGGTATCATAGCTCTGTACTGGGCACCCAGTTGAGAGGCCCTTTTCTGTGATCTGCCTAAGTGGGTATTGTGACATCATAATTCTGCCCTGGTCACCCAGGTGACAGGACACAGTCTGTGATCTGCCTAAGGGGGCATTGTGATATCATAACCCAGCACTGGTCACACAGGTGACAGGCCCTTGTATGGGATCTGCGTGAGGAGGAATTGTGACATCATAACTCTGTACTGGTCACCCAGGTGACAGGCCGTTTTCTGTGATGTGCCTGAGTGTGCATTGTGACATCATAACTCTGCTCTGTTCACCCAGGTGACAGGCCCTTCTCTGTGATCTGCCTAAGGGAGCATTGTGACATCATAACTCTGCACTGGGCAACCAGGTGACAGGCCCTTGTCTGTGATCTGCCTAAGGGGGCATTGTGACATCATAACACTGCACTGGTCACCCAGGTGACATGCCCTATTTTTGTGTTCTGCCTAAGGGGGCATTGGGATATCATAATCCTGCACTGGTTACCGTGGTGACAGGGCCTTCTCTGTGATGTGCTAAGGGGGCAGTGTGACATCATAACTCTGCACTGGTCATCCAGGTGAGAGTCCCTTGTGTGTCATCTGCCAAAGGGGGCATTGTGACATCATAAACCTGCACTTGTCACCCAGGTGACAGAACCTTGCCTGTGATCTGCCTAAGGGGGCATTGTGACGTCATAACCCTGCACTGGTCACCCAGGAGAAAGACCCTTGTCTTTGATCTGTCTAATGGGCCATTGTGACATCGTAACCCTGAACTTGTCACCCAGGAGACAGAACAATGACTGTAATCTGCCTAAGGGGGCATTGTGACATCATAAACCTGCACTGGTATCACAGGTGACAGGCCCTTGTGTGTGTTCTGCCTGAGGGGGCCATGTGACATCATGAGTCTGCACTGGTCACCCAGGTGACAAGCCCTTGTCTGTTATCTGACTCAGGGAGCATTGTGATATCATAGCTATGTACAGGGCAACCAGTTGTGAGGCCCTTTTCTGCGATCTGCAAAATTGGGTATTGTGACATCAGAATTCTGCCCTGGTCACCCAGGTGACAGGACACTGTCTTTGATCTGCGTAAGGGGGCATTGTGACAACATAACCCAGCACTGTTCACACAGGTGACAAGCCCTTGTATGGGATGTATCTGAGGAGAAATTGTGACATCATAACTCTGCACTGCTCACCCAGATGACAGGCCCTTTTCTGTGATCTGCAAATGGGGGCAATGTGACATCATAACTCTGTACTGGTCACCGAGGTGACAGGCCCTTATCTGTGATCTGCCTAAGGGGTCATTGTGACATCATAACTCTGCACAGGGCAGCCAGGTGACAGTCCCTTGTCTGTGATCTTCCTAGGGAATATTGTGACATCATAACTCTGCACTGGTCACACAGGTGACAGGCCCTTGTCTGTGATCTGCCTAAGGGGGCATTGTGACATCAGAATTCTGCAGTGGTCAGCCAGGTGACAGGCCTTTGTCTGTGTTCTGCCTAAGGGCGTATTGTGACATCATAACTCTCCACTGGTCACCCAGGTGGCAGGCCCTTGTGTGTGATCTGCCTAATGGGGTATTGTGACATCATAAATCTGCACTAGTCATCCAGATGACAGGCCTTTGTCTGTGATCTGCCTAAGAGGCATTGTGATATCATAAGTCTGCAATAGTCATCCAGGTGACAGGCCCTTGTCTGTAATCTGCCTAAGGGGCATTGTGACTTCATAATTCTGCACTGGTTACCCAGGTGACAGGACCTTGTCTGTGACCTGCCGAAGGGGTCTTTGTGACATCATAACTCTGCACTGCTCACACAGGTGACAGGCCCTTTTCTGTGATGTGCCTGAGTGTGCATTGTGACATCATAACTCTGCACTGGTCACCCAGGTGACAGACCCTTGTCTGTGATCTGCCTAAGGGAGTAATGTGACATCATAACTCTGTACTGGTCACCCTGGTGCCAGGCCTTTGTCTGTGATCTGCCTAAGGGGGCAATGTGACATCATAACCCTGCACTGGACACACAGGTGACAGGACCTTGTTTGTGATCTGCCTCAGGGGGCATTTTGACATCATAACTGTGGATTGGTCACCCAGGTGACAGGCCCTTGACAGTGATCAGCCTAAGGGGGCATTGTGACATCATAACTATGTACTGGTCACCCAAGAGACTGGCCCTTACCTGTGATCTGCCTCAGGGGGCATTGTGACATCGTAACTCTGTACTGGTCACCCAGGTGACAGGCCCTTATCTGCTTTCTGCCTAAGGTGGCATTTTTACATCATTAATCTGCACTGAGCACCCAGGTGACAATCCCATGTCTATGAACTGCGTGGAGGAGTATTGTGACATCATAACTGTGCACTGGGCACCCAGGTGACAGGACCTTGTCTGTGATATGCCTAAGGGGGCATTGTGACATCATAAGTCTCCATTGGGCACCCAGGTGACAGTCCCATGTCTGTGATCTGCCTAAGGGCGTATTGTGACAACATAACTCTGCACTGGTCACCCATGTTACAGGTCTTTGTCTGTGATCTGCCTAAGGGGGCATTGTGACGTAATAACTCTGCACTGGGCACCCAGGTGACAGGCCCTTGTCTGTGATCTGCAAAAGGGGGCCTTGTGACATCATAACTCTGTACTGGTCACCCAGGTAACAGGCCCTTATCTGTGATCTGCCTAAGGGGACATTGTGACATCGTAACTCTGCACTGGGCACCCAGGTGACAGTGCCTTGTCTGTGATCTGCCTAAGGGAATATTGTGACATCATAACTCTCCACTGGTCACCCAGGAGACAGGCCCTTGTCTGAGATCTGCCTAAGGGTGCATTGTGACATCAGAATTCTTCAGTGGTAAGCCAGGTGACAGGCCTTAGTCTGTGTTCTGCCTAAGGGCGTATTGTGACATAATAACTCTCCACTGGTCACCCAGGTGACAGGCCCTTGTGTGTGATCTGCCTAATGCGGTATTGTGACATCATAAATCTGCACTAATCATCCAGATGAGAAGCCTTGTCTGTGATCTGCCTAAGAGGCATTGTGACATCATAAGTCTGCACTAGTCACCCAGGTGACAGGCCCTTGTCTTTGATCTGCCTAAGGGGCATTGTGAATTCATAACTCTGCAATGGTAGCCCAGGTGACAGGACCTTGTCTGTGACATGCCTAAGGGGGCATTGTGACATCATAACTCTGCATTGGGCACCCAGGTGAAAAGCCCTTGTCTGTTATTTGCCTAATGGGTCATTGTGATATTATAGCTCTTTACTGGGCACCCAGTTGTGAGGCCCTTTTCTGTGATCTGCCTAAGTGGGTATTGTGACATCATAATTCTGCCCTGGTCACCCAGGTGACAGGACACTGCCTGTGATCTGCCTAAGGGGGCATTGTGACATCATAACCCAGCACTGGTCACACAGGTGACAGGCCCTTGTATGGGATCTCCCTGAGGAGGAACTGTGACATCATAACTCTGCACTGGTCACCCAGGTGACAGGCCCTTTTCTGTGATGTGCCTGAGTGTCCATTGTGACACCATAACTCTGTACTGGGCACCCAGGTGACAGGCCCTTATCTATGATCTGCCTATGGGGTCATTGTGAGATCATAACTCTGCACTGGGCACCCAGGAGACAGTCCCTTGACTGTGATCTGCTTAAGGGAGTATTGTGACATCATAACTCTGCACTGGTCACCCAGGTGACAGACCCTTGTCTGTGATCTGCCTAAGGGAGTATTGTGACATCATAAGCCTGCACTGTTCACCCTGGTGCCAGGCTTTGTCTGTGATCTGCCTAAGGGGGCAATGTGACTTCACAACACTGCACTGGTCACACAGGTGACAGGACCTTGTATATGGTCTGCCTCAGGGGGCATTTTGACATCATAACTCTGGACTTGTCACCCAGGTGACAGGCCCTTGTCTGTGATCTGCCTAAGGGGGCGTTTTTTCATCATAATTCTGTACTGGTCACCAAGGTGACAGGCCCTTGTCTGTGATCTGCCTAAGGGGGCATTTTTACATCATACCTCTGTACTGGTCACCAAGGTGACAGGCCCCTATCTGTGATCTGCCTAAGGGGTAATTGTGACATCATAACTCTGCACTGGGCACACAGGTGACAGTCCCTTGTCTGTCATCTGCCTAAGGGAGGATTGTGACATCATAACTCTGCACTGGTCACCCAGGTGACAGACCCTTGTCTGTGATCTGCCTGAGGGAGCATTGTGACATCATAACTCGGCACCGGTCACCCAGGTGCCAGGCCTTTGTCTGTGATCTGCCTAAGGGGGCAATGTGACATCATAACCCTGTACTGGTCACACAGGTGACAGGACCTTGTGTGTGATCTGCCTGAGGGGGCATTGTGACATCATAACTCTGCACTGGTCACCCAGGTGACTGGCCCTTGTCTGTGATCTGCCTCAGGGGGCATTGTGACATCGTAACTCTGTACTGGTCACCCAGGTGACAGGCCCTTATCTGCTTTCTGCCTAAGGTGGCATTTTTACATCATTAATCTGCACTGAGCACCCAGGTGACAATCCCATGTCTATGAACTGCGTGGAGGAGTATTGTGACATCATAACTGTGCACTGGGCACCCAGGTGACAGGACCTTGTCTGTGATATGCCTAAGGAGGCATTGTGACATCATAAGTCTCCATTGGGCACCCAGGTGACAGTCCCATGTCTGTGATCTGCCTAAGGGCGTATTGTGACAACATAACTCTGCACTGGTCACCCATGTTACAGGTCTTTGTCTGTGATCTGCCTAAGGGGGCATTGTGATGTAATAACTCTGCACTGGGCACCCAGGTGACAGGCCCTTGTCTGTGATCTGCAAAAGGGGGCCTTGTGACATCATAACTCTGTACTGGTCACCCAGGTAACAGGCCCTTATCTGTGATCTGCCTAAGGGGACATTGTGACATCGTAACTCTGCACTGGGCACCCAGGTGACAGTGCCATGTCTGTGATCTGCCTAAGGGAATATTGTGACATCATAACTCTCCACTGGTCACCCAGGAGACAGGCCCTTGTCTGAGATCTGCCTAAGGGTGCATTGTGACATCAGAATTCTTCAGTGGTAAGCCAGGTGACAGGCCTTAGTCTGTGTTCTGCCTAAGGGCGTATTGTGACATAATAACTCTCCACTGGTCACCCAGGTGACAGGCCCTTGTGTGTGATCTGCCTAATGCGGTATTGTGACATCATAAATCTGCACTAATCATCCAGATGAGAAGCCTTGTCTGTGATCTGCCTAAGAGGCATTGTGACATCATAAGTCTGCATTACTCACCCAGGTGACAGGCCCTTGTCTTTGATCTGCCTAAGGGGCATTGTGAATTCATAACTCTGCACTGGTTACCCAGGTGACAGGACCTTGTCTGTGACCTGCCTAAGGGGTCATTGTGACATCATAACTCTGCCTTGGGCACCCAGGTGAAAAGCCCTTGTCTGTTATTTGCCTAAGGGGTCATTGTGATATCATAGCTCTTTACTGGGCACCCAGTTGTGAGGCCCTTTTCTGTGATCTGCCTAAGTGGGTATTGTGACATCATAATTCTGCCCTGGTCACCCAGGTGACAGGACACTGTCTGTGATCTGCCTAAGGGCGCATTGTGACATCATAACCCAGCACTGGTCACACAGGTGACAGGCCCTTGTATGGGATCTGCCTGAGGAGGAATTGTGACATCATAACTCTGCACTGGTCACCCAGGTGACAGGCCCTTTTCTGTGATGTGCCTGAGTGTCCATTGTGACACCAAAACTCTGTACTGGGCACCCAGGTGACAGGCCCTTATCTATGATCTGCCTATGGGGTCATTGTGAGATCATAACTCTGCACTGGGCACCCAGGTGACAGTCCCTTGACTGTGATCTGCTTAAGGGAGTATTGTGACATCATAACTCTGCACTGGTCACCCAGGTGACAGACCCTTGTCTGTGATCTACCTAAGGGAGTATTGTGACATCATAAGCCTGCACTGTTCACCCTGGTGCCAGGCTTTGTCTGTGATCTGCCTAAGGGGGCAATGTGACTTCACAACACTGCACTGGTCACACAGGTGACAGGACCTTGTATATGGTCTGCCTCAGGGGGCATTTTGACATCATAACTCTGGACTTGTCACCCAGGTGACAGGCCCTTGTCTGTGATCTGCCTAAGGGGGCATTGTTTCATCATAATTCTGTACTGGTCACCAAGGAGACAGGCCCTTGTCTGTGATCTGCCTCAGGGGCATTGTGACATCATAATTCTGTACTGGTCAACCAGGTGACAGGCCCTTATCTGTTATCTGCCTAAGGGGACATTTTTGCCTCATTAATCTGCACTGGGCACCCAGGTGACTATCCGAAGTCTATGAACTGCCTAAAGGATTATTGTGACATAATAACTCTTCACTGCGCACCCACGTGACAGGACCTTGTCTGTGATCTGCCTAAGGGAGCATTGTGACATCATAAATCTGCATTGGGCACCCAGGTGACTGTCCCTTGACTGTGATCTGCCTAAGGGC
Organism: Pan paniscus; assembly: GCF_029289425.2. Classification (NCBI taxonomy): domain Eukaryota; kingdom Metazoa; phylum Chordata; class Mammalia; order Primates; family Hominidae; genus Pan; species Pan paniscus. Next base: position 923,483 of record NC_073264.2, on the reverse strand, counting down.
GTATTGTGACAACGTAACTCTGCAATGGTCACCCATGTTACAGGTCTTGGTCAGTAATCTGCCTAAGGGGGCATTGTGACATCATAACTCTGCACTGGGCAACCAGGTGACAGGCCCTTGTCTGTGGTCTCCCTAAGGGGGCATTGTGACATCATAACTCTGCAGTGGTCACCCAGGTGACAGGCCCTTGTCTGTGATCTGCCTAAGGGGGCATTTTTACATCATACCTCTGTACTGGTCACCAAGGTGACAGGCCCCTATCTGTGATCTGCCTAAGGGGTAATTGTGACATCATAACTCTGCACTGGGAACCCAGGTGACAGTCCCTTGTCTGTGATCTGCCTAAGGGAGTATTGTGCCATCATAACTCTGCACTGGTCACCCAAGTGACAGTCCCTTGTCTGTGATCTGCCTTAGGGAGTATTGTCACATCATAACTCGTCACTGCTCACCCAGGTGCCAGGCATTTGTCTGTGATCTGCCTAAGGGGGCAATGTGACATCATAACCCTGTAGTGGTCACACAGGTGACAGGACCTTGTGTGTGATTTGCCTAAGGGACCATAGTGACATCAAAAATCTGCATTGGATACCCAGGTGACAGTCCCTTGTCTGTGATCTGCCTAAGGGCGTATTGTGGCAACATAACTCTGCACTGGTCAGCCATGATACAAGGCCTAGTCTGTGATCTGCCTAAGGGGGCATTGTGACATAATAACTCTGCACGGGTCACCCAGGTGACAGTCCCTGGCCTGTGATCTGCCTAAGGCGGCATTGTGACATCATAACACTGCACTGGGAACCCAGGTGACAGGCCCTTGTCTGTGATCTGCCTGAGGGGGCACTGTGACATCATAACTCTGCACTGGGCACCCAGGTGACAGGCCCTTGTCTATGATCTGCCTAAGGGGACATTGTGACGTCATAACACTGCACTGGTCACGCACATGACATGCCCTTTTTTGTGATCTGCCTAAGGGGACATTGGGACATCATACTCCTGCACTGTTCAACCAGGAGACAGGGCCTTCTCTTTGATGTGCTAAGGGGGCATTGTGACATCTTAACTCTGAACTGGTCACCCAGGTGTCAGTTCCTTGTCTGTGATCTGCCCAAGGGGACGTTGTGACATCATAACCCTGCACTCGTCACCCAGGAGAAAGACCCTTGTCTTTGATTTGCCTTAGGGGCCATTGTGACATCGTAACTCTGCACTGGTCACCCAGGTGACAGGCCCTTGTCTGTAATCTGCCTAAGGGGGAATTGTGACATCTTAACCCTGCACTGGTCACACAGGTGACAGGCCCTTTTGTGTGGTCTGCCTGAGGGTGCATTGTTACATCATAAGTCTGCACTGGTCACCCAGGTGACAGGCTCTTGTCCGTGATCTGCCTGAGTGTGCATTGTGACATCATAAATCTGCACTGGTCACCCAGGTGACAGGCCCTTTTCTGTGATCTGCCTAAGATGGCATTGTGCCATCATAAGTCTGCACTAGTCACCCAGGTGACAGACCATTTTCTGTGATCTGCGTAAGTGTCATTGTGACATCATAACTCTTCACTGGTCACCCAGGTAACCGGCTCTTTTCTGTGATCTTCCTAAGTGGGCATTTTGTCATCATAAATCTGCACTGGTCACCCAGGTGACATGCCCTTGTCTGTGATCTGCCTAAGAGCTCACTGTGACATCATAAGTCTGCACTAGTCACCTAGGAGACAGGCCCTTGTCTGTGATCTGCCTAAGGGGCATTGTGACATCATATCTGTGCACTGGGTACCCAGGTGAGAGGCCTTTTTCTGTGTTCTGCCTAAGGCCGTATGGTGACATCATAACTCTGCACTGGTCACCCAGGTGACAGGCCCTAGTGTGTGATCTGACTGAGGAGGCGTTGTGACATCATAACTCTGCACGGGCCACTCAGGTGACAGACCCTTGTCTGTGATCTGCCTAAGGAGGCTTTGTGACATCTTAAGTCTACACTAGTCACCCAGGTGACAGGCCGTTGTGTGTCATCTACCTAAGAGTCATTGTGACATCATAACCCTGCACTGGTCACCCACGTGACAGGACCTGTCTGTGATCTACCTAAGGAGGCATTGTGACATCATATCTCTACCTTGGTTACCCAGGTGACAGGCCTTTGTCTGTGATCTGCCTAAGGGGGCATTGTGACATCACAACTCTGCAATGGTCACCTAGGTGACAGACCCTTCTCTGTGATCTGCCTAATTCGGCACTTTTTCATCATAACTCTGCACTGGACACCCAGGTGACAGGCCCATGTCTCTGATCTGCCTAAGAGGGCATTGTGACATCATAACTCTGCACTGGTCACCCATGTGACAGGCCCTTTTCTGTTATCTGCCTAAGGGGGCATTGTGATATAATAACTCTGCAGTGCTCACCCAGGTGACAGGCTCTTGTGTGTGATCTGCCTAAGGGGGCATTGTGACATCATAAGTCTTCACTAATCAACCAGGAGGCAGGCCCTTGTGAGTGATATGACTAAGGGGCATTTTGACGTCAAAACTCTGCACTGGGCAGCTAGGTGAGAGGCCTTTGTCTGTGATCATCCTAAGGGGCATTGTAACATCATAAATCTGCACTTGTCAACCTGGTGAAAGGCACTTGTCAATGATCTACCTATGGTGCATTTTGACATCACAACACTGCACTGGTTACCCAGGTGACAGGCCCTTGTGTGTGATCTGCCTAAGGCGCATTGTGATATCATAACTCTGCACTGGGCACCCAGGAGACAGGCCCTTGTCTGTGATCTGCCTAAGGGGATATTCTGACATCACAATTTTGCACTGGTCACCCAGGTGACAGGCCACTGACTGTGATCTGCCTAAGGGGCCATTGTGACATCATAATTCTGCAGTAGTCCCCCAGGTGACATGCCCTTGTCTGTTATCTGCCTAAGGGGGATTGTCACATCATAACTATTGACTGGTCACCCAGGTGACAGGCCCTTGTCTGTGATCTGCGTAAGTGGCATTGTGACATCATAACTCTGCACTGGTCACCCTGGTGACTGGCCTTTGTCTGTGATCTGCCAAAGGGGGTTTTGTGACATCATGACCGTGCACTGGTCACACAGGTGACAGGCCCTCGTGTGTGATCTGCCTGAGGAGGCATTGTGACATCATAATACGGCAGTGGTCACCCAGGTGACAGGCCCTGGTCTGTTATCTGCCTAAGGGGGCATTGTGACATCATAACTCTGTACTGGTCTCCGAGGTGACAGGCCCTTATCTGTGATCTGCCTAAGAGGCATTGTGACATCATAAATCTGCACTCGGCACCCAGGTGACAGGCCTCTGTCTGTGATATGCCTAAGGGAGCATTGTGACATCATAAATCTGCACTAGTCAACAAGGTGACAGGCCCTTGTCTGTGATCTGCCTAAGGGGAATTGTGACTTCATAACTCTGCATTCAGCAACCAGGTGACAGGCCCTTCTCTGTGATCTGCGTAAGGGGGCACTGTGAAATCAAACTCTGCACTGGGTACTCAGGTCAGAGGCCCTTGTCTGTGATCTGCCTAAAGGGGTATTGTCACATCATGATTCTGCACTGGTCACCCAGGTGACAGGCCACTGACAGTGATCTGCCTAAGGGGGCATTGTGACATCATATCTCTGCACTGGTCACCCTGGTGACAGGCCTTTGTCTGTGATGTGCCTAAGGGGGTATTGTGACTTCATAAATATGCACTGGTCACACAGGTGACAGTCTCTTGTGTGTGAACTGCCGGAGGAGGCATTGTGACATCACAACTCTGCACTGGCCACCCAGGTGACAGACCCTTGTCTGTAATCTGCCTAACATGTAATTGTGACATCATAACTCTGCACGGGTCACCCAGGTGACAGACCCTTGTCTGTGATCTACCTAAGGGGGCATTGTGACATCATAACTCTGCACTGGTCACCCTGGTGACAGGCCATTGTCTGTGATTTTCCTAGGTGGGCATTGTGTCATCATAACTCTGCACTGGCCACCCAGGTGACAGGCCCTTGTCTGTCATCTGCCAAAAGGGGCATTGTGACATCATAACCCAGGACTGGTCACCCAGGTTACAGGCCCTTTTCTGTTATCTGCCTAAAGGGCATTGTGACATTATAACTCTGCACTGGGCACCCAGGTGGGAGGCCTTTGTCTGTGATCGGCCTAAGGGGGCATTGTGACATCATAAACCTGCACTAGTTCACCAGGTGACAGGCCCTTCTGTGTGATCTTCCTATGGGGGCATTGTGACATCATAACCCTGCACTGGTCACACAGGTGACAGGCCCTTTTCTGTTATCTGCCTAAGGGTGCATTGTGACATCATAATTCTGCAGTGGTCACCCAGGTGGCAGGCCTTTGTCTGTTATCTGCCTAAAGGGGCATTGTGATATAATAACTCTGCACTGGACACCCAGGTGTAAGGCCCTTGTCTGTGATCTGCCTAAGCGGGTAGTGTGACATCATAATTCCGCACTGGTCACCCAGGTGACAGGCCACTGTCAGTCATCTGCGTAAGGGGGCATTGTGACATCATAAATCTGCACTGGTCCCCCTGGTGACAGGGCTTTGTTTGTGATCTGCCTAAGGGGGATTGTGACATCATAACTCTGTATTGGTGACCCAGGTGACAGGCCCTTGTGTGTGATCTGCCTAAGGGGGCTTTGTGACATCATAAGTCTGCACTAGTCACCCAGGTGACAAGCCCTTGTAAGTGATCTGCGTAAGGAGCATTTTGACATCATAAATCTGCACTGGTCACCCTGGTGACAGGCCACTGTCTGTGATCTGCCTGAGGATGCATTGTGACATCATAACACTGCACTGGTCACCCAGGTCACAGACCCATGTCTGTGATTTGCCTAAGGGGGCATTATGACATGATAACACTGCACTGGTCACCCAGGTGAAAGACCCTTGTCTGTGATCTGCGTAAGGGGGCATTGTGACATCATAAACCTGCACTGGTCACACAGGTAACATGCCCTTTTTTGTTATCTGCCTAAGGGGTCATTGGGACATCATAAGCCTGCACTGGTCACCCAGGTGACAGGGCATTGTCTGTGGTCTGCTAAGGGGACATTGTGACATCATAAGTCTGCACTGGTCACCCAGGTGACAGGCCCTTTTCTGTGATATGCACAAGGGGGCATTGTGTCATCATAACTCTGCGCTGGGCACCCAGGTGAGAGGTCCTTGTCTGTGATCTGCTTAAGGGGGTATTGTGACATCACAATTCTGCACTGGACACCCAGGTGACAGGCAACTGTTTGTGATCTGGCTATGGGGGCATTGTGACATCATAACTGCACTGGTCACCCTGGTGACAGGCCTTTGTCTGTGATCTGCCTAAGGGGGCATTGTGACATCATATCCATGCACTGGTGACACAGGTGACAGGACCCTGTGTGTTATCTGCCTGAGGGGGCTATTGTGACATCATAACTCTGCACTGAACTCCCAGGTTATAGGCCCTTGTCTGTGATCTGCCTAAGGGGCATCGTGATATCATAACACTGCACTGGTCACCTAGGTGACACGCCCTTTTTTGTGATCTCCCTAAGGGGGCATTGAGACATGATAACCCTGCACTGGTCACCCATTTGACAGGGCCTTGTCTGTGATCTGCTAAGGGGGCATTGTGACATCATAAGTCTGCGCTGCTCACCCAGGTGACAGTCCCTTGTCTGTGATCTGCCAAATGGGGCATTGTGACATCATAAGTCTGCACTGGTCACTCATGTGACAGGCCCTTGTCTGTGATCTGCCTGAGGGTGCATTGTGACAATATAACTCTGCACTGGTCACCCAGGTGAGAGACCCTTGTCTGTGATCAGCCTAAGAGGGCATTGTGACATCATTACCACGCACTGGTCACACAGGTGACAGGCCCTTGTGTGTGATCTGCCTGAAGGGGCATTGTTAGATCATAAGTCTGCACTGGTCACCCAGGTTACAGGCCCTTGTCGGTGATCTGCCTGAGGTTGCATTGTGACATCATAACTCTGCACTGGTCACTCAGGTGACAGGCCCTTGCCTGTGATCTGCATAAGGGGGCATTGAGACATCAGAACTCTTTACTACTCACCCAGGTGGCAGACCATTGTGTGTGATCTGCCTAAGGGGGAATTGTGACATGATAACCCGGCACTGGTAACCCAGGTGAAAGACCCTTGTCTTTGATCTTCCTAAGGGGCCATTGTGACAACGTAACTATGCACTGGTCACCCAGGAGAGAGACCCTTGTCTGTGATCTGCCTAAGGGGGCATTGTGAAATCATAACCCTGCACTGGTCACAGAGCTGACATGCCCTTTTTTGTTATCTGCCTAAGGGAGCATTGGGACATCATAAAACTGCACTGGTCACCCAGGTGACAGGGCCTTGTCTGTGGTCTGCTAAGGGGGCATTGTGACATCATAAGTCTGCACTGGTCACGCAGGTGACAGTCCCTTGTCTGTGATCTGCCTAATGGGGCATTGTGACGTCATAACTCTGTACTGGTCAACCAGGTGACAGGCCCTTGTCTGTGGTATGCCTAAGGGGCATTGTTACATCATAACAAAGCACTGGGCATGCAGGTGACAGGCCCTTGTCTGTGATCTGCCTAGGGGTGGATTGTGACATCATAACTCTGCACAGGGCACTAAGGTGACAGTCCCTTGTCTGTGATCTAACTAAGGGGACACTTTGACATCATAACACTGCTCTGGTCACCCAGCAGACATGCCCATTTTTGTGATCTGCCTACGGGGGCGTTGGGACATCATAACCCTGCACTGGTCATCCGGGTGACAGGGCCTTGTCTGTGATCTGCTAAGGGGGCATTGTGATATGGTAAGTCTGCACTGGTAACCCAGGTGACAGGCCCTTGTCTGTGATCTGCCTAATGGGGCATTGTGACATCATAAGTCAGTACTGGTCAACCATGTGACAGGCCCTTGTCTGTGATTTGCCTCAGGAGGCATTGTTACATCATAACTCTGCACTGGGCTCGCAGGTGACAGACCCTTGTCTGTGATCTGCTTAAGGGTGCATTGTGACATCATAACTCTGCACTGGGCACCCAGGTGACAGTCCCTTGTCTGTGATGTGCCTAAGGGGACCTTGTGACATCATAACACTGCACTGGTGACCCAGCTGACATGCCCTTTCTTGTGATCTGCCTAAGGGGGCATTGGGACATCACAACCCTGCACTGGTCATCCAGGTGACAGGACCTTGTCTGTGATCTGCTAAGGGGGCATTGTGACATCGTAAGTCTGCACTGGTCACCCAGGTGACAGTCCCATGTCTGTGGTCTGTCTAAGGGGCCATTGTGACATCATAACTAAGCACTGGTCACCCAGGTGACAGACTCTTGTCTGTGATCTGCCTAAGGGGGCATTGTGACATCATAACCCTGCACTGGTCACACAGGTGACATGCCCTTTTTTGTGATCTGCCTAAGGAGGCATTGGGACATCATAACCCTGCACTGGTCACCCAGGTGACAGGACCTTCTCTGTGATCTGCTGAGGGGGACTTGTGACATCATAAGTCTGCACTTGTCACCCAGGTGACAATCCCTTGTATGTCATCTGCCTAATTGGCAATCATGAAATCATAACTCTGCCCTGGTCACCCAGGTGACAGACCCTTGTCAGTGATCTGCCTGCGGGGGCATTGTGAAATCGTAACCCTGCCATGGTAACACAGGTGACATGCCCTTTTTTGTTATCTGCCTAAGGGGGCATTGTGACATCATAACTAAGCACTGGTCACCCAGGTGACAGACCATTGTCTGTGATCTGCCTAAGGGGGCATTGTGAGAAGATAACTCTGCACTGGAAACCCAGGTGAAAGGCCCTTGTCTTTCATCTGTCTAAGGGGCCATTTTGACATCATCACTCTGCAGTGGTCACCCAGGTGACGGACCCTTGTCTGTGATCTGCCTAAGGGGGCATTGTGACATCATAACCCTGCACTGGTCACACAGGTGACAGGCCCTTGTGTTTGATCTGCCTGAGGGGGCATTGTTATAACATAAGACTGCACTGGTCAACCAGGTGACAGGCCCTTGTCTGTGATCTGCCTGTGGATGCATTGTGACATCGTAACACTGCACTGGTCACCCAGGTCACAGCCCCTTGTCTGTGATTTGCCTAAGGGGTCATTGTGACATGATAACTCTGCACTGGTGACCCAGGTGAAAGACCCTTGTCTTTGATCTGCCTAAGGGGCCATTGTGACATCATAACTGTGCACTGGACACCCAGGTGTCAGACCCTTGTCTGTGATCTGCCTAAGGGGGAATTGTGACATCATAACTCTGCAATGGTCACCCAGGTGACATGCCCTTTTTTGTGATCTGCCTAAAGGGGCATGGGGACATCATAACCCTGCACTGGTCACCCAGGAGACCGGGCCTTTTCTGTGATCTGCTAAGGGGGCATAGTGACATCATAAGTCTGCACTGGCCACCCAGGTGACAGTCCCTTGTCTGTGATCTGCCTAATGGGGCATCGTGACATCATAACTGTGCACTCGTCACCCAGGTGACAGACCATTGTCTGTGATCTGCCTAAGGGGCCACTGTGACATGATAACTCTGCACTGGTCACCCAGGTGACAGACCATTGTCTGTGATCTGCGTAAGGGGGCATTGTGACATCATAACCCTGCACTGGTCACCCAGGTGAAAGACCCTTGTCTTTGATCTGCCTAAGGGGCCATTGTGACAACGTAACTGTGCACTGGTCACCCAGGTGACAGACCCTTGTCTGTGATCTGCCTAAGGGGGCCTTGTGAAATCATAACCCTGCATTGGTCACACAGGTGACATGCCCTTTTTTGTTATCTGCCTAAGGGGGCATTGTGACATCATAATTCTGCACTGGTCACCCAGGTGACAGACCACTGTCTGCGATCTGCGTAAGGGGTCATTGTGACGTGATAAGTCTGCACTGGTCACCCAGGTGACAGACCACTGTCTGTGATCTGCGTAATGGGGCATTGTGACATCATAACCGTGTACTTGTCACCCAGGTGAAAGACACTTGTCTTTGATCTGCCTAAGGGGCCATTGTGACATCATAACTCTGCACTGGTCACCCAGGTGGCAGACCCATGTCTGTGATCTGCCTAAGGGGGCATTGTGACATCATAACCATGCACTGGTCACACCGGTGACAGGCCATTGTGCGTGATCTGCTGAGGGGGCATTGTGACATCATAAGTCTGCACTGGTCACCCAGGTGACAGTCCCTTGTCTGTGATGTGCCTAAAGAGGCATCGTGACATCATAACTCTGCACTGGTCACCCAGGTGACAGACCATTGCCTGTGATCTCCCAAAGGGGGCATTGTGACTTGATAACTGTTCACTGGTAACCCAGGTGACAGACCACTGTCTGTGATCTGCATAAGGGGGCATTGTGACATCATAACCCTGCACTGGTCATCCAGGTGACAGGGCCTTGTCTGTGATCTGCTAAGGGGGCATTGTGACATCGTAAGTCTGCCATGGTCACCTAGGTGATAGTCCCTTTTCTGTGGTCTGCCTAATGGGGCATTGTGACATCATAAGTCTGTACTGGTCAACCAGGTGACAGGCCCTTGTCTGTGATTTGCCTAAGAGGGCATGGGTACATCATAACTCTGCACAGGGCACGCAGATGACAGGCCCTTGTCTGTGATCTGCCTAAGGGTGTATTGTGACACCATAACTGTGCAATGGGCACATAGGTGACAGTCCCTTGTCTGTGATCTGTCCAAAGGGACATTGTGACATCATAACACTGCACTGGTCACTCAGCTGACATGCTCTTTTTTGTGATCTGCCTAAGGGGGCATTGGGTCATCATGACCCTGCACTGGTCATCCAGGTGACAGGGCCTTGTCTGTGATCTGCTACGGGGGCATTGTGACATCATAAGTCTTCACTGGTCAACCAGGTGACAGTCCCTTGTTTGTGATCTCCCTAAGGGGCCATTGTGACATCATAACTATGCACTGCTCACCCAGGTGACAGACCATTGTCTGTGATCTGCATAAGGGGGCATTGTGATATCATAACCCTGCACTGGTCACCCAGGTGAAAGACCCTTGCCTTTATTCAGCCAAAGGGGCCATTGTGACATCATAACTATGCACTGGTCACCCAGGTGACAGACCCTTCTCTGTGATCTGCCTAAGGGGGCATTGTGAAATCATAACTCTGCACTGGGCACCCAGGTGAGAGGCCTTTGTCTGTGATCTGGCTAAGGGTGTATTGTGACATCATAACTCTGCACTGGTCACCCAGGTGACAGGCCCTTGTCTGTGATCTTCCTCAGAGGGCATTGTGACATCATAAATCTGTACTGGCCACACAGGTGACAGGCCTTTATCTGCGATCTGTCTAAGGGTGCAGTGTTACATCATAACTCTGAACTGGGCACCAAGGTGAGAATCCCTTCTCTGTGATCTGCCTAAAGGGGTATTTTGACATCATAACTCTGCACTGGGCATACAGGTGACCGGCCCCTGCCTTTGGTCTGCCTAAGGGGGCATTGTGACATCATAACTCTGTGCTGGTCAACCATGTGACAGGCCCTTGGCTGTGATTTGTCTAAGGGTGCATTGTGAAATCATAACTCTGCACTGGGCTCCCAGGTGACAGTCCCTTTTCTGTGACCTGCCTAAGGGGGCATTGTGACATCATAACTCTGCACTGGTCACCCAGGTGACAGCAACTGACTGTGATCTCGCTAAGGGGGCATTGTGACATCATAACTGCACTGGTCACCCGGGTGACAGCCGTTGGTCTGTGATCTGTCTAAGTGGGCATTGAGACATCATAACTCTGCAATAGTCACCCCGGTGACAGGCCCTTGTGTGTGATCTGCGTAAGGGGCATTGTGACATCATAACTGCACTGGTAACCCAGGCCACATGACGTTGTCTGTGATCTGCCTAAAGGGGCATTGTGCCATCATAACTCTGCATTTGGCTCCCAGATGACAGGCCCTTGTCTGTGATCTGCCTAAGGGGGCATTGTGACATCATAATTCTGCACTGGGCACCCAGGTGACAGGCCCTTGTCTGTGATCTGCCTAAGGGGGCATTGTGACATCATAAGTCTGCACTAGTCTTCCAGGTGACAGGCCCTTGTCTGTGATCTGCGTAAGGGGCATTGTGACCTCATAACTCTGCACTGGTAACCCAGGTGACAGGCCTTTGTCTCTGATCTCCCTAAGGGGGCATAGTGACTTCAAAACCCTGCATTGGTCACAGAGTGACAGGCCCTTTTCTGTGATCTCCCTAAGGGGGCATTGTGACATCAAAACTCTGCATTGGGCACCCAGATGACCGGCCCTTGTCTGTGATCTGCCCAAGGGGGCATTGTGATATCATAACTCTGCACTGGTCACCCAGGTGACAGGCCCTTCTCTGTTATCTGCGTAAGGGGGTATTGTGACACAATAATTCTGCACTGTTCACCCAGGTGAAAGGCCAATGTCTGTGATCTGCATAAGGGGGTATTGGGACATCATAACTCTGGACTGGACACCCTGGTGACAGGCCTTTTTCTGTGATCTCAATAAGGGGGCATAATGACATCATAACCCAGCATTGGTCAGACAGTGACAGGCCCTTGTGTGTGACCTGCCTGAGGGGGCATTGTGATATCATACCACTGCACTGGTCACCCAGGTGAGAGATCTTTGTCTGTGATCTTCCTAAGGGGGCATTGTGACATCATAACTCTGTACTGGTCACCCAGGTGACAGGCCCTTCTCTGTGATCTTCGTAAGTGGGCATTGTGACAACATTAGTCTGCACTAGTCACCCAGGTGACAGGCCCTTGTCTGTGATCTTCCTAGGTGGACATTGTGTCTCCGTAACTCTGCACTGGACACCCAGGTGACAGGCCCTTGACTGTGATCTGCCTAAGGGGACACTGTGACATCGTAACTCTGCACTGGACACCCAGGAGACAGGTCCTTTTCTGTTATCTGCCGAAGGGGACATTGTGACTTCATAAGTCTGTACTAGTCACCCAGGTGACAGGCCCTTGTCTGTGATCTGCCTAAGGGGCATTGTGACATCATAACTCTGCAATGGTTACCCAGGTGACAGGACTTTGTCTGTGATCGGCCTAAGGGGGCATTGTGACATCATAACTCTGCATTGGGCAAATAGGTGACAGTCCCTTTTCTGTGATCTGCCTAAGGGGGCATTGTGACATCATAACCCTGCACTGGTCACCCAGGTGTCAGGCCCTTTTCTGTGATCTGCCTAAGGGGGCTTTGTGACATCATAATTCTGCACTAGTCACCCAGGTGACAGGCCCTTGTCTGTGATCTGCGTAAGGGGCATTGTGACCTCATAACTCTGCACTGGTAACCCTGGTGACAGGCCTTTGTCTGCGATCTCCCTAAGGGGGCATAGTGACATCAAAACCCTGCATTGGTCACAGAGTGACAGGCCCTTGTCTGTGATCTCCCTAATGGGGCATTGTGACATCAAAACTCTGCATTGGGCACCCAGGTGACCGGCCCTGGTCTGTGATCTGCCTAAGGGGGCATTGTGATATCATAACTCTGCACTGGGCACCCAGGTGACAGGCCCTTGTCTGTTATCTGCGTAAGGGTGTATTGTGACACAATAATTCTGCACTGGTCACCCAGGTGAAAGGCCAGTGTCTGTGATCTGCATAAGGGGGTATTGGGACATCATAACTCTGGACTGATCACCCTGGTGACAGGCCTTTTTCTGTGATCTCAATAAGGGGGCATAGTGACATCATAACCCAGCATTGGTCACACAGTGACAGGCCCTTGTGTGTGATCTGCCTGAGGGGGCATTGTGACGTCATAACACTGCACTGGTCACCCAGGTGAGAGACCTTTGTCTGTGATCTGCCTAAGGGGGCATTGTGACATCATAACTCTGTACTGTTCACCCCGGTGACAGGCCCTTGTCTGCGATCTTCGTACGTGGGCATTGTGACATCATTACTCTGCACTAGTCACCCAGGTGACAGGCCCTTGTCTGTGATCTTCCTAGGTCGACATTGTGTTTCCATAACTCTGCACTGGACACCAAGTTGACAGGCCCTTGACTGTGATCTTCCTAAGGGGACACCGTTACATCGTAACTCTGCACTGGACACCCAGGTGACAGTTCCTTTTCTGTTATCTGCCGAAAGGGATATTGTGACTTTATAACTCTGCACTGGGCATCCAGGTGACTGGCCCTTATCTTTGATTGGCCTAACGGTGAATTGTGACATCAGAACTCTGCACTGGTCACCCAGGTGACAGACCCTTGCCTTTGATCTGCCTAAGGGGCATTGTGACATCATAACTCTGCACTGGTCACCAAGGTGACAGGCCTTTGTCTGTGATCTGCCTGAGGGTGCATTGTGACATCATAATTCTGCACTGGTCACCCAGGTGACAAGCTCTTGTCTGTGATTTGCCTAAGGGGCCATTGTGACATCATAAATCTGCACTAGACAACCAGGTGACAGGCCCTTGTCTGTGATCTGCCTAAGGGGCATTGTGACATCCTAACTCTGAACTGGTTACCCAAGTGACAGGACCTTCTCTGTGATTTGCCTAAGGGGCCATTGTGACATCATAACTATGCATTAGGCACCCAGGTGACAGGCCCTTGTCTGTGATCTGCCTAAGGGGGCATTGTGACATCATAACTCCACACTGGGCACCCAGGTGAGGGTCGCTTCTCTGTGATCTATCTAAGAGTGTATTGTGACATCATAATTCTACACTGGTCACCCAGGTGACAAGCCACTGACTGTGATCTGCCTAAGGGGGCATTGTGACATCATAACTCTGCAGTGGACAACCCAGGTGAGAGGCCCTTGTCTTTGATCTGCATCATTAGTCTGCACTAGTCACTCAGGTGACAGGCCCTTGGCTGTGATCTGCCTGAGAGTGCATTGTAACATCTTAACTCTGCACTCGTCAGTCTGGTGACAGGCCCTTGTCTGTCATCTGCCTAAGGGGGCATTGTGACATCATAATCCTTTAATGGTCTCCCAGGTGACAGGTCCTTGCCTGTTGTCTGCCTAAGGGGCATTGTGACATCATAACTCTGCACTGGTCACCCAGGTGACAGGCCACTGTCCGTGATCTGCCTAAGGGGGTATTGTGACATCATGACTCTGCATTAGTCACCCAGGTGACAGGCCATTGCTGTGATCTGACTAAGAGTGCACTGTGACATCATAACCCTGCACTGTTCACACAGGTGACAGGCCCTTGGTGTGATCTGCCTCAGGGGGCACTGTGACATCATAACTCTGCACTGGTCAGCCAGGTGACAGGCCCTTGTCTGTTATCTGCCTGAGGGGGCACTGTGGCATCATAACTCTGCACTGGTCAGCCAGGTGACAGGCCCTTGTCTGTTATCTGCCTGAGGGTGCATTGTGACATCATAACCCTGCACTGGTCATCCAGGTGACAGGCCCTTGTCTGTGATTTTCCTAGGGGGGCATTGTGTCTTCATAACCCTGTACTGGACACCGAGGTGACAGGCCCTTGTCTGTTATCTGCCTAAGTGGGCATTGTCACATCCTAACTCTGCACCGGTCCCCCAGGTCACAGGCTCATGTCGGTGATCTGTCTAAGGTGCATTGTGACATCATAAGTCTGCACTAGTCACCCAGGTGACAAACCTTTGTCTGTGATCTGCCTAAGGGGCATTGTTACATCATAACTCTGCACAGGGTACCCAGGTGAGCGGCCTTTGTCAGTGATCTGCGTAAGGGGGCATTGTGGCATCATAAGTCTGCACTAGTCTCCCAGTTGACAGACCCTTGTCAGTGATCTGCCTAAGGGGCATTGTTACATTATAACTCTGCACTGGGCACCCAGGTCAGAGGCCTTTGTCTGTGATCTGCGTAAGGGGGCATTGTGACATCATAAGTCTGCACTAGTCACCCAGGTGACAGGCACTTGTCTGTGATCTGCCAAAGGGGCATTGTGATATCATAACTCTGCATTGGGCCCCCAGGTGAGAGGTTCTTGTCTGTGATCTGCCTATGGGGGTATTGTGACATCATAACCCTGCACTGGTCACCCTGGTGACAGGCCTTTGTCTGTGATCTGCCTAAGGGGGCATTGTGACATCATAACCCTGCACTGGTCTCACAGGTGACAGGCCCTTGTGTGTGATCTGCCTGAGGGGGCATTGTGACATCATAACCCTGCACTGGTCACACAGGTGTCAGGCCTTTGTGTGCTACCTGCGTGAGTGGGCATTGTGACATCATAACTCTGCACTGGTCACCCAGGTGACAGGCCTTTGTCTCTGATCTGCCTAAGGGGGCATTGTGATATCATAACCCTGTACTGGGCACCCAGGTGACAGTACCTTGTCAGTCATCTGCCTAAGGGGGTAATGTGACACCATAACTCTGCACTAGGCAGCCAGGTGACCGGCCCTTGTCTTTGTTCTGCCTAACGGTGCATTGTGACATCATAATTCTGCACTGGTCACCCAGGTAACAGACCCTTGCCTATAATCTGCCTAAGGGGGCACTGTGACATCATAACCCTGCACTGGTCACACAGGTGTCAGGCCTTTGTGTGCTACCTGCGTGAGTGGGCATTGTGACATCATAACTCTGCACTGGTCACCCAGGTGACAGGCCTTTGTCTCTGATCTGCCTAAGGGGGCATTGTGACATCATAACTCTGCCCCGGTCACCCAGGTAACAGGCCCTTGTCTGTGATCTGCATAAGGGGGCATTGTGACATCATATCTCTGTACTGGACACCCAGGTGACAGGCCCTTATCTGTGATCTGCCTATGGGTTCATTGTGACATCATCACTGTGCACTGGGCACCCAGGTGAGAGTCCCTTGTCTGTGATCTGCCTAAGTGGTTATTGTGACATCATAACTATCCACTGGTCACCCAGGTGACAGACCCTTGTCTGTCATCTGCCTAAGGGGTCATTATGACATCATAAGTCTGCACTAGTCACCCAGGTTACAGGCCCTTGTCTGTAATCTGCGTAAGGGGCATTATGACATCATAACTCTGCTCTGGGCACCTAGGTGACAGTCCCTTGTCTGTGATCTGCCTAAGGGGGTATTGTGACATCATAACTCTGTACTGGGCGGCCAGGTGACCGGCCCTTGTCTTAGACCTGCCTAGCGGTGCATTGTGAGATCATAACTCTGCACTGGTCACCGAGGTGACAGACCGTTGCCTGTGATCTGCCTAAGGGGGCGTTGTGACATTATAATTCTGCAATGGTCACCCAGGTGACAGGCCCTTGTCTGTGATCTGCCTAAGTGGGTATTGTGCCATCATAATTCTGCACTCGTCACCCTTGTGACAGACCACTGTCTGTGATCTGCGTAAGGGGACATTGTGACATCATAACTTTGCACTGGTCACCCGGGTGACAGGCCTTTGACTGTGATCTGCCTAAGGGGGCTTTGTGACATCGTAGCTCTGCACTGGTCACACAGGTGACAGGCCCTTGTGTGTAATCTGCCTGAGTGGGCATTGTGACATCATGTCTCTGCACTGGTAACCCAGGTGACAGGCCCGTGTCTGTTATCTGCCTAAGGGGGCATTGTGATATCATAACCCTGCACTGGGCAGCCAGGTGACAGTACCTTGTCAGTCATCTGCCTAAGGGGGTAATGTGACATCATAACTCTGCACTAGGCAGCCAGGTGACCGGCCCTTGTCTTTGTTCTGCCTAACGGTGCATTGTGACATCATAATTCTGCACTGGTCACCCAGGTGACAGACCCTTGCCTATGATCTGCCTAAGGGGGCACTGTGACATCATAACCCTGCACTGGTCACCCAGGTGACAGGCCCTTGTGTGTAATCTGCCTGAGTGGGCATTGTGACATCATGTCTCTGCACTGGTAACCCAGGTGACAGGCCCGTGTCTGTTATCTGCCTAAGGGGGCATTGTGACATCATAAGTCTGCACTAGTCACCCAGGTGACAGGACCATTTCTGTGATCTGCCTAAGGGGCATTGTGACATTGTAACTCTGAACTGGTCACCCAGGTGACAGGCCCTTGTCTGTGATCTGCCTAAGGGGGCATTGTGACATTATAACTCTTCACTGGGCACCCAGGTGAGAGGCCCTTGTCTGTGATCTGCCTAAGGGGTTATTGTGGCATTATAACTCTGCACTGGGGAGCCAGGTGACCAGCGCTTGCCTTTGATCTCCCTAACGGTGAATTGTGACATCAGAACTCTGCACTGGTCACCCAGGTGTCAGACACTTGCCTTTGATCTGCCTTAGGGGCAGTGTGACATCATAACTCTGCACAGGTCACCAAGGTGACAGGCATTTGTCTGTGATCTGTGTGAGGGTGCATTGTGACATCATAACCCTGCACTGGTCTCCCAGGTGACAGGCCCTTGTCTGCGATCTCCCAAAGGGGGCATTGTGACATCATAAGTCTGCACTGGTTACCGACGTGAGAGGACCTTGTCTGTGATTTGCATAAGGGGTCATTGAGACACCATAACTCTGCACTGGTCACCCAGGTGACAGGCCCTTTTCTGTGATGTGCCTGAGTGTCCATTGTGACACCAAAACTCTGTACTGGGCACCCAGGTGACAGGCCCTTATCTATGATCTGCCTATGGGGTCATTGTGAGATCATAACTCTGCACTGGGCACCCAGGTGACAGTCCCTTGACTGTGATCTGCTTAAGGGAGTATTGTGACATCATAACTCTGCACTGGTCACCCAGGTGACAGACCCTTGTCTGTGATCTACCTAAGGGAGTATTGTGACATCATAAGCCTGCACTGTTCACCCTGGTGCCAGGCTTTGTCTGTGATCTGCCTAAGGGGGCAATGTGACTTCACAACACTGCACTGGTCACACAGGTGACAGGACCTTGTATATGGTCTGCCTCAGGGGGCATTTTGACATCATAACTCTGGACTTGTCACCCAGGTGACAGGCCCTTGTCTGTGATCTGCCTAAGGGGGCATTGTTTCATCATAATTCTGTACTGGTCACCAAGGAGACAGGCCCTTGTCTGTGATCTGCCTCAGGGGCATTGTGACATCATAATTCTGTACTGGTCAACCAGGTGACAGGCCCTTATCTGTTATCTGCCTAAGGGGACATTTTTGCCTCATTAATCTGCACTGGGCACCCAGGTGACTATCCGAAGTCTATGAACTGCCTAAAGGATTATTGTGACATAATAACTCTTCACTGCGCACCCACGTGACAGGACCTTGTCTGTGATCTGCCTAAGGGAGCATTGTGACATCATAAATCTGCATTGGGCACCCAGGTGACTGTCCCTTGACTGTGATCTGCCTAAGGGCGTATTGTGACAACGTAACTCTGCAATGGTCACCCATGTTACAGGTCTTGGTCAGTAATCTGCCTAAGGGGGCATTGTGACATCATAACTCTGCACTGGGCAACCAGGTGACAGGCCCTTGTCTGTGGTCTCCCTAAGGGGGCATTGTGACATCATAACTCTGCAGTGGTCACCCAGGTGACAGGCCCTTGTCTGTGATCTGCCTAAGGGGGCATTTTTACATCATACCTCTGTACTGGTCACCAAGGTGACAGGCCCCTATCTGTGATCTGCCTAAGGGGTAATTGTGACATCATAACTCTGCACTGGGAACCCAGGTGACAGTCCCTTGTCTGTGATCTGCCTAAGGGAGTATTGTGCCATCATAACTCTGCACTGGTCACCCAAGTGACAGTCCCTTGTCTGTGATCTGCCTTAGGGAGTATTGTCACATCATAACTCGTCACTGCTCACCCAGGTGCCAGGCATTTGTCTGTGATCTGCCTAAGGGGGCAATGTGACATCATAACCCTGTAGTGGTCACACAGGTGACAGGACCTTGTGTGTGATTTGCCTAAGGGACCATAGTGACATCAAAAATCTGCATTGGATACCCAGGTGACAGTCCCTTGTCTGTGATCTGCCTAAGGGCGTATTGTGGCAACATAACTCTGCACTGGTCAGCCATGATACAAGGCCTAGTCTGTGATCTGCCTAAGGGGGCATTGTGACATAATAACTCTGCACGGGTCACCCAGGTGACAGTCCCTGGCCTGTGATCTGCCTAAGGCGGCATTGTGACATCATAACACTGCACTGGGAACCCAGGTGACAGGCCCTTGTCTGTGATCTGCCTGAGGGGGCACTGTGACATCATAACTCTGCACTGGGCACCCAGGTGACAGGCCCTTGTCTATGATCTGCCTAAGGGGACATTGTGACGTCATAACACTGCACTGGTCACGCACATGACATGCCCTTTTTTGTGATCTGCCTAAGGGGACATTGGGACATCATACTCCTGCACTGTTCAACCAGGAGACAGGGCCTTCTCTTTGATGTGCTAAGGGGGCATTGTGACATCTTAACTCTGAACTGGTCACCCAGGTGTCAGTTCCTTGTCTGTGATCTGCCCAAGGGGACGTTGTGACATCATAACCCTGCACTCGTCACCCAGGAGAAAGACCCTTGTCTTTGATTTGCCTTAGGGGCCATTGTGACATCGTAACTCTGCACTGGTCACCCAGGTGACAGGCCCTTGTCTGTAATCTGCCTAAGGGGGAATTGTGACATCTTAACCCTGCACTGGTCACACAGGTGACAGGCCCTTTTGTGTGGTCTGCCTGAGGGTGCATTGTTACATCATAAGTCTGCACTGGTCACCCAGGTGACAGGCTCTTGTCCGTGATCTGCCTGAGTGTGCATTGTGACATCATAAATCTGCACTGGTCACCCAGGTGACAGGCCCTTTTCTGTGATCTGCCTAAGATGGCATTGTGCCATCATAAGTCTGCACTAGTCACCCAGGTGACAGACCATTTTCTGTGATCTGCGTAAGTGTCATTGTGACATCATAACTCTTCACTGGTCACCCAGGTAACCGGCTCTTTTCTGTGATCTTCCTAAGTGGGCATTTTGTCATCATAAATCTGCACTGGTCACCCAGGTGACATGCCCTTGTCTGTGATCTGCCTAAGAGCTCACTGTGACATCATAAGTCTGCACTAGTCACCTAGGAGACAGGCCCTTGTCTGTGATCTGCCTAAGGGGCATTGTGACATCATATCTGTGCACTGGGTACCCAGGTGAGAGGCCTTTTTCTGTGTTCTGCCTAAGGCCGTATGGTGACATCATAACTCTGCACTGGTCACCCAGGTGACAGGCCCTAGTGTGTGATCTGACTGAGGAGGCGTTGTGACATCATAACTCTGCACGGGCCACTCAGGTGACAGACCCTTGTCTGTGATCTGCCTAAGGAGGCTTTGTGACATCTTAAGTCTACACTAGTCACCCAGGTGACAGGCCGTTGTGTGTCATCTACCTAAGAGTCATTGTGACATCATAACCCTGCACTGGTCACCCACGTGACAGGACCTGTCTGTGATCTACCTAAGGAGGCATTGTGACATCATATCTCTACCTTGGTTACCCAGGTGACAGGCCTTTGTCTGTGATCTGCCTAAGGGGGCATTGTGACATCACAACTCTGCAATGGTCACCTAGGTGACAGACCCTTCTCTGTGATCTGCCTAATTCGGCACTTTTTCATCATAACTCTGCACTGGACACCCAGGTGACAGGCCCATGTCTCTGATCTGCCTAAGAGGGCATTGTGACATCATAACTCTGCACTGGTCACCCATGTGACAGGCCCTTTTCTGTTATCTGCCTAAGGGGGCATTGTGATATAATAACTCTGCAGTGCTCACCCAGGTGACAGGCTCTTGTGTGTGATCTGCCTAAGGGGGCATTGTGACATCATAAGTCTTCACTAATCAACCAGGAGGCAGGCCCTTGTGAGTGATATGACTAAGGGGCATTTTGACGTCAAAACTCTGCACTGGGCAGCTAGGTGAGAGGCCTTTGTCTGTGATCATCCTAAGGGGCATTGTAACATCATAAATCTGCACTTGTCAACCTGGTGAAAGGCACTTGTCAATGATCTACCTATGGTGCATTTTGACATCACAACACTGCACTGGTTACCCAGGTGACAGGCCCTTGTGTGTGATCTGCCTAAGGCGCATTGTGATATCATAACTCTGCACTGGGCACCCAGGAGACAGGCCCTTGTCTGTGATCTGCCTAAGGGGATATTCTGACATCACAATTTTGCACTGGTCACCCAGGTGACAGGCCACTGACTGTGATCTGCCTAAGGGGCCATTGTGACATCATAATTCTGCAGTAGTCCCCCAGGTGACATGCCCTTGTCTGTTATCTGCCTAAGGGGGATTGTCACATCATAACTATTGACTGGTCACCCAGGTGACAGGCCCTTGTCTGTGATCTGCGTAAGTGGCATTGTGACATCATAACTCTGCACTGGTCACCCTGGTGACTGGCCTTTGTCTGTGATCTGCCAAAGGGGGTTTTGTGACATCATGACCGTGCACTGGTCACACAGGTGACAGGCCCTCGTGTGTGATCTGCCTGAGGAGGCATTGTGACATCATAATACGGCAGTGGTCACCCAGGTGACAGGCCCTGGTCTGTTATCTGCCTAAGGGGGCATTGTGACATCATAACTCTGTACTGGTCTCCGAGGTGACAGGCCCTTATCTGTGATCTGCCTAAGAGGCATTGTGACATCATAAATCTGCACTCGGCACCCAGGTGACAGGCCTCTGTCTGTGATATGCCTAAGGGAGCATTGTGACATCATAAATCTGCACTAGTCAACAAGGTGACAGGCCCTTGTCTGTGATCTGCCTAAGGGGAATTGTGACTTCATAACTCTGCATTCAGCAACCAGGTGACAGGCCCTTCTCTGTGATCTGCGTAAGGGGGCACTGTGAAATCAAACTCTGCACTGGGTACTCAGGTCAGAGGCCCTTGTCTGTGATCTGCCTAAAGGGGTATTGTCACATCATGATTCTGCACTGGTCACCCAGGTGACAGGCCACTGACAGTGATCTGCCTAAGGGGGCATTGTGACATCATATCTCTGCACTGGTCACCCTGGTGACAGGCCTTTGTCTGTGATGTGCCTAAGGGGGTATTGTGACTTCATAAATATGCACTGGTCACACAGGTGACAGTCTCTTGTGTGTGAACTGCCGGAGGAGGCATTGTGACATCACAACTCTGCACTGGCCACCCAGGTGACAGACCCTTGTCTGTAATCTGCCTAACATGTAATTGTGACATCATAACTCTGCACGGGTCACCCAGGTGACAGACCCTTGTCTGTGATCTACCTAAGGGGGCATTGTGACATCATAACTCTGCACTGGTCACCCTGGTGACAGGCCATTGTCTGTGATTTTCCTAGGTGGGCATTGTGTCATCATAACTCTGCACTGGCCACCCAGGTGACAGGCCCTTGTCTGTCATCTGCCAAAAGGGGCATTGTGACATCATAACCCAGGACTGGTCACCCAGGTTACAGGCCCTTTTCTGTTATCTGCCTAAAGGGCATTGTGACATTATAACTCTGCACTGGGCACCCAGGTGGGAGGCCTTTGTCTGTGATCGGCCTAAGGGGGCATTGTGACATCATAAACCTGCACTAGTTCACCAGGTGACAGGCCCTTCTGTGTGATCTTCCTATGGGGGCATTGTGACATCATAACCCTGCACTGGTCACACAGGTGACAGGCCCTTTTCTGTTATCTGCCTAAGGGTGCATTGTGACATCATAATTCTGCAGTGGTCACCCAGGTGGCAGGCCTTTGTCTGTTATCTGCCTAAAGGGGCATTGTGATATAATAACTCTGCACTGGACACCCAGGTGTAAGGCCCTTGTCTGTGATCTGCCTAAGCGGGTAGTGTGACATCATAATTCCGCACTGGTCACCCAGGTGACAGGCCACTGTCAGTCATCTGCGTAAGGGGGCATTGTGACATCATAAATCTGCACTGGTCCCCCTGGTGACAGGGCTTTGTTTGTGATCTGCCTAAGGGGGATTGTGACATCATAACTCTGTATTGGTGACCCAGGTGACAGGCCCTTGTGTGTGATCTGCCTAAGGGGGCTTTGTGACATCATAAGTCTGCACTAGTCACCCAGGTGACAAGCCCTTGTAAGTGATCTGCGTAAGGAGCATTTTGACATCATAAATCTGCACTGGTCACCCTGGTGACAGGCCACTGTCTGTGATCTGCCTGAGGATGCATTGTGACATCATAACACTGCACTGGTCACCCAGGTCACAGACCCATGTCTGTGATTTGCCTAAGGGGGCATTATGACATGATAACACTGCACTGGTCACCCAGGTGAAAGACCCTTGTCTGTGATCTGCGTAAGGGGGCATTGTGACATCATAAACCTGCACTGGTCACACAGGTAACATGCCCTTTTTTGTTATCTGCCTAAGGGGTCATTGGGACATCATAAGCCTGCACTGGTCACCCAGGTGACAGGGCATTGTCTGTGGTCTGCTAAGGGGACATTGTGACATCATAAGTCTGCACTGGTCACCCAGGTGACAGGCCCTTTTCTGTGATATGCACAAGGGGGCATTGTGTCATCATAACTCTGCGCTGGGCACCCAGGTGAGAGGTCCTTGTCTGTGATCTGCTTAAGGGGGTATTGTGACATCACAATTCTGCACTGGACACCCAGGTGACAGGCAACTGTTTGTGATCTGGCTATGGGGGCATTGTGACATCATAACTGCACTGGTCACCCTGGTGACAGGCCTTTGTCTGTGATCTGCCTAAGGGGGCATTGTGACATCATATCCATGCACTGGTGACACAGGTGACAGGACCCTGTGTGTTATCTGCCTGAGGGGGCTATTGTGACATCATAACTCTGCACTGAACTCCCAGGTTATAGGCCCTTGTCTGTGATCTGCCTAAGGGGCATCGTGATATCATAACACTGCACTGGTCACCTAGGTGACACGCCCTTTTTTGTGATCTCCCTAAGGGGGCATTGAGACATGATAACCCTGCACTGGTCACCCATTTGACAGGGCCTTGTCTGTGATCTGCTAAGGGGGCATTGTGACATCATAAGTCTGCGCTGCTCACCCAGGTGACAGTCCCTTGTCTGTGATCTGCCAAATGGGGCATTGTGACATCATAAGTCTGCACTGGTCACTCATGTGACAGGCCCTTGTCTGTGATCTGCCTGAGGGTGCATTGTGACAATATAACTCTGCACTGGTCACCCAGGTGAGAGACCCTTGTCTGTGATCAGCCTAAGAGGGCATTGTGACATCATTACCACGCACTGGTCACACAGGTGACAGGCCCTTGTGTGTGATCTGCCTGAAGGGGCATTGTTAGATCATAAGTCTGCACTGGTCACCCAGGTTACAGGCCCTTGTCGGTGATCTGCCTGAGGTTGCATTGTGACATCATAACTCTGCACTGGTCACTCAGGTGACAGGCCCTTGCCTGTGATCTGCATAAGGGGGCATTGAGACATCAGAACTCTTTACTACTCACCCAGGTGGCAGACCATTGTGTGTGATCTGCCTAAGGGGGAATTGTGACATGATAACCCGGCACTGGTAACCCAGGTGAAAGACCCTTGTCTTTGATCTTCCTAAGGGGCCATTGTGACAACGTAACTATGCACTGGTCACCCAGGAGAGAGACCCTTGTCTGTGATCTGCCTAAGGGGGCATTGTGAAATCATAACCCTGCACTGGTCACAGAGCTGACATGCCCTTTTTTGTTATCTGCCTAAGGGAGCATTGGGACATCATAAAACTGCACTGGTCACCCAGGTGACAGGGCCTTGTCTGTGGTCTGCTAAGGGGGCATTGTGACATCATAAGTCTGCACTGGTCACGCAGGTGACAGTCCCTTGTCTGTGATCTGCCTAATGGGGCATTGTGACGTCATAACTCTGTACTGGTCAACCAGGTGACAGGCCCTTGTCTGTGGTATGCCTAAGGGGCATTGTTACATCATAACAAAGCACTGGGCATGCAGGTGACAGGCCCTTGTCTGTGATCTGCCTAGGGGTGGATTGTGACATCATAACTCTGCACAGGGCACTAAGGTGACAGTCCCTTGTCTGTGATCTAACTAAGGGGACACTTTGACATCATAACACTGCTCTGGTCACCCAGCAGACATGCCCATTTTTGTGATCTGCCTACGGGGGCGTTGGGACATCATAACCCTGCACTGGTCATCCGGGTGACAGGGCCTTGTCTGTGATCTGCTAAGGGGGCATTGTGATATGGTAAGTCTGCACTGGTAACCCAGGTGACAGGCCCTTGTCTGTGATCTGCCTAATGGGGCATTGTGACATCATAAGTCAGTACTGGTCAACCATGTGACAGGCCCTTGTCTGTGATTTGCCTCAGGAGGCATTGTTACATCATAACTCTGCACTGGGCTCGCAGGTGACAGACCCTTGTCTGTGATCTGCTTAAGGGTGCATTGTGACATCATAACTCTGCACTGGGCACCCAGGTGACAGTCCCTTGTCTGTGATGTGCCTAAGGGGACCTTGTGACATCATAACACTGCACTGGTGACCCAGCTGACATGCCCTTTCTTGTGATCTGCCTAAGGGGGCATTGGGACATCACAACCCTGCACTGGTCATCCAGGTGACAGGACCTTGTCTGTGATCTGCTAAGGGGGCATTGTGACATCGTAAGTCTGCACTGGTCACCCAGGTGACAGTCCCATGTCTGTGGTCTGTCTAAGGGGCCATTGTGACATCATAACTAAGCACTGGTCACCCAGGTGACAGACTCTTGTCTGTGATCTGCCTAAGGGGGCATTGTGACATCATAACCCTGCACTGGTCACACAGGTGACATGCCCTTTTTTGTGATCTGCCTAAGGAGGCATTGGGACATCATAACCCTGCACTGGTCACCCAGGTGACAGGACCTTCTCTGTGATCTGCTGAGGGGGACTTGTGACATCATAAGTCTGCACTTGTCACCCAGGTGACAATCCCTTGTATGTCATCTGCCTAATTGGCAATCATGAAATCATAACTCTGCCCTGGTCACCCAGGTGACAGACCCTTGTCAGTGATCTGCCTGCGGGGGCATTGTGAAATCGTAACCCTGCCATGGTAACACAGGTGACATGCCCTTTTTTGTTATCTGCCTAAGGGGGCATTGTGACATCATAACTAAGCACTGGTCACCCAGGTGACAGACCATTGTCTGTGATCTGCCTAAGGGGGCATTGTGAGAAGATAACTCTGCACTGGAAACCCAGGTGAAAGGCCCTTGTCTTTCATCTGTCTAAGGGGCCATTTTGACATCATCACTCTGCAGTGGTCACCCAGGTGACGGACCCTTGTCTGTGATCTGCCTAAGGGGGCATTGTGACATCATAACCCTGCACTGGTCACACAGGTGACAGGCCCTTGTGTTTGATCTGCCTGAGGGGGCATTGTTATAACATAAGACTGCACTGGTCAACCAGGTGACAGGCCCTTGTCTGTGATCTGCCTGTGGATGCATTGTGACATCGTAACACTGCACTGGTCACCCAGGTCACAGCCCCTTGTCTGTGATTTGCCTAAGGGGTCATTGTGACATGATAACTCTGCACTGGTGACCCAGGTGAAAGACCCTTGTCTTTGATCTGCCTAAGGGGCCATTGTGACATCATAACTGTGCACTGGACACCCAGGTGTCAGACCCTTGTCTGTGATCTGCCTAAGGGGGAATTGTGACATCATAACTCTGCAATGGTCACCCAGGTGACATGCCCTTTTTTGTGATCTGCCTAAAGGGGCATGGGGACATCATAACCCTGCACTGGTCACCCAGGAGACCGGGCCTTTTCTGTGATCTGCTAAGGGGGCATAGTGACATCATAAGTCTGCACTGGCCACCCAGGTGACAGTCCCTTGTCTGTGATCTGCCTAATGGGGCATCGTGACATCATAACTGTGCACTCGTCACCCAGGTGACAGACCATTGTCTGTGATCTGCCTAAGGGGCCACTGTGACATGATAACTCTGCACTGGTCACCCAGGTGACAGACCATTGTCTGTGATCTGCGTAAGGGGGCATTGTGACATCATAACCCTGCACTGGTCACCCAGGTGAAAGACCCTTGTCTTTGATCTGCCTAAGGGGCCATTGTGACAACGTAACTGTGCACTGGTCACCCAGGTGACAGACCCTTGTCTGTGATCTGCCTAAGGGGGCCTTGTGAAATCATAACCCTGCATTGGTCACACAGGTGACATGCCCTTTTTTGTTATCTGCCTAAGGGGGCATTGTGACATCATAATTCTGCACTGGTCACCCAGGTGACAGACCACTGTCTGCGATCTGCGTAAGGGGTCATTGTGACGTGATAAGTCTGCACTGGTCACCCAGGTGACAGACCACTGTCTGTGATCTGCGTAATGGGGCATTGTGACATCATAACCGTGTACTTGTCACCCAGGTGAAAGACACTTGTCTTTGATCTGCCTAAGGGGCCATTGTGACATCATAACTCTGCACTGGTCACCCAGGTGGCAGACCCATGTCTGTGATCTGCCTAAGGGGGCATTGTGACATCATAACCATGCACTGGTCACACCGGTGACAGGCCATTGTGCGTGATCTGCTGAGGGGGCATTGTGACATCATAAGTCTGCACTGGTCACCCAGGTGACAGTCCCTTGTCTGTGATGTGCCTAAAGAGGCATCGTGACATCATAACTCTGCACTGGTCACCCAGGTGACAGACCATTGCCTGTGATCTCCCAAAGGGGGCATTGTGACTTGATAACTGTTCACTGGTAACCCAGGTGACAGACCACTGTCTGTGATCTGCATAAGGGGGCATTGTGACATCATAACCCTGCACTGGTCATCCAGGTGACAGGGCCTTGTCTGTGATCTGCTAAGGGGGCATTGTGACATCGTAAGTCTGCCATGGTCACCTAGGTGATAGTCCCTTTTCTGTGGTCTGCCTAATGGGGCATTGTGACATCATAAGTCTGTACTGGTCAACCAGGTGACAGGCCCTTGTCTGTGATTTGCCTAAGAGGGCATGGGTACATCATAACTCTGCACAGGGCACGCAGATGACAGGCCCTTGTCTGTGATCTGCCTAAGGGTGTATTGTGACACCATAACTGTGCAATGGGCACATAGGTGACAGTCCCTTGTCTGTGATCTGTCCAAAGGGACATTGTGACATCATAACACTGCACTGGTCACTCAGCTGACATGCTCTTTTTTGTGATCTGCCTAAGGGGGCATTGGGTCATCATGACCCTGCACTGGTCATCCAGGTGACAGGGCCTTGTCTGTGATCTGCTACGGGGGCATTGTGACATCATAAGTCTTCACTGGTCAACCAGGTGACAGTCCCTTGTTTGTGATCTCCCTAAGGGGCCATTGTGACATCATAACTATGCACTGCTCACCCAGGTGACAGACCATTGTCTGTGATCTGCATAAGGGGGCATTGTGATATCATAACCCTGCACTGGTCACCCAGGTGAAAGACCCTTGCCTTTATTCAGCCAAAGGGGCCATTGTGACATCATAACTATGCACTGGTCACCCAGGTGACAGACCCTTCTCTGTGATCTGCCTAAGGGGGCATTGTGAAATCATAACTCTGCACTGGGCACCCAGGTGAGAGGCCTTTGTCTGTGATCTGGCTAAGGGTGTATTGTGACATCATAACTCTGCACTGGTCACCCAGGTGACAGGCCCTTGTCTGTGATCTTCCTCAGAGGGCATTGTGACATCATAAATCTGTACTGGCCACACAGGTGACAGGCCTTTATCTGCGATCTGTCTAAGGGTGCAGTGTTACATCATAACTCTGAACTGGGCACCAAGGTGAGAATCCCTTCTCTGTGATCTGCCTAAAGGGGTATTTTGACATCATAACTCTGCACTGGGCATACAGGTGACCGGCCCCTGCCTTTGGTCTGCCTAAGGGGGCATTGTGACATCATAACTCTGTGCTGGTCAACCATGTGACAGGCCCTTGGCTGTGATTTGTCTAAGGGTGCATTGTGAAATCATAACTCTGCACTGGGCTCCCAGGTGACAGTCCCTTTTCTGTGACCTGCCTAAGGGGGCATTGTGACATCATAACTCTGCACTGGTCACCCAGGTGACAGCAACTGACTGTGATCTCGCTAAGGGGGCATTGTGACATCATAACTGCACTGGTCACCCGGGTGACAGCCGTTGGTCTGTGATCTGTCTAAGTGGGCATTGAGACATCATAACTCTGCAATAGTCACCCCGGTGACAGGCCCTTGTGTGTGATCTGCGTAAGGGGCATTGTGACATCATAACTGCACTGGTAACCCAGGCCACATGACGTTGTCTGTGATCTGCCTAAAGGGGCATTGTGCCATCATAACTCTGCATTTGGCTCCCAGATGACAGGCCCTTGTCTGTGATCTGCCTAAGGGGGCATTGTGACATCATAATTCTGCACTGGGCACCCAGGTGACAGGCCCTTGTCTGTGATCTGCCTAAGGGGGCATTGTGACATCATAAGTCTGCACTAGTCTTCCAGGTGACAGGCCCTTGTCTGTGATCTGCGTAAGGGGCATTGTGACCTCATAACTCTGCACTGGTAACCCAGGTGACAGGCCTTTGTCTCTGATCTCCCTAAGGGGGCATAGTGACTTCAAAACCCTGCATTGGTCACAGAGTGACAGGCCCTTTTCTGTGATCTCCCTAAGGGGGCATTGTGACATCAAAACTCTGCATTGGGCACCCAGATGACCGGCCCTTGTCTGTGATCTGCCCAAGGGGGCATTGTGATATCATAACTCTGCACTGGTCACCCAGGTGACAGGCCCTTCTCTGTTATCTGCGTAAGGGGGTATTGTGACACAATAATTCTGCACTGTTCACCCAGGTGAAAGGCCAATGTCTGTGATCTGCATAAGGGGGTATTGGGACATCATAACTCTGGACTGGACACCCTGGTGACAGGCCTTTTTCTGTGATCTCAATAAGGGGGCATAATGACATCATAACCCAGCATTGGTCAGACAGTGACAGGCCCTTGTGTGTGACCTGCCTGAGGGGGCATTGTGATATCATACCACTGCACTGGTCACCCAGGTGAGAGATCTTTGTCTGTGATCTTCCTAAGGGGGCATTGTGACATCATAACTCTGTACTGGTCACCCAGGTGACAGGCCCTTCTCTGTGATCTTCGTAAGTGGGCATTGTGACAACATTAGTCTGCACTAGTCACCCAGGTGACAGGCCCTTGTCTGTGATCTTCCTAGGTGGACATTGTGTCTCCGTAACTCTGCACTGGACACCCAGGTGACAGGCCCTTGACTGTGATCTGCCTAAGGGGACACTGTGACATCGTAACTCTGCACTGGACACCCAGGAGACAGGTCCTTTTCTGTTATCTGCCGAAGGGGACATTGTGACTTCATAAGTCTGTACTAGTCACCCAGGTGACAGGCCCTTGTCTGTGATCTGCCTAAGGGGCATTGTGACATCATAACTCTGCAATGGTTACCCAGGTGACAGGACTTTGTCTGTGATCGGCCTAAGGGGGCATTGTGACATCATAACTCTGCATTGGGCAAATAGGTGACAGTCCCTTTTCTGTGATCTGCCTAAGGGGGCATTGTGACATCATAACCCTGCACTGGTCACCCAGGTGTCAGGCCCTTTTCTGTGATCTGCCTAAGGGGGCTTTGTGACATCATAATTCTGCACTAGTCACCCAGGTGACAGGCCCTTGTCTGTGATCTGCGTAAGGGGCATTGTGACCTCATAACTCTGCACTGGTAACCCTGGTGACAGGCCTTTGTCTGCGATCTCCCTAAGGGGGCATAGTGACATCAAAACCCTGCATTGGTCACAGAGTGACAGGCCCTTGTCTGTGATCTCCCTAATGGGGCATTGTGACATCAAAACTCTGCATTGGGCACCCAGGTGACCGGCCCTGGTCTGTGATCTGCCTAAGGGGGCATTGTGATATCATAACTCTGCACTGGGCACCCAGGTGACAGGCCCTTGTCTGTTATCTGCGTAAGGGTGTATTGTGACACAATAATTCTGCACTGGTCACCCAGGTGAAAGGCCAGTGTCTGTGATCTGCATAAGGGGGTATTGGGACATCATAACTCTGGACTGATCACCCTGGTGACAGGCCTTTTTCTGTGATCTCAATAAGGGGGCATAGTGACATCATAACCCAGCATTGGTCACACAGTGACAGGCCCTTGTGTGTGATCTGCCTGAGGGGGCATTGTGACGTCATAACACTGCACTGGTCACCCAGGTGAGAGACCTTTGTCTGTGATCTGCCTAAGGGGGCATTGTGACATCATAACTCTGTACTGTTCACCCCGGTGACAGGCCCTTGTCTGCGATCTTCGTACGTGGGCATTGTGACATCATTACTCTGCACTAGTCACCCAGGTGACAGGCCCTTGTCTGTGATCTTCCTAGGTCGACATTGTGTTTCCATAACTCTGCACTGGACACCAAGTTGACAGGCCCTTGACTGTGATCTTCCTAAGGGGACACCGTTACATCGTAACTCTGCACTGGACACCCAGGTGACAGTTCCTTTTCTGTTATCTGCCGAAAGGGATATTGTGACTTTATAACTCTGCACTGGGCATCCAGGTGACTGGCCCTTATCTTTGATTGGCCTAACGGTGAATTGTGACATCAGAACTCTGCACTGGTCACCCAGGTGACAGACCCTTGCCTTTGATCTGCCTAAGGGGCATTGTGACATCATAACTCTGCACTGGTCACCAAGGTGACAGGCCTTTGTCTGTGATCTGCCTGAGGGTGCATTGTGACATCATAATTCTGCACTGGTCACCCAGGTGACAAGCTCTTGTCTGTGATTTGCCTAAGGGGCCATTGTGACATCATAAATCTGCACTAGACAACCAGGTGACAGGCCCTTGTCTGTGATCTGCCTAAGGGGCATTGTGACATCCTAACTCTGAACTGGTTACCCAAGTGACAGGACCTTCTCTGTGATTTGCCTAAGGGGCCATTGTGACATCATAACTATGCATTAGGCACCCAGGTGACAGGCCCTTGTCTGTGATCTGCCTAAGGGGGCATTGTGACATCATAACTCCACACTGGGCACCCAGGTGAGGGTCGCTTCTCTGTGATCTATCTAAGAGTGTATTGTGACATCATAATTCTACACTGGTCACCCAGGTGACAAGCCACTGACTGTGATCTGCCTAAGGGGGCATTGTGACATCATAACTCTGCAGTGGACAACCCAGGTGAGAGGCCCTTGTCTTTGATCTGCATCATTAGTCTGCACTAGTCACTCAGGTGACAGGCCCTTGGCTGTGATCTGCCTGAGAGTGCATTGTAACATCTTAACTCTGCACTCGTCAGTCTGGTGACAGGCCCTTGTCTGTCATCTGCCTAAGGGGGCATTGTGACATCATAATCCTTTAATGGTCTCCCAGGTGACAGGTCCTTGCCTGTTGTCTGCCTAAGGGGCATTGTGACATCATAACTCTGCACTGGTCACCCAGGTGACAGGCCACTGTCCGTGATCTGCCTAAGGGGGTATTGTGACATCATGACTCTGCATTAGTCACCCAGGTGACAGGCCATTGCTGTGATCTGACTAAGAGTGCACTGTGACATCATAACCCTGCACTGTTCACACAGGTGACAGGCCCTTGGTGTGATCTGCCTCAGGGGGCACTGTGACATCATAACTCTGCACTGGTCAGCCAGGTGACAGGCCCTTGTCTGTTATCTGCCTGAGGGGGCACTGTGGCATCATAACTCTGCACTGGTCAGCCAGGTGACAGGCCCTTGTCTGTTATCTGCCTGAGGGTGCATTGTGACATCATAACCCTGCACTGGTCATCCAGGTGACAGGCCCTTGTCTGTGATTTTCCTAGGGGGGCATTGTGTCTTCATAACCCTGTACTGGACACCGAGGTGACAGGCCCTTGTCTGTTATCTGCCTAAGTGGGCATTGTCACATCCTAACTCTGCACCGGTCCCCCAGGTCACAGGCTCATGTCGGTGATCTGTCTAAGGTGCATTGTGACATCATAAGTCTGCACTAGTCACCCAGGTGACAAACCTTTGTCTGTGATCTGCCTAAGGGGCATTGTTACATCATAACTCTGCACAG
The DNA here is from genome assembly GCF_029289425.2 of Pan paniscus. Taxonomy (NCBI): domain Eukaryota; kingdom Metazoa; phylum Chordata; class Mammalia; order Primates; family Hominidae; genus Pan; species Pan paniscus. Next base: position 890,417 of record NC_073264.2, on the reverse strand, counting down.
GGTACCCAGGTGAGCGGCCTTTGTCAGTGATCTGCGTAAGGGGGCATTGTGACATCATAAGTCTGCACTAGTCTCCCAGTTGACAGACCCTTGTCAGTGATCTGCCTAAGGGGCATTGTTACATTATAACTCTGCACTGGGCACCCAGGTCAGAGGCCTTTGTCTGTGATCTGCGTAAGGGGGCATTGTGACATCATAAGTCTGCACTAGTCACCCAGGTGACAGGCACTTGTCTGTGATCTGCCAAAGGGGCATTGTGATATCATAACTCTGCATTGGGCCCCCAGGTGAGAGGTTCTTGTCTGTGATCTGCCTATGGGGGTATTGTGACATCATAACCCTGCACTGGTCACCCTGGTGACAGGCCTTTGTCTGTGATCTGCCTAAGGGGGCATTGTGACATCATAACCCTGCACTGGTCTCACAGGTGACAGGCCCTTGTGTGTGATCTGCCTGAGGGGGCATTGTGACATCATAACCCTGCACTGGTCACACAGGTGTCAGGCCTTTGTGTGCTACCTGCGTGAGTGGGCATTGTGACATCATAACTCTGCACTGGTCACCCAGGTGACAGGCCTTTGTCTCTGATCTGCCTAAGGGGGCATTGTGATATCATAACCCTGTACTGGGCACCCAGGTGACAGTACCTTGTCAGTCATCTGCCTAAGGGGGTAATGTGACACCATAACTCTGCACTAGGCAGCCAGGTGACCGGCCCTTGTCTTTGTTCTGCCTAACGGTGCATTGTGACATCATAATTCTGCACTGGTCACCCAGGTAACAGACCCTTGCCTATAATCTGCCTAAGGGGGCACTGTGACATCATAACCCTGCACTGGTCACACAGGTGTCAGGCCTTTGTGTGCTACCTGCGTGAGTGGGCATTGTGACATCATAACTCTGCACTGGTCACCCAGGTGACAGGCCTTTGTCTCTGATCTGCCTAAGGGGGCATTGTGACATCATAACTCTGCCCCGGTCACCCAGGTAACAGGCCCTTGTCTGTGATCTGCATAAGGGGGCATTGTGACATCATATCTCTGTACTGGACACCCAGGTGACAGGCCCTTATCTGTGATCTGCCTATGGGTTCATTGTGACATCATCACTGTGCACTGGGCACCCAGGTGAGAGTCCCTTGTCTGTGATCTGCCTAAGTGGTTATTGTGACATCATAACTATCCACTGGTCACCCAGGTGACAGACCCTTGTCTGTCATCTGCCTAAGGGGTCATTATGACATCATAAGTCTGCACTAGTCACCCAGGTTACAGGCCCTTGTCTGTAATCTGCGTAAGGGGCATTATGACATCATAACTCTGCTCTGGGCACCTAGGTGACAGTCCCTTGTCTGTGATCTGCCTAAGGGGGTATTGTGACATCATAACTCTGTACTGGGCGGCCAGGTGACCGGCCCTTGTCTTAGACCTGCCTAGCGGTGCATTGTGAGATCATAACTCTGCACTGGTCACCGAGGTGACAGACCGTTGCCTGTGATCTGCCTAAGGGGGCGTTGTGACATTATAATTCTGCAATGGTCACCCAGGTGACAGGCCCTTGTCTGTGATCTGCCTAAGTGGGTATTGTGCCATCATAATTCTGCACTCGTCACCCTTGTGACAGACCACTGTCTGTGATCTGCGTAAGGGGACATTGTGACATCATAACTTTGCACTGGTCACCCGGGTGACAGGCCTTTGACTGTGATCTGCCTAAGGGGGCTTTGTGACATCGTAGCTCTGCACTGGTCACACAGGTGACAGGCCCTTGTGTGTAATCTGCCTGAGTGGGCATTGTGACATCATGTCTCTGCACTGGTAACCCAGGTGACAGGCCCGTGTCTGTTATCTGCCTAAGGGGGCATTGTGATATCATAACCCTGCACTGGGCAGCCAGGTGACAGTACCTTGTCAGTCATCTGCCTAAGGGGGTAATGTGACATCATAACTCTGCACTAGGCAGCCAGGTGACCGGCCCTTGTCTTTGTTCTGCCTAACGGTGCATTGTGACATCATAATTCTGCACTGGTCACCCAGGTGACAGACCCTTGCCTATGATCTGCCTAAGGGGGCACTGTGACATCATAACCCTGCACTGGTCACCCAGGTGACAGGCCCTTGTGTGTAATCTGCCTGAGTGGGCATTGTGACATCATGTCTCTGCACTGGTAACCCAGGTGACAGGCCCGTGTCTGTTATCTGCCTAAGGGGGCATTGTGACATCATAAGTCTGCACTAGTCACCCAGGTGACAGGACCATTTCTGTGATCTGCCTAAGGGGCATTGTGACATTGTAACTCTGAACTGGTCACCCAGGTGACAGGCCCTTGTCTGTGATCTGCCTAAGGGGGCATTGTGACATTATAACTCTTCACTGGGCACCCAGGTGAGAGGCCCTTGTCTGTGATCTGCCTAAGGGGTTATTGTGGCATTATAACTCTGCACTGGGGAGCCAGGTGACCAGCGCTTGCCTTTGATCTCCCTAACGGTGAATTGTGACATCAGAACTCTGCACTGGTCACCCAGGTGTCAGACACTTGCCTTTGATCTGCCTTAGGGGCAGTGTGACATCATAACTCTGCACAGGTCACCAAGGTGACAGGCATTTGTCTGTGATCTGTGTGAGGGTGCATTGTGACATCATAACCCTGCACTGGTCTCCCAGGTGACAGGCCCTTGTCTGCGATCTCCCAAAGGGGGCATTGTGACATCATAAGTCTGCACTGGTTACCGACGTGAGAGGACCTTGTCTGTGATTTGCATAAGGGGTCATTGAGACACCATAACTCTGCATTAGGCACCCAGGTGACAGACCCTTGTCTGTGATCTGCCTAAGGGGGCATTGTGGCATCATAACACTCTACTGGCCACTCAGGTGACAGGCACTTATCTGTGATCTGCCTAATGGGTCATTGTGACAAGATAACTCTGCACTGGGCACCCAGGTGACAGGTCCTTATCTGTGATCTGCCTAAGGGGGCATTGTGACATCATAACCCTACACTGGGCACCCAGGTGACAGTCCCTTGTCTGTGATCTGACTAAGGGGGTATAGTGATATCATAACCCTGCACTGGTCACCCAGGTGACAGACCCTTGTCTGTGATCTGCCTAAGGGGGCATTGTGACATCATAATTCTGCACCAGTCACCCAGGTGACAGGCCCTTGTCTGTTATCTGCGTAAGGGGCATTGTGACATCATAACTCTGCACTGGTAACCCAGGTGACAGGCCCATGCCTGTAATCTGCGTAACGGGGCATTGTGACATCATAACTCTGCATTGGTCACCCAGGTGACAGGCCCTTGTCTGTGATCTGCCTAAGGGGGCATTGTGACATCATAAGTCTGCACTAGTCACCCATGTGAAAGGCACTTGTCTGTGATCTGCCTTAGTGGGTATTGTGACATCATAACTCTGTACTGGGCACTCAGGTAACAGGCCCTTGTCTGTGATCTGCATAAGGGGGCATTGTGACATCATAAGTCTGCACTAGTCAGCGAGGAGACAGGCCCTTGTCTGTGATCTGCGTAAGGGGTATTGTGACATCATAACTCTGCACTCGGCACCCAGATGAGAGGCCTTTGACTGAGATCTGCCTGAGGGTGTATTCTGACATCATAACTCTGCACTGGTCACCCAGGTGACAAGACCTTGACTGCGATATGCCTAAGAATGAATTGTGAAATCATAATTCTGCAATGGTCACCTGGGTGACAGGCCCTTGTCTGTGATCTGCCTAAGGGGGCATTGTGACATCATAACACCGTACTGGTCACCCAGGTGACAGGTCCTTGTCTGTGATCTGCCTAAGGGGGCATTGTGATATCATAACCCTGCACTGGGCACCCAGGTGACAGTACCTCCTCAGTCATCTGCCTAAGGGTGTAATGTGACATCATAACTCTGCACTAGGCAGCCAGGTGACCGGCCCTTGTCTTTGTTCTGCCTAACGGTGCATTGTGACATCATAATTCTGCACTGGTCACCCAGGTGACAGACCCTTGCCTGTGATCTGCCTAAGGGGGCACTGTGACATCATAACCCTGCACTGGTCACACAGGTGTCAGGCCTTTGTGTGCTACCTGCGTGAGTGGGCATTGTGACATCATAACTCTGCACTGGTCACCCAGGTGACAGGCCTTTGTCTCTGATCTGCCTAAGGGGGCATTGTGACATCATAACTCTGCCCAGGTCACCCAGGTAACCGGCCCTTTTCTGTGATCTGCATAAGGGGGCATTGTGACATCATAACTCTGTACTGGACACCCAGGTGACAGGCCCTTATCTGTGATCTGCCTATGGGTTCATTGTGACATCATCACTGTGCACTGGGCACCCAGGTGAGAGTCCCTTGTCTGTGATCTGCCTAAGTGGTTATTGTGACATCATAACTATCCACTGGTCACCCAGGTGACAGACCCTAGTCTGTCATCTGGCTAAAGGGTCATTATGACATCATAAGTCTGCACTAGTCACCCAGGTTACAGGCCGTTGTCTGTAATCTGCGTAAGGGGCATTATGACATCAAAACTCAGCTCTGGGCACCTAGGTGACAGTCCCTTGTCTGTGAACTGCCTAAGGGGGTATTGTGACATCATAACTCTGTACTGGGCGGCCAGGTGACCGGCCCTTGTCTTAGACCTGCCTAACGGTGCATTGTGAGATCATAACTCTGCACTGGTCACCGAGGTGACAGACCGTTGCCTGTGATCTGCCTAAGGGGGCGTTGTGACATTATAATTCTGCAATGGTCACCCAGGTGACAGGCCCTTGTCTGTGATCTGCCTAAGGGGTATTGTGACATCATAATTCTGCACTCGTCACCCTTGTGACAGGCCACTGTCTGTGATCTGTGTAAGGGGACATTGTGACATCATAACTTTGCACTGGTCACCCAGGTGACAGGCCTTTGACTGTGATCTGCCTAAGGGGGCTTTGTGACATCGTAGCTCTGCACTGGTCACAGAGGTGACAGGCCCTTGTGTGTAATCTGCCTGAGTGGGCATTGTGACATCATGTCTCTGCACTGGTAACCCAGGTGACAGGCCCGTGTCTGTTATCTGCCTAAGGGGGCATTGTGACATCATAAGTCTGCACTAGTCACCCAGGTGACAGGACCATTTCTGTGATCTGCCTAAGGGGCATTGTGACATTGTAACTCTGCACTGGTCACCCAGGTGACAGGTCCTTGTCTGTGATCTGCCTAAGGGGGCATTGTGATATCATCACCCTGCACTGGGCACCCAGGTGACAGTACCTCCTCAGTCATCTGCCTAAGGGTGTAATGTGACATCATAACTCTGCACTAGGCAGCCAGGTGACCGGCCCTTGTCTTTGTTCTGCCTAACGGTGCATTGTGACATCATAATTCTGCACTGGTCACCCAGGTGACAGACCCTTGCCTGTGATCTGCCTAAGGGGGCACTGTGACATCATAACCCTGCACTGGTCACACAGGTGTCAGGCCTTTGTGTGCTACCTGCGTGAGTGGGCATTGTGACATCATAACTCTGCACTGGTCACCCAGGTGACAGGCCTTTGTCTCTGATCTGCCTAAGGGGGCATTGTGACATCATAACTCTGCCCAGGTCACCCAGGTAACCGGCCCTTTTCTGTGATCTGCATAAGGGGGCATTGTGACATCATAACTCTGTACTGGACACCCAGGTGACAGGCCCTTATCTGTGATCTGCCTATGGGTTCATTGTGACATCATCACTGTGCACTGGGCACCCAGGTGAGAGTCCCTTGTCTGTGATCTGCCTAAGTGGTTATTGTGACATCATAACTATCCACTGGTCACCCAGGTGACAGACCCTAGTCTGTCATCTGGCTAAAGGGTCATTATGACATCATAAGTCTGCACTAGTCACCCAGGTTACAGGCCGTTGTCTGTAATATGCGTAAGGGGCATTATGACATCAAAACTCAGCTCTGGGCACCTAGGTGACAGTCCCTTGTCTGTGAACTGCCTAAGGGGGTATTGTGACATCATAACTCTGTACTGGGCGGCCAGGTGACCGGCCCTTGTCTTAGACCTGCCTAACGGTGCATTGTGAGATCATAACTCTGCACTGGTCACCGAGGTGACAGACCGTTGCCTGTGATCTGCCTAAGGGGGCGTTGTGACATTATAATTCTGCAATGGTCACCCAGGTGACAGGCCCTTGTCTGTGATCTGCCTAAGGGGTATTGTGACATCATAATTCTGCACTCGTCACCCTTGTGACAGGCCACTGTCTGTGATCTGTGTAAGGGGACATTGTGACATCATAACTTTGCACTGGTCACCCAGGTGACAGGCCTTTGACTGTGATCTGCCTAAGGGGGCTTTGTGACATCGTAGCTCTGCACTGGTCACACAGGTGACAGGCCCTTGTGTGTAATCTGCCTGAGTGGGCATTGTGACATCATGTCTCTGCACTGGTAACCCAGGTGACAGGCCCGTGTCTGTTATCTGCCTAAGGGGGCATTGTGACATCATAAGTCTGCACTAGTCACCCAGGTGACAGGACCATTTCTGTGATCTGCCTAAGGGGCATTGTGACATTGTAACTCTGCACTGGTCACCCAGGTGACAGGCCCTTGTCTGTGATCTGCCTAAGGGGTTATTGTGGCATTATTACTCTGCACTGGGGAGCCAGGTGACCAGCGCTTGCCTTTGATCTCCCTAACGGTGAATTGTGACATCAGAACTCTGCACTGGTCACCCAGGTGTCAGACACTTGCCTTTGATCTGCCTTAGGGGCAGTGTGACATCATAACTCTGCACAGGTCACCAAGGTGACAGGCCTTTGTGATCTGCCTGAGGGTGCATTGTGACATCATAATCCTGCACTGGTCTCCCAGGTGACAGGCCCTTGTCTGCGATCTCCCAAAGGGGGCATTGTGACATCATAAGTCTGCACTGGTTACCGACGTGACAGGACCTTGTCTGTGATTTGCATAAGGGGTCATTGTGACACCATAACTCTGCATTAGGCACCCAGGTGACAGACCCTTGTCTGTGATCTGCCTAAGGGGGCATTGTGGCATCATAACGCTGTATTGGTCACCCAGGTGACAGGCCCTTATCTGTGATCTGCCTAATGGGTCATTGTGACAAGATAACTCTGCACTGGGCACCCAGGTGACAGGTCCTTATCTGTGATCTGCCTAAGGGGGCATTGTGACATCATAACCCTACACTGGGCACCCAGGTGACAGTCCCTTGTCTGTGATCTGACTAAGGGGGTATAGTGACATCATAACTCTGCACTGGTCACCCAGGTGACAGACCCTTGTCTGTGATCTGCCTAAGGGGGCATTGTGACATCATAATTCTGCACCAGTCACCCAGGTGACAGGCCCTTGTCTGTTATCTGCGTAAGGGGCATTGTGACATCATAACTCTGCACTGGTAACCCAGGTGACAGGCCCATGCCTGTAATCTGCGTAACGGGGCATTGTGACATCATAACTCTGCATTGGTCACCCAGGTGACAGGCCCTTGTCTGTGATCTGCCTAAGGGGGCATTGTGACATCATAAGTCTGCACTAGTCACCCATGTGAAAAGCACTTGTCTGTGATCTGCCTTAGTGGGTATTGTGACATCATAACTCTGTACTGGGCACTCAGGTGACAGGCCCTTGTCTATGATCTGCCTAAGGGGGCATTGTGACATCATAAGTCTGCACTAGTCAGCGAGGAGACAGGCCCTTGTCTGTGATCTGCGTAAGGGGCATTGTGACATCATAACTCTGCACTCGGCACCCAGATGAGAGGCCTTTGACTGAGATCTGCCTAAGGGTGTATTCTGACATCATAACTCTGCACTGGTCACCCAGGTGACAAGACCTTGACTGCGATCTGCCTAAGAATGAATTGTGAAATCATAATTCTGCAATGGTCACCCGGGTGACAGGCCCTTGTCTGTGATCTGCCTAAGGGGGCATTGTGACATCATAACACCGTACTGGTCACCCAGGTGACAGGTCCTTGTCTGTGATCTGCCTAAGGGGGCATTGTGATATCATAACCCTGCACTGGGCACCCAGGTGACAGTACCTCCTCAGTCATCTGCCTAAGGGTGTAATGTGACATCATAACTCTGCACTAGGCAGCCAGGTGACCGGCCCTTGTCTTTGTTCTGCCTAACGGTGCATTGTGACATCATAATTCTGCACTGGTCACCCAGGTGACAGACCCTTGCCTGTGATCTGCCTAAGGGGGCACTGTGACATCATAACCCTGCACTGGTCACACAGGTGTCAGGCCTTTGTGTGCTACCTGCGTGAGTGGGCATTGTGACATCATAACTCTGCACTGGTCACCCAGGTGACAGGCCTTTGTCTCTGATCTGCCTAAGGGGGCATTGTGACATCATAACTCTGCCCAGGTCACCCAGGTAACCGGTCCTTTTCTGTGATCTGCATAAGGGGGCATTGTGACATCATAACTCTGTACTGGACACCCAGGTGAGAGGCCCTTATCTGTGATCTGCCTATGGGTTCATTGTGACATCATCACTGTGCACTTAGCAACCAGGTGAGAGTCCCTTGTCTGTGATCTGCCTGAGTGGTTATTGTGACATCATAACTATCCACTGGTCACCCAGGTGACAGACCCTTGTCTGTCATCTGGCTAAAGGGTCATTATGACATCATAAGTCTGCACTAGTCACCCAGGTTACAGGCCCTTGTCTGTAATCTGCGTAAGGGGCATTATGACATCAAAACTCTGCTCTGGGCACCTAGGTGACAGTCCCTTGTCTGTGATCTGCCTAAGGGGGTATTGTGACATCATAACTCTGTACTGGGCGGCCAGGTGACCGGCCCTTGTCTTAGACCTGCCTAACGGTGCATTGTGAGATCATAACTCTGCGCTGGTCACCGAGGTGACAGACCGTTGCCTGTGATCTGCCTAAGGGGGCGTTGTGACATTATAATTCTGCAATGGTCACCCAGGTGACAGTTCCTTGTCTGTGATCTGCCTAAGGGAGTATTGTGACATCATAATTCTGCACTCGTCACCCTTGTGACAGGCCACTGTCTGTGATCTGCGTAAGGGGACATTGTGACATCATAACTTTGCACTGGTCACCCGGGTGACAGGCCTTTGACTGTGATCTGCCTAATGGGGCTTTGTGACATCGTAGCCCTGCACTGGTCACACAGGTGACAGGCCCTTGTGTGTAATCTGCCTGAGTGGGCATTGTGACATCATGTCTCTGCACTGGTAACCCAGGTGACAGGCCCGTGTCTGTTATCTGCCTAAGGGGGCATTGTGACATCATAAGTCTGCACTAGTCACCCAGGTGACAGAACCATTTCTGTGATCTGCCTAAGGGGCATTGTGACATCATAACTCTTCACTTGGCACCCAGGTGAGAGGCCCTTGTCTGTGATCTGCCTAAGGGGTTATTGTGGCATCATAACTCTGCACTGGGGAGCCAGGTGACCGGCGCTTGCCTTTGATCTCCCTAACGGTGAATTGTGACATCAGAACTCTGCACTGGTCACCCAGGTGACAGACACTTGCCTTTGATCTGCCTGAGGGGCAGTGTGACATCATAACTCTGCACTGGTCACCAAGGTGACAGGCCTTTGTCTGTGATCTGCCTGAGGGTGCATTGTGGAATCATAAACCTGCACTGGTCTCCCAGGTGACAGGCCCTTGTCTGCGATCTCCCAAAGGGGGCATTGTGACATCATAAGTCTGCACTTGCCACGCAGGTGACAGGCCCTTGTCTGTGATCTGCCAAAGGGGCATTGTGACATCATAACTCTGCATTGGGCAGCCATGTGAGAGGCCCTTGTCTGTGATCTGCCTAAGGGAGTATTGTGACCTCATAATTCTGCACTGGTCACCCAGGTGACAAGCTATTGTCTGTGATCTGCATGAAGGTGAATTGTGACATCATAACTCTGCACTGGTCAACCAGGTGACAGGCCTTTTTCTGTGATCTGCCTAAGGGGGCATTGTGAAATCATAAATCTGCACTAGTCAACCAGGTGACAGGCCCTTGTCTGTGATCTGCCTAAGGGGCATTGTGACATCATAACTCTGCACTGGTTACCGACGTGACAGGACCTTGTCTGTGATTTGCATAAGGGGTCATTGTGACATCATAACCCTGCATTAGGCACCCAGGTGACAGACCCTTGTCTGTGATCTGCCTAAGGGGTCATTGTGGCATCATAACACTGTACTGGTCACACAGGTGACAGGCCCTTATCTGTGATCTGCCTAATGGGTCATTGTGACAAGATAACTCTGCACTGGGCACCCAGGTGACAGGTCCTCATCTGTGATCTGCCTAAGGGAGCATTGTGACATCATAACCCTACACTGGGCACCCAGGTGACAGACCTTGTCTGTGATCTGCCTAAGGGGGCATTGTGACATCATAATTCTGCACCAGTCACCCAGGTGACAGGCCCTTTTCTGTACTCTGCGTAAGGGGCATTGTGACATCATAACTCTGCACTGGTAACCCAGGTGACAGGCCCATGCCTGTAATCTGCGTAACGGGGCATTGTGACATCATAACTCTGCATTGGTCACCCAGGTGACAGGCCCTTGTCTGTGATCTGCCTAAGGGAGCATTGTGACATCATAAGTCTACACTAGTCACCCATGTGAAAGGCAGTTGTCTGTGATCTGCCTTAGTGTGTATTGTGACATCATAACTCTCTACTGGGCACTCAGGTGACAGGCCCTTGTCTGTCATCTGCATAAGGGGGCATTGTGACATCATAAGTCTGCACTAGTCAGAGAGGAGACAGGCCCTTGTCTGTGATCTGCGTAAGGGGCATTGTGACATCATAACTCTGCACTCGGCACCCAGATGAGAGGCCTTTGACTGAGATCTGCCTAAGGGTGTATTCTGACATCATAACTCTGCATTGGTCACCCAGGTGACAAGACCTTGACTGCGATCTGCCTAAGGATGAATTGTGAAATCATAATTCTGCAATGGTCACCCGGGTGACAGGCCCTTGTCTGTGATCTGCCTAAGGGGGCATTGTGGCATCATAAGTCTGCATTGGGCTCCCAGGTTACTGGCCCTTGTCTGTGATCTTCCTCAGGGGGCATTGTGACATCATAACTCTGTACTGGTCCCCCAGGTGACAGGCCCTTGTCTGTTATCTGCCTCAGGGGGCATCGTGATATCAAAAGTCTGCACTAGTCACCCAGGAGAGAGGCCCTTGTCAGTGATCTGCGTGAAGGGCATTGTGACATCATAACTCTGCACTGGGCACCCAGGTGAGAGGCCTTTCTCTGGGATCTGCCAAAGGGTGTATTGTGACATCATAACACTGCACTGGTCAACCTGTTGACGGGCCTTTGTCTGTGATCTGCCTAAGGGGTCATTGTGACATCATAACGCTGCACTGATTACCGAGGTGACAGGACGTTGTCTGTGATCTACCTAAGGGGGCATTGTGACATCATAACCCTGTACTGGTCACCCAGGTGACAGTTCCTTATCTGTGATCTGCCTAAGGGGGCATTGTGACATCATAACTCTACACTGGGCAACCAGGTGACAGTCCCTTGTCTGTGATTGGACGAAGGGTGTATTGTGACATCTTAACTCTGCACTGGTCACCCAGGTGACAGAACCTTCTCTGTGATCTGCCTAAGTGGGCATTGTGACACCATAATTCTGCACTAGTCACCCAGGTGACAGGCCCTTGTCAGTTATCTGCGTAAGGGGTATTGTGACATCATAACTCTGCACTGGCAACCCAGGTGACAGAACCTTGTCTGTGATCTGCCTAATGGGGCATTGTGACATCATAACTCTGCATTGGGCACCCATGTGACAGGCTCTTGACTGTGCTCTGCCTAAGGAGGCATTGTGACATCATACCTCAGCACTGGGCACCCATGTGACAGGCCCTTGCCTGTGATCTGCCTAAGGGTGTATTGAGACATCATAATTATGCTCTGGTCACCGAGCTGACAGGCTACTATCTGTGTTCTGCGTAAGGAGGCATAGTGAAATCAAAAATGTGGACTGGTCACCCTGGTGACAGGCCTTTTTCTGTGATCTGCTAGGGGGGCATTGTGACATCATAACCCTGCACTGGTCACACAGGTGACAGGCCCTTGTGTGTGATCCGCCTCAGGGGGCATAGTGACATCATAACTCTGCACTGGTCCACCCGCTAACAGACCGTTGCCTGTGATCTGTCTAATGGGGCATTGTGACATGGTAACTCTGTACTGGGCACCCAGGTGACATGCCCTTGTCTGTGATCTGCCTAAAGGGGCATTGTGACATCATCACTCTGCACTAGTCACCCAGGAGACAGGCTCTTATCTGTGATCTGCGTAAGGGTCATGGTGACATCATTACTCTGCCCTGGGCCCCCAGGTGATCGGCCTTTGTCTCAGATCTGCCTAAGGGTGTATTGTGACATCATAGCTCTGCACTGCTCACCCTGGTGAAAGGCCTTTGTCTGTGATCTCCCTAAGGGGTCATTGTGACATCATAACTCTGCACTGATTACCCAGGTGACAGTACGTTGTCTGTGATCTGCCTAAGGGGGCATTGTGTCATCATAAGCCTGCACTGGTCACGCAGGTGACATTCCCTTTTCTGTGATTGGCCTGAGGTTGCATTGTGACATGATAACTCTCCACTGCTCACCCAGGTGACAGGCCCTTTTCTGTGATCTGCATAATGGGGTATTTTGACATCATATCTCTGTACTGGTCACCCAGGTGACAGGTCCTTATCTGTGATCTGCCTATGGGGGCATGGTGACATCATAACTCTGCACTGGGCCCCCAGGTGACAGTCCTTTCTCTGTGATCTGACTAAGGGAGTATTGGGACATCATAAATCTGCACTGGTCACCCAGGTGACAGACCCTTATCTGTGATCTGCAGAAGGGGCATTGTGAAATCATAACTCTGCACTGGACACACAGGTGAGAGGCCTTTGTCTGAGATATGCCTAAGGCTGCGTTGTGACATCGTAAATCTGCACTGGTCAACCTGGTGACAGGCCCTTGTCTGTGATCTGCCTGACGGTGCATTGTCATATCATAACTCTGCACTTGTCACCCTGGTGACAGGACCTTGTCTGTTATCTGCATAAGGGGGTATTGTGACATCATAACTCTGTATTGGTCACCCAGGTGACCTTCCCTTGTCTTTGATCTTCCTAACGGTGCATTGTGACATCGAAAGTCTGCACTAGTCAGCCAAGTGACAGGCCCTTGTCTGTGATCTGCATAAGGGCGCATTGTGACATCATAACTCTGCATTGGGCACCCAGGTGACAGGCCCTTGACTGTGATCTGCTTAAGGGGCATTGGACATCATAACTCTTCACTGGGCACCCAGGTGACAGGCCCTTGTCTGTGATCTGGCTAAGGGGGTATTGTGACATCATGATTCTGCACTGCTCACCAAGGTGACAGGCCAATGTCTATGATCTGCATATAGGGGCATTGTGACATCATAACTCTGCACTGGTCATCTGGTGACAGGCCCTTGTCTGTGATCTATGTAAGGGGCATTGTGACATCATAGCTCTGCACTGGTATCCCAGGTGACAGACACTTGTCTGTGATCTCCCTAAGCGGTATTGTGAAATCATAACTTTGTACTGGTCACCCAGGTGACCGGCCCTTGTGTGTGATCTGCGTAATGGGGGCATTTTGACATCGTAAGTCTGCACTACTCACCAGGTGACAGGCCCTTGGCTGTGATACCCCTAAGGGGCATTGTGACATCATGACTCTGCACTGTTTACCCAGGGGAAAGGACGTTGTCTGTGATCTGCCTAAAGGAGCATTGTGACATCATAAGTCTGCATTGGGTACCCAGACGACAGGCCATTGTCTGTGATCTGCCTAAGGGTGCATTGTGTCATCATAACACTATACTGGGCACCCAGGTGACAGGCCCTTGTCTGTGATCTGCATAAGGGGACATTGTGATATCATAAGTCTTCACTAGTCACCCAGGAGACAGGACCTTGACTGTGATCTGCGTAAGAGGCATTGTGACATTATAACTCTGCACTGGGTATCTTAGTGAGATGCCTACGTCTGAGATCTGCCTAAGGGTGTATTGTGACATCATAACTCTGCATTGCTCACCCTGTTGACAGGCCTTTGGCTGTGATCTGCCTAAGGGGACTTTGTGACATCATAACTCTGCACTGGATACGCAGGTGACAGGACGTTGTCTGTGATCTGCCTAAGGGGGCATTGTGACATCATAACTCTGCACTTGTCGCCCAGGTGACAGGCCACTGAGTGTGATCTGCCTAAGGGGACATTGTGACATCATAACCCTGCACTCGTCAGACTGGTGAGAGGCCCATATCTGTGATCTGCCTGAGGGTGCATTGTGACATCATAACTCTGCCCTGGTTACCCAGGTGACAGGCCCTTGTCTGTGATCTGCATTAGGGGGTATTGTGACATCATAACTCTGTACTGGTCACCCAATTGTCAGGGCCTTATGTCTGATCAGTCTAAGTGGGCATTGTGACATCATAGCTCTGCACTGGGCACCCAGGTGACAGTCCCTTGTCTGTGATCTGACTAAGGGAGTATTGTGACATCATAAACCTGCACTGGTCGCCCAGGTGACAGACCCTTGTCTGTGATCTGCCTAAAGGGGCATTGTGACATCAAAATTCTGCAGTGCTCACCCAGGTGACAAGCCCTTGCCTGTTATTTGCCTAACGGCGCATTGTGACATCATAACTCTGAACTGGCCACCCAGGTGTCATGCCCTTGTCTGTGATCTGCCTGAGGGCGAATTGTGACATCATAATTCTGCACTAGTCACCCGGGTGACAGGCCCTTGTCTGTGATCTGCGTAAGGGGCATTGTGACATCATAACTCTGCAATGGTAACCCAGGTGAGAGGAACTTGTCTGTGATCTGCCTAAGGGGGCATTTTGACATCATAACTCTGCACTGGACACCCAGGTGACATGTTCTTCTGTGTGATCTGTCTAAGGGGTATTGTGACATCATAACTCTGCACTGGGCAACCAGGTGATAGGCCCTTGCCTGTGATCTGCCTAACGGGGTATTGTGACATCTTAATTCTGCACTGGTCACTCAGGTGACAGGCCACTGTCTGTGATCTGCGTAAGGGGGCATTGTGACATCATAACTCTGTACTGGTCTCCCTGGTGACAGGCCTTGGTCTTTGATCTGCCTAACGGGGCATTGTGACATCACAACCCTTCACTGGTCACACAGGTGACACGCCCTTGTGTGGGATCCGCCATAGGGGCATTGTGACATCATAAATCTGCACTGGTAACCCAGGTGACAGACCCTTGTCTGTGATCTGCCTAACGGGGCATTGTGACATCATAACTCTCTACTGGTCACCCAGGTGACAGGCCCTTGTCTGTGATCTCCCTAAGGGGGCATTGTGACATCATTAGTCTCCACTAGTCACCCAGGTGACAGGACCTTGTCTGTGATCTGCCTAAGGGGCATTCTGACATCATAACTCTGCACTGGTTACCCTGTTGACAGGAGGTTGTCTGTGATCTGCCTAAGGGGGCATTGTGACATCATTAGTCAGAATTGGGAACCCAGGTGACAGGCCCTTGTCTCTGATCTGCCTAATGGGGCATTGTGACATCATAACTCTGTACTGGGCACCCTGGTGACTGGCCGTTGTCTGTGATCTGCATAACGAGGCATTGTCACATCATAATTCTGCACTCGTCAGCCACGAGACAGGCCCTTGTCTGAAATATGCCGAAGGGGGCATTGTGACATCATAACTCTGCACTGGTCACCCAGGTGACAGGCCCTTGTCTGTGATCTGCCTAAGGGGGCATTGTGACATAATAAATCTCCTCTAGACAACCAGTTGACAGGCCCTTGTCTGTGATCTGCCTAAGGGGCATTGTGACATCATAACTCTGCACTTGTTACGCAGGTGACAGGACCTTGTCTGTGATCTGCATAAAGGGGCATTGTGACATCATAACTCTGCATTAGGTACCCAGGTGACAGGCCCTTGTGTGTGATCTGCCTAAGGGGGCATTGTGAAATCATAAGTCTGCACTGGGCACCCAGGTGAGAGTCCCTTCTCTCTGATCTTCCTAAGGGAGTATTGTGACATCATAATTCTGCACTGGTCAACCAGGTGACAGGCCACTGTCTTTGATCTGCCTAAGGGGGCATTGCGACATCATAACTCTGCAATGGTCACCCTGGTGACAGGCCCTTGTGTGTGATTTGCCTGAGGGTGCATTGTGAAATCATAACTCTGCACTGGTCACCCAGGTGACAGGCCCTGGTCTGTGATCAGCATAAGGGGGTAACATGACATCATAACACTGTACTGGTCACCCAGGTGACAGGCCCTTATTTTTCATCTTCCTAACGGGTCATTGTGACATCAGAACTCTGCACGGGGCACCCAGGTGACAGGCCCTTGTCTGTGCTCTTCCTAAGGGGCTATTGTGACATCGTAATTCTGCACTGGTCACCCAGGTGAAAGCCACTGTCTGTGATCTGCGTAAGGGGGCATTGTGACATCATAACACTGGACTGGTCACCCTGGTGAAAGGCCTTTGTCTGTGATCTGCCTAAGGGGGCATTGTGACATTATAACCCTGCACTGGTCGGCCAGGAGACAGGCCCTTGTCTGTGATCTGCCTGAGTGTGCATTGTGACATTGTAACTCTGCAGTGTTCACCCTGGTGACAGGCCCTTGTCTGTGATCAGCCTAAGGGGCATTGTGACATCATAATTCTGCAATAGTCACCCAGGTGACAGGCCCTTGTCTGTGATCTTCCTCAGGTGGCATTGTGACATCTTAACTCTGCACTGGGCAACCAGGTGACAGGCCCTTTTCTGTGATCCGCCTGAGGGGGTATTCTGACATCATAATTCTGCACTGGTCACCCAGGTGACAGGCCAATGTGTGTGATCTGCGTAAGGGGGCATTGTGACATCATAATTCTGTACTGGTCACTCAGGTAACAGGCCCTTGTCAGTGATCTGCCTAAGGGGGCATTGTGACATCAGAAGTGTGCAGTAGTCACCCAGGTGACAGGCCCTTTTCTGTGATCTGCCTAAGGTGCACAGTGACATCGTAACTCTGCACTGGTCCTCCAGGTGACAGGACCTTGTCTGTGATCTGCCTGAGGGTGAATTGTGACATCATAACTCTGCAGTTTTCACCCTGGTGACAGGCCCTTGTCTGTGATCTGCCTAAGGGGGCATTGTGACATCATAACTCTGCACTCTTCACCCAGGTGACAGGCCCTTGTCTGTGATCTGCCTGAGGGGCGTTGTGACATCTCAATTCTGCATTGGTCACTCAGGTGACTGGACCTTGTCTGTGATCTGCCTAAGGGCGCATTGTGACATCATAACCCTGCACTGGTCACCCACGTGACAGGCTCTTGCCTGTGATCTGCCTGAGTGTTCATTGTGACATCATAACTCTGCAGTGTTCACTCAGGTGACAGGCCCTTGTCTGTGATCTGCCTAAGCGGGCATTGTGACATCATAACTCTGTACTAGTCACTCAGTTGACAGGCCCTGGTCAGTGATTTGTCTTAGGGGGCATTGTGACATGATTAGTGTTCACTAGTCACTCAGGTGACAGGACCTTGTCTGTGATCTGCCTGAGGGTGAATTGTGACATCATAACTCTGCAGTGTTCACCCTGGTGACAGGACCTTGTCTGTGATCTGCATAAGGGGGCATTGTGACATCATAACTCTGTACTGGTCACCCAGGTGACAGGCCCTTATCTGTGATCTGCCTAAGGAGTCATTGTGACATCAAAACTCTTCACTGGGCACCCGGGTGACAGTCCCTTCTCTGTGATCTGCCTAAGGGGACATTGAGACATCAAAACTCTGCATTGGTTACCCAGGTGGCAGGATGTAGTCTGTGATCGGCCTAAGGGGGCATTGTGTCATTATAACCCAGCCCTGGCCACACAGGTGACAGGCCCTTGTCTCTGATCTGCCTGAGGGTGCATTGTGACATCATAACCCTGTGCTGGTAACCCAGGTGACAGGTCCTTATCTGTGATCTGCCTAAGGGGGCATTGTGACATCATAACTCTGCACTGGGCACCCATGTGACAGGCCCTTGTCTGTGATCTGACTATGGGAGTATTGTGACATCATAACTCTTCACTGGTCACCCAGGTGACCGACCCTTGTCTGTGATCTGCCTAAAGGGGCATTGTGACATCAAAATTCTGCAATGGTCACCCAGGTAACAGGCCCTTGTCTGTGATCTGCCTAAGGGCACATTGTGACATCACAACCCTGCACTGGTCACACAGGTGACAGTCCCTTGTGTGTGATCCGCCTGATGGGGCATTGTGACATCATAACTCTGCACTGGTCACCCAGGTGACAGGCCCTGGTCCGTGATCAGCATAAGGGGGTAACATGACATCGTAACACTGTACTGGTCACCCAGGTGACAGGCCCTTATTTTTGATCTGCCTAACGGGTCATTGTGACATCAGAACTCTGCACGGGGCACCCAGGTGACAGGCCCTTGTCTGTGCTCTCCCTAAGGGGCTATTGTGACATCGTAATTCTGCACTGGTCACCCAGGTGAAAGCCACTGCCTGTGATCTGCGTAAGGGGGCATTGTGACATCATAACACTGGACTGGTCACCCTGGTGAAAGGCCTTTGTCTGTGATCTGCCTAAGGGGGCATTGTGATATTATAACCCTGCACTGGTCGGCCAGGTGACAGGCCCTTGTCTGTGATCTGCCTGAGTGTGCATTGTGACATTGTAACTCTGCAGTGTTCACCCTGGTGACAGGCCCTTTTCTGTGATCTGCCTAAGGGGCATTGTGACATCATAATTCTGCAATGGTCACCCAGGTGACAGGCCCTTGTCTGTGATCTTCCTCAGGTGGCATTGTGACATCTTAACTTTGCACTGGGCAACCAGGTGACAGGCCCTTTTCTGTGATCCGCCTGAGGGGGTATTGTGACATCATAATTCTGCACTGGTCACCCAGGTGACAGGCCAATGTGTGTGATCTGCGTAAGGGGGCATTGTGACATCATAATTCTGTACTGGTCACTCTGGTAACAGGCCCTTGTCAGTGATCTGCCTAAGGGGGCATTGTGACATCAGAAGTGTGCAGTAGTCACCCAGTTGACAGGCCCTTTTCTGTGATCTGCCTAAGGTGCATAGTGACATCGTAACTCTACACTGGTCCTCCAGGTGACAGGACCTTGTCTGTGATCTTCCTAAGGGTGAATTGTGACATCATAACTCTGCAGTTTTCACCCTGGTGACAGGCCCTTGTCTGTGATCTGCCTAAGGGGGCATTGTGACATCATAACCCTGCACTGGTCACCCAGGTGACAGGCCCTTGTCTGTGATCTCCTTAAGGGGGCATTGTGATATCATTAATCTGCACTACTCATCCAGGTGACAGGCCCTTGTCTGTGATCTGCCTGAGGGGCGTTGTGACATCTCAACTCTGCATTGGTCAGTCAGGTGACTGGACCTTGTCTGTGATCTGCCTAAGGGCGCATTGTGACATCATAACCCTGCACTGGTCACCCAGGTGACAGGCTCTTGCCTGTGATCTGCCTGAGTGTTCATTGTGACATCATAACTCTGCAGTGTTCACTCAGGTGACAGGCCCTTGTCTGTGATCTGCCTAAGCGGGCATTGTGACATCATAACTCTGTACTAGTCACCCAGTTGGCAGGCCCTGGTCAGTGATTTGTCTTAGGGGCATTGTGACATCATGAGTGTTCACTAGTCACTCAGGTGACAGGACCTTGTCTGTGATCTGCCTGAGGGTGAATTGTGACATCATAACTCTACAGTGTTCACCCTGGTGTCAGGCCCTTGTCTGTGATCTGCATAAGGGGGCATTGTGACATCATAACTCGGTACTGGTCACCCAGGTGACAGGCCCTTATCTGTGATCTGCCTAAGGAGTCATTGTGACATCAAATCTCTTCACTGGGTACCCGGGTGACAGTCCCTTCTCTGTGATCTGCCTAAGGGGACATTGAGACATCATAACTCTGCATTGGTTACCCAGGTGGCAGGACGTAGTCTGTGATCGGCCTAAGGGGGCATTGTGTCATCATAACCCAGCACTGGCCACACAGGTAACAGGCCCTTGTCTGTGATCTGCCTGAGGGTGCATTGTGACATCATAACCCTGTACTGGTAACCCAGGTGACAGGTCCTTATCTGTGATCTGCCTAAGGGGGCATTGTGACATCATAACTCTGCACTAGGCACCCGTGTGACAGGCCCTTGTGTGTGATCTGACTAAGGGAGTATTGTGACATCATAACTCTTCACAGGTCACCCAGGTGACAGACCCTTGTCTGTGATCTGCCTAAAGTGGCATTGTGACATCAAAATTCTGCAATGGTCACCCAGGTAACAGGCCCTTGTCTGTGATCTGCCTAAGGGCACATTGTGACATCACAACCCTGCACTGGTCACACAGGTGACAGTCCCTTGTGTGTGATCCGCCTGATGGGGCATTGTGACATCATAACTCTGCACTGGTCACCCAAGTGACAGGCCCTTGTATGTGATCTCCCTAAAGGGGCATTCTGACATCATTCATCTGCACTAGTCAGCCATGTGACAGGCCCTTATCTGTGATCTGCCTGAGGGGCGTTATGACATCTTAACTCTGCACTGGTCACTCAGGGGACAGGACCTTGTCTGTGATCTGCCTAAGGGCGCATTGTGATATCATAACCCTGCGCGGCTCACCCAGGTGACAGGCTCTTGTCTGTGATGTGCCTGAGTGTGCATTGTGACATCATAAGTCTGCAGTGTTCACCCTGGTGACAGGCCGTAGTCTGTGATCTGCCTAAGGGGGCATTTTGACATCATAACCCTGTACTGTTCACCCAGGTGACAGGCCCTTATCTGTGATCTGCCTAAGGGTTCATTGTGACATCAAAACTCTGCACTGGGCACCCAGGTGACAATCCCTTGTCTGTCATCTCCCTGAGGGGGTATTGTGACATCATAACTCCGCACTGGGCAGACAGGTGACCTTCCCTAGCCTATCATCTGCCTAACGGTGCATTGTGACATCATAAGCCTGCACTGGTCACCCATGTGGCAGGTCCTTTTCTGTTATCTCCCGAAGGGGGCATTGTGACATCATAACTCTGCACTGGTCACCCAGGTGACTGGCCCTTGTCTGTGATATGCCTAAGGGGGCATTGCGACATCATAAGTCTGCAGTAGTCACCCAGGTGACTGGCCCTGGTCTGTGATCTGCCTAAGGGGCATTGTGACATCATAACCCTGCACTGGGCACCCAGGAGAGTGGCCTTTGCCTGTGATCTGCCTAAGGGGGTATTGTGACATCATAACACTGCACTGGTCACCCAGGTCACAGGCCCTTGTCTGTGATCTGCCTAAGGGACCTTTGTGACATCATAAATCTGTACTAGTCACCCAGGTGACAGGCACTTGTCTGTGATCTGCCTTAGGGGCATTGTGACACCATAACTCTGTACTGGGCACCCAGGCGACAGGACCTTGTCTGTGATCTGCCTAAGGGGGCATTGTGACATCATAAGTCTGCACTCGTCACCCAGGAGACAGGCCCTTGTCTGTGATCTGTGTAAGGGGCATTGTGACATCATAAGTCTGTAGTGGTCACCCAGGTGAGAGGCCATTGTCTGAAATCTGCCAAAGTGTGCACTGTGATGTCATAACTCTGCATTGGTCAGCCAGGTGACAGGCCCTTGACTGTGATCTGCCTATGGGGGTATTGTGACATCATAAATCTGCTCTAGTCAACCAGTTGACAGGCCCTTGTCTGTGATCTGCCTCAGGTGCATTGTGACATCAAAACCCTACACTGGTTACCCAGGTGACAGGACGTAGTCTGTGATCTGCCTAAGGGGGCATTTTGACATCGTGACACTCCACTGGTCACCCAGGTGACATGCCCTTGTCTGTGATCTGCCTGAGGTTGCATTGTGACATCATAACTCTGCAGTGCTCACCCTGGTGACAGGCCCTTGTCTGTGATCTGCCTAAGGGGGCATTATGACATCATAACTCTGTACTGGTCACCCAGGTGAGAGGCCCTTGTCTGTGATCTGCCTGAGGGTTCACTGTGACATCAAAACCCTGCACTGGGCCCCGAGGTGCCAGTCCCTTGACTGTGATCTGCCTAAGAGGGTATTGTGACATCATAACTCAGCACTGGGCAGCCAGGTGACCTTCCCTTGTCTGTGCTCTTCCTAAGGGGCATTGTGACATCATACCTCTGCACTGGTCACCCAGGTGAGAGACCCTTGTCTGTGATCTGCCTAAGGGGGTATTGTGACATCATAACACTGCACTGGTCACACAGGTCACAGACCCTTGTCTGTTATCTGCCTAAGGGGGCATTGTGACATCATAAGTCTGCACTAGTCACCCAGGTGACAGGCCCTTGTCTGTGATCTGCGTTGGGGGCATTGTGACATCATAACTCGGCAGTGGGCTCCCAGGTGAGAGGCCTTTGTCTGAAATCTGCCAAATGGTGCATTCTGACATCATAACTCTGCGCTGGTCACCCAGGTGACATGCCCTTGTCTGTGATCTGCCTGAGGTTGCATTGTGACATCATAACTCTGCAGTGCTCACCCTGGTGACAGGCCCTTGTCTGTGATCTGCCTAAGGGGGCATTATGACATCATAACTCTGTACTGGTCACCCAGGTGAGAGGCCCTTGTCTGTGATCTGCCTGAGGGTTCACTGTGACATCAAAACCCTGCACTGGGCCCCGAGGTGCCAGTCCCTTGACTGTGATCTGCCTAAGAGGGTATTGTGACATCATAACTCAGCACTGGGCAGCCAGGTGACCTTCCCTTGTCTGTGCTCTTCCTAAGGGGCATTGTGACATCATACCTCTGCACTGGTCACCCAGGTGAGAGACCCTTGTCTGTGATCTGCCTAAGGGGGTATTGTGACATCATAACACTGCACTGGTCACACAGGTCACAGACCCTTGTCTGTTATCTGCCTAAGGGGGCATTGTGACATCATAAGTCTGCACTAGTCACCCAGGTGACAGGCCCTTGTCTGTGATCTGCGTTGGGGGCATTGTGACATCATAACTCGGCAGTGGGCTCCCAGGTGAGAGGCCTTTGTCTGAAATCTGCCAAGTGGTGCATTCTGACATCATAACTCTGCGCTGGTCACCCAGGTGACAGGCCCTTGTCTGTGATCTGCCTGTGGGGATATGGTGACATCATAAATCTGCTCTAGTCAAGCAGTTGACAGGCTCTTGTCTGTGATCTGCCTATGGGGCATTGTGACATCAAAACCCTGCACTGGTTACCCAGGTGACAGGACCTTGTCTGTGGTCTGCCTAAAGGGGCATTCTGATATCATAACTCTGCATTAGGGACCCAGGTAACAGGCCCTTGTCTGTGATCAGCCTAAGTGCACATGGTGACATCATAACTCTGCACTGGTCACCCACGTGACAGACCCTTGTCTGTGATCTGCCTAAGGGGCATTGTGACATCGTAACTCTGCACTGCTCACCCAGGTGACAGGACATTGTCTGTGATCTGCCTAAGGGGGTATTGTGACATCATAATTCTGCAATGGTCACCCAGGTAAGAGGCCCTTTTCTGTGATCTGCCGAAGTGGGCAATTTGTCATCATAACTCTGCACTGGACACCCAGGTGACTGGCCCTTGCCTGTGATCTGCCTAAGGGGGCATTGTGACATCATAACTCTGCACTGGTCACCCAGGAGACAGGCCACTTTCTGTTATCTGCCTAAGGGGGCATTGTGACATCATAACCCTGCACTGGTCACCCAGCTGACAGGCCCTTGTCTGTGATCTGCCTGAGGGTGCATTGTGACATCATAACTCGGCAGTGTTCAACCTGGTGACAGGCCCTTATCAGTGATCTGCCTAAGGGATCATTTTGACATCAAAACTCTGCACTGGGCACCCAGGTGACAGTCCCTTGTCTGTGATCTGCCTAAGGGGGTATTGTGACATCATTACTCTACACTGGGCAGCCAGGTGACCTTCCCTTGCCTTTGATCTGCCTAAAGGGGCATTGTGACATCATAACTGTGCACTGGTCACCCAGGTGACAGCCCCTTGTCTGTTATCTGCCTAAGGGGGCATTGTGACATCATAACTCTGTAGTGGTCACACAGGTGACAGGCCCTTATCTGTGATCGTCCTAAGGGGCATTGAGACATCATAATTCTGCAATGGTCACCCAGGAGACAGGCCCTTGTCTGTGATCTTCCTAAGGGGGCATTGTGACATCTTAACTCTGCACTGGGCAGGGAGGTGACAGGCCCTGGTCTGTGATCTGCCTAAGGGACATTGTGACATCGTAACCCTGCACTGATCACCCTGGTGACAGGCCCATGTCTGTTATCTGCCTGAGGGTGCATTGTGACATCATAACTCTGCAGTGTTCAACCTGGTGACAGGCCCTTGTCTGTGATCTGCCTAAGGGGGCATTGTGACATCATAACTCTGCACTGGTAACCCAGGTGAGAGGCCCTTATCTGTGATCTGCCTGAGGGTTCATTGTGACATCAAAACTCTGCACTGGGCACTGAGGTGACAGTCCCTTGTCTGTAATCCGCCTAAGGGGCTATTGTGACATCATAACTCTGCACTGAGCAGCCAGGTGACTTTCCCTTGTCTTTGATCTGCCTAACCATTCATTGCAACATCATAACCCTGCACTGGTCACACAGGTGACAGGCCCTTGTCTATGATCTGCCTAAGGGGGCATTTTGACATCATAACTCTGTACTGGTCACCCAGGTGACAGTCCTTTACCTGTGATCTGCCTAAGTGGGCATTGTGACTTTATAATTTTGCAATTGTCACCCAGGTGACAGGCACTTGTCTGTGATCTGCCTTAGGAGGCATTGTGACATCATAACTCTGTATTGGGCAGCCAGGTGACCTTCCATTGTCTTTGATCTGCCTAACGGTGCAATGTAACATTATAACTCTGCACTGGGCACCCAGGTGAGAGGGCTCTGTCTGTGATCTGCCTAAGGGGGTATTGTGACATCGTAACTCTGCACTGGTCTCCCAGATGACCGGCCCTTGTCTGTGATCTGCCTAAGGGGGCATTGTGACAGCATAAGTCTGCACTGGTCACCCAGGAGACAGGCCCTTGTCTGTGATCTGCGTTAGGGGCATGGTGACACCATAACTCTGCACTGGGCAACCAGGTGAGAGGCCTTTGTCTGAAATCTGCCTAAGGGTGCATTGTGACATCATAACTCTGCACTGGTCACCCAGGTGACAGGCCCTTGTCTGTGATCTGCCTAAAGGGGCATTGTGACACCATAAATCTGCAATAGTGAACCAGTAGGGAGGCCATTGTCTGTGATCTGTCTAAGGGGCATTGTGACATCTTATCTCTGCACTGGTTACCCAGGTCACAGGACCTTGTGTGTGATCTGCCTAAAGGGGCATTGTGACATCATAACTCTGCATTAGGCACCCAGGTGACAGGCCCTTGTCTGTGGTCTGCCTATGGGGGCATTGTGACATCATAAGTCTGCACTGGGAACCCAGGTGAGAGGCCCTTGTCTCTGATCTGCCTAAGTGGGTATTGTGACATGATAATTCTGCATTGGTCACCAAGGTGACAGGCCACTGACTGTGATCTGCCTAAGGGTGCATTGTTACATCATAACTCTGCACTGGTAACACTGGTGACAGGCCCTTGTGTCTGATCTGCCTGAGGTGGCATTGCGACATCATAACTCTGCACTGGTCACCCAGGTGAAAGGCCCTTGTCTGTGATCTGCCTGAGGGTGCATTGTGACATCATAACTCTCCACTCGTCACCCAGGTGAGAGGCCCTGGTCTGTGATCTCCATAAGGGGGTAATGTGACATCATAACTCTGTACTGGTCACGCAGGTGACAGGCCCTTAACTTTGATCTGCCTAGGGGGTCATTGTGACATCATAACTCTGCACTGGGCACTCAGGTGACAGTCTCTTGTCTGTGATCTGACTAAGGGAGTATTGTGACATCATAACTGTGCACTGGTCACCCAGGAGACAGACCCTAGTCTGTGATCTGCGTAAGGGGGCATTGCGACATCAAAATTCTGCAATGCGCACCGAGGTGACAGGCCCTTGTCTGTGATCAGCGTAAAGGGCATTGTGACATCATAACTCTGCACTGGTAACCCAGGTGACAGGACCTTGTCTGTTATCTGCCTAATGGGGTATTGTGACATCACAACTCTTGACTGGTCACCCTGGTGACTGACCCTTGTCTGTGATCTGCCTAAGGGGCATTGTGACATCATAACTCTCTACTGGTCACCCAGGTGACAGGCCCTTGTCTGTAATCTGCCTAAGGGGGCATTGTGACATCATAACCCTGCACTGGTCACCCAGGTGAAAGGCGCTTGTCTGTGATCTGCGTTATGGGCATTGTGACCTCATAACTCTGCACTGGGCACCCAGGTGATAGGCCCTTGTCTGTGATCTGCCTAAGGGGGTATTGTGACATCTTAATTCTGCACTGGTCACTCAGGTGACAGGCCACTGTCTGTTATCTGTGTAAGGGGGAATTGTGACATCACAAATCTGCACTGGTCACCCAGGTGACTGGCAGTTGTCTATGATCTGCCTAAGGGGGCATTGTGACATCATAATGCTGCACTAGTCACCCAGGTGACAGGCCCTTGTGTGTGATCTCTCTGAGGTAGCATTGTGACATCATAACTCTGCTCTGGTCACCCAGGTGATAGTCCCTTGTCTGTGATCTGCCTGAGGGTGAATTCTGACATCATAACTCTCCACTGGTCACCCAGGTGCAGGCCCTGGTCTGTGATCTCCATGAGGGGATAATGTGACATAATAAGTCTGTACTGGTCACCCAGGTGACAGGCCCTTATATTTGATCTGCCTAAGGGGTCATTGTGACATCATAACTCTGCACTGGGCACCCAGGTGACAGTCCCTTTTCTGTGATCTGACTAAGGGAGTATTGTGACATCATAACTCTGCACTGGTCACCCAGGAGATAGACCCTTGTCTGTGATCTGCCTAAGGGGTCATTGTGACATCAAAATTCTGCAATGCTCTCCGAGGTGACAGGCCCTTGTCTGTGATCTGCGTAAAGGGCATTGTGACTTCATAACTCTGCACTGGTGACCCACGTGGCAGGACCTTGTCTGTGATCTGCCTAAGGGGGCATTGTGACATCATACCTCTGCACTGGGCAGCCAGGCGACCTTCCCTTGCCTTCGATCTGCCTAACTGTGCATTGTGACATCATAACACTGCACTGGTCACCCAAGTGACAGGCCCTTGTCTGTGAAATGCCTACGGGGGCATTGTGATTTCATAACTCTTTACTGGTCACCCAGGTGACATGCCCTTATCTTTGATGCCTAAGGTGGCCTTGTGACATCATAATTCTGCAATGGTCACCCAGATGACGGGCCCTTGTCTGTGATCTCCCTTAGGGGCCATTGTGACATCATAATTCTGCACTGGGCACCCAGGTGAAAGGCCCTTGTCTGTGATCTGCCTAAGGGGGTATTGTGACATCATAATTCTGCACTGGTCACCCAGGTGACAGGCCACTGTCTGTTATCTGCGTAAGGGGGAATTGTGACATCATAACCCTGCACTGGTCACACATGTGACAGGCCCTTGTGTGTGATCCGTCTGAGGGGGCATTGTGACATCATAAATCTGCACTGGTCACCCAGGTGACAGACCCTTGTCTGTGATCTGCCTAAGGGGGCATTGTGACATCATAACTCTGTACGGGTCAACCAGGTGACAGGCCCTTGTCTGTGATCTGCCTAAGGGGTCAATTTGACATCATAAGTCTGCACCAGTCACCCAGGTGACAGGCACCTTTCTGTGATCTGCCGAAGGGGCATTGTGACATAATAACACTGCACTGGGCACCCAGGTGAGAGGCCTTTGTCTGTGATCTGCCTTAGGGGGTATTGTGACATCATAACCCTGCACTGGTCACCCAGGTGACAGGCCCTTGTCTGTGATCTGCCTAAGGGGTATTGTGACATCATAAGTCTGCACTCATCACCCAGGTCACAGGACCTTGTCTGTGATCTGCCTAAGGGGGCATTGTGACATCTTAACTCTGCATTGGGCCCCCAGGTGACAGGCCCTTGTCTGTAATCTGCCTAAGGGGGTATTGTGACATCATAATTCTGCACTGGTCACCCTGGTGACAGGCCAGTGTCTGTGATCTGCGTAAGTGGGCATTGTGACATCATAAATCTGGAATGGTCACCCTGGTGACAGTCCTTTGTCTGTGATCTGCCTAAGGCTGCATTGTGACATCATAACCCTGCACTAGTCACCCAGGTGACAGGCCCTAGTATGTGATCTGCGTAAGGGGCATTGTGACATCATAACTCTGCACTTGTAACCCAGGTGACAGGACCTTGACTGTGATCTGCCTATGGTGGCAATGTGACATCATAACTCTGCATTGGGCAGCGAGGTGACGTTCCCTTTTCTTTGATCTGCCTAACTGTGCATTGTGACATCATAACTCTGCTCTGGTCCACCATGTGACAGGCCCTTGTCTGTGATCTGCCTAAGGGGGCATTGTGACTTCATAACTCTGTAGTGGTCACCCAGGTGACAGGCCCTTATGTGTGATCTGCCTAAGGGGGCATTGTGACATCATAAGTCTGCACTGGGAACGCAGCTGAGAGGCCCTTGTCTCAGATCTGCCTAAGTGGTTATTGTGACATCATAACTCTGCACTGGTCACCCAGGTGAAAGGCCCTTGTCTGTGATCTGCCTGAGGGTGCATTGTGACATCATAACTCTCCACTCGTCACCCAGGTGAGAGGCCCTGGTCTGTGATCTCCATAAGGGGGTAATGTGACATCATAACTCTGTACTGGTCACGCAGGTGACAGGCCCTTAACTTTGATCTGCCTAGGGGGTCATTGTGACATCATAACTCTGCACTGGGCACTCAGGTGACAGTCTCTTGTCTGTGATCTGACTAAGGGAGTATTGTGACATCATAACTGTGCACTGGTCACCCAGGAGACAGACCCTAGTCTGTGATCTGCGTAAGGGGGCATTGCGACATCAAAATTCTGCAATGCGCACCGAGGTGACAGGCCCTTGTCTGTGATCAGCGTAAAGGGCATTGTGACATCATAACTCTGCACTGGTAACCCAGGTGACAGGACCTTGTCTGTTATCTGCCTAATGGGGTATTGTGACATCACAACTCTTGACTGGTCACCCTGGTGACTGACCCTTGTCTGTGATCTGCCTAAGGGGCATTGTGACATCATAACTCTCTACTGGTCACCCAGGTGACAGGCCCTTGTCTGTAATCTGCCTAAGGGGGCATTGTGACATCATAACCCTGCACTGGTCACCCAGGTGAAAGGCGCTTGTCTGTGATCTGCGTTATGGGCATTGTGACCTCATAACTCTGCACTGGGCACCCAGGTGATAGGCCCTTGTCTGTGATCTGCCTAAGGGGGTATTGTGACATCTTAATTCTGCACTGGTCACTCAGGTGACAGGCCACTGTCTGTTATCTGTGTAAGGGGGAATTGTGACATCACAAATCTGCACTGGTCACCCAGGTGACTGGCAGTTGTCTATGATCTGCCTAAGGGGGCATTGTGACATCATAATGCTGCACTAGTCACCCAGGTGACAGGCCCTTGTGTGTGATCTCTCTGAGGTAGCATTGTGACATCATAACTCTGCTCTGGTCACCCAGGTGATAGTCCCTTGTCTGTGATCTGCCTGAGGGTGAATTCTGACATCATAACTCTCCACTGGTCACCCAGGTGCAGGCCCTGGTCTGTGATCTCCATGAGGGGATAATGTGACATAATAAGTCTGTACTGGTCACCCAGGTGACAGGCCCTTATATTTGATCTGCCTAAGGGGTCATTGTGACATCATAACTCTGCACTGGGCACCCAGGTGACAGTCCCTTTTCTGTGATCTGACTAAGGGAGTATTGTGACATCATAACTCTGCACTGGTCACCCAGGAGATAGACCCTTGTCTGTGATCTGCCTAAGGGGTCATTGTGACATCAAAATTCTGCAATGCTCTCCGAGGTGACAGGCCCTTGTCTGTGATCTGCGTAAAGGGCATTGTGACTTCATAACTCTGCACTGGTGACCCACGTGGCAGGACCTTGTCTGTGATCTGCCTAAGGGGGCATTGTGACATCATACCTCTGCACTGGGCAGCCAGGCGACCTTCCCTTGCCTTCGATCTGCCTAACTGTGCATTGTGACATCATAACACTGCACTGGTCACCCAAGTGACAGGCCCTTGTCTGTGAAATGCCTACGGGGGCATTGTGATTTCATAACTCTTTACTGGTCACCCAGGTGACATGCCCTTATCTTTGATGCCTAAGGTGGCCTTGTGACATCATAATTCTGCAATGGTCACCCAGATGACGGGCCCTTGTCTGTGATCTCCCTTAGGGGCCATTGTGACATCATAATTCTGCACTGGGCACCCAGGTGAAAGGCCCTTGTCTGTGATCTGCCTAAGGGGGTATTGTGACATCATAATTCTGCACTGGTCACCCAGGTGACAGGCCACTGTCTGTTATCTGCGTAAGGGGGAATTGTGACATCATAACCCTGCACTGGTCACACATGTGACAGGCCCTTGTGTGTGATCCGTCTGAGGGGGCATTGTGACATCATAAATCTGCACTGGTCACCCAGGTGACAGACCCTTGTCTGTGATCTGCCTAAGGGGGCATTGTGACATCATAACTCTGTACGGGTCAACCAGGTGACAGGCCCTTGTCTGTGATCTGCCTAAGGGGTCAATTTGACATCATAAGTCTGCACCAGTCACCCAGGTGACAGGCACCTTTCTGTGATCTGCCGAAGGGGCATTGTGACATAATAACACTGCACTGGGCACCCAGGTGAGAGGCCTTTGTCTGTGATCTGCCTTAGGGGGTATTGTGACATCATAACCCTGCACTGGTCACCCAGGTGACAGGCCCTTGTCTGTGATCTGCCTAAGGGGTATTGTGACATCATAAGTCTGCACTCATCACCCAGGTCACAGGACCTTGTCTGTGATCTGCCTAAGGGGGCATTGTGACATCTTAACTCTGCATTGGGCCCCCAGGTGACAGGCCCTTGTCTGTAATCTGCCTAAGGGGGTATTGTGACATCATAATTCTGCACTGGTCACCCTGGTGACAGGCCAGTGTCTGTGATCTGCGTAAGTGGGCATTGTGACATCATAAATCTGGAATGGTCACCCTGGTGACAGTCCTTTGTCTGTGATCTGCCTAAGGCTGCATTGTGACATCATAACCCTGCACTAGTCACCCAGGTGACAGGCCCTAGTATGTGATCTGCGTAAGGGGCATTGTGACATCATAACTCTGCACTTGTAACCCAGGTGACAGGACCTTGACTGTGATCTGCCTATGGTGGCAATGTGACATCATAACTCTGCATTGGGCAGCGAGGTGACGTTCCCTTTTCTTTGATCTGCCTAACTGTGCATTGTGACATCATAACTCTGCTCTGGTCCACCATGTGACAGGCCCTTGTCTGTGATCTGCCTAAGGGGGCATTGTGACTTCATAACTCTGTAGTGGTCACCCAGGTGACAGGCCCTTATGTGTGATCTGCCTAAGGGGGCATTGTGACATCATAAGTCTGCACTGGGAACGCAGCTGAGAGGCCCTTGTCTCAGATCTGCCTAAGTGGTTATTGTGACATCATAACTCTGCACTGGTCACCCAGCTTACAGGCCCTTGACTGTGAACTGCCTAAGGGGGCATTGTGACATCATATATCTGCATTAGTCAACTAGTTGACAGGCCCCTGTCTGTGATCTCCCTAAGGGGCATTGTGACATCATGACTCTGCACTGGTTACCCAGGTGACAGAACCTTGTCTGTGATCTGCCTAAAGGGGCATTGTGACATCATAACTCTGCATTAGGCTCCCAGGTGACAGGCATTGTGTGTGATCTGCCTAAGGTTGCATTGTGATTTCATAACTCTGCACTGGGCACTCAGGTGAGAGCCCCTGGTCTCCGATCAGCCTAAGGGGTATTGTGACATCATAACCCTGCACTGGTCACAAAGGTGACAGGCCCTTCTGTGTGATCTGCCTGAGGTGGCGTTGTGACATCATAACTCTACACTGGTAACCCAGCTGACAGGCCATTGTATGTGATCTACCTGAGGGTGCATTGTGACATCATAACTCTGCACTGGTCACCCAGTTGACAGACCCTTGTCTGTGATCTGCCTAAGGGGGCATTGTGACATCATAAGTCTGCTCTTTTCACCCAGGTGACTGGCCCTTGTCTGTGATCTGCAAAGGAGGCATTGTGACAACATAAGTCGGCACTAGTCACCCAGGTGACAGGCCTTTGTCTGTGTTCTGCCTAAGGGGCATTGTGACAACATAACTCTGCACTGGGCACCCAGGTGAGAGGCCTTTGTCTGTGATCTGCCTAAGGGAGTATTGTGACATCATATCCCTGCAGTGGTCACCCAGGTGACAGGCCCTTGTCTGTGATCTTCCTAAGGGGGCAATGTGACATCATAAGTCTGCACTCGTCACCCAGGTGACAGGCACTTGTCTGTGATCTGCCTTAGGTGGCATTGTGACATCATAACTCTATACTGGGCACCCAGGTGACAGGCCCTTGTCTGTGATCTGCCTAAGGGGGCATTGTGACACCATAAATCTGCACTAGTCAACCAGATGACAGGCCCTTGTCTGTGATCTGCGTAAATGGCATTGTGACATCGTAACTCTGCACTGGTAACCCATGTCACAGGACCTTGTCTTTGATCTGCCTAAGGGGGCATTGTAACATCATAACTCTGTACTGGTCACCCAGGTGACAGGCCCTTATCTGTGATCAGCCTAATGGAGCATTGTGACATCATAATTCTGCAATGGTCACGAAGGTGACAGGCCCTTGTCTGTGATCTTCCTTGGTTGGCATTGTGTCATCATAAATCTGCACTGGACACCCAGGTGACAGGCCCTTTTCAGTGATCTGCCAAAGGCGACATTATGCCATCATAAGTCTGCACTAGTCACCCAGGTGACAGGCCCTTGTCTGTGATCTGCCTAACGGGCATTGTGACATCATAACTCTAAACTGGGAACCCAGGTGAGATGTCTTTGTCTGACATCTGCCTAAGGGTGTATTGTGACATCGTAACTCTGCACTGGTAACCTAGGTCACAGGACCTTGTCTGTGATCTGCCTAAGGGGGCAATGTGACATCTTAACTCTGCACTGGGCACCCAGGTGACAGGCCCTTGTCTGTGTTCTGCCTAAGGGGCTATTGTGACATCATAATTCTGCACTGGTCACTCAGGTGACAGGCCAGTGTCTGTGACCTGCGTAAGGGGGCATTGTGACATCATAACTCTGGACTGGTCACCCTGGTGACAGGACTTTTTCTGTGATCTGCCTAAGGGGGCATTGTGACATCATAACTCTGCACTGGGAACCCAGGTGAAAGGTCTTTGTCTGAGATCTGCCTAAGGGTGTATTGTGACATCATCACTCTGCACTGGACAGTCAGGTGACGTTCTCTTGCGTTTGATCTGCCTAACGGTACATTGTGACATCATAACACTGCACTGGTCACCCAGATGACATGACCTTGTCTGTGATCTGCCTAAGGGGGCACTGTGATGTCATAATTCTGCAATGGTCACCCAGGTGACAGGCCCTTCTGTGTGATCTTGCTAGGTGGGCATTGTGTCATCATAACTCTGCACTGGACACCCAGGTGTCAGGCCCTTGTCTGTGATCTGCCTAAGGGGACATTATGACATCATACCTGTGCACTGGTCACCCAGGTAACAGGTCCTTTTCTGTTATCTGCCTAAGGGGGTATCGTGACATCATAACTCTGCACTGGGCACCCAGGTGAGAGGCCCTTATCTCTCATCTGCCTAAGGGGGTATTGTGACATCATAATTCTGCACTGGTCACCCAGGTAACAGGCCACTGACTGTGTTCTGCCAAAGGGGGCATGGTGACATCCTAACTGCACTGGTCACCGTGGTGACAGGCCTTTGACTCTGATCTGCCTAAGGGGGCATTGTGACATCATAACCCTGCACTGGTCACTCTGGTGACAGGCCCTTGTGTGTGATCTGCCTGAGGTGGCATTGTGACATCATAACTATGCACTAGTCACCCAGGTGAAAGGCCCTTGTCTCTGATCTGACTGAGGGTGCATTGTGACATCATAACCCTTCACTGCTCACACTGGTGACAGGCCCATGTGTGTGATCTGCCTGAGGTGGCATTGTGACATCATAAATATGCACTGGTCACCCAGGTGAAAGGCCCTTGTCTCTGATCTGCCTGAGGGTGCATTGTGACATCATAATCATGCACTGGTTTCCCAGGTGACAGTCCCTTGTCTGTGATCTGCATAAGGGGGTAATGTGATATCATAACTCTGTATTCGTCCCCCAGGTGACAGGCCCTTAACTTTGATCTGCCTATGGGTTCATTGTGACATCAGAATTCTGCAATGGTCACCCAGGTGACAGGCCCTTGTCTGTGATCTGCCTAGGGGGCATTGTGACATCGTAAGTCTGCACTGGCCACCCAGGTGAGAGGACCTTGTCTGTGATCTGCCTATGGGGGCAGTGTGACATCATAACCCTGCACTGGCCATCCAGGTCACCGGCCCTTGTCTGTGACCTGCCTGAGGGTGCATTGTTACATCATAACTCTGCAGTGCTCACCCTGGTGACAGACCCTTGTCTGTGATCTGCCTAAGGTGGTATTGTGACATCATAATTCTGCACTGGTCATCCAGGTGACAGGCCACTGTCTGTGATTTGCGTATGGGGACATTGTGACATCATTACACTGCACTGGTCACCTGGTGACAGGCCTTTGTCTGTGATCGGCCTAATGGGGTATTGTGACATCATAAGCCTGCACTGGTCACCCAGGTGACAGGCCCTTGTCTGTGATATGCCTAAGGGGGCATTGTGACATGATAAATCTGCACTAGTCAAGCAGTTTACAGGCCCAGGTCTGTGATCTCCCTAAGGGGCATTGTGACATCATAACTCTGCACTGGATACCCAGGTGACAGGACCTTGTCAGTGATCTGCCAATGTCGACATTGTGACATCATAAGTTTGCACTAGTCACCCATGTGACAGGCCCATGACTGTGATCTGCATAAGGGGACATTGTGACATCATAACTCTGTACTGGTCACCCAGGTGACAGGCCCTTGTCTCAGATGTGCCTAAGGGGGCATGGTGACATCATAAGTCTGCACTAGTCACCCAGGTGACAGGCCCTTGTCTGTGATCTGCCTAAGGGGCATTGTGACATCATAACTCTGCACTTGTTATCCAGGTGAAAAGACGTTGTCTGTGATCTGCGTATGGGGTCATTGTGACATCATAACACTGCACTAGTCACCTGGTGATAGGCCTTTGTCTGTGATCTGCCTAAGGGGGCATTTTGACATCATAACCCTGCACTGCTCACACAGGTGACAGGCCCTTCTTTGTGATCTGTCTGAGGGGGCATTGTGACATCATAGCTCTGCACTGGTCACCCAGGTGACAGGCCCTTGTCTGTGATCTGGCTAACGGGGCATTGTGACATCATAAGTCTGCACTAGTCACCCAGGTGACAGACAATTTTCTGTGATCTGCCTAAGGGGCATTGTTACATCATAACTCTGCACTGGGCTCCCAGGTGGGAGGCCTTTGTCTGTGATCTGCGTAAGGGGGCATTGTGACATCATAAGTCTGCACCGGTCACCCAGGTGACAGGCACTTGTCTGTAATCTGCCAATGGGGCGTTGTGATATCATAACTCTGCAATGGTTAACAAGGTGAAAGGATCTTGTCTCTGATCTGCTAAGTGGGCATTGTTACATCATAACTCTGCATTGGGCACCCAGGTGAGAGGCTCTTGTATGTGACCTGCCTAAGGCGGTATCGTGACATCATAATTCTGCACTGGTCACCCAGGTGAAAGGCCATTTACTGTGATCTGCATAAGTGGTCATTGTGACACCATAATTCTGCACTGGTCACCCTGGTGACAGGCCTTTGTCTGTGATCTGCCTAAGGGGGCATTGTGACATCATAACCCTGCACTGGTCTCACACGGGACAGGCCCTTGTGTGTGATCTGCCTGAGGGGGCATTGTGACATCATAACGCTGCACTGGGCACCCAGGTGACCGTCCCTTGTCAGTGATCTGCCAAAGGGGTCATTGTGATATCATAACTCTGCACTGGGCACCCAGGTGACAGTCTCTTGTCTGTGATCTGACTAAAGGAGTATTGTGACATCAAAACTCTGCACGGGTCACCCAGGAGACAGACCCTTGTCTGTGATCTGCCTAAGGGGGCATTGTGACATCATAAGTCTGCACTAGTCACCCAGGTGACAGGCACATGTCTGTGATCTTCTTTAGGGGGCACTGTGACATCATAACTCTGTACTTGGCACCCAGGTGACAGGCCCTTGTCTGTGATCTGCCGAAGGGGGCATTGTGACATCAGAAGCCTGCACAAGACACCCAGGAGACAGGCCCTTGTCTGTGATCTGCATAAGGGGCATTGTGACATCATAAATCTGCACTAATCAACCAGTTGACAGGCCCTTGTCTGTGATCTGCCCAAGGGGCATTGTGACATCATAACTCTGCACTGGTTACCCAGGTGACAGGACCTTGTGTGTGATCTGCCTAAGGGGGCATTGTGACATCAGAACTCTGCACTGGTCACACAGGTGACAGGCCCTTGTGTGTGATCTGCCTGAATGGGCATTGTGACATCTTAACTCTACACTGGCCACGCAGGTGACAAGACCTTGTCTATGACCTGCGTGAGTGTTCATTGTGACATCATAACACTGCACTGGTCACCCAGGTGACAGGCCTTTGTCTGTGATCTCCCTAAGGGGGCATTGTGACATCGTATATCTGCGCTTGTCAACCAGGTGACAGGCCCTTGTCTGTGATCTGCCTAAGGGGCATTGTGATATCAGAACTCTGCACTGGTTACCGAGGTGACAGGACCTTGTCTGTGATTTGCCTAAGGGGTCATTGTGACATCA
Source organism: Pan paniscus (assembly GCF_029289425.2). Lineage (NCBI taxonomy): Eukaryota > Metazoa > Chordata > Mammalia > Primates > Hominidae > Pan > Pan paniscus. The sequence continues at coordinate 853,299 of NC_073264.2, read as the reverse complement.
TATCTATGCATTAGGCACCCAGGTGAAAGGCCCTTGTCTGTGATCTTCCTAAGGTGGCATTGTGACATCATAACTTTGCAGTGTTCACCCTGGTGACAGGCCCTTGTCTGTGATCTGCCTAAGGTGGTATTGGGACATCATAATTCTGCACTGGTCACCCAGGTGACAGGCCACTGTCTGTGATCTGCGTATGGGGGCATTGTGACTTCATAACACAGCACTGGTAACCTGGTGAGAGGCCTTTGTCTGTGATCTGCCTAAGGGGGCATTGTGACATCATAACCCTGCACTGGCCACACAGGTGACAGGCCCTTGTGTGTGATCTGACTGAGGGGGCATTGTGACATTATGACTCTACACTGGGCACCCAGGTGACAGGCCCTTGTCTGTGATCTGCTTAAGGGGGTATTGTGACATCATAAGTCTGCACTAGTCACCCAGGTGACAGGCCCTTATCTCTGATCTGCCTAAGGGGCATTGTGACATCATAACTCTGCACTGGGAACCCTGGTGGGAGGTCTTTGTCTGAGAACTGCCTAAGGGTGTATTGTGACATCATAACTCTGCACTGGTCACCCAGGTGACAGGCCCTTCTCTGTGATCTGCCTAAGAGGGCATTGTGACATCATAAATCTGCACTAGTCAACCAGTTGACAGGCCCAGGTCTGTGATCTACCTAAGAGTCATTGTTACATCATAACTCTACACTGGTTGCCCAGGTGACAGGCCCTTGTTGGTGATCTGCCTAAGGGGCATTGTGACATCATAACTCTGCACTGGGAACCCAGGTGAGAGGTCTTTGTCTGAGATCTACCTAAGAGTGTATTGAGACATCATAACTCTGCACTGGGCACCCAGGTGAGAGGCCCTTGTCTGTGATCTGCCTAAGAGGGTATTGTGACATCATAACTCTGCACTGGTCACCCTGGGGACAGGCCTTTTTCGGTGATCTGCCTAAGGGCGCATTGTGACATCATAACTCTGCACTGGGCACCCAGGTGAGACGCCTTTGTCTGAGATCTGCCTAAGTGTGTATATTGACATCACAACTCTGCACTGGTTACCCAGGTGACAAGACGTTGTCTGTGATCTGCCAAAGGGGGCATTGTGACATCATAACTCTGCACTAGGCAGCCAGGTGACCTTCCCTTGTCTTTGATCTGCCTAATGGTCCATTCTGACATCATAAGTCTACATTGGTCACCCCAGTGACAGGCCCTTGTCTGTGATCTGCCTGAGGTGGCATTGTGACATCAAAACTCTGCACTGGTCACCCAAGGGACAGGCCCTTGCCTGTGATCTGCCTGAGGTTGCATTGTGACATCATAACTGTGCACTGGTCACCCAGGTGACAGGCCCTTGTGAGTCATCTGCATAACGGGGTAATGTGACATCATAACCCTGTACTGGTCACCCAGGTGACAGGCTCTTATCAGTGATCTGCCTAAGGGGTCATTGTGACATCATAACTCTGTACTGGTCACCCAGGTGACAGGCCCTTGACTGTGATCTGCCTAAGGGGGCATTGTGACATCATAACCCTGCACTGGTCACACAGGTGACAGGCCCTTGTGTGTGATCTGCCTGAGGGGGCATTGTGACATCTTAACTCTACACTGGCCACGCAGGTGACAAGACCTTGTCTATGACCTGCGTGAGTGTTCATTGTGACATCATAACACTGCACTGGTCACCCTGGTGACAGGCCTTTGTCTGTGATCTCCCTAAGGGGGCATTGTGACATCATATATCTGCGCTAGTCAGCCAGGTGACAGGCCCTTGTCTGTGATCTGCCTAAGGGGCATTGTGACATCAGAACTCTGCACTTGTTACCCAGGTGACAGGACCTTGTCTGTGATTTGCCTAAGGGGTCATTTTGACATCATATCTATGCATAAGTCACCCGGGTGAAAGTCCCTTGTCTGTGGTCTGCCTAAGGGGGCATTGTGACATCATAACTCTACACTGGGCACCCAGGTGAGGGACGCTTGTCTGCGATCTATCTAAGAGTGTATTGTGACATCATAATTCTGCACTGGTCACCCAGGTGACAAGCCACTGACTGTAATGTGCCTAAAGGGGTATTGTGACATCATAACTCTGCAGTAGACACCCAGGTGAGAGGCCATTGTCTTTGATCTGCCTAAGGGGGTTTTGTGACATCATAAGTGAGCACTAGTCACCCAGGTGACAGGCCCTTGTCAGTGATCTGCCTAAGGAGCATTGTGACATCATAACTCTGCACTGGGCACCCGGGAGAGAGGCCTTTGTCTGTGATCTGCCTAAGTGGGTATTGTGATATCATAACTCTGCACTGGTCACCCAGGTGACAGTCCCTTGTCTGCGATCAGCCGAAGGGGGCATTGTGAAATCATAAGGCTGCACTAGTCACTCATGTGACAGGCCCTTGTCTGTGATCTGCCTAAGGGGATTTGTGATATCATAACTCTGCACTGGTTACCCACGTGACAGGACCTTGTCTGTGATCTGCCTAAGTGACTATTGTGACATGATAATTCTTCACGGGTCACCCAGGTGACAGGCCACTGACTGTGATCTGCCTAAGGGGTCATTGTGACATCATAACTATGCACGGGTCACCCTGGTGACAGACCTTTGTCTGTGATCTGCCTAAGGGAGCATTGTGACATCATAACCCTGCACTGGTCACACAGGTGACAGGCCCTTGTGTGTGGTCTGCCTGTGGTTGAGTTGTGACATCATAACTTTGCACTGGTCACCCAGGTGACAGGCCCTTGTCTGTGATCTGCATAAGGGGGCATTGTGACATCATCACACTTTACTGGTCACCCAGGTGACAGGCCCTTATCTGTGATCTGTCTAAGGGGTCATTGTGACATCATAACTCTGCACTGGGCAGCCAGGTGACGGTCCCTTGTCTGTGATCTGCCTAACGGGGCATTGTGACATCATAAGCCTGGACTAGTCACCCAGGTGTAAGGCTCTTGTCTGTGATCTGCCTAAGGGACGTAGTGACATCGTAACTCTGTACTGGTCACTCAGGTGACAGGACCTTGAATGTGATCTGCCTAAGGGAGAATAGTGACATCATAACTCTGCACTGGGCACCCAGGAGAGAGGCCCTTGTCTGTGATCTGCCTAAGGGCGTATTGTGACATCATAATTCTGCACTGGTCACCCAGGTGACAGGCCACTGTCTGTGATCTGCCTAAGGGGGAATTGTGACATCATAACTCTGCACTGGTCACCCTGGTGACAGGGCTTTGTCTGTGAACTGCCTAAGGGGACACTGAGACATCATTACCCTGAACTGGTCAGACAGGTGACAGACCCTTGTGTGTGATCTGCCTGAGTGGGAATTGTGACACCATAAGCCTGCACTTTTCACCCAGGTGACAGGCCTTTGTCTGTGATGTGCGTAAGGCAGCATTGTAACATCATAACTCTGTACTGGTCACCCAGGTTACACGCCCTTAACTGGGATCTGCCTAAGGGGTCATTGTGACATCATAACTCTCCACTGGGTACAAAGCTGAAATTCCCTTGTCTGTGATGTGCCTAAGGGGGTATTGTGACATCATCACTCTGCAATGGGCTGCCACGTGACCGGCCCTTGTCTTTGATCTGCCTAACGGTGCATTGAGACATCATAAGTCTGCACTGGTCACCCAGGTGACAGGCCATTTTCTGTGATCTGCCTAAGGGGGCATTGTGACATCATACTTCTGCCATGGTCACCCAGGTGACAGGCCCTGGTCTTTGGTCTGCCTAAGGGGCATCGTGACATCATAATTCTGCACTAGTCACCCAGGTGGCATGCCCTTGTCTGTGATCTGCCTAAGGGGGCATTGTGACATCAGAACTCTGCAGTGCTCACCCTGGTGACTGGCCCTTGTCTGTGATCTGCCTAAGGGGGTATTTGGACATCATAATTCAGCACTGGTCACCCAGGTGACAGGCCCTTGTCTATGATCTGCCTAAGAGGGTATTGTGACATCATAACTCTGCACTGGGCAGCCAGGCGACCTTCCCTTGTCCTTGATCTGCCTAACGGTGCATTGCGACATCATAACTCTACACTGGTCACCAAGGTGACAGGCCCTTTTCTGTGATCTGCCTTAGGGTGCATTGTGACATCACAGCTCTGTACTGGTCACCCATGTGACAGGCCCTTATCTGAGATATGCCTAAGGGGGCATTGTGACGATATAATTCTGCAATGGTCACCCAGGTGATAGGCCCTTGTCTGTGATCTGCCAAAGGGGACATTGTGACATCATGACTCTGCACTGGTCACCCAGGTGACAGGTCCTTTTCTGTTATCTGCCTAAGGGGGCACTGTGACATCATAACTCTGCACTGGGCACCCAGGTGAGAGGCCTTTGTCTGTGATCTGCCTACGGGGGTATTGTGATATCATAAGCCTGCACTGGTCTCCCAGGTGACAGGCCCTTGACTGTGATCTGCCTAAGGGGGTATTCTGACCTAAAAACTCTGTACTGGGCACCCAGGTGACAGGCCCATGTCTGTGATCTGCCTAAGGGGGCATTGTGATATCATAAGTCTGCACTAGTCACCCAGGAGACAGGCCATTGCTGCGATCTGCGTAAGGGGCATTGTGACATCATAACTCTGCACTGGGCACCCAGGTGAGAGGCCTTTGTCTGATATCTGCCTAAAGGTGCATTGTGACATCATAACTCTGCACTGGTCACGCAGGTGGCAGGCCCGTGTCTGTGATATGCCTAAGGGTGCATTGTGACATCATAAATCCTCAGTAGTCAACCAGCTTAGAGGCCCTTGTCTGTGATCTGCCTAAGGGGCATTGTGACATCATAATTCTGCACTGGTCACCCAGGTGACAGGCCACTGACTGTGATCTGCCTAAGGGGGAATTGTGATATCATAACTCTGCGCTGGGCAGCCAGGTGAGAGGCCATTGTCTGTGATCTGTGTAAGGGGCATTGTTACATAATAATTATGCACTGGGTACCAGGTGAGAGGCCCTTATCTGTGATCGCCTTAAGGGGTCATTGTGACATCAAAACTCTGCACTCGGCACCCAGGTGACTGTCTCTTGAATGTGATCTGCCTAAGGGGGTATTGTGACATCAGAACTCTACACTGGGCACTCAGGTGACCTTCCTTGTCTTTGATCTGCCTAATGGTGCATTGTGACATCATAACTCAACACTGATCTCCCACGTGACAGGTCGTTGTCTGTGATCTGACTAACGGTGTATTTTGACATCATAACCCTGTACTGGTCACCCAGGTGACAGGCACTTATCTGTAATCTGCCTAAGGGAGCATTGTGACATCATAATTCTGCAATGGTCACCCAGGTGACAGGCCCCTGTCTGTGATCTGCCTACGGGGACATTGTGACATCATACCTCTGCACTGGTCACTCAGGTGACAGGTCATTTTCTGTTATCTGCATAAGGGGGCATTGTGACATCATAACTCTGCACTGGTCACCCAGGTGACAGACCACTGACTGTGATCTGCCTAAGGGGGCAGTGTAACGTCATAACTCTGCCCTGGCCACCGTGGTGACAGGCCTTTGTCTGTGATCTGCCTAAGGGGCCATTGTGACATCATAACCCTGCACTAGACACACAGGTGACAGGCCCTTGTCTGTGATCTGCCTGAGGGTGCATTGTGACATCATAACTGTGCACTGGTCACCCAGGTGACAGACCCTTGTCTGTGATCTGCCTAAGGTGACACTGTGACATCATAACTCTGCACTGGTAACTCAGGTGACAGGACTTGTCAGTGATCTGCCTAAGGGTGTATTGTGACATCATAATTCTGCACTGGTCACCCAGGTGACAGGCCACTGTCTGTGATCTGCATAAGGGGACATTGTGACATCACAACTCTGGACTGGTCACCCTTGTGACAGGCCTTTTTCTGTGATCTGCCTAAGGGGGAATTGTGACAACATAACTCTGCACTGGTCACACAAATGAAAGGCCCTTGTGTGTGATCCGCCTGAGGGGGCATTGTGACATCATAATTCTGCACTGGTCATCCAGGTGACGGACCCTTGTCTGTGATCTGCCTAAGGGGGCATTGTGACATTATAACTCTGTACTGGTTACCCAGGTGACAGGCCTTTGTCTGTGATCTGCCTAAGGGGCGTTGTGACATCATTAGTCTGCACTACTCACCCAGGGGACAGGCCCTTTTCTGTGATCTGCCTAAGGGGCATTGTGACTTCGTAAGTCTGCACTGGTCACCTACGTGACACGACCTTGTCTGTGATCTGCCTACGGGGGCATTGTGACATCATAACCTTACACTGGTCACCCAGGTGACAGGCCCTTGTCTGTCATCTGCCTGAGGGTGCATTGTGACATCGTAACTCTGCAATGTTCACCCTGGTGACAGGCCCTTGTCTGTGATCTGCCTAAGGGGGCACTGTGACATCATAACTCTGTACTGTTCACACAGAAGGTAGTTGCTTGTCTGTGATCTGCCTAAGGGACATTGTGACATCATCACTCTGGACTGGTCTCCCAGGTGATAGGCCCTTGTCTGTGATCTGCCTAAGGGGGCATTGTGACATCATATCTCTGCTCTGGGCAGCCAGACGACCTTCCCTTGTCTTTGATCCTCCTAACGGTTCATTGTGACATCATAACCCTACACTGGTAAACCAGGTGACAGGCCCTTTTGTGTGATCCCCCTAAGGGGGCATTGTGACATCACAACTCTGTACTGGTCACCAAGGTGACAGGCCCTTATCTGTGATCTGCCTAAGGGGGCATTGTGACATTATAATTCTGCAACTGTCACCCTGGTGACAGGCCCTTGTCTGTGATCTGCCTAAGGGGGCATTGTGACATCATAAGTCTGCACTAGTACCCAGGTGACAGGCCCTTGTCTGTGATCTGCCTAAGGGGAGTTGTGACATCATTAGTCTGCACTAGTCACCCAGGTGACAGGCCCTTGTCTGTGATCTGCCTAAGGGGCATTGTGACATCATAACTCTGCACAGGGCACCCAGGTGAGAGGCCTTTGGCTGTGTTCTGCCTAAGGGGGTATTGTGACATCATAACCCTGCACTGGTCTCCCAGGTGACAGGCCCTTGTCTGTGATCTGCCTAAGGGGGCATTGTGACATCATAAGTCTGCACTTGTCACCCAGGTGACAGGCACTTGTCTGTGATCTGCCTTGGGGGGCATTGTGACATCATAAATCTGCACTGGTCTCCCATAAGACAGGCCCTTCTCTGTGATGTGCGTAAGGGGCATTGTGACATCATAACACTGCACTGGTCACCCAGGTGAGAGGCCTTTGTCTGAGATCTGCCTAAGGCTACATTGTGACATCATGACTCTGCACTGGTCACCCAGGTGACAGGTCATTGTCTGTGATCTGCCTATGGGGGCATTGTGACTTCATAATTCTGCAATGGTCACCCAGGTGACATGCCCTTGTCTGTGATCTGCCTAAGGGGGCATTGTGACATCATAACTCAGCACTGGTTACCCAGGTGACAGGACATTGTCTGTGATTTCCCCAAAGGGGCATTGTGACGTCACAACTCTGCACAGGGCACCCATGTGAGAGGCCCTTGTCTCTGATCTGCCTATGGGGGTATTGTGACATCATAATTCTGCACTGCTCACCCAGGTTACAGGCCACTCGCTGTGATCTGCCTAAGGGGGAATTGCGACATCATAACTATGTACTGGTCACCCTGGTGACAGGCCCTTGAGGGTGATCTGCCTGAGGTGGCATTGTGACATCATAAATCTGCACTGGTCTCCCAGGTGAAAGGCCCTTGTCTGTGATTTGCCTGAGGGTGCATTGTGACATCATAACTCTGCACTGGTCACCCAGGTGACAGGCCCTTGTCTGTGATCTGCCTCCGGGGGCATTGTGACATCATAAGTCTGCACTAGTACCCAGGTGACAGGCCCTTGACTGTGATGTGCCCATGGGGCATTGTGACATCATAACTCTGCACTGGGCACCCAGGGGACAGGCCCTTGTCTGTGATCTGCCTAATGGTGTATTGTGACATCATAATTCTGCACTGGTCACCCAGGTGACAGGCCACTGTCTGTGATCTGCAAAAGGGGGCATTGTGACATTATAACTCTGGACTGGTCACCGTGGTGACAGGCCTTTTTCTGTGATCTGCCTAAGGGGGCATTGTGACATCATAACCCTGCACTGGTCACACAGGTCAGAGGCCCTTGTGTGTGATCCGCCTGAGGGGGCATTGTGACATCATAACTCTGCACTGGTCACCCAGGTGACAGACCCTTTTCTGTGATCTTCCTAAGGGGGCATTGTGACATGATAACTCTGTTCTGATTACCCAGGTGACAGGCCATTATCTGGGATCTGCTTAAGGGGGCATTGTGACATCATAAGTCCGCACTGGTACCCAGGTGACAGGCCCATGTCTGTGATCTGTGTAAGGGGCATTGTGACATCATAACTCTGCACTGGGCACCCAGGTGAGAGGCCGTTGTCTGTGATCTCCCTAAGGGGGTATTGTGACATCATAACTCTGCACTGGTCTCCCAGGTGACAGGCCCTTGTCTGTGATCTGCCTAAGGGGGCATTGTGACATCATAAGTCTGCACTAGTCACCCAGGTGACAGGTACTTGTCTGTGATCTGCCTTAGGGGGCACTGTGACATCATAACTCTGTACTGCGCACCCAGGTGACAGGCCCTTGTCTGTGATCTGCCTAAGGGGGCATTGTGACATCGTAAGTCTGCACTAGTCACCCATAAGACAGGCCCTAGTCTCTGATCTGCGTAAGGGGCATTGTGACATCATAAGTCTGCGCTTCTCAGCCAGTTGACAGGCCCTTGTCTGTGATCTGCCTAAGGGGCATTGTGACTTCATAACTCTGCACTGGTCACCCTGGTGACAGGCCTTTGTCTGTGATCTGCCTAAGGGGGCATTGTGACATCATAACCCTGCACTGGTCACACAGGTGACAGGCCCTTGTGTGTTATCCGCCTGAGGGGGCATTGTGACATCATAACTCTGCACTGGTCACCCAGGTGACAGACCCTTGTCTGTGATCTGCCTAAGGGGGCTTTGTGACATGATAACTCTATACTGGTCACCCAGGTGACAGGCCTTTGTCTGTGATCTGCCTAAGGTGGCATTGTGACACCATTAGTCTGCACTAGTCACCCAGGTGACAAGCCCTTTTCTGTGATCTGCCTAAGGTCCGTTGTGACATCCTGACTCTCCACTGGTAACCCAGGTGACAGGCCCTTGTCTGTGATCTGCGTGAGGGTGCATTGTGACATCATATCTCTGCAGTGTTCACCCTGGTGACAGGCCCTTGTCTGTGATCTGCCTAAAGGGGCATTGTGACATCATAACTCGGTTCTGGTCACACAGGTGACAGGTCCTTGTCTGTGATCTGCCTACGGGACATTGTGACATCATAACCTGGACTGGTCACCCAGGTGACAGGCCCTTGTCTGTGATCTGCCTAAGGGGGCATTGTGACAATAAAATTCTGCAATGGTCACCCAAGTGACAGGCCCTTGTCTGTGATCTGCCAAAGGGGACATTGTGACAATAAAATTCTGTAATGGTCACCCAAGTGACAGGCCCTTGTCTGTGATCTGCCAAAGGGGACATTGTGACATCATAACTCTGCACTGGTCACCCAGGTGACAGGTCCTTTTCTCTTATCTGCCTAATGGGGCATTGTGACATCATAACTCTGTCCTGGTCACCCAGGTGACAGGCCCTTATCTGTGATCTGCCCAAGGGGTCATTGTGACATCATAACTCTGCACTGGGCACCCAGCTCACAGTCCCTTGTCTGTGATCTGCCTAAACGGGCATTGTGACATCATAACTCTGCACTGGTCACCCAGGAGACGGGCCCTTGTCTGTGATCTGCATAAGGGGGCATTGTGACATCATAACCCTGAACTGGTAACCCAGGTGACAGGCCCTTGTCTGTGATCTTCCTAAGTGGGCATTTTGTCATCATACCTCTGCACTGGACACCCAGGTGACAAGCCCTTGTCTGTGATCTGCCTAAGGGGGCATTTTCACATCATAACTCTGCACTCGTCACCCAACTGACAGGCCCTTTTCTGTTATCTGCCTAAGGGGGCATTGTGACATCATAACACTGCACTGGTCACCCAGATGACAGGCCGTTGTTTGTTATCTGCCTAAGGGGGCATTGTGACATCATAAGCCTGCACTGGTCACACAGGTGACAGGCCCTTGTGTGTGATCTGCCTGAAGGGGCATTGTTACATCATATGTCTGCACTGGTCAGCCAGGTGACAGGCCCTTTTATGTGATCTGCCTGAGGGTGCATTGTGACATCATAACTCTGCACTGGTCACCCAGGTGACAGGCAATTCCTTGTGATCTGCATAAGGGGGCATTGTGACATCATAACTCTGTACTGGACACCCAGGTGACTGGGCCTTATCTGTGATCTGCCCAAGGGGTCATTGTGACATCATAACTCTGCACTGGGCACCCAGCTGACAGACCCTTGTCAGAGATCTGCCTAAGTGAGTATTGTGACATCACAACTCTGCACTGGTCACCCAGGAGACAGACGTTTGTCTGTTATCTGCCTAAGGGAGTATTGTGACGTCATAACTCGGTTCTGGTCACACAGGTGACAGGTCCTTGTCTGTGATCTGCCTGAGGAACATTGTGACATCATAACCTGGACTGGTCACCCAGGTGACAGGCCCTTGTCTGTGATCTGCCTAAGGGGCATTGGGACATCATAACTCTGCACTGGTTACCCAGGTGACAGGACCCTGTCTGTGACCTGCTTAAGGGGGCATTGTGACATCACAACTCTGCATTGGGAACCCAGTTGACAGGCCCTTGTCTGTGATCTGCCTAAGGGGGCATTGTGACATCATAACTCTGCTGTGGGCACTCTGGTGAGAGGCCCTTGTCTGTGATCTGTCTAAGGGGGTATTGTGACATCATAATTCTCCACTGGTCACGCTGGTGACAGGCCACTTACTGTGATCTGCCTAAAGGGGCTTGTGACATCATAACTCTGCACCAGGCACCCAGGTGAGAGGCCTTTTTCTGTGATCTGCCTAACGGGGTATTGTAGCATCATAATTCTGAACTGGTCACCCAGGTGACAGGCCACTGTCTGTGATATGCATATGGGGGCATTGTGACATCATAACGCTGCACTGGTCACCTGGTGACAGGTCTTTTTCTGTGATCTGACTAAGGGTGCATTGTGTCATCATAACCCTGGACAGGTCACTCAGGTGACAGGCCCTTGTGTTATCCCTCTGAGCGGGCATTGTGACATCATAACTCTGCACTGGTCACCCAGGTGAGAGGTCTTTGTCTGAGATCTGCCTAAGTGTGTATTGTGACATCATAACTCGGCACTGTTCACCCAGGTGACAGGCCATTGTCTGTGATCTGCCTAAAGAGGCATTGTGACGTCATAACTCTGCACTAGTCACTCAGGTGACAGGCCCTTGTCTGTGAACTGCGTAAGGGTCATTGTGACATCATAATTCTGCACTGGGCACCCAGGTGAGAGGTCTTTGTCTGAGATCTGCCTAAGGGTGTATTGTGACATCATAACTCGGCACTGGTCACCCATTTGACAGGCCATTGTCTGTGATCTGCCTAAGGGGGCATTGTGACATCATAATTCTGCAATGGTCACCGAGGTCACAGGCCCTTGTCTGTGATCTGCCTAAGGGCGCATTGTGACATCATAGCTCTGCAATGGTCACCCACGTGACAGGCCCTTGTCTGTGATCGCCCTAAGGGAGCATCGTGACATCATAATTCTGCACTAGTCACCCAGGTGGCATGCCCTTGTCTGTGATCTGCGTAAGGGGCATTGTGACATCAGAACTCTGCACTGGTAACCCAGGTGACAGGATCTTGTCTGTGATCAGCCTAAGGGGCATTGTGACATCATAACTCTGCACTCTTCACCCAGGTGACAGGCCCTTGTCTATGATCTGCCTAAGAGGGTATTGTGACATCATAACTCTGCACTGGGCAGCCAGGCGACCTTCCCTTGTCCTTGATCTGCCTAACGGTGCATTGCAACATCATAACTCTACACTGGTCACCAAGGTGACAGGCCCTTTTCTGTGATCTGCCTTAGGGTGCATTGTGACATCACAGCTCTGTACTGGTCACCCATGTGACAGGCCCTTATCTGAGATATGCCTAAGGGGGCATTGTGACGTTATAATTCTGCAATGGTCACCCAGGTGATAGGCCCTTGTCTGTGATCTGCCAAAGGGGACATTGTGACATCATAACTCTGCACTGGTCACCCAGGTGACAGGTCCTTTTCTGTTATCTGCCTAAGGGGGCACTGTGACATCATAACTCTGCACTGGGCACCCAGGTGAGAGGCCTTTGTCTGTGATCTGCCTACGGGGGTATTGTGATATCATAAGCCTGCACTGGTCTCCCAGGTGACAGGCCCTTGACTGTGATCTGCCTAAGGGGGTATTCTGACCTAAAAACTCTGTACTGGGCACCCAGGTGACAGGCCCATGTCTGTGATCTGCCTAAGGGGGCATTGTGATATCATAAGTCTGCACTAGTCACCCAGGAGACAGGCCATTGCTGCGATCTGCATAAGGGGCATTGTGACATCATAACTCTGCACTGGGCACCCAGGTGAGAGGCCTTTGTCTGATATCTGCCTAAAGGTGCATTGTGACATCATAACTCTGCACTGGTCACGCAGGTGGCAGGCCCGTGTCTGTGATATGCCTAAGGGGGCATTGTGACATCATAAATCCTCAGTAGTCAACCAGCTTAGAGGCCCTTGTCTGTGATCTGCCTAAGGGGCATTGTGACATCATAACACTGCACTGGATACCCAGGTGACAGGACCATGTCTGTGATTTCCCTAAAGGGTCATTGTGACATCATAACTCTGCGTTAGGCACCCACGTGACAGGCCCTTGTCTGTGATCTGCCTAAGGGGGCAATGTGACTTCATAACTCTGCACTGGGCACCCATGTGAGAGGCCCTGGTCTCTGATCTGCCTATGGGGTTATTGTGACATCATAATTCTTCACTGGTCACCTAGGTGTCAGGCCACTGTCTGTGATCTGCCTAAGGGGGCATTGCGACATCATAACTCTGCACTGATCACCCTGGTGACAGGCCCTTGTGTGTGATCTGCCTGAGGTGGCATTGTGACATCATAACTCTGCACTGGTCTCCCAGGTGAAAGGCCCTTGTCTGTCATCTGCCTGAGGGTGCATTGTGACATCATAACTCTGCACTGGTCACCTGGGTGACACGCCCTTGTTTGTTATCTGCATAAGGTGGTAATGTGATATCATAACTCTGTACTTGTCAGCCAGGTGACACACCCTTAACTTGATCAGCCTAAGGGGTCATTGTCACATCATAACTCTGCCCTGGGCACCTAGGTGACAGTCTCTTGTCTGTGATCCGACTAAGGAAGTATTGTGGCATCATAACTCTGCACTGGTAACCCAGGATACAGACCCTTGCCTGTGATATGCCTAAGGGGGCATTGTGACATTATAAATCTGCAATGGTCACCCAGGTGACAGGCCCTTGTCTGTTATCTGCCTAAGGGGGCATTGTGGAATCATAACCCTGCACTGGTCACCCAGGTGTCCGGCCCTTTTCTGTGATCTGCTTAAGGGGCATTGTGACATCATAACTCTGCACTGGTAACTCAGGTGACAGGACTTGTCAGTGATCTGCCTAAGGGTGTATTGTGACATCATAATTCTGCACTGGTCACCCAGGTGACAGGCCACTGTCTGTGATCTGCATAAGGGGACATTGTGACATCACAACTCTGGACTGGTCACCCTTGTGACAGGCCTTTTTCTGTGATCTGCCTAAGGGGGAATTGTGACAACATAACTCTGCACTGGTCACACAAATGAAAGGCCCTTGTGTGTGATCCGCCTGAGGGGGCATTGTGACATCATAATTCTGCACTGGTCATCCAGGTGACGGACCCTTGTCTGTGATCTGCCTAAGGGGGCATTGTGACATTATAACTCTGTACTGGTTACCCAGGTGACAGGCCTTTGTCTGTGATCTGCCTAAGGGGCGTTGTGACATCATTAGTCTGCACTACTCACCCAGGGGACAGGCCCTTTTCTGTGATCTGCCTAAGGGGCATTGTGACTTCGTAAGTCTGCACTGGTCACCTACGTGACACGACCTTGTCTGTGATCTGCCTACGGGGGCATTGTGACATCATAACCTTACACTGGTCACCCAGGTGACAGGCCCTTGTCTGTCATCTGCCTGAGGGTGCATTGTGACATCGTAACTCTGCAATGTTCACCCTGGTGACAGGCCCTTGTCTGTGATCTGCCTAAGGGGGCACTGTGACATCATAACTCTGTACTGTTCACACAGAAGGTAGTTGCTTGTCTGTGATCTGCCTAAGGGACATTGTGACATCATCACTCTGGACTGGTCTCCCAGGTGATAGGCCCTTGTCTGTGATCTGCCTAAGGGGGCATTGTGACATCATATCTCTGCTCTGGGCAGCCAGACGACCTTCCCTTGTCTTTGATCCTCCTAACGGTTCATTGTGACATCATAACCCTACACTGGTAAACCAGGTGACAGGCCCTTTTGTGTGATCCCCCTAAGGGGGCATTGTGACATCACAACTCTGTACTGGTCACCAAGGTGACAGGCCCTTATCTGTGATCTGCCTAAGGGGGCATTGTGACATTATAATTCTGCAACTGTCACCCTGGTGACAGGCCCTTGTCTGTGATCTGCCTAAGGGGGCATTGTGACATCATAAGTCTGCACTTGTACCCAGGTGACAGGCCCTTGTCTGTGATCTGCCTAAGGGGAGTTGTGACATCATTAGTCTGCACTAGTCACCCATAAGACAGGCCCTAGTCTCTGATCTGCGTAAGGGGCATTGTGACATCATAAGTCTGCGCTTCTCAGCCAGTTGACAGGCCCTTGTCTGTGATCTGCCTAAGGGGCATTGTGACTTCATAACTCTGCACTGGTCACCCTGGTGACAGGCCTTTGTCTGTGATCTGCCTAAGGGGGCATTGTGACATCATAACCCTGCACTGGTCACACAGGTGACAGGCCCTTGTGTGTTATCCGCCTGAGGGGGCATTGTGACATCATAACTCTGCACTGGTCACCCAGGTGACAGACCCTTGTCTGTGATCTGCCTAAGGGGGCTTTGTGACATGATAACTCTATACTGGTCACCCAGGTGACAGGCCTTTGTCTGTGATCTGCCTAAGGTGGCATTGTGACACCATTAGTCTGCACTAGTCACCCAGGTGACAAGCCCTTTTCTGTGATCTGCCTAAGGTCCGTTGTGACATCCTGACTCTCCACTGGTAACCCAGGTGACAGGCCCTTGTCTGTGATCTGCGTGAGGGTGCATTGTGACATCATATCTCTGCAGTGTTCACCCTGGTGACAGGCCCTTGTCTGTGATCTGCCTAAAGGGGCATTGTGACATCATAACTCGGTTCTGGTCACACAGGTGACAGGTCCTTGTCTGTGATCTGCCTACGGGACATTGTGACATCATAACCTGGACTGGTCACCCAGGTGACAGGCCCTTGTCTGTGATCTGCCTAAGGGGGCATTGTGACAATAAAATTCTGCAATGGTCACCCAAGTGACAGGCCCTTGTCTGTGATCTGCCAAAGGGGACATTGTGACAATAAAATTCTGTAATGGTCACCCAAGTGACAGGCCCTTGTCTGTGATCTGCCAAAGGGGACATTGTGACATCATAACTCTGCACTGGTCACCCAGGTGACAGGTCCTTTTCTCTTATCTGCCTAATGGGGCATTGTGACATCATAACTCTGTCCTGGTCACCCAGGTGACAGGCCCTTATCTGTGATCTGCCCAAGGGGTCATTGTGACATCATAACTCTGCACTGGGCACCCAGCTCACAGTCCCTTGTCTGTGATCTGCCTAAACGGGCATTGTGACATCATAACTCTGCACTGGTCACCCAGGAGACGGGCCCTTGTCTGTGATCTGCATAAGGGGGCATTGTGACATCATAACCCTGAACTGGTAACCCAGGTGACAGGCCCTTGTCTGTGATCTTCCTAAGTGGGCATTTTGTCATCATACCTCTGCACTGGACACCCAGGTGACAAGCCCTTGTCTGTGATCTGCCTAAGGGGGCATTTTCACATCATAACTCTGCACTCGTCACCCAACTGACAGGCCCTTTTCTGTTATCTGCCTAAGGGGGCATTGTGACATCATAACACTGCACTGGTCACCCAGATGACAGGCCGTTGTTTGTTATCTGCCTAAGGGGGCATTGTGACATCATAAGCCTGCACTGGTCACACAGGTGACAGGCCCTTGTGTGTGATCTGCCTGAAGGGGCATTGTTACATCATATGTCTGCACTGGTCAGCCAGGTGACAGGCCCTTTTATGTGATCTGCCTGAGGGTGCATTGTGACATCATAACTCTGCACTGGTCACCCAGGTGACAGGCAATTCCTTGTGATCTGCATAAGGGGGCATTGTGACATCATAACTCTGTACTGGACACCCAGGTGACTGGGCCTTATCTGTGATCTGCCCAAGGGGTCATTGTGACATCATAACTCTGCACTGGGCACCCAGCTGACAGACCCTTGTCAGAGATCTGCCTAAGTGAGTATTGTGACATCACAACTCTGCACTGGTCACCCAGGAGACAGACGTTTGTCTGTTATCTGCCTAAGGGAGTATTGTGACGTCATAACTCGGTTCTGGTCACACAGGTGACAGGTCCTTGTCTGTGATCTGCCTGAGGAACATTGTGACATCATAACCTGGACTGGTCACCCAGGTGACAGGCCCTTGTCTGTGATCTGCCTAAGGGGCATTGGGACATCATAACTCTGCACTGGTTACCCAGGTGACAGGACCCTGTCTGTGACCTGCTTAAGGGGGCATTGTGACATCACAACTCTGCATTGGGAACCCAGTTGACAGGCCCTTGTCTGTGATCTGCCTAAGGGGGCATTGTGACATCATAACTCTGCTGTGGGCACTCTGGTGAGAGGCCCTTGTCTGTGATCTGTCTAAGGGGGTATTGTGACATCATAATTCTCCACTGGTCACGCTGGTGACAGGCCACTTACTGTGATCTGCCTAAAGGGGCTTGTGACATCATAACTCTGCACTCATCACACAGGTGACAGGCCCTTTTGTGTGATCTGCCTGAGGGGGCATTGTGACAACATAACTCTGCACTGGGCACCCAGGTGACAGTCCCTTGTCTGTGATCTGCGTAAGGGAGTATTGTGGCATCATAACTGTGCACTGGTCACCCTGGTAACATAACATTGCCTGTGTTCTGTGTAAGCGGGCATTGTGACATCATAATTCAGCAATGGTCATCCAGGTGACAGGCCCTTGTCTGTGATCTGCCTAAGGGGGCATTGTGACATCATCACTCCGTACTGGACACCCAGGTGACAGGCCCTTATCTGTGATCTGCCTAAGGGGTCATTGTGACATCATAACTCTGCACTGGGCACCCAGGTGACAGTCACTTGTCTGTGATCTGCCTAAGGGAGTATTGTGACATCATAACTCTCCACTGGTCATTCTGCTGACAGACCTTTGTCTGTGATCTTCCTAAGGGGGCATTGTGACATCATAACACTGCACTGGTCACACAGGTGACAGGACCTTGTGTGTGATCTCCCTGAGGGGGAATTGTGACATCATAACTCTGCATTGGGAACCCAGTTGACAGGCCCTTGTCTGTGATCTGCCTATGGGACATTGTGACATCATAACTCTGCACTGGGCACTCAGGAGAGTGGCCCCTGTCTGTTATCTGCCTAAGGGGGTATTGTGACATCATAATTCTCCACTGGTCACCCTGGTGACAGGCAAACGTCTGTGATCTGCCTAAGGGGGCATTGTGACATCATAACTCTGCACTGGTCTCCCTGGTGACAGGCTTTGTCTGTGATCTGCCTAAGGTGGCATTGTGACATCATAATTCAGCCATGGTAACCCAGGTGACACGCCCCTGTCTGTTATCTGCCTAAGGGGGCATTGTGACATCATAACTCTGCATTGGGCAACCAGGTGACAGGCCCTTGTCTGTGATCTTCGTAAGTGCATTGTGACATCTTAACTCTGCACTGGTAACCCAGGTGACATGCCCTTTTTGTGTCTGCCTAAGGGAGCATTGGGACATCATAAATCTGCACTGGTCACACAGGTGACAGGGCCTTGTCTTTGACCTGCTAAGGGGGCCTTGTGACATCATAACACTGCACTGGTCACCTAGGTGACAGTCTCTTGTCTGCGATCTGCCTAAGGGGGCATTGTGACATCATAACTCTGCACTGGGCACCCTGGTGTCAGACCCTTGTCTGAAATCAGCCTAAGGGTGCACTGTGACATCATATCTCTGCACTGGGCACCCAGGTGTCAGGCCTTTGTCTGTGCTCTGCCTAAGGTGCCATTGTGACATCATAACTCTGCACTGGTCACCCAGGTGACAGACCCTTTTCTGTGATCTGCCTAAGGGGGCATTGTGACATCATAACACTGCACTGGTCACACAGGTGACAGGCCCTTTTGTGTGATCTGCCTGAGGGGGCATTGTTACATCATAAGTCTGCACTGGTCAACCTGGTGACAGGCCCTTGTCTGTGATCTGCCTGAGGGTACCTTGTGACATCATAATTCTGCACACGTCACACAGTTGACAGGACCTTGTCCGTGATCTGCCTCAGGAGACATTGTGACTCCTTAACTTTGTACTGGTCACACAGGTGACAGGCCCTTTACTGTGATTTTCCTAAGGGTGCATTGTGACATGATAACACTCCACTGGGCACCCAGGTGACAGTCCCTTGTCTGTGATCTGCCTAAAGGAGTATTGTGACATCATAACCCTACACTGGTCATTCTGCTGGGAGACATTTGTCTGTGATCTTCCTAAGGGGGCATTGTGATATCATAACTCTGCACTGGTCACCCAGGTGACAGGCCCTTGTCTGTGATCTGCCTCAGGGTGTATTGTGACATGATAACTCTGCACGGGACACCCAGGTAACAGGCCCTTGACTGTGATCTGCCAGATGGGGCATTTTGACATCATAATTCTGCACACGTCACACAGGTGACAGGCCCTTGTCTGTGATCTGCCTCAGGAGGCATTGTGACTTCATAACTTTGTACTGGTCACACAGGTGACAGGCCATTTACTGTGATTAGCCTAAGGGGGCATTGTGAGATGATAACTCTCCACTGGTCAACCAGGTGACAGTCCCTTGCCTGTGATCTGCCTATGGGGTTATTGTGGCAACATAACTCTGCACTGGGCACCCAGGTGACAGGCCCTTGTCTCTGATATGCCTAAGGGTGCATTGTGACATCATAACTATGCACTGTGTACCCAGGAGACAGGCCGTTGTCTGTCAACTGCCTGAGGCTGCACTGTGACATCATAACTCTGCACTGGTCACCCAGGTGACAGGCCCTTGTCTGTGATCTGCATAAGGGGCCATTGTGGCATCAAATCTCTGTACTGGTCACCAAGGTGACAGGCCCTTATCTGTGATCTGCCCAAGGGGTCGTTGTGACATCATAACTCGGCACTGGGCACCCAGGTGACAGTCCCTTGTCTGTGATCTGCGTAAAGAGATATTGGAACATCATAACTCTGCACTGGTAACCCAGGTCACACACCTTTGTCTGTGATCTGCCTAAGGGGGCATTGTTACATGATAACCTTGCACTGGTCACCCAGGTGAAAAACCCTTGTCTGTGATCTGCCTAAGGGCACATTGTGATATAATAACCCTGTACTGGGCACCCAGGTGAGAGGCCCTTGTCTGTGATCTGCATAAGGGGGTGTTGTGACATCATAATTCTGTCCTGTTCACCCAGGTGACAGGCCACTGTCTGTGATCTGCCTTAGGGGTCATTGTGACATCATAACTCTGCACTGGTCACCCTGCTGACAGGCCTTTGTCTGTGATCTGCCGATGGGGGCATTGTGACATCATAAAACTGCACTGGTCACACAGGTGACAGGACCTTCTGTGTGATCTGTCAGAGGGGGCATTGTGACATCATAAGTCTGCACTGGTCTCCCAGTTGACAGGCCCTTGTCTGTGATCTGTCTGAGGGTGCATTGTGACATCATAACTCGGCACTGGTCACCCAGGTGACAGGCCCTTGTCTGTGATCTGCCACAGGGGGCATTGTGTCATCATAACTCTGTACTGGTCACACAGGTGACAGGCCCTTGTCGGTGACCTGCCTAAGGGGGCATTGTTACATCATAACTCTGCACTGGGCACCCAGGTGACAATCCCTTGTCTGTGATCTGCCTAAAGGGGTATTGTGCCTTCATGACTCTGCACTAGGCAGCCAGGTGACGGGCCCTTGTCTTTGGTCTGCCTAAGGGGGCACTGTGACATCATAACTCTGCATTGGTCAACCACGTGACAGGCCCTTGTCTGTCATTTGCCTAAGGGGGCATTGTGACATCATAACCCTGCACTGGGCACCCTGGTGACAGTCCCTTTTCTGTGATCTGCCTAAAGGGGTATTGTGACAACCTAAATCTGCACTGGTCAACCATGTTACAGACCTTTGTCTGTGATCTGCCTATGGGGTCATTGTGAAATTTTAACTCTGCACTGGACACCTAGGTGACAGGCCCTTGTCTCTGATATGCCTAAGGGGGAATTGTGGCATCATAACTCTGCACTGGGCACCCAGGTGACAGGCCCTTCTGTGTGATCTCCCTAAAGGTGCATTGTGACCTCATAACTCTGCACTGGGCCCTCAGGTGAAAGTCCCTTTTCTGTGATCTGCCTAAGGGGACATTGTGACATCATATCACTGCACTGGTCACCCAGGTGACATGCCCTTTTTTGTGATTTGCCTAAGGGGGCATTGTGACATCATAACTCAGCACCAGTCACTCATGCCACATACCACTGTCTGGGATCTGCCTAAGGGGGCATTGTGACATGATAACTCTGCACTGGTCATCCAGGTGACAGACCATTGTCTGTGATCTGCGTAAGGGGGCATTGTGTCATCACAACCCTGCATTGCTCACTCAGATGGAAGACCCCTGTCTTTGATCTGCCTAAGGGTCCATTGTGACATCATAACACTGCACTGGTCACCCAGTTGACAGACCCTTGACTGTGATCTGCCTAAGAGGGCATTGTGACATCATAACCCTGCAGTGGTCACACAGGTGACAGGCCCTTGTGTGTGATCTGCCTGAGAGGGCATTGTTCCATCATAAGTCTGCACTGGTCACCCAGGTGACAGGCCCTTGTCTGTGATCTGCCTGAGGGTACACTTTGACATCATAACTCTGCACTGGGCACTCCGGTGAGAGGCCCTTGTCTGTGATCTGCCTAAGGGAGTATTGTGACATCATAATTCTCCACTGGTCACCCTGGTGACAGGCAACTGACTGTGATCAGCCTAAGGGGGCATTGTGACATCATAACTCTGCATTGGTGACCCTGGTGACAGGCCTTTGTCTGTGATCTGCCTAAGGGTGCATTGTGACATTATAACCGTGCACTGGTCACACAGGTGACAGGCCCTTGTGTGTGATCTACGTGAGGGAGTATTGTGGCATCATAACTCTGCATTCGTTACCCAGGTGACATAACATTGTGTGTTATCTGCCTAAGGGGGCATTGTGACATCATAATTCAGCAATGGTCACCCAGGTGACAGGCCCATGTCTGTTTTCTGCCTAAGGGGGCATTGTCACATCATTACTCTGCACTGGGCACCCTGGTGACAGGCCCCTGTCTGTGATCTGCGTAAAGGGCATTGTGACATCATAACTCTGCACTGGTAACCCAGGTGACATGCCTTATTTGTGATCTGCCTAAGGGGGCATTGGGATATCATAACCCTGCACTGGTCGCCCAGGTGAGAGAGCCCTGTCTGTTTTCTGCTAAGGGAGCATTGTGACATCATAACACCGCACTGATCACCCAGGTGACAGGCCCTTGTCTGTGATCTGCCTAAGGGGACATTGTGACATCATTAGTCTGCATTAGTCACCCAGGAGAAAGGCCTTTGTCTGTGATCTGCCTAAGGGGCATTGTGACATCATAACTCTGTACTGGTCACCCAGGTGACAGGCCCTTGTCTGTGATCTGCCTTAGGGGGCATTGTGACATCACAACTCTGCAGTGGTCACCCAGGTGACAGGCCCTTGTCTGTGATGTGCCTAAGGGGGCATTGTGACATCACAACTCTGCAGTGGTCACCCAGGTGACAGGCCCTTGTCTGTGATCTTCCTAAGTGGGCATTTTGTCATCATACCTCTGCACTGGACACCCAGGTGACAGGCCCTTGTCTGTGATCTGCCTAAGGGGGCATTGTGACATCATAACTCTGCACTGGTCACCCAACTGACAGGCCCTTTTCTGTTATCTGCCTAAGGGGTATTGTGACATCATAACTCTGCACTGGTCACCCAGGTGACAGGCCGTTGTCTGTTATCTGCCAAGGGGGGCATTGTGACATCAAAAGTCTGCACTAGTCACCCAGGAGACAGGCCCTTGTCTGTGATCTGCCTAAGGGTCCTTGTGACATCATAACTCTGCATTCGGCACCCAGGTGAGAGGCCATTTTCTGTGATCTGCCTAAGCGTGTATTGTGACATCATAACTCTGCACTGGTCACTTAGGTGACAGGACCTTGTCTGTGATCTGCGTAAGGGGGAATCGTGACACCATAAATCTGCACTAGTCAACCAGGTGACAGACCCTTGTCTGTGATCTGCCTAAGGGGCCATTGTGACATCATAACCCTTCACTGGTCACACAGGTGACAGGCCCTTGAGTGTGATCTGCCTGAGGGCGCATTGTTACATCATAAGTCTGCATTGGTCACCCAGGTGACAAGCCCGTCTCTGTGATCTCCCTGAGGGTGCATTGTGACCTCATAACTCTGCACTGTTCACCCAGGTGACACGCCCTTGTCGGTGATCTGCATAAGTGGGCATTGTGACATTAAAACTCTGTATTGGTCATCCAGGTGACAGGCCCTTATCTGTGATCTGCCCAAGGGGTCATTGTGACATCATAACTCTGCACTGGGCACCCAGCTGACAGTCCCTTTTCTGTGATCTACCTAAGTGGGCCTTGGGTCATCATAACTCTGCACTGGTCACCCAGGTCACAGACCCTTGTCTTTGATCTGCCTAAGGGGGCATTGTGACATCATAATTCGGCAATGGTCACCCAGGTGACAGGCCCTTGTCTGT
This sequence comes from Pan paniscus, assembly GCF_029289425.2. Classification (NCBI taxonomy): domain Eukaryota; kingdom Metazoa; phylum Chordata; class Mammalia; order Primates; family Hominidae; genus Pan; species Pan paniscus. Next base: position 830,023 of record NC_073264.2, on the reverse strand, counting down.
GATCTTCCTAAGTGGGCATTTTGTCATCATAACTCTGCACTGGACACCCAGGTGAAAGGCCCTTGTCTGTGATCTGCCTAAGGGGGCATTGTGACAAAATAACTCTGCAGTGGTCACCCAGCTGACAGGCCCTTTCCTGTTATCTGCCTAAGGGGGCATTGTGACATCATAACTCTGCACTGGTCACCCAGGTGGCAGGCCGTTGTCTGTTATCTGCCAAGGGGGGCATTGTGACATCATAAGTCTGCACTAGTCACCCAGGAGACAGGCCCTTGTCTGTGATCTGCCTAAAGGGCCTTGTGACATCATAACTCTGCACTCGACACACAGGTGACAGGCCTTTGTCTGTGATCTGCCTAAGCGTATATTGTGACATCATTACTCTGCACTGGTCACTCTGGTGACAGGACCTTGTCTGTGATCTGCGTATGGGGGCATTGTGACATCATAAATCTTCACTAGTCAACCAGGTGACAGACTCTTGTCTGTAATCTGTCTAAGGGGGCATGGTGACATCATAACCCTGAACTGGTCACACAGGTGACAGGCCCTTGTGTGTGATCTGCCTGAGGGCGCATTGTTACATCATAACTCTGCACTGGGCACCCAGCTGACCGTCCCTTGTCTGTGATCTGCCTAAGGGTGAATTGGGACATCATAACCCTGCACTGGTCCCCCAGGTCACAGACCCTTGTCTTTGATCTGCCTAAGGGGGCATTGTGACATGATAACTCTGCACTGGTCACCCAGGTGACAGAACCTAGTCTGTGATCTGCGTAAGGGGGCATTGTGACAACATTACCCTGCACCGAGCACCCAGGTGAAAGACCCTTGTCTTTGATCTGCCTAAGGGGCCCTTGTGGCATCATAACTCTGCACTGGACACCCTGTTGTCAGACCCTTGTCTGTGATCTGCCTAAGTGGGAATTGTGACATCATAACTCTGCAGTGCTCACTCAGGTGACAGAACCTTGTCTGTGATTTCCCTAAGGGGGCATTGTGATTTCATAATACTGCAATGGTCACCCAGGTGACAGGCCCTTGTCTCTGATCTTCCTAAGTGAGCATTTTGTCATCATAACTCTGCACTGGACACCCAGGTGACAGGCTCTTGTCTGTGATCTTCCTAAGGGGGCATTGTGACATCAAAAGTCTGCCCTAGTCACCGAGGAGACAGGCCCTTGTCTGTGATCTGCCTAAGGGGCATTGTGACGTCATAACTCTGCACTGGGCACCCAGGTGAGAGGCCTTTGTCGGTTATCTCCCTAAGGTTGTATTGTGACATCATAATTCTGCAGTGGTAACCCAGGTGACAGAACCTTGTCTGTCATCTGCCACAGGGGGCATTGTGACATCATAACTCTGCACTGGGCACCCAGGTGAGAGGCATTTGTCGGTGATCTGCTGAAGGCGGTATTGTGACATCATAATTCTGCACTGGTCACCCAGGTGACAGGCAACTGACTGTGATCTCCCTAAGGGGGCATTGTGACTTCATAATACTGCAATGGTCACCCAGGTCACAGGCCCTTGTCTTTGATCTTCCTAAGTGGGCATTTTGTCATCATAACACTGCACTGGTCACCCTGGTGACAGGCCTTTGTCGGTGATCTGCCTAAGGGGCATTGTGACATCATAACCGTGCACTGGTCCCACAGGTGATAGGCGCTTGTGTGTGATCTGCCTGAGGGGGCATTGTGCCATCGTAACTCTCCACTGGGCACCCAGGTGACATTACCTTGTCTGTGATCTGCCTAAGGGATTATTTTGACATCATAACTCTGCACTGGTCACCCAGGTGACAGAACCTTGTCTGTGAATTGCCTCAGGGGGCATTGTGAAATCAAAAGTCTGTACTGGTCACCCAGGTGAGAGGCCCTTATCTGTGATCTGCCTAAAGGGGCATTGTTAAATCATAACTCCTCCCTGGGCACCCAGGTTACTATCCCTTGTCTGTGATCTGGCTGAAGGGGTATTGTGACATAATAACTCTGCAGTGGGCAACCAGGTGACCGGCCAGTGTCTTTGATCTGCCTAAGGGGTCATTGTAACATCATAACCCTGTACTGTTCAACCAGGTGAGACGACCTTGTCTGCGATTTGCTAAGGGGGCATTTTGACATCATAATTCTGCACTGGGCACCCAGGTGACAGTCCTTTGTCTGTGATCTGTCTAAGGGGGTATTGTGACAACATAACTCTGCACTGGTCACCCATGTTACAGGTCTTTCTCTGTGATCTGCCTAAGGGGACATTGTGACATCATAACACTGCACTTGTCACCCAGGTTACATGCCCCTTTTTGTGATCTGCCTAAGGGGGCATTGCGACATCATAACTATGCACTGGGGACCCAGGTGAGAGACCCTTGTCTGTGATCTGCCTGAGGGGACATTGTGACATCATAACACTGCACTTGTCACCCAGGAGACATGCCCTTTTTTGTGATCTGCCTAAGTGGGTATTGGGACATCATAACTCTGCAATGGTCACCCCGGTGACAGGGCCTTGTCTGTGATCTCCTAAGGGGGCATTGTCACATCATAACTCTGCACAGGTCACCCAGGTGACAGTCCCTTGTCTGTGATCTGCCTAAGGGGGCATTGTGACATCATAACTCTACAGTGGTCACTCATGTGAGAGGCCCTTGTCTGTGATCTGCATAGGGGGGCATTTTGACATCATAACTGTGTACTGGTCACCCAGGTGACAGGCCCTTATCTGTAATCTGTCCAAGGGGTCATTGTGACTTCATAACTCTGCACTGGGCACCCAGCTGACAGTCCCTTGTCTGTGATCTGCCTAATGGGTCATTGTGACATCATAACTCTGCACTGGTCACCCAGGTCCCAGACCCTTGTCTGTGATCTGCCTAAGGGGGAATTGTGACATGATAACTCTGCACTGGTCACTCAGGTGACAGACCATGGACTTTGTTCTGCCTAAAGGGCCATTGTGACATCATAACTCTGCACTGGACACCCAGGTGACAGACCCTTGTCTGTGATCTGCCTCAGAGGAAATTGTGACTTCATAACTCTGCAATGGTCACCAAGGTGACGGACCCTTGTCTGTGACCTGCCTAAGGGGACATTGTGACATCACGATTCTGCAATGGTAACCCAGGTGACAGGCCCTTGTCTGTGATCTTCCTAAGTGGGCATTTCGTCATCATAATTCTGCACTGCACACCCAGGTGACAGACCCTTGTCTGTGATCTGCCTAAGGGGGCATTGTGACATCATAACTCTGCACTGGTCATCCAGGTGACAGGCCCTTTTCACTTATCTGTGTGAGGGGGCATTGTGACATCATAACTCTGCACTCGTCACCCAGTTGACAGGCCGTTGTCTGTTATCTGCCAAGGGGGGCATTGTGACATCACAAGTCTGCACTAGTCACCCAGGAGACAGGTCCTTGTCTGTGATCTGCCTAAGGGGCCTTGTGACATCACAACTCTGCACTGGGCACCCAGGTGAGAGGCCTTTTTCTGTGATCTGCCTAACGGTGTATTGTGACATCATAACTCTGCACTGGTCACTCAGGTGACAGGGCCTTGTCTGTGATCTGCGTAAGGGGGCATTGTGACATGATAAATCTGCACTAGTCAACCAGGTGACAGACCCTTGTCTGTGATGTGCCTAAGGTGGCATTGTGACATCATAACCCTGCACTGGTCACACGGGTGACAGGCCCTTGTGTTTGATCTGCCTGAGGGGCATCGTTGTATCATAAGTCTGCACAGGTCACCCAGGTGACAGGCCCTTCTCTGTGATCTCCCTGAGGATGCATTGTGACATCATAACTCTTCACTGGTCACCCAGGTGACAGGCCCTTGTGTGTGATCTGCCTGAGGGGGCATTTTTATATCATAAGTCTGCATGGGTCACCCAGGTGACATGCCCTTTTTTGTGATCTGCCTAAGTGGGTATTAGGACATCATAACTCTGCACTGGTCACCCAGGTGACAGGGCCTTGTCTGTGATCTGCTAACCGGGCATTGTCATATCATAACGCTGCACTGGTCACCCAGGTGACAGTCCCTTGTCTGTGATCTGCATAAGGGGGCATTGTGAGATCGTAACGCTGCGCTGGTCACACAGGTTGCAGGCCCTTGTGTGTGATCTGCCTGAGGGGGCATTGTGACATCATATCTCTGCAGTGGTCACCCAGGGGACAGGCCGTAGTCTGTGATCTGCCTAAGGGGGCATTGTCACATCATAACTCTGTACTGATTACCCAGGTGGCAGGCCCTTGTCTGTGATCTGCCTAAGGGAGCATTGTGACATCATAAGTCTGCAGTAGCCACCCGGGTGACCGGCCCTAGTCTGTGATCTGCCTGAGGCGCTTTGTGACATAATAACTCTGCACTTGCCACCCAGGTGATAGGACCTACTTTCTCATCTGCCTAAGGGGGCATTGTGAAATCATAACTCTGCACTGGGCACCCAGGTGAGAGGCCCTTTTCTTTGATATGGCTAAGGGGGTGTTGTGACATCATAATTCTGCACTGGTCAGGCAGGTGACAGGCCCTTCTGTGTGATCTGCCTGCGGGGGCATTGTGACATCATAACTCTGCACGGGTCACCCAGGTGACAGGCCCTTGTCTGTGATCTGCCTAAGGGGGCATTTTGACATCATAACTCTGTACTTGTCACCCAGGTGACAGGCCCTTATCTGTGATCTGCCTAAGGGGTCATTGTGACATCAAAACTCTGCACTGGGCAGTCAGGTGGCAGTCCCGTGACTGTGATCTGCCTAAGGGGATATTGGGAAATCATAACTCTGCACTGGGCAGCCAGGTGACTGGCCCCTCTCTTTGCTCTGCCTAACGATGCACTGTGGCACCATAATTCTGCACTGGTGACCCAGGTGACAGACCTTAGCCTGTGATTTGCCTAAGGGGCATTGTGACATCATAAATCTGCACTGGTCACCCAGGTAACAGGAACTTTTGGTTATCTGCCTAAGGGGGCATTGTGACATCATAACACTGCACTGGGCACCCAGGTGACAGGCCCTTGTCTGTGATCTGCCAAAGGGGGCATTGTGACATAATAACTCTGCACTGGGTCCCCTGGTTAGAGGCCCTTGTCTGTAATCTGCCTGTGGGGTATTGTGACATTATAATTCTGCACTGGTCACCCAGGTGACAGGCCGCTGTCTGTGATCTGCCGAAGGGGGCATTGTGACATCAAAACTCTGCACTGGTCACCCTGCTGAACGGTCTTTGTCTGTGATCTGCCTAAGGGGACATTTTTACATCATAACTCTGCAGTGGGCACCCAGGGGCCAATCCCTTGTCTGTGATCTGCCTGAAGTGGTATTGTGACATAATAACTCTACACTGGGCAGTCAGGTAACAGGCCATGGTCTTTGGTCTCCCTAAGGGGGCATTGTGACATCATAACTCTGTACTGGTCAAGCAGGTGAAAGGTTCTTGTCTGTGATTTGCCAAAGTGGCATTGTGACATCATAACTCTGCACTGGTCACCCATGTTACAGGCCTTTATCTGTGATCTGCCTCAGGGGGCATTGTGATATCATAACACTCCCCTGGGCACCCAGGTGACAGGTCCTTGTCTGTGATATGCCTAAGGGGGCATTGAAACATCATAACTCTGCACTGGGCACCCAGGTGATAGGCCCTTGCCTGTGATCTTCCTAAGGGTGCATTGTGACAACATAACTCTTCACTGGGAACTCAGGTTACAGGCCCATGTCTGTGATCTCCCTAAGGTGACATTGTGACATCATAACACTGCACTGGTCACCCAGGTGACATACCCTATTTTGTGATCTGCCGAAGGGGGCATTGGGATATCATAACACTGCACTGGTCACCCAGGTGACAGGGCCTTGTCTGTGATCTCCTAAGGGGGCATTGTGGCATCATAACTCTGCACTGGTCACCCAGGTGACAGTCGCCTGTCTGTGATCTCCTAAGGGGGCATTGTGACATCATAACTCTGCACTGGTCCCAAAGGTGACAGGCCCTTGTCTGTGATCTGCCTAAGGGGACATTGTGACATCATAACACTGCTATGGTCAGCCAGATGACATACCCTTTCTTGTGATCTGCCAAAGGGGGAATTTGGACATCATAACCCTGCCCTGGTCACCCAGTGACAGGGCCTTTTCTGTGATCTCCTAAGGGGGCATTTTGACATCATAACTCTGCACTGCTCACCCAGGTGACAGTCCCTTGTCTGTTATCTGCCAAAGTGGGCATTGTCACATCATAACTCTGCAGTAGTCACACAGGTGACAGGCCCTGTTCTGTTATCTGCCTAAGGGGACATTGTGACATCATAACACTGCACTGGTCACCCAAGTGACTTGCCATCTATTGTGATCAGCCTAAGGGTCATTGTGACGTCATAACTCTGCACTGGCCAGCCAGGTGACAGGCCCTTCTCTGTGATCTGCCTAAGGGGGCATTGTGACATCATATCTTGATACTTGTCACCCAGGTGGCAGGCCCTTATCTGTGATCTGCCTAAGTGGTCATTCTGACATCATAACTCTGCACTGGGCACCCAAGTGACAGTGCCTTGTCTGTGATCTGCCTAAGGGAGTATTGTGACATCATAAGTCTGCCCTGGTCACCCAGGTGGCAGACCCTAGTGTGTGGTCTGCCCAAGGGGTATTGTGACATCATAACTCTGCACTGGTCACCCAGGTGTCAGGCCATTGTCTTCGATCTCCCTAAGGGGTCATTGTGACATCATAACCCTGTACCGGTCAACCAGGTGACAGGCCCTTGTCTGTGATTTGCCTAAGGGGGCATTGTGACATCATAACTCTACACTGAGCACCCAGGTGACATTCCCTTGTCTGTGATCTGCCTAAGGGGGTATTGTGACAACATAACTCTGCACTGGTCACCCATGTTGCTGGCCTTGGCCTGAGGTCTGCCTAAGGGAGGATTGTGACATTATAACTCTCCACTGGCCACCCAGGTGATAGGCCCTTTTCTTTTATCTGCCTAAGGGGGCATTTTGACATCATAACCCTACACTGGTCACCCAGGTGACAGGACTTTGTGTGTGATCTGCCTGAGGGGGCATTGTGACATCATAACTCTGCAATGGTCAACCAGGTGACAGGCCAATGTCTGTGATCTGCCTAAGTGGCATTGTGACATCATAACTCTGTACTGGTCAACCAGGTGACAGGCCCTTATCTGTGATCTGCCTAAGTGGCATTGTGACATCATAACTCTGCACTGGGCAGCCAGGTGACAATCCCTTGTTTGTGATCTGCCTAAAGGGGTATTGTGACGTAATAACTCTGCACTGGGCCGTCAGATGACAGGCTCTTGTCTTTGATCTGCCTAAGGGGGCTTTGTGATATCATAATTCAGTACTGGTCATCCAGGTGAGAGGCCACTGACTGTGATCTGCGTAAGGGAGCATTGTGACAACATAACTCTGCACTTGTCACCTTGGTGACAGCCCTTTGTGATCTGCATAAGCTTGCATAGTGACATCATAACCCTGCAGTGTTCACACAGGTGACAGGCCCTTGTCGGTGATCTAACTAAGTGGGCATTGTGATATCATAACTATGCACTTGTCACCCAGGTGACAAGACCTTGTCTGTGATCTGCCTAAGGGGGTATTGTGACATCATAACTCTGCACTGGTCACCCTGGTGAAAGGCCTTTGTCTGTGATCTGCCTAACGGAGCAATGTGACATGACAACCCTGCACTGGTCACACAGGTGACAGGCCCTTGTCTGTGATCTGCTTAAGGGGACATTGTGACATCATACCTCTGCACTGGTCACCCAAGTGACAGGCCACTGTCTGCGATCTGCGTAAGGGAGCATTGTGACATCATAACTCTGCACTGGTCACCCTGGTGACAGGCCTTTGTCTTTGATCTGCCTAAGGGGGTATTGTGACTTCATAAACCTGCACTTTTCACACAGGTGACGGGCCCTTGTGTGTGATCTGCCTGAGGGGACATTGTGACATCATTACTCTGCACTGGTCACCCAGGTGACAGTCCCTCGTCTGTGATCTGCCTGAGGGTGCATTGTGACATCGTAACTCTGCACTGGTCTCCCAGGTGACAGGCCCTTGTCTGTGATCTGCATAAGGGGGAATTGTGGCCTCATAACACTGCACTGGTCTCCCAGGTGACAGGCACTTACCTGTGATCTGCCTAAGGGGTCATTGTGACATCATTACACTGCACTGGGCACCCAGGTGACAGTCCCTTGTGTGTGATCTGCTTAAGGGATAATTGTGACATCATAACTCTGCACTGGTCACCCAGGTTACAGACCATTGTCTGTGATCTGCCTAAGGGGGCATTGGGACATCATAACTCTACACTGGTCACCCAGGTAACAGTCCCTTGTCTGTGACATGCATAAGGGAGTATTGTGACATCACAACACTGCACTGGTCACCCAGTTGAAAGACCCTTGTCTGTGATTTGCCAAAGGGAGTATTGTGATATCACAACTCTGCACTGGACACCCTAGTGAAAGGCCTTTGTCTGGGATCTGCCTAACGGGGCAATGTGACATCATAGCCCTCCACTGGTCACACAGGTGACAGGCCCTTGTGTGTCATCTGCCTAAGGGGGCATTGTGACATCATAACTCTGCACTGGTCTCCCAGGTGACAGGCCGTTTTCTGTTATCTGCCTACGGGGGCATTGTGACATCATAATTCTGCACTGGTCACCCAGGTAACAGGCCCTTGTCTGTGATCTGCCTAAGGGGGCAATTGTGACATCATAAGTCTGACTAGTCACCCAGGTGACAGACCCTTGTCGGCGACGTGCCTAAAGGGGCATTGTGACATTATAACTCTCCGCTGGGAACCCAGGTGAGAGGCCCTTCTCTGTGATCTGCCTAAGTGGGTATTGTGACATTATAATTCTGCACTGGTCACCCAGGTGACAGGCAACTGACTGTGATCTGCCGAAGGGGGCATTGTGACATCATAACTCTGCACTGGGCACCCAGGTTACAGGCCTTTGTCTGTGATCTGCCTAACGGGATATTGTGACATCATAATTCTGAAATGGTCACCCAGGTGACAGGACCTTGTCTGTGATCTGCCTGAGGGTGCATTGTCACATCGTTACTCTGCACTGGGCAACCAGGTGACAGGATCTTGTCTGTGATCTCCCTAAGGGGGCATTGTGACATCATAAATCTGCATTGGGCACCCAGGTGACAATCCCAAATCTATGAACTGCCTAAAGGTGTATTGTGACATCGTAACTCTGCACTGGGCACCCAGGTGACTGACCCTTGTCTGTGATCTTCCTAAGGCAGTATTGTGACATCATAACTCTGCACTGTTCAGCCTGGTGAAAGGCCTTTGTATATTATCTGCCTAAGGGGCAATGTGACAACATAACCCTGCACTGGTCACACAGGTGACAAGGCCTTGTGTTTGATCTGCCTGAGGGGGCATTGTGACATCATAACTCTGCACTCGTCACCCAGGTGAGAGGCCTTTGTCTGTGATCGGCCTAAGGGTGTATTGTGGCATCATAACTCTTAACTCGTCACCCAGGTGACAGACCCTCGTCTGTGATCTGCCAAAGGGGGCATTGTGACAGCATAAATCTGCACTAGTGAACCAGTTGACAGGCCCTTGTCTGTGATCTGCCTACGTTGGCAATGTGACATCATAACCCTGCACTGATCACACAGGTGACAGGACTTTGCGTATGATCTGCCTGAGCGGGCATTGTGACATCATAACTTTGCACTGGTCAACCAGGTGACAGGCCCATGTCTGTGATCGGCCTAAGTGGTATTGTGACATCATAACTCTGTACTGGTCACCCCGGTGACAGGCCCTTATCTCTGATCTGCCTAAGTGGCATTGTGACATCATAACTCTGCACTGGGCACCCAGGTGACAATCCCTTGTCTGTGACCTGCTTAAAGGGGTATTGTGACATCATAACTCTGCACTGCGCAGACAGATGACAGGCCCTTGTCTTTGATCTGCCTAAGGGGGCATTGTGACATCATAATTCTGTGCTGGTCATCCAGGTGACAGGCTACTGACTGTGATCTGCGTAAGGGAGCATTGTGACATCATATCTCTGCACTTGTCACCCTGGTGGCAGGCGTTTGTGATCTGCATAAGGTTGCGTTGTGACATCATAACCCTGCAGTGGTCACACAGGTGACAGGCCCTTGTCGGTGATCTGCCTAAGTGGGCATTGTGACATCATAACTATGCACTGGTCACCCAGGTGACAAGACCCTGTCTGTAATCTCCCTAAGGGGGCATTGTGACATCATAACTCTCCATTGGGCACCCAGGTTACAGGCCCTTGTCTTTGATCTGCCTAAGTGGGTATTGTGTCATCATAACTCTGCAGTGGTCACCCTGGTGAAAGGCCTTTGTCTGTGATCTGCCTAATGGGGCAATGTGACATCATAACCCCGCAGTGGTCACACAGGTGACAGGCCCTTGTCTGTGATCTGCCTAAGGGGGCATTGAGACATCATACCACTGCACTGGTCACTGAGGTGACAGGCCGTTTTCTGTTATCTGCCTACGGGGGCATTGTGACATCATAACTCCGCACTGCTCACCCAGGTGACAGGACCTTGTCTGTCATCTGCCTAAGGAGGAATTGTGACATCATAACTCAGCACTGGGCACCCAGGTAACAGGCCCTTGTCTGTGATCTGCCTAAGGGGGTGTTGTGACATCATAATTCTGCACTGGTCACCCAGGTGACAGGCCACTGTCGGTGATCTGCGTAAGGGGGCATTGTGACATCCTAACTCTGCACTGGTCACCCTGGTGACAGGCCTTTGTCTGTGATCTGTCTAAGGTGGCATTGTGACATCATAATTCTGAAATGGTCACCCAGGTGAGAGGCCGCTGACTGTGATCTGCCTTAGGGGGCATTGTGATATCATAACTCTGCACTGGTCATCCTGGTGACAGGCCTTTGTCTGTGATCTGCCTAAGGGGGCATTGTGACTTCATAACCCTGCACTGTTTACACACGTGACAGGCCCTTGTGTGTGATCTGCCTGAGGGGGCATTGTGTCATCATTACTCTGCACTGGTCACCCAGGTGACAGGCCGTTGTCTCTGATCTGCCTAAGGGAGTATTGTGATATCATAACACTGCACAGGTCAACCAGGTGACAGGCCCATATCTGTGATCTGCCTAAGTGGTATTGTGACATCATAACTCTGCACTAGTCATCCAGATGACAGGCCTTTGTCGGGGATCTCCCTAAGAGGCATTGTGACATCAGAAGTCCGCACTGGTCACCCATGAAACAGGCCCTTGTCTGTGATCTGCCCAAGGGGCATTGTGACTTCATAACGCTGCACTGGTTGCTCAGGTAACAGGACCTTGTCTGTGACCTGCCTAAGGTGGCATTGTGACTTCATAACTCTGCATTGGGCACCCAGGTGACATTCCCTTGTCTGTGATCTGCCTAAGGGAGTATTGTGACATCATAACTCTGCACTGGTCACCCAGGTGACAGACCCTTGTCTGTGATCTGCTTAAGCGAGTACTGTGACATCATAAGTCGGCACTGGTCACCCAGTTGCCAGTCCTTTGTCTGTGATCTGCCTAAGGGGGCAATGTGACCTCATAACCCTGTACTGGTCACACACGTGACAGGACCTTGTGTGTGATCTGCCTGAGGGGGCATTGTGACATCATAACTCTGCACTTGTCACCCAGGTGACTGGCCCTTGTCTGTGATCTGCAAAAGGGAACATTGTGACATCATAACTATGTACTGGTCACCCAGGTGACAGGCCCTTATCTCTTATCTGCCTAAGGGGGCATTTTTACATCATTAATCTGCACTGGGCACCCAGGTGTCAATCCCATGTCTATGAATTGCCTAAAGGAGTATTGTGACATCATAACTCTGCACTGAGCACCCCGGTGACAGGACCTTGTCTGTAATCTGCCTAAGGGAGCATTGTGACATCATAAATCAGCATTGGGCACTCAGGTGACAGTACCTTGTCTGTGATCTGCCTAAGGGCTTATGGTGACAACATAACTCTGCACTGGTCACCCATGTTACCGGTCTTTGTCTGTGATCTGCCGAAGGGGGCATTGTGATGTAATAACTCTACACTGGGCACCCAGGTGACAGGCCCTTGTCTGTGATCTGCCTAACGGGGCATTGTGACATCACAAATCTGCACTGGTCATCCAGGTGACACGCCCTTGTCTGTGATCTGCCTAAGGGGACATTGTGACATTGTAACATTGCACTGGTCACCCAGGTGACATGCCCTTTTTTGTGATCTGCCTTAGGGGGCATTGGGACATCAAAATCCTGCACTGGTCACCCAGGTGACAGGGCATTGTCTGTGATGTGCTAAGGGGGCATTTTGACATCATAACTCTGCACTCGTCATCCAGGTGAGAGTCCCTGGTCTGTGATCTGCCTAAGTGGGCATTGTGACATCATAACCCTGCACTTGTCACTCAGGTGACAGAACCTTGTCTATGATCTGCCTAAGGGGGCATTGTGACATCATAACCCTGCACTGGTCACCCAGGAGAAAGACCCATGTCTTTTATCTGCCTAAGGGGCCATTGTGACATCGTAACTCTGCACTGGTTACCCAGGTGACAGACCCTTGTCTGTAATCTGCCTAACGGGGCATTGTGACATCATAAACCTGCACTGGTCACACAGGTGACAGGCCCTTGTGTGTGGTCTGCCTGAGGGGGCTTTGTGACATCATAACTCTGCACTTGTCACTCTGGTGACAGACCCTTGACTGTGATCTGCCTAAGGGGGCATTGTGACATCATAACTCTGCACTGGTCACCCACGTGACTGGCCCTTGTCTGTGATCTGCCTGAGGGTGCATTGTGACATAATAACTCTGCACTGGTCACCCAGGTGACAGAACCTTGTCATTGAGGTGCCGAAGGGGGCATTGTGACATCATAATTCTGCAATGGTCACCTAGCTAACAGGCCCTTTTCTGTGATCTTCCTAAGTGGACATTTTGTCATCATAACTCTGCACTGGACACCCAGGGGACTGGCCCCTGTCTGTGATCTGTCTAAGGGGGCATTGTGACATCATAATTCTACACTGGTCACCCAGGTGACAGGCTCTTTTCTCTTATCTGCAAAAGGGGTATTGTGACACCATAACTCTGCACTGGTCACCCAGGTTACAGGCCCTTGTCTGTGATCTGCCTAAGGGTGCATTGTGACATCATAAGTCTGCACTGGGCACCCAGGTGAGAGGCCTTTGACTGTGATCTGCCTAAATGAGTCTTGTGACATCACAACCCTGCACTGGTCACCCAGGTGACAGGCCCCTGTCTGTGATCTGCCTAAGGGCCTTTGTGACATCACAACTCTGCACTGGGCACCCAGGTGGGAGGCCTTTGTCTTTTATCTGCCTAAGGGTGTATTGTGACATCATAACTCTACACTGGTCTCCCTGGTGACAGGCCCTTGGCTGTGATCTGCTTACGGGGGCATTGTGACATCATAACTCTGCACTGGGAACCCAGGTGACAGGCCCTTGTCTGTGATCTGCCTAAGGGGACATTGTGACATCCTAACACTGCACTGGTCACCCAGATGACATGCCCTTTTTGTGATCTTCCTAAGGGGGCATTGGGACATCATAATCCTGCTCTGGTCACCCAGGTGACAGGGCCTTCTCTTTGATGTGCTAAGGGGGCATTGTGACATCTTAACTCTGCACTGGTCTCCCAGGTGTCATTCCCTTTTCTGTGATCTGCCTAAGGGGGCATTGTGACATCATAACTCTGCACTTGTCACCCAGGTGACGGACCATTGTCTGTGATCTGCCTAAGGGGGCTTTTTGACATCATAACCCTGCGCTGGTCACTCAGGAGAAAGACCCTTGTCTTTCATCTGCCGAAGGGGCCATTGTGACATTGTAACTCCGAACTGGTCACCAAGGTGACAGACCCTTGTCTGTAATCTGCCTAAGGGGGCATTATGACATCATAACACTGCACTGGTCACACAGGTGACAGGCCCTTGAGTGTGGTCTGCCTGAGGGGGCATTGTGACATCTTAAGTCTGAACTGTTCACCCAGGTGACAGGCTCTTGACTGTGATCTGCCTGAGTGTGCATTGTGGCATCGTAACTCTGCACTGGTCACCCAGGTGGGAGGCCCTTTTCTGTGATGTGCAAAAGGGGCACTGTGACATCATAAATCTGTACTGGTCACTCAGGTTACAGGCCCTTATCTGTGATCTGCCTAAGGGGTCATTGAGACATCATAACTCTGCACTGGGCACCCACGTGACAGTCCTTTGTCAGTGATCTGCCTAATGGAGTATTGTGACATCATAACTCTGAACTGGTCACCCTGGTGCCAGGCCTTTGTCTGTGATCTGCCTAAGGGGGCAATGTGACATCATAACCATTCACTGGTCACACAGGTGACAGGACCTTTTGTGTGATCTGCCTCAGGGGGCAATTTGACATCATAATTCTGGACTGGTCACCCAGGTGACAGGCCCTTGTGTGTGATCTGCCTAAGGAGGCATTGCGACATCATAACTCTGTACTGGTCACCCAGATGACAGGCCCTTATCTGTGATCTGCCTAAGGGGTAATTGTGACATCATAACTCTGCACTGGGCACCCAGGTGACAGTCCCTTGTCTGTGATCTGCCTAAGGGGGTATTGTGACATCATAACTCTGCACTGGTCACCCAGGTGACAGACCCTTGTCTGTGATCTGCCTAAGGGTGTATTGTGACATCATAACTCGGCACTGGTCACCCAGGTGCCAGGCCTTTGTCTGTATTCTGCCTAAGGGGGCAATGTGACATCATAACCCTGTACTGGTCACAAAGGTGACAGGCCCTTGTGTGTGATCTGCCTGAGGGGCATTGTGACTTCACAACTCTGCAATGGTCACCCAGGTGACTGACCCTTTTCTGTGATCTGCCTCAGGGGGCATTGTGACATCATAACTCTGTACTGGTCACCAAGCTGACAGGCCCTTATCTGTTATCTGCCTAAGGGGGCATTTTTACATCATTAATCTGCACTGGGCACCCAGGGGAAAATCCCATGTGTATGAACTGCATAAAGGAGTACTGTGACATCATAACTCTGTACTGGTCACCCAGGTGACAGGCCCTTGTGTGTGATCTGCCTAATGGAGCATTGTGACATCATAACTCTGCACTGGGTAGCCAGGTGACAGTCCCTTGTCTGTGATCTGCTAAGGGGGAATTTTGACATCATAACTCTGTACTGGTCACCCAGCTGACAGGCCCTTATCTCTGATCTGCCTAAGGGGTCATTGTGACATCATAACTCTGCACTGGGCAGCCAGGTGACAGTCCCTTGTCTGTGACCTGCTAAGGGAGTATTGTGACATCATAACACTGCACAGGTCACCCAGTTGACAGACCCTTGTCTGTGATCTCCCTAAGGCAATTTTGGGACATCTTAACTCTGCACTGTTCACCTTGGTGAAAGGCCTTTGTCTGTTATCTGCCTAAGGTGGCAGTGTGACAACATAACCCTGCAATGGTCACAAAGGTGACAGGACCTTGTGTGTGATCTGCCTGTGGGGGCATTGTGACATCATAACTCTGCAATGGTCACCCAGCTGAGAGGCCCTTATCTGTGTCTGCCTTAGGGGGCCTTGTTGCATCATAACTCTGCACTGGGCACCCAGGTGACAATCCCTTGTCTCTGATCTGCCTAAAGGAGTATTGCATCATCACAACTCTGCACTGGGCAGCCAGGTGACCGGCCCTTGTCTTTGATCTGCCTAAGGGGGCATTGTGACATCATAACTCTGTACTGGTCACCCAGGTGAAAGTCCACTGACTGTGTTCTGCCTTAAGGGGCATTGTGACATCATAACTCTACAATGGTCACCCTGGTGACAGGCCTTTTTCTGTGATCTGCCTAAGGGGGCATTGTGACATCATAAAACTGCACTGGTCACACAGGTGACAGGCCCTTGTGTGTGATCTGCCTGAGGGGGCATTGTGACATCATAACTCTGCACTCGGCACCCTGGTGACGGACCCTTATCTGTGATCTGCCTAAGGGGGCATTGTGACATCATAAATCTGCACTGGTCACCAGGTGACAGGCCCTTGTCTGTGATCTGCCTAAGGGGGCATTGTGACATAATAACTCTACACAGGTCACTCAGGTGACAGACCCATGTCTGTGATCTGCCTAAGGGGTAATTGTGACATCATAACACTGCAGTTGTAACCCAGGTGACAGAACCTTGTCTGTGATCTGCATAAGGGGCATTGAGACATCATAACCCTGCCCTGGTCGCCCAGGTGACAAGACCTTGTCTGTGACCTGCCTGAGGGTACATTGTGACATCATAACGCTGCACTGGTCACCCAGTTGACAGGCCCTTGTCTGTGACCCACATAAGGGGGTATTGTGACATCATAACTCTGCATTAGGCACCCAGGTGACATGCCGTTGTCGGTGATCTGCCTAAAGGGGCATTTTGACATCATAACTCTGCATTGGGCACCCAGGTGAGAGGCCCTTGTCTGAGATCTGCCTAAGAGGTTATTGTGACATCATAATTTTGCACTGGTCAGCCAGGTGACAGGCCACGGACTGTGATCTGCCTAAGAGGGCATTGTGACATCATAACTCTGCACTGGTCACCCTGGTGACAAGCCTTTCCCTGTCATCTGCCTAAGGGGGCATTGTGATACCATAACCGTGCACTGGTCAGACAGGTGACAGGCTCTTGTGTGTGATCTGCATGAGGGGGCATTGTGACATCATAACTCTGCACTGGTCACCCAGGTGACAGACCCTTGTATCTGATATGCCTAAGGGTGTATTGTGACATCATAAATCTGCACTGGTCACCCTGGTGACACGCCCTTGTCTGTGATCTGTCTAAGGGGGTATTGTGACATCATAAATCTCCACTAGTCAACCAGCTGACAGTCCCCTGTGTGTGATCTGCCTAAGGGGCGTTTTGACATCATAACTCTGCACTGGTTACCCAGGTGAGAGGACCTTCTCTGTGATCTGCCTAAGGGGGCATTGTGACATCATAATTCTGCATTTGTCACCCAGGTGACAGGCCCTTGTCTGTGTTCTGCCTAAGGGGGCATTGTGACATCATAACTCTGCACTGGGCACCCAGGTTACAGGCCCTTGACTGTGATCTGCCTAAGGGGGTATTGTGACATCAGAATTCTGCACTGGTCACCCAGGTGACAGGCCACTGTCTGTGATCTGCGTAAGGGGGCATTGTGACATCATAACTCTGCACTGGTCACCTTGGTGACACGCCTTTGTTACCTGCCTAAGGGGGTATTGTGACATCATAATTGTGAAATGGTCACACAGTTGACAGGCCAATGACTGTGATCTGCCTAAAGGGGCATTGTGATATCATAACTCTGTACTGCTGACCCTGGTGACAGGCTTTTGTCTGTGATATGCCTAAGGGGGTATTGTGACATCATAAACCTGCACTGGTCACACAGGTGCCAGGCCCTTGTGTATGATCTGCCTGAGGGGGCAAAGTGACATCATAACTCTGCACTGTTCACCCAGGTGACACGCCCTTGTCTGTGATCTGCCTGAGGGTGCATGGTGACATTGTAACTCTGCACTGGTCACCCAGGTGACAGGCCCTTGTCTGTGATCTGCATAAGGGGGCATTGTGACATCCTAACACTGTTCTGGTCATCCAGGTGACAGGCACTTATCTGTGATCTGCCTAAGGGGTCATTGTGACATCATAACTCTGCACTGGGCACCCAAGTGACAATCCCTTGTCTGAGATCTCCCTATGGGAGAATTGTGACATCATAATTCTGCACTGGTCACCCAGGTTTCAGACCCTTGTCTGTGATCTGTCTAAGGGGGCATTGTGACATCATAAGTCTGCACTAATCACCCAGGTGACAGGACCTTGTGTTTGATCTGCGTAAGGGGCATTGTGACATCATAATTCTGCCCTGGTCACCCAGGTGACAGGACCTTGTCTGTGATCTCCCCGAGGGTGCATTGTGACATCATAACTCTGCACTGGTCACCCTGGTGACAGGCCCTTGTCTGTAATCTGCATAAGGGGGTATTCTGACATCATAACTCAGTATTGGTCACCCAGGTGACAGGCCGTTATCTGTGATCTGCCTAAGGTGTCATTGTGACATCATAACTCTACACTGGGCACCAAGGTGACAGTCCCTTGTCTGTGACCTTCCTAAGGGAGTATTGTGACATCACAACACTGCACTGGTCACCCAGCTCGCAGAGCTTTGTCTGTGATCTGCCAAAGCGAGTATTGTGACATTTTAACTCTGCACTGGTCACCCAGGTGAAAGGCCTTTGTCTGTGATCTGCCTAACGGGACAATTTGACATCATAACCTTGCACTGGTCACATAGGTGACAGTCCGTTGTGTGTGATGTGCCTAAGGGGGCATTGTGACATCATAATTGTTCACTGGTCACCCAGGTGACAGTCCGTTTTCTCTTATCTGCCTATGGGGGCATTGTGACATCATAACCCTGCACTGATCACCCAGGTAACAGGCCCTTGTCTGTGATCTTCGTAAGGGGGCATTGTGACATCATAACTCTGCACTAGTCACCCAGGTGACAGGCCCTTGTCTGTGATATGCCTAAGGGGGCATTGTGGCATCAAATCTCTGCATTAGGCACCCAGGTGTCAGGCCCTTGTCTGTGATCTGCCTAATTGGGCACTGTGACATCATAACTCTGCACTGGGCACCGAGGTTGTTGCCCTTGTCTGTGATCTGCCTAAGGGGATATTGTGACATCATAATTCTGCACTGGTCACCCAGATGACAGGCCACTGGCTGTGATCTCCCTAAGGGGGAATTGTGACATCATAACCCTGCACTGGCCACCCTGGTGACAGGCCTTTATCTGTGATCTGCCTAAGTGTGCATTGTGACATCATACCCCTGCCCTGGTCAAACAGGTGACTGGCCCTTGTGTGTGATCTGCCTGAGGCGCATTGTAACATCATAACTCTGCACTGGTCACCCAGGTGACAGGCCCTTGTCTGTGATCTGCCTGAGGGTGCATGATGACAACGTAACTCTGCACTGGTCACCCAGATGACAGGCCATTGTCTGTGATGTGCATAAGGGGGCATTGTGACATCATAACACTGTACTGGTCACCCAGGTGACAGGCACTTAACTGTGATCTGCCTAAAGGGTCATTGTGACATCATAACTCTGCACTGGTCACCCAGGTGACAGGCCCTTGTCTGTGATGTGCCTAAGGGGCATTGTGACATCACAAGTCTGCACTAGTCACCCAGGTGACAGGCCCTTGTGTGTGATTTGCGTAAGGGGCATAGTGACATCATAACTCTGCCCTGGTCACCCAGGTGACCGGACCTTTTCTGTGATCTGCCTGATGGTGCATTGTGTTATCATAACTCTGCACTGGTCACTCAGTTGACGGGCCCTTGTCTGTGATCGGCATAATTGGGTATTGTGACATCAGAAATCTGTACTGGTCA
Source organism: Pan paniscus (assembly GCF_029289425.2). Classification (NCBI taxonomy): domain Eukaryota; kingdom Metazoa; phylum Chordata; class Mammalia; order Primates; family Hominidae; genus Pan; species Pan paniscus. The sequence continues at coordinate 810,504 of NC_073264.2, read as the reverse complement.
CCCAGGTGACAGGCCCTTTTCTGTGATCTGCCTAAGGGGTCATTGTGACATCATAACTCTACACTGGGCACCCAGGTGACACTCCCTTGTCTGCGATCTGCCTAAGGGAGTATTGTGATATCACAACACTGCACTGGTCACCCAGTTGACAGACCCTTGTCTGTGATCTGTAAAGGGAATATTGTGATATCATAACTCTGCACTGGTCACCCTGGTGAAAGGCCTTTGTCTGTGATATGCCTAACGGGGCAATGTGACATCATAAACCTGCACTGGTCACACAGGTGACATGCCCTTTATTGTGATCTGCCAAAGGGGGCATTGGGAAATTATAATCCTGCACTGGTCACCCAGGTGACAGGCCACTGTCTGTGATCTGCGTAGGGGGGCATTGTGACATTATAACTCTGCACTGGACACCCCGGTGACAGGTCTTTGTCTGTGGTCTGCCTAAGGGGGTATTGTGACATCATAACCGTGCACTGGGCACACAGGTGACAGGCCCTTGTGTGTGATCTGACTGAGGAGGCATTGTGACATCCTAACTCTGCAATGGCCACCCAGGTGACAGACCCTTCTCTGTGATCTGCCTGATGGGGCATTGTGACATCATAACTCTGTACTAGTCACACAGGTGACAGGCCCTTATCTGTGATCTGCCTGAGGGGGCATTGTGACATCATAAGTCTGCACTAGTCACCCAGGGAACTGGCCCTGTTCTGTGATCTACCTAAGGGGCATTGTGACATCATAACTCTGCACTGGTCAGCCAGGTGACAGGACATTGTCTGTGATCTGCCTAAGGGGGTATTGTGACATCATAACTCTGCACTGGGCAACCAGGTGACCGGCCCTTTTCTTTGATCTGCCTAACAGGGCAATGTGATATCATTACTCTGCACTAGTCACCCAGGTGACAGACCCTTGCCTGTGATCTGCCTAAGGGGCATTGTGACATCATAACTCTGCACAGGTCAAACAGGTTACAGGCCACTGTCTGTGATCTGCCTTCGTTGCATGGTGACATCATAACTTTTAACTGGTCACCCTGGTGACAGGCCTTTGTCTGTGATCTGCCTAAAGGGGCATTTTGACATCATAACCCTGCACTGGTCACACAGGTGACAGGCCTTTGTGTGTGATCTGCCTAAGTGGTCATTGTGACATCATAATTCTGCAATTGCCACCCAGTTGACAGGCCCTTGTCTGTGATTTTCCTAGGTGGGCATTTTGTCATCATAACTCTGCACTGGCCACCCAGGTGACAGGCCCTTGTCTGGGATCTGCCTAAAGGGGCATTGTGACGTCATAACTCTGCACTGGTCACCCACGTGACAGGCCCTTTTCTTTTATCTGCCTAAAGGGCATTTTACATCATAACTCTGCACTGGTCACCCAGGTGACAGGCTCTTGTCTGTGATCTGCCTAAGGGGGCATTGTGACATCATAAGTCTGCACTAGTCACACAGGTGAGAGGCCCTTGTGTGTGATCTACCTAAGGGGCATTGTGACATCAAAACTCTGCACTGGTCACCGAGGTGAGAGTCCTTTGTCTGTGATCAGCCTAAGGGTGTATTGTGACATCATAACTCTGCATTGGTCACCCAGGTGACAGGCCATTGTCTGTGATCTGCCTAAGGGGGCATTGTTACATCATAAATCTGCACTAGTCAACCTGGTGACAGGCCCTTGTCTGGAATCTGCCTAAGGTGCTTTGTGACATCATAACTCTGCACTGGTCACCCAGGTGACCGGCCCTTTTCTGTTATCTGCCTACGGGGGTATTTTGACATCATAACTCTGCACTGGTCACCCAGGTGACAGGTCCTTGTCTGTGATCTCCCTAAGGGGGCATTGTGACATCATAAATCTGTACTGGTCACCCAGGTGACAGGCCCTTATCTGTGATCTGCCTAAGGGGGAATTGTTACATCATTACTCTGCACTGGGCACCCAGGTGACAATCCCATGTCTATGATCTGCCTAAAGGGGTATTGGGATATCATAACTCCTCACTGGGTACCCAGATGACAGCACCTTGTCTGTGATCTCCCAAAGGGGGCATTGTGACATCGTAAATCTACATTGGGTACACAGGTGACAGTCCCTTGTCTGTGATCTGCCTACGGGGATATTGTGACAACATATCTCTGCACTGGTCCCCCATTTTACAGGTCTTTGTCTCTGATCTGCCTAAGGGGGCATTGTGACGTAATAACTCTGCACTGGTCACCCAGGTGACAGGACCTTGTCTGTAATCTGCCTAAGTGGGCATTGTGACATCATCACTCTGCACTGGGCACCCAGGTGACAGTCCCTTGTCTGTAATCTGCCTAAGGGGGCATTGTGACATCATAACTCTGCACTGGGCACCCAGGTGAGAGGCCCTTTTCTGTGATCTGCCTAAGTGTATATTGTGACATCAAAATTCTGCGCTGGTCACCCTGGTGACAGGCCTTGGTCTGTGATCTGCCTAAGGGGTCATTGTGAAATCATTACTCTGCACTGGGCTCCCAGGTGACAGTCCCTTGTCTGTGATCTCCCTAAGGGGACATTTTGACATCATAACTATGCACTGGGAACCCAGGTGACAGGCCCTTGTCAGTGATCTACCTAAGGGGACATTGTGACATCATAACACTGCACTGGTCACCCTGGTGACATGCCCTTTTTTGCGATCTGCCTAAGGGGGCATTGGGACATCATAATCCTGCACTGGTCATCCAGGTGACAGGACTTATTCGGTGATGTGCTAAGGGGGCATTGTGACATCATAACTCTGCACTGGTCACCCAGGTGACAGTAGCTTGTCTCTGATCTGCCTAAGGGGGCATTGTGTCATCATAACTCTGCACTGGTCACCCAGGTGAAAGACCCATGTCTGTGATCTGCCTAAGAGGGCATTGTGGCATCATAACCCTGCACTGGTCACCCAGGAGAAAGACCCTTGTCTTTGATCTGCATTAGGGGTCATTGTGACATCGTAACTCTGCACTGGCCACCCAGTGGTCAGACCCTTGTCTGTAATCTGCCTAAGGGGGCATTGTGACATCATAAGCCTGCACTGGCCACACAGGTGACAGGCCGTTGTGTGTGGTCTGCCTGAGGGGGCATTGTGGCATCATAAGTCTGCACTGGTCACCCAGGTGACAGGCCCTTGTCTGTGATCAGCCTGAGTGTGCATTGTGACATCATAACTCTGCACTGGTCACCCAGGAGAAAAGCCCTTGTCTCTGATCTGTAAAAGGGGGCATTGTGACATAATAACTCTGTACTGATCACCCAGGTGACAGGCCCTTATATGTGATCTGCCTAAGGGGTCATTGTGACATAATAAATCAGCACTGTTCACCCAGGTGACAGTCCCTTGTCTGTGATCTCCCTAAGGGAGCATTGTGACATCATAACTATGCACTGGGTACCCAGGTGACAGGCCCTTGTCTGTGATCTGCCTAAGGGGACATTGTGACATCATAACACTGCACTTGTCACCCAGGTGACATGCCCTTTTTTGCGATCTGCCTAAGGGGCACTTGGACATCATAATCCTGCACTGGTCACCCAGGTGACAGGGCCTTGTCGGTGATGTGCTAAGGGGGCATTGTGACATCATAACTCTGCACTGGTCACCCAGGTGACAGTAGATTGTCTCTGATCTGCCTAAGGGGGCATTGTGACATCATACCTCTGCACTGGTCACCCAGGTGACAGACCCATGTCTGTGATCTTCCTAAGGGGGCATTGTGACATCATAACCCTGCACTGGTCACCCAGGAGAAAGAGCCTTGTCTTTGATCTGCATTATGGGCCATTGTGACATCGTAACTCTGCACTGGTCACCCAGTTGTCAGACCCTTGTCTTTAATCTGCCTAAGGGGGCATTGTGACATCATAAGCCTTCACTGGTCACACAAGTGACAGGCCCTTGTGTGTGGTCTGCCTGAGGGGGCATTGTGGCATCATAACTCTGCACTGGACAACCAGGTGACAGGCCCTTTTCTGTGATCAGCCTGAGTGTGCATTGTGACGTCATAACTCTGCACTGGTCACCCAGGGGACAGGCCCTTGTCTCTGATCTGCAAAAGGGGGCATTGTGACATAATAACTCTGTACTGGTCACCCAGGTGACAGGCCCTTATATGTGATCTGCATAAGGGGCCATTGTGACATAATAACTCTGCACTGGGCACCAAGGTGACAGTCCCTTGTCTGTGATCTGTCTAAGGGAGTAGTGTGACATCATAACACTGCACTGGTCACCCGGGTGACAGACCGTTGTCTGTGATCTGCCTAAAGGGGCATTGTGACATCATAATTCTGCAGTGGTCACCCTGGTGACAGGCCTTTGTGTGTTATCTGCCTAAGGGGACATTGTGACATGATAAGTCTTCAGTGGGCACCCAGGTATCAGGCCCTTGTCTGTGATCTGCCTAAGGCGGAATTGTGATATCATAACTATGCACTGGGCACCCAATTGACAGGCCCTTGTCTGTGATCTGCCTGAGGGGATATTGTGACATCATAACACTACACTGGTCACCCAGGTGACATGCCCTATTTTGTGATCTGCCTAAGAGGGCATTGGGACATTAGAATCCTACACCGGTCACCCAGGTGATAGGCCACTGTCTGTGATCTGCGTAACGGGGCATTGAGACATCACAACTCTGCACTGGACACCCCGGTGACAGGCCTTTTTCTGTGGTCTGCCTAAGGGGGTATTGTGACATCATAACCGTGCACTGGTCACACAGGTGACAGGCCCTTGTGTGTGATCTGCCTGAGTAGCCATTGTGACATCATAAGTCTGCACTGGCCACCCAGGTGACAGGCACTTGTCTGTGATCTGCGTAAGGGGACATTGTGACATCATAACTCTGCACTGGGCACCCAGGTGGGAGTCCCTTGTCTGTGATCTGCCTAAGGGGGTATTGTGACATCATAACCCTGCACTGGGCATCCAGGTGACCGGCCCTAGTCTTTGATCTGCCTAATAGTGCATTGTGACATCATTACTATGCACTAGTCACTCAGGTGACAGACCCTTGCCTGCCATCTGTCTAAGGGGCATTTTGACACCATAACTCTGCACAGGTCACTCAGGTATCAGGCCACTGTCTGTGATCTGCCTTAGGGGGCACTTTGACATCATAACTCTTCACTGGCCACCCTGGTGACAGGCCTTTGTCTGTGATCTGACTAAAGGGGCATTTTGACAACATAACCCTGCACTGGCCACACAGGTGACAGGCCCTTGTGTGTGATCTGCCTAAGGGGGCATTGTGACATCATAATTCTGCAATTGTCACCCAGGTGACAGTCCCTTGTCTGTGATTTTCCTAGTTGGGCATTGTGTCATCATAACTGCACTGGCCACCCAGTTGACAGGCCCTTGTCTGTGATCTTCCTAAAGGGGCATTGTGACATCATAGCTCTGCACTGGTCACCCACGTTACAGGCCCTTTTCTGTTATCTGCCTAAAGGGCATTTTGACATCATAACTGTGCACTGGGCACCCAGGTGACAGGCCCTTGTCTGTGATTGGCCTAAGGGGGCATTGTGACATCATAAACCTGCACTAGTCAACCAGGTTACAGGCCTTTGTCTGTGATCTGCCAAATGGGCTTTGTGACATCATAACTCTGCATTGCTTACCCAGGTGACATGATCTTGTCTGTGATGTGCCTAAGGGTGCATTGTGACATCATAACTCTGCATTGGGCAATCAGGTGACAGGCCCTTATCTGTGATCTTCGTAAGGGGGCACTGTGACATCATAACTCTGCACTGCTTACCCAGGTGACATGATCTTGTCTTTGATGTGCCTAATGGGGCATTGTGACTTCATAAACCTGCACTGGTCACACAGGTGACAGGCCCTTCTGTGTGATCTTCCTACGGGGCATTGTGACATCATAATTCTGCACTGGGCTCCCAGATGACAATCCCAAGTCTATGACCTGCCTAAAGGGGTATTGTGATATTATAACTCTGCACTGCGCACCCAGGTGACAGGACCTTGTCTGTGATCTGCCCAAGACGGCATTGTGACATCTTAAATATGCATTCGGCACCCAGGTGACAGTCCCTTGTCTGTGATCTGCCAAAGGGTGTATTGTGAAAACGTAACTCTGCACTGGTCACCCATTTTACAGGTCTTTGTCTGTGATCTGCCTAAGGGGGCATTGTGACGTAATAACTCTGCACTGGGCACCCAGGTGACAGGCCCTTGTCTGTGATCCGCCTAAGGGGGCATTGTGAGATCAGAACTCTGCACTGGGCACCCAGGTGACAGGACCCTGTCTGTGATCTGCCTAAGGGGCATTGTGACATCATAACTATGCACTGGGACCCCAGGTGACAGGCCCTTGTCTGTGATCTGCCTAAGGGGACATTTTGACATCATAACACCGCACTGGTCACCCAGGTGACATGCCCTTTTTTGTGATCTGCGTAAGGGGGCATTGGGACATCATAATCCTGCACTGGTCACCCAGGTGACAGGGGCTTGTCTGTGATGTGCTAAGGGGGCATTGTGACATCATAACTCTGCACTGGTCACCCAGGTGACAGTCCCTTGTCTGTGATCTGCCTAAGTGGACATTGTGACATCATAACCCTGCACTGGTCACACAGGTGACAGGCCCTTGTGTGCGGTCTGCCTGAGGGGGCATTGTGACAACATAAGTCTGCACTGGTCACCCAGGTGACCGGCCCTTGTCTGTGATCTGCCTGAACGTGCATTTTGACATCATAACTCTGCACTGGTAACCAAGAGGACAGGCCCTTGTTTGTGATCTGGAAATGGAGACATTGTGGCATCATAATTCTGTACTGGTCACCCAGATGACAGGCCCTTATATGTGATCTGCCTAAGGGGTCATTGTGACATCATAACTCTGTACTGGGCACTCAGGCGACAGTCCCTTGTCTGTGATCTGCCTAAGGGAGTATTGTGTCATCATAACTCTGCGCTGGTCACCCAGGTGACAGACCCTTGTCTGTGATCTGCCTAAGGGGGCATTGTGACATCATAATTCTGCAGTGGTCACCCAGGTGACAGGCCTTTGTCTGTTATCTGCCTAAGGGGGCATTCTGACATCACATCTCTGCACTGGGCATCCAGGTGTCAGTCCCCAGTCTGTGATCTCTCTCAGGCGGCATTGTGACATCATAAGTCTGCAGTAGTTACACAGGTGACAGGCTATTGTCTGTGATATGCATAAGTGTCATTGTGACATCATAACTCTGCACTGGTCACTCAGGTAACAGGCTCTTGTCTGTGATGTTCCTAAGTGGGCATTTTGTCATCATAACTCTGCACTGGTCTCCAAGCTGACAGGCCCTTGTCTGTGATCTGCCTAAGGGGGCATTGTGACATCATAACTCGGCATTGGTCACCTAGGTGACAGGACCTTGCCTGTGATCTGCCTTAGGGGGCATTGTGATATGATAATTCTGCACTGGTCTCCCAGGTGACAGACCCTTGTCTGTGGACTGCATAAGGGTGCTTTGTGACATCATAACCCTGCACTGGTCACCCAGGTGAAAGAACCTTGTCTTTGATCTGCCCGAGGGGCCATTGTGACATCATAACAGTTCACTGGTCACCCAGGTGACAGACCCTTGTCTGTGATTTGCCTAAGGGGGAATTGTGACACCGTAATTCTGCAATGGTCACCCAGGTGACAGGCCCTTGTCTGTGATCTTCCTAATTGGGTATTTTGTCATCATAACTCCGCACTGGACAACTTGGTGACAGGCCCTTTTCAATGATATGCCTAAGGGGACATTGTGACATCATAACTCTGCACTGGTCACCCAGGTGGCAGGCCCTTTTCTGTTATCTGCCTAAGGGGGCATTGTGACATCATAACTCTGCACTGGTCACCCAGGTGACAGACTCTTGTGTGTGATCTGCCTAACGGGGCGTTGTGACATCATTGTTACATCATAAATCTACACTAGTTAACCAAGTGACAGGCCCTTGAGTGTGATCTGCCTAAGGGGCATTGTGCCGTCATAACTCTGCACTGGTTACCCAGGTGACAGGACCTTCTCTGTGATCTCCCTAAGGGGGCATTGTGTCATCATAAATCTGCATTGGGCACCGAGGTGACAAGCCCTTTTCTGTGATATGCCTAAGGGGGCATTGTGTCATCATAACTCTGCACTGGGCACCCAGGTGGATGGCCCTTTTCTGTTATCTGCCAAAGGGTGTATTATGACTTTATAATTCTACACTGGTCACCCAGGTGACAGGCCCTTGTCTGTGATCTGCCTAAGGGGGTATTGTGATATCATAATTCTGTAATGGTCATCCTGGTCACAGGACCTTGTCTGTTATCTGCCTAAGGGGGCATTGTCACATCGTAACTCTGCACTGGTCACCCAGCTGACAGGCCCTTGTCTGTGATATGCATAAGGGGGTTATGTGACATCATAACCCTGCACTGGTTACCCAGGTGAAAGACCCTTGTCTTTGATCTGCCCAAGGGGCCATTGTGACATCCTAACTGTGCACTGGTCAATCAGGTGACAGACCCTTTTCTGTGATCTGCCTAAGGGGGAATTGTGACATCATAACTCTGCAGTGGTCACCCAGGTGACAGACCCTTTTCTGTGATATGCCTAAGGGGCATTGTGACATCATAATTCTGCAATGGTCACCCAGGTCACAGGCCCTTCGCTGTGATCTTCCTAAGTGGGCATTTTGTCATCATAACTCTGCACTGGACACCCAGGTGACAGGCCCTTGTCTGTGATCTGCCTAAGGGAGCATTGGGAAATCATGATCCTGCACTGGTCACCCAGGTGACACGGCCTAGTCTGTGATGGGATAAGGGGGCATTGTGACATCATACCTCTGCACTGGTCACCCAGGTGACCGACCCTTTTCTGTTATCTGCCTAAGGGGGCATTGTGACATCATAACTCTGCACTAGTCACCCAGGTGACAGGCCCTTGTGTGTGATCTGCGTAAGGGGCATTGTGACATCATAATTCTGAACTGGGTACCCAGGTGACAGGACCTTGTCTGTGATCTGCCTAAGTTGGCATTGTGATATCATAACTCTGTATTGGGCACCCAGGTGACAGGCCCTTGTCTGTGATCTGCCTAAGGGGGCATTGTGACATCATAATTCTGCAGTGGTCACCCAGGTGACAGGCCACTGTCTGTGATATGTGTAAGGGGGCATTGTGACATCATAACTCTGCACTGGTCACACAGGAGACCGGCTTTGTGTGTGATCTGCCTGTGGAGGCATTGTGACACCATAACACTGCACTGGCCACCCTGGTGAAATAACCTTGTCTTTGATCTGCCTAAGGGGGCATTGTGGCATCATAACTCTTTAATGGTCATCCAGGTGACAGGCCCTTGTCTGTGATCTGCCTATGGGGGCATTGTGACATCATAAGTCTACACTAGTCACCCAGGAGACAGGCCCATGTGTGTGATCTGCCTAAGGGTCATTGTGGCATCATAACTCTGCACTGGTCACCCAGGTGACAGGACCTTGTCTCTGATCTACCTAAGGAGGCATTGTGACATCATATCTCTACCTTGGGCACCCAGGAGACAGGCCCTTGTCTGTGATCTGCCTAACGGGGCGCTGTGACATCATAACTCTCCACTGGGCATCCAGGTGAGAGGACCTTGTCTGTTATCTGACTAAGTGGGTATTGTGACATCATAATTCTGCACTGGTCACACTGGTGACAGGCCTTGGTCTCTGATCTGACTAAGGGGCATTGTGACATCATAACTCGGCACTGGTCACCCAGGTGACAGGCCCTTATCTGTGATCTGCCTAAGGGTCATTGTGGCATCATAACTCTGCACTGGGCTCCCAGGTGACAGTCCCTTGTCTGTGATCTGCCTAAGGGGTATTGTGACATCATAACTCTGCACTGGGCAAACAGGTGTCCGGCCCTTGTCTTTTATCTGCCTAACAGTGCATTGTGACATCATAACTCTGCACTGGTCACGGAGGTGACAGACCCTTACCTGTGATCTACCTAAGGGGTATTGTGACATCATAACTCGGCACTGGTCACCCAGGTGACAGGCCACTGTCTGTGATCTGCCTAAGGAGGCATTGTGTTATCCTAACTCTGCATTGGTCACCCTGGTGACAGGCCGTTGTCTTTGATCTGCCCAAGGGGGCATTTTGACAACATAACCCAGCACTGGTCACACAGGTGACAGGCCCTTGTGTCTGATCTGTCTAAGGGGGCATTGTGACATCATAATTCTGCAATGGTCACCCAGGTGACAGGCCCTTGTCTGTGATCTTCCTAGGTGGGCATGGTGTCATCGTAACACTGCATTGGACACCCAGGTGACAGGCCCTTGTCTGTGATCTGCCTAAGGGGGCATTGTGACATCATAACTCTGCACTGGTCAGCCAGGTAACAGGCGCTATTCTGTTATCTGCCTAAAGCGCATTGTGACATCATAACTCTGTACTGGTGACCCAGGTGAGAGGCCTTTTTCTGTGATCTGCCTAAGGGGCATTGTGACATCATAAATCTGCACTAGTCAACCAGGTGACAGGCGCTTGTCTGCGATCTGCCTAAGGGGCATTGTAACATCATAACTCTGCACTGGTTACCCAGGTGACAGGACCTTGTCTGTGATCTGCCTAAGGGGGCATTGTGACATCATAACTCTTCATTGGGCACCCAGGTGACAGGCCTTTGTCTGTGATCGGCGTAAGGGGGCATTGTGACATCATATCTCTGCACTGGGCACCCAGGTGAGAGGCCCTTGTCTGTGATCTGCCTAAGGGGGTACTGTGACATCATGATTCTGCACTGGTCACCCAGGTGACAGGCCACTGACTGTGATCTGCCTAAGGGAGTATTGTGACATCATAACCCTGCACTGGACACACAGCTGACAAGGCCTTGTGTGTGATCTGCATGAGGGGGCATTGTGACATCATAACCCTGCACTGGTCACCCGGGTCAAAGGACCTTGTCTGTGATCTTCCTAAGGGGGCATTGTGGCATCATAACTCTGCACTGGTCCCCCAGGTGACATGCCTTTTTTGTGATATGCCTAAGGGGGCATTGGGACATCATAACCCTGCACTGGTCACCCAGGTGACAGGGCCTTGTCTTTGATCTGCTAAGGAGGCATTGTGACATCATAATTCTGCACTGGTTACCCAGCTGTCAGTCCCTTGTCTGTGATGTGCCTAAGGGGGCATTCTGACATCTTAACCCTGCACTGGTCACTCAGGTCACAGACCCTTGTCTGTGATCTGCCTAAGGGGGCATTGTTATATGAGAACTCTGCACTGGTCACCCAGGTTACCGACCCTTGTCTGTGATATGCATAAGTTGGATTGTGACATCATAACCCTGCAATGGTCACCCAGGTTACAGGCCCTTTTCTGTGATCTTCCTAAGTGGGCATTTTGTCTTCATAACTCTGCACTGGAAAGCCAGGTGACTGGCCGTTGTCTGTGATCTGCCTAAGGGGGCATTGTGACATCATAACTGTGCACTGGTCACCCAGGTGACTGACCCTTTTCTGTTATCTGCCTAAGGGGGATTGTGACATCACAACTCTGCACTGGTCACCCAGATGACAGTCCCTTGTGTGTGATCTGCCTAAGGGGCATTGTGACACCATAAGTCTCTACTTGGCACCCAGGTGAGAGGTCTCTTTCTGTGATCTGCCTAAGGGTGTATAGCGACATCATAACCCTGCACTGGTCACCCAGGTGACAGGCCCTTGTCTGTGATCTGCCTAAGGGGCATTGTGAGATCATAATTCTGCACTGGGCACCCAGGTGAGAGGCCTTTGACTGTTATCTGCCTAAGGGTGTATTGTGACATCATAAGTCTGTACTGGTCACCCAGGTGTCAGGTCCTTGTCTGTGATCTGCCTAAGAGGGCATTGTGACATCATCAATCTGCACTAGTCAACTAGGTGACAGGCCCTTGTCTGTGATCTGCCTAAGGGGCGTTGTGACATCATAAGTCTGTACTTGGCACCCAGGTGGGAGGCCTTTTTCTCTGATCTGCCTAAGGGTGTATTTTGACAATATAACCCTGCACTGGTCACCCAGGTGACAGGGCCTGGTCTGTGATCTGCTTAGGAGGCATTGTGACATCATAAATCTGCACTGGTCACCCAGGTCACAGTACCTTGTCTGTGATGTGCCTAAGGGGGCATTGTGTCATCATAACCCTGCACTGGTCACTGAGGTCACAGACCCTTGTCTGTGATCTGCCGAAGGGGGCATGGTGATATGATAACTCTGCACTGGTCACCCAGTTTAACGACCCTTGTCTGTGATCTGCATAAGGGGGCATTGTGACATCATAACCCTGCACTGGATACCTTGGTGAAAGACCCTTGTCTCTGATCTGCCTAAGGGCCCATTGTGACGTCAAAACTCTGCTCTGGTCACCCAGCTGACAGACCCTTGCCTGTGATCTGCCTAAGGGGGATTGTGGCATCATAACTCTGCAATGGTCACACAGATGACAGACCCTTGTCTGTGATCTTCCGAAGGGGGCATTGTGACATCATAATTCTGCAATGGTCACCCAGGTTTCAGGCCCTTTACTGTGATCTTCCTAAGTGGGCATTTTGTCCTCCTAACTCTGCACTGGACAGCCAGGTGACTGGCCCTTGTCTGTGATCTGCCTAAGGGGGCATTGTGACATCATAACTCTGCACTGGTCACCCAGGTGACAGGCCCTTTTCTGTTATCTGCCTAAGGGCGATTGTGACATCATAACTCTGCACTGGTCACCCAGATGAGAGTCCCTTGTGTGTGATCTGCCTAAGGGGCATTGTGACATCATAAGTCTGTACTTGGCACCCAGGTGAGAGGACTTTTTCTGTGATCTGCCTAAGGGTGTATTGTGACATCATAACTCTGCACTGGTCACCCAGGTGACAGGCCCTTGTCTGTGATCTGCATAAGGGGCATTGTGACATCCTAACACTGCACTGGTCACCCAGGTCACAGACACTTGTTTGTGATCTGCCTAAGGGGGCATTGTGATATGATAACTCTGCACTCGTCATCCAGGTGACAGCCCCTGGTTTGTGATCTGCGTAAGGGGGCACTGTGACATCACAAGCCTGCACTGGTCAAACTGGTGAAAGACCCTTGTCTTTGATCTGCCTAAGGGGCCATTGTGACATCAAAACTCTGCTCTAGTCACCCAGCTGACAGACCCTTGTCTGTGATCTGCCTAAGTGGGAATTTTGACGTCTTAACTCTGCAATGGTCACCCAGGTGACAGACCCTTGTCTGTGATCTGCCTAAGGGGGCATTGTGACGTCATAATTCGTCAATGCTCAGCCACGTAACAGGCCCTTTTCAGTGATCTTCCTAAGTGGGCATTTTGTCATCATAACTCTGCAATGGACACTCAGGTGACTGGCCCTTGTCTGTGATCTGCCTAAGGGGGCACTGTGGCATCATAACTGTGCACTGGTCACCCAGGTGAAAGGCCCTATTCTGTTATCTGCCTAAGGGGGCATTGTGATATCATAATTCCGCAGTGGTCACCCAGGTGACATTCCTTTGTCTGTTATCTGCCTAAGGGGGCATTGTGACATCATAACTCTGCGCTGGGCACCCACGTGACAGGCCCTTGTCTGTGATCTGCCTAAGGGGCATTGTGACATCATAACGCTGCCCTGGGCACCCAGGTGAGAGGCCTAGGCGAGTGATCTGCCTAAGGGGTATTGTGACATCATAACTCTGCACTGGTCACCCACGTGACAGACCCTTGTCTGTGATCTGCCTAAGGGGGTATTGTGACATCGTAATTCTGCCATGGTCACTCAGGGGACAGGCCACTGTCTGTGATCTGCCTAAGAGGGCATTGTGACATCATAACTCTGCACTGGTCAACCTGCTGACAGGCCTTTGTCTGTGATCTGCCTAAGGGGGCATTGTGACATCATAACCCTGCACTTGTCACACAGGTGACAGGCCCTTGTGTGTGATCTGCCTGAGTGGGAATTTTAACATCATAACTCTGCACTGGTCACCCAGGTGACAGGACCTTGTCTGTTATTTGCCTGAGTGTGCATTGTGACATCATAATTCTGCACTGGCCACCGAGGTGACAGGCCCTTGTCTGTGATCTGCCTAAGGGGGCATTGTGACATCATAAGTCTGCACTAATCAACCAGGTGTCAGGCCCTTGTCTGTCATCTGCGTAAGGGGCATTGTGACATCATAACTCTGCAATGGTAACCGAGGTGACAGGACCTTGTCTGTGATCTGCCTTAGGGGCCATTGTGACATTATAACTCTGCATTGGTCACCCAGGCTACAGGCACTTGTCTGTGATCTGCCTAAGGGTGCATTGTGACATCATAACCCAGCACTGGACTCACAGGTGACAGGCCCTTGTCTGTGATCGGTCTAAGAGGGTATTGTGACATCATAATTCTGCAGTGGCCACCCAGGTGACAGACCACTGTCTGTGATCGGCATAAGGGGGCATTGTGACATCACAACTTTGCACTGGTCACGTTGTTGACAGTCCTTTGTCTGTGATTTGCCTAAGGGGGTATTGTGACATCATAACCCTGCACTGGTCAGACAGGTGACAGGCTCTTGTTTGTGATCTTCCTGAGGGGGCATTGTGACATCATAACTATTCATTGCGCACCCAGGTGACAGGCCTTTGTCTGTGATCTGCCTGAGGGTGCATTGTGACATTATCAATTTGCACTGGTCACCCAGGTGACAGGCCCATGTGTGTGATCTGCCTAAAAGGAGCATTGTGACAACATAACATTTTACTGGTCACCCAGGTGACAGGCCCTTATCTATGATCTGCCTAAGGGGTCATTGTGACATCATAACTCTGCACTGGACACCCAGGTGACAGGCCCTTGTCTGTGATCTTCCCAGGTGGCTATTTTGTCATCATACCTCTGCACTGGACACCCAGGTGTCAGGCCCTTGTCTGTGATCTGCCTAAGGGGCTTTGTGACTTCATAACTCTGCACTGGTCAACCAGGTGAGAGGCCCTTTTCTGTGATCAGCCTAAGCGTGCATTGTGACATCATAACTCTGCACTGGTCACCCAGGTGACAAGCCCTTGTCTGTGATCAGCCTAAGGGGCATTGTGACATCATTACTCTGCACTGGTCACCCAGGAGACAGGACCTTGTCTGTGATCTTCCTAAGGGGGAATTGAGACATGATAAGTCTGCATTGGGCTCCCAGGTGACATGCCCTTGTCTGTGATCTCCCAAAGGGGGCCTTGTGACATCATAACTCTGTACTGGGCACCGAGGTCACAGGCCCTTGTCTGTGATCTGCCTAAGGGGGCATTGTGACATCATAAATGTGCACCAGTCACCCAGGAGACAGGCCCTTGTCTGTGATCTGCGTAATTGGCATTGTGACTTCATAACTCTGCACTGGGCACCCAGGTGAGAGGCCTTTGTCTGAGATCTGCCTAAGGGTGTATTGTGACATCATAACTCTGCACTGGTCACCCTGGTGACAGGCTTTTGTCAGTGATCTGCCTAAGGGGTCACTGCGACATCATTACTCTGCACTGACTACCCAGGTGACAGGACGTAGTCTGTTATCTGCCTAAGGGGGCATTGTGACATCATAAATCTGCACTGGTCACCCAGGTAACAGGCCACTGACTGCGATCTGCTTAAGTGGGCATTGTGACTTCATAACTCTGCACTGGTCACCCTGGTGACAGGCCTTTTTCTGTGATCTGCCTAAGGGGCATTGTGACATCATAAACCTGCAATGGTCACTCAGGTGACAGGCCCTTGTCTCTGATCTGCCTGAGGGTGCATTGTGACATCATAACTCTGCACTGGTCACCCAGGTGACAGACCCTTGTTTGTGGTCTGCATAAGGGGGTATTCTGACATCATAACTCAGTACTGGTCACCCAGTTGACAGGTCCTTATCTGTGATCTGCCTAAGGGGGCATTGTGACATCAAAACTCTGTACTGGGCACACAGGTGAGAGTCCCTTTTCTGTGATCTGATTAAGGGAGTATTATGACTTCATAAATCTGCACTGGTCACCCAGGTGACAGATCCTTCTCAGTGATCTGCCTAACGGGGCATTGTGACATCATAAGTCTGCAATGGTCAGCCAGGTGACAGGCCCTTGTCTGTTTTCTGCTTAAGGGCGTATTGTGACATCGTAACTCTGCACTGGTCACCCTGGTGACAGGCCTTTGTCCGTGATCTGCCTAAGGGGAAACTGTGACATCATAACCCTGCACTGGTCACACAGGTGAGAGGACCTTGTGTGTGATCTGCCTTAGGTGGCATTGTGACATCATAACTCTGCACTGGTCACCCAGGAGACAGACCCTTGTCTGTGATCTCCCTAAGGGGACATTGTGACACCATAATTCTGCAATGGTCACCCAGGTTACAGGCTCTTGTCTGTTATCTGCCTAAGGGGCATTGTGACATCATAACACTGCACTGGTTACCCAGGTGACAGGCCCTTGTCTGTGATCTGCCTAAGGGGGCATTGTGACATCATAAGTCTGCACTAGTCACACAGGTGACAGGCCCTTGTGTGTGATCTGCGTAAGGGGCATTCTGACATCATAACTCTGCACTGGTAAACCAGGTGACAGGACCTTGTCTGTGATCTGCCTAAGGGGGCATTGTGACATCCTAATTCTGCATTGGGCACCCAGGTGGCAGGCACTTGTCTGTGATCTGCCTAAGGGGGCATTGTGACATCATAACACTGCACTGGGCACCCAGGTGACAGGCCCTTTTCTGTGTTCTGCCTAATGGGGTATTGTTACTTCATAATTCTACACTGGTCACCAAGGAGACAAGCCACTGTCTGTGATCTGCGTATTGGGGCATTGTGACATCATAAGTCTCCACTGGTCACCTGGTGACAGGCCTTTGTCTGTTTTCAGCCTAAGGGCGTATTGTGACATCACTATTCTGCAATGATCACCCAGGTGACAGGCCCTTGTCTGTGATCTGCGTAAGGCGCATTGTGACATCATAACTCTGCTTTGGTAACCCAGGTGACAGGACCTTGTCTGTGATCTGCCTAAGGGGGTATTGTGACATCATAACCCTGCACTTGTCACCCAGGTGACAGTCCCTTGTGTGTGATCTGCCTAAGGGGGCATTGAGACATCAAAAGTCTGCACTAGTCACCCAGGTGACAGGACCTTGTCTTTGATCTGCCAAAGGGGGAATTGTGACATCATAGTTCTGCACTGGTCACCCAGGTGACAGGCCACTGTCTGTGGTCTGCATTTGGGGCATTGTGACATCATAACTCTGCACTGTTCACGTGGTGACAGGTCTTTGTCTGTGATCTGCCTAAGGGGGCATTGTGACATCATAAACCTGCACTGGTCAAACTGATGGCAGGCCCTTCTGTGTGATCTGCATGAGGGGTCATTGTGACATCATAACTCTGCACTAGTCACACAGGTGAAAAACCCTTGTCTGTGATCTGCCTAAGGGGGTATTGTGACATCATAACTCTGCACTGCTCACCCACGTGACAGACCCTGGTCTGTGATCTGCCTAAGGTGGTATTGTGACATCATAAGTATGCACTGGTTACCCAGGTGACAGGAAGTTGTCTGTGATCTTCCTAATGGGGCATTGTGACACCGTAAGTCTGCACTGGTCACCCAGGTGACAGGCCACTGACTGTGATCTGCTTAAGTGGGCATTGTGACATCATAACACTGCACTGGTCACCCTGGTGAGAGGCATATTTTCAGTGATCTGCCTAAGGGTGCATTGTGACATCATAACCCTGCACTGGTCACACAGATGACACGCCCTTGTCTGTGATCTGCCTGAGGGGACATTGTGACATCATAACTCTGCAGTGGTCACCCACGTGACCGGTCCTGGTCTGTGATCTGCCTAAGGGGGCATTGTGACATCATAAGTAAGCACTAGTCACCCAGGTGACAGTCACCCAGGTGACAGGCCCTTGTCTGTGATCTGCCTAAGGGGCATTGTGACATCATTACCCTGCACTGGTTACCCAGGTGACAGGACGTTGTCTGTGATCTGTCTAAGGCGTCATGGTGACATGATAAGTCTGCATTGGGCACCCAGGAGACAGGACCTTGTCTGTGATCTGCGTAAGGGGCATTGTGACATCATAAGCCTGCACTGGGCACCCAGGTGAGAGGCCTTTGTCTGAGATCTGCCTAAGGGGGTATTGTGACATCATAACTCTGCACTGGTCACCCTGGTGACAGGCTTTGGTCTGTGATCTGCCTAAGGGGGCATTGTGACATCATAACTCTGCACTGCTCACCCAGGTGACAGGCCACTGATGGTGGTCTGCTTAAGGGGGCATTGTGACATCATAACTCTGCACTGGTCACCCTGTTGACAGGCCTTTTTCTGTGATCTGCCTAAGGGGGCATTGTGACATCATACCTCTGCACTGGGCACCCAGGTGACAGTAGCTTGTCTCTGATCTGCCTAAGGGGGCATTGTGTCATCATAACTCTGCACTGGTCACCCAGGTGAAAGACCCATGTCTGTGATCTGCCTAAGAGGGCATTGTGGCATCATAACCCTGCACTGGTCACCCAGGAGAAAGACCCTTGTCTTTGATCTGCATTAGGGGTCATTGTGACATCGTAACTCTGCACTGGCCACCCAGTGGTCAGACCCTTGTCTGTAATCTGCCTAAGGGGGCATTGTGACATCATAAGCCTGCACTGGCCACACAGGTGACAGGCCGTTGTGTGTGGTCTGCCTGAGGGGGCATTGTGGCATCATAAGTCTGCACTGGTCACCCAGGTGACAGGCCCTTGTCTGTGATCAGCCTGAGTGTGCATTGTGACATCATAACTCTGCACTGGTCACCCAGGAGAAAAGCCCTTGTCTCTGATCTGTAAAAGGGGGCATTGTGACATAATAACTCTGTACTGATCACCCAGGTGACAGGCCCTTATATGTGATCTGCCTAAGGGGTCATTGTGACATAATAAATCAGCACTGTTCACCCAGGTGACAGTCCCTTGTCTGTGATCTCCCTAAGGGAGCATTGTGACATCATAACTATGCACTGGGTACCCAGGTGACAGGCCCTTGTCTGTGATCTGCCTAAGGGGACATTGTGACATCATAACACTGCACTTGTCACCCAGGTGACATGCCCTTTTTTGCGATCTGCCTAAGGGGCACTTGGACATCATAATCCTGCACTGGTCACCCAGGTGACAGGGCCTTGTCGGTGATGTGCTAAGGGGGCATTGTGACATCATAACTCTGCACTGGTCACCCAGGTGACAGTAGATTGTCTCTGATCTGCCTAAGGGGGCATTGTGACATCATACCTCTGCACTGGTCACCCAGGTGACAGACCCATGTCTGTGATCTTCCTAAGGGGGCATTGTGACATCATAACCCTGCACTGGTCACCCAGGAGAAAGAGCCTTGTCTTTGATCTGCATTATGGGCCATTGTGACATCGTAACTCTGCACTGGTCACCCAGTTGTCAGACCCTTGTCTTTAATCTGCCTAAGGGGGCATTGTGACATCATAAGCCTTCACTGGTCACACAAGTGACAGGCCCTTGTGTGTGGTCTGCCTGAGGGGGCATTGTGGCATCATAACTCTGCACTGGACAACCAGGTGACAGGCCCTTTTCTGTGATCAGCCTGAGTGTGCATTGTGACGTCATAACTCTGCACTGGTCACCCAGGGGACAGGCCCTTGTCTCTGATCTGCAAAAGGGGGCATTGTGACATAATAACTCTGTACTGGTCACCCAGGTGACAGGCCCTTATATGTGATCTGCATAAGGGGCCATTGTGACATAATAACTCTGCACTGGGCACCAAGGTGACAGTCCCTTGTCTGTGATCTGTCTAAGGGAGTAGTGTGACATCATAACACTGCACTGGTCACCCGGGTGACAGACCGTTGTCTGTGATCTGCCTAAAGGGGCATTGTGACATCATAATTCTGCAGTGGTCACCCTGGTGACAGGCCTTTGTGTGTTATCTGCCTAAGGGGACATTGTGACATGATAAGTCTTCAGTGGGCACCCAGGTATCAGGCCCTTGTCTGTGATCTGCCTAAGGCGGAATTGTGATATCATAACTATGCACTGGGCACCCAATTGACAGGCCCTTGTCTGTGATCTGCCTGAGGGGATATTGTGACATCATAACACTACACTGGTCACCCAGGTGACATGCCCTATTTTGTGATCTGCCTAAGAGGGCATTGGGACATTAGAATCCTACACCGGTCACCCAGGTGATAGGCCACTGTCTGTGATCTGCGTAACGGGGCATTGAGACATCACAACTCTGCACTGGACACCCCGGTGACAGGCCTTTTTCTGTGGTCTGCCTAAGGGGGTATTGTGACATCATAACCGTGCACTGGTCACACAGGTGACAGGCCCTTGTGTGTGATCTGCCTGAGTAGCCATTGTGACATCATAAGTCTGCACTGGCCACCCAGGTGACAGGCACTTGTCTGTGATCTGCGTAAGGGGACATTGTGACATCATAACTCTGCACTGGGCACCCAGGTGGGAGTCCCTTGTCTGTGATCTGCCTAAGGGGGTATTGTGACATCATAACCCTGCACTGGGCATCCAGGTGACCGGCCCTAGTCTTTGATCTGCCTAATAGTGCATTGTGACATCATTACTATGCACTAGTCACTCAGGTGACAGACCCTTGCCTGCCATCTGTCTAAGGGGCATTTTGACACCATAACTCTGCACAGGTCACTCAGGTATCAGGCCACTGTCTGTGATCTGCCTTAGGGGGCACTTTGACATCATAACTCTTCACTGGCCACCCTGGTGACAGGCCTTTGTCTGTGATCTGACTAAAGGGGCATTTTGACAACATAACCCTGCACTGGCCACACAGGTGACAGGCCCTTGTGTGTGATCTGCCTAAGGGGGCATTGTGACATCATAATTCTGCAATTGTCACCCAGGTGACAGTCCCTTGTCTGTGATTTTCCTAGTTGGGCATTGTGTCATCATAACTGCACTGGCCACCCAGTTGACAGGCCCTTGTCTGTGATCTTCCTAAAGGGGCATTGTGACATCATAGCTCTGCACTGGTCACCCACGTTACAGGCCCTTTTCTGTTATCTGCCTAAAGGGCATTTTGACATCATAACTGTGCACTGGGCACCCAGGTGACAGGCCCTTGTCTGTGATTGGCCTAAGGGGGCATTGTGACATCATAAACCTGCACTAGTCAACCAGGTTACAGGCCTTTGTCTGTGATCTGCCAAATGGGCTTTGTGACATCATAACTCTGCATTGCTTACCCAGGTGACATGATCTTGTCTGTGATGTGCCTAAGGGTGCATTGTGACATCATAACTCTGCATTGGGCAATCAGGTGACAGGCCCTTATCTGTGATCTTCGTAAGGGGGCACTGTGACATCATAACTCTGCACTGCTTACCCAGGTGACATGATCTTGTCTTTGATGTGCCTAATGGGGCATTGTGACTTCATAAACCTGCACTGGTCACACAGGTGACAGGCCCTTCTGTGTGATCTTCCTACGGGGCATTGTGACATCATAATTCTGCACTGGGCTCCCAGATGACAATCCCAAGTCTATGACCTGCCTAAAGGGGTATTGTGATATTATAACTCTGCACTGCGCACCCAGGTGACAGGACCTTGTCTGTGATCTGCCCAAGACGGCATTGTGACATCTTAAATATGCATTCGGCACCCAGGTGACAGTCCCTTGTCTGTGATCTGCCAAAGGGTGTATTGTGAAAACGTAACTCTGCACTGGTCACCCATTTTACAGGTCTTTGTCTGTGATCTGCCTAAGGGGGCATTGTGACGTAATAACTCTGCACTGGGCACCCAGGTGACAGGCCCTTGTCTGTGATCCGCCTAAGGGGGCATTGTGAGATCAGAACTCTGCACTGGGCACCCAGGTGACAGGACCCTGTCTGTGATCTGCCTAAGGGGCATTGTGACATCATAACTATGCACTGGGACCCCAGGTGACAGGCCCTTGTCTGTGATCTGCCTAAGGGGACATTTTGACATCATAACACCGCACTGGTCACCCAGGTGACATGCCCTTTTTTGTGATCTGCGTAAGGGGGCATTGGGACATCATAATCCTGCACTGGTCACCCAGGTGACAGGGGCTTGTCTGTGATGTGCTAAGGGGGCATTGTGACATCATAACTCTGCACTGGTCACCCAGGTGACAGTCCCTTGTCTGTGATCTGCCTAAGTGGACATTGTGACATCATAACCCTGCACTGGTCACACAGGTGACAGGCCCTTGTGTGCGGTCTGCCTGAGGGGGCATTGTGACAACATAAGTCTGCACTGGTCACCCAGGTGACCGGCCCTTGTCTGTGATCTGCCTGAACGTGCATTTTGACATCATAACTCTGCACTGGTAACCAAGAGGACAGGCCCTTGTTTGTGATCTGGAAATGGAGACATTGTGGCATCATAATTCTGTACTGGTCACCCAGATGACAGGCCCTTATATGTGATCTGCCTAAGGGGTCATTGTGACATCATAACTCTGTACTGGGCACTCAGGCGACAGTCCCTTGTCTGTGATCTGCCTAAGGGAGTATTGTGTCATCATAACTCTGCGCTGGTCACCCAGGTGACAGACCCTTGTCTGTGATCTGCCTAAGGGGGCATTGTGACATCATAATTCTGCAGTGGTCACCCAGGTGACAGGCCTTTGTCTGTTATCTGCCTAAGGGGGCATTCTGACATCACATCTCTGCACTGGGCATCCAGGTGTCAGTCCCCAGTCTGTGATCTCTCTCAGGCGGCATTGTGACATCATAAGTCTGCAGTAGTTACACAGGTGACAGGCTATTGTCTGTGATATGCATAAGTGTCATTGTGACATCATAACTCTGCACTGGTCACTCAGGTAACAGGCTCTTGTCTGTGATGTTCCTAAGTGGGCATTTTGTCATCATAACTCTGCACTGGTCTCCAAGCTGACAGGCCCTTGTCTGTGATCTGCCTAAGGGGGCATTGTGACATCATAACTCGGCATTGGTCACCTAGGTGACAGGACCTTGCCTGTGATCTGCCTTAGGGGGCATTGTGATATGATAATTCTGCACTGGTCTCCCAGGTGACAGACCCTTGTCTGTGGACTGCATAAGGGTGCTTTGTGACATCATAACCCTGCACTGGTCACCCAGGTGAAAGAACCTTGTCTTTGATCTGCCCGAGGGGCCATTGTGACATCATAACAGTTCACTGGTCACCCAGGTGACAGACCCTTGTCTGTGATTTGCCTAAGGGGGAATTGTGACACCGTAATTCTGCAATGGTCACCCAGGTGACAGGCCCTTGTCTGTGATCTTCCTAATTGGGTATTTTGTCATCATAACTCCGCACTGGACAACTTGGTGACAGGCCCTTTTCAATGATATGCCTAAGGGGACATTGTGACATCATAACTCTGCACTGGTCACCCAGGTGGCAGGCCCTTTTCTGTTATCTGCCTAAGGGGGCATTGTGACATCATAACTCTGCACTGGTCACCCAGGTGACAGACTCTTGTGTGTGATCTGCCTAACGGGGCGTTGTGACATCATTGTTACATCATAAATCTACACTAGTTAACCAAGTGACAGGCCCTTGAGTGTGATCTGCCTAAGGGGCATTGTGCCGTCATAACTCTGCACTGGTTACCCAGGTGACAGGACCTTCTCTGTGATCTCCCTAAGGGGGCATTGTGTCATCATAAATCTGCATTGGGCACCGAGGTGACAAGCCCTTTTCTGTGATATGCCTAAGGGGGCATTGTGTCATCATAACTCTGCACTGGGCACCCAGGTGGATGGCCCTTTTCTGTTATCTGCCAAAGGGTGTATTATGACTTTATAATTCTACACTGGTCACCCAGGTGACAGGCCCTTGTCTGTGATCTGCCTAAGGGGGTATTGTGATATCATAATTCTGTAATGGTCATCCTGGTCACAGGACCTTGTCTGTTATCTGCCTAAGGGGGCATTGTCACATCGTAACTCTGCACTGGTCACCCAGCTGACAGGCCCTTGTCTGTGATATGCATAAGGGGGTTATGTGACATCATAACCCTGCACTGGTTACCCAGGTGAAAGACCCTTGTCTTTGATCTGCCCAAGGGGCCATTGTGACATCCTAACTGTGCACTGGTCAATCAGGTGACAGACCCTTTTCTGTGATCTGCCTAAGGGGGAATTGTGACATCATAACTCTGCAGTGGTCACCCAGGTGACAGACCCTTTTCTGTGATATGCCTAAGGGGCATTGTGACATCATAATTCTGCAATGGTCACCCAGGTCACAGGCCCTTCGCTGTGATCTTCCTAAGTGGGCATTTTGTCATCATAACTCTGCACTGGACACCCAGGTGACAGGCCCTTGTCTGTGATCTGCCTAAGGGAGCATTGGGAAATCATGATCCTGCACTGGTCACCCAGGTGACACGGCCTAGTCTGTGATGGGATAAGGGGGCATTGTGACATCATACCTCTGCACTGGTCACCCAGGTGACCGACCCTTTTCTGTTATCTGCCTAAGGGGGCATTGTGACATCATAACTCTGCACTAGTCACCCAGGTGACAGGCCCTTGTGTGTGATCTGCGTAAGGGGCATTGTGACATCATAATTCTGAACTGGGTACCCAGGTGACAGGACCTTGTCTGTGATCTGCCTAAGTTGGCATTGTGATATCATAACTCTGTATTGGGCACCCAGGTGACAGGCCCTTGTCTGTGATCTGCCTAAGGGGGCATTGTGACATCATAATTCTGCAGTGGTCACCCAGGTGACAGGCCACTGTCTGTGATATGTGTAAGGGGGCATTGTGACATCATAACTCTGCACTGGTCACACAGGAGACCGGCTTTGTGTGTGATCTGCCTGTGGAGGCATTGTGACACCATAACACTGCACTGGCCACCCTGGTGAAATAACCTTGTCTTTGATCTGCCTAAGGGGGCATTGTGGCATCATAACTCTTTAATGGTCATCCAGGTGACAGGCCCTTGTCTGTGATCTGCCTATGGGGGCATTGTGACATCATAAGTCTACACTAGTCACCCAGGAGACAGGCCCATGTGTGTGATCTGCCTAAGGGTCATTGTGGCATCATAACTCTGCACTGGTCACCCAGGTGACAGGACCTTGTCTCTGATCTACCTAAGGAGGCATTGTGACATCATATCTCTACCTTGGGCACCCAGGAGACAGGCCCTTGTCTGTGATCTGCCTAACGGGGCGCTGTGACATCATAACTCTCCACTGGGCATCCAGGTGAGAGGACCTTGTCTGTTATCTGACTAAGTGGGTATTGTGACATCATAATTCTGCACTGGTCACACTGGTGACAGGCCTTGGTCTCTGATCTGACTAAGGGGCATTGTGACATCATAACTCGGCACTGGTCACCCAGGTGACAGGCCCTTATCTGTGATCTGCCTAAGGGTCATTGTGGCATCATAACTCTGCACTGGGCTCCCAGGTGACAGTCCCTTGTCTGTGATCTGCCTAAGGGGTATTGTGACATCATAACTCTGCACTGGGCAAACAGGTGTCCGGCCCTTGTCTTTTATCTGCCTAACAGTGCATTGTGACATCATAACTCTGCACTGGTCACGGAGGTGACAGACCCTTACCTGTGATCTACCTAAGGGGTATTGTGACATCATAACTCGGCACTGGTCACCCAGGTGACAGGCCACTGTCTGTGATCTGCCTAAGGAGGCATTGTGTTATCCTAACTCTGCATTGGTCACCCTGGTGACAGGCCGTTGTCTTTGATCTGCCCAAGGGGGCATTTTGACAACATAACCCAGCACTGGTCACACAGGTGACAGGCCCTTGTGTCTGATCTGTCTAAGGGGGCATTGTGACATCATAATTCTGCAATGGTCACCCAGGTGACAGGCCCTTGTCTGTGATCTTCCTAGGTGGGCATGGTGTCATCGTAACACTGCATTGGACACCCAGGTGACAGGCCCTTGTCTGTGATCTGCCTAAGGGGGCATTGTGACATCATAACTCTGCACTGGTCAGCCAGGTAACAGGCGCTATTCTGTTATCTGCCTAAAGCGCATTGTGACATCATAACTCTGTACTGGTGACCCAGGTGAGAGGCCTTTTTCTGTGATCTGCCTAAGGGGCATTGTGACATCATAAATCTGCACTAGTCAACCAGGTGACAGGCGCTTGTCTGCGATCTGCCTAAGGGGCATTGTAACATCATAACTCTGCACTGGTTACCCAGGTGACAGGACCTTGTCTGTGATCTGCCTAAGGGGGCATTGTGACATCATAACTCTTCATTGGGCACCCAGGTGACAGGCCTTTGTCTGTGATCGGCGTAAGGGGGCATTGTGACATCATATCTCTGCACTGGGCACCCAGGTGAGAGGCCCTTGTCTGTGATCTGCCTAAGGGGGTACTGTGACATCATGATTCTGCACTGGTCACCCAGGTGACAGGCCACTGACTGTGATCTGCCTAAGGGAGTATTGTGACATCATAACCCTGCACTGGACACACAGCTGACAAGGCCTTGTGTGTGATCTGCATGAGGGGGCATTGTGACATCATAACCCTGCACTGGTCACCCGGGTCAAAGGACCTTGTCTGTGATCTTCCTAAGGGGGCATTGTGGCATCATAACTCTGCACTGGTCCCCCAGGTGACATGCCTTTTTTGTGATATGCCTAAGGGGGCATTGGGACATCATAACCCTGCACTGGTCACCCAGGTGACAGGGCCTTGTCTTTGATCTGCTAAGGAGGCATTGTGACATCATAATTCTGCACTGGTTACCCAGCTGTCAGTCCCTTGTCTGTGATGTGCCTAAGGGGGCATTCTGACATCTTAACCCTGCACTGGTCACTCAGGTCACAGACCCTTGTCTGTGATCTGCCTAAGGGGGCATTGTTATATGAGAACTCTGCACTGGTCACCCAGGTTACCGACCCTTGTCTGTGATATGCATAAGTTGGATTGTGACATCATAACCCTGCAATGGTCACCCAGGTTACAGGCCCTTTTCTGTGATCTTCCTAAGTGGGCATTTTGTCTTCATAACTCTGCACTGGAAAGCCAGGTGACTGGCCGTTGTCTGTGATCTGCCTAAGGGGGCATTGTGACATCATAACTGTGCACTGGTCACCCAGGTGACTGACCCTTTTCTGTTATCTGCCTAAGGGGGATTGTGACATCACAACTCTGCACTGGTCACCCAGATGACAGTCCCTTGTGTGTGATCTGCCTAAGGGGCATTGTGACACCATAAGTCTCTACTTGGCACCCAGGTGAGAGGTCTCTTTCTGTGATCTGCCTAAGGGTGTATAGCGACATCATAACCCTGCACTGGTCACCCAGGTGACAGGCCCTTGTCTGTGATCTGCCTAAGGGGCATTGTGAGATCATAATTCTGCACTGGGCACCCAGGTGAGAGGCCTTTGACTGTTATCTGCCTAAGGGTGTATTGTGACATCATAAGTCTGTACTGGTCACCCAGGTGTCAGGTCCTTGTCTGTGATCTGCCTAAGAGGGCATTGTGACATCATCAATCTGCACTAGTCAACTAGGTGACAGGCCCTTGTCTGTGATCTGCCTAAGGGGCGTTGTGACATCATAAGTCTGTACTTGGCACCCAGGTGGGAGGCCTTTTTCTCTGATCTGCCTAAGGGTGTATTTTGACAATATAACCCTGCACTGGTCACCCAGGTGACAGGGCCTGGTCTGTGATCTGCTTAGGAGGCATTGTGACATCATAAATCTGCACTGGTCACCCAGGTCACAGTACCTTGTCTGTGATGTGCCTAAGGGGGCATTGTGTCATCATAACCCTGCACTGGTCACTGAGGTCACAGACCCTTGTCTGTGATCTGCCGAAGGGGGCATGGTGATATGATAACTCTGCACTGGTCACCCAGTTTAACGACCCTTGTCTGTGATCTGCATAAGGGGGCATTGTGACATCATAACCCTGCACTGGATACCTTGGTGAAAGACCCTTGTCTCTGATCTGCCTAAGGGCCCATTGTGACGTCAAAACTCTGCTCTGGTCACCCAGCTGACAGACCCTTGCCTGTGATCTGCCTAAGGGGGATTGTGGCATCATAACTCTGCAATGGTCACACAGATGACAGACCCTTGTCTGTGATCTTCCGAAGGGGGCATTGTGACATCATAATTCTGCAATGGTCACCCAGGTTTCAGGCCCTTTACTGTGATCTTCCTAAGTGGGCATTTTGTCCTCCTAACTCTGCACTGGACAGCCAGGTGACTGGCCCTTGTCTGTGATCTGCCTAAGGGGGCATTGTGACATCATAACTCTGCACTGGTCACCCAGGTGACAGGCCCTTTTCTGTTATCTGCCTAAGGGCGATTGTGACATCATAACTCTGCACTGGTCACCCAGATGAGAGTCCCTTGTGTGTGATCTGCCTAAGGGGCATTGTGACATCATAAGTCTGTACTTGGCACCCAGGTGAGAGGACTTTTTCTGTGATCTGCCTAAGGGTGTATTGTGACATCATAACTCTGCACTGGTCACCCAGGTGACAGGCCCTTGTCTGTGATCTGCATAAGGGGCATTGTGACATCCTAACACTGCACTGGTCACCCAGGTCACAGACACTTGTTTGTGATCTGCCTAAGGGGGCATTGTGATATGATAACTCTGCACTCGTCATCCAGGTGACAGCCCCTGGTTTGTGATCTGCGTAAGGGGGCACTGTGACATCACAAGCCTGCACTGGTCAAACTGGTGAAAGACCCTTGTCTTTGATCTGCCTAAGGGGCCATTGTGACATCAAAACTCTGCTCTAGTCACCCAGCTGACAGACCCTTGTCTGTGATCTGCCTAAGTGGGAATTTTGACGTCTTAACTCTGCAATGGTCACCCAGGTGACAGACCCTTGTCTGTGATCTGCCTAAGGGGGCATTGTGACGTCATAATTCGTCAATGCTCAGCCACGTAACAGGCCCTTTTCAGTGATCTTCCTAAGTGGGCATTTTGTCATCATAACTCTGCAATGGACACTCAGGTGACTGGCCCTTGTCTGTGATCTGCCTAAGGGGGCACTGTGGCATCATAACTGTGCACTGGTCACCCAGGTGAAAGGCCCTATTCTGTTATCTGCCTAAGGGGGCATTGTGATATCATAATTCCGCAGTGGTCACCCAGGTGACATTCCTTTGTCTGTTATCTGCCTAAGGGGGCATTGTGACATCATAACTCTGCGCTGGGCACCCACGTGACAGGCCCTTGTCTGTGATCTGCCTAAGGGGCATTGTGACATCATAACGCTGCCCTGGGCACCCAGGTGAGAGGCCTAGGCGAGTGATCTGCCTAAGGGGTATTGTGACATCATAACTCTGCACTGGTCACCCACGTGACAGACCCTTGTCTGTGATCTGCCTAAGGGGGTATTGTGACATCGTAATTCTGCCATGGTCACTCAGGGGACAGGCCACTGTCTGTGATCTGCCTAAGAGGGCATTGTGACATCATAACTCTGCACTGGTCAACCTGCTGACAGGCCTTTGTCTGTGATCTGCCTAAGGGGGCATTGTGACATCATAACCCTGCACTTGTCACACAGGTGACAGGCCCTTGTGTGTGATCTGCCTGAGTGGGAATTTTAACATCATAACTCTGCACTGGTCACCCAGGTGACAGGACCTTGTCTGTTATTTGCCTGAGTGTGCATTGTGACATCATAATTCTGCACTGGCCACCGAGGTGACAGGCCCTTGTCTGTGATCTGCCTAAGGGGGCATTGTGACATCATAAGTCTGCACTAATCAACCAGGTGTCAGGCCCTTGTCTGTCATCTGCGTAAGGGGCATTGTGACATCATAACTCTGCAATGGTAACCGAGGTGACAGGACCTTGTCTGTGATCTGCCTTAGGGGCCATTGTGACATTATAACTCTGCATTGGTCACCCAGGCGACAGGCACTTGTCTGTGATCTGCCTAAGGGTGCATTGTGACATCATAACCCAGCACTGGACTCACAGGTGACAGGCCCTTGTCTGTGATCGGTCTAAGAGGGTATTGTGACATCATAATTCTGCAGTGGCCACCCAGGTGACAGACCACTGTCTGTGATCGGCATAAGGGGGCATTGTGACATCACAACTTTGCACTGGTCACGTTGTTGACAGTCCTTTGTCTGTGATTTGCCTAAGGGGGTATTGTGACATCATAACCCTGCACTGGTCAGACAGGTGACAGGCTCTTGTTTGTGATCTTCCTGAGGGGGCATTGTGACATCATAACTATTCATTGCGCACCCAGGTGACAGGCCTTTGTCTGTGATCTGCCTGAGGGTGCATTGTGACATTATCAATTTGCACTGGTCACCCAGGTGACAGGCCCATGTGTGTGATCTGCCTAAAAGGAGCATTGTGACAACATAACATTTTACTGGTCACCCAGGTGACAGGCCCTTATCTATGATCTGCCTAAGGGGTCATTGTGACATCATAACTCTGCACTGGACACCCAGGTGACAGGCCCTTGTCTGTGATCTTCCCAGGTGGCTATTTTGTCATCATACCTCTGCACTGGACACCCAGGTGTCAGGCCCTTGTCTGTGATCTGCCTAAGGGGCTTTGTGACTTCATAACTCTGCACTGGTCAACCAGGTGAGAGGCCCTTTTCTGTGATCAGCCTAAGCGTGCATTGTGACATCATAACTCTGCACTGGTCACCCAGGTGACAAGCCCTTGTCTGTGATCAGCCTAAGGGGCATTGTGACATCATTACTCTGCACTGGTCACCCAGGAGACAGGACCTTGTCTGTGATCTTCCTAAGGGGGAATTGAGACATGATAAGTCTGCATTGGGCTCCCAGGTGACATGCCCTTGTCTGTGATCTCCCAAAGGGGGCCTTGTGACATCATAACTCTGTACTGGGCACCGAGGTCACAGGCCCTTGTCTGTGATCTGCCTAAGGGGGCATTGTGACATCATAAATGTGCACCAGTCACCCAGGAGACAGGCCCTTGTCTGTGATCTGCGTAATTGGCATTGTGACTTCATAACTCTGCACTGGGCACCCAGGTGAGAGGCCTTTGTCTGAGATCTGCCTAAGGGTGTATTGTGACATCATAACTCTGCACTGGTCACCCTGGTGACAGGCTTTTGTCAGTGATCTGCCTAAGGGGTCACTGCGACATCATTACTCTGCACTGACTACCCAGGTGACAGGACGTAGTCTGTTATCTGCCTAAGGGGGCATTGTGACATCATAAATCTGCACTGGTCACCCAGGTAACAGGCCACTGACTGCGATCTGCTTAAGTGGGCATTGTGACTTCATAACTCTGCACTGGTCACCCTGGTGACAGGCCTTTTTCTGTGATCTGCCTAAGGGGCATTGTGACATCATAAACCTGCAATGGTCACTCAGGTGACAGGCCCTTGTCTCTGATCTGCCTGAGGGTGCATTGTGACATCATAACTCTGCACTGGTCACCCAGGTGACAGACCCTTGTTTGTGGTCTGCATAAGGGGGTATTCTGACATCATAACTCAGTACTGGTCACCCAGTTGACAGGTCCTTATCTGTGATCTGCCTAAGGGGGCATTGTGACATCAAAACTCTGTACTGGGCACACAGGTGAGAGTCCCTTTTCTGTGATCTGATTAAGGGAGTATTATGACTTCATAAATCTGCACTGGTCACCCAGGTGACAGATCCTTCTCAGTGATCTGCCTAACGGGGCATTGTGACATCATAAGTCTGCAATGGTCAGCCAGGTGACAGGCCCTTGTCTGTTTTCTGCTTAAGGGCGTATTGTGACATCGTAACTCTGCACTGGTCACCCTGGTGACAGGCCTTTGTCCGTGATCTGCCTAAGGGGAAACTGTGACATCATAACCCTGCACTGGTCACACAGGTGAGAGGACCTTGTGTGTGATCTGCCTTAGGTGGCATTGTGACATCATAACTCTGCACTGGTCACCCAGGAGACAGACCCTTGTCTGTGATCTCCCTAAGGGGACATTGTGACACCATAATTCTGCAATGGTCACCCAGGTTACAGGCTCTTGTCTGTTATCTGCCTAAGGGGCATTGTGACATCATAACACTGCACTGGTTACCCAGGTGACAGGCCCTTGTCTGTGATCTGCCTAAGGGGGCATTGTGACATCATAAGTCTGCACTAGTCACACAGGTGACAGGCCCTTGTGTGTGATCTGCGTAAGGGGCATTCTGACATCATAACTCTGCACTGGTAAACCAGGTGACAGGACCTTGTCTGTGATCTGCCTAAGGGGGCATTGTGACATCCTAATTCTGCATTGGGCACCCAGGTGGCAGGCACTTGTCTGTGATCTGCCTAAGGGGGCATTGTGACATCATAACACTGCACTGGGCACCCAGGTGACAGGCCCTTTTCTGTGTTCTGCCTAATGGGGTATTGTTACTTCATAATTCTACACTGGTCACCAAGGAGACAAGCCACTGTCTGTGATCTGCGTATTGGGGCATTGTGACATCATAAGTCTCCACTGGTCACCTGGTGACAGGCCTTTGTCTGTTTTCAGCCTAAGGGCGTATTGTGACATCACTATTCTGCAATGATCACCCAGGTGACAGGCCCTTGTCTGTGATCTGCGTAAGGCGCATTGTGACATCATAACTCTGCTTTGGTAACCCAGGTGACAGGACCTTGTCTGTGATCTGCCTAAGGGGGTATTGTGACATCATAACCCTGCACTTGTCACCCAGGTGACAGTCCCTTGTGTGTGATCTGCCTAAGGGGGCATTGAGACATCAAAAGTCTGCACTAGTCACCCAGGTGACAGGACCTTGTCTTTGATCTGCCAAAGGGGGAATTGTGACATCATAGTTCTGCACTGGTCACCCAGGTGACAGGCCACTGTCTGTGGTCTGCATTTGGGGCATTGTGACATCATAACTCTGCACTGTTCACGTGGTGACAGGTCTTTGTCTGTGATCTGCCTAAGGGGGCATTGTGACATCATAAACCTGCACTGGTCAAACTGATGGCAGGCCCTTCTGTGTGATCTGCATGAGGGGTCATTGTGACATCATAACTCTGCACTAGTCACACAGGTGAAAAACCCTTGTCTGTGATCTGCCTAAGGGGGTATTGTGACATCATAACTCTGCACTGCTCACCCACGTGACAGACCCTGGTCTGTGATCTGCCTAAGGTGGTATTGTGACATCATAAGTATGCACTGGTTACCCAGGTGACAGGAAGTTGTCTGTGATCTTCCTAATGGGGCATTGTGACACCGTAAGTCTGCACTGGTCACCCAGGTGACAGGCCACTGACTGTGATCTGCTTAAGTGGGCATTGTGACATCATAACACTGCACTGGTCACCCTGGTGAGAGGCATATTTTCAGTGATCTGCCTAAGGGTGCATTGTGACATCATAACCCTGCACTGGTCACACAGATGACACGCCCTTGTCTGTGATCTGCCTGAGGGGACATTGTGACATCATAACTCTGCAGTGGTCACCCACGTGACCGGTCCTGGTCTGTGATCTGCCTAAGGGGGCATTGTGACATCATAAGTAAGCACTAGTCACCCAGGTGACAGTCACCCAGGTGACAGGCCCTTGTCTGTGATCTGCCTAAGGGGCATTGTGACATCATTACCCTGCACTGGTTACCCAGGTGACAGGACGTTGTCTGTGATCTGTCTAAGGCGTCATGGTGACATGATAAGTCTGCATTGGGCACCCAGGAGACAGGACCTTGTCTGTGATCTGCGTAAGGGGCATTGTGACATCATAAGCCTGCACTGGGCACCCAGGTGAGAGGCCTTTGTCTGAGATCTGCCTAAGGGGGTATTGTGACATCATAACTCTGCACTGGTCACCCTGGTGACAGGCTTTGGTCTGTGATCTGCCTAAGGGGGCATTGTGACATCATAACTCTGCACTGCTCACCCAGGTGACAGGCCACTGATGGTGGTCTGCTTAAGGGGGCATTGTGACATCATAACTCTGCACTGGTCACCCTGTTGACAGGCCTTTTTCTGTGATCTGCCTAAGGGGGCATTGTGACATCATACCTCTGCACTGGGCACCCAGGTGACCGGCCCTTGTGTGTGATCTGCCTGAGGGGGCATTGTGACATCACAACTCTGCACTGGTCACAAAGGTGACAGGCCCTTTTCTGTGATCTGCATAAGAGGGTATTCTGACATGATAAACCTGTAATGGTCACCCAACTGACAGGTCCTTATCAGTGATCTGCCTATGGGGGCATTGTGACATCATAACTCTGCACTGGGCTCCCAGGTGACAGTCCCTTGTCTGTGATCAGATTAAGGGAGTATTATGACATCATAACTCCGCACTGGTCACCCAGGTAACAGACCCTTTTCAGTGATCTGCCTAAGGGGGCATTGTGACATCATATTTCTCCAATGGTCACCCAGGTGTCTGGCCCATCTCTGTTTTCTGCCAAAGGGCGCCTTGTGACATCATAAATCTGCACTGGTCACTCTGGTGACATGCCTTTGTCTATGATCTGCCTAATGGGGCATTGTGACATCATAACCCTGCACTGGTAACACAGGTGGCAGTCCCTTGTGTGTGATCTGCCTGAGGGTGCATTGTGACATCGTACCACTGCATTGGTGACCCAGGTGATAGGCCCTTGTCTGTGATCTGCATAAGGGGCTATTGTGACATCATAACTCTGTAATGGTCACCCGGTTGACAGGCCCTTATCTGTGATCTGCCTAAGGGGTCATTGTGACATCATAACTCTGCACTGGTCACCCAGGTGATAGGCCTTTGTGATCTGCCTAATGGTTCATTGTGACTTCATAAGTCTGCACTAGTCACCCAGGTGACAGGCCCTTGTCTGTGATCTGCGTAAGGGGCAGTCTCACATCATAACTCTGCACTGGTAACCCAGGTCACAGGACTTTGTCTGTGATTTGCCTAAAGGGGCTTTGTGACATCATAACTCTGCATTGGGCACCCAGGTGTCAAGCCGTTGTCTGTGATCTGCCTAAGTGGGCATTGTGACATCATAACTCTGCAATGGGCTCCCAGGTGACAGGCCCTTTTCTGTGATCTGCCTAAGGGGGTATTGTGACATCATAATTCTACACTGGCCACCCAGGAGACAGTCCACTGTCTGTTATTTGCATATGTGGGCAATGTGACATCATAACTCTGCACTGGTCACCTGTTGAGAGGTCTTGGTCTGTGATCCGCCTAAGAGGGCATTGTGACATCATAACCCTGCACTTGTCACACAGGTGACAGGCCCTTGTGTGTGATCTGCCTGAGGGGGCATTGTGACATCATAATTCTGCCCTGGACATCCAGGTGACAGACCCTTGTCTGTTATCTGCCTAAGGGGGCATTGTGACATCATAACTCTGTACTGTTCATCCAGGTGACAGGCCCTTGGGTGTGATCTCCCTAAGGGGGCATTGTGACATCGTAAGTCTGCACTAGTCACCCAGGTGACAGGACGTTGTATGTGAACTGCCTAAGGGGCATTGTGGCGTGATAACCCTGCACTGGTCACCCAGGTGACAGTCCCTTGTCTGTGATCTGCCTAAGAGGGCATTGTGACATCATAACGGTGCACTGGTCACCCTGGTGAGAGGCCTTTTCCTGCGATCTGCCGAAGGGGGCATTGTGACATCATAACCCTGCACTGCTCACACTGGTGACAGGCCCTTGTCTGTGATCTGCCTAAGGGTGCATTGTGACATCATAACTCTACACTGGTCCACCAGGTGACAGGCCCTTGTCTGTGTTCTGCCTGAGGGGGCATTGTGACATCATAACTCTGCACTGGTCACCCAGGTGACAGGCCCTTGTCTGTGATCTTCCTGAGTGTGCATTGTGACATCGTAAGTCTGCACTAGTCACCCAGGTGACAGGACGTTGTATGTGAACTGCCTAAGGGGCATTGTGGCGTGATAACCCTGCACTGGTCACCCAGGTGACAGTCCCTTGTCTGTGATCTGCCTAAGAGGGCATTGTGACATCATAACGGTGCACTGGTCACCCTGGTGAGAGGCCTTTTCCTGCGATCTGCCGAAGGGGGCATTGTGACATCATAACCCTGCACTGCTCACACTGGTGACAGGCCCTTGTCTGTGATCTGCCTAAGGGTGCATTGTGACATCATAACTCTACACTGGTCCACCAGGTGACAGGCCCTTGTCTGTGTTCTGCCTGAGGGGGCATTGTGACATCATAACTCTGCACTGGTCACCCAGGTGACAGGCCCTTGTCTGTGATCTTCCTGAGTGTGCATTGTGACATCGTAAGTCTGCACTAATCAACCAGGTGACAGTCCCTTGTCTATCATCTGCGTAAGGGTCATTGTGACATCATAACTCTGCAATGGTAACCGAGGTTACAGGCCTTTGTCTGTGATTTGCCTAAGGGGGCAATGTGACAATATAAGCCTGCACTGGTCACCCAGGTGACAGGCCCTTGTGTGTGATCTGCCTGAGGGAGCATTGTGACATCATAACTCTGCACTGGTCACCCTGTTGACAGGCCTTTTTCTGTGATCTGCCTAAGGGGGCATTGTGACATCATACCTCTGCACTGGGCACCCAGGTGACCGGCCCTTGTGTGTGATCTGCCTGAGGGGGCATTGTGACATCACAACTCTGCACTGGTCACAAAGGTGACAGGCCCTTTTCTGTGATCTGCATAAGAGGGTATTCTGACATGATAAACCTGTAATGGTCACCCAACTGACAGGTCCTTATCAGTGATCTGCCTATGGGGGCATTGTGACATCATAACTCTGCACTGGGCTCCCAGGTGACAGTCCCTTGTCTGTGATCAGATTAAGGGAGTATTATGACATCATAACTCCGCACTGGTCACCCAGGTAACAGACCCTTTTCAGTGATCTGCCTAAGGGGGCATTGTGACATCATATTTCTCCAATGGTCACCCAGGTGTCTGGCCCATCTCTGTTTTCTGCCAAAGGGCGCCTTGTGACATCATAAATCTGCACTGGTCACTCTGGTGACATGCCTTTGTCTATGATCTGCCTAATGGGGCATTGTGACATCATAACCCTGCACTGGTAACACAGGTGGCAGTCCCTTGTGTGTGATCTGCCTGAGGGTGCATTGTGACATCGTAAGTCTGCACTAGTCACCCAGGTGACAGGACGTTGTATGTGAACTGCCTAAGGGGCATTGTGGCGTGATAACCCTGCACTGGTCACCCAGGTGACAGTCCCTTGTCTGTGATCTGCCTAAGAGGGCATTGTGACATCATAACGGTGCACTGGTCACCCTGGTGAGAGGCCTTTTCCTGCGATCTGCCGAAGGGGGCATTGTGACATCATAACCCTGCACTGCTCACACTGGTGACAGGCCCTTGTCTGTGATCTGCCTAAGGGTGCATTGTGACATCATAACTCTACACTGGTCCACCAGGTGACAGGCCCTTGTCTGTGTTCTGCCTGAGGGGGCATTGTGACATCATAACTCTGCACTGGTCACCCAGGTGACAGGCCCTTGTCTGTGATCTTCCTGAGTGTGCATTGTGACATCGTAAGTCTGCACTAATCAACCAGGTGACAGTCCCTTGTCTATCATCTGCGTAAGGGTCATTGTGACATCATAACTCTGCAATGGTAACCGAGGTTACAGGCCTTTGTCTGTGATTTGCCTAAGGGGGCAATGTGACAATATAAGCCTGCACTGGTCACCCAGGTGACAGGCCCTTGTGTGTGATCTGCCTGAGGGAGCATTGTGACATCATAACTCTGCACTGGTCACCCTGTTGACAGGCCTTTTTCTGTGATCTGCCTAAGGGGGCATTGTGACATCATACCTCTGCACTGGGCACCCAGGTGACCGGCCCTTGTGTGTGATCTGCCTGAGGGGGCATTGTGACATCACAACTCTGCACTGGTCACAAAGGTGACAGGCCCTTTTCTGTGATCTGCATAAGAGGGTATTCTGACATGATAAACCTGTAATGGTCACCCAACTGACAGGTCCTTATCAGTGATCTGCCTATGGGGGCATTGTGACATCATAACTCTGCACTGGGCTCCCAGGTGACAGTCCCTTGTCTGTGATCAGATTAAGGGAGTATTATGACATCATAACTCCGCACTGGTCACCCAGGTAACAGACCCTTTTCAGTGATCTGCCTAAGGGGGCATTGTGACATCATATTTCTCCAATGGTCACCCAGGTGTCTGGCCCATCTCTGTTTTCTGCCAAAGGGCGCCTTGTGACATCATAAATCTGCACTGGTCACTCTGGTGACATGCCTTTGTCTATGATCTGCCTAATGGGGCATTGTGACATCATAACCCTGCACTGGTAACACAGGTGGCAGTCCCTTGTGTGTGATCTGCCTGAGGGTGCATTGTGACATCGTACCACTGCATTGGTGACCCAGGTGATAGGCCCTTGTCTGTGATCTGCATAAGGGGCTATTGTGACATCATAACTCTGTAATGGTCACCCGGTTGACAGGCCCTTATCTGTGATCTGCCTAAGGGGTCATTGTGACATCATAACTCTGCACTGGTCACCCAGGTGATAGGCCTTTGTGATCTGCCTAATGGTTCATTGTGACTTCATAAGTCTGCACTAGTCACCCAGGTGACAGGCCCTTGTCTGTGATCTGCGTAAGGGGCAGTCTCACATCATAACTCTGCACTGGTAACCCAGGTCACAGGACTTTGTCTGTGATTTGCCTAAAGGGGCTTTGTGACATCATAACTCTGCATTGGGCACCCAGGTGTCAAGCCGTTGTCTGTGATCTGCCTAAGTGGGCATTGTGACATCATAACTCTGCAATGGGCTCCCAGGTGACAGGCCCTTTTCTGTGATCTGCCTAAGGGGGTATTGTGACATCATAATTCTACACTGGCCACCCAGGAGACAGTCCACTGTCTGTTATTTGCATATGTGGGCAATGTGACATCATAACTCTGCACTGGTCACCTGTTGAGAGGTCTTGGTCTGTGATCCGCCTAAGAGGGCATTGTGACATCATAACCCTGCACTTGTCACACAGGTGACAGGCCCTTGTGTGTGATCTGCCTGAGGGGGCATTGTGACATCATAATTCTGCCCTGGACATCCAGGTGACAGACCCTTGTCTGTTATCTGCCTAAGGGGGCATTGTGACATCATAACTCTGTACTGTTCATCCAGGTGACAGGCCCTTGGGTGTGATCTCCCTAAGGGGGCATTGTGACATCGTAAGTCTGCACTAGTCACCCAGGTGACAGGACGTTGTATGTGAACTGCCTAAGGGGCATTGTGGCGTGATAACCCTGCACTGGTCACCCAGGTGACAGTCCCTTGTCTGTGATCTGCCTAAGAGGGCATTGTGACATCATAACGGTGCACTGGTCACCCTGGTGAGAGGCCTTTTCCTGCGATCTGCCGAAGGGGGCATTGTGACATCATAACCCTGCACTGCTCACACTGGTGACAGGCCCTTGTCTGTGATCTGCCTAAGGGTGCATTGTGACATCATAACTCTACACTGGTCCACCAGGTGACAGGCCCTTGTCTGTGTTCTGCCTGAGGGGGCATTGTGACATCATAACTCTGCACTGGTCAC
The DNA here is from genome assembly GCF_029289425.2 of Pan paniscus. Classification (NCBI taxonomy): domain Eukaryota; kingdom Metazoa; phylum Chordata; class Mammalia; order Primates; family Hominidae; genus Pan; species Pan paniscus. The sequence goes on along the minus strand of NC_073264.2, from coordinate 770,886 downwards.
CCAGGTGACAGGCCCTTGTCTGTGATCTTCCTGAGTGTGCATTGTGACATCGTAAGTCTGCACTAGTCACCCAGGTGACAGGACGTTGTATGTGAACTGCCTAAGGGGCATTGTGGCGTGATAACCCTGCACTGGTCACCCAGGTGACAGTCCCTTGTCTGTGATCTGCCTAAGAGGGCATTGTGACATCATAACGGTGCACTGGTCACCCTGGTGAGAGGCCTTTTCCTGCGATCTGCCGAAGGGGGCATTGTGACATCATAACCCTGCACTGCTCACACTGGTGACAGGCCCTTGTCTGTGATCTGCCTAAGGGTGCATTGTGACATCATAACTCTACACTGGTCCACCAGGTGACAGGCCCTTGTCTGTGTTCTGCCTGAGGGGGCATTGTGACATCATAACTCTGCACTGGTCACCCAGGTGACAGGCCCTTGTCTGTGATCTTCCTGAGTGTGCATTGTGACATCGTAAGTCTGCACTAATCAACCAGGTGACAGTCCCTTGTCTATCATCTGCGTAAGGGTCATTGTGACATCATAACTCTGCAATGGTAACCGAGGTTACAGGCCTTTGTCTGTGATTTGCCTAAGGGGGCAATGTGACAATATAAGCCTGCACTGGTCACCCAGGTGACAGGCCCTTGTGTGTGATCTGCCTGAGGGAGCATTGTGACATCATAACTCTGACCTGGTCACCCAGGTGACAGTCCTTTGTCGGTCCTGTGCCTCAGGGTGCATTGTGACATCGTAACACTGTACTGGTCACCCAGGTGACAGGCCCTTATCTGTGATCTGCCTAAGGGGGCATTGTTACATCATTACTCTGCACTGGGCACCCAGGTGACAATCCCATGTCTATGATCTGCCTAAAGGGGTATTGTGACATCATAACTCTGCACTGGGCACCCAGGTGACAATCCCATGTCTGTGGTCTGCCTAAAGGGGTATTGTGACATAATAACTCTGCACTGGGTACCCAGGTGACAGGACCTTGTCTGTGTCCTGCCCAAGGGGGCCTTGTAACATCGTAACTCTGCACTGGACACGCAGGTGACAGGCCCTTGTCGGTGATCTGCCGAAGTGGGCATTGTGACATCATAACCCTGCACAGAGCACCCAAGTTACAGGCCCTTCTCTGTGATCTGCCTACGGAAGTATTGTGACATCATAACCCTGCACTGGTCACCCAGGAGGCAGGCCCTTGTCTGTGAACTGCGTAAGGGGGTATTGTGACAATATACCTCTGTACTGGTCACCCATTTTGCAGGTCTTTGTCTGTGATCTGCCTAAGGGGGCATTGTGACATAATAACTCTGCACTGGGCACCCAGGTGACAGGCCCTTGTCTGTAATCTGCCTAAGGGGCATGGTGACATCATAAGTCTCCAGTGTGCATCGAGGTGACAGGACCCTTCCTGTAATCTCCCTAGGAGGGCATTGTGACATCATAAATCTGCATTTGGCACCCAGTTGACAGGCCACTGTCAGTGATATGCGTAAGGGGGCATTGTGACATCATAATTCTCTACTGGTCCCCTAGGTTACAGGCCCTTCTCTGTGATCTGCTTAAGGGGGCATTGTGACATCACAAGTCTGCACTAATCACCCAGGTGACAGGCCCTTGTCTGTGATCTGCCTAAGGGGCATTTTGACATTCTAACTCTGCACTGGTCATCCAGGTGAAAGAACCTTGTCTGTGATCTGCCTAAGGGGGCATTGTGACATCATAACTCTGCATTGGGCACCCAGGTGACAGGCCCTGCTCTGTGATCTGCCTAAGGGGTATTGTGACATCATAAATCTGCATTGGGCACGCAGGTGACAGTCCCTTTTCTTTGATCTGCCTATGGGGGTATTGTGACAACATAACTATGCACTGGTCACCCATTTTACAGGTCTTTGTCTGTGATCTGGATAAGGGGCATTGTGACATCATAATTCTGCACTGGGCATCCAGGTGACAGGCCCTTGTCTGTGATCTGCCTAAGGGGGCTTTGTGACATCATAACTATGCACTGGGCCCCCAGGTGACAGTCCCTTGTCTGTGATCTGCCTAAGGGGGCATTGTTACATCATTACTCTGCACTGGGCACCCAGGTGACATTCCCATGTCTATGATCTGCCTAAAGGGGTATTGTGACATCATAACTCTGCACTGGGCACCCAGGTGACAATCCCATGTCTGTGGTCTGCCTAAAGGGGTATTGTGACATCATAACTCTGCACTGGGTACCCAGGTGACAGGACCTTGTCTGTATCCTGCCCAAGGGGGCCTTGTAACATCGTAACTCTGCACTGGACACGCAGGTGACAGGCCCTTGTCGGTGATCTGCCGAAGTGGGCATTGTGACATCATAACCCTGCACAGAGCACCCAAGTTACAGGCCCTTCTCTGTGATCTGCCTACGGAAGTATTGTGACATCATAACCCTGCACTGGTCACCCAGGAGGCAGGCCCTTGTCTGTGAACTGCGTAAGGGGGTATTGTGACAATACACCTCTGCACTGGTCACCCATTTTGCAGGTCTTTGTCTGTGATCTGCCTAAGGGGGCATTGTGACATAATAACTCTGCACTGGGCACCCAGGTGACAGGCCCTTGTCTGTAATCTGCCTAAGGGGCATGGTGACATCATAAGTCTCCAGTGTGCATCGAGGTGACAGGACCCTGCCTGTAATCTCCCTAGGAGGGCATTGTGACATCATAAATCTGCATTTGGCACCCAGTTGACAGGCCACTGTCAGTGATATGTGTAAGGGGGCATTGTGACATCATAATTCTCTACTGGTCCCCCAGGTTACAGGCCCTTCTCTGTGATCTGCTTAAGGGGGCATTGTGACATCACAAGTCTGCACTAATCACCCAGGTGACAGGCCCTTGTCTGTGATCTGCCTAAGGGGCATTTTGACATTCTAACTCTGCACTGGTCATCCAGGTGAAAGAACCTTGTCTGTGATCTGCCTAAGGGGGCATTGTGACATCATAACTCTGCATTGGGCACCCAGGTGACAGGCCCCGCTCTGTGATCTGCCTAAGGGGTATTGTGACATCATAAATCTGCATTGGGCACGCAGGTGACAGTCCCTTTTCTTTGATCTGCCTATGGGGGTATTGTGACAACATAACTATGCACTGGTCACCCATTTTACAGGTCTTTGTCTGTGATCTGGATAAGGGGCATTGTGACATCATAATTCTGCACTGGGCATCCAGGTGACAGGCCCTTGTCTGTGATCTGCCTAAGGGGGCTTTGTGACATCATAACTATGCACTGGGCCCCCAGGTGACAGTCCCTTGTCTGTGATCTGCCTAAGGGGGTATTGTGACATCATAAGTCTGCACTGGTCACCCAAGTGACAGGACCTTGTCCGTGATCTGCCTGAGGGTGCATTGTGACATCATAACTCTGCACTGGGCACCCAAGTGACAATCCCATGTCAGTGGTCTGCCTAAAAGGGTATTGTGACATCATAACTCTGTACTGGGCACCCAGGTGACGGGACCTCGTCTGTGACCTGCCTAAGGGGGCATTGTGACATCATAACTCTGCATTGGGCTCCCAGGTGACAGTACCTTTTGTGTAAACTGCCTAAGGGGGTATTGTGAAAACATTACCATGCACTAGTCACCCATGTTACAGGTCTATGTCTGTGATGTGCCTAAGGGGGCATTGTGAAATCATTACTGTGCACTGGTCACCCAGGTGACAGGCCCTTGTCTGTGATCTGCCTAAGGGGGCATTGTGACATCATAACTCTGCACTGTGCACCCAGGTTACAGGCCCTTGTATGTGATCTGCCTAAGGAAGAATTCTGACATCATAACTCTGCACTGGTCACCCAGGTGACAGACCCTTGTCTGTGATCTGCCTTAGGGGGCATTGTGATATCCTAACTCTGCACTGGTAACCCAGGTGAGAGGACCTTGTCTGTCATCTGCCTAAGGGCGCATTTTGACATCATAAGGCTGCATTGGGCACCCAGGTGACAGGCCCTTGTCTGTGATGTGCCTAGGAGGGCATTGTGACATCATAATTCTGTACTGGGAACTCAGATGAGAGGCCCTTGTCTGTGATCTCCCTAAGCGGGTATTGTCAGCCCTGGTCACTCAGGTGACAGGCCACTGTCTGTGATCTGCCTAAGGGGGCATTGTGACATCATAACTCTGCACTGGTCACCCTGCTGACATGTCTTTGTCTGTGATCTGCCTAAGGGGGCATTGTGACATCATAACCCTGCACTGGTCACACAGATGACAGGCCCTTGTTTGTGGTCGGCCTGAGGGTGCCTTGTGACATCATAACTCTGCACTGGTCACCCAGGTGACAGGCCCTTGTCTGTGATCTGCCTAAGTGTGCATTGTGACATCAGAATTCTGCACTGTTCACCCAGTTGACAGTCCCTTTTCTGTGATCTTCCTAAGTGGGCATTGTGTCATCATAACACTGCACTGCACACCCAGGTGACTGGCCCTTGTCTGTGATCTGCCGAAGGGGGCATTGTGACATCACATCTCTGCATTGGTCACCCAGGTGACAGGCCCATTTCTATTATTTGCCTAAGGGGGCATTGTGACATCATAACTCTGCACTGGTCACTCAGGTGTCAGGCCCGTGTCTGTGATCTGCCTAAGGAGGCGTTGTGACATCATAAATCTGCACTAGTCACCCAGGTGACAGGCTCTTGTCTGTGATCTGCCTAAGGGGCATTGTGACATCATAACGCTGCACTGGGCACCCAGGTGAGAGGCCTTTGCCTGTTATCTGCCTAAGCTGGTATTGTGACATCATAACTCTGCACTGGTCAGCCAGGTGACAGGCCCTTGTCTGTGATCTGCCTAAGGGGGCATTGTGACATCATAAGTCTGCACTAGTCACCCAGGTGGCAGGCCCTTGTCTGTGATCTTCCTAAGGGGCTTTGTGAGGTCATAACTTTGCACTGATTTCCCAGGTGACAGGGCCTTGTCTGTGATCTGCCTAAGGGGGCATTCTGACATCCTAACTCTGCTTTGGACACCCAGGTGACAGACCCTTTTCTGTGATCTGCCTCAGGGGGTGTTGTGACATCATAACTCTGTACTGGACAACCAGGTGAGAGCCCTTTATGTGTTATCTGCCTAAAGTAGTATTGTAACATCATAATTCTGCCCTGGTCACCCAGGTGTCAGGCCGCTGTCTGTGATCTGCGTAAGGGGGCATTATGACGTCATAACTCTGCACTGGTCACCCTGCTGAGAGACCTTTTTCTGTGATCTGCCTAAGGGGGCATTGTGACATCATAACCCTTCACTGGTCATACAGGTGACAGCCCCTTGTGTGTGATCTCCCTGAGGGGGCATTGTGACATCATACCTTTGCACTGATCACCCAGGTTACAGACCCTTTTCTGTGATCTGCCTAAGGGGGCATTGTGATATCATAGCTCTGTACTGGGCACCCAGGTGAAAGGCCCCTCTCTGTGATCTGCCAAAGGGGGTATGGTGACATCATAATTCTGCCATGGTCACCCAGGTGACAGACCACTGTCTGTGATCTGCCTAAAGGGGCATTGTGACATCATAACCCTGCACTGGTCACACAGGTGACAGGCCCTTGTATGTGATCTGCCTGAGTGTGCATTGTGACATCGTAAGTCTGCACTGGTCACCCAGGCGACAGGCCCTTGTCTGTGATCTGCCTAAGGGGGCATTATGACATCATAACTCTGCACTGGGCACCCAGGTAACAGGCCCTTGTCTATGATCTGCCTAAGGGGGCATTGTGACATCATAACTATGTACTGGGACCCCAGGTGACAGGCCCTTGTCTGTGACCTGCCTAAAGGGGTATTGTGACATCATAACTCTGTACTGGGCACCCAGGTGGCAGGACCTTCTCTGTGATCTGCCTAAGGGGGCATTGTGACATCATAACTATGCGCTGGGCCCCTAGGTGACAGGCCCTTTTCTGTGACCTGCGTAAACAGGTATTGTGACATCATAACTCTGTACTGGGCACCCAGGTGGCAGGACCTTGTCTGTGATCTGCCTAAGGGGGCATTGTGACATCATTACTCTGCATTGGACACCGAGGTGACAGTCCCTTGTCTGTAATCTGCCTCAGGGGGAATTGTGAAAACATAACCATGCACTAGTCACCCATATTACAGGTCTATGTCTCTGATGTGCCTAAGGGGGCATTGTGACTTCATAACTCTGCACTCGGCACCCAGGTGACAGGCCCTTGTCTGTGATCTGCCTAAGGGGGCGTTGTGACATCATAACTATGCACTGGGCACCCAGGTGACAGGCCCTTGACTGTGATCGGCCTAAGGGTGCATTGTGACATCAGAATTCTCCAATGTTCACCCAGGTGAGAGGCCCTTGTCTTTTTTCTGCCTAAGGGCGCATTGTGGCATCAAAACTCTGCACTGGTCACCCAGGTGACAGGCCCTTGTCTGTGATCTGCCTAGGGGGGCATTGTGACATCATAACTCTGTACTGGGCACTCAGATGAGAGGCCCTTATCTGTGATTTCCCTATGAGGGTATTGTGACATCATTATTCAGCCCTGGTCACCCAGGTGACAGGCCACTGTCTGTGATCTGCCTAAGGTGGCATTGTGACATCATAAGTCTGCACTGGTCACCCTGCTGACATGTCTTTGTGTGTGATCTGCCTAAGGGGGCATTCTGACATCATAACCATGCACCGGTCACACAGATCACAGGCCCTCGTGTGTGGTCTGCCAAAGTGGGCGTTGTGATATCATAAGTCTGCCCTGGGCACCCAGGTGAGAGGCCCTTCTCTGTGATCTGCCTAAGGTGGTATTGTGACATCATAATTCTGCACTGGTCTCCCAGGTGTCAGGCCACTGTCTGTGATCTGCCTAAGGGGGTGTTGTGACATCATAACTCTGCACTGGTCACCGAGGAGACAGAACCTTGTCTGTGATCTGCCTAAGGGGGCATTTTGATATCAAAATTCTGCGCTGGTCACCCAGGTGTCAGACCCTTTTCTGTGATCTGCCTTAGGGGGAATTGTGACACAATAACTCTGCACTGGTCACCCAGGTGACAGACCCTTGTATCTGATCTGTCTAACGGGGCATTGTGACATCATAACTTTGCTGTGCTCACCCTGGTGACAGACCGTTTACTGTTATCTGCCTAAGGGGGCATTGTGACATCATAACCCTGCAGTGGTCACCCAGGTGAAAGTCCCTTGTCTGTGAACTGCCTCAAGTGTCATTGTGACATCATAACTCTACACTTGTCACCCAGGTGACATACAATTTTCTGTGATCTGCCTAAGGGGTCATTGTAACATCATAAATCTGAACTGGTCACCCAGGTGACAGACCCTTGTCTGTGATCTGTGTAAGGGGGCATTGTTGCATCAGAACTCTGCACTTGTAACGAAGGTGACAGGCCCCTTACTGTGATCTGCCTAAGGGGATATTGTGACATGATAACTCAGCACTGGTCACCCAGGTGACAGACCCTTGTCTGTGATCTGCCTAAGGTGACATTGTGACATCATAACCTTGCACTGGAAACGCAGTTGACAGACCCTTTATTGTTATCTTTCTAAGGGGGCATTGTGACATGATAACTCTGCGTTGGTCACGCAGGTGACAGACCCTTGACTGTGATCTGCCTAAGGGGATATTGTGACATCGTAATTCTGCATGGGTCACCCAGGTGACAGACCCTTGTCTCTGATCTGCCTAAGGTGGCATTGTGACCTCATAACTCTGCACGTGTCTCCCAGGTGACAGGCCCTTGACTGTCATGTGCCTAAGGGGGCACTTTGACATGATAACTCTGCACTGGTCACACAGGTGACAAACCCTTGTCTATGATCTGGCTAAGGGAGCATTGTGACATCATAATTCTGCATTGGGCACCCAGGTGACAGGCCCCTGTCTGTGATCTACCTAAGGGGGCATTGTGACATCATAACTCTGCACTGGGCACCCAGGTGATAGGCCCTTGTCTGTGATCTGGCTAAGGGGGTATTGTGAGATCATAATTCTACACTGGTCACCCAGGTGAGAGGCCACTGTCTGTGATCTGTGTAAGGGGGCATTGTGACATTATAACTCTGCACTGGTCACCCTGTTGACAGGCCTTTGACTGTGATCTGCCTAAGGTGGCAATGTGACATCATAAACCTGCACTTCTCACACAGGTGACAGGCCCTTGAGTGTAATCTGCCTGAGGGGGCATTGTGACATCATCACTCAGCCATGGTCACCCAGGTGACAGATGCTTGTCTGTGATCTGCCTAAGGGGGCATTGTGACATCATAACTGTGTACTGGTCCCCCAGGTGACAGGCCCTTGTCTGTGATCTGCCAAAGGGGGCATTGTGACATCATAAGTCTGCACCAGTCACTCAGGTGACAGGCCCTGGTCTGTGATCTGCCTAAGTGGCATTGAGACATCGTAACTATGCACTGGTCACCCAGGTGACAGGACCTTGTCTGTGATCTTCCTAAGGGGGCATTGTGACATCTTAACTCTGCATTGGGCACCCAGGTGACAGGCCCTGGTCTGTGATCTGCCTAAGGGGACATTGTGATATCATAACTCTTCACTGGGCACACAGGTGATTGGCCCTTCTCTGTGATCTGCCTAAGGGGCTATTGTGACGTCATAATTTTGCACTGGTCTCCCAGGTGACAGGCCACTGTCTGTGATCTGCCTAAGGGGGCGTTGTGACATCATAAGTGTGCACTGGTCACCCTGCTGACAGGCCTTTGTCTGTGATTTGCCAAAGGGGGCATTGTGACATCATAATCCTGCAATGGTTAGACAGGTGAAAGGCCCATGAGTGTGATCTGCCTGAGGGTGCATTGTGACATCGTCACTCAGGCATGGTCATCCAGGTGACAGACGCTTGTTTGTGATCTCCCTAAGGGGGCATTGTGACATCATACCTCTGTACTGGTCGCCCAGGTGACAGGCCCTTGTCTGTGATCTGCCTAAGGGGGCATTGTGACATCATAAGTCTGCACCAGTCACTCAGGTGACAGGCCCTTGTCTGTGATCTGCCTAAGTGGCATTGTGACATCGTAACTATGCACTGGTCACCCAGGTGACAGGACCTTGCTGTGATCTGCAGAAGGGGGCATTGTGACATCATAACTCTGTGCTGGTCACCCAGGTGTCAGGCCCTTATCTGTGACCTTCCTAAGGGGGCATTGTGACACCATAACTCTGTACCGGGCTCCCAGGTGACAGACCCTCGTCTGTGACCTGCCTAAGGGGACATTGTGACATCATAACACTCCATGGGTCACCCAGGTGAGATGCCTTTTTTGTGATCTGCCTCAGGGGCATTGGGAAATCATAACCCTGCACTGGTCACCCAGGTGACAGGGCCTTTTCTGTGATCTGCTAAGGGGGCATTATGACATCATAACTCTGCACTGGTCACCTGAGTGACAGTCCTTTGTCTGTGATGTGCCTAAGGGGGCATTGTGACATCATAACTCTGCACTGGTCAGCCAGGTCACAGACCCTTGTCTGTGATCGGCCTAAGGGGGCATTGTGATATGATAACTCTACACTGGTCACCAAGGTGACAGACCCTTGTCTGTGATCTCCGTAAGGGGCATTGTTACATCATGACCCTGCACTGGTCAAACAGGTGAAAGACCCTTGTCTTTGATCTGCCTAAGGGGCCATTGTGACATCAAAACTCTGCTCTGGTCACCCAGCTGACAGACCCTTGTCTGTGATCTGCCTAAGGGGGAATCGCAACATCATAACTCTGCAATGGTCTCCCAGGTGACAGACCCTTGTCTGTGATCTGCCTAAGGGGGTATTGTGACATCATAATTCTGCAATGGTCACCCAGGTAAGAGACCCTTTTCTGTGATCTTCCGAAGTGGGCATTTTGTCATCCTGACTCTGCACTGGACACCCAGGTGACTGGCCTTTGTCTGTGATCTGCCTAAGGGGGCAATGTGACATCATAACTCTGCACTGGTCACCCAGGAGAGAGGCCCTTTTCTGTTATCTGCCTAAGGCGGCATTGTGACATCATAATTCTGCAGTGGTCACCCAGGTTACAGGCCTTTCTCTGTTATCTGCGGCAGGGGGAATTGTGACATCATAACTCTGCACTGGGCACCCAGGTGACAGGCCAATGTCTGTCATCTGCCTAAGGGGCATTGTGATATCATAACGCTGCATTTGGCACCCAGGTGAGAGCATTTGCCTGTGATCTGCCTAAGCAGCTATTGTGACATCATAACTCAGCACTGGTCACCCAGGTGACAGACCCATGTCTGTGATCTGCCTAAGGGGGCATAGTGACATCATAAGTTTGCACTAGTCACCCTGGTGACAGCCCCTTGTCTGTGGTCTCCCTAAGGGGGCATTGTGACATCATAACTCTGTACTGGTCACCCAGGTGACAGGCCCTTATCTGTGATCTGCCTAAGGGGTCATTGTCACATCACAACTCTGCACTGGGCACCCAGGTGACAGTGTGTTGTCTGTGATCTGCCTAAGGGAGTATTGTGACTTCATAACTCTGCACTGGTCACCCATTTCACAGGTCTTTGTCTGTGATCTGCATAAGCGGGCATTGTGATGTAATAACTCTGCACTGGGCACCCAGGTGACAATCCCATGACTGTGATCTGCCTAAAGTGGTATTGTGACATCATAACGCTGCACTGTGCATCCCGGTGACAGGACCTTGTCTGTGATCTGCCTAATGGGGCATTGTGACATCATAAATCTGCATTGGGCACTCAGGTGACAGTCCCTGGTCTCTGATGTGCCTAAGGGGGTATTTTGACAACATAACTCTGCACTGGTCACCCATTTCAGAGGTCTTTGTCTGCGATATGCCTAAGGGGGCGTTGTGATGCAGTAACTCTGCACTGGGCACCCAGGTGACAGGCCCTTGTCTGTGATCTGCCTAAGGGGGCATTGTGACCTCACAACTCTACAGTGGGCACCCAGGTTGCAGGCCCTTGTCTGTGATCTGCCTAAGGGGGCATTGTGACACCATTACTATGCACTGGGCACCCAGGTGACAGGCCCTTGTCTGTGATCTGCCTAAGGGGGCATGGGGACATCACAATCCTGCACTGGTCACCCAGGGAACGGGGCTTTGTCTGTGATGTGCTAAGGGGGCATTGTGACATCATAACTCTGCACTGGTCACCCAGGTGACATTCCCTTGTCTCTGATCTGCCTAAGGGGGCATTGTGACATCATAAATCTGCACTGGTCACGCAGGTGACAGACCCTTGTCTGTGATCTGCCTAAGGGGGCATTGTGACATCATAACACTGTACTGGTCACCCAGGAGAAAGACCCGTGTCTTTTATCTGCCTAAGGGGCCGTTGTGACATCATAACTCTGCAGTGGTCACCCAGGTGACAAACCCGTGTCTGTAATCTGCCTAAGGGGGCATTGTGACATCATAACCATGCACTGGTCACACAGGTGACAGGCCCATGTGTATGGTCTGCAATAGGGGGCATTGTGACATCATAACTCTGCACTGGTCACCCAGGTGCCAGGCCCTTTTCTGTGATCTGCATGAGAGTGAATTGTGACATCATAAATCTGCACTGGTCACCCAGGTGACTGGCCCTTCTCTGAGATCTGCAAAAGGGGGCATTGTGACATCATAACTCTGTACTGGTCACCCAGGTGACAGGCCCTTGTCGGTGATATGCCTAAGGGGGCATTGTGACATCATAATTCTGCAATGGTCACTCAGGTGACAAGCCCTTTGTTATCTGCGTAAGGGCGCATTGTGACATCATAAGTCTGCACTGGTCACCCAGGTGACAGGCCCTTGTATGTGATATGCCTAAGGGGGCATTGTGACATCATAATTCTGCACTATTCACCCAGGTGTCAGGTCCTTCTCTGTGATCCGCGTAAGGGTCATTGTGACAGCATAACTCTGCACTGGTAACCGAGGTGACAGAACCTTGTCTGTGATCTGCCTAACGGCGCATTGTGACATCATAAGTCTGCATTAGGCACCCAGGTGACAGGCCGTTGTCTGTGAATTGCCTAAGGGGGCATTGTGACATCAAAACTCTGCACTGGGCACCCAGCTGACAGGCCCTTGTCCGCGATCTGCCTAAGGGGCTACTGTGACATCATAATTCTGCACTGGTCACCCAGGTGACAGGCCACTGTCTGTGTTCTGCGTAAGGGGGCATTGTGACATCATAACTCTGGACTGGTCACCCTTGTGACATGCCTTTGTCTGTGATCTGCCTTAGGGGGCATTGTGACATCATAACCCTGCACTAGACACGCAGGTGACAGGCCATTGTCTCTGATCTGCCTGAGGGTGCATTGTGACATCATAACTGTGCAACGGTCACGGAGGTGACAGGCCCTTGACTGTGATCTGCATAAGGGGGTATTCTGACATCATAATTCTGTACTGGTCACCCAGGTGACAGGCCCTGTTCTGTGATCTGCCTAAGAGGGCATTGTGACATCATTAGTCTGCACTATTCACCCAGGTAACAGGCCTTTATCTGTGATCTCCCTAATGGGCATTGTTACATCGTAAGCCTGCACTCGTCCCCCAGGTGACAGGACCTTGTCTGTGATCTGCCTAAGGAAATATTGTGACATCATAAATCTGCACTGGTCACCCAGGTGACAGGCCCTTGTCTGTGATCTGCCTAAGGGGGCACTGTGACATCATAAGTCTGCACTAGTCACCCAGGTGACTGGCCCTTGTCTGTGATCTACCTAATGGGCATTGTAGCATCAGAACTCTGCACTGGGCACGCAGGTGAGAGGCCTTTGTCTGTGATCTGCCTAAGGGGGTATTGTGACATCATAGCTCTCCACTGGTCACCCAGGTGACAGGCCCTTGTCTGTGATCTGCCTCAGGGGGCATTATGACATCATAGGTCTGCACTAGTCACCCAGGTGACAGGCACTTTCCTGTGATCTGCCTTAGCGGGCATTGTGACATCATAACCCTGTACTGGGCTCCCAGGTGACAGGCCTTTGTCTGTGATCTGCGTAAGGGGCTTTCTGAGATCATAACTCTGCACTGGTAACCCAGGTGACAGGACCTTGTCTGTGATCTGCCTAAGGGGGCATTGTGACATCATAACTCTGCATTGGGCACCCAGGTGACAGGCCTTTTTCTGTGATCTGCCTAAGGGGCATTGTGACATCAAAATCCTGCACTGGACACACAGGTGACAGGCCATTGTGTGTGATCCGCCTGAGGGGGCATTGTGACATCACAACTCTGCACTGGACACCCGGGTGACAGACCCTTGTCTGTGATCTGCCTAAGGGGGCATTGTGACATCATAACTCTGTACTGGTAACCCAGGTGACAGGCCCATGTGTGTGATCTGCCTTAGTGGGCATGGTGACATCATTAGTCTGCACTAGTCACCCAGGTGGCAGGCCCTTGTCTGTGATCTGCCTAAGGGGCATTGTGACATCGTAACTCTGCACTGGTCACCCAGGTGACAGGACCTTGTCTGTGATCTGCCTAAGGGTGCGTTGTGACATCATAAACCAGGACCGGTCACCCAAGTGACAGGCCCTTGTCTGTGATCTGCCTGAGAGTGCATTGTGACACCATAACTCTGCAGTGTTCACCTTGGTGACAGGCCCTTGTCTGTGATCTGCCTAAGGGGGCATTGTGGCATCATAACTCTGTACTGGTCACCCAGGTGTCAGGCCCTTATCTGTGTTCTGCCTAAGGGGTCATTGGGACATCAAAACTCTGCACTGGGCACACAGGTGACAGTCCCCTGTCTGTGATCTGCTTAAGGGGGTATTGTGACATCCTTAATTTCCACTGGGCAGCCAGGTGACCTTCCCTTGTCTTTGATCTGCCTAACGGTGCATTGTGACTTCATAACTCTGTACTGGTCACCCAGGTGACAGGCCCTTATCTGTGATCTGCCTAAGGAGGCATTGTGACATCATAATTCTGCACTGGGCAGCCTGGTGACCTTCCCTTGTCTTTGATCTGCTTAACGGTGTATTGTGACATCATAACTCTGCACTGGTCACCCAGGTGACAGGCCCTTGTCTGTGATCTGCCTAGGGGGGCATTGTGACATCATAACTCTGCACTTTTCACCCAGGTGACAGGCCACTGACTGTGATCTGCATAAGTGGGCACTGTGACATCATAACACTGCACTGGTCACCCAGGTGACATGCCCTTTTTTGTGATCTGCCTAAGGGGGCATTGGGACATCATAACACTGCACTGGTCACCCATGTTACAGGCCTTTGTCTGTAATCTGCCTAAAGGGTCATTGTGACATCATAACTCTGCACTGGGCACCCGGGTTACTGGCCCTTGTCTGTGACATGCCTAAGGGGGCATTGTGACATCATAACTCTGCACTGGCCACCCAGGTGACAGGCCTTTGTCTGTGATCTGCCTACAGGTGCGTTGTGACATCATAACTCTGCAACTGGCACCCAGGTCACAGGCCCTTGACTGTGATCTGCCTAAGGGGACGTTGTGATATCGTAACACTGCACTGGTCACCCAGGTGACAAACCCTTGTCTGTGATATGCCTAAGGTGGCATTGGGACATCATAAGTCTGCATTCGTCACCCCGGTGAAAGACCCATGACTGTGAACTGCCTAAGGGGCATTGTGATATCATAACTCTGCACTGCTCACAGAGGTGACAGGCCCTTGTCTGTGATCTGCCTAAGGGGGTATTGTGACAACATACTTCTGCACTAGTCACCCATGTTACAGGCCTTGTCTGTGATCTGCCTAAGGGGGCATTGAGACATGATAATTCTCCACTGGGCACCCAGGTGACATGCCCTTGTCTGTGATATGCCAAAGGGGGCACTGTGACATCATAACTCTGCAATGGGCACCCAGGTGACAGGCCCTTGTCTGTGATCTGCCTGAGGGTGCACTGTGACATCATAACCATGCAATGGTCACCCAGGTGACAGACCGTTGTCTGTGAGCTTCATAAAGGGTCATTGTGGCATCAAAACTCTGTACTGGTCACCCAGGTGACAGACCCTTATCTGTGATCTGCCGAAGGGGTCATTGTGACATCATAACTCGGCACTGGGCACCCAGCTGACAGTCCCTTGTCTGTGATCTGCCCAAGGGGGCATTGGGACATGATAACTGTACTGGTCACCCAGGTCAGTGACCCTTCTCTGTGATCTGCCTAAGGGGGCATTGTGAGATGATAACTCTGCACTGGTCACCCAGGTGACAGACCTTGACTGTGATCTGCGTATTTGGGCATTGTGACATCATAAAGCTGCACTGGTCACCCAGGTGAAAGACCCTTGTCTTTTATCTGCCTAAGGGGCATTGTGACATCCTACCTCTCTACTGGGCACCCAGGTGAGAGGCCCTTATCTGTGATCTGCCTAAGGGGGTATTGTGACATCATAAGACTGTACTAGTAACACAGGTGGCAGGCCCTTGTCTGTGATCAGCCTAAGGGGCATTGTGACATCATAACTCTGCGTTGGGCACCCAGGTGACGGGCCCTTGTCTGTGAATGGCCTAAGGGGACATTGTGACATCATAACTCTGTACTGGACACCCAGGTGAGAGGCCCTTGTGTGTTATCTACCTAAGGGGGTATTGTGAAATCATAATTTTGCCCTGGTCAACCAGGTGACAGGCCACTGTCTGTGATCCGCCTAAGGGGTCATTGTGACATCATAACTCTGCACTGGTAACCCTGTTGACAGGCCTTTGTCTGTGATCTGCCTAAGGGGACGTTGTGATATCGTAACACTGCACTGGTCACCCAGGTGACAGACCCTTGTCTGTGATATGCCTAAGGTGGCATTGGGACATCATAACTCTGCATTGGTCACCCCGGTGAAAGACCCATGACTGTGAGCTGCCTAAGGGGCATTGTGACATCATAACTCTGCACTGCTCACACAGGTGACAGGCCCTAGTCTGTGATCTGCCTAAGGGGGCCTTGTGACAACATAACTCTGCACTGTTCACCGAGGTGACAAACCCTTGTCTGTGGTCAGCCTAAGGGGGCATTGTGACATCATAATTCTGCACAGGTAACCCAGGTGACAGACCCTTGTCTTTGATGTGCTAAAGAGGGCATTGTGACTTCATAACTCTGCACTGGTCTCCCAGGTGACAGGTCCTTGAATGTGATCTGCCTAAGGGGGCATTTTGACATCATAACTCTGCACTGGTCACCCAGGTGACAGACCCTTTTCTGTGATCTGCCTAAGGGGGCATTCTGACATCATTACACTGCACTGGTCACCCAGGTTACAGACCCTTGTCCGTTATCTGCCTAAGGGGGCATTGCGGCATTATAATTCTGCACGGGTCACCCACTTGACAGACCCTTGTCTGTGATCTGCCTAAGAGGCCATTGTGACATCAGAACTCTGCATTTTTCACCCAGGTGACAGATTCTTGCCTGTGATATGCCTAAGGGGGCATTGTGACATCATAACCATGCTCTGCTCACCCAGGTGAAAGACTCTTTTCTGTGATCTGCCTAAGGGGGCCTTGTGACATCATAACTCTGCACTGGTAACCCAGGTGACACACCCTTGTCTTTGATCTGCCTAATGGGCCAATGTGACATCATAACTCTGTACTGGTCATCCAGGTGACAGGCCCTTGTCTGTGATCTGCCTAAGGGGTCGTTGTGACATCATAACTCTTCCCTGGTCACCCAGCTGAAAGGCTCTTGTCTGTGATCTGCATAAGGAAGCATTGTGACATCATAACTCGGCACTGGTCACCAAGATGAGAGACTAATTTCTGTGATCTGCCTAAGGGGAACTTGTGATGTCATAACTCTTCACTTCTGACCCCGATGACAGACCCTGGACTGTGATCTGCCTAAGGGGGCATTAAGACATCATAATTCTGGACTGGTCAACCAGGTGACAGACCCTTTTCTGTGATCTCCCTAAGGGGGCATTGTGACACAATAACTCTGCACTCGTCACCCAGGTGACAGACCCTTGTATGTGATCTGCCTAAGGGAGCATTGTGACATCATAACTTTACGCTTGTCCCCTAGGTGACAGACCCTTGACAGTGATCTGCCTAAGGGGGCATTTTGACATCATAACTCTGAACTGGTGAGCCAGGTGACAGAGCCTTGTCTGTGATCTGCAAAGGGGTCATTGTGACATCATAATTCTGCACTGGTCACCCAGGTGACAGACCGTTGCCTGTGATCTGCATAAGGGGGCATTGTGACATCATAACCCTGCACTGGACACACAGGTGACAGGCCCTTGTGTGTGATCTCCCTGACGTGGCATTGTGACATCATAACCCTACACTGGTCAATCAGGTGCCAGTCCAATGTCTCTGATCTGCCTCAGGGTGCTTTGTGACATCATAAATCTGCACTGGTCACCCAGGTGACAGGCCCTTGTCGGTGATATGCCTAAGGGGGCATTATGACATCATAATTCTGCAATGGTCACTCAGGTGACAAGCCCTTGTCTGTTATCTGCATAAGGGCGCATTGTGACATCATAACTCTGCACTGGTCACCCAGGTGACAGGCCCTTGTCTGTGATATGCCTAAGGGGGCATTGTGACATCATAATTCTGCACTATTCACCCAGGTGTCAGGTCCTTCTCTGTGATCCGCGTAAGGGTCATTGTGACAGCATAACTCTGCACTGGTAATCCAGGTGACAGAACCTTGTCTGTGATCTGCCTAACAGGGCATTGTGACATCATTAGTCTGCATTAGGCACCCAGGCGACAGGCCGTTGTCTGTGATTTGCCTAAGGGGGCATTGTGATATCAAAACTCTGCACTGGGCACCCAGCTGACAGGCCCTTCTCCGCGATCTGCCTAAGGGGGTATTGTGACATCATAATTCTGCACTGGTCACCCAGGTGACAGTCCACTGTCTGTGTTCTGCATAAGGTGGCATTGTGACATCATAACTCTGGACAGGTCACCCTTGTGACAGGCCTTTGTCTGTGATCTGCTTAAGGGGGCATTGTGACATCATAACCCTGCACTAGTCACGCAGGTGACAGGCCATTGTCTGTGATCTCCCTGAGGGTGCATTGTGACATCATAACTGTGCAACGGTCACCCAGGTGACAGGCCCTTGACTGTGATCTGCATAACGGGGTATTCTGACATCATAATTCTGTACTGGTCACCCAGGTGACAGGCCCTTGTCTGTGATCTGCCTAAGAGGGCATTGTGACATCATTAGTCTGCACTATTCACCCAGGTTACAGGCCCTTGTCTGTGATCTCCCTAATGGGCATTGTGACATCGTAATTCTGCACTCGTCTCCCAGGTGACAGGACCTTGTCTGTGATCTGCTTAAGGGGGCATTGTGACATCATAACTCTTTATTGGTCACCCAGGTGACAGGCCCTTGTCTGTGATCTGCCTAAGGGGCATTGTGACATCGTAACTCTGTACTAGTCACCCAGGTGACATGACCTTGTCTGTGATCTGCCTAAGGGGGCATTGTGACATCATAACACTGCACTGGTCCCCCAGGTGACAGGTCCTTGTGAGAGATCTGCCTGAGGGTGCATTGTGACATCATAACTCTGAACGATTCACCTGGGTGACACGCCCATGTCTGTGATCTGCCTAAGGGGACATTGTGACATCATAACTCTTTCTTGCTCACCCAGGTGACAGGCCCTTGTCTGTGATCTGCCTAAGGGGGTATTGCAAATCCATAGCTCTGCACTGGGCAGCCAGATGACCTTCCCTTGTCTTTGATCTGCCTAACGGTGCCTTCTGACATCATAGCTCTGCACTGGTCACCCAGGTGACAGGCCCTTCTCTGTGATCTGCCTAAGGGGGCATTGTGACATCATAATTCTACAATGGTCACCCTGGTGACAGGCCCTTGTCTGTGATCTTCCTAGGTGGGCATTGTGTCATCATAACTCTACACTGGTCACCCAGGTGACAGTCCTTTTTCTGTGATCTGCCTAAGGGGACATTGTGACATCATAAATCTGCACTGGTCACCCAGGTGACAGGTCCTTTTCTGTTATCTGCCTAAGGGGGCATTGTGACATCATAATGCTGCACGAGTCACCCAGGTGACAGGCCCTTGTCTGTGATCTGCCTAAGGGGCATTGTGATATCATAACTCTGCACTGGTTACCCAGGTGACAGGACGTTGACTGTAATCTGCCTAAGGGGACAGTGTGACATCATAACTGTGCATTGGGTACTCGGGTGACAGGCCCTTGTCTGTCATCTGCCTAAGGGGGCATTCTGACATCAAAACTTTTTACTGGTCCCCCAGGTGACAGGCCCTTGTCTGTGATCTGCCAAAGGGAGCAGTGTGACATCATGGGTCTGCACTACTCACTCAGGGGACAGGCCCTTGTCTGTGATCTGCTTAAGGGGCATTCTGACATCATAACTCTGCACTGGTAACCCAGGTGACAGGACCTTGTCTATGACCTACCTAAGGGGGCATTGTGACATCATAACTCTGCATTGGGCACGCAGGTGACAGGCCGATGTCTGTGATCTGCCTAAGGGGGTATCGTGACATCATAATTCTGCACTGGTTACCCAGGTGACAGGCCACTGTCTGTGATCTACCTAAGGGAGCATTGTGTCATCATAACGCTGCACTGGTCACACAGGTGACAAGCCCTTGATTGTGGTCTGCCTGAGGGTGCATTGTGATATCGTAACTCTGCCCTGGTCACTCAGGTGACAGGCCCTTGTCTGTGACCCGCATAAGCGGGTATTGTGACATCATAACTCTGTACTGGTCACCCAGGTGACAGTTCCTTATGTGTGATCTGCCTGAAGGGGCATTGTGACATCGTAACTCTGCACTGGGCAGCCAGGTGACAGGCCCTTCTCTGTGATCTGCCTAAGGGGGCATTGTGACATAATAATTTTGCCCTAGTGACCCAGGTGACAGGTCCTTGTCTGTGATCTGTGTAAGGGGCATTGTGACATCATTACTCTGCACTGGTAACCCAGGTGACAGGACATTGTCTGTGATCTGCCTTAGGTGCATTGTGACATCATAACTCTGCACTGGGCAGCCAGGTGACAGACCCTTGTCTGTGATCCACCTAAGGGGATATTCTGACATCGTAATTCTGCACTGGTCATCCAGGTGACAGGCCACCGTCTGTGATCTGCGTAAGGGGCCATTGTGATATCACAACTCCGGACTGGTCACCCTGGTGACAGGTGATTGTCTGTGATCTGCCTTAGGGGGCATTGTGACATCTTAACCCTGCACTGGTCACTCAGGTGGCAGGCCCTTGTGTGTGATCCGCCTGAGGGGGCATTGTGACATCATAACTCTGCACTGGTCACTCAGGTGGCAGAGCCTTACCTGTGATTTCCCTATGGGGGCATTGTGATATCATAACTCTGTACTGGTCACCCAGGTGATAGGCCCTTGTCTGTGATCTGCCTAAGGGGGCATTGTGACATCATTAGTCTGCACTAGTCACCCAGGTGTCAGGCCCTTGTCTGTGATCAGCCTGAGGGGCATTGTGACATCGCAACTCTGCATTGGTCACCCAGGTAACAAGATCTTGTCTGTGATGTGCCTAAGGGGGCATTGTGATATCATAATACTGCACTGCTCACCCAGGTGACAGGCACTTGTCTTTAATCTGCCTGAGGGTGCATTGTGACATCATAACTCTACAGTGTTCACCCAGGTGTCAGGCCCTTGCCTGTGATCTGCCTAAGAGGACATTGTGACATCATAACTCTGTACTTGTCACCCAGGTGACAGGCCCTTATCTGTGATCTGCCTAAGGGGGAATTGTGACATCGTAATTCTGCAATGGTCAACCAGGTGACAGGCCCTTATCTGTGATTTTCATAAGGAGGCATTGTGACATCTTAACTCTGCCCTGGGCACCTAGGTGAGAGGCGCTTGTCTGTGATCTTCTAAGGGGGTATTGGGACATCATAATTCTGCACTGGGCACCCAGGTGAGAGGCCTTTGTCTGTGATGTGCCTGTGGTGGTATTTTGATATCATAAATCTGCACTGGTCACCCAGGTGACAGGCCCTTGTTTGTGATCTGCCTCAGGGCGCATTTTGACATCATAAGTCGGCACTAGTCACCCAGGTGACAGGCCCTTGTCTGTAATCTGCCTAAGGGGCATTGTGACATCATTACTCTGCACTGGTTACCCAGGTGACAGAACATTGTCTGTGATCTGCCTAAGGGGTCATTGTGACATCATAGCTCTCCATTTGTCACCCAGGTGACAGGCCTTTGTCTGTGGTCTACGTAAGGGGGCACTGTAATTTCATAACTCTATACTGGGCACCCAGGTGAGAGGCCCTTGTCTGTGATCTGCCTAAGGGGTATTGTGACATCATAACTCTGCCCTGGTCACCCATGTGACAGGCCACTGTCTGTGGTCTGCCTTAGGGGGCATTGTGACATCATAACTCTGCAGTGGTCACCCTGCTGACAGGCCTTTGTCTGTGATCTGCCTAAGGGGGAATTGTGACATCATAACCCTGCACTGTTCACACAGGTGACACGCCCTGGTGTGTGATCTGCCTGAGTGTGCACTGTGACATCATAACTCTGTACAGGTCACCCAGGTGACAGGCCCTTGTCTGTGATCTGCCTAAGGGTGCATTGTGACATCATAACTCTGTACTGGTCACCCAGGTGACAGGCCCTTATCTGTGATCTGCCTGAGGGGTCATTGTGACATCATAACACTGCACTGGGCACCCAAGTGACAGTCACTTGTCTGTGATCTCCCTAAGGGAGTATAGTGACATCACAACTCTGCAGTTGTCACCCTGGTGACAGACCCTTGTCTGTGATCTGCCTAAGGGTCATTTTGACATCACAACTCTGCACTGGGCACCCAGGTGAGAGGCCTTTGTCTCTGATCTGCCCGAGGGGTTATTGTGACATCATAAAACTGAACTGGTCACCCAGGTGACGGGCCCTTGTCTTTGATCTGGCTAAGGGGCATTGAGACATCATACCTCTGTTCTGGGCAGCCAGGTGAGAGGCCCTTGTCTGTGATCTTCCTAAGCGGGTATTGTGACATCATAATTCTGCTGTGGTCACCCAGGAGACTGGCCACTGTCTGTGATCTGCCTAAGGGGGCATTGTGACATCATAAGTCTGTACTAGAAACGCAGGTGACAGGCCTTTGTCTGTGATCAGCCTAAGGGGCATTGTGACATCATAACTCTGCATTGGGCACCCAGTTGACAGTCCCTTGTCTGTGATCAGCCTAAGGGGACATTGTTACATCATAACTCTGTACTGGGCACCCAGGTGAGAGGCCCTTGTGTGTTATCTGCCTAAGGGTGTATTGTGACATCATAATTTTGCCCTGGTCACCCAGGTGACAGGCCACTGTCTGTGATTTGCCTAAGGGGGCATTGTGACATCATAACTCTGCACTGGTCACCCTGTTGACAGGCCTTTGTCTCTGATATGCCGATGTGTGCATTGTGACATCATAATCCTGCACCTGTCCCACAGGTGACAGGACCTTCCGTGTGATCTGCCAGAGGGGACATTGGGACATCATAACTCTGCACTGGTCACCCAGGTGACAGGCCCTTGTCTGTGATCTGCCTGAGGGTGAATTGTGACATCATAACTCAGCACTGGTCACCCAGGTGACAGGCCCTTGTCTGTGATCTGCCTAAGGGGGCATTGTTAAATCATAACTCTAAACTGGGCACCCAGGTGACAATCCCTTGTCTGTGATCTGCCGAAAGGGATATTGTGACATCATAAGTCTGCACTTGGCAGCCAGGTGATCGGCCCCTGTCTTTGGTCTGCCTAAGGGGGCACTGTGACATCATAACACTGCACTGGCCACCCAGGTGACATGCCCTTTTTTGTGATCTACCTAAGGGGGCATTGGGACATCATAACACTGCACTGGTCACCCATGTTACAGGCCTTTGTCTGTCATCTGCCTAACGGATCATTGTGACATCATGACTCTGCAATTGGCACCCAGGTTACAGGCCCTTGTCTGTGATCTTTTTAAGGGGGTAATGTGACATCATAACACTGTACTGATCACTCTTCTGAGAGGCCCTTGTGTGTGATCTCCCTGAGGTGGCATTGTGACATCATAATTCTGCACTGGTCACCCAGGTGAAAGGCCCTTGTCTGTGATCTGCCTTAGGGGGCATTGTGACATCATAACTCTGCACTGGTCACCAAGGTGACAGACCCTTGTCTGTGATCTGCATAAGGGGGTAATGTGACATCATTATTCTGTTCTGGCCACCCAGGTGACAGGCCCTTATCTTTTATCTGCCTAAGGGGTCATTGTGACATCATAACTCTGCACTGGGCACCCAGGTGGCAGTCTCTTGTCTGTGATCCGACTAACGGAGTATTGTGACATCGTAACTCTGCACTGGTCAGCCAGGAGACAGACCCTTGTCTGTGATCTGCCTAAGGGGGCATTGTGACATCATAATTCTGCAATGGTCACCCAGGTGACAGGCCCTTGTCTGTTATCTGCCTAAGGGGGCATTGTGACATCATAAACCTGCACTGGTCACCCCGGTGACAGGCCCTTGTCTGTGATCTGCGTAAGGGGCATTGTGACATAGGAACTCTGCACTGGAAACTCAGGTGACAGGACCTCGACTGTGATCTGCCTAAGGGGGCATTGTGACATCATAATTCTGCACTGGTCACCCAGGTGACAGGCCCTTGTCTGTGATCTGCCTAAAGGGGCATTGTGACATCATAAATCTGCAATGGTCACCCAGGTGACAGGCCCTTGTCTGTGATCTGCGTAAAGGGGCATTGTGACATCATAAATCTGCAATGGTCACCCAGGTGACAGGCCTTTATCTGTGATCTGCCTAACGGGGCATTGTGACATCATAATTCTGCAATGGTCACCCAGGTGACAGGCCCTTATCTGTGATCTGCCTGAGGGGTCATTGTGACATCATAACACTGCACTGGGCACCCAAGTGACAGTCACTTGTCTGTGATCTCCCTAAGGGAGTATAGTGACATCACAACTCTGCAGTTGTCACCCTGGTGACAGACCCTTGTCTGTGATCTGCCTAAGGGTCATTTTGACATCAGAACTCTGCACTGGGCACCCAGGTGAGAGGCCTTTGTCTCTGATCTGCCCGAGGGGTTATTGTGACATCATAAAACTGAACTGGTCACCCAGGTGACGGGCCCTTGTCTTTGATCTGGCTAAGGGGCATTGAGACATCATACCTCTGTTCTGGGCAGCCAGGTGAGAGGCCCTTGTCTGTGATCTTCCTAAGCGGGTATTGTGACATCATAATTCTGCTGTGGTCACCCAGGAGACTGGCCACTGTCTGTGATCTGCCTAAGGGGGCATTGTGACATCATAAGTCTGTACTAGAAACGCAGGTGACAGGCCTTTGTCTGTGATCAGCCTAAGGGGCATTGTGACATCATAACTCTGCATTGGGCACCCAGTTGACAGTCCCTTGTCTGTGATCAGCCTAAGGGGACATTGTTACATCATAACTCTGTACTGGGCACCCAGGTGAGAGGCCCTTGTGTGTTATCTGCCTAAGGGTGTATTGTGACATCATAATTTTGCCCTGGTCACCCAGGTGACAGGCCACTGTCTGTGATTTGCCTAAGGGGGCATTGTGACATCATAACTCTGCACTGGTCACCCTGTTGACAGGCCTTTGTCTCTGATATGCCGATGTGTGCATTGTGACATCATAATCCTGCACCTGTCCCACAGGTGACAGGACCTTCCGTGTGATCTGCCAGAGGGGACATTGGGACATCATAACTCTGCACTGGTCACCCAGGTGACAGGCCCTTATCTGTGATCTGCCTAAGGAGGCATTGTGACATCATAATTCTGCACTGGGCAGCCTGGTGACCTTCCCTTGTCTTTGATCTGCTTAACGGTGTATTGTGACATCATAACTCTGCACTGGTCACCCAGGTGACAGGCCCTTGTCTGTGATCTGCCTAGGGGGGCATTGTGACATCATAACTCTGCACTTTTCACCCAGGTGACAGGCCACTGACTGTGATCTGCATAAGTGGGCACTGTGACATCATAACACTGCACTGGTCACCCAGGTGACATGCCCTTTTTTGTGATCTGCCTAAGGGGGCATTGGGACATCATAACACTGCACTGGTCACCCATGTTACAGGCCTTTGTCTGTAATCTGCCTAAAGGGTCATTGTGACATCATAACTCTGCACTGGGCACCCGGGTTACTGGCCCTTGTCTGTGACATGCCTAAGGGGGCATTGTGACATCATAACTCTGCACTGGCCACCCAGGTGACAGGCCTTTGTCTGTGATCTGCCTACAGGTGCGTTGTGACATCATAACTCTGCAACTGGCACCCAGGTCACAGGCCCTTGACTGTGATCTGCCTAAGGGGACGTTGTGATATCGTAACACTGCACTGGTCACCCAGGTGACAAACCCTTGTCTGTGATATGCCTAAGGTGGCATTGGGACATCATAAGTCTGCATTCGTCACCCCGGTGAAAGACCCATGACTGTGAACTGCCTAAGGGGCATTGTGATATCATAACTCTGCACTGCTCACAGAGGTGACAGGCCCTTGTCTGTGATCTGCCTAAGGGGGTATTGTGACAACATACTTCTGCACTAGTCACCCATGTTACAGGCCTTGTCTGTGATCTGCCTAAGGGGGCATTGAGACATGATAATTCTCCACTGGGCACCCAGGTGACATGCCCTTGTCTGTGATATGCCAAAGGGGGCACTGTGACATCATAACTCTGCAATGGGCACCCAGGTGACAGGCCCTTGTCTGTGATCTGCCTGAGGGTGCACTGTGACATCATAACCATGCAATGGTCACCCAGGTGACAGACCGTTGTCTGTGAGCTTCATAAAGGGTCATTGTGGCATCAAAACTCTGTACTGGTCACCCAGGTGACAGACCCTTATCTGTGATCTGCCGAAGGGGTCATTGTGACATCATAACTCGGCACTGGGCACCCAGCTGACAGTCCCTTGTCTGTGATCTGCCCAAGGGGGCATTGGGACATGATAACTGTACTGGTCACCCAGGTCAGTGACCCTTCTCTGTGATCTGCCTAAGGGGGCATTGTGAGATGATAACTCTGCACTGGTCACCCAGGTGACAGACCTTGACTGTGATCTGCGTATTTGGGCATTGTGACATCATAAAGCTGCACTGGTCACCCAGGTGAAAGACCCTTGTCTTTTATCTGCCTAAGGGGCATTGTGACATCCTACCTCTCTACTGGGCACCCAGGTGAGAGGCCCTTATCTGTGATCTGCCTAAGGGGGTATTGTGACATCATAAGACTGTACTAGTAACACAGGTGGCAGGCCCTTGTCTGTGATCAGCCTAAGGGGCATTGTGACATCATAACTCTGCGTTGGGCACCCAGGTGACGGGCCCTTGTCTGTGAATGGCCTAAGGGGACATTGTGACATCATAACTCTGTACTGGACACCCAGGTGAGAGGCCCTTGTGTGTTATCTACCTAAGGGGGTATTGTGAAATCATAATTTTGCCCTGGTCAACCAGGTGACAGGCCACTGTCTGTGATCCGCCTAAGGGGTCATTGTGACATCATAACTCTGCACTGGTAACCCTGTTGACAGGCCTTTGTCTGTGATCTGCCTAAGGGGACGTTGTGATATCGTAACACTGCACTGGTCACCCAGGTGACAGACCCTTGTCTGTGATATGCCTAAGGTGGCATTGGGACATCATAACTCTGCATTGGTCACCCCGGTGAAAGACCCATGACTGTGAGCTGCCTAAGGGGCATTGTGACATCATAACTCTGCACTGCTCACACAGGTGACAGGCCCTAGTCTGTGATCTGCCTAAGGGGGCCTTGTGACAACATAACTCTGCACTGTTCACCGAGGTGACAAACCCTTGTCTGTGGTCAGCCTAAGGGGGCATTGTGACATCATAATTCTGCACAGGTAACCCAGGTGACAGACCCTTGTCTTTGATGTGCTAAAGAGGGCATTGTGACTTCATAACTCTGCACTGGTCTCCCAGGTGACAGGTCCTTGAATGTGATCTGCCTAAGGGGGCATTTTGACATCATAACTCTGCACTGGTCACCCAGGTGACAGACCCTTTTCTGTGATCTGCCTAAGGGGGCATTCTGACATCATTACACTGCACTGGTCACCCAGGTTACAGACCCTTGTCCGTTATCTGCCTAAGGGGGCATTGCGGCATTATAATTCTGCACGGGTCACCCACTTGACAGACCCTTGTCTGTGATCTGCCTAAGAGGCCATTGTGACATCAGAACTCTGCATTTTTCACCCAGGTGACAGATTCTTGCCTGTGATATGCCTAAGGGGGCATTGTGACATCATAACCATGCTCTGCTCACCCAGGTGAAAGACTCTTTTCTGTGATCTGCCTAAGGGGGCCTTGTGACATCATAACTCTGCACTGGTAACCCAGGTGACACACCCTTGTCTTTGATCTGCCTAATGGGCCAATGTGACATCATAACTCTGTACTGGTCATCCAGGTGACAGGCCCTTGTCTGTGATCTGCCTAAGGGGTCGTTGTGACATCATAACTCTTCCCTGGTCACCCAGCTGAAAGGCTCTTGTCTGTGATCTGCATAAGGAAGCATTGTGACATCATAACTCGGCACTGGTCACCAAGATGAGAGACTAATTTCTGTGATCTGCCTAAGGGGAACTTGTGATGTCATAACTCTTCACTTCTGACCCCGATGACAGACCCTGGACTGTGATCTGCCTAAGGGGGCATTAAGACATCATAATTCTGGACTGGTCAACCAGGTGACAGACCCTTTTCTGTGATCTCCCTAAGGGGGCATTGTGACACAATAACTCTGCACTCGTCACCCAGGTGACAGACCCTTGTATGTGATCTGCCTAAGGGAGCATTGTGACATCATAACTTTACGCTTGTCCCCTAGGTGACAGACCCTTGACAGTGATCTGCCTAAGGGGGCATTTTGACATCATAACTCTGAACTGGTGAGCCAGGTGACAGAGCCTTGTCTGTGATCTGCAAAGGGGTCATTGTGACATCATAATTCTGCACTGGTCACCCAGGTGACAGACCGTTGCCTGTGATCTGCATAAGGGGGCATTGTGACATCATAACCCTGCACTGGACACACAGGTGACAGGCCCTTGTGTGTGATCTCCCTGACGTGGCATTGTGACATCATAACCCTACACTGGTCAATCAGGTGCCAGTCCAATGTCTCTGATCTGCCTCAGGGTGCTTTGTGACATCATAAATCTGCACTGGTCACCCAGGTGACAGGCCCTTGTCGGTGATATGCCTAAGGGGGCATTATGACATCATAATTCTGCAATGGTCACTCAGGTGACAAGCCCTTGTCTGTTATCTGCATAAGGGCGCATTGTGACATCATAACTCTGCACTGGTCACCCAGGTGACAGGCCCTTGTCTGTGATATGCCTAAGGGGGCATTGTGACATCATAATTCTGCACTATTCACCCAGGTGTCAGGTCCTTCTCTGTGATCCGCGTAAGGGTCATTGTGACAGCATAACTCTGCACTGGTAATCCAGGTGACAGAACCTTGTCTGTGATCTGCCTAACAGGGCATTGTGACATCATTAGTCTGCATTAGGCACCCAGGCGACAGGCCGTTGTCTGTGATTTGCCTAAGGGGGCATTGTGATATCAAAACTCTGCACTGGGCACCCAGCTGACAGGCCCTTCTCCGCGATCTGCCTAAGGGGGTATTGTGACATCATAATTCTGCACTGGTCACCCAGGTGACAGTCCACTGTCTGTGTTCTGCATAAGGTGGCATTGTGACATCATAACTCTGGACAGGTCACCCTTGTGACAGGCCTTTGTCTGTGATCTGCTTAAGGGGGCATTGTGACATCATAACCCTGCACTAGTCACGCAGGTGACAGGCCATTGTCTGTGATCTCCCTGAGGGTGCATTGTGACATCATAACTGTGCAACGGTCACCCAGGTGACAGGCCCTTGACTGTGATCTGCATAACGGGGTATTCTGACATCATAATTCTGTACTGGTCACCCAGGTGACAGGCCCTTGTCTGTGATCTGCCTAAGAGGGCATTGTGACATCATTAGTCTGCACTATTCACCCAGGTTACAGGCCCTTGTCTGTGATCTCCCTAATGGGCATTGTGACATCGTAATTCTGCACTCGTCTCCCAGGTGACAGGACCTTGTCTGTGATCTGCTTAAGGGGGCATTGTGACATCATAACTCTTTATTGGTCACCCAGGTGACAGGCCCTTGTCTGTGATCTGCCTAAGGGGCATTGTGACATCGTAACTCTGTACTAGTCACCCAGGTGACATGACCTTGTCTGTGATCTGCCTAAGGGGGCATTGTGACATCATAACACTGCACTGGTCCCCCAGGTGACAGGTCCTTGTGAGAGATCTGCCTGAGGGTGCATTGTGACATCATAACTCTGAACGATTCACCTGGGTGACACGCCCATGTCTGTGATCTGCCTAAGGGGACATTGTGACATCATAACTCTTTCTTGCTCACCCAGGTGACAGGCCCTTGTCTGTGATCTGCCTAAGGGGGTATTGCAAATCCATAGCTCTGCACTGGGCAGCCAGATGACCTTCCCTTGTCTTTGATCTGCCTAACGGTGCCTTCTGACATCATAGCTCTGCACTGGTCACCCAGGTGACAGGCCCTTCTCTGTGATCTGCCTAAGGGGGCATTGTGACATCATAATTCTACAATGGTCACCCTGGTGACAGGCCCTTGTCTGTGATCTTCCTAGGTGGGCATTGTGTCATCATAACTCTACACTGGTCACCCAGGTGACAGTCCTTTTTCTGTGATCTGCCTAAGGGGACATTGTGACATCATAAATCTGCACTGGTCACCCAGGTGACAGGTCCTTTTCTGTTATCTGCCTAAGGGGGCATTGTGACATCATAATGCTGCACGAGTCACCCAGGTGACAGGCCCTTGTCTGTGATCTGCCTAAGGGGCATTGTGATATCATAACTCTGCACTGGTTACCCAGGTGACAGGACGTTGACTGTAATCTGCCTAAGGGGACAGTGTGACATCATAACTGTGCATTGGGTACTCGGGTGACAGGCCCTTGTCTGTCATCTGCCTAAGGGGGCATTCTGACATCAAAACTTTTTACTGGTCCCCCAGGTGACAGGCCCTTGTCTGTGATCTGCCAAAGGGAGCAGTGTGACATCATGGGTCTGCACTACTCACTCAGGGGACAGGCCCTTGTCTGTGATCTGCTTAAGGGGCATTCTGACATCATAACTCTGCACTGGTAACCCAGGTGACAGGACCTTGTCTATGACCTACCTAAGGGGGCATTGTGACATCATAACTCTGCATTGGGCACGCAGGTGACAGGCCGATGTCTGTGATCTGCCTAAGGGGGTATCGTGACATCATAATTCTGCACTGGTTACCCAGGTGACAGGCCACTGTCTGTGATCTACCTAAGGGAGCATTGTGTCATCATAACGCTGCACTGGTCACACAGGTGACAAGCCCTTGATTGTGGTCTGCCTGAGGGTGCATTGTGATATCGTAACTCTGCCCTGGTCACTCAGGTGACAGGCCCTTGTCTGTGACCCGCATAAGCGGGTATTGTGACATCATAACTCTGTACTGGTCACCCAGGTGACAGTTCCTTATGTGTGATCTGCCTGAAGGGGCATTGTGACATCGTAACTCTGCACTGGGCAGCCAGGTGACAGGCCCTTCTCTGTGATCTGCCTAAGGGGGCATTGTGACATAATAATTTTGCCCTAGTGACCCAGGTGACAGGTCCTTGTCTGTGATCTGTGTAAGGGGCATTGTGACATCATTACTCTGCACTGGTAACCCAGGTGACAGGACATTGTCTGTGATCTGCCTTAGGTGCATTGTGACATCATAACTCTGCACTGGGCAGCCAGGTGACAGACCCTTGTCTGTGATCCACCTAAGGGGATATTCTGACATCGTAATTCTGCACTGGTCATCCAGGTGACAGGCCACCGTCTGTGATCTGCGTAAGGGGCCATTGTGATATCACAACTCCGGACTGGTCACCCTGGTGACAGGTGATTGTCTGTGATCTGCCTTAGGGGGCATTGTGACATCTTAACCCTGCACTGGTCACTCAGGTGGCAGGCCCTTGTGTGTGATCCGCCTGAGGGGGCATTGTGACATCATAACTCTGCACTGGTCACTCAGGTGGCAGAGCCTTACCTGTGATTTCCCTATGGGGGCATTGTGATATCATAACTCTGTACTGGTCACCCAGGTGATAGGCCCTTGTCTGTGATCTGCCTAAGGGGGCATTGTGACATCATTAGTCTGCACTAGTCACCCAGGTGTCAGGCCCTTGTCTGTGATCAGCCTGAGGGGCATTGTGACATCGCAACTCTGCATTGGTCACCCAGGTAACAAGATCTTGTCTGTGATGTGCCTAAGGGGGCATTGTGATATCATAATACTGCACTGCTCACCCAGGTGACAGGCACTTGTCTTTAATCTGCCTGAGGGTGCATTGTGACATCATAACTCTACAGTGTTCACCCAGGTGTCAGGCCCTTGCCTGTGATCTGCCTAAGAGGACATTGTGACATCATAACTCTGTACTTGTCACCCAGGTGACAGGCCCTTATCTGTGATCTGCCTAAGGGGGAATTGTGACATCGTAATTCTGCAATGGTCAACCAGGTGACAGGCCCTTATCTGTGATTTTCATAAGGAGGCATTGTGACATCTTAACTCTGCCCTGGGCACCTAGGTGAGAGGCGCTTGTCTGTGATCTTCTAAGGGGGTATTGGGACATCATAATTCTGCACTGGGCACCCAGGTGAGAGGCCTTTGTCTGTGATGTGCCTGTGGTGGTATTTTGATATCATAAATCTGCACTGGTCACCCAGGTGACAGGCCCTTGTTTGTGATCTGCCTCAGGGCGCATTTTGACATCATAAGTCGGCACTAGTCACCCAGGTGACAGGCCCTTGTCTGTAATCTGCCTAAGGGGCATTGTGACATCATTACTCTGCACTGGTTACCCAGGTGACAGAACATTGTCTGTGATCTGCCTAAGGGGTCATTGTGACATCATAGCTCTCCATTTGTCACCCAGGTGACAGGCCTTTGTCTGTGGTCTACGTAAGGGGGCACTGTAATTTCATAACTCTATACTGGGCACCCAGGTGAGAGGCCCTTGTCTGTGATCTGCCTAAGGGGTATTGTGACATCATAACTCTGCCCTGGTCACCCATGTGACAGGCCACTGTCTGTGGTCTGCCTTAGGGGGCATTGTGACATCATAACTCTGCAGTGGTCACCCTGCTGACAGGCCTTTGTCTGTGATCTGCCTAAGGGGGAATTGTGACATCATAACCCTGCACTGTTCACACAGGTGACACGCCCTGGTGTGTGATCTGCCTGAGTGTGCACTGTGACATCATAACTCTGTACAGGTCACCCAGGTGACAGGCCCTTGTCTGTGATCTGCCTAAGGGTGCATTGTGACATCATAACTCTGTACTGGTCACCCAGGTGACAGGCCCTTATCTGTGATCTGCCTGAGGGGTCATTGTGACATCATAACACTGCACTGGGCACCCAAGTGACAGTCACTTGTCTGTGATCTCCCTAAGGGAGTATAGTGACATCACAACTCTGCAGTTGTCACCCTGGTGACAGACCCTTGTCTGTGATCTGCCTAAGGGTCATTTTGACATCACAACTCTGCACTGGGCACCCAGGTGAGAGGCCTTTGTCTCTGATCTGCCCGAGGGGTTATTGTGACATCATAAAACTGAACTGGTCACCCAGGTGACGGGCCCTTGTCTTTGATCTGGCTAAGGGGCATTGAGACATCATACCTCTGTTCTGGGCAGCCAGGTGAGAGGCCCTTGTCTGTGATCTTCCTAAGCGGGTATTGTGACATCATAATTCTGCTGTGGTCACCCAGGAGACTGGCCACTGTCTGTGATCTGCCTAAGGGGGCATTGTGACATCATAAGTCTGTACTAGAAACGCAGGTGACAGGCCTTTGTCTGTGATCAGCCTAAGGGGCATTGTGACATCATAACTCTGCATTGGGCACCCAGTTGACAGTCCCTTGTCTGTGATCAGCCTAAGGGGACATTGTTACATCATAACTCTGTACTGGGCACCCAGGTGAGAGGCCCTTGTGTGTTATCTGCCTAAGGGTG
Organism: Pan paniscus; assembly: GCF_029289425.2. Lineage (NCBI taxonomy): Eukaryota > Metazoa > Chordata > Mammalia > Primates > Hominidae > Pan > Pan paniscus. The sequence goes on along the minus strand of NC_073264.2, from coordinate 737,690 downwards.
TATTGTGACATCATAATTTTGCCCTGGTCACCCAGGTGACAGGCCACTGTCTGTGATTTGCCTAAGGGGGCATTGTGACATCATAACTCTGCACTGGTCACCCTGTTGACAGGCCTTTGTCTCTGATATGCCGATGTGTGCATTGTGACATCATAATCCTGCACCTGTCCCACAGGTGACAGGACCTTCCGTGTGATCTGCCAGAGGGGACATTGGGACATCATAACTCTGCACTGGTCACCCAGGTGACAGGCCCTTGTCTGTGATCTGCCTGAGGGTGAATTGTGACATCATAACTCAGCACTGGTCACCCAGGTGACAGGCCCTTGTCTGTGATCTGCCTAAGGGGGCATTGTTAAATCATAACTCTAAACTGGGCACCCAGGTGACAATCCCTTGTCTGTGATCTGCCGAAAGGGATATTGTGACATCATAAGTCTGCACTTGGCAGCCAGGTGATCGGCCCCTGTCTTTGGTCTGCCTAAGGGGGCACTGTGACATCATAACACTGCACTGGCCACCCAGGTGACATGCCCTTTTTTGTGATCTACCTAAGGGGGCATTGGGACATCATAACACTGCACTGGTCACCCATGTTACAGGCCTTTGTCTGTCATCTGCCTAACGGATCATTGTGACATCATGACTCTGCAATTGGCACCCAGGTTACAGGCCCTTGTCTGTGATCTTTTTAAGGGGGTAATGTGACATCATAACACTGTACTGATCACTCTTCTGAGAGGCCCTTGTGTGTGATCTCCCTGAGGTGGCATTGTGACATCATAATTCTGCACTGGTCACCCAGGTGAAAGGCCCTTGTCTGTGATCTGCCTTAGGGGGCATTGTGACATCATAACTCTGCACTGGTCACCAAGGTGACAGACCCTTGTCTGTGATCTGCATAAGGGGGTAATGTGACATCATTATTCTGTTCTGGCCACCCAGGTGACAGGCCCTTATCTTTTATCTGCCTAAGGGGTCATTGTGACATCATAACTCTGCACTGGGCACCCAGGTGGCAGTCTCTTGTCTGTGATCCGACTAACGGAGTATTGTGACATCGTAACTCTGCACTGGTCAGCCAGGAGACAGACCCTTGTCTGTGATCTGCCTAAGGGGGCATTGTGACATCATAATTCTGCAATGGTCACCCAGGTGACAGGCCCTTGTCTGTTATCTGCCTAAGGGGGCATTGTGACATCATAAACCTGCACTGGTCACCCCGGTGACAGGCCCTTGTCTGTGATCTGCGTAAGGGGCATTGTGACATAGGAACTCTGCACTGGAAACTCAGGTGACAGGACCTCGACTGTGATCTGCCTAAGGGGGCATTGTGACATCATAATTCTGCACTGGTCACCCAGGTGACAGGCCCTTGTCTGTGATCTGCCTAAAGGGGCATTGTGACATCATAAATCTGCAATGGTCACCCAGGTGACAGGCCCTTGTCTGTGATCTGCGTAAAGGGGCATTGTGACATCATAAATCTGCAATGGTCACCCAGGTGACAGGCCTTTATCTGTGATCTGCCTAACGGGGCATTGTGACATCATAATTCTGCAATGGTCACCCAGGTGACAGGCCCTTATCTGTGATCTGCCTGAGGGGTCATTGTGACATCATAACACTGCACTGGGCACCCAAGTGACAGTCACTTGTCTGTGATCTCCCTAAGGGAGTATAGTGACATCACAACTCTGCAGTTGTCACCCTGGTGACAGACCCTTGTCTGTGATCTGCCTAAGGGTCATTTTGACATCAGAACTCTGCACTGGGCACCCAGGTGAGAGGCCTTTGTCTCTGATCTGCCCGAGGGGTTATTGTGACATCATAAAACTGAACTGGTCACCCAGGTGACGGGCCCTTGTCTTTGATCTGGCTAAGGGGCATTGAGACATCATACCTCTGTTCTGGGCAGCCAGGTGAGAGGCCCTTGTCTGTGATCTTCCTAAGCGGGTATTGTGACATCATAATTCTGCTGTGGTCACCCAGGAGACTGGCCACTGTCTGTGATCTGCCTAAGGGGGCATTGTGACATCATAAGTCTGTACTAGAAACGCAGGTGACAGGCCTTTGTCTGTGATCAGCCTAAGGGGCATTGTGACATCATAACTCTGCATTGGGCACCCAGTTGACAGTCCCTTGTCTGTGATCAGCCTAAGGGGACATTGTTACATCATAACTCTGTACTGGGCACCCAGGTGAGAGGCCCTTGTGTGTTATCTGCCTAAGGGTGTATTGTGACATCATAATTTTGCCCTGGTCACCCAGGTGACAGGCCACTGTCTGTGATTTGCCTAAGGGGGCATTGTGACATCATAACTCTGCACTGGTCACCCTGTTGACAGGCCTTTGTCTCTGATATGCCGATGTGTGCATTGTGACATCATAATCCTGCACCTGTCCCACAGGTGACAGGACCTTCCGTGTGATCTGCCAGAGGGGACATTGGGACATCATAACTCTGCACTGGTCACCCAGGTGACAGGCCCTTGTCTGTGATCTGCCTGAGGGTGAATTGTGACATCATAACTCAGCACTGGTCACCCAGGTGACAGGCCCTTGTCTGTGATCTGCCTAAGGGGGCATTGTTAAATCATAACTCTAAACTGGGCACCCAGGTGACAATCCCTTGTCTGTGATCTGCCGAAAGGGATATTGTGACATCATAAGTCTGCACTTGGCAGCCAGGTGATCGGCCCCTGTCTTTGGTCTGCCTAAGGGGGCACTGTGACATCATAACACTGCACTGGCCACCCAGGTGACATGCCCTTTTTTGTGATCTACCTAAGGGGGCATTGGGACATCATAACACTGCACTGGTCACCCATGTTACAGGCCTTTGTCTGTCATCTGCCTAACGGATCATTGTGACATCATGACTCTGCAATTGGCACCCAGGTTACAGGCCCTTGTCTGTGATCTTTTTAAGGGGGTAATGTGACATCATAACACTGTACTGATCACTCTTCTGAGAGGCCCTTGTGTGTGATCTCCCTGAGGTGGCATTGTGACATCATAATTCTGCACTGGTCACCCAGGTGAAAGGCCCTTGTCTGTGATCTGCCTTAGGGGGCATTGTGACATCATAACTCTGCACTGGTCACCAAGGTGACAGACCCTTGTCTGTGATCTGCATAAGGGGGTAATGTGACATCATTATTCTGTTCTGGCCACCCAGGTGACAGGCCCTTATCTTTTATCTGCCTAAGGGGTCATTGTGACATCATAACTCTGCACTGGGCACCCAGGTGGCAGTCTCTTGTCTGTGATCCGACTAACGGAGTATTGTGACATCGTAACTCTGCACTGGTCAGCCAGGAGACAGACCCTTGTCTGTGATCTGCCTAAGGGGGCATTGTGACATCATAATTCTGCAATGGTCACCCAGGTGACAGGCCCTTGTCTGTTATCTGCCTAAGGGGGCATTGTGACATCATAAACCTGCACTGGTCACCCCGGTGACAGGCCCTTGTCTGTGATCTGCGTAAGGGGCATTGTGACATAGGAACTCTGCACTGGAAACTCAGGTGACAGGACCTCGACTGTGATCTGCCTAAGGGGGCATTGTGACATCATAATTCTGCACTGGTCACCCAGGTGACAGGCCCTTGTCTGTGATCTGCCTAAAGGGGCATTGTGACATCATAAATCTGCAATGGTCACCCAGGTGACAGGCCCTTGTCTGTGATCTGCGTAAAGGGGCATTGTGACATCATAAATCTGCAATGGTCACCCAGGTGACAGGCCTTTATCTGTGATCTGCCTAACGGGGCATTGTGACATCATAATTCTGCAATGGTCACCCAGGTGACAGGCCCTTATCTGTGATCTGCCTGAGGGGTCATTGTGACATCATAACACTGCACTGGGCACCCAAGTGACAGTCACTTGTCTGTGATCTCCCTAAGGGAGTATAGTGACATCACAACTCTGCAGTTGTCACCCTGGTGACAGACCCTTGTCTGTGATCTGCCTAAGGGTCATTTTGACATCAGAACTCTGCACTGGGCACCCAGGTGAGAGGCCTTTGTCTCTGATCTGCCCGAGGGGTTATTGTGACATCATAAAACTGAACTGGTCACCCAGGTGACGGGCCCTTGTCTTTGATCTGGCTAAGGGGCATTGAGACATCATACCTCTGTTCTGGGCAGCCAGGTGAGAGGCCCTTGTCTGTGATCTTCCTAAGCGGGTATTGTGACATCATAATTCTGCTGTGGTCACCCAGGAGACTGGCCACTGTCTGTGATCTGCCTAAGGGGGCATTGTGACATCATAAGTCTGTACTAGAAACGCAGGTGACAGGCCTTTGTCTGTGATCAGCCTAAGGGGCATTGTGACATCATAACTCTGCATTGGGCACCCAGTTGACAGTCCCTTGTCTGTGATCAGCCTAAGGGGACATTGTTACATCATAACTCTGTACTGGGCACCCAGGTGAGAGGCCCTTGTGTGTTATCTGCCTAAGGGTGTATTGTGACATCATAATTTTGCCCTGGTCACCCAGGTGACAGGCCACTGTCTGTGATTTGCCTAAGGGGGCATTGTGACATCATAACTCTGCACTGGTCACCCTGTTGACAGGCCTTTGTCTCTGATATGCCGATGTGTGCATTGTGACATCATAATCCTGCACCTGTCCCACAGGTGACAGGACCTTCCGTGTGATCTGCCAGAGGGGACATTGGGACATCATAACTCTGCACTGGTCACCCAGGTGACAGGCCCTTGTCTGTGATCTGCCTGAGGGTGAATTGTGACATCATAACTCAGCACTGGTCACCCAGGTGACAGGCCCTTGTCTGTGATCTGCCTAAGGGGGCATTGTTAAATCATAACTCTAAACTGGGCACCCAGGTGACAATCCCTTGTCTGTGATCTGCCGAAAGGGATATTGTGACATCATAAGTCTGCACTTGGCAGCCAGGTGATCGGCCCCTGTCTTTGGTCTGCCTAAGGGGGCACTGTGACATCATAACACTGCACTGGCCACCCAGGTGACATGCCCTTTTTTGTGATCTACCTAAGGGGGCATTGGGACATCATAACACTGCACTGGTCACCCATGTTACAGGCCTTTGTCTGTCATCTGCCTAACGGATCATTGTGACATCATGACTCTGCAATTGGCACCCAGGTTACAGGCCCTTGTCTGTGATCTTTTTAAGGGGGTAATGTGACATCATAACACTGTACTGATCACTCTTCTGAGAGGCCCTTGTGTGTGATCTCCCTGAGGTGGCATTGTGACATCATAATTCTGCACTGGTCACCCAGGTGAAAGGCCCTTGTCTGTGATCTGCCTTAGGGGGCATTGTGACATCATAACTCTGCACTGGTCACCAAGGTGACAGACCCTTGTCTGTGATCTGCATAAGGGGGTAATGTGACATCATTATTCTGTTCTGGCCACCCAGGTGACAGGCCCTTATCTTTTATCTGCCTAAGGGGTCATTGTGACATCATAACTCTGCACTGGGCACCCAGGTGGCAGTCTCTTGTCTGTGATCCGACTAACGGAGTATTGTGACATCGTAACTCTGCACTGGTCAGCCAGGAGACAGACCCTTGTCTGTGATCTGCCTAAGGGGGCATTGTGACATCATAATTCTGCAATGGTCACCCAGGTGACAGGCCCTTGTCTGTTATCTGCCTAAGGGGGCATTGTGACATCATAAACCTGCACTGGTCACCCCGGTGACAGGCCCTTGTCTGTGATCTGCGTAAGGGGCATTGTGACATAGGAACTCTGCACTGGAAACTCAGGTGACAGGACCTCGACTGTGATCTGCCTAAGGGGGCATTGTGACATCATAATTCTGCACTGGTCACCCAGGTGACAGGCCCTTGTCTGTGATCTGCCTAAAGGGGCATTGTGACATCATAAATCTGCAATGGTCACCCAGGTGACAGGCCCTTGTCTGTGATCTGCGTAAAGGGGCATTGTGACATCATAAATCTGCAATGGTCACCCAGGTGACAGGCCTTTATCTGTGATCTGCCTAACGGGGCATTGTGACATCATAATTCTGCAATGGTCACCCAGGTGACAGGCCCTTATCTGTGATCTGTCTAACGGGGCATTGTGACATCATAATTCTGCAATGGTCACCCAGGTGACAGGCCACTGTCTATGATCTGCGTAAGGGGGCATTTTGACATCATAACTCTGGACTTGTCAACGGGGTGACAGGCCTTTGTCTGTCATCTGCCTAAGGGGGCATTGTGACATCACAACCCTACACTGGTCACACAGGCGACAGGCCCTTGTGTGTGATCCACCTGAGGGGGCATTGTGACATCTTAACTTTTCAATGGCCACCCAGGTGACAGATCCTTGTCTGTGATCTGCCTTAGTGGGCATTGTGACATCATAACTCTGTACTGGTCACCCAGGTGAGAGGCCCTTGCCTTTGATCTGCCTAAGGGGGCATTGTGAATTCACTATTCTGCAATAGTCACCCAGGTGACATGCCCCTGTCTGTGATCTGCCTAAGGGTGCATTGTGACATATTAAGTCTGCACTTCTCACCCAGGTGAGAGGCACTTGTCTGTGATCTGCCTTAGGGGGCATTGTGACATCATAACACTGTACTTGGCACCCATTTGACAGGCCCTTGTCTGTGATCTGCCTAAGGGGGCATTGTGACATCATAAGTCTACCCTAGTCACCCAGGAGACAGGCCCTTGTCTGTGATCTGTGTAAGGGGCATTGTGACATCATAACTCTGCACTGGGCACCCAGTTGAGAGGCCTTTGTCTGAGATCTGCCTAAGGGTGTATTGTGACATGATAACCCTGCACTGGTCACCCAGGTGACAGGCCCTTGTCTGTGAACTGCCTAAGGGGGCATTGTGACATCATAAATCTGCACTAATCAACCAGTTGACAGTCCCTTGTCTGTGATCTGCCTAAGGGGCATTGTGACATCATAACTCTGCACTGGTCACCTGGTGACAGGCCTTTGACTGTGATCTGCCTAAGAGGGCATTGTGACATCATAACCCTGCACTGGTCACACTGGTGACAGGCCCTTGTGTGTGATCTGCCTGAGGTGGCATTTTGACATCATAACTCTGCACTGGTCACCCAGGTGACAGGGCGTTGTATGTGATCTGTCTGAGGGTGCATTGTGACATCACAACTCCGTACTGGTCACCCAGGTGACAGGCCCTTGTCTGTGATCTTCATAAGGGGGTAATGTGACATCATAACTCTGTACTGGTCAGCCTGTTGACAGGCCCTTGTGTGTGATCTGCCTGAGGTGGCCTTGTGACATCATAACTCTGCACTGCTCACCCAGGTGAAAGCCCCTTTTCTGTGATCTGCCTGTGGGTGCATTGTGACATCATAACTCTGCTCTGGTCACCCTGGTGACAGTCCCTTATCTGTGATCTGCCTAAGGGGTCATTGTGACATCAAAACTCTGCACTGGGCACCAAGGTGACTGTCCCTTGTCTGTGATCTGCCTAAGGGGGTATTGTGACATCATAACTCTGCACTGGGCAGCCAGGTGACCTTCCCTTGCCTTTGATCTGCCTAACAGTGCATTGTGACATCGTAACCATACACTGGTCAACCAGGTGACAGGCCCTTGTCTGTGATGTGCCTTAGGGGGCATGGTGACTTCATAACCCTGTACTGGTCACCCAGGTGACAGGCCCTTATCTTTGATCTGCCTAAGGGGGCATTGTGACATCATAATTCTGCAATGGTCACCCAGGTGACAGGCCCCTGTCTGTGGTCTGCCTAAGGGGACATTGTGACATCATAACTCTGCACTTGTCACCCAGGTGACAGGCCCTTGTCTGTGATCTGCCTAAAGAGGCATTGTGACATCATAAGTCTGCACTAGTCACCCAGGTGACAGGCCCTTGTCTGTGATCTGCCTAAGGGGCATTGTGACATCATAACTCTGCTCCGGGCACCCAGGTGAGAGGCCTTTTTCTGAGATCTGCCTAAGGGGGTATTGTGACATCATAACTCTGCACTGGTAACCCAGGTGACAGGCCCTTGCCTGTGATCTGCCTAAGGGTGCATTGTGACATCCTAAGTCTGCACTAGTCACCCAGGTGAGAGGCACTTGTCTGTCATCTGCCTTAGGGGGCGTTGGGACATCATAACTCTGCACGGGCCACCCAGGTGACAGGCCCTTGTCTGAGATGTGCATAAGGGGGTAATGTGACATCATAACTCTGTACTGGTCACCCAGGTGACAGGCCCTTATCTTTTATCTGCCGAAGGGGTCATTCTGACATCCTAACTCTGCACTGGGCACCCAGGTGGCAGTCTCTTGACTGTGATCCGACTAACGGAGTATTGTGACATCATAACTCTGCACTGGTCAGCCAGGAGACAGACCCTTGTCTGTGATCTGCCTAAGGGGGCATTGTGACATCATAATTCTGCAATGGTCACCCAGGTGACAGGCCCTTGTCTGTTATCTGCCTAAGGGGGCATTGTGACATCATAAACCTGCACTGGTCACCCCGGTGACAGGCCCGTGTCTGTGATCTGCGTAAGGGGCATTGTGACATCGGAACTCTGCACTGGAAACCCAGGTGACAGGACCTTGTCTGTGATCTGCCTAAGTGGGCATTGTGACATCATACCTCTGCACTGGGGAGCCACGTGAGCTTCCCTTGTCTTTGATCTGCCTAACTGTTCATTGTGACATCATAACTCTGCACTGGACACCCAGGTGAAAGGCCCTTGTCTGTGATCTGCCTAAAGGGGCATTGTGACATCATAAATCAGCAATGGTCACCCAGGTGACTGGCCCTTATCTGTGATCTGCCTAATGGGGCATTGTGACATCATAATTCTGCAATGGTCACCCAGGTGACAGGCCACTGTCTGTGATCTGCGTAAGGGGGCATTTTGACATCATAACTCTGAACTTGTCACCGTGGTGACAGGCCTTTGTCTGCGATCTGCCTAAGGGGGCATTGTGACATCACAACCCTGCACTGGTCACACAGGCGACAGGCCCTTGTGTGTGATCCGCCTGAGGGGGCATTGTGACATCTTAACTTTGCACTGGCCACCCAGGTGACAGATCCTTGGCTGTGATCTGCCTTAGGGGGCATTGTGACATCATAACTCTGTACTGGTCACCCAGGTGAGAGGCCCTTGCCTTTGATCTGCCTAAGGGGGCATTGTGACTTCATTAGTCTGCACTAGTCACCCAGGTGTCATGCCCTTGTCTGTGATCTGCCTAAGGGTGCATTGTGACATCATAAGTCTGCACTTGTCACCCAGGTGAGAGGCACTTGTCTGTCATCTGCCTTAGAGGGCATTGTGACATAATAACACTGTACTTGGCACCCATTTGACAGGCCCTTGTCTGTGATCTGCCTAAGGGGGCATTGTGACATCATAACTCTACACTGGTCAACCAGGTGACAGGCCCTTGTCTGTGATGTGCCTTAGGGGGAATGGTGACATCATAACCCTGTACTGGTCACCCAGGTGACAGGCCCTTATCTTTGATCTGCCTAAGGGGGCATTGTGACATCATAACTCTGCACTTGTCACCCAGGTGACAGGCCCTTGTCTGTGATCTGCCTAAAGAGGCATTGTGACATCATAAGTCTGCACTAGTCACCCAGGTGACAGGCCCCTGTCTGTGATCTGCCTAAGGGGCATTGTGACATCATAACTCCGCTCCAGGCCCCCAGGTGAGAGGCCTTTTTCTGAGATCTGCCTAAGGGGGTATTGTGACATCATAACTCTACACTGGTAACCCAGGTGACAGGCCCTTGTCTGTGATCTGCTTAAGGGTGCATTGTGACATCCTAAGTCTGCACTAGTCACCCAGGAGAGGCACTTGTCTGTCACCTGCCTTAGGGGGCATTGGGACATCATAATTCTGCACTGGCCACCCAGGTGGCAGGCCCTTGTCTGAGATGTGCATAAGGGGGTAATGTGACATCATAACTCTGTACTGGTCACCCAGGTGACAGGCCCTTATCATTTATCTGCCTAAGGGGTCATTCTGACATCATAACTCTGCCCTGGGCACCCAGGTGGCAGTCTCTTGTCTGTGATCCGACTAACGGAGTATTGTGACATCATAACTCTGCACTGGTCAGCCAGGAGACAGACCCTTGTCTGTGATCTGCCTAAGGGGGCATTGTGACACCATAATTCTGCAATGGTCACCCAGGTGACAGGCCCTTGTCTGTTATCTGCCTAAGGGGGCATTGTGACATCATAAAATTGCACTGGTCAACCCGGTGACAGGCCCTTGTCTGAGATCTGCGTAAAGGGCATTGTGACATCGGAAATCTGCACTGCAAACCCAGGTGACAGGACCTTGTCTGTGATCTGCCTAAGGGGGCATTGTGACATCATAAGTCTGCACTTGTCACCCAGGTGAGAGGCACTTGTCTGTGATCTGCCTTAGGGGGCATTGTGACATCATAACACTGTACTTGGCACCCATTTGACAGGCCCTAGTGTGTGATCTGCCTAAGGGGGCATTGTGACATCATAAGTCTACCCTAGTCACCCAGGAGACAGGCCCTTGTCTGTGATCTGCCTAAGGGGCATTGTGACATCATAACTCTGCACTGGGCACCCAGTTGAGAGGCCTTTGTCTGAGATCTGCCTAAGGGTGTATTGTGACATGATAACCCTGCACTGGTCACCCAGGTGACAGGCCCTTGTCTGTGAACTGCCTAAGGGGGCATTGTGACATCATAAATCTGCACTAATCAACCAGTTGACAGTCCCTTGTCTGTGATCTGCCTAAGGGGCATTGTGACATCATAACTCTGAACTGGTCACCTGGTGACAGGCCTTTGACTGTGATCTGCCTAAGAGGGCAATGTGACATCATAACCCTGCACTGGTCACACTGGTGACAGGCCCTTGTGTGTGAGCTGCCTGTGGTGGCATTGTGACATCATAACTCTGCACTGGTCACCCAGGTGACAGGGCGTTGTATGTGATCTGCCTGAGGGTGCATTGTGACATCACAACTCCGTACTGGTCACCCAGGTGACAGGCCCTTGTCTGTGATCTTCATAAGGGGGTAATGTGACATCATAACTCTGTACTGGTCAGCCTGGTGACAGGCCCTTGTGTGTGATCTGCCTGAGGTGGCCTTGTGACATCATAACTCTGCACTGGTCACCCAGGTGAAAGCCCCTTTTCTGTGATCTGCCTGTGGGTGCATTGTGACATCATAACTCTGCACTGGTCACCCTGGTGACAGTCCCTTATCTGTGATCTGCCTAAGGGGTCATTGTGACATCAAAACTCTGCACTGGGCACCAAGGTGACAGTCCCTTGTCTGTGATCTGCCTAAGGGGGTATTGTGACATCATAACTCTGCACTGGGCAGGCAGGTGACCTTCCCTTGTCTTTGATCTGCCTAACAGTGCATTGTGACATCATAACTCTACACTGGTCAACCAGGTGACAGGACCTTGTCTGTGATGTGCCTTAGGGGGCATGGTGACATCATAACCCTGTAGTGGTCACCCAGGTGACAGGCCCTTATTTTGATCTGCCTAAGGGGGCATTGTGACATCATAATTCTGCAATGGTCACCCAGGTAACAGGCCCCTGTCTGTGGTCTGCCTAAGGGGACATTGTGACATCATAACTCTGCACTTGTCACCCAGGTGACAGGCCCTTGTCTGTGATCTGCCTAAAGAGGCATTGTGACATCATAAGTCTGCACTAGTCACCCAGGTGACAGGCCCTTGTCCGTGATCTGCCTAAGGGGCATTGTGACATCATAACTCTGCTCCAGGCACCCAGGTGAGAGGCCTTTTTCTGAGATCTGCCTAAGGGGGTATTGTGACTTCATAACTCTGCACTGGTAACCAAGGTGACAGGCCCTTGCCTGTGATCTGCCTAAGGGTGCATTGTGACATCCTAAGTCTGCACTGGTCACCCAGGTGAGAGGCACTTGTCTGTCATCTGCCTTAGGGGGCATTGGGACATCATAACTCTGCACTGGTCACCCCGGTGACAAACCCTTGTCTGTGATCTGCGTAAGGGGCATTGTGACATCGGAACTCTGCACTGGAAACCCAGGTGACAGGACCTTGTCTGTGATCTGCCTAAGGGGGCATTGTGACATCATAACTCTGCACTGGGGCGCCACGTGAGCTTCGCTTGTCTTTGATCTGCCTAACTGTGCATTGTGACATCATAACTCTGCACTGGACACCCAGGTGACAGGCCCTTGTCTGTGATCTGCCTAAGGGGGCATTGTGACATCACAAACCGGCACTGGTCACACAGGCGACAGGCCCTTGTGTGTGATCCGCCTGAGGGGGCATTGTGACATCTTAACTTCACACTGGCCACCCAGGTGACAGATCCTTGTCTGTGATCTAACTTAGGGGGCATTGTGACATCATAACTCTGTACTGGTCACCCAGGTGAGAGGCCCTTGCCTTTGATCTGCCTAAGGGGGCATTGTGACTTCATTAGTCTGCACTACTCACCCAGGTGACAGGCCCTTGTCTGTGATCTGCCTAAGGGTGCATTCTGACATCATAACTCTACACTTGTCACCCAGGTGAGAGGCACTTGTCTGTGATCTGCCTAAGGGGGCATTGTTACATCATAACACTGTACTTGGCACCCATTCGACAGGCCCTTGTCTGTGATCTGCCTATGGGGGCATTGTGACATCATAAGTCTACCCTAGTCACCCAGGAGACAGGCCCTTGTCTGCGATCTGCCTAAGGGACATTGTGACATCATAACTCTGCACTGGGCACACAGTTGAGAGGCCTTTGTCTGAGATCTGCCTAAGGGTGTATTGGGACATGATAACCCTGCACTGGTCACCCAGGTGACAGGCCCATGTCTGTGAACTGCCTAAGGGGGCATTGTGACATCATAAATCTGCACTAATCAACCAGTTGACAGTCCCTTGTCTGTGATCTGCCTAAGGGGCATTGTGACATCATAACTCTGCACTGGTCACCTGGTGACAGGCCTTTGACTGTGATCTGCCTAAGAGGGCATTGTGACATCATAACCCTGCACTGGTCACACTGGTGACAGGCCCTTGTGTGTGATCTGCTTGAAGTGGCATTGTGACATCATAACTCTGCACTGGTCACCCAGGTGACAGGGCGTTGTATGTGATCTGCCTGAGGGTGCATTGTGACATCACAACTCCGTACTGGTCACCCAGGTGACAGGCCCTTGTCTGTGATCTTCATAAGGGGGTAATGTGACATCATAATTCTGTACTGGTCAGCCTGTTGACAGGCCCTTGTGTGTGATCTGCCTGAGGTGGCCTTGTGACATCATAACTCTGCACTGGTCACCCAGGTGAAAGCCCCTTTTCTGTGATCTGCCTGTGGGTGCATTGTGACATCATAACTCTGCACTGGTCACCCTGGTGACAGTCCCTTATCTGTGATCTGCCTAAGGGGTCATTGTGACATCAAAACTCTGCACTGGGCACCAAGGTGACAGTCCCTTGTCTGTGATCTGCCTAAGGGGGTATTGTGACATCATAACTCTGCACTGGGCAGGCAGGTGACCTTCCCTTGTCTTTGATCTGCCTAACAGTGCATTGTGACATCATAACTCTACACTGGTCAACCAGGTGACAGGCCGTTGTCTGTGATGTGCCTTAGGGGGCATGGTGACATCATAACCCTGTTGTGGTCACCCGGGTGACAGGCCCTTATCTTTGATCTGCCTAAGGGGGCATTGTGACATCATAATTCTGCAATGGTCACCCAGGTGACAGGCCCCTGTCTGTGGTCTGCCTAAGGGGGTATTGTGACATCATAACTCTGCACTGGTAACCCAGGTGACAGGCCCTTGTCTGTGATCTGCCTAAGGGTGCATTGTGACATCCTAAGTCTGCACTAGTCACCCAGGTGAGAGGCACTTGTCTGTCATCTGCCTTAGGGGGCATTGAGACATCATAACTCTGCACGGGCCACCCAGGTGACAGGCCCTTGTCTGAGATGTGCATAAGGGGGTAATGTGACATCATAACTCTGTACTGGTCACCCAGGTGACAGGCCCTTATCTTTTATCTGCCGAAGGGGTCATTCTGACATCATAACTCTGCACTGGGCACCCAGGTGGCAATCTCTTGTCTGTGATCCGACTAACGGAGTATTGTGACATAATAACTCTGCACTGGTCAGCCAGGAGACAGACCCTTGTCTGTGATCTGCCTAAGGGGGCATTGTGACATCATAATTCTGCAATGGTCACCCAGGTGACAGGCCCTTGTCTGTTATCTGCCTAAGGGGGCATTGTGACATCATAAACCTGCACTGGTCACCCCGGTGACAGGCCCTTGTCTGTGATCTGCGTAAGGGGCATTGTGACATCGGAACTCTGCACTGGAAACCCAGGTGACAGGACCTTGTCTGTGATCTGCCTAAGGGGGCATTGTGACAGCATACCTCTGCACTGGGGAGCCACGTGAGCTTCCCTTGTCTTTGATCTGCCTAACTGTGCATTGTGACAACATAACTCTGCACTGGACACCCAGGTGACAGGCCCTTGTCTGTGATCTGCCTAAAGGGGCATTGTGACATCATAAATCTGCAATGGTCAGCCAGGTGACAGGCCCTTATCTGTGATCTGCCTAACGGGGCATTGTGACATCATAATTCTGCAATGGTCACCCAGGTGACAGGCCACTGTCTGTGATCTGCATAAGGGGGCATTTTGACATCATAACTCTGGACTTGTCACCGTGGTGACAGGTCTTTGTCTGTGATCTGCCTAAGGGGGCATTGTGACATCAAAACCCAGCACTGGTCACACAGGCGACAGGCCCTTGTGTGTGATCCGCCTGAGGGGGCATTGTGACATCTAAAATTTGCACTGGCCACCCAGGTGACAGATCCTTGTCTGTGATCTGCCTTAGGGGGCATTGTGACATCATAACTCTGTACTGGTCACCCAGGTGAGAGGCCCTTGCCTTTGATCTGCCTAAGGGGGCATTGTGACTTCATTAGTCTGCACTAGTCACCCAGGTGACATGCCCTTGTCTGTGATCTGCCTAAGGGTGCATTGTGACATCATAAGTCTGCACTTCTCACCCAGGTGAGAGGCACTTGTCTGTGATCTGCCTTAGGGGGCATTGTGACATCATAACACTGTACTTGGCACCCATTTGACAGGCCCTTGTCTGTTATCTGCCTAAGGGGGCATTGTGACATCATAAGTCTACCCTAGTCACCCAGGAGACAGGCCCTTGTGTGTGATCTGCCTAAGGGGCATTGTGACATCATAACCATGCACTGGTCACACAGGTGACAGGCCCTTGTGTGTGATCTGCCTGAAGGGCCATTGTTAAATCGTAAGTCTGCACTGGTCACCCAGTTGACTGACCCTTGTCTGTGATCTGCCTGAGGGAGCATTGAGACATCATAACTCTGCACTAATCACCCAGGTGACGGGCCCTTGTCTGTAATCTGCATAAGGGGGCATTGTGACATCATAACACTGTAATGGTCACCCAGGTGACAAGCCCTTATCTGTGATCTGCCCAAGGGGTCATTGTGACATCATAACTCTGCACTGGGCACCCAGCTGACAGTCCCTTGTCTGTGAACTGCCTAAGGGGGCATTGTGACATCATAACTCTACACTGGTCACCCAGGTCGCGGACCCTTGTCTGTGATCTACCTAAGGGTCATTGTGACATGATAACTCTGCAGTGGTCACCCAGGTGACAGAACCTTGACTGTGATCTGCGTAAGTGGGTATTGTGACATCATAACACTGCAATGGTCACCCAGGCGAAAGACCCATGTCTTTGATCTGCCTAAGGGGCCATTGTGACATCACACCTCTGCACTGGACTCCCAGGAGTCAAACCCTTGTCTGTGATCTGCCTAACGGGGAATTGTGACATCATAACTCTGCAATGTTCACCCAGGTGACTGACCCTTGTCTGTGATCTGTTTAAGGGGGCATTGTGACATCATAATTCTGCAATGGTCACCGAGGTGACATGCCCATGTCTGTGATCTTCCTAAGTGGGCATTTTGTCATCATAACTCTGCGCTTGATACCCAGGTGACAGGCCCTTGTCTGTCATCTGCCTAATGTGGCATTGTGACTTCATAACTCTGCATTGGTCACCCAGGTGACAGGGCCTTTTCTGTTATCTGCCTAAGGGGGCATTGTGAGATCATAAGTCTGCACTGGTCACCCAGGTGACAGGCCCTTCTGTGTTATCTGCCTAAGGGGGCATTGTGACATCATAAGTCTGCACTACTCAACCAGGAGACAGGCCCTTGCCTGTGATCTGCCTAACGGTAATTTTGACATCATAAGTCTGTACTGGTCACCCAGGTGACAGGCCCTTGTCTGTTATCTGCCTGAGGGTGCATTGTGACATCATAACTCTGCACTGGTCACCCAGGTGACAGACCATTTTCTGTGATCTGCCTAAGGGGGCATTGTGACATGATAATTCTGCACTGGTCACCCAGGTGAGAGACCATTGTGTGTGATCTGTGTAAGGGGGCATTGTGACATCATAGACCTGCACTGGTCTCCCAGGTGAAAGACCCTTGTCTTTGATCTGCCTAAGGGGCCATTGTGACATCATAACTCTGCACTGGACACCCAGGTGACAGACCCTTGTCAGTGATCTGCCTAAAGGGGCATTGTGACATCATAACACTGCACTGCTCACACAGGGGACAGGCCCTTGTGTGTGGTCTGCCTGAGGGGGCATTGTTACATCATAAGTCTGCACTGGTAACCCAGGTGACAGGCCCTTGTCTGTTATCTGCCTGAGGGTGCATTGTGACATCATAACTCTGCACTGGTCACCCAGGTGACAGACCATTGTCTGTGAACTGCCAAAGGGGCATTGTGACATGATAACTCTGCACTGGTCACCCAGGTGAAAGACCCTTGTCTTTAATCTGCCTAAGGGGCCATTGTGAAATCATAACTCTGCACTAGTCACCCAGGTGACAGTCCCTTGTCTGTGATCTACCTGAGGGTGAATTTTGACATCATAACTCTGCACTGGTCACCCAGGTGACAGATCCTTGTTTGTGATCTGCCTGAGGGTGCATTGTGACATCAGAACTCTGCACTGCGCACCCAGGTGACAATGCCTTGTCTGTAATCTGCCTAAAGGGGTATTGTGACATCATAAGTCTGCACTTGGCAGCCAGGTGATCGGCCCTTGACTTTGGTCTGCCTAAGGGGCATTGTGACATCATAACTCTCTACTAGTCAAGCAGGTGACAGGCCCTTGTCTGTGATTTGCCTAAGGGGGCATTGTGACATCATAACTCTGTACTGGTCACCCAGGTGACAGGCCCTTATCTGTGATCTGCCTGAGGGGTCATTGTGACATCATAACACTGCACTGGGCACCCAAGTGACAGTCACTTGTCTGTGATCTCCCTAAGGGAGTATAGTGACATCACAACTCTGCAGTTGTCACCCTGGTGACAGACCCTTGTCTGTGATCTGCCTAAGGGTCATTTTGACATCACAACTCTGCACTGGGCACCCAGGTGAGAGGCCTTTGTCTCTGATCTGCCCGAGGGGTTATTGTGACATCATAAAACTGAACTGGTCACCCAGGTGACGGGCCCTTGTCTTTGATCTGGCTAAGGGGCATTGAGACATCATACCTCTGTTCTGGGCAGCCAGGTGAGAGGCCCTTGTCTGTGATCTTCCTAAGCGGGTATTGTGACATCATAATTCTGCTGTGGTCACCCAGGAGACTGGCCACTGTCTGTGATCTGCCTAAGGGGGCATTGTGACATCATAAGTCTGTACTAGAAACGCAGGTGACAGGCCTTTGTCTGTGATCAGCCTAAGGGGCATTGTGACATCATAACTCTGCATTGGGCACCCAGTTGACAGTCCCTTGTCTGTGATCAGCCTAAGGGGACATTGTTACATCATAACTCTGTACTGGGCACCCAGGTGAGAGGCCCTTGTGTGTTATCTGCCTAAGGGTGTATTGTGACATCATAATTTTGCCCTGGTCACCCAGGTGACAGGCCACTGTCTGTGATTTGCCTAAGGGGGCATTGTGACATCATAACTCTGCACTGGTCACCCTGTTGACAGGCCTTTGTCTCTGATATGCCGATGTGTGCATTGTGACATCATAATCCTGCACCTGTCCCACAGGTGACAGGACCTTCCGTGTGATCTGCCAGAGGGGACATTGGGACATCATAACTCTGCACTGGTCACCCAGGTGACAGGCCCTTGTCTGTGATCTGCCTGAGGGTGAATTGTGACATCATAACTCAGCACTGGTCACCCAGGTGACAGGCCCTTGTCTGTGATCTGCCTAAGGGGGCATTGTTAAATCATAACTCTAAACTGGGCACCCAGGTGACAATCCCTTGTCTGTGATCTGCCGAAAGGGATATTGTGACATCATAAGTCTGCACTTGGCAGCCAGGTGATCGGCCCCTGTCTTTGGTCTGCCTAAGGGGGCACTGTGACATCATAACACTGCACTGGCCACCCAGGTGACATGCCCTTTTTTGTGATCTACCTAAGGGGGCATTGGGACATCATAACACTGCACTGGTCACCCATGTTACAGGCCTTTGTCTGTCATCTGCCTAACGGATCATTGTGACATCATGACTCTGCAATTGGCACCCAGGTTACAGGCCCTTGTCTGTGATCTTTTTAAGGGGGTAATGTGACATCATAACACTGTACTGATCACTCTTCTGAGAGGCCCTTGTGTGTGATCTCCCTGAGGTGGCATTGTGACATCATAATTCTGCACTGGTCACCCAGGTGAAAGGCCCTTGTCTGTGATCTGCCTTAGGGGGCATTGTGACATCATAACTCTGCACTGGTCACCAAGGTGACAGACCCTTGTCTGTGATCTGCATAAGGGGGTAATGTGACATCATTATTCTGTTCTGGCCACCCAGGTGACAGGCCCTTATCTTTTATCTGCCTAAGGGGTCATTGTGACATCATAACTCTGCACTGGGCACCCAGGTGGCAGTCTCTTGTCTGTGATCCGACTAACGGAGTATTGTGACATCGTAACTCTGCACTGGTCAGCCAGGAGACAGACCCTTGTCTGTGATCTGCCTAAGGGGGCATTGTGACATCATAATTCTGCAATGGTCACCCAGGTGACAGGCCCTTGTCTGTTATCTGCCTAAGGGGGCATTGTGACATCATAAACCTGCACTGGTCACCCCGGTGACAGGCCCTTGTCTGTGATCTGCGTAAGGGGCATTGTGACATAGGAACTCTGCACTGGAAACTCAGGTGACAGGACCTCGACTGTGATCTGCCTAAGGGGGCATTGTGACATCATAATTCTGCACTGGTCACCCAGGTGACAGGCCCTTGTCTGTGATCTGCCTAAAGGGGCATTGTGACATCATAAATCTGCAATGGTCACCCAGGTGACAGGCCCTTGTCTGTGATCTGCGTAAAGGGGCATTGTGACATCATAAATCTGCAATGGTCACCCAGGTGACAGGCCTTTATCTGTGATCTGCCTAACGGGGCATTGTGACATCATAATTCTGCAATGGTCACCCAGGTGACAGGCCCTTATCTGTGATCTGTCTAACGGGGCATTGTGACATCATAATTCTGCAATGGTCACCCAGGTGACAGGCCACTGTCTATGATCTGCGTAAGGGGGCATTTTGACATCATAACTCTGGACTTGTCAACGGGGTGACAGGCCTTTGTCTGTCATCTGCCTAAGGGGGCATTGTGACATCACAACCCTACACTGGTCACACAGGCGACAGGCCCTTGTGTGTGATCCACCTGAGGGGGCATTGTGACATCTTAACTTTTCAATGGCCACCCAGGTGACAGATCCTTGTCTGTGATCTGCCTTAGTGGGCATTGTGACATCATAACTCTGTACTGGTCACCCAGGTGAGAGGCCCTTGCCTTTGATCTGCCTAAGGGGGCATTGTGAATTCACTATTCTGCAATAGTCACCCAGGTGACATGCCCCTGTCTGTGATCTGCCTAAGGGTGCATTGTGACATATTAAGTCTGCACTTCTCACCCAGGTGAGAGGCACTTGTCTGTGATCTGCCTTAGGGGGCATTGTGACATCATAACACTGTACTTGGCACCCATTTGACAGGCCCTTGTCTGTGATCTGCCTAAGGGGGCATTGTGACATCATAAGTCTACCCTAGTCACCCAGGAGACAGGCCCTTGTCTGTGATCTGTGTAAGGGGCATTGTGACATCATAACTCTGCACTGGGCACCCAGTTGAGAGGCCTTTGTCTGAGATCTGCCTAAGGGTGTATTGTGACATGATAACCCTGCACTGGTCACCCAGGTGACAGGCCCTTGTCTGTGAACTGCCTAAGGGGGCATTGTGACATCATAAATCTGCACTAATCAACCAGTTGACAGTCCCTTGTCTGTGATCTGCCTAAGGGGCATTGTGACATCATAACTCTGCACTGGTCACCTGGTGACAGGCCTTTGACTGTGATCTGCCTAAGAGGGCATTGTGACATCATAACCCTGCACTGGTCACACTGGTGACAGGCCCTTGTGTGTGATCTGCCTGAGGTGGCATTTTGACATCATAACTCTGCACTGGTCACCCAGGTGACAGGGCGTTGTATGTGATCTGTCTGAGGGTGCATTGTGACATCACAACTCCGTACTGGTCACCCAGGTGACAGGCCCTTGTCTGTGATCTTCATAAGGGGGTAATGTGACATCATAACTCTGTACTGGTCAGCCTGTTGACAGGCCCTTGTGTGTGATCTGCCTGAGGTGGCCTTGTGACATCATAACTCTGCACTGCTCACCCAGGTGAAAGCCCCTTTTCTGTGATCTGCCTGTGGGTGCATTGTGACATCATAACTCTGCTCTGGTCACCCTGGTGACAGTCCCTTATCTGTGATCTGCCTAAGGGGTCATTGTGACATCAAAACTCTGCACTGGGCACCAAGGTGACTGTCCCTTGTCTGTGATCTGCCTAAGGGGGTATTGTGACATCATAACTCTGCACTGGGCAGCCAGGTGACCTTCCCTTGCCTTTGATCTGCCTAACAGTGCATTGTGACATCGTAACCATACACTGGTCAACCAGGTGACAGGCCCTTGTCTGTGATGTGCCTTAGGGGGCATGGTGACTTCATAACCCTGTACTGGTCACCCAGGTGACAGGCCCTTATCTTTGATCTGCCTAAGGGGGCATTGTGACATCATAATTCTGCAATGGTCACCCAGGTGACAGGCCCCTGTCTGTGGTCTGCCTAAGGGGACATTGTGACATCATAACTCTGCACTTGTCACCCAGGTGACAGGCCCTTGTCTGTGATCTGCCTAAAGAGGCATTGTGACATCATAAGTCTGCACTAGTCACCCAGGTGACAGGCCCTTGTCTGTGATCTGCCTAAGGGGCATTGTGACATCATAACTCTGCTCCGGGCACCCAGGTGAGAGGCCTTTTTCTGAGATCTGCCTAAGGGGGTATTGTGACATCATAACTCTGCACTGGTAACCCAGGTGACAGGCCCTTGCCTGTGATCTGCCTAAGGGTGCATTGTGACATCCTAAGTCTGCACTAGTCACCCAGGTGAGAGGCACTTGTCTGTCATCTGCCTTAGGGGGCGTTGGGACATCATAACTCTGCACGGGCCACCCAGGTGACAGGCCCTTGTCTGAGATGTGCATAAGGGGGTAATGTGACATCATAACTCTGTACTGGTCACCCAGGTGACAGGCCCTTATCTTTTATCTGCCGAAGGGGTCATTCTGACATCCTAACTCTGCACTGGGCACCCAGGTGGCAGTCTCTTGACTGTGATCCGACTAACGGAGTATTGTGACATCATAACTCTGCACTGGTCAGCCAGGAGACAGACCCTTGTCTGTGATCTGCCTAAGGGGGCATTGTGACATCATAATTCTGCAATGGTCACCCAGGTGACAGGCCCTTGTCTGTTATCTGCCTAAGGGGGCATTGTGACATCATAAACCTGCACTGGTCACCCCGGTGACAGGCCCGTGTCTGTGATCTGCGTAAGGGGCATTGTGACATCGGAACTCTGCACTGGAAACCCAGGTGACAGGACCTTGTCTGTGATCTGCCTAAGTGGGCATTGTGACATCATACCTCTGCACTGGGGAGCCACGTGAGCTTCCCTTGTCTTTGATCTGCCTAACTGTTCATTGTGACATCATAACTCTGCACTGGACACCCAGGTGAAAGGCCCTTGTCTGTGATCTGCCTAAAGGGGCATTGTGACATCATAAATCAGCAATGGTCACCCAGGTGACTGGCCCTTATCTGTGATCTGCCTAATGGGGCATTGTGACATCATAATTCTGCAATGGTCACCCAGGTGACAGGCCACTGTCTGTGATCTGCGTAAGGGGGCATTTTGACATCATAACTCTGAACTTGTCACCGTGGTGACAGGCCTTTGTCTGCGATCTGCCTAAGGGGGCATTGTGACATCACAACCCTGCACTGGTCACACAGGCGACAGGCCCTTGTGTGTGATCCGCCTGAGGGGGCATTGTGACATCTTAACTTTGCACTGGCCACCCAGGTGACAGATCCTTGGCTGTGATCTGCCTTAGGGGGCATTGTGACATCATAACTCTGTACTGGTCACCCAGGTGAGAGGCCCTTGCCTTTGATCTGCCTAAGGGGGCATTGTGACTTCATTAGTCTGCACTAGTCACCCAGGTGTCATGCCCTTGTCTGTGATCTGCCTAAGGGTGCATTGTGACATCATAAGTCTGCACTTGTCACCCAGGTGAGAGGCACTTGTCTGTCATCTGCCTTAGAGGGCATTGTGACATAATAACACTGTACTTGGCACCCATTTGACAGGCCCTTGTCTGTGATCTGCCTAAGGGGGCATTGTGACATCATAACTCTACACTGGTCAACCAGGTGACAGGCCCTTGTCTGTGATGTGCCTTAGGGGGAATGGTGACATCATAACCCTGTACTGGTCACCCAGGTGACAGGCCCTTATCTTTGATCTGCCTAAGGGGGCATTGTGACATCATAACTCTGCACTTGTCACCCAGGTGACAGGCCCTTGTCTGTGATCTGCCTAAAGAGGCATTGTGACATCATAAGTCTGCACTAGTCACCCAGGTGACAGGCCCCTGTCTGTGATCTGCCTAAGGGGCATTGTGACATCATAACTCCGCTCCAGGCCCCCAGGTGAGAGGCCTTTTTCTGAGATCTGCCTAAGGGGGTATTGTGACATCATAACTCTACACTGGTAACCCAGGTGACAGGCCCTTGTCTGTGATCTGCTTAAGGGTGCATTGTGACATCCTAAGTCTGCACTAGTCACCCAGGAGAGGCACTTGTCTGTCACCTGCCTTAGGGGGCATTGGGACATCATAATTCTGCACTGGCCACCCAGGTGGCAGGCCCTTGTCTGAGATGTGCATAAGGGGGTAATGTGACATCATAACTCTGTACTGGTCACCCAGGTGACAGGCCCTTATCATTTATCTGCCTAAGGGGTCATTCTGACATCATAACTCTGCCCTGGGCACCCAGGTGGCAGTCTCTTGTCTGTGATCCGACTAACGGAGTATTGTGACATCATAACTCTGCACTGGTCAGCCAGGAGACAGACCCTTGTCTGTGATCTGCCTAAGGGGGCATTGTGACACCATAATTCTGCAATGGTCACCCAGGTGACAGGCCCTTGTCTGTTATCTGCCTAAGGGGGCATTGTGACATCATAAACCTGCACTGGTCAACCCGGTGACAGGCCCTTGTCTGAGATCTGCGTAAAGGGCATTGTGACATCGGAAATCTGCACTGCAAACCCAGGTGACAGGACCTTGTCTGTGATCTGCCTAAGGGGGCATTGTGACATCATAAGTCTGCACTTGTCACCCAGGTGAGAGGCACTTGTCTGTGATCTGCCTTAGGGGGCATTGTGACATCATAACACTGTACTTGGCACCCATTTGACAGGCCCTAGTGTGTGATCTGCCTAAGGGGGCATTGTGACATCATAAGTCTACCCTAGTCACCCAGGAGACAGGCCCTTGTCTGTGATCTGCCTAAGGGGCATTGTGACATCATAACTCTGCACTGGGCACCCAGTTGAGAGGCCTTTGTCTGAGATCTGCCTAAGGGTGTATTGTGACATGATAACCCTGCACTGGTCACCCAGGTGACAGGCCCTTGTCTGTGAACTGCCTAAGGGGGCATTGTGACATCATAAATCTGCACTAATCAACCAGTTGACAGTCCCTTGTCTGTGATCTGCCTAAGGGGCATTGTGACATCATAACTCTGAACTGGTCACCTGGTGACAGGCCTTTGACTGTGATCTGCCTAAGAGGGCAATGTGACATCATAACCCTGCACTGGTCACACTGGTGACAGGCCCTTGTGTGTGAGCTGCCTGTGGTGGCATTGTGACATCATAACTCTGCACTGGTCACCCAGGTGACAGGGCGTTGTATGTGATCTGCCTGAGGGTGCATTGTGACATCACAACTCCGTACTGGTCACCCAGGTGACAGGCCCTTGTCTGTGATCTTCATAAGGGGGTAATGTGACATCATAACTCTGTACTGGTCAGCCTGGTGACAGGCCCTTGTGTGTGATCTGCCTGAGGTGGCCTTGTGACATCATAACTCTGCACTGGTCACCCAGGTGAAAGCCCCTTTTCTGTGATCTGCCTGTGGGTGCATTGTGACATCATAACTCTGCACTGGTCACCCTGGTGACAGTCCCTTATCTGTGATCTGCCTAAGGGGTCATTGTGACATCAAAACTCTGCACTGGGCACCAAGGTGACAGTCCCTTGTCTGTGATCTGCCTAAGGGGGTATTGTGACATCATAACTCTGCACTGGGCAGGCAGGTGACCTTCCCTTGTCTTTGATCTGCCTAACAGTGCATTGTGACATCATAACTCTACACTGGTCAACCAGGTGACAGGACCTTGTCTGTGATGTGCCTTAGGGGGCATGGTGACATCATAACCCTGTAGTGGTCACCCAGGTGACAGGCCCTTATTTTGATCTGCCTAAGGGGGCATTGTGACATCATAATTCTGCAATGGTCACCCAGGTGACAGGCCCCTGTCTGTGGTCTGCCTAAGGGGACATTGTGACATCATAACTCTGCACTTGTCACCCAGGTGACAGGCCCTTGTCTGTGATCTGCCTAAAGAGGCATTGTGACATCATAAGTCTGCACTAGTCACCCAGGTGACAGGCCCTTGTCTGTGATCTGCCTAAGGGGCATTGTGACATCATAACTCTGCTCCAGGCACCCAGGTGAGAGGCCTTTTTCTGAGATCTGCCTAAGGGGGTATTGTGACTTCATAACTCTGCACTGGTAACCAAGGTGACAGGCCCTTGCCTGTGATCTGCCTAAGGGTGCATTGTGACATCCTAAGTCTGCACTGGTCACCCAGGTGAGAGGCACTTGTCTGTCATCTGCCTTAGGGGGCATTGGGACATCATAACTCTGCACTGGTCACCCCGGTGACAAACCCTTGTCTGTGATCTGCGTAAGGGGCATTGTGACATCGGAACTCTGCACTGGAAACCCAGGTGACAGGACCTTGTCTGTGATCTGCCTAAGGGGGCATTGTGACATCATAACTCTGCACTGGGGCGCCACGTGAGCTTCGCTTGTCTTTGATCTGCCTAACTGTGCATTGTGACATCATAACTCTGCACTGGACACCCAGGTGACAGGCCCTTGTCTGTGATCTGCCTAAGGGGGCATTGTGACATCACAAACCGGCACTGGTCACACAGGCGACAGGCCCTTGTGTGTGATCCGCCTGAGGGGGCATTGTGACATCTTAACTTCGCACTGGCCACCCAGGTGACAGATCCTTGTCTGTGATCTAACTTGGGGGCATTGTGACATCATAACTCTGTACTGGTCACCCAGGTGAGAGGCCCTTGCCTTTGATCTGCCTAAGGGGGCATTGTGACTTCATTAGTCTGCACTACTCACCCAGGTGACAGGCCCTTGTCTGTGATCTGCCTAAGGGTGCATTCTGACATCATAACTCTACACTTGTCACCCAGGTGAGAGGCACTTGTCTGTGATCTGCCTAAGGGGGCATTGTTACATCATAACACTGTACTTGGCACCCATTCGACAGGCCCTTGTCTGTGATCTGCCTATGGGGGCATTGTGACATCATAAGTCTACCCTAGTCACCCAGGAGACAGGCCCTTGTCTGCGATCTGCCTAAGGGACATTGTGACATCATAACTCTGCACTGGGCACACAGTTGAGAGGCCTTTGTCTGAGATCTGCCTAAGGGTGTATTGGGACATGATAACCCTGCACTGGTCACCCAGGTGACAGGCCCATGTCTGTGAACTGCCTAAGGGGGCATTGTGACATCATAAATCTGCACTAATCAACCAGTTGACAGTCCCTTGTCTGTGATCTGCCTAAGGGGCATTGTGACATCATAACTCTGCACTGGTCACCTGGTGACAGGCCTTTGACTGTGATCTGCCTAAGAGGGCATTGTGACATCATAACCCTGCACTGGTCACACTGGTGACAGGCCCTTGTGTGTGATCTGCTTGAAGTGGCATTGTGACATCATAACTCTGCACTGGTCACCCAGGTGACAGGGCGTTGTATGTGATCTGCCTGAGGGTGCATTGTGACATCACAACTCCGTACTGGTCACCCAGGTGACAGGCCCTTGTCTGTGATCTTCATAAGGGGGTAATGTGACATCATAACTCTGTACTGGTCAGCCTGTTGACAGGCCCTTGTGTGTGATCTGCCTGAGGTGGCCTTGTGACATCATAACTCTGCACTGGTCACCCAGGTGAAAGCCCCTTTTCTGTGATCTGCCTGTGGGTGCATTGTGACATCATAACTCTGCACTGGTCACCCTGGTGACAGTCCCTTATCTGTGATCTGCCTAAGGGGTCATTGTGACATCAAAACTCTGCACTGGGCACCAAGGTGACAGTCCCTTGTCTGTGATCTGCCTAAGGGGGTATTGTGACATCATAACTCTGCACTGGGCAGGCAGGTGACCTTCCCTTGTCTTTGATCTGCCTAACAGTGCATTGTGACATCATAACTCTACACTGGTCAACCAGGTGACAGGCCCTTGTCTGTGATGTGCCTTAGGGGGCATGGTGACATCATAACCCTGTAATGGTCACCCGGGTGACAGGCCCTTATCTTTGATCTGCCTAAGGGGGCATTGTGACATCATAATTCTGCAATGGTCACCCAGGTGACAGGCCCCTGTCTGTGGTCTGCCTAAGGGGGTATTGTGACATCATAACTCTGCACTGGTAACCCAGGTGACAGGCCCTTGTCTGTGATCTGCCTAAGGGTGCATTGTGACATCCTAAGTCTGCACTAGTCACCCAGGTGAGAGGCACTTGTCTGTCATCTGCCTTAGGGGGCATTGAGACATCATAACTCTGCACGGGCCACCCAGGTGACAGGCCCTTGTCTGAGATGTGCATAAGGGGGTAATGTGACATCATAACTCTGTACTGGTCACCCAGGTGACAGGCCCTTATCTTTTATCTGCCGAAGGGGTCATTCTGACATCATAACTCTGCACTGGGCACCCAGGTGGCAATCTCTTGTCTGTGATCCGACTAACGGAGTATTGTGACATAATAACTCTGCACTGGTCAGCCAGGAGACAGACCCTTGTCTGTGATCTGCCTAAGGGGGCATTGTGACATCATAATTCTGCAATGGTCACCCAGGTGACAGGCCCTTGTCTGTTATCTGCCTAAGGGGGCATTGTGACATCATAAACCTGCACTGGTCACCCCGGTGACAGGCCCTTGTCTGTGATCTGCGTAAGGGGCATTGTGACATCGGAACTCTGCACTGGAAACCCAGGTGACAGGACCTTGTCTGTGATCTGCCTAAGGGGGCATTGTGACAGCATACCTCTGCACTGGGGAGCCACGTGAGCTTCCCTTGTCTTTGATCTGCCTAACTGTGCATTGTGACAACATAACTCTGCACTGGACACCCAGGTGACAGGCCCTTGTCTGTGATCTGCCTAAAGGGGCATTGTGACATCATAAATCTGCAATGGTCAGCCAGGTGACAGGCCCTTATCTGTGATCTGCCTAACGGGGCATTGTGACATCATAATTCTGCAATGGTCACCCAGGTGACAGGCCACTGTCTGTGATCTGCATAAGGGGGCATTTTGACATCATAACTCTGGACTTGTCACCGTGGTGACAGGTCTTTGTCTGTGATCTGCCTAAGGGGGCATTGTGACATCAAAACCCAGCACTGGTCACACAGGCGACAGGCCCTTGTGTGTGATCCGCCTGAGGGGGCATTGTGACATCTAAAATTTGCACTGGCCACCCAGGTGACAGATCCTTGTCTGTGATCTGCCTTAGGGGGCATTGTGACATCATAACTCTGTACTGGTCACCCAGGTGAGAGGCCCTTGCCTTTGATCTGCCTAAGGGGGCATTGTGACTTCATTAGTCTGCACTAGTCACCCAGGTGACATGCCCTTGTCTGTGATCTGCCTAAGGGTGCATTGTGACATCATAAGTCTGCACTTCTCACCCAGGTGAGAGGCACTTGTCTGTGATCTGCCTTAGGGGGCATTGTGACATCATAACACTGTACTTGGCACCCATTTGACAGGCCCTTGTCTGTTATCTGCCTAAGGGGGCATTGTGACATCATAAGTCTACCCTAGTCACCCAGGAGACAGGCCCTTGTGTGTGATCTGCCTAAGGGGCATTGTGACATCATAACCATGCACTGGTCACACAGGTGACAGGCCCTTGTGTGTGATCTGCCTGAAGGGCCATTGTTAAATCGTAAGTCTGCACTGGTCACCCAGTTGACTGACCCTTGTCTGTGATCTGCCTGAGGGAGCATTGAGACATCATAACTCTGCACTAATCACCCAGGTGACGGGCCCTTGTCTGTAATCTGCATAAGGGGGCATTGTGACATCATAACACTGTAATGGTCACCCAGGTGACAAGCCCTTATCTGTGATCTGCCCAAGGGGTCATTGTGACATCATAACTCTGCACTGGGCACCCAGCTGACAGTCCCTTGTCTGTGAACTGCCTAAGGGGGCATTGTGACATCATAACTCTACACTGGTCACCCAGGTCGCGGACCCTTGTCTGTGATCTACCTAAGGGTCATTGTGACATGATAACTCTGCAGTGGTCACCCAGGTGACAGAACCTTGACTGTGATCTGCGTAAGTGGGTATTGTGACATCATAACACTGCAATGGTCACCCAGGCGAAAGACCCATGTCTTTGATCTGCCTAAGGGGCCATTGTGACATCACACCTCTGCACTGGACTCCCAGGAGTCAAACCCTTGTCTGTGATCTGCCTAACGGGGAATTGTGACATCATAACTCTGCAATGTTCACCCAGGTGACTGACCCTTGTCTGTGATCTGTTTAAGGGGGCATTGTGACATCATAATTCTGCAATGGTCACCGAGGTGACATGCCCATGTCTGTGATCTTCCTAAGTGGGCATTTTGTCATCATAACTCTGCGCTTGATACCCAGGTGACAGGCCCTTGTCTGTCATCTGCCTAATGTGGCATTGTGACTTCATAACTCTGCATTGGTCACCCAGGTGACAGGGCCTTTTCTGTTATCTGCCTAAGGGGGCATTGTGAGATCATAAGTCTGCACTGGTCACCCAGGTGACAGGCCCTTCTGTGTTATCTGCCTAAGGGGGCATTGTGACATCATAAGTCTGCACTACTCAACCAGGAGACAGGCCCTTGCCTGTGATCTGCCTAACGGTAATTTTGACATCATAAGTCTGTACTGGTCACCCAGGTGACAGGCCCTTGTCTGTTATCTGCCTGAGGGTGCATTGTGACATCATAACTCTGCACTGGTCACCCAGGTGACAGACCATTTTCTGTGATCTGCCTAAGGGGGCATTGTGACATGATAATTCTGCACTGGTCACCCAGGTGAGAGACCATTGTGTGTGATCTGTGTAAGGGGGCATTGTGACATCATAGACCTGCACTGGTCTCCCAGGTGAAAGACCCTTGTCTTTGATCTGCCTAAGGGGCCATTGTGACATCATAACTCTGCACTGGACACCCAGGTGACAGACCCTTGTCAGTGATCTGCCTAAAGGGGCATTGTGACATCATAACACTGCACTGCTCACACAGGGGACAGGCCCTTGTGTGTGGTCTGCCTGAGGGGGCATTGTTACATCATAAGTCTGCACTGGTAACCCAGGTGACAGGCCCTTGTCTGTGATCTGCCTGAGGGTGCATTGTGACATCATAACTCTGCACTGGTCACCCAGGTGACAGACCATTGTCTGTGAACTGCCAAAGGGGCATTGTGACATGATAACTCTGCACTGGTCACCCAGGTGAAAGACCCTTGTCTTTAATCTGCCTAAGGGGCCATTGTGAAATCATAACTCTGCACTAGTCACCCAGGTGACAGTCCCTTGTCTGTGATCTACCTGAGGGTGAATTTTGACATCATAACTCTGCACTGGTCACCCAGGTGACAGATCCTTGTTTGTGATCTGCCTGAGGGTGCATTGTGACATCAGAACTCTGCACTGCACACCCAGGTGACAATGCCTTGTCTGTAATCTGCCTAAAGGGGTATTGTGACATCATAAGTCTGCACTTGGCAGCCAGGTGATCGGCCCTTGACTTTGGTCTGCCTAAGGGGCATTGTGACATCATAACTCTCTACTGGTCAAGCAGGTGACAGGCCCTTGTCTGTGATTTGCCTAAGGGGGCATTGTGACATCATAACTCTGTACTGGTCACCCAGGTGACAGGCCCTTATCTGTGATCTGCCTGAGGGGTCATTGTGACATCATAACACTGCACTGGGCACCCAAGTGACAGTCACTTGTCTGTGATCTCCCTAAGGGAGTATAGTGACATCACAACTCTGCAGTTGTCACCCTGGTGACAGACCCTTGTCTGTGATCTGCCTAAGGGTCATTTTGACATCACAACTCTGCACTGGGCACCCAGGTGAGAGGCCTTTGTCTCTGATCTGCCCGAGGGGTTATTGTGACATCATAAAACTGAACTGGTCACCCAGGTGACGGGCCC
Source organism: Pan paniscus (assembly GCF_029289425.2). Taxonomy (NCBI): domain Eukaryota; kingdom Metazoa; phylum Chordata; class Mammalia; order Primates; family Hominidae; genus Pan; species Pan paniscus. Next base: position 706,627 of record NC_073264.2, on the reverse strand, counting down.
TTGTCTTTGATCTGGCTAAGGGGCATTGAGACATCATACCTCTGTTCTGGGCAGCCAGGTGAGAGGCCCTTGTCTGTGATCTTCCTAAGCGGGTATTGTGACATCATAATTCTGCTGTGGTCACCCAGGAGACTGGCCACTGTCTGTGATCTGCCTAAGGGGGCATTGTGACATCATAAGTCTGTACTAGAAACGCAGGTGACAGGCCTTTGTCTGTGATCAGCCTAAGGGGCATTGTGACATCATAACTCTGCATTGGGCACCCAGTTGACAGTCCCTTGTCTGTGATCAGCCTAAGGGGACATTGTTACATCATAACTCTGTACTGGGCACCCAGGTGAGAGGCCCTTGTGTGTTATCTGCCTAAGGGTGTATTGTGACATCATAATTTTGCCCTGGTCACCCAGGTGACAGGCCACTGTCTGTGATTTGCCTAAGGGGGCATTGTGACATCATAACTCTGCACTGGTCACCCTGTTGACAGGCCTTTGTCTCTGATATGCCGATGTGTGCATTGTGACATCATAATCCTGCACCTGTCCCACAGGTGACAGGACCTTCCGTGTGATCTGCCAGAGGGGACATTGGGACATCATAACTCTGCACTGGTCACCCAGGTGACAGGCCCTTGTCTGTGATCTGCCTGAGGGTGAATTGTGACATCATAACTCAGCACTGGTCACCCAGGTGACAGGCCCTTGTCTGTGATCTGCCTAAGGGGGCATTGTTAAATCATAACTCTAAACTGGGCACCCAGGTGACAATCCCTTGTCTGTGATCTGCCGAAAGGGATATTGTGACATCATAAGTCTGCACTTGGCAGCCAGGTGATCGGCCCCTGTCTTTGGTCTGCCTAAGGGGGCACTGTGACATCATAACACTGCACTGGCCACCCAGGTGACATGCCCTTTTTTGTGATCTACCTAAGGGGGCATTGGGACATCATAACACTGCACTGGTCACCCATGTTACAGGCCTTTGTCTGTCATCTGCCTAACGGATCATTGTGACATCATGACTCTGCAATTGGCACCCAGGTTACAGGCCCTTGTCTGTGATCTTTTTAAGGGGGTAATGTGACATCATAACACTGTACTGATCACTCTTCTGAGAGGCCCTTGTGTGTGATCTCCCTGAGGTGGCATTGTGACATCATAATTCTGCACTGGTCACCCAGGTGAAAGGCCCTTGTCTGTGATCTGCCTTAGGGGGCATTGTGACATCATAACTCTGCACTGGTCACCAAGGTGACAGACCCTTGTCTGTGATCTGCATAAGGGGGTAATGTGACATCATTATTCTGTTCTGGCCACCCAGGTGACAGGCCCTTATCTTTTATCTGCCTAAGGGGTCATTGTGACATCATAACTCTGCACTGGGCACCCAGGTGGCAGTCTCTTGTCTGTGATCCGACTAACGGAGTATTGTGACATCGTAACTCTGCACTGGTCAGCCAGGAGACAGACCCTTGTCTGTGATCTGCCTAAGGGGGCATTGTGACATCATAATTCTGCAATGGTCACCCAGGTGACAGGCCCTTGTCTGTTATCTGCCTAAGGGGGCATTGTGACATCATAAACCTGCACTGGTCACCCCGGTGACAGGCCCTTGTCTGTGATCTGCGTAAGGGGCATTGTGACATAGGAACTCTGCACTGGAAACTCAGGTGACAGGACCTCGACTGTGATCTGCCTAAGGGGGCATTGTGACATCATAATTCTGCACTGGTCACCCAGGTGACAGGCCCTTGTCTGTGATCTGCCTAAAGGGGCATTGTGACATCATAAATCTGCAATGGTCACCCAGGTGACAGGCCCTTGTCTGTGATCTGCGTAAAGGGGCATTGTGACATCATAAATCTGCAATGGTCACCCAGGTGACAGGCCTTTATCTGTGATCTGCCTAACGGGGCATTGTGACATCATAATTCTGCAATGGTCACCCAGGTGACAGGCCCTTATCTGTGATCTGTCTAACGGGGCATTGTGACATCATAATTCTGCAATGGTCACCCAGGTGACAGGCCACTGTCTATGATCTGCGTAAGGGGGCATTTTGACATCATAACTCTGGACTTGTCAACGGGGTGACAGGCCTTTGTCTGTCATCTGCCTAAGGGGGCATTGTGACATCACAACCCTACACTGGTCACACAGGCGACAGGCCCTTGTGTGTGATCCACCTGAGGGGGCATTGTGACATCTTAACTTTTCAATGGCCACCCAGGTGACAGATCCTTGTCTGTGATCTGCCTTAGTGGGCATTGTGACATCATAACTCTGTACTTGTCACCCAGGTGAGAGGCCCTTGCCTTTGATCTGCCTAAGGGGGCATTGTGAATTCACTATTCTGCAATAGTCACCCAGGTGACATGCCCCTGTCTGTGATCTGCCTAAGGGTGCATTGTGACATATTAAGTCTGCACTTCTCACCCAGGTGAGAGGCACTTGTCTGTGATCTGCCTAAGGGGGCATTGTGACATCATAAGTCTACCCTAGTCACCCAGGAGACAGGCCCTTGTCTGTGATCTGTGTAAGGGGCATTGTGACATCATAACTCTGCACTGGGCACCCAGTTGAGAGGCCTTTGTCTGAGATCTGCCTAAGGGTGTATTGTGACATGATAACCCTGCACTGGTCACCCAGGTGACAGGCCCTTGTCTGTGAACTGCCTAAGGGGGCATTGTGACATCATAAATCTGCACTAATCAACCAGTTGACAGTCCCTTGTCTGTGATCTGCCTAAGGGGCATTGTGACATCATAACTCTGCACTGGTCACCTGGTGACAGGCCTTTGACTGTGATCTGCCTAAGAGGGCATTGTGACATCATAACCCTGCACTGGTCACACTGGTGACAGGCCCTTGTGTGTGATCTGCCTGAGGTGGCATTTTGACATCATAACTCTGCACTGGTCACCCAGGTGACAGGGCGTTGTATGTGATCTGTCTGAGGGTGCATTGTGACATCACAACTCCGTACTGGTCACCCAGGTGACAGGCCCTTGTCTGTGATCTTCATAAGGGGGTAATGTGACATCATAACTCTGTACTGGTCACCCTGTTGACAGGCCCTTGTGTGTGATCTGCCTGAGGTGGCCTTGTGACATCATAACTCTGCACTGCTCACCCAGGTGAAAGCCCCTTTTCTGTGATCTGCCTGTGGGTGCATTGTGACATCATAACTCTGCTCTGGTCACCCTGGTGACAGTCCCTTATCTGTGATCTGCCTAAGGGGTCATTGTGACATCAAAACTCTGCACTGGGCACCAAGGTGACTGTCCCTTGTCTGTGATCTGCCTAAGGGGGTATTGTGACATCATAACTCTGCACTGGGCAGCCAGGTGACCTTCCCTTGTCTTTGATCTGCCTAACAGTGCATTGTGACATCGTAACCATACACTGGTCAACCAGGTGACAGGCCCTTGTCTGTGATGTGCCTTAGGGGGCATGGTGACTTCATAACCCTGTACTGGTCACCCAGGTGACAGGCCCTTATCTTTGATCTGCCTAAGGGGGCATTGTGACATCATAATTCTGCAATGGTCACCCAGGTGACAGGCCCCTGTCTGTGGTCTGCCTAAGGGGACATTGTGACATCATAACTCTGCACTTGTCACCCAGGTGACAGGCCCTTGTCTGTGATCTGCCTAAAGAGGCATTGTGACATCATAAGTCTGCACTAGTCACCCAGGTGACAGGCCCTTGTCTGTGATCTGCCTAAGGGGCATTGTGACATCATAACTCTGCTCCGGGCACCCAGGTGAGAGGCCTTTTTCTGAGATCTGCCTAAGGGGGTATTGTGACATCATAACTCTGCACTGGTAACCCAGGTGACAGGCCCTTGCCTGTGATCTGCCTAAGGGTGCATTGTGACATCCTAAGTCTGCACTAGTCACCCAGGTGAGAGGCACTTGTCTGTCATCTGCCTTAGGGGGCGTTGGGACATCATAACTCTGCACGGGCCACCCAGGTGACAGGCCCTTGTCTGAGATGTGCATAAGGGGGTAATGTGACATCATAACTCTGTACTGGTCACCCAGGTGACAGGCCCTTATCTTTTATCTGCCGAAGGGGTCATTCTGACATCCTAACTCTGCACTGGGCACCCAGGTGGCAGTCTCTTGACTGTGATCCGACTAACGGAGTATTGTGACATCATAACTCTGCACTGGTCAGCCAGGAGACAGACCCTTGTCTGTGATCTGCCTAAGGGGGCATTGTGACATCATAATTCTGCAATGGTCACCCAGGTGACAGGCCCTTGTCTGTTATCTGCCTAAGGGGGCATTGTGACATCATAAACCTGCACTGGTCACCCCGGTGACAGGCCCGTGTCTGTGATCTGCGTAAGGGGCATTGTGACATCGGAACTCTGCACTGGAAACCCAGGTGACAGGACCTTGTCTGTGATCTGCCTAAGTGGGCATTGTGACATCATACCTCTGCACTGGGGAGCCACGTGAGCTTCCCTTGTCTTTGATCTGCCTAACTGTTCATTGTGACATCATAACTCTGCACTGGACACCCAGGTGAAAGGCCCTTGTCTGTGATCTGCCTAAAGGGGCATTGTGACATCATAAATCAGCAATGGTCACCCAGGTGACTGGCCCTTATCTGTGATCTGCCTAATGGGGCATTGTGACATCATAATTCTGCAATGGTCACCCAGGTGACAGGCCACTGTCTGTGATCTGCGTAAGGGGGCATTTTGACATCATAACTCTGAACTTGTCACCGTGGTGACAGGCCTTTGTCTGCGATCTGCCTAAGGGGGCATTGTGACATCACAACCCTGCACTGGTCACACAGGCGACAGGCCCTTGTGTGTGATCCGCCTGAGGGGGCATTGTGACATCTTCACTTTGCACTGGCCACCCAGGTGACAGATCCTTGGCTGTGATCTGCCTTAGGGGGCATTGTGACATCATAACTCTGTACTGGTCACCCAGGTGAGAGGCCCTTGCCTTTGATCTGCCTAAGGGGGCATTGTGACTTCATTAGTCTGCACTAGTCACCCAGGTGTCATGCCCTTGTCTGTGATCTGCCTAAGGGTGCATTGTGACATCATAAGTCTGCACTTGTCACCCAGGTGAGAGGCACTTGTCTGTCATCTGCCTTAGAGGGCATTGTGACATAATAACACTGTACTTGGCACCCATTTGACAGGCCCTTGTCTGTGATCTGCCTAAGGGGGCATTGTGACATCATAACTCTACACTGGTCAACCAGGTGACAGGCCCTTGTCTGTGATGTGCCTTAGGGGGAATGGTGACATCATAACCCTGTACTGGTCACCCAGGTGACAGGCCCTTATCTTTGATCTGCCTAAGGGGGCATTGTGACATCATAACTCTGCACTTGTCACCCAGGTGACAGGCCCTTGTCTGTGATCTGCCTAAAGAGGCATTGTGACATCATAAGTCTGCACTAGTCACCCAGGTGACAGGCCCCTGTCTGTGATCTGCCTAAGGGGCATTGTGACATCATAACTCCGCTCCAGGCCCCCAGGTGAGAGGCCTTTTTCTGAGATCTGCCTAAGGGGGTATTGTGACATCATAACTCTACACTGGTAACCCAGGTGACAGGCCCTTGTCTGTGATCTGCTTAAGGGTGCATTGTGACATCCTAAGTCTGCACTAGTCACCCAGGAGAGGCACTTGTCTGTCACCTGCCTTAGGGGGCATTGGGACATCATAATTCTGCACTGGCCACCCAGGTGGCAGGCCCTTGTCTGAGATGTGCATAAGGGGGTAATGTGACATCATAACTCTGTACTGGTCACCCAGGTGACAGGCCCTTATCATTTATCTGCCTAAGGGGTCATTCTGACATCCTAACTCTGCACTGGGCACCCAGGTGGCAGTCTCTTGACTGTGATCCGACTAACGGAGTATTGTGACATCATAACTCTGCACTGGTCAGCCAGGAGACAGACCCTTGTCTGTGATCTGCCTAAGGGGGCATTGTGACATCATAATTCTGCAATGGTCACCCAGGTGACAGGCCCTTGTCTGTTATCTGCCTAAGGGGGCATTGTGACATCATAAACCTGCACTGGTCACCCCGGTGACAGGCCCTTGTCTGTGATCTGCGTAAGGGGCATTGTGACATCGGAACTCTGCACTGGAAACCCAGGTGACAGGACCTTGTCTGTGATCTGCCTAAGTGGGCATTGTGACATCATACCTCTGCACTGGGGAGCCACGTGAGCTTCCCTTGTCTTTGATCTGCCTAACTGTTCATTGTGACATCATAACTCTGCACTGGACACCCAGGTGAAAGGCCCTTGTCTGTGATCTGCCTAAAGGGGCATTGTGACATCATAAATCAGCAATGGTCACCCAGGTGACTGGCCCTTATCTGTGATCTGCCTAATGGGGCATTGTGACATCATAATTCTGCAATGGTCACCCAGGTGACAGGCCACTGTCTGTGATCTGCGTAAGGGGGCATTTTGACATCATAACTCTGAACTTGTCACCGTGGTGACAGGCCTTTGTCTGCGATCTGCCTAAGGGGGCATTGTGACATCACAACCCTGCACTGGTCACACAGGCGACAGGCCCTTGTGTGTGATCCGCCTGAGGGGGCATTGTGACATCTTCACTTTGCACTGGCCACCCAGGTGACAGATCCTTGGCTGTGATCTGCCTTAGGGGGCATTGTGACATCATAACTCTGTACTGGTCACCCAGGTGAGAGGCCCTTGCCTTTGATCTGCCTAAGGGGGCATTGTGACTTCATTAGTCTGCACTAGTCACCCAGGTGTCATGCCCTTGTCTGTGATCTGCCTAAGGGTGCATTGTGACATCATAAGTCTGCACTTGTCACCCAGGTGAGAGGCACTTGTCTGTCATCTGCCTTAGAGGGCATTGTGACATAATAACACTGTACTTGGCACCCATTTGACAGGCCCTTGTCTGTGATCTGCCTAAGGGGGCATTGTGACATCATAACTCTACACTGGTCAACCAGGTGACAGGCCCTTGTCTGTGATGTGCCTTAGGGGGAATGGTGACATCATAACCCTGTACTGGTCACCCAGGTGACAGGCCCTTATCTTTGATCTGCCTAAGGGGGCATTGTGACATCATAACTCTGCACTTGTCACCCAGGTGACAGGCCCTTGTCTGTGATCTGCCTAAAGAGGCATTGTGACATCATAAGTCTGCACTAGTCACCCAGGTGACAGGCCCCTGTCTGTGATCTGCCTAAGGGGCATTGTGACATCATAACTCCGCTCCAGGCCCCCAGGTGAGAGGCCTTTTTCTGAGATCTGCCTAAGGGGGTATTGTGACATCATAACTCTACACTGGTAGCCCAGGTGACAGGCCCTTGTCTGTGATCTGCTTAAGGGTGCATTGTGACATCCTAAGTCTGCACTAGTCACCCAGGAGAGTCACTTGTCTGTCACCTGCCTTAGGGGGCATTGGGACATCATAATTCTGCACTGGCCACCCAGGTGGCAGGCCCTTGTCTGAGATGTGCATAAGGGGGTAATGTGACATCATAACTCTGTACTGGTCACCCAGGTGACAGGCCCTTATCATTTATCTGCCTAAGGGGTCATTCTGACATCATAACTCTGCCCTGGGCACCCAGGTGGCAGTCTCTTGTCTGTGATCCGACTAACGGAGTATTGTGACATCATAACTCTGCACTGGTCAGCCAGGAGACAGACCCTTGTCTGTGATCTGCCTAAGGGGGCATTGTGACACCATAATTCTGCAATGGTCACCCAGGTGACAGGCCCTTGTCTGTTATCTGCCTAAGGGGGCATTGTGACATCATAAACCTGCACTGGTCAACCCGGTGACAGGCCTTTGTCTGAGATCTGCGTAAAGGGCATTGTGACATCGGAAATCTGCACTGCAAACCCAGGTGACAGGACCTTGTCTGTGATCTGCCTAAGGGGGCATTGTGACATCATAAATCTGCACTAATCAACCAGTTGACAGTCCCTTGTCTGTGATCTGCCTAAGGGGCATTGTGACATCATAACTCTGCACTGGTCACCTGGTGACAGGCCTTTGACTGTGATCTGCCTAAGAGGGCAATGTGACATCATAACCCTGCACTGGTCACACTGCTGACAGGCCCTTGTGTGTGAGCTGCCTGTGGTGGCATTGTGACATCATAACTCTGCACTGGTCACCCAGGTGACAGGGCGTTGTATGTGATCTGCCTGAGGGTGCATTGTGACATCACAACTCCATACTGGTCACCCAGGTGACAGGCCCTTGTCTGTGATCTTCATAAGGGGGTAATGTGACATCATAACTCTGTACTGGTCAGCCTGGTGACAGGCCCTTGTGTGTGATCTGCCTGAGGTGGCCTTGTGACATCATAACTCTGCACTGGTCACCCAGGTGAAAGCCCCTTTTCTGTGATCTGCCTGTGGGTGCATTGTGACATCATAACTCTGCACTGGTCACCCTGGTGACAGTCCCTTATCTGTGATCTGCCTAAGGGGTCATTGTGACATCAAAACTCTGCACTGGGCACCAAGGTGACAGTCCCTTGTCTGTGATCTGCCTAAGGGGGTATTGTGACATCATAACTCTGCACTGGGCAGGCAGGTGACCTTCCCTTGTCTTTGATCTGCCTAACAGTGCATTGTGACATCATAACTCTACACTGGTCAACCAGGTGACAGGCTCTTGTCTGTGATGTGCCTTAGGGGGCATGGTGACATCATAACCCTGTAGTGGTCACCCAGGTGACAGGCCCTTATTTGATCTGCCTAAGAGGGCATTGTGACATCATAATTCTGCAATGGTCACCCAGGTGACAGGCCCCTGTCTGTGGTCTGCCTAAGGGGATATTGTGACATCATAACTCTGCACTTGTCACCCAGGTGACAGGCCCTTGTCTGTGATCTGCCTAAAGAGGCATTGTGACATCATAAGTCTGCACTAGTCACCCAGGTGACAGGCCCTTGTCTGTGATCTGCCTAAGGGGCATTGTGACATCATAACTCTGCTCCAGGCACCCAGGTGAGAGGCCTTTTTCTGAGATCTGCCTAAGGGGGTATTGTGACTTCATAACTCTGCACTGGTAACCAAGGTGACAGGCCCTTGCCTGTGATCTGCCTAAGGGTGCATTGTGACATCCTAAGTCTGCACTGGTCACCCAGGTGAGAGGCACTTGTCTGTCATCTGCCTTAGGGGGCATTGGGACATCATAACTCTGCACTGGTCACCCCGGTGACAAACCCTTGTCTGTGATCTGCGTAAGGGGCATTGTGACATCGGAACTCTGCACTGGAAACCCAGGTGACAGGACCTTGTCTGTGATCTGCCTAAGGGGGCATTGTGACATCATAACTCTGCACTGGGGCGCCACGTGAGCTTCGCTTGTCTTTGATCTGCCTAACTGTGCATTGTGACATCATAACTCTGCACTGGACACCCAGGTGACAGGCCCTTGTCTGTGATCTGCCTAAGGGGGCATTGTGACATCACAAACCGGCACTGGTCACACAGGCGACAGGCCCTTGTGTGTGATCCGCCTGAGGGGGCATTGTGACATCTTAACTTCGCACTGGCCACCCAGGTGACAGATCCTTGTCTGTGATCTAACTTAGGGGGCATTGTGACATCATAACTCTGTACTGGTCACCCAGGTGAGAGGCCCTTGCCTTTGATCTGCCTAAGGGGGCATTGTGACTTCATTAGTCTGCACTACTCACCCAGGTGACAGGCCCTTGTCTGTGATCTGCCTAAGGGTGCATTCTGACATCATAACTCTACACTTGTCACCCAGGTGAGAGGCACTTGTCTGTGATCTGCCTAAGGGGGCATTGTTACATCATAACACTGTACTTGGCACCCATTCGACAGGCCCTTGTCTGTGATCTGCCTATGGGGGCATTGTGACATCATAAGTCTACCCTAGTCACCCAGGAGACAGGCCCTTGTCTGCGATCTGCCTAAGGGACATTGTGACATCATAACTCTGCACTGGGCACACAGTTGAGAGGCCTTTGTCTGAGATCTGCCTAAGGGTGTATTGGGACATGATAACCCTGCACTGGTCACCCAGGTGACAGGCCCATGTCTGTGAACTGCCTAAGGGGGCATTGTGACATCATAAATCTGCACTAATCAACCAGTTGACAGTCCCTTGTCTGTGATCTGCCTAAGGGGCATTGTGACATCATAACTCTGCACTGGTCACCTGGTGACAGGCCTTTGACTGTGATCTGCCTAAGAGGGCATTGTGACATCATAACCCTGCACTGGTCACACTGGTGACAGGCCCTTGTGTGTGATCTGCTTGAAGTGGCATTGTGACATCATAACTCTGCACTGGTCACCCAGGTGACAGGGCGTTGTATGTGATCTGCCTGAGGGTGCATTGTGACATCACAACTCCGTACTGGTCACCCAGGTGACAGGCCCTTGTCTGTGATCTTCATAAGGGGGTAATGTGACATCATAACTCTGTACTGGTCAGCCTGTTGACAGGCCCTTGTGTGTGATCTGCCTGAGGTGGCCTTGTGACATCATAACTCTGCACTGGTCACCCAGGTGAAAGCCCCTTTTCTGTGATCTGCCTGTGGGTGCATTGTGACATCATAACTCTGCACTGGTCACCCTGGTGACAGTCCCTTATCTGTGATCTGCCTAAGGGGTCATTGTGACATCAAAACTCTGCACTGGGCACCAAGGTGACAGTCCCTTGTCTGTGATCTGCCTAAGGGGGTATTGTGACATCATAACTCTGCACTGGGCAGGCAGGTGACCTTCCCTTGTCTTTGATCTGCCTAACAGTGCATTGTGACATCATAACTCTACACTGGTCAACCAGGTGACAGGCCCTTGTCTGTGATGTGCCTTAGGGGGCATGGTGACATCATAACCCTGTAGTGGTCACCCGGGTGACAGGCCCTTATCTTTGATCTGCCTAAGGGGGCATTGTGACATCATAATTCTGCAATGGTCACCCAGGTGACAGGCCCCTGTCTGTGGTCTGCCTAAGGGGGTATTGTGACATCATAACTCTGCACTGGTAACCCAGGTGACAGGCCCTTGTCTGTGATCTGCCTAAGGGTGCATTGTGACATCCTAAGTCTGCACTAGTCACCCAGGTGAGAGGCACTTGTCTGTCATCTGCCTTAGGGGGCATTGAGACATCATAACTCTGCACGGGCCACCCAGGTGACAGGCCCTTGTCTGAGATGTGCATAAGGGGGTAATGTGACATCATAACTCTGTACTGGTCACCCAGGTGACAGGCCCTTATCTTTTATCTGCCGAAGGGGTCATTCTGACATCATAACTCTGCACTGGGCACCCAGGTGGCAATCTCTTGTCTGTGATCCGACTAACGGAGTATTGTGACATAATAACTCTGCACTGGTCAGCCAGGAGACAGACCCTTGTCTGTGATCTGCCTAAGGGGGCATTGTGACATCATAATTCTGCAATGGTCACCCAGGTGACAGGCCCTTGTCTGTTATCTGCCTAAGGGGGCATTGTGACATCATAAACCTGCACTGGTCACCCCGGTGACAGGCCCTTGTCTGTGATCTGCGTAAGGGGCATTGTGACATCGGAACTCTGCACTGGAAACCCAGGTGACAGGACCTTGTCTGTGATCTGCCTAAGGGGGCATTGTGACAGCATACCTCTGCACTGGGGAGCCACGTGAGCTTCCCTTGTCTTTGATCTGCCTAACTGTGCATTGTGACAACATAACTCTGCACTGGACACCCAGGTGACAGGCCCTTGTCTGTGATCTGCCTAAAGGGGCATTGTGACATCATAAATCTGCAATGGTCAGCCAGGTGACAGGCCCTTATCTGTGATCTGCCTAACGGGGCATTGTGACATCATAATTCTGCAATGGTCACCCAGGTGACAGGCCACTGTCTGTGATCTGCATAAGGGGGCATTTTGACATCATAACTCTGGACTTGTCACCGTGGTGACAGGTCTTTGTCTGTGATCTGCCTAAGGGGGCATTGTGACATCAAAACCCAGCACTGGTCACACAGGCGACAGGCCCTTGTGTGTGATCCGCCTGAGGGGGCATTGTGACATCTAAAATTTGCACTGGCCACCCAGGTGACAGATCCTTGTCTGTGATCTGCCTTAGGGGGCATTGTGACATCATAACTCTGTACTGGTCACCCAGGTGAGAGGCCCTTGCCTTTGATCTGCCTAAGGGGGCATTGTGACTTCATTAGTCTGCACTAGTCACCCAGGTGACATGCCCTTGTCTGTGATCTGCCTAAGGGTGCATTGTGACATCATAAGTCTGCACTTCTCACCCAGGTGAGAGGCACTTGTCTGTGATCTGCCTTAGGGGGCATTGTGACATCATAACACTGTACTTGGCACCCATTTGACAGGCCCTTGTCTGTTATCTGCCTAAGGGGGCATTGTGACATCATAAGTCTACCCTAGTCACCCAGGAGACAGGCCCTTGTGTGTGATCTGCCTAAGGGGCATTGTGACATCATAACCATGCACTGGTCACACAGGTGACAGGCCCTTGTGTGTGATCTGCCTGAAGGGCCATTGTTAAATCGTAAGTCTGCACTGGTCACCCAGTTGACTGACCCTTGTCTGTGATCTGCCTGAGGGAGCATTGAGACATCATAACTCTGCACTAATCACCCAGGTGACGGGCCCTTGTCTGTAATCTGCATAAGGGGGCATTGTGACATCATAACACTGTAATGGTCACCCAGGTGACAAGCCCTTATCTGTGATCTGCCCAAGGGGTCATTGTGACATCATAACTCTGCACTGGGCACCCAGCTGACAGTCCCTTGTCTGTGAACTGCCTAAGGGGGCATTGTGACATCATAACTCTACACTGGTCACCCAGGTCGCGGACCCTTGTCTGTGATCTACCTAAGGGTCATTGTGACATGATAACTCTGCAGTGGTCACCCAGGTGACAGAACCTTGACTGTGATCTGCGTAAGTGGGTATTGTGACATCATAACACTGCAATGGTCACCCAGGCGAAAGACCCATGTCTTTGATCTGCCTAAGGGGCCATTGTGACATCACACCTCTGCACTGGACTCCCAGGAGTCAAACCCTTGTCTGTGATCTGCCTAACGGGGAATTGTGACATCATAACTCTGCAATGTTCACCCAGGTGACTGACCCTTGTCTGTGATCTGTTTAAGGGGGCATTGTGACATCATAATTCTGCAATGGTCACCGAGGTGACATGCCCATGTCTGTGATCTTCCTAAGTGGGCATTTTGTCATCATAACTCTGCGCTTGATACCCAGGTGACAGGCCCTTGTCTGTCATCTGCCTAATGTGGCATTGTGACTTCATAACTCTGCATTGGTCACCCAGGTGACAGGGCCTTTTCTGTTATCTGCCTAAGGGGGCATTGTGAGATCATAAGTCTGCACTGGTCACCCAGGTGACAGGCCCTTCTGTGTTATCTGCCTAAGGGGGCATTGTGACATCATAAGTCTGCACTACTCAACCAGGAGACAGGCCCTTGCCTGTGATCTGCCTAACGGTAATTTTGACATCATAAGTCTGTACTGGTCACCCAGGTGACAGGCCCTTGTCTGTTATCTGCCTGAGGGTGCATTGTGACATCATAACTCTGCACTGGTCACCCAGGTGACAGACCATTTTCTGTGATCTGCCTAAGGGGGCATTGTGACATGATAATTCTGCACTGGTCACCCAGGTGAGAGACCATTGTGTGTGATCTGTGTAAGGGGGCATTGTGACATCATAGACCTGCACTGGTCTCCCAGGTGAAAGACCCTTGTCTTTGATCTGCCTAAGGGGCCATTGTGACATCATAACTCTGCACTGGACACCCAGGTGACAGACCCTTGTCAGTGATCTGCCTAAAGGGGCATTGTGACATCATAACACTGCACTGCTCACACAGGGGACAGGCCCTTGTGTGTGGTCTGCCTGAGGGGGCATTGTTACATCATAAGTCTGCACTGGTAACCCAGGTGACAGGCCCTTGTCTGTGATCTGCCTGAGGGTGCATTGTGACATCATAACTCTGCACTGGTCACCCAGGTGACAGGCCCCTGTCTGTGATCTGCATAAGGGGGCATTGTGACAACATAACTCTATACTGGTCACCTAGGTGACAGACCATTGTCTGTGAACTGCCAAAGGGGCATTGTGACATGATAACTCTGCACTGGTCACCCAGGTGAAAGACCCTTGTCTTTAATCTGCCTAAGGGGCCATTGTGAAATCATAACTCTGCACTAGTCACCCAGGTGACAGTCCCTTGTCTGTGATCTACCTGAGGGTGAATTTTGACATCATAACTCTGCACTGGTCACCCAGGTGACAGATCCTTGTTTGTGATCTGCCTGAGGGTGCATTGTGACATCAGAACTCTGCACTGCGCACCCAGGTGACAATGCCTTGTCTGTGATCTGCCTAAAGGGGTATTGTGACATCATAAGTCTGCACTTGGCAGCCAGGTGATCGGCCCTTGACTTTGGTCTGCCTAAGGGGCATTGTGACATCATAACTCTCTACTGGTCAAGCAGGTGACAGGCCCTTGTCTGTGATTTGCCTAAGGGGGCATTGTGACATCATAAATCTGCACTGGGCACCCAGGTGACAGTTCCTTGGCTCTGATCTGCCTAAGGGGTTATTGTGACAACATAACTCCGCACTGCTCACCCATGTTACAGTCCTTTGACTGTGATCTGCCTAAGGGGGCACTGTGACATCTTAACTCTGCACTGGGCACCCAGGTGACAGGCCCTTGCCTCTGATCTACCTAAGGGGGCATTGTGATATCATAACCCTGCACTTTTCACACAGGTGACAGGACCTTGTGTGTGATCAGCCTGAGGGTGCATTGTGACATCATAACTCTGCACTGGTCACCCAGGTGACAGGCCCTTGTCTGTGATCTGCATAAGGGGGCATTGTGACATCATAACTTTGTACTGGTCACCCAGGTGACAGGCCCTTGTGTGTAATCTGCATAAGGGGGCATTGTGACATCATAACTCTGTACTGGTCACCCAGGTGACAGGCCTTTATCTGTGATATGCCCAAGGGGTCATTGTGACATCATAACTCTGCACTGGGCACCCAGCTGACAGATCCTTGTCGCTGATCTGCCTAAGGGGGCATTGTGACATCATAACTCTTCAATGGTAACCCCGGTGACAGACCCTTGTCTGTGATCTGCCTAAGGGTGCATTGTGACATTATAATTCTGTACCAGTCACCGTGGTGACAGACCGTTGTCGGTGATCTGCCAAAGGGGTCATGGTGAGATCATAACTCTGCACTGGTCACCCAGCTGACAGAACCTTGTCTGTGATCTGCCTAAGGGGGCATTGTGACATCGTAAATCTCCGCTGGTCACCGAGGTGACAGACCCTTGTTGGTGATCTGCCTAAGGCCTCATTGTGACATCATAACTCTTCAGTGGTCACCGAGGTGACAAACCCTTCTCTGTGATCTGCCTTAGAGGTCATGGGGACATCATAACTCTGCACTGGTCACCAAGGTGACAGACCCTTGTCTGTGATCTGCCTAAGGGGGCAGTGTGACATCATAACTCTGCACTGGTCACCCAGGTGACAGACCCTTGTCTGTGATCTGCCAAAGGGGGCATTGAGACATCATAACTGTGCACTGCTCACCCAGATGACAAACCCTTGTCTGTGATGTGCCTAAGGGGGCATTGTGACATCATAACTGTGCACTGGTCCCCCAGGTGACAGACCCTTGTCTGTGATCTGCCTAAGGGGGCATTGAGACATGATAACTGTGCACTGCTCACCCAGATGACAAACCCTTGTCTGTGATGTGCCTAAGGGGGCATTGTGACATCATAACTGTGCACTGGTCCCCCAGGTAACAGACATTTGTCTGTGATCTGCCTAAGGGGGCATTGTGACATCACAACTCCGCACTGGTCACCCAGGTGACAGACCCTTGTCTGTGATCTGCCTAAGGGGGCATTGTGACATCATAACTCTGCACTGGTCACCCAGGTGACAGACGCTTGTCTGTGATCTGCCTAAGAGTGCATTTGACATCATAAGTCTTCGCTGGTCACCCAGGTGACTGACCATTGTCTGTGATCTGCCTAAGGGGACATTGTGACATCATAACTCTGCTCTATTCACCCAGGTGACAGACCCCTGTCTGTGATCTGCCTAAGGGGTCATTGTGACATCATTATTCTGCATTGGACACGCAGGTGACAGACCCTTGTCTTTGATCTGCCTAAGGCGGCATTGTGACCTCATAACTCTGCCCTGGTCACCCAAGGGACAGGACCTTGTCTGTGATCTGCCTAAGAGGGCATTGTGACATCATAGCTCTGCACGGGCAACCCAGATCACAGAAGCTTTTCTGTGATCTGCCAAACGGGGCATTGTGACATCGTAACTCTGCACTGGTCACCCAAATGACAGACCCTTGACAGTGATCTGCCTTAGGCGTCATTGTGACATCATAACTCTGCAGTGGTCACCCAGTTGACAAACCCTTCTCTGCGATCTGCCTTAGGGTTCATTGTGACATCATAACTCTGTACTGGTCACTCAAGGGACAGACTCCTGTCTGTGATCTGCCTATGGGGGCATTGTGACATCATAACTCTTCACTGGTCACCCAGGTGACAGACCCTTGTCTGTGATTTGCCTAAGGGAGCATTGTGACATCATAACCATGCACTGGTCACCCAGGTGACAGAGGCTTGTCTGTGATCTGCCTAACGGGGTATTGTGACATCATAACTCTGCGCTGGTCACCCAGTTGACTGACCATTGTCTGTGATCTGCCTAAGGGTGCATTGTGACATCATAAGTCTGCACTGGTCACCTAGGTGACAGACCCTTGTGTCTGATCTGCCTAAGGGGGCATTGTGACATCATAATTCTGCACTGAACACCCAGGTGAAAGACCCTTGTCTCAGATCTGCCTAAGGCGGCATTGTGACATCTCAACTCTGTACTGGTCACCCAGATGACAGGCCCTTGTCTGTGATCTGCCCAAGTCTGCATTGTGACATTATAACTCTGCAATGTTCACCCAGGTGACAGACCCTTCTCTGTGATGTGCCTAAGGGGGCATTGTGACATCATAACTGTGCACTGGTCACCCAGGTGACAGACCCTTGTCTGTGATCTGCCCAATTTTGCATTGTGACATCATAACTCTGCAATGGTCACCCAGGTGACAGACCCTTGTCTGTGATCTGCCTAAGGGGGCATTGTGACATCAAAACTCTGCACGGGTATCCCAGGTGACAGGCCCTTGTCTGTGATCTGCCTAAGGGGGCATTGTGACATCATAATTCTGCAATGGACACCCAGGTGAAATACCCTTTTCTCTGATCTGCCTAAGGCGGCATTGTGACATCATAACTCTGCACTGGTCACCCAGGTGACAGGCCCTTGTCTGTGATCTGCCTGAGTCTGCATTGTGACATCATAACTCTGCAATGGTCACCCAGGTGACAGACCCTTGTCTGTGATCTAAGGGGGCATAGTGACATCATAACTCTGCAATGGTCACTGTGGTGACAGACCCTTTTCTGTGGTCTGTCTAATGTGGCATTGTGACATCATAACACTGCTCTGTTCACCCAGGTGACGGACCCTTGTCAGTGATGTGCCCAAGGGGGCATTGTGACATCATAACTCTGCACTTGACACCCAGTTGAAAGAACCATGTCTGTGATCCGACTAAGGGAGTGTTGTGGCATCATAACTCTGCACTGGATACCCAGGAGACAGATCCTTGTCTGTGATGTGCCTAAGGGGGCATTGTGACATCATAACCCTGCACTGGTCACCCAGGTTTCAGGCCCTGGTCTGTGATCTGCTAAGGGGTATTGTGACATCATAACTCTGCACTGGTAACCCAGGTGACAGGACCTTGTCTGTGATCTGCCTAAGGGGGAACTGTGACATCATAACTCTGCCCTGGGCAGCCAGGTGTCCTTCCCTTGTCTTTGTTCTGCCTAACTGTTCATTGTGACATCATAACTCTGCACTCGACACCCAGGTGACAGGCCATTGTCTGTGATCTGCCTAAGGGGGCATTGTGACTTCATACCTCTGTACTGGTCACCCAGGGGACAGGCCCTTATCTGTGATCTGCCTAAGGGGGCATTGTGACATCATAATTCGGCAATGGTCACCCAGGTGGCAGGCCCTTGACTGTGATCTGCCTAAGGGGGCATTGTGACATCATAACACAGTACTGGGCACCCAGGCAACAGGCCATTGTCTCTGATCTGCCTAAGGGTGTATTGTGACATCATTACTCTGTACTGGTCACCCAGGTGACAGGCCCTTGCCTGTGATCTGCCTGAGTGTGCATTGTGACATCATAACTCTGCAATGGTCACCCAGGTGACAGGCCCTTGTCTGTGATCTGCCTAAGAGGGCATTGTGACATCATAACTCTGCACTGGTCACCTGGTGACAGGCCTTTGACTGTGATCTGCTTAAGGGGGCATTGTATCATCATAAACCTGCACTGGCCACACTGGTGACAGCCACCAGTGTGTGATCTGCCTGAGGGTGCATTGTGACATCATAACTCTGTACTGGTCACCCAGGTGGCAGGCCCTTGTCTGTGACCTTCATAAGGGGGTAATGTGACATCATAACACTGTACTGATCACCCTGCTGAGAGGCCCTTGTGTGTGATCTCCCTGAGGTGGCATTGTGACATCATAACTCTGCACTGGTCACCCAGGTGAAAGGCCCTTGTCTGTGATCTGCCTGAGGGTGCATTGTGACATCATAACTCTGCACTGGTCACCAAGGTGACAGGCCCTTGTCTGTGATCTGCATAAGGGGGTAATGTGACATCATTACTCTGTTCTGGTCACCCAGGTGACAGGCCCTTATCTTTGATCTGCCTAAGGGGTCATTGTGACATCATAACTCTGCACTGGGCACACAGGTGGCAGTCTCTTGTCTGTGATCCGACTAACGGAGTATTGTGACATCATAACTCTGCACTGGTCAGCCAGGAGACAGACCCTTGTCTGTGATTTGCCTAAGGGGGCATTGTGACATCATAACACTGCAATGATCACCCAGGCGAAAGACCAATGTCTTTGATCTGCCTAAGGGGCCATTGTGACATCACACCTCTGCACTGGACACACACAAGGGACTGTCACCTGGGTGACCAATACAGAGTTATGATGTTGCAATCCCCATTAGGCAGATCACAGGAAGGATCTGTCACCTGGGTGACCAGTGCAGAGGTATGATGTCACAATGCCCCCTCAGACAGATCACACACAAGGGCCGGTAACCTGGGTGACCAGTGCAGGGTTATGATGTCACTATGCCCCCTTTGGCAGATCACAGACAATGGTCTGTCTCCTGGGTGACCAGTGCAGAGTTATGATGTCAGAATGCCCCTTACGCAGATCTCAGACAAGGGCCTGTCACCTGCTTGACCAGTAGAGAGTTATGATGTCACAATGCCCCCTTAGGCAGATCACAGACAAGGGCCTGTCACCTGTGTGACCAGTGCAGGGTTATGATGTCACAATGCCTCCTTAGGCAGATCACAGTCAAAGGACTGTCACCAGGTGACCTGTGCAGAGTTGTGATGTCACAATGCCCCCATACGCAGATCACAGACACTGGCCTGTCACCTGGGTGACCAGTGCAGACTTATGATGTCACTAGGCCCCCTTAGGCAGATCACAGACAAGGGCCTGTCACCTGGGTGACCAGTGCATGGTTATGATGTAACAATGACCACTTAGGCAGATCACAGACAAGGGCCTGTCACCTCCGTGACCATTGCAGAATTATGATGTTACAATGCCCCCTTAGGCAGGTCACAGACAAAGTTCTGTCTCCTGGGTGACCAGTGCCGAGTTATGATGTCACAATATTCTCTTAGTCAGATCACAGAAAAGAGAATGTCACCTGGGTGCCTAGTGCAGAGTTATGATGACACAATGTCCCCTTAGGCAGATCACACACAAGGGCCTGTCACCTGGGTGACCAATACAGAGTTATGATGTCACAATCCCCCTTAGGCAGATCACAGACAAGGGTCTGTCACCTGGGTGACCAGTGCAGAGTTATGATGTCACAATATTCCCTCAGACAGATCTCACAGAAGAGCCGGTCACCTGCGTGACCAGTGCAGGGTTATGATGTCACAATGCCCCCTTAGGCACATCGCAGACAAAGGCCAGTCACCAGTTGACCAGTGCAGAGTTATGATGTCACAATTTCCACATACGGAGATCACAGCCAGTGGCCTGACACCTGGGTGACCAGTGCAGAATTATGACGTCACAATGCCCCCTTAGGTAGATCACAGACAAGGTCCTGTCACCTGGGTGACCAGTGCATGGTTATGATGTATCAATGCCCCCTTAGGCACATCACAGACAAGGGCCTGTCACCTGGGTGACCAGTGCATGGTTATGATGTCTCAATGCCCCCTTAGGCAGATCACAGACAAGGGCATGTCACCTGGGTGACCAGTGCAGTGTTATGATGTCACAATGCCCTCATACGCAGATCACAGACAGTGGCCTGTCACCTGGGTGACCAGTGCAGAATTATGATGTCACAATTCCCCCTTAGGCAGATCACAGAGAAGGTCCTGTCACCTGGGGGACCAGTGCAGAGTTGTGATGTCACAAGGCACCTTAGGCAGATCACAGAGAAGGGCCTGTCACTTGGGTGACTAGTGCAGACTTCTTATGATGTCAAAATGCCCCCTTAGGCAAATCACACAAAAGGGACTGTCACCTGGGTGACCAATACAGAGTTATGATGTTGCAATCCCCCTTAGGCAGATCACAGGAAGGATCTGTCACCTGGGTGACCAGTGCAGAGTTATGATGTCACAATGCCCCCTCAGACAGATCACACACAAGGGCCGGTCACCTGGGTGACCCGTGCAGGGTTATGATGTCACTATGCCCCCTTTGGCAGATCACAGACAAAGGCCAGTCACCAGGGGACCAGTGTAGAGTTATGATGTCACAATGCCCCCTTAGGCAGATCACAGACAAGGGTCTGTCCCCTGGGTGACCAGTGCAGGGTTATGATGTCACAATGCCTCCTTAGGCAGATCACAGAAAAAGGACTGTCACCAGGTGACCAGTGCAGAGTTGTGATGTCACAATGCCCCCATACGCAGATCACAGACAATGGCCTGTCACCTGGGTGACCAGTGCAGACTTACTTATGATGTCACAATGCCCCCTTAGGCAGATCACAGACAAGGGCCTGTCACCTGGGTGACCAGAGCATGGTTATCATGTCACAATGCCCCCTTAGGCAGATCACAGACAAGGGCCTGTCACCTCCGTGACCATTGCAGAATTATGATGTCACAATGCCCCCTTAGGCAGGCCACAGACAAAGCTCTGTCTCCTGGGTGACCAGTGCCGAGTTATGATGTCACCATATTCTCTTAGTCAGATCACAGAAAAGAGAATGTCACCTGGGTGCCTAGTGCAGAGTTATGATGTCAAAATGACTCCTTAGGCATATCACAGATAAGGGCCTGTCACCTGGGTGACAATTAAAGAATTATGCTGTCACAATAGCCCCTTATGCAGATCACAGACCAGGGCCTGTCACATGGGTGACCAATGCAGGGGTACGATGTCACAATGAACCCCCAGGCAGATCACCGACAAGGGCCTGTCACTTGGGTGACCAGTGCAGAGTTACGATGTCACAATGCCGCCTCAGGAAGATGACACACAAGGGCCTGTCACCTTTCTGACCAGTGCAGGGTTATGATGTCAAAATGCCCCCGTAGGCAGATCACAGACAAACGCCTGTCACCAGGGTGACCAGTGCAGCGTTATGATATCAAAATGCGCCCTAAGGCAGAAAATAGACAAGGGCCTGTCACCTGGGTGACCATTGCAGAATTATGATGTCACAATGCCCCCTTAGGCAGATCAGTGACAAGGGTCTGTCACCTGGGTGACCAGTGCAGAATTATGATGTCATAATACTCCCTTAATCAGATCACAGACAAGGGACTGACACCTGGGTGCCCTTTTGAGAGTTATGATGTCACAGTGCCCCCTTATGCAGATCACAGAAAAAGGCCTGTCACCAGGGTGATCAGTGCAGAGTTATGATGTCACAATACCCCCTTAAGCAGATCAGAGTCAGTGGCCTGTCACCTGGGTGACCAGTGCAGGGTTATGATGTCACAATGCCCCCTTAGGCAGATCACAGACAACGTCCTGTCACCTGGGTAATCAGTGCAGAGTTATGATGTCACAATGACCCTTAGGCAGATCACAGACAAAGTACTGTCAGCAGGGTGACCAGTGCAGAGTTAAGATGTCACAATACACCCATAGGAGATCTCGGATAAAGGCCTCCCTCCTGGGTGCCCAGTGCACTGTTACGATGTCACAGTGCCCCTTACGCAGATCACAGACAAGGGCCTGTATCCTGGGTGACTAGTGCAGACTTATGATGTCACAATGTCCCCTTAGGCAGATCACACACAAGGGTCTGTCACCTGGGTGACCAATACAGAGTTATGATGTCACAATCCCCCTTAGGCAGATCACAGACAAGGGTCTGTCACCTGGGTGACCAGTGCAGAGTTTTGATGTCACAATATTCCCTCAGACAGATCACACAGAAGAGCCGGTCACCTGCGTGACCAGTGCAGGGTTATGATGTCACAATGCCCCCGTAGGCAGATCGCAGACAAAGGCCAGTCACCAGTTGGCCAGTGCAGAGTTATGATGTCACAATTTCCACA
Organism: Pan paniscus; assembly: GCF_029289425.2. Taxonomy (NCBI): domain Eukaryota; kingdom Metazoa; phylum Chordata; class Mammalia; order Primates; family Hominidae; genus Pan; species Pan paniscus. Next base: position 683,882 of record NC_073264.2, on the reverse strand, counting down.
TACGCAGATCACAGCCAGTGGCCTGACACATGGGTGACCAGTGCAGAATTATGATGTCACAATGCCCCCTTAGGCAGATCACAGACAAGGGCCTGTCACCTGGGTGACCAGTGCATGGTTATGATGTCTGAATGCCCCCTTAGGCAGATCACAGACAAGGGCCTGTCACCTGGGTGACCAGTGCATGGTTATGATGTCTCAATGCCCCCTTAGGCAGATCACACACAAGGGCATGTCACCTGGGTGACCAGTGCAGAGTTATGATGTCACAATGCCCCCTTAGGCAGATCACAGACAAGGATTTGTCACCTGGGTGACCAGTGCAGAGTTATGACATCACAATACTGCCTTAGTCACATCACAGACAAGAGACTGTCACCTGGGTGCCTAGTGAAGTGTTGTGATGTCACAATGACCCCTTAGGCAGATCACAGATAAGGGCCTGTCACCTGGGTGACCATTACATAGTTAGGATGTCACAGTAACCCCTTATGCAGATCACAGACAAGGGCCTGTCACCTGGGAGCCCAGTACTGAGTTATGATATCACAATGCCCATTTAAGCAGATCACAGACCAGGGCCTGCCACCTGGGTGCCCAATACAGACTTATGATGTCACAATGACCCCTTAGGCAGATCACAGACAACGTTCTGTCACCTGGGTAACCAGTGCAGAGTTATGATGTCATAATGCCCCTTAGGCAGATCACAGACTCGGGCCTGTGACGTGGTTGACCAGTGCATACTTATGATGTCACAATGACCCCTTAGGGAGATCACAAACAAGGTCCTTTCACCTGGGTGACCAGTACAGAGTTATGATGTCGCGATGCCCCCGTAGGCAGATCACAGACAAGGGCTTGTCACCTGGGTGACAAGTACAGAGTTTTGGTGTCACAATGCCCCCGTAGGCACATCACAAAACAAGGGTCTGTCACCTGGATGACCAGCGCAGAGTTATGATGTCACAATGCCGCCTCAGGCAGATCACACACAAGGGCCGGTCGCCGGTGTGACCAGTGAAGGGTTATGATGTCACAATTCCCCCTTAGGCAGATCACAGACTAAGGCCTGTCACAAGGGGGACCAGTCCAGAGTTATGATGTCACAATGCCCTGTTACGCAGATCAAAGACAGTGGCCTGTCACCAGGGTGACCAGTGCAGAATTATGATGTCACAATACCCACTTAGGCAGATCACAAACAAGGGCCTGTCCCCTGGGTGCCCAGTGCAGAGTTATGATGTCACAATGCCCCCTTAGGCACATCACAGACAGGGGCCTGTCACCTGGGTGACTAGGGCAGATTAATGATATCACAATCCCCCTTAGGCAGATCACAGACAAGGGCCTTTCACCTGGGTGCCCAGTACAGAGTTATGATGTCACAAGGCACCCTTAGCAAGATCACAGTCAAGGGACTGCCACCTGGGTGCCCAATGCAGAGTTATGATGTCACAATGCCCCCTTAGACAGATCACAGACAAGGGTCTGTCACCTGGGTGAACCGTTCAGAGTTATGATGTCACAATGAACCCTCAGGCAGATCACAGATAAGGGCCTGTCACCTGGTTGACCATTACACTGTTATGATGTCACAATACGCCCCTATGCAGATCACAGAAAATGGCCTGTCACCTGGGTGACAAGTGCAGAGTTATGATGTCACAATGCACCCTCAGACAGATCACAGACAAGGGCCTGGCAGCTGGGTGACCAGTGCAGATTTGTGATGTCACAATGCCACCTCAGGCAGATCACACACAAGGGACTGTCACCTTGGTGACTATTGCAGACTTATGATGTCACAATGCCCCCTTAGGCAAATCACAGTCAAGGGTCTGTCTCCTGGGTGACCAGTGCAGAGTTATGATGTCACAATAGTCCCTTAGTCAGATCACAGACAAGAGACTGCCACCTGGGTGCCCAGTGAAGAGTTATGATGTCACAATGACCCCTTATTCAGATCACAGACAAAGGCCTGTCACCTGGGTGATGAGTGCAGAGGTATGATGTCACAAATCGCCCTTAGGCAGAAAACAGACAAGGGCCTGTCACCTGGGTTACCATTGCAGAATTATGATGTCACAATGCCCCCTGAGGCAGATCACAGACAAGGGCCTGTCACCTGGGTGACCAGTGTAGATTTGTGATGTCACAGTGCACCCTCAGGCAGATCACAGACAAGGGACTGTCACCTGTGTGACCAGTGCAGGGTTATGATATCTCAATGCCCCCTTAGATCGCAGAAAAAGGTCTGTCACCAGGGTGACCAGTGCCGAGTTATGATGTCAGGATGCCCCCTTCGGTAGATCACAGACAAGGGACTGTCACCTGGGGGACCAGTGCAGAGTTATGATGCCACAATGCCCCTTAGGCAGATCACAGACAAGGTCCTGTCACCTCGATGACTAGTGCAGATTTATGATGTCACAATGCCCCCTTAGGCAGATCACACACACGGGCCTGTCACCTGTGTGACCAGTACAGAGTTATGATGTCACAATGCCCCCTTAGGCAGATCACAGACAAGGGTCTCTCACGTGGATGTCCAGGGCAGAATTAAGATGTCACAATTCCCCCTCAGGCAGATCACACACAAGCGCCTGTCACCTGTGTGACAAGTGCAGGGTTAATTTGTCACAATGCCCCCTTAGGCAGATCACAGACAAGGGCCTGTCGCCTGGGTGCCCAATACAGACTTATCATGTCAAAATGACACCTTAGGGAGATCACAGACAACGTCCTGTCACCTGGGTATCCAGTGCAGAGTTATGATGTCACAATGTCCCTTAGGCAGATCACAGGCAAGGGCCTGTCACCTGGGTGACTACTGGATACTTATGATTTCACAATGCCCCCTTAGGCAGATCACAGAGCAGGGCCAGTAACGTGGGTGACCAACGCAGGGGGACGATTTCACAATGCACCCCCAGGCTGATCACCTACAAGGGCCTGTCTCTTGGGTGACCAGTGCAGAGTTATGATGTCACAATGCCACCTCAGGCAGATCACACACATGGGCCTGTCACCTGTGTGACCAGTGCAGGGATATGATGTCACAATGCCCCCTTAGGCAGATCACAGACAAAGGCCTGTCACCAGGGTGACCAGTGCAGAGTTACGATGTGACAATGCGCCCCTAGGCAGAAAACAGTGAAGGGCCTGTCACCTGAGTGACCATTGCAGAATTATGATGTCACAATACCCCCTTAGGCAGATCACTGAGAAGAGTCCGTCACCTGGGTGACCACTGTGGAGTTATGATGTCATAATACTCCCTTACTGAGATCACAGACAAGGGACTGTCACTTGGGCGCCCAGTGCATGGTTATGATATCACAGTGCTCCCTTAGGCAGATCAGAGACAAGGGCCTGTCACCCAGGTGCCCAATGCAGACTTATGATGTCACAATGCCCCCTTAGGCAGATCACAGACCAGGGCCTGTCACGCTGCTGACCCGTGCAGAGTTATGATGTCACAATGCCCCCTTAGGCAGATCACAGTCAGTGGCCTGTCTACTGTGTGACCAGTGCAGAATTATGATGTCACAATGCCTCCTTAGGCAGATCACACGCAACGTCCTGTCACCTGGGTAATCCGTGCACAGTTATGATGTCACAATGAACCCTTAGGCAGATCACAAACAAAGGCCTGTAACCAGGGTGACCAGTGCAGAGTTCTGATGACACAATACAACCTTAGGCAGATCTCAGACAAAGGCCTCTCACCTGGTTGCCCTGTGCAGATTTATGGTGTCACAAAGCTCCTTACGCAGATCACAAACAAGGGCCTGACACCTGGGTGCCCAGTACAGTGTTATGATATCACAGTGATCCCTTAGGCAGATCAGAGACAAGAGCCTGTCACCTAGGTGACCAATGCAGACTTATGATGTCACAATGCCCCCTTAGGCAGATCACAGACCAGGGCCTGTCACGCTGCTGACCCGTGCAGAGTTATGATGTCACAATGCCCCTTTAGGCAGATCACAGACAAGGGTCTGTCACGGGCGTGACCAGTGCAGAGTAATGATGTCACAATGCCCCTTCAGGCAGATCACTCAAAAGGGCCTGTCATCCGTGTGACCAGTGCAGTGTGATGATGTCACAATGCCCCCTTAGGCAGATCACAGACAAAGGCCTGTCACCAGGTGACAAGTGCAGAGTTATGATATATCAATGCCCCCATACGCAGATCACAGACAGTGGCCTGTCACGTGGTTGACCAGTGCTGAATTATGATGTCACAATGCCCCTTACGCAGATCACAGACAAGGGCCTGTCTCCTGGGTGACTAGTTCAGACTTATGATGTCACATTGCCCCCTTAGGCAGATCACAGAAAAGGGCCTGTCACCTGGGTGCCCAGTACAGAGTTATGATATCACAATGCCCCCTTAGGCAGATCACAGACAACGGCCTGTCACCTGGGTGCCCAATACAGAGTTATCATGTCAAAATGACCCCTTAGGCAGATCACAGACAACGTCCTGTCACCTCGGTGACCAGTGCAGAGTTATGATGTAACAACGCCTCTAAGGCAGATCACAGACAAGGGCCAGTCACCTGGGTGACTAGTGCATACTTATTATGTCACAATGCCCCCTAAGGCAAATCACAGACAAGGGTCTGTCATCTGTGTGACCAGTGCAGAATTATGATGTCAGAATGCCCCCTCATGCAGATCACACCCAAGGGCCAATCACCTGGGTGACCAGTACAGAGTTATGATGTCACAGTGCCCCCTCACGCAGATCAAACAGAAGGGCATGTCACCTGTGTTACCAGTGCAGGGTTATGATGTCACAATGCCCCCATAGGCAGATTAGAGACAGAGGTATGTCACCAGCTGACCAGTGCAGAGTAATGATTTCACAATGCCCCCATACGCAGATCACAGACCGTGGCCTGTCACCTGGGTGACCAGTGCAGAATTATGATGTCACTATGCCCCCTTTGGCAGATCACAGACAAAGGCCTGTCACCAGGGTGACCAGTGTAGAGTTATGATGCCACAATGCCCCCTTAGGCAGATCACAGACAAGGGCCTGTCACCTGTGTGACCAGTGCAGGGTTATGATGTCGCAATGCCCCCTTAGGCAGATCACAGGAAAAGGCCTGTTACCACTGTGACCAGTGCGGAGTTATGATGTCAGAATGCCCCCTTAAGCAGATAACAGTCAGTGGCCTGTCACCTGGGTGATCAGTGCAGAGTTATGATGTCACAATGTCCCCTTAGGCAGATCACAGACAATGCCCTGTTACCTTGGTAATCAGTGCAGAGTTATGATGTCACAATGACCACTTAGGCAGATCACAGACAAAGACCTGTCACCAGGGTGACCAGTGCAGAGTTATGATGTCACAATACACCCTTAGTTAGATCTCAGACAAAGGCCTCTCACCTGGGTGCCCAGTGCAGATTTAAGATGTCACAATGCACCTTACGCAGATCACAGACAAGGGCCTGTCTCCTGGGTGACTAGTGCAGACTTATGATGTCACATTGCCCCCTTAGGCAGATCACAGACAAGGGCCTGTCACGTGGGTGCCGAGTACAGAGTTATGATATCACAATGCCCCCTTAGGCAGATCACAGACAACGGCCTGTCACCTGGGTGCCCAATACAGAGTTATCATGTCACAATGACCCCTTAGGCAGATCACAGACAACGTCGTGTCACCTGGGTAACCAGTGCAGAGTTATAATGTAACAATGCCCCTGACGCAGATCACAAACAAGGGCCAGTCACCTGGGTGACTACTGCATACTTATGATGTCACAATGCCCCCTTAGGCAGGTCACAGACCAGGGCCTGTCACGTTGGTGAACAGTGCAGAGTTATGATGTCACAATGCCCCCTCATGCAGATCACACGCAAGGGCCTGTCACCTGGGTGACCAATACAGGGTTATGATGTCACAATCCCCCTTAGGCACATCACAGACAAGGGTCTGTCACCTGGGTGACCAGTGCAGAGTTATGATGTCACAATGCCCCCTCAGACAGACCACACACAAGGGCCGGTCACCTGTGTGACCAGTGCTGGGTTATGATGTCAGAATGCCCCCTTAAGCAGATGACAGACAAGGGCCAGTCACCAGGTGACCAGTGCAGAGTTATGATGTGACAATGCCCCCATACGCAGATCACAGCCAGTGGACTGTCACCTGGGTGACAAGTGTGGAATTATGATGTCACAATACTCCCTTAGGCAGATCACAGACGAGGGCCTGTCACCTGCGTGCCCAGTGCAAAGTTATGATGTCACAAAGCCCCCTTACACAGATCACAGACAAAGGTCTGTCACCAGGGTGTCCAGTGCAGAGTTACGATGTCACGATGCCCCCTCAGGAAGATCACACACAAGGGCCTGTCACCTGTGTGACCAGTGCTGTTTTTTGATGTCACAATGCCTTCTTAGGCGGATCACAGTCAAAGGACTGTCACCAGGTGACCAGTGCAGAGTTATGATGTCACTATGCCCCCATACGCAGATCACAGACAGTGGCCTGTCACCTGGGTGACCAGGGCAGACTTATTATGTCACAATGCCCCCTTAGGCAGATGACAGACAAGGGCCTGTCACCTGGGAGCCCATTACAGAGTTATGATATCACAAAGACGCCTTAGGCAGATCACAGACAAGGACCTGTCACCTGGGTGCCCAATGCAGACTTATTATGTCACAATACCCCCTATGCATATCACAGAAAATGGCCTGTCATCTGGGTGACAAGTGCAGAGTTATGATGTCACAATGCACCCTCAGGCAGATCACAGACAAGGGCCTGGCAGCAGTGTGACCAGTGCAGACTTATGATGCCACAATGCCACCTCAGGCAGATCACACCCAAGGTTGTGTCACCTGTGTCACCAGTGCAGGGTTATGATGTCACAAAGCCCCCTTAGGCAGATCACAGATAAGGGCCTGTCACCTGTGGGACCAGTGCAGGCCTATGATGTCACAATGCCCCTTTAGGCATATCACAGACAAGGTCCTGTCACCTGGGTGACCACTGCAGAGTTACAATATCACAATGCTCCTTGGACAGATCACAGTCAAGGTCCTGCCACCTGGGTGACTAGTGCAGACTTATGATGTCACAATGCCCGCTTTGGCAGATCATAGACAAGAGCCTGTCACCTGGGTGACCAGTACAGAGTTATGGTGTCACAATACCCCCTTAGGCAGATCACAGACAACGTCCTGTCACCTGGGTAACCAATGCAGAATTATGATGTCACAATGCCCCTTAGGCAGATCACAGACAAAGGCCTGTCACCTGGGTGACTAGTGCAGAATTGTGATGTCACAATGCCCCCGTAGGCAGATCACAGACAAGGGCCTGTCACCTAGGGGACCAGTACAGAGTTATGATGTCACAATGTCCCCTTAGGCAGATCACAGACAAGGGTCTGTCACCTGGGTGACCACTACAGAGTTATGATGTCACAATGCCCCCTCACGCAGATCAAACAGAAGGGCATGTCACCTGTGTTACCAGTGAAGGGTTATGATGTCACAATGCCCCCTTAAGCAGATTACAGACAGAGGTATGTCACCAGGTGACCAGTGCAGAGTAATGATGTCACAATGCCCCCATACGCACATCACAGACCGTGGCCTGTCACCTGGGTGATCAGTGAAGAATTATGATGTCACTATGCCCCCTTAGGCAGATCACAGACAAAGGCCTGTCACCAGGGTGACCAGTGCAGAGTTATGATGCCACAATGCCCCCTTAGGCAGATCACAGACAAGGGCCTGTCACCTCTGTGACCAGTTCAGGGTTATGATGTCATAAAGCCCCCTTAGGCAGATCACAGACAAGGGCCTGTCACCTGCGTGAACAGTGCAGAGTTATGATGTCACAATGCACCCTCAGGCAGATCACACAAAAGGGCCTGTCACCTGTGGGACCAGTGCAGGCTTATGATGTCACAATGCCCACTTAGGCATATCACAGACAAGGTCCTGTCACCTGAGTGACCACTGCAGAGTTACAATGTCACAATGCCCCTAGGGCAGATTACAGTCAAGGGCCTGCCACCTGGGTGACTAGTGCAGACTTATGATGTCACAATGCCCCTTTGGCCGATCACAGACAAGGGCCTGTCACCTGGGTGACCAGTACAGAGTTATGGTGTCACAATGCCCCATTAGGCAGATCACAGACAACGTCCTGTCACCTGGGTAACCAATGCAGAGTTACGGTGTCACAATGCCCCTTAGGCAGATCACAGACAAAGGCCTGTCACCTGGGTGACTAACGCAGAATTGTTATGTCACAATGCCCCCGTAGGCAGATCACAGACAAGGGCCTGTCACCTGGGGGACCAGTACAGAGTTATGATGTCACAATGTCCCCTTAGGCAGATCACAGACAAGGGTCTGTCACATGGGTGACCAGTACAGAGTTATGATGTCACAATGCCCTCTCACGCAGATCAAACAGAAGGGCATGTCACCTGTGTTACCAGTGCAGGGTTATGATGTCACAATGCCCCTTAGGCAGATTACAGACTGAGGTATGTCACCAGGTGACCAGTGCAGAGTAATGATGTCACAATGCCCCCATACGCAGATCACAGACCGTGGCCTGTCACCTGGGTGATCAGTGCAGAATTATGATGTCACTATGACCCCTTAGGCAGATCACAGACAAAGGCCTGTCACCAGGGTGACCAGTGCAGAGTTATGATGCCACAATGCCCCCTTAGGCAGATCACAGAAAAAGGCCTGTTACCACTGTGACCAGTGCGGAGTTATGATGTCAGAATTCCCCTTTAAGCAGATCACAGTCAGTGGCCTGTCACCTGGGTGACCAGTACAGAGTTATCATGTCACAATGCCCCCTTAGGCAGATCACAGACAATGTCCTGTCACCTTGGTTATCAATGCAGAGTTATGATGTCACAATGACCACTTAGGCAGATAACAGACAAAGACCTGTCACCAGGGTGACCAGTGCAGAGTTATGATGTCACAATACACCCTTAGGTAGATCTCAGACAAAGGCCTCTCACCTGGGTGCCCAGTGCAGAGTTATGATGTCACAATGCACCTTACGCAGGTCACAGACAAGGGCCTGTCCCCTGGGTGACTAGTGCAGACTTATGATGTCACATTGCCCCCTTAGGCAGATCACAGACAAGGGCCTGTCACCTGGGTGCCGAGTACAGAGTTATGATATCACAATGCCCCCTTAGGCAGATCACAGACAACGGCCTGTCACCTGGGTGCCCAATACAGAGTTATCATGTCACAATGACCCCTTAGGCAGATCACAGACAACGTCGTGTCACCTGGGTAACCAGTGCAGAGTTATGATGCAACAATGCCCCTGACGCAGATCACAGACAAGGGCCTGTCACCTGGGTGACTAGTGCATACTTATGATGTCACAATGCCCCCTTAGGCAGATCACAGACCAGGGCCTGTCACGTTGGTGACCAGTGCAGAGTTATGATGTCACAATGCCCCCTTAAGCAGATCACAGAAAAGGATCTGTCACCTGCGTGACGAGTGCAGATTAATGATGTCACAATGCCCCCATATGCAGATCACAGCCAGTGGCCTGTCACCTAGGTGACCAGTGTAGGATTATGATGTCACAATACTCCCTTAGGCAGAACACAGACAAGGGCCTGTCACCTGGGTGACCAGTGCACAGTTATGATGTAACAATGCCCCCTTAGACAGATCACAGACAAGTGTCTGTCACCTGGGTGACCAGTGCAGAGTTATGATGTCACAATGCCCTCTCAGGCAGATCACACAAAAGGGCCTGTCCCCTATGTGACCAGTGCAGGTTTATTATGTCACAATGCCTTCATAGGCAGATCACAGTCAAGGGACTGTCACCACGTGACCAGTGCAGAGTTATGATGTCACAATGCCCCCATACGCAGATCACAAACAGTGGGCTGTCACCTGGTTGACCAGGGCAGACTTATGATGTCACAATGCCCAATGTAAACTTATGATGTCACAATGACCCCTTAGCCAGATCACAGATAAGGGACTGTCACCTGGGTGACCATTACAGTGGTATGATGTCACAATACCCCCCTATGCAGATCACAGAAAATGGCCTGTCACCTGGGTGACAGATGCAGAGTTATGATGTCACAATGCACCCTCAGGCAGATCATAGACAAGGGCCTGGCACCTGGGTGACCAGTGCAGATTTATGATGTCACAATGCCACTTCAGGCAGATCACACACAAAAGCCTGTCACCTGTGTGACCAGTGCAGGGTTATGATGTCACAATGCCCCCTTAGTCAGATCACAGAGAAGGGCCTGTCACATGGTTGACAAGTGCACAGTTATGATGTCACAATAAACCCTTAGGCAGATCTCAGATAACGGCCTCTCCCCTGGGTGCCCAGTGCAGAGGTATGATGTCACAATGCCCCTTACAAACATCACAGACAAGGGCCTGTCTCCTTGGAGACTAGTGCCCCCTTAGGCAGATCACAGACAACGTCCTGTCACCTGGGTAACCAGTACAGATTTATGATGTCACAATGCCCCTGAGGCAGATCACAGACAAGTGCCTGTCACTTTGGTGACTACTGCAGGCTTATGATGTCACAATGCCCCTTAGGCAGATCAGAGAGAAGGGCCGGTCACCTGGGTGACTAGTGCAGAGCTATGACGTCAAAATACCCCCTTAGGCAGATCACAGACAAGGGCCTGTCACCTGGGGGAACAGTGCCGAGTTACGATGTCACATTGACCCTTAGGCAGATCACAGAGAAGGGCCTGTCACCTGGGTGACTAGTACAGACTAATGATGCCACAATGCAACCTTAGGCAGATCACAGACAAGGGCCTGTCACCTGGGTGACCAGTACAGAGTTATGATGTCACAATGCCCACTTAGGCAAGTCACAGAAAAGGGTCTGCCACCTGGGTGAATAGAGCAGAGTTATGATGTCACAATGACCCCTCAGGCGGATCACACATAAGGACCTGTCACCTGTGTGACCAGTGCAGGTTTATGATGTCACAATGACCCCTTAGGCAGATCACAGACAAAGGTCTGTCACCTGGGTGACCATTGCAGAGTTATGATGTCACAATTCCCCCTTAGGCAGATCACAGACAAGGGTCTGTCACCTGGTTGACCAGTGCAGAGTTATGATGTCACAATGGCCAGTTAGGCAGATGAAAGACAAGGGTCTCCCACCTGGGTGACCACTGCAGGGTTATGATGTCACAATGCCCCCTTATGCAGATCACAGACAAGGGTCTGACACCTGGGTAACCAGTGCAGAGTTATCATGTCTGAATACCCCCTTTAGGCAGATCACGGAGAAGGGCCTGTCACCTGGGAGACAAGTGCAGAGTTATGATGTCACAATGCCACCTCAGGCAGTTCACAGACTAGGGCCTGTAACCTGGGTGCCTAATGGAGGGTTATGATGTCACAATGCCCCATTAGGCAGATCACAGACAAGGTCCTGTCAACTGGGTTACCAGTGCAGAGTTATAATGTCACAATGCCCCTTACGCAGATCACAGACAAGGGCCTGTCAGCTGGGTGACCATTGAAGAATTATGATGTCACAGTGCCCCCTTAAGCAGATCACAGACAAGGGTCTGCCACCTGGGTGACCAGTGCAGAGTTATTATATCACAATGCCCCGTTAGGCAGATCAAAGACAAGGGAAGTTCACCTGGCTGCCCAGTGGAGACTTTTGATGTCACAATGACCCCTTAGACAGATCACCAATAAGGGCCTGACACCCGGGTGACCAGTACAGAGTTATGATGTCACAATTCCCCCTTAGGCAGATCACAGACAAGGGCCTGTCACCTGCGTGAACAGTGCAGAGTTATGATGTCACAATGCCCCCTCACGCAGATCAAACAGAAGGGCCTGTCAACTGTGTCACCAGTGCAGGGTTATTATGTCACAATGCCGCCTTAGGCAGATTACAGACAAAGGCGTGTCACCAGGTGACCAGTGCAGTGTAATGATGTCACAGTGCCCCCATAGGCAGATCACAGACAGTGGCTTGTCACCTGGGTAATCAGTGCAGAATTATGATGTCACTATGCCCTCTGAGGCAGATCACAGACAAAGGCCTGTCACCAGGGTGACCAGTGCAGAGTCATGATGCCACAGTGCCCCCTTAGGCAGATCACAGACAAGGGACTGTCATCTGGGTGACCAGTGCAGAGTTATGATGACACAATGCCCCTTAGGCAAATCACAGACAATGTCCTGTCACCTGGGTGACTAGTGCAGACTTATGATATCACAATGCCCTCTTAGGCAGATCACACACAAGGTCCTGTCACCTGGGTTACCAGTGCAGGGTTATGATGTCACAATGCCCCTTACGCAGATGAAAGACAAGGGCCTGTCACCTTGGTGACCAGTGCAGGCTTATGATGTCACAATGGCCCCTTAGGCAGATAACAGACAAGGGCCTGTCACCTGGGTGACCATTTCAGAATTATGATGTCACAATGCGGCCTTAGGCAGATCACAGACAAGTTTCTGTCTCCTGGGTGACCAGTGCAGAGTTATGATGTCACAATACTCCCTTAGTCAGATCACAGAAAAGAGACTGTCACCTGGGTGCCCAGTGCAGAGTTATGATGTCACAATGCCCCCTTAGGCAGATCACTGACAAGGGTCTGTCACCTGGGTGACCAGTGCTGAGTTATGATGTCATAATACTCCCTTAATCATAATACAGACAAGGGACTGTCACCTGGGTGCCCAGTGCAGAGTTATGGTGTCACAATACCCCCTTAGGCATATCACAGATAGGGACCTGTCACCTGGGAGACCAGTACAGATTTATAAAGTAAGAATACCCTCTTATGCAGATCACAGAGAAGGGCCTGTCACCTGTGTGACCAGTGCAGTGTTATGATGTCACAATGCACCCTTAGGCAGGTCACAGAAAAAGGCGTGTCACCAGGGTGACCAGTGCAGATTTATGATGTCACAATGCCCCCTTAGGCAGATCACAGACAAGGGACTGTCACCTGGGTGACCAGTGCAGAGTTATGTTGCCAAAATGCGCCTTAGGCATATCACAGACAAGGTCCTGTCACCTGGGTGACTAGTACAGACTTATGATGTCACAATACCCCTTAGGCAGATCACACACAAGGGCCTGTCACCTGAGTGACCAGTACAGAGTTATGATGTCACAATGCCCCCTTAGGCAGATCACAGACAAGGGTCTGTCACCTGGGTGTCCAGGGCAGAATTATGATGTCACAATGCCCCCTCAGGCAGATCACACTCAAGGGCCTGTATCCTGTGTGACAAGTACGGGGTTATGATGTCACAGTGCCCCCTTAGGCAGATGACAGACAAAGGCATGTCACCAGGTGACCAGTGCTGAGTTATAATGTCACAATACCCCCTAGGCAGATCACAGATGGTGGCCTGTCTCCTGGGTGGCCAGTGTAGAATTATGATGTCACTATACCCACTTAGGCAGATCACAGAAAAGGGCCTTTCGCCTGGGTGCCCAGTGCAGAGTTATGATGTCACAATGCCCCCTTAGGCAGATCACGGACAAGGGCCTGCCACCTGAGTACCCAATGAAGAGTTATGATGTCACAATGCCCCCTTAGGCAGATCACAGACAAGGTCCTGTCACCTGGGTTACCGGTGCAGAGTTATGATGTCAGAATGCCCCTTACGCAGATCACAGACAAGGGCCTGTCACCTGGGTGACTAGTGTGGACTTATGATGTCACAATGCCCCCTTTGGTAGATCACAGACAAGGGCCTGTCACCTGGGTGACCAGTGCAATGTTATGATGTCACAATGCCCCCTTAGGCAGATAACAGACACGGGCCTGTAACCTGGGTGACCATTGCAGAATTATGATGTCACAATGCCCCCTTAGGCAGATCACAGACAATGGTCTGTCTCCTGGGTGACCAGTGCAGAGTTATGATGTCAGAATGCCCCTTACGCAGATCTCAGACAAGGGCCTGTTACCTGGGTGACTAGTGTGGACTTATGATGTCACAATGCCCCCTTTGGTAGATCACAGACAAGGGCCAGTCACCTGGGTGAACAGTGTATGGTTATGATGTCACAATGCAGACTTGGGCAGATCACAGACAAGGGCCTGTAACCTGTGTGACCATTGCAGAATTATGATGTCACAATGCCCCCTTAGGCAGATCACCGACAACGGTCTGTCTCCTGGGTGACCAGTGCACAGTTATGATATCACAGTACTACCTTAGTCAGATCACAGACAAGAGACTGTCACCTGGATGCCCAATGAAGAGTTATGATGTCACAATGGCTCCTTAGGCAGATCACAGATAAGGGCCTGTCACCTGGGTGACCATTACAGAGTTATGATGTCACAATAGCCCCTTATGCAGATCACAGACCAGAGCCTGTCACCTGGGTGAGAAACGCAGTGGTACGATGTCACAATGCACCCTCAGGGAGATTACTGACAAAGTCCTGTCACCTGGGTGACTCGTGCAGAGTTATGATGTCACAATGACACCTCAGGCTGATCACACACAAGGGCCTGTCACCTGTGTGAGCAGTGCAGGGTTATGATGTCACAATGCACCCTTAGGCAGATCACAGACAAAGGCCTGTCACTAAGGTGACCAGTGCAGAGTTATGATGTCACAGTGCCCCCTTAGGCAGATCACAGAACAAGGTCTCTCACCAGGGTGACCAGTACAGAGTTATGATGTCACAATGCCCCCTTAAGCAGATCACAGTCAGTGGCCTGTCACCTGGGTGACCAGTGCAGAGTTATGATGTCACAATGCCCCCTTAGTCATATCACAGACAACATCCTGTCACATGGGTAATCAGTGCAGAGTTAAGATGTCAAAATTACCCCTTAGGCAGATCACAGGCAAAGGCCTGTCACCAGGGTGACCAGTGCAGAGTTATGATGTCACAATGCGCCCTTAGGACAAAAACAGACAAGGGCCTGTCACCTGGGTGACCATTGCAGAATTATGACGTCACAATGCCCCCTTAGGCAGATCACTGACAAGGGTCTGTCACCTGGGTGACCAGTGCAGAGTTATGATGTCATAATACTCCCTTAATCAGATCACAGACAAGGGATTGGCACCTGGGTGCCCAGTGCAGAGTTATGATGTCACAATGCCCCCTTAGGCAGATCACAGATAAGGACCTGTCACCTGAGTGTCCAGTACAGAGTTATGATGTCAGAATACCTTCTTATGCAGGTCACAGAAAAAGGTCCGTCACCAGTGTGTCCAGTGCAGAGTTATGATGCCACAATGCCCCTTAGGCAGATCACAGACAAGGTCCCGACACCTGGGTGACTAGTGCAGACTTATGATGTCACAATGCCCCCTGAGGCAGATCACACACAAGGGCCTGTCACCTGGGTGACAAGTACAGTGTTATGATGTCACAATGCCCCCTTAGGCGGATCACAGACAAGGGTCTGTCACCTGGGTGTCCAGGGCAGAATTATGATGTCACAATGACGCCTCAGGCAGATCACACACAAGGGCCTGTCACCTGTGTGACAAGTGCAGGGTCATGATGTCACGATGCCCCCTTAGGCAGATCACAGAAAAAGGCCTTTCACTAGGTGAGCAGTGCAGAGTTATGATGGCACAATGCCCCCATACAGAGATCGCAGTCAGTGGCCTGCCTCCTGGGTGGCCAGTGAAGTATTATGATTACACAATTCCCCCTTAGGAAGATCACAGACAAGGTCCTCTCAAATGGGTACCCAGTGCAGAGCTATGATGTCACAGTGCCCCATTAGGCAGATCACAGACAAGCCGCTGTCACCTGGGTGACCAGTGCAGAGTTATGATGTCACAATACACCCTCAGGCACATCTCAGACAAAGGAACCTCACCTGGGTGCCCAGTGCAGAGTTCTGATTTGACAATGCCCCGGACAGAGAACACAGACAAGGGCCTATCTCCTGGGTGACTAGTGCAGACTTATGATGTCACAATGCCCCCTTAGGCAGATAACAGACAAGGTCCTGTCACCTGGGTTACCTGTGCAGAGTTATGATGTCACAATGCCCCTTACGCAGATCACAGACAATGGCCTGTCACCTGGGAGACTACCGCAGACTTATGATGTCACAATGCCCCCTCAGGCAGATCACACACAAGGGCCTGTCACCTGTGTGACCAGTTCAGGGTTTTGATGTCACAATGTTCCCTTAGGCAGATTACAGAGGAAGGCCTGTCACCAGGTGACCAGTGCAGAGTTATCATGTCACAATGCCCCCATACGCACACCACAGACAGTGGCCTATCACCTGGGTGATCAGTGCAGAATTATGATGTCAAAATGCCCCCTTAGGCAGATCACAGGCAAAGACCTGTCACCAGGGTCACCAGTGCCTAGTTATGATGTCACAATGCCCCCTTAGGCAGTTCACAGACAAGAGACTGTCACCTGGGTGACCAGTGCAAAGTTATGATGCCACAATGCCCCTTAGGCAGATCACAGACAAGGGCCTGTCACCTGGGTGACCAGTGCAGAATTATGATGTCACTATGCCCCCTTAGGCAGATCACACACAAGGGCCAGTCACCTGGGTGACCAGTACAGGGTTATGACGTAACAATATCCCCTTATGCAGATCACAGACAAGGGTTTGTCACCTGGGTGGCCAATGCAGAGTGACGTTGTCACAATGCACCCTCCAGCAGATCACAGACAAGGGCCTGTCACCTGGGTGACCAGTGCAGAATTATGATGTCACAATGCCCCCTCAAGCAGATCACACACAAGGGCCTGTCACCTGTGTGACAAGTGCAGGATTATGATGTCACAATGCCCCCTTAAGCAGATCACAGACAAAGGCCTGTCACCAGGTGACCAGTGCAGAGTTATGATGTAACAATGCCCCCATACGCAGAACACAGACAGTAGCCTGTCTCTTGGGTGAACAGTGTAGGATTATGATGTCACAATACCCCCTTAGGCAGATCACAGACAAGGTCCTGTCACCTGGGTGGCCAGTGTAGAGTTACGATGTCACAATGCCCCCTTAGGCTGATCACAGACAAGGACCTCTCACCTGGGTGCTCAATGCAGAGTTATGAGGTCACAATGCCCCCTTACGCAGATAATAGACAAGGTCCTGTCACCTTGGTTACCAGTGCAGAGTTATGATGTCACAATGCCCCTTACGCAGATCACAGACATGGTCCTGTCACCTGGGTGACTATTGCAGACTTATGATGTGATAATGTCCCCTTAGGCAGATTACAGACAAAGGCCTGTCACCTGGGTGTCCAGTGCAGAGTTATGATGACACAATGTGCACCAAGGAAGATCACAGACAAGGGCCTGTCGCCTGGGTGACCATTGCAGGATTATGATGTCACAATGCCCCCTTAGGCAGATCACAGACAAAGGCGTGTCACGTGGGTGACCAGTGCAGAGACATGATGTCAAAATGCACCGTTAGGCAGATCACAGACAAGGGCATGTCACCTGGCTTCCCAGTGCAGAGTTATGATGTCACAAACCCCCTTAGGCAGATCACAGACAACGTCCTGTCACCGGGGTATCCAGTGCAGAGTTATAATGTCAAAATGCCCCTCAGGCAGATCACAGACAAGTGCCTGTCACCTGGTTGACTAGTGCCGACTTATGATGTCACAATGCCCCCTTAGGAAGATCACAGACTTGAGCCTGTCAGCTGGGTGACCAGTTCAGAATTATGATGTCACAATACTATCTTAGGCAGATAAAGGCAAAGGCATCTCACCTGGGTGCCCAGGGCACAATTATGATGTCACAATGCCCCTTAGGCAGATCACAGACAAGGGCCTGTCACCTGGGTGACCAGTGCAGAATTATGATGTCACAATGCCCCTTAGGCATATAACAGAAAAGTACCAGTCACCAGGGTGACCAGTTCAGAGATATAACGTCACAATGTCCCCTTAGGCAGATCACACAAAAGGGCCTGTCACCTGGGTGTCCAGTGCAGATTTATGATGACACAATGTCCACCTACGAAGATCACAGACAAGGGCCTATCACCTGGGTGACCATTGCAGAATCATGATGTCACAATTCCCCCTTAGGCAGATCACAGACAACGACCTGTCACCTGGGTGACCATGCAGAGTTATGAGGTAACAATGCACTGTTAGGCAGATCACAGACAAGGGCATGTCACCTGGCTTCCCAGTGCAGAGGTATGATATCACAATACCCCCTTAGAAGGATCACAGTCAAAGGACAGTCACCTGGGTGCCCAGTGGAAAGTATAGATGTCACAATGACCCCTTAGGCAGATCTCAGATTAGGGCCTGTCACCTGGGTGATCAGTACAGGGTTATGATGTCACAACGCCCCCTGAGGCAGATAACCGAAAAGGACTACTCACCTGGGTGACCACTGCAGAGTTATGATGTAACAATGCCCCCTTAGGCAGATCACAGACAAGGGGCTGTCACCTGGGCGAGCAATGCAGAGTTATGATGTCACAATACACCCTTAGGCAGATCTCAGACAAAGGTCTCTCACCTGGGTGCCAAGTGCAGATTTAAGATGTCACAATGCTCCTTATGCAGATCACAGACAAGGGCCTGTCTCCTGGGTGACTAGCGCAGACTTATGATGTAACAAAGCCCCCTTAGGCAGATCACAGACAAGGGCCTGTTACCTGGGTGCCCAGTACAGAGTTATGATGTCACAATGTCCCCTTAGGCAGATCACAGACAACGGCCTGTCACCTGGGTGCCCAATGCAGAGTTATGATGTCACAATGCCCCCTTAGGCAGATCACAGAAAACGTCCTGTCACCTGGGTAACCAGTGCAGAGTTATGAGGTCACAATGCCCCTTAGGCAGACCACAGACAAGTGCCTGTCACCTGGGTGACTAGTGCACAATTATGATGTCACAATGCCCCCATAGGCAGATCACAGACATGTGCCTG
Organism: Pan paniscus; assembly: GCF_029289425.2. Classification (NCBI taxonomy): domain Eukaryota; kingdom Metazoa; phylum Chordata; class Mammalia; order Primates; family Hominidae; genus Pan; species Pan paniscus. The sequence continues at coordinate 664,938 of NC_073264.2, read as the reverse complement.
TCAGCTGGGTGATCAGTGCAGAGATATGATGTCACAATACTCCCTTAGGCAGATAACAGACAAAGGACTACCTCCTGGGTGACCAGTGCACAGTTAGGATATCACAATGCCCCTCAGGCAGATCACAGACAAGGGCCTGTCACCGGGGTTACTAGTGCAGAGTTGTGATGTCACAATGCCCCCTTAGGCAGATCACAGACAAGGGCCTGTCACCTTGGTGACCAGTGCAGAGTTATGATGTCGCAATGCCCCCTTAGGCAGATAACAGAAAAGGACCTGTCACCTGGGCGACCAGCGCAGAGTTATAATGTCACAATGTCCGCTTAGGCAGATCACAGAGAAGGGCCTGTCACCTGGGTGTCCAGTGCAGAGTTATGATGACACAATACCCCCCTAGGAAGATCACTGACAAGGGCCTGTCACCTGGGGGACCATTGCAGAATTATGATGTCACAATGCCCCCTTAAGCAGATCACAGACAAGGGCCTGAAACCTGGGTGATCAGTGCCGAATTATGATATCACAATGCCCCCTTAGGCAGATCACAGACAAGGACCTGTCACCTGGGTGACCAGTGAAGAGTTATGATGTCACAATGCACCGTTAGGCAGATCACAGACAAGGGAATGTCACCTGGCATCCCAGTGCACAGTTATGATGTAACAATACCCCCTTAGGCATATCACAGTCAAGGGACTGTCACCTGGATGCCCAGTGCAGAGTTTTTATGTCACAATGGCCCCTTAGGCAGATCACAGATAAGGGCCTGTCACCTGGGTGACCAGTACAGAGTTATGATGTCACAATGCCCCCTTAGGCAGAAAACCGAAAAGGACCAGTCACCTGGGTGACCAGTGCAGAGTTATGATGTCACAATGCCCCCTTAGGCAGATCACAGACAATGAGCTGTAACCTGGGTGACCAGTGCAGAGATATGATGTCAAAATACACCTTTAGGGAGATCTCAGTCGAAGGTCTCTCACCTGGGTGCCCAGGGCAGAGATATGATGTCACAATGCCCATTACGCAGATCACAGACAAGGGCCTGTCTCCTGGGTGACCATTGCAGACTTATGATGTCACAATGCCCCCTTAGGTAGGTCACAGACAAGGGACTGTCACTGGGGTGCCCAGTACAGAGTTATGATGTCACAATGCCCCCTTAGGCAGATCACAGACAAGGGACTGTAACCTGGCTACCCAATGCAGAGTTATGATGACACAATGCCCCCTTACGCAGATCAGAGGCAACGTCCCATCACCTGGGTAACCAGTGCAGAGTTATGATGTCACAATGTCCCTTAGGCAGATCACAGACGAGGGCCTGTCACCTGCGTGACTAGTGCAGACTTGTGATGTCACAATGCCCCCTTAGGCAGATCGCAGACAAGGGCCTGTCACCTGGGTGACCAGTGCAGACTTATGATGTCACAATGCCCCCTTAGGCAGATAACAGAAAAGGAACTGTCACCTGGGTGACCAGTGCAGAGTTATAATGTCACAATGTCCCCTTAGGCAGATCACAGACAAGGGCCTCTCACCCGGGTGTCCAGTGCAGAGTTATGATGACACAATGTCCACCTAGGAAGATCACAGACAAGGGCCTGTCACCTGGGTGATCATTGCAGAATTATGATGTCACAACTCCCCCTTAGGCAGATCACAGACAAGGCCCTGTCACCTGGGTGACCTGTGCAGAGTTATGATGTCACAATGCCCCTTAGGCAGATCACAGAGAAGAGCCTATCAACTGGGTGACTAGGGTAGACATTTGATGTCACTGTCCTCCCTTAGGCAGATAACAGGCAAGGGCCTGGCAACTGGGTGACCAGTGTAGAGTAATGATGTCACAACACGCCCTTAGGCAGATCACAGACAAAGGCCTCTCAACTGGGTGCCCAGTGCAGAATTATTATGTCACAATGCCCCTTAGGCAGATCACAGACAAGGGCCTGTCACCTCAGTGACCAGTGCGGAGTTATGATATCACAATGCCCCCTTAGGCAGATAACAAAAAGGACCTGTCACCTGGTTGACCAGTGCAGAGTTATGATGTCACAATGTCCCCGTAGGCAGATCACAGTCAAGGGTCTGTCACCTGGGTGTCCAGTGCAGAGGTATGTTGACACAATGTCCAGCTAGGAAGATCACAGACTAGGGCCTGTCATCTGGGTGACCATTGGAGCATTATGATGTCACAAAGCCCCCTTAGGAAGCTCACACAAAAGGGCCTGTCACCTGGGTGACCAGTGCAGAGTTATGTTGTCACAATGCACCGTAAGGCAGATTACAGACAAGGGCATGTCACCTGGATGCCCAGTGCAGAGTTATGATGTCACAATACCCCGTTAGGCAGAGCAAAGACAAGGGACTGTCACCTGGGTGCCCAGTGCAGTGTTATTATGTCACAATACACCCCTAGGCAGATCTCAGACACAGGTCTCTCACCTCGTTGCCCAGTGCAGAGTTTTGATGTCACAATGCCCCTTACACAGATCACAGATAACGGCCTGACTCCTGGGTGAATAGTGCAGATGTATGCTGTCACAATACCCCCTTAGCAGATCACCGACAAGGGCCTGTCACCTGGGTGCCCAGTACAGAGTTATGATGTCATAATGTCCCCTTAGGCTGATCACAGACAAGGGACTGTCACCTGGGTGCCCAATGTAGGGTTATGATGTCACAATTCCCCCTTAGGCAGATCACAGACAACGTCCTGACAACTGGGTAACCAGTGCAGAGTTATGATGTCACAATGCCCCTTAGGCAGATCACAGAGAAGGGCGTCTCACCTGTATGACTCGTGCAGACTTATGATGTCACAAAGCCCCCTTAGGCATACCGCACACAAGGGCCTGTCACCAGGGTGACCAATACAGAGGTATGTTGTCACAATGCCCCCTTATGCAGATCACAGACAAGGGTCTGTCACCTGGGTGACCAGTGCGGAGTTATGATGTCAAAATGCCCTCTCAGGCAGATCACACACAACGGCCTGTCACCTGTGTGACCAGAGCAGGGTTATGATGTAAACAATGCCCCCTTAGGCAGATTACAGACAAAGGCCTGTCACCCGGTGACCAGTGCAGAGTTACGATGTCACAATGCCCCCATACGCAGATCACAGACTGTGGCCTGTCACCTGGGTGACCAGTGCAGAATTATGGTACCACAATGCCCCTTAGGCAGATAACAGACATGGGACTCTCAGCTGGGTGACCAGTGCAGGATTATGATGTCACAATACTCCCTTGGGCAGATAACACACAAAGGCCTCGCACCTGGGTGCCTAGTGCACAGTTATGATGTCACAATGGCCCTTAGGCAGATCACACACAAGGGCCTGTCACCTGGGTGACTAGTGCAGACTTGTGATGTCACAATGCCCCCTTAGGGAGATCACAGACAAGGGCCTGTCACCTGGGTGACCAGTGCAGAGTTATGTTGTCACAATGCCCCATTAGGCAGATAACAGAAAAGGAACTGTCACCTGGGTGACCAGTGCAGAGTTATAATGTCACAATTTCCACTTAGGCTGATCACAGCCAAGGGCCTGTCACATGTGTGACCAGAGCAGGGTTATGATGTCACAATACCCCCTTAGGCAGATTACAGACAAAGGCCTGTCACCCGGTGACCAGTGCAGAGTTATGATGTCACAATGCCCCCATACGCAGATCACAGACAGTGCCTTTCACCTGGGTGACCAGTGCAGAATTATGATGTCACAATGCCCCTTAGGCAGATCACAGACAAGTTCCTGTCACCTCGGTGACTAGTGCAGACCTATGATGTCACAATGCCCCCTTAGGCAGATCACAGACAAAGGCCTGTCATCCGGTGACCAGTGCAGAGTTATGATGTCACAATGCCCCTTAGGCAGATCACAGACAAGCGCCTGTCAACTGGTGGAATAGTGCAGATTTATGATGTCGAAATACCCCCTAGGCAGATCACAGAGAAGGGCCTGTCAACTGGTTGACTAGTGCAGATTTATGATGTCACAATGCCCCCTTAGGCGGATCACAGACAAGGGCCTGTCACCTGGGTGACCAGTGCACAGTTATGATGTCACAATACACCGTTAGGCGGATCTCAGAAAAAGGTCTCTCACCTGGCAGCCCAGTGGAGAGTAATGATGTCACAATGCCCCTTAGGCAGATCACAGAAAAAGGCCTGTCACCTGGGTGACCAGTAGCAGAGTTGTGATGTCACAATGACCCATTAGGGAGATCACCAATAAGGGCCTGTCACCTGGGTGACCAGTGCAGAGTTATGATGTCACAATAGCCCCTTATGCGTATCACAGTCAAAGGCCTGTCACCTGGGTGACCAATGCAGAGTTAAAATGTCACAGTGCACACTCATGCAGATCACAGAAAAGGGCCTGTCACCCGGGTGACCAGTGCATAGTTATGATGTCAGAATGCCACCTCAGGCAGATCATACACAAGGGCCTGTCACCTGTGTGACCAGTGCAGGGCAATGATGTCACAATGCTCCCTTAGGCAGATCACAGACAAAGGCCTGTCACCAGGGTGACCAGTGCAAAGTTATGGTGTCACAATGCCCCCTTAGGCAGATCTCAGTCAGTGGCCTGTCACCTGGGTGACCAGTGCAGAATTATAAAGTCACAATACCCTCTTAGGAAGATCAAAGACAAGGGCCTCTCACCTGGGTTCCCAGTGCAGAGATATGATGTCACAATGCCCCTTACGCATATCACAGACAAGAGCCTGTCTCCTGGGTGACTAGTGCGTTCTTATGATGTCACAATGCCCCCTTCGGCAGATCACAGACAAAGGCCAGTCACCTGGGTGCCCAGTACAAAGCTATGATGTCACAATGGCCCCTTAGGCAGATCACACACAAGGGCCTTTCACCTGGGTGCCCAATGCAGAGTTATGATGTCACAATGCCCCCTTAGGCACATCACAGACAACGTCCTGTCACCTGGGTAACCAGTGCAGAGTTATGATGTCACAATGCCCCTTAGGCATATCACAGTCAAGTGCCTGTCACCTGGGTGACTAGTGCAGACTTATGATGTCACAATGCCCCCTTAGGCAGATCACAGACAAGGGCCTGTCACTCGGGTGACCAGTGCAGAGTCATGATGTCACAATACTCCCTTAGTCAGATCACAGAAAAGAGACTGTCACCTGGTTGCCCAGTGCAGAGTTATGATGTCACAATGCCCGCTTAGGCAGATCACAGACAACGTCCTGTCACCTGGGTAACGAGTGCAGAGTTATGATTTCACAAAGCCCCTTAAGCAGATCGAAGACAAGGGCCTGTCACCTGGGTCACTAGAGCAGACTTATGATGTCACAATGCCCCCTTAGGCACATCACAGACAAGGGCCTGTCACTTGTGTGACCAGTGCAGGGTTATGATGTCACAATGCCCCCTTTGGCAGATCACAGACAAAGGCCTGTCACCAGGTGTCCTGTGCAGAGATATGATGTCACAATGCCCCCCTACGCAGATCACAGACAGTGGCCTGTCACCTGGGTAACCGGTGCAGAATTATGATGTCACAATTCCCCCTTAGGCGGATCACAGACAAGGTCTTGTTGACTAGGTGACCAGTTCAGAGTTATGATGTCACAGTGCCCCTTAGGCAGATCACAGACAAGGGCCTGTCACATGGGTGACCATTGCAGAATTATGAGGTCACAATGCCCCCCTGGGAAGATCACAGATAAGGGGCTGTCACCTGGGTGACCAGTGCAGAGTTATGATGTCACAATACACCCTTAGGTAGATCTCAGACAAAGGCCTCTCACCTGGGTGCCCGGTGCAGAATTATGATGTCGCAATGCCCCTTACGCAGATCACAGACAACGGCCTGTCTCCTGGGTGACTAGTGCAGACTTATGATGTCACAATGCCCCCTTAGGCAGATCACAGACAAGGGCCTGTCACCTGGGTGCCCAGTACAGAGTTATGATGTCACAATGCCCCCTTAGGCAGATCACAGACAAGCGACTGTCACCTGGGTGCCCAATGCAGAGTTATGGTGTCACAATGCCCTCTTAGGCAGATAACAGACAACGTCCTGTCACCTGGGTAACCAGTGCAGAGTTATGATGTCACAATGCCCCTTAGGCAGATCACAGAAAAGGGCCTGTCACCTGAGTGACCAGTACAGAGTTACGATGTCACAATATCCCCTCAGGCAGATCACACAAAAGAGCCTGTCACCTGTGTGACCAGTGCAGGGTTATGATGTCTCAATGCCCCCTTAGGCAGATCAAAGACAAGGTTCTGTCACCTGGGTGACCAGTGCAGAGTTATGATGTCACAATGCCCCCTCAGACAAATCGCACACAAGGGCCTGTCACCTGTGTGACCAGTGCAGGGTTGTGATGTCACTATGCCCCCTTAGACAGATTACAGACAAACTCCTGTCACCAGGTGACCAGCGCAGAGTTATGATGTCACAATACCCCCATACACAGATCAGAGACAGTGGCCTGTCACCTGGTTGACCAGCACAGAATGATGATGTCACAATGCCCATTTAGGCAGATCACAGACAAGGTCCTGTCACCTGGATGACCAGTGCAGAGTTATGATGTCACAATGCACCCATACGCAGATCACAGACAGTGGCCTGTCTCCTGGGTGACCAGTGCAGAATTATGATGTCACAATGCCACCTCAGGCAGATCACACACAAGGGCATGTCACCTGGGTGACCAATGCAGAGTTACGACGTCACAATGCATCATCAGGCAGACCACAGACAAGGGCCTGTCACCTGGGTGACCAGTGCAGAGTTATGATGTCACAATGCCACCTCAGGCAGATCACACACAGGGTCCTGTCACCTGTGTGACCAATGCAGGGTTATGATGTCACAATGCCCCCTTTGGCAGATCACACAGTGAGGCCTGTCACCAGGGTGACCAGTGCAGAGTTATGATGTCACAATGTCCCCTTAGGCAGATCACAGTCAGTGGCCTGTCTCCTGGTTGACCAGCACAGAGTGATGATGTCACAATGCCCCCTTAGGCAGATCACAGACAAGGGCCTGGCACCTGGGTGCCTAATGCAGGGTCATGATCTCACAATGCACCTTTAGCCATATCACAGACAAGGTCCTGTCACCTGGGTAACCAGTGCAGAGTTATGATGTCACAATTCCCCTTACGCAGATCACAGACAAGGGCCTGTCAAGTGGTTGACTAGTGCAGATTCAAGATGTCACAATGCCCCCTTAGGCAGATCACAGACAACGGCCTGTCACCTGGGGGACCACTGAAGAGTTATGTTTTCACAAAACACCCTAAGGCAGATCTCAGACAAAGGCCTCTCACCTGGGTGCCCAGTGTAGAGTTATGATGTCACCATGACCCTTACGCAGATCACAGACAAGGGCCTGTCACCTGTGTGCCCAATGCAGAGACATGAGGTCACAATGCCCCTTACGCAGATCACAGACAAAGTCCTGTCACCTGGGTTACCAGTGCAGAGTTATGATGTCACAAGGCCCCTTACGCAGATCACAGACAAGGGCCTGTCACCTGGGTGACTAGTGCGGAATTATGATGTCACAAAGCCCCCTTATGCAGATCACAGGCAAGGGCCCGTCATCTGGGTGACCAGGGCAGAGATATGATGTCACAATGCCCCCTTAGGCAGATCACAGACAAGGTTCTGTCACCTGGGTTACCAGTGCAGAGTTACGATATCAAAATGCGCCCTTAGGCAGATAACAGACAAGGGCCTGTCACCTGTGTGACCATTTCAGAATTATGATGTCACAATGCCACCGTTGGCAGATCACAGACAAGGGCCCGCCAGCAGGGTGACCAGCGCAGACTTATGATGTCACAATACACCCTTAGGCAGATCTCAGACAAAGGCCTCTCACCTGGGTGCCCAGTGCAGAGTTATGATGTCACAATGCCCTCTTTGACAGATCACAGAAAATTGCCTGTCACCTGGGTGTTCAGTGCAGAGTTATGATGTCACAATGCCCACTTAGGAAGATCACAGACAAGGGCCTGTCACCTGGGTAACCATTGCAGAATTATGATGTCACAATGCCACCTTATGCAGATCACAGACAAGGGTCTGTCACGTTGGTGACCATTGTACAGTTATGATATCACAATGCCCCCTTACGCAGATCACAGACAAGGGTCTGTCACCTGGGTGACCAGTGCAAAGTTATCATGTCACAATGCCCCCTTAGGCAGATCACAGACAAGGTTCTGTGACCTGGGTTACCAGTGCAGAGTTATGATGTCACAATGCCCCCTTAGGCAGATCACAGACAAGGGACTGTCAGCTGGGTGCCCAGTGCAGAGTTATGATGTCACAATGACCCCTTGGGCAGATCACAGATAAAGGCCTGTCACCAGGGTGAGCAGTACAGAGTTATGATGTCACAGTGCCCCTATATGCAGATCACAGAGAAGGGCCTGTCACCCGCGTGACCAGAGCAGAGTTATGATGTAACAATGCGCCCTCAGAGAGATCACAGACTAGGGCCTGTCACCTGGGTGACCAGAGCAGATTTATGATGCATCAATGCCCCCTCAGGCAGATCACACACTAGTGTCTGCCACCTGTGTGAGCAGCGCACGGTTATGAAGTCACAATGCCCCCTTAGGGAGATCACACACAAGGGTCTGTCACCTGGGTGATCAGTGCAGAGTTATGATGTCAAAATGTCCACTTAGGCACATGAAAGACAAGGGTCTTTCACCTGGGTGACCAGTGCAGGGTTATCATGTCACAATGCCCCCTTAGGCAGATCACAGACAATGGTCTGTCACCTGGGTGACCAGTACAGAGTTATGATGTCACAATGCTCTCTTATGCAAATCACAGACAAGGGCCTGTCACCTGGGTGACCAGTGCAGAGTTATGATGTCACAATGCACCCTCAGGCAGATCACAGACAAGAGCCTGTAACCTGGGTGACCAGTGCAGACTTATGATATAACAATGCCCCCTCAGGCAGATCACACACAAGGACCTGTCACCTGTGTGACCAGTGCATGGTTATGATGTCACAAGGCCCCCTCAGGCAGATCACAGTCAGTGGCCTGTCACCTGGGTGACCAGTGCAGAATTATGACGTCAGAATACCCCCTTAGGAAGATCACAGACAAGAACCTCCCACCTGGGTGCCCAGTGCAGAGTTACGATGTCACAATGCCGCCGTAGGCAGTTCACAGACAAGGGCCTGTCGCCTGGTGCCTAATGCAGAGTTATGATGTCATAATACCCCTTTAGGCTTATCACAGACAAGGCCTGTCACCTGGGTAACCAGTGCAGACTTATGATGTCACAGTGGCCCTTACGCAGATCACAGACAATGGCCTGTCTCCTGGGCGACTAGTGCACATGTTTGATGTCACAGTGCCCTCTTAGGCAGATCACAAACAAGTGCCTGTCACCTGGGTGCCCAATGCAGAGTTATGATGTTACAATGCCCGCTTAGGCAGATCATAGACAACGTCCTCTCACCTGGGTAACCAATGCAGAGTTATGATGTCACAACGCCCCTTAGGCAGATGAGAGACAAGTGCCTGTCACCTGGGTGACTAGTGCAGACTTATGATGTCACAATGTCCCCTTCGGCAGATCACAGACAAAGGCTTGTCACCAGGTGTCCTGTGCAGAGATATGATGTCACAATGCCCCCCTACGCAGATCACAGACAGTGGCCTGTCACCTGGGTAACCGGTGCAGAATTATGATGTCACAATTCCCCCTTAGGCAGATCACAGACAAGGTCTTGTTGACTAGGTGACCAGTGCAGAGTTATGATGTCACAGTGCCCCTCAGGCAGATCACAGACAAGGGCCTGTCACCTGGGTGACCATTGCAGAATTACGAGGTCACAATGCCCCCCTGGGCAGATCACAGATAAGGGGCTGTCACCTGGGTGACCAGTGCAGAGTTATGATGTCACAATGCCCAGTTAGGCAGATCACAGACAACGTCCTGTCACCTGGGTAACCAGTACAGAGTTATGATGTCACAATGCCCCTTAAGTAGGTCGAAGACAAGGGCCTGTCACCTGGGTGACTAGTGCAGACTTATGATGTCACAATGCTCCCTTAGGCACATCACAGACAAGGGCCTGTGACGTGGGTGACGAGTGCATACTTATGATGTCACAATGCGCCCTTAGGCAGATCACAGACAAGGGTCTGTCACCTGAGTGACCAGTGCAGTTTTATGATGTCACAATGCCCCCTTAGGCAGATCACAGACAAGGGCCTGTCACTCGGGTGACAAGTGCAGAGTCATGATGTCACAATACTCCCTTAGTCAGATCACAGAAAAGAGACTGTCACCTGGGTGCCCAGTGCAGAGTTATGATGTCACAATGCCCGCTTAGGCAGATCACAGACAACGTCCTGTCACCTGGGTAACGAGTGAAGAGTTATGATTTCACAAAGCCCCTTAAGCAGATCGAAGAAAAAGGCCTGTCACCTGGGTCACTACAGCAGACTTATGATGTCACAATGCCCCCTTAGGCACATCACAGACAAGGGCCTGTCACTTGTGTGACCAGTGCAGGGTTATGATGTCACAATGCCCCCTTTGGCAGATCACAGACAAAGGCCTGTCACCAGGGTGACCAGTGCAGAGTTATGATGTCACAATGCCCCCTCAGGCAGATCACAGTCAGTGGCCTGTCACCTGGGTGACCAGTGCAGAATTATGACGTCAGAATACCCCCTTAGGAAGATCACAGACAAGAACCTCCCACCTGGGTGCCCAGTGCAGAGTTACGATGTCACAATGCCGCTGTAGGCAGTTCACAGATAAGGGCCTGTCGCCTGGTGCCTAATGCAGAGTTATGATGTCATAATGCCCCTTTAGGCTTATCAAAGACAAGGCCTGTCACCTGGGTAACCAGTGCAGACTTATGATGTCACAGTGGCCCTTATGCAGATCACAGACAATGGCCTGTCTCCTGGGTGACTAGTGCACACGTTTGATGTCACAGTGCCCTCTTAGGCAGATCACAGACAAGAGCCGGTCACCTGGGTGCCCAATGCAGAGTTATGATGTTACAATGCCCGCTTAGGCAGATCACAGACAACGTCCTCTCACCAGGGTAACCAGTGCAGAGTTATGATGTCACAACGCCCCTTAGGCAGATGAGAGACAAGTGCCTGTCACCTGGGTGACTAGTGCAGACTTATGATGTCACAATGTCCCCTTCGGCAGATCACAGACAAAGGCCTGTCACCAGGTGTCCTGTGCAGAGATATGATGTCACAATGCCCCCCTATGCAGATCACAGACAGTGGCCTGTCACCTGGGTAACCGGTGCAGAATTATGATGTCACAATTCCCCCTTAGGGAGATCACAGACAAGGTCTTGTTGACTAGGTGACCAGTGCAGAGTTATGATGTCACAGTGCCCCTTAGGCAGATCACAGACAAGGGCCTGTCACCTGGGTGACCATTGCAGAATTATGAGGTCACAATGCCCCCCTGGGAAGATCACTGATAAGGGGCTGTCACCTGGGTGACCAGTGCAGAGTTATGATGTCACAATACACCCTTAGGCAGATCTCAGACAAAGGCCTCTCACCTGGGTGCCCGGTGCAGAATTATGATGTCGCAATGCCCCTTACGCAGATCACAGACAACGGCCTGTCTCCTGGGTGACTAGTGCAGACTTATGATGTCACAATGCCCCCTTAGGCAGATCACAGACAAGGGCCTGTCACCTGGGTGCCCAGTACAGAGTTATGATGTCACAATGCCCCCTTAGGCAGATCACAGACAAGCGACTGTCACCTGGGTGCCCAATGCAGAGTTATGATGTCACAATGCCCTCTTAGGCAGATAACAGACAACGTCCTGTCACCTGGGTAACCAGTGCAGAGTTATGATGTCACAATGCCCCTTAGGCAGATCACAGACAAGGGCCTGTCACCTGAGTGACCAGTACAGAGTTACGATGTCACAATATCCCCTCAGGCAGATCACACAAAAGAGCCTGTCACCTGCGTGACCAGTGGAGGGTTATGATGTCTCAATGCCCCCTTAGGCAGATCAAAGACAAGGTTCTGTCACCTGGGTGACCAGTGCAGAGTTATGATGTCACAATGCCCCCTCAGACAAATCGCAAACAAGGGCCTGTCACCTGTGTGACCAGTGCAGGGTTGTGATGTCACTATGCCCCCTTAGACAGATTACAGACAAACTCCTGTCACCAGGTTACCAGCGCAGGGTTATGATGTCACAATACCCCCATACACAGATCAGAGACAGTGGCCTGTCACCTGGTTGACCAGCACAGAATGATGATGTCACAATGCCCATTTAGGCAGATCACAGACAAGGTCCTGTCACCTGGATGACCAGTGCAGAGTTACGATGTCACAATGCACCCATACGCAGATCACAGACAGTGGCCTGTCTCCTGGGTGACCAGTGCAGAATTATGATGTCACAATGCCACCTCAGGCAGATCACACACAAGGGCATGTCACCTGGGTGACCAATGCAGAGTTACGACGTCACAATGCACCATCAGGCAGATCACAGACAAGGGCCTGTCACCTGGGTGACCAGTGCAGAGTTATGATGTCACAATGCCACCTCAGGCAGATCACACACAGGGTCCTGTCACCTGTGTGGCCAATGCAGGGTTATGATGTCACAATGCCCCCTTTGGCAGATCACACAGTGAGGCCTGTCACCAGGGTGACCAGTGCAGAGTTATGATGTCACAATGTCCCCTTAGGCAGATCACAGTCAGTGGCCTGTCTCCTGGTTGACCAGCACAGAGTGATGATGTCACAATGCCCCCTTAGGCAGATCACAGACAAGGGCCTGGCACCTGGGTGCCTAATGCAGGGTCATGATCTCACAATGCACCTTTAGCCATATCACAGACAAGGTCCTGTCACCTGGGTAACCAGTGCAGAGTTATGATGTCACAATTCCCCTTACGCAGATCACAGACAAGGGCCTGTCAAGTGGTTGACTAGTGCAGATTCAAGATGTCACAATGCCCCCTTAGGCAGATCACAGACAACGGCCTGTCACCTGGGGGACCACTGAAGAGTTATGTTTTCACAAAACACCCTAAGGCAGATCTCAGAAAAAGGCCTCTCACCTGGGTGCCCAGTGTAGAGTTATGATGTCACCATGACCCTTACGCAGATCACAGACAAGGGCCTGTCACCTGTGTGCCCAATGCAGAGACATGAGGTCACAATGCCCCTTAGGCAGATCACAGACAAGGTCCTGTCACCTGGGTTACCTGTGCAGAGTTATGATGTCACAAGGCCCCTTACGCAGATCACAGACAAGGGCCTGTCACCTGGGTGACTAGTGCGGAATTATGATGTCACAAAGCCCCCTTATGCAGATCACAGACAAGGGCCCATCATCTGGGTGACCAGCGCAGAGATATGATGTCACAATGCCCCCTTAGGCAGATCACAGACAAGGTTCTGTCACCTGGGTTACCAGTGCAGAGTTACGATATCAAAATGCGCCCTTAGGCAGATAACAGACAAGGGCCTGTCACCTGTGTGACCATTTCAGAATTATGATGTCACAATGCCACCGTTGGCAGATCACAGACAAGGGCCCGCCAGCAGGGTGACCAGCGCAGACTTATGATGTCACAATACACCCTTAGGCAGATCTCAGACAAAGGCCTCTCACCTGGGTGCCCAGTGCAGAGTTATGATGTCACAATGCCCTCTTTGGCAGATCACAGACAATGGCCTGTCACCTGGGTGTTCAGTGCAGAGTTATGATGTCACAATGCCCACTTAGGAAGATCACAGACAAGGGCCTGTCACCTGGGTAACCATTGCAGAATTATGATGTCACAATGCCACCTTATGCAGATCACAGACAAGGGTCTGTCACGTTGGTGACCATTGTACAGTTATGATATCACAATGCCCCCTTACGCAGATCACAGACAAGGGTCTGTCACCTGGGTGACCAGTGCAAAGTTATCATGTCACAATGCCCCCTTAGGCAGATCACAGACAAGGTTCTGTGACCTGGGTTACCAGTGCAGAGTTATGATGTCACAATGCCCCCTTAGGCAGATCACAGACAAGGGACTGTCAGCTGGGTGCCCAGTGCAGAGTTATGATGTCACAATGACCCCTTGGGCAGATCACAGATAAAGGCCTGTCACCAGGGTGAGCAGTACAGAGTTATGATGTCACAGTGCCCCTATATGCAGATCACAGAGAAGGGCCTGTCACCCGGGTGACCAGAGCAGAGTTATGATGTAACAATGCGCCCTCAGAGAGATCACAGACTAGGGCCTGTCACCTGGGTGACCAGAGCAGATTTATGATGCATCAATGCCCCCTCAGGCAGATCACACACTAGTGTCTGCCACCTGTGTGAGCAGTGCACGGTTATGAAGTCACAATGCCCCCTTAGGGAGATCACACACAAGGGTCTGTCACCTGGGTTTCCAGTGCAGAGTTCCGATGTCACAATGCCCCTTACGCAGATCACAGACAAGGGTTTGTCACCGGGGTGACCAGTGCAGAGTTATGATGTCACAATGCACCCTCAGGCAGATCACAGACAAGGGCCTGTAACCTGGGTGACCAGTGCAGACTTATGATATAACAATGCCCCCTCAGGCAGATCACACACAAGGGCCTGTCACCTGTGTGACCAGTGCATGGTTATGATGTCACAATGCCCCCTTAGGCCGATCACAGACAAGGGTCTGTCACCTGGGTTACCAGTGCAGAATTATGATGTCACAATGTCCACATAGGCAGATCAAAGACAAGGGTTTTTCACCTGGGAGACCAGTGCATGGTTATGATATCACAATGCCCCCTTACGCAGATCACAGACAGTGGTCTCTCACCTGGGTGACGAGTGCAGACTTATCACGTCACAATGCCCCCTTAGGCAGATCACAGACAATGGTCTGTCACCTGGATGACCAGTGCAGAATTATGATGTCACATTGCCCCCTTAGGAAGATCACAGACAAGGGACTGTCACCTGGGTGACCAGTGCAGACTTATGATGTCACAATGCCCCCTTAGCACATCACACACAAGGCCCTGTCACCTGGGTGACCAGTGCAGGGTTATGATGTCACTATGCCCCCTTAGGCAAATAACAATAAAGGGCATGTCACCTGTGTGACCAGTGCAGGGTTATGATTTCACAATGCCCCCTTAGGCCGATCACAGACAAGGGTCTGTCACTTGGGTGACCAGTGCAGAATTATGATGTCACAATGGCTCCTTAGGCAGATCAAAGACAAGGGTTTTTCACCTGGGAGACCAGTGCATGGTTATGATATCACAATGCCCCCTCACGCAGATCACAGACAGTGGTCTGTCACCTGGGTGACGAGTGCAGACTTATCACGTCACAATGCCCCCTTAGGCATATCACAGACAATGGTCTGTCACCTGGATGACCAGTGCAGAATTATGATGTCACATTGCCCCCTTAGGAAGATCACAGACAAGGGACTGTCACCTGGGTGACCAGTGCAGACTTATGATGTCACAATGCCCCCTTAGCACATCACACAGAAGGCCCTGTCACCTGGGTGACCAGTGCAGGGTTATGATGTCACAATGCCCCCTTAGGCAAATAACAATAAATGGCATGTCACCTGTGTGACCAGTGCAGGGTTATGATTTCACAATGCCACCTTAGGCACATCACAGAGAATGGTCTGTCACCTGGGTGACCACTGCATAGTTATGATGTCACGATGGCCCCTTAGGCTGATCAAAGACAAGGGTCTTCCACCTGGGTGACCAGTGCAGGGTTATGATCTCACAATGCCCCCTTACGCAGATCACAGACAATGGTCTGTCACCTGGGTGACCAGTGCGTATTTATGATGTCACAATGGCCCCTTAGGGAGATCACAGACAAGTGACTGTCACCTGGTTGACGAGTGCAGACTTACGATATTACAATGCCCCGTAGCACATCACAAACAAGGCCATGTCACCTGGATGACCAGTGCAGGGTTATGAAATCCCAATGCCCCTTAGGCAGATCACAAAAAAGGGCCTCTCACCTGGGTGACCATTGCGGAATTATGAGGTCACAATGCCTCCTTAGGCAGATCACAGACAACGGTCTGTCACCTGGGTGACCATTGCAGAGTTATGATGTCACAATTCACCCTTAGGCAGATCACAGACAAGGGTCTGTCACCTGTGTGACCACTGCAGAGTTATGATGCCACAATGGCCCCTAAGGCATATCACAGACAAGGCCTGTCACCAGGGTGACCAGTGCAGTTCTGATGTCACAATGCCCCCTTGGCCAGATCACAGTCAGTTGCCTGTCACCTGGGTGATCAGTGCAGAATTATGATGTCACAACACACTCTTAGGCAGGTCACAGAAAAGGGCCTCTCACCTGGGTTCCCAGTGCAGAATTGTGATGTAACAATGTCCCCTTAGGCAGATCACAGACAAGGGCCTGTCACCTGGGTGCCCAATGTAGAGTTATGATGTCACAATGGCCCCTTATGCAGATCACAGACAATGGTCTGTCACCTGGGTAACCAGTACAGAGTTCTGATGTCAAAATGCTCCTTACGCAGATCACAGACAAGGGCCTGTCACCTGGGTGACCACTGCAGACTTATGATGTCACAATGCCCCCTTTGGCAGATCACAGACAAGGGCCTGTAACCTGGGTGACCAGTGCAGACTTATGATGTAACAATGCCCCTTCAGGCAGATCACACACAAGGGCCTGTCCCCTGTGTGACCAGTGCGTGGTTATGATGTCACAATGCCCCCTTAGGCAGATCACAGACAAGTGTCTGTCACCTGGGTGACAAGTGCAGAGTTATATTGTCACAATGCACCCTCAGGCAGATCACAGACAAGGGCCTGTCACATGGGTGACCAGTGCAGAGTTATGATGTCACAATGCCCGCTTAGGCAGATCACAGACAAGGGACTGTCACCTGGGTGAGCAGTGCAGACCTATGATGTCACAGTGCCCCCTTAGCAGATCACAGACAAGGCCCTGTCACCTGGGTGACCATTGCAGGGTTATCATGTCTCAATGCCCCCTTAGGCATATCACAAAAAAGGGCATGTCACCTGTGTTACCAGTGCAGTTTTCTGATGTCACAGTGTCCCCTTAGGCAGATCACAGACAAGGGCCTATCACCTGGGTGTCCAGTGCACAGTTATGATGTCAGAGTGCCCCCTCAGGCAGATCACACACAGGGTCCTGACACCTGTGTCACCAGTGCAGGGTTATGATGTCACAATGCCCCCTTAGGCAGATCACAGACAAAGGGCTGTCCCCAGGGTGACCAGTGCAGTTATGATGTCACAATGCCCCCGTAGCCAGATCACAGCCAGTTACCTGTAACCTGGGTGAACAGTGCAGAATTGTGATGTCACAATACCCCCTTAGGCAGATCACAGACAAGGGCCTCTCACCTGGGTGCCCCGTGCAGAGTTATGATGTCAAAATGCCCCTTAGGCAGATCACAGACAAGGGATTGTCACTTGCGTGACCAGTGCAGACTTATGATGTCACAATGCCCCCTTAGCAGATCACAGACAAGGCCCTGTCACCTGTGTAACCAGTGCAGGGTTATGATGTCCCAATGTCCCCTTAGGCAGATGACAAAAAACGGCATGTCACCTGGGTGTCTAGTGCATTGTTATGAAGTCACAATGTCCCCTAAGGCAGATCACAGAGAAGGGCCTGTCACCTGGGTGCTCAGTGCAGAGTGATGATGTCAAAATGACCCCTCAGGCAGATCACACACAGGGTCCTGTCACCTGTGTCGCCAGTGCAGGGTTGTGATGTCACGATGCCCCCTTAGGCAGATCACAGACAAAGGTCAGTCACCAGGTTGACCAGTGCAGTTATGATGTCACAATGCCCCAGTGGTCAGATCACAGTCAGTTGCCTGTCACCTGGGTGACCAGTGCAGAATTATGATGTCACGATACCCCCTTAGGCAGATCACAGAGAAGGGCCTATCACCTGGGTGCCCAGTGCAGAGTTATGATGTCAAAATGCCCCCATAGGCAGATCACAGAAAAGGGCCCATCACCTGGGTGCCCAATGCAGAATTATGATGTCACAATGCCCCCTTAGGCAGATCACAGACAAGGTCCTGTCACCTGGGTAACCAGCGCAGAGTTATGATGTCACAATGACCCTTAGGCCGATCACAGAGAAGGGCCTGTCACCTGGTTGACTAATGCAGATTTATAATGTCACAACGCCCCCTTTGGCAGGTCACAGACAAGGGCCTGTCACCTGTGTGACCAGTGCAGATTTATGATGTCACAATACACCCTTAGGCAGATCAGAGACAAGGGCTTCTCACCTGGGTGCCCAGTGCAGAATTATGATGTCACAATGCCTCTTAGGCAGATCACAGACAAGGGCCTGTCTCCTGGGTGACTAGTGCGGACTTATGATCTCACAATGCTCCCTTAGGCAGATAACAGACAAGGGTCTGACACCTGGGTGTCCATTGCAGAGTTATGATGTCACAATGGCCCCTTAGGCAGATCAAAGACAAGGGTTTTCACCTGGGTGACAAGTGCAGGTTTATGATGTCACAATGCCCCCTTACGCAGATCACAGACAAGGGTCTGTCACCTGGGAGACCAGTGCAGAGTTATCATGTCACAATGCCGCCTAAGCCAGATCACAGACATGGGTCTGTGACCTGGGTTACCAGTGCAGTGTTATGATGTCACAATGCACCCTTAGGAGATCACAGACAAGGGCCTGTCACCTGGGTGCCCAGTGCAGAGTTATGATGTCACAATATGCCCTCAGGCAGATCACAGAAAAGGGCCTGTTACCTGGGTGACCAGTGCAGAGTTATGATGTCACAATGCCCCCTTAGGCAGATCACAGACAGGGGACTGTCACCTGGGTGACCAGTGCAGACTTATGTTGTCACAATACCCCCTTAAGCAGATCACAGACAGGGCGCTGTCACCTGGGTGCCCAGGGCAGAGTTATGTGTCACAATTCCCCCTTAGGCAGACCACAGAGAAGTGCGTGTCACCTGGGTGACCAGTGCAGAGTTATGCTGTCACAATACCCCCTTAGGCAGATCACAGACAAGGGCCTCTCACCTGTGTGCCCAGTAGAGAGTTATGATGTCACAATGCCCCCTTAGGCAGATCACAGAGAAGGGCCTGTCACATGGGTGCCCAGTGCAGAGTTATGATGTCACAATGACCCCTTAGGCAGATCACCGACAAGGGCCGGGCAGCTGGGTGACCAGTGCAGAGTTATGATGTCACAATGCACCCTCAGGCAGATGACAGACAAGGGCCTGTCACCTGGGTGACCAGTGCAGAGTTATGATGTCACAATGGCACCTTAGGCAGATCAAAAAAAAGGGCATGTCAGCTGGGATACCAGTGCACAGTTATGATGTCACAATGCCCCCTTAGGCAGACCAAAGACAAGGGCCGGTTACGTGGCTGCCCAGTGTAGAGTTATGAGGTCACAATACCCATTTAGGCAGATCACAGACAAGGTATTGTCACCTGGGTGTCCAGTGCAGAGTTATGATGTAACAATGCCCCCTTAGGCAGATCACAGATAGGGGCCTGTCACCTGTGTGACCAGTACAGAGTTATGATGTCACAATGCCCCCTGAGGAAGATCAAAGACAAGGGACTCTCACCTGGGTGAACAGTGCAGAGTTATGATGTCAAAATGCCCCTTACTCTGATCACAGACAAGGGACTGTCTCCTGGGTGACTAGTGCAGCGTTATGTTGTCACATTGCCCCCTTAGGTAGATCACAGACAAAGGCCTGTCACCAGGGTGAGCAGTGCAGAGTTACGATGTCACCATACTCCCTTAGGCAGATCACAGACAAAGGTCTGTCACCTTGGTGACCACTGCAGAGTTATGATATCACAACACTCCCTTAGGCAGATCACAGACAAGGGACTGTCAGCAGGGTGACCAGTGCAGAGTTATGATGTCACAGTGTCCCCTTATGCAGATCAAAGGCAAGGGTCTTTGACCTGGGGGACCAGTGCAGAGTTATCATGTCACAATGCCCCTTAGGCAGATCAAAGACAAGGGTCTGTGACCTGGGGGACCAGTGCAGGGTTATGATGTCCCAATTCCCCCTTAGGCAGATCACAGACCAGGGACAGTCAGCTGGGTGCCCAGTGCAGAGTTATGATGTAACAATGCGCCCTCAGGCAGATCACACAGAAGGGCCTGTCACCTGTGTGACCAGTTCAGGGTTATGATGTCTCCATGCCCCCTTAGGCAGATCACAGACAAGAGTCTGTCACCTGGTTGACTAGTGAAGATTTATGATGTCACGATGTCCCCTTACGCAGATCACAGACAAGTTCCTGTCACCTGAGTGACCAGTGCAGAGTAATGATGTCACAATATACGCTTAGGCAGATCACAGACAAAGGCCTGTCACCTGTGTATCGAGTGCAGAGTTATGATGTCACAATGGCCCCTTAGGCAGATCACTAAAAAGGGCATGTCACCTGGGTGACCACTGCAGTGTTATGATGTCACAATATCCCCTTAGGCAGATCACTAAAAAGGGCATGTCATCTGGGTGACCACTGCAGTGTTATGATGTCACAATGTCCCCTTAGGCAGAGCACAGACAAAGGCCTGTCACCTGGGTGCCCAGTTCAGAGATATGATGTCACAGTGCACCCTTAGGCAGATTTCAGACAAAGGTCTGTCACCTGGGTGCCCAGTGCAGAGTTATGATGTCACAATGCCCCCGTAGGCAGATCGCAGACAAGAGACTGTCACCTAGGTGACCAGTGCAGTGTTATGATGTCACAAGGCCCCCTTGGCAGATCACAGACAAGGCCCTGTCACCTGTGTGACCAGTGCAGATTTATGATGTCCCAATGCCCCCTTAGGCAGACACAAAAAAGGGCATGTCACCTGGGTTACCAGTGCAGAGCTATGATGTCACAATGCCACTTACGCAGATCACAGACAAGGGCCTGTCACCTGGTTGCACAGTGAAGAGTTATGATGTCACAATGCCCCCTTAGGCAGATAACAGACAGGGGACTGTCATCTGGGTGACCAGTGCTGAGTTATGATGCCACAATACTTCCTTAGGCAGATCACAGACAAGGGCCTGTCACGTGTGTGACCAGTGCAGGGTTTTGATGTCACAATGCACCCTTAGGCAGATCACAGACAAAGCCTGTCACCAGGGTGACCAGTGCAGAGTTATGATGTCACAATGCCCCCTTAGGCAGATCACAGACGGTTGCCTGTCACCAGGGTGACCAGTGGAGAATTATGATGTCACAATACCCCCTTAGGCAGATAACAGACAAAGGCCACTCTCCTGAGTGCCCAGTGCAGAGTTATGATGTCACAATGCCCCATAGGCAGATCACAGACAAGGGCCTGTCAACTGGGTTCCCAATGCAGAGTTATGATGTCAGAATTCCCCCTCAGGGAGATCACACACAAGGTCCTGTCACCTGTGTGACCAGTGCAGTGTTATCATGTCACAATGCCCCCTTAGGAAGATCACAGACAAAGGTCTGTCAGCAGAATGACCAGTGCAGAGTTATGATGTCACAATACTCCCTTAGGCAGATCACAGACAAGTGACTGTCATCAGGGTGCCAAGTGCAGAGTTATGATGTCACAATGACCCCTTAGGCAGATCACAGATAAGGGCCTGTCACCTGGGTGACCAGTACGGAGTGATGATGTCAAAATGCCCCCTTAGGCAGATCACAGACAAGGGCCTGTCACCTGGATGACCATTGCTGAATTATGATGACACAATGCCCGCTTCCACAGAACACAGGCAATGTTATGTTACCTGGGTGACCAGTGCAGAGTTATGATGCCACAATACTCCCTTACGCAGATCACAGACAACGGACTGTCACCTGGGTGCCCAGTGCAGAGTTATGATGTCACAATGCCCCCTCAGGCAGATCACACAAAAGGGCCTCTCACCTGTGTGACGAGTGCAGAGTTATGATGTCACAATGCCCCCTTAGGCAGATCACAGACAAGGGCCTGTCAACTGGGTTCCCAATGCAGAGTTGTGATGTCACAAGGCCCCCTTAAGCAGATCACAGACAGGGTCCTGTCACCTGGGTTACCAGTGCAGAGTTATGATGTCCCAATGCCCCTTAGGCAGATCACAGACAAGGGCCTGTCACCTGGTTGACTAGTGCACATTTGTGATGTCACAATGCCCTCTTAGGCAGATCACAGACAAGGGCCTGTCACCTGGGTGACCAGTGCAGAGTTATTATGTCACAATACTCCCTTAGGCAGATAACAGACAAACGTCTGTCTCCTGGGTGACCAGTGCAGAGTTCTGATGTCACAATACTCCCTTAGGCAGATCTCTGACAAGGGACTGTCAGCTGGGTGCCCAGTGCAGAGTTATGATGTCACAATGACCCCTTGGGCAGATCACAGATAAGGGCCTGTCACCTGAGTGTCCAGTACAGAGTTATGATATCACAATGTCCCCTTATGCAGAAAACAAAGAATTGCCTGTCACCTGGGTGACCAGTGCAGAGTTATGATGTCACAATGTCCCTTCAGACAGATCACACACAAGAGCCTGTCACCTGTGTGACCAGTGCAGAGTTACGATGTCACAATGCCCCCTTAGGCAGATCTCAGACAAGGGCATGTAACCTGGGTGCCCAGGGCAGAGTTTTGATGTCACAATGCCCCTTAGGCAGATCACAGACAAAGGCCAGGCAGCTGGGTGACCAGTGCAGAATTATGATATCACAATACCCCCTTAGTCATATCACAGACAAGGGCCTGTCACCTGTGTGCCCAGGGCAGAGTTATGATGTCACAATGCCCCCATAGGCAGATCAAAGACAATGGGCGGTCACCTGGCTGCCCAGTGCATAGTTATTGTGTCACAATACCCCTTCAGGCAGATCACAGACAAGGGATTGTCACCTGGGTGCCCAGTGCACAGTTGTGAGGTCACAATGCCCGCTTAGGCTGATCACAGACAAGGGCCTGTCAACTGGGTGACCAGTGCAAAGTTATGTTTTCACAGTACCCCCTTAGGCAGATCACAGACAACGGACTGTCACCTGGGTGCCCACTGCAGAGTTGTGATGTCACAATGCCCGCTTAGGCAGATCACAGATAAGGACCTGTCACCCGGGTGACCAGTACAGACTTATGATGTCACAATGCCCCCTGAGGCAGATCACAGACAAGGGCCTGTCACCTGGGTGACTTGTGCAGAGTTATGATGTCACAATTCCCCTTAGGCAGATCACAGACAAAGGCCTGTCACCAGAGTGACCTGTGCATAGTTATGATGTCACAATGCCCCCTTAGGCCGATCACAGTCAGTTGCCTGTCACCTGGGTGACCAGGGCAGAATTATGATGTCACAATACCCCCTTAGGCATATCACAGACAAGGGCCAGTCACCTGGGTGCCCAGTGGAGAGTTATGATGTCACAATGCCCCCTTAGTCAGATCACAGACAATTGCCGGTCACCTGGCTGCCCAGTGCAGAGTTAAAATGTCACAATAGCCCTTCAGGCAGATCACAGACAAGGGATTGTCACCTGTGTGCCCGTTGCAGAGTTATGATGTAACAATGCCCCCTTAGGCAGATCACAGATAAGGACCTGTCACCTCAGTGACCAGTACAGACTTATGATTTCACAGTGCCTCCTGAGGCAGATCACAGACAAGGGCCTGTCACCTGGGTGACCATTGCAGAATTATGATGTCACAATGCCCCCTTAGACAGATCAGACACAAGGGCCTGTCACCTGTGTGACCAGTGCTGGGTTATGTTGTCAAAATGCCCCGTTGGGCAGATCACAGACAACGGCCTGTCACCAGGGTGACCAATGCAGAGTTATGATATCACAATGCCCCCTAAGGCAGATCACAGACTGTGGCCTGTCACCTGGGTGACCCGTGCAATTTATGGTGTCACAATGCCCCCTTAGTCAGATCACAGACAAGTTTCTGTGACCTGGGTGACCAGTGCAGAGTTATGATGTCACAATGCCCCCTGAGGCAGATCACAGAGAGGGGCCTGTCACCTGTGTGAACAGTGCAGGGTTATCATGTCACATTGCCCCTTAGGCAGATCACAGACAAAGGCCTGTCACCAGGGTGACCAGTGCAGAGTTATGATATCACAATACTACCTTAGGCAGATTACAGACAAGGGTCTGTCACCTGGGTGACCACTGCAGAATTATGATGTCACAATACTCCCTTAGGCCGATCACAGACAAGGGACTGTCAGCAGGGTGACCAGTGCAGAGTTATGATGTCACAGTGCCCCCTTAGGCCGATCACAGACAGTGGCCTGTCACCTAGGTGACCAGGGCAGAATTATGATGTCACAATACCCCCTTTGGCAGATCACAGACATGGGCCTGTCACCTGGGTGCCCAGTGCAGAGTTATGATGTCACAATGCCCCCTTAGGCAAATCACAGAGAAAGGCCTGTAACATGGTTGACCAGTGAAGAGTTTTGTGTTCACAATACTGCCTTAGGCAGATAACAGACAAGGGACTGTCACCTGGGTGCCCAGTGTAGAGTTATGATGTCACAATGCCCCCTTAGGCAAATCACAGACAAGGGACTGTCACCTGGTTGACGAGTACAGAGTTATGATGTCACAATGCCCCCTTAGGCAGATCAAAGACAATTGCTGGTCACCTGGCTGCCCAGTGCAGAGTTAAAATGTCACAATAGCCCTTCAGGCAGATCACAGACAAGGGATTGTCACCTGGGTGCCCGTTGCAGAGTTATGATGTAACAATGCCCCCTTAGGCAGATCACAGATAAGGACCTGTCACCTGAGTGACCAGTACAGACTTATGATTTCACAGTGCCTCCTGAGGCAGATCACAGACAAGGGCCTGTCACCTGGGTGACCATTGCAGAGTTATGATGTCACAATTCCCCCTAAGGCAGATCACAAACAAGGGTCTGACACCTGGGTGTCCAGTGCACAGTTATGATATGAAAATTGCCCCTTAGGCAGATCACAGACAAGGGACTATCACCTGGGTGACCATTGCAGTGATATGATGACACAGTTTCCCCTTTGGCAAATCACAGACAAGGGTCTGTCACCTGGGTGACCATTACAGAGTTATGATGTCACAATGCCCCCTTAGGCAGATCACAGACAATGGTCTGTCACGTGGGTGACAAGCACAGAGTTATGATGTCACAATGCACCCTCAGGCAGATCACACACAAGGGCCTGTGACTTGGGTGACCAGGGCAGACTTATGATGTAACAATGCCCCCTCAGGCCGATCACACACAAAGGCCTGTCATCTGGGTGCCCAGTGCAGAGTTATGATTTCACAATGCCCCCTTAGGCAGATCACAGACAAAGGCCTGTAACATGGGTGACCAGTGCAGAATTATGTTGTCACAATACCCCCTTAGGCAGATCACAGACGAGGGACTGTCACGTGGGTGCCCAGGGCAGAGTTGGGATGTCACAATGCCCCTTTAGGCAAATCACAGACAAGGGCCTGTGACCTGGTTGACCAGTACAGAATTATGATGTCACAATGCCCCCTTAGGCAGATCAAAGACAATGGCCTGTCACGTGACTGCCCAGTGCAGAGTTATTATGTCACAATACCCCTTCAGGCAGATCATAGACAAGGGATTGTCACCTGAGTGCCCAGTGCAGAGTTATGATGTAACGATGCCCCCTTAGTCAGATCACAGATAAGGGCCTGTCACCTGGGTGACCAGTACAGACTTGTGACGTCACAATTCCTCTGAGGCAGATCACAGACAAGGGCGTGTCACCTGGGTGACCAGTGCAGGGTTATGATGTCACAATGCCCCCTTAGGCAGATCACAGACAAGGGCCTGTCTCCTGGGTGACTAGTGCGGACTTATGATCTCACAATGCTCCCTTAGGCAGATAACAGACAAGGGTCTGACACCTGGGTGTCCATTGCAGAGTTATGATGTCACAATGGCCCCTTAGGCAGATCAAAGACAAGGGTTTTCACCTGGGTGACAAGTGCAGGTTTATGATGTCACAATGCCCCCTTACGCAGATCACAGACAAGGGTCTGTCACCTGGGAGACCAGTGCAGAGTTATCATGTCACAATGCCGCCTAAGCCAGATCACAGACATGGGTCTGTGATCTGGGTTACCAGCGCAGTGTTATGATGTCACAATGCACCCTTAGGAGATCACAGACAAGGGCCTGTCACCTGGGTGCCCAGTGCAGAGTTATGATGTCACAATATGCCCTCAGGCAGATCACAGAAAAGGGCCTGTTACCTGGGTGACCAGTGCAGAGTTATGATGTCACAATGCCCCCTTAGGCAGATCACAGACAGGGGACTGTCACCTGGGTGACCAGTGCAGACTTATGTTGTCACAATACCCCCTTAAGCAGATCACAGACAGGGCGCTGTCACCTGGGTGCCCAGGGCAGAGTTATGTGTCACAATTCCCCCTTAGGCAGACCACAGAGAAGTGCGTGTCACCTGGGTGACCAGTGCAGAGTTATGCTGTCACAATACCCCCTTAGGCAGATCACAGACAAGGGCCTCTCACCTGTGTGCCCAGTAGAGAGTTATGATGTCACAATGCCCCCTTAGGCAGATCACAGAGAAGGGCCTGTCACATGGGTGCCCAGTGCAGAGTTATGATGTCACAATGACCCCTTAGGCAGATCACCGACAAGGGCCGGGCAGCTGGGTGACCAGTGCAGAGTTATGATGTCACAATGCACCCTCAGGCAGATGACAGACAAGGGCCTGTCACCTGGGTGACCAGTGCAGAGTTATGATGTCACAATGGCACCTTAGGCAGATCAAAAAAAAGGGCATGTCAGCTGGGATACCAGTGCACAGTTATGATGTCACAATGCCCCCTTAGGCAGACCAAAGACAAGGGCCGGTTACGTGGCTGCCCAGTGTAGAGTTATGAGGTCACAATACCCATTTAGGCAGATCACAGACAAGGTATTGTCACCTGGGTGTCCAGTGCAGAGTTATGATGTAACAATGCCCCCTTAGGCAGATCACAGATAGGGGCCTGTCACCTGTGTGACCAGTACAGAGTTATGATGTCACAATGCCCCCTGAGGAAGATCAAAGACAAGGGACTCTCACCTGGGTGAACAGTGCAGAGTTATGATGTCAAAATGCCCCTTACTCTGATCACAGACAAGGGACTGTCTCCTGGGTGACTAGTGCAGCGTTATGTTGTCACATTGCCCCCTTAGGTAGATCACAGACAAAGGCCTGTCCCCAGGGTGAGCAGTGCAGAGTTACGATGTCACCATACTCCCTTAGGCAGATCACAGACAAAGGTCTGTCACCTTGGTGACCACTGCAGAGTTATGATATCACAACACTCCCTTAGGCAGATCACAGACAAGGGACTGTCAGCAGGGTGACCAGTGCAGAGTTATGATGTCACAGTGTCCCCTTATGCAGATCAAAGGCAAGGGTCTTTGACCTGGGGGACCAGTGCAGAGTTATCATGTCACAATGCCCCTTAGGCAGATCAAAGACAAGGGTCTGTGACCTGGGGGACCAGTGCAGGGTTATGATGTCCCAATTCCCCCTTAGGCAGATCACAGACCAGGGACAGTCAGCTGGGTGCCCAGTGCAGAGTTATGATGTAACAATGCGCCCTCAGGCAGATCACACAGAAGGGCCTGTCACCTGTGTGACCAGTTCAGGGTTATGATGTCTCCATGCCCCCTTAGGCAGATCACAGACAAGAGTCTGTCACCTGGTTGACTAGTGAAGATTTATGATGTCACAATGTCCCCTTACGCAGATCACAGACAAGTTCCTGTCACCTGAGTGACCAGTGCAGAGTAATGATGTCACAATATACGCTTAGGCAGATCACAGACAAAGGCCTGTCACCTGTGTATCGAGTGCAGAGTTATGATGTCACAATGGCCCCTTAGGCAGATCACTAAAAAGGGCATGTCACCTGGGTGACCACTGCAGTGTTATGATGTCACAATATCCCCTTAGGCAGATCACTAAAAAGGGCATGTCATCTGGGTGACCACTGCAGTGTTATGATGTCACAATGTCCCCTTAGGCAGAGCACAGACAAAGGCCTGTCACCTGGGTGCCCAGTTCAGAGATATGATGTCACAGTGCACCCTTAGGCAGATTTCAGACAAAGGTCTGTCACCTGGGTGCCCAGTGCAGAGTTATGATGTCACAATGCCCCCGTAGGCAGATCGCAGACAAGAGACTGTCACCTAGGTGACCAGTGCAGTGTTATGATGTCACAAGGCCCCCTTGGCAGATCACAGACAAGGCCCTGTCACCTGTGTGACCAGTGCAGATTTATGATGTCCCAATGCCCCCTTAGGCAGACACAAAAAAGGGCATGTCACCTGGGTTACCAGTGCAGAGCTATGATGTCACAATGCCACTTACGCAGATCACAGACAAGGGCCTGTCACCTGGTTGCACAGTGAAGAGTTATGATGTCACAATGCCCCCTTAGGCAGATAACAGACAGGGGACTGTCATCTGGGTGACCAGTGCTGAGTTATGATGCCACAATACTTCCTTAGGCAGATCACAGACAAGGGCCTGTCACGTGTGTGACCAGTGCAGGGTTTTGATGTCACAATGCACCCTTAGGCAGATCACAGACAAAGCCTGTCACCAGGGTGACCAGTGCAGAGTTATGATGTCACAATGCCCCCTTAGGCAGATCACAGACGGTTGCCTGTCACCAGGGTGACCAGTGGAGAATTATGATGTCACAATACCCCCTTAGGCAGATAACAGACAAAGGCCACTCTCCTGAGTGCCCAGTGCAGAGTTATGATGTCACAATGCCCCATAGGCAGATCACAGACAAGGGCCTGTCAACTGGGTTCCCAATGCAGAGTTATGATGTCAGAATTCCCCCTCAGGGAGATCACACACAAGGTCCTGTCACCTGTGTGACCAGTGCAGTGTTATCATGTCACAATGCCCCCTTAGGAAGATCACAGACAAAGGTCTGTCAGCAGAATGACCAGTGCAGAGTTATGATGTCACAATACTCCCTTAGGCAGATCACAGACAAGTGACTGTCATCAGGGTGCCAAGTGCAGAGTTATGATGTCACAATGACCCCTTAGGCAGATCACAGATAAGGGCCTGTCACCTGGGTGACCAGTACGGAGTGATGATGTCAAAATGCCCCCTTAGGCAGATCACAGACAAGGGCCTGTCACCTGGATGACCATTGCTGAATTATGATGACACAATGCCCGCTTCCACAGAACACAGGCAATGTTATGTTACCTGGGTGACCAGTGCAGAGTTATGATGCCACAATACTCCCTTACGCAGATCACAGACAACGGACTGTCACCTGGGTGCCCAGTGCAGAGTTATGATGTCACAATGCCCCCTCAGGCAGATCACACAAAAGGGCCTCTCACCTGTGTGACGAGTGCAGAGTTATGATGTCACAATGCCCCCTTAGGCAGATCACAGACAAGGGCCTGTCAACTGGGTTCCCAATGCAGAGTTGTGATGTCACAAGGCCCCCTTAAGCAGATCACAGACAGGGTCCTGTCACCTGGGTTACCAGTGCAGAGTTATGATGTCCCAATGCCCCTTAGGCAGATCACAGACAAGGGCCTGTCACCTGGTTGACTAGTGCACATTTGTGATGTCACAATGCCCTCTTAGGCAGATCACAGACAAGGGCCTGTCACCTGGGTGACCAGTGCAGAGTTATTATGTCACAATACTCCCTTAGGCAGATAACAGACAAACGTCTGTCTCCTGGGTGACCAGTGCAGAGTTCTGATGTCACAATACTCCCTTAGGCAGATCTCTGACAAGGGACTGTCAGCTGGGTGCCCAGTGCAGAGTTATGATGTCACAATGACCCCTTGGGCAGATCACAGATAAGGGCCTGTCACCTGAGTGTCCAGTACAGAGTTATGATATCACAATGTCCCCTTATGCAGAAAACAAAGAATTGCCTGTCACCTGGGAGACCAGTGCAGAGTTATGATGTCACAAGGCCCCCTTGGCAGATCACAGACAAGGCCCTGTCACCTGTGTGACCAGTGCAGATTTATGATGTCCCAATGCCCCCTTAGGCAGACACAAAAAAGGGCATGTCACCTGGGTTACCAGTGCAGAGCTATGATGTCACAATGCCACTTACGCAGATCACAGACAAGGGCCTGTCACCTGGTTGCACAGTGAAGAGTTATGATGTCACAATGCCCCCTTAGGCAGATAACAGACAGGGGACTGTCATCTGGGTGACCAGTGCTGAGTTATGATGCCACAATACTTCCTTAGGCAGATCACAGACAAGGGCCTGTCACGTGTGTGACCAGTGCAGGGTTTTGATGTCACAATGCACCCTTAGGCAGATCACAGACAAAGCCTGTCACCAGGGTGACCAGTGCAGAGTTATGATGTCACAATGCCCCCTTAGGCAGATCACAGACGGTTGCCTGTCACCAGGGTGACCAGTGGAGAATTATGATGTCACAATACCCCCTTAGGCAGATAACAGACAAAGGCCACTCTCCTGAGTGCCCAGTGCAGAGTTATGATGTCACAATGCCCCATAGGCAGATCACAGACAAGGGCCTGTCAACTGGGTTCCCAATGCAGAGTTATGATGTCAGAATTCCCCCTCAGGGAGATCACACACAAGGTCCTGTCACCTGTGTGACCAGTGCAGTGTTATCATGTCACAATGCCCCCTTAGGAAGATCACAGACAAAGGTCTGTCAGCAGAATGACCAGTGCAGAGTTATGATGTCACAATACTCCCTTAGGCAGATCACAGACAAGTGACTGTCATCAGGGTGCCAAGTGCAGAGTTATGATGTCACAATGACCCCTTAGGCAGATCACAGATAAGGGCCTGTCACCTGGGTGACCAGTACGGAGTGATGATGTCAAAATGCCCCCTTAGGCAGATCACAGACAAGGGCCTGTCACCTGGATGACCATTGCTGAATTATGATGACACAATGCCCGCTTCCACAGAACACAGGCAATGTTATGTTACCTGGGTGACCAGTGCAGAGTTATGATGCCACAATACTCCCTTACGCAGATCACAGACAACGGACTGTCACCTGGGTGCCCAGTGCAGAGTTATGATGTCACAATGCCCCTCAGGCAGATCACACAAAAGGGCCTCTCACCTGTGTGACGAGTGCAGAGTTATGATGTCACAATGCCCCCTTAGGCAGATCACAGACAAGGGCCTGTCAACTGGGTTCCCAATGCAGAGTTGTGATGTCACAAGGCCCCCTTAAGCAGATCACAGACAGGGTCCTGTCACCTGGGTTACCAGTGCAGAGTTATGATGTCCCAATGCCCCTTAGGCAGATCACAGACAAGGGCCTGTCACCTGGTTGACTAGTGCACATTTGTGATGTCACAATGCCCTCTTAGGCAGATCACAGACAAGGGCCTGTCACCTGGGTGACCAGTGCAGAGTTATTATGTCACAATACTCCCTTAGGCAGATAACAGACAAACGTCTGTCTCCTGGGTGACCAGTGCAGAGTTCTGATGTCACAATACTCCCTTAGGCAGATCTCTGACAAGGGACTGTCAGCTGGGTGCCCAGTGCAGAGTTATGATGTCACAATGACCCCTTGGGCAGATCACAGATAAGGGCCTGTCACCTGAGTGTCCAGTACAGAGTTATGATATCACAATGTCCCCTTATGCAGAAAACAAAGAATTGCCTGTCACCTGGGTGACCAGTGCAGAGTTATGATGTCACAATGTCCCTTCAGACAGATCACACACAAGAGCCTGTCACCTGTGTGACCAGTGCAGAGTTACGATGTCAAAATGCCCCCTTAGGCAGATCTCAGACAAGGGCATGTAACCTGGGTGCCCAGGGCAGAGTTTTGATGTCACAATGCCCCTTAGGCAGATCACAGACAAAGGCCAGGCAGCTGGGTGACCAGTGCAGAATTATGATATCACAATACCCCCTTAGTCATATCACAGACAAGGGCCTGTCACCTGTGTGCCCAGGGCAGAGTTATGATGTCACAATGCCCCCATAGGCAGATCAAAGACAATGGGCGGTCACCTGGCTGCCCAGTGCATAGTTATTGTGTCACAATACCCCTTCAGGCAGATCACAGACAAGGGATTGTCACCTGGGTGCCCAGTGCACAGTTGTGAGGTCACAATGCCCGCTTAGGCTGATCACAGACAAGGGCCTGTCAACTGGGTGACCAGTGCAAAGTTATGTTTTCACAGTACCCCCTTAGGCAGATCACAGACAACGGACTGTCACCTGGGTGCCCACTGCAGAGTTGTGATGTCACAATGCCCGCTTAGGCAGATCACAGATAAGGACCTGTAAACCCGGGTGACCAGTACAGACTTATGATGTCACAATGCCCCCTGAGGCAGATCACAGACAAGGGCCTGTCACCTGGGTGACTTGTGCAGAGTTATGATGTCACAATTCCCCATAGGCAGATCACAGACAAAGGCCTGTCACCAGAGTGACCTGTGCATAGTTATGATGTCACAATGCCCCCTTAGGCCGATCACAGTCAGTTGCCTGTCACCTGGGTGACCAGGGCAGAATTATGATGTCACAATACTCCCTTAGGCCGATCACAGACAAGGGACTGTCAGCAGGGTGACCAGTGCAGAGTTATGATGTCACAGTGCCCCCTTAGGCCGATCACAGACAGTGGCCTGTCACCTAGGTGACCAGGGCAGAATTATGATGTCACAATACCCCCTTTGGCAGATCACAGACATGGGCCTGTCACCTGGGTGCCCAGTGCAGAGTTATGATGTCACAATGCCCCCTTAGGCAAATCACAGTGAAAGGCCTGTAACATGGTTGACCAGTGAAGAGTTTTGTGTTCACAATACTGCCTTAGGCAGATAACAGACAAGGGACTGTCACCTGGGTGCCCAGTGTAGAGTTATGATGTCACAATGCCCCCTTAGGCAAATCACAGACAAGGGACTGTCACCTGGTTGACGAGTACAGAGTTATGATGTCACAATGCCCCCTTAGGCAGATCAAAGACAATTGCTGGTCACCTGGCTGCCCAGTGCAGAGTTAAAATGTCACAATAGCCCTTCAGGCAGATCACAGACAAGGGATTGTCACCTGGGTGCCCGTTGCAGAGTTATGATGTAACAATGCCCCCTTAGGCAGATCACAGATAAGGACCTGTCACCTGAGTGACCAGTACAGACTTATGATTTCACAGTGCCTCCTGAGGCAGATCACAGACAAGGGCCTGTCACCTGGGTGACCATTGCAGAGTTATGATGTCACAATTCCCCCTAAGGCAGATCACAAACAAGGGTCTGACACCTGGGTGTCCAGTGCACAGTTATGATATGAAAATTGCCCCTTAGGCAGATCACAGACAAGGGACTATCACCTGGGTGACCATTGCAGTGATATGATGACACAGTTTCCCCTTTGGCAAATCACAGACAAGGGTCTGTCACCTGGGTGACCATTACAGAGTTATAATGTCACAATGCCCCCTTAGGCAGATCACAGACAATGGTCTGTCACGTGGGTGACAAGCACAGAGTTATGATGTCACAATGCACCCTCAGGCAGATCACACACAAGGGCCTGTGACTTGGGTGACCAGGGCAGACTTATGATGTAACAATGCCCCCTCAGGCCGATCACACACAAAGGCCTGTCATCTGGGTGCCCAGTGCAGAGTTATGATTTCACAATGCCCCCTTAGGCAGATCACAGACAAAGGCCTGTAACATGGGTGACCAGTGCAGAATTATGTTGTCACAATACCCCCTTAGGCAGATCACAGACGAGGGACTGTCACGTGGGTGCCCAGGGCAGAGTTGGGATGTCACAATGCCCCTTTAGGCAAATCACAGACAAGGGCATGTGACCTGGTTGACCAGTAGAGAATTATGATGTCACAATTCCCCCTTAGGCAGATCAAAGACAATGGCCTGTCACGTGACTGCCCAGTGCAGAGTTATTATGTCACAATACCCCTTCAGGCAGATCATAGACAAGGGATTGTCACCTGAGTGCCCAGTGCAGAGTTATGATGTAACGATGCCCCCTTAGTCAGATCACAGATAAGGGCCTGTCACCTGGGTGACCAGTACAGACTTGTGACGTCACAATTCCTCTGAGGCAGATCACAGACAAGGGCGTGTCACCTGGGTGACCAGTGCAGGGTTATGATGTCACAATGCCCCCTTAGGCAGATCACAGACAGAGGCCTGTCAGCAGGGTGACCCGCACAGTGTTATGATGTCACAATGCCCCCTTAGGCAGATCTCTGACAGGGGCCTGTCACCTGGGTGCCCAGTGCAGACTTATGATGTCACAATGCCCACTTAGGCAGATCACAGATAAGGGCCGGTCACCTGGGAGACCAGGGTAGAATTATGATGTCACGATACCCCCTTAGGCATATCACAGACAAAGGCATGTCACCTCGGTGCCCAGTGAAGAGTTTTGATGTCACAATGCCCCCTTATGAAGATCACTGACAATGGTCTGTCACCTGGGTGACCATTGCACAGTTATGATGTCACAATTCCCCCTTAGGCAGATCACAGACAAGGGTCTGACACCTCGGTGTCCAGTGCAGAGTAATGATGTCACAATGACCCCTTAGGCAAGTCACAGACAATGTTCTGTCACCTGGGTGACCAGTGCAGAGTTATGATGTCACAATGCCCCCTGAGGCAGATCACAGAGATGGGACTGTCACCTGTGTGACCAGTGCAGAGTTATGATGTCACATAGCCCGCTTAGGCAGATCACAGAGAAAGACCTGCCACCAGGGTGACCAGTGCAGAGTTATGATATCACAATACTCCCTTAGGCAGACCGCAGACAAGGGTCTCTCACCTGGGTGACCACTGCAGAGTTATGCTGTCACAATACTCTCTTAGTCAGATCACAGACAAGGGACTGTCAGCAGGGTTACCAGTGCAGCGTTATGATGTCACAGTGCCCCCTTAGGCAGATCACAGACAGTGGCCTGTCACCTGCGTGACCAGGGCAGAATTATGATGTCACAATACACTCTTAGGCAGATCACAGACAAGGGCCTGTCACCTGGGTGACCAGTACAGACTTGTGACGTCACAATTCCCCTGAGGCAGATCACAGACAAGGGCGTGTCACCTGGGTGACCAGTGCAGGGTTATGATGTCACAATGCCCCCTGAGGCAGATCACAGAGTGGGGCCTGTCACCTGGGTGCCCAGTGCAGGTTTATGATGTCACATTACCCCCTTAGGCAGATCACAGACAAAAGCCTGTCACCATTGTGACCAATGCAGAGTTATGATGTCACAATGCCCCCTTAGGCAGAACACAGACAAGGTCCTGTCACCCGGGTTACCAGTGCAGAGTTATGATGTCTGAATGCCCCTTACGCAGATCACAGGCAAGGGCCTGTCACCTGGATGACTAGTGCAGACTTATGATGTCACAATGCCCCCTTAGGCAGATCACAGACAAGGGCCTGTCACCTGGGTGACCAGTACAGATTTATGACGTCACAACGCCCCCTTATGCAGATCACAGAGAAGGGCCTGTCACCAGGGTGA
This sequence comes from Pan paniscus, assembly GCF_029289425.2. Classification (NCBI taxonomy): domain Eukaryota; kingdom Metazoa; phylum Chordata; class Mammalia; order Primates; family Hominidae; genus Pan; species Pan paniscus. The sequence goes on along the minus strand of NC_073264.2, from coordinate 629,333 downwards.
CCAGAGCAGAGTTATGATGTCACCACGCACCCTCAGGCAGATCACAGAGAAGGGCCTGTCACTTGGGTGACCAGTGCAGAATTATGATGAAACAATGCCCCCTCAGGCAGATCACACACAAGTGTCCGTCACCTGTGTTACCAGTGCAGGGTTATGATGTCACAATGCCCCCTTAGGCAGATCACAGACAAGGGTCTGTCACCCGGGTGACCAGTGCAGTGTTATGATGTCACAATGGCCCCTTTGGAAGGTCAAAGACAAGGGTCTTTCTCCTGGGTGACCAGTGATGGTTTATGATGTCACATTGCCCCATTGGGCAGATCAGAAAAAAGGGCATGTCACGTGGGTGCCAGTGCAGTGTTAGGATGTCACAATGTCCCCTTAGGCAGATCACAGACAAGGCCCAGTCTCCCGGGTGACTAGTGCAGAGTAATGATGTCACAATGACCCCTTAGGCAGATCACAGACAAGGGCCTGTCACCTGGGTGACCAGTGCAGAGTTATGATGTCACAATGCCCCCTGAGGCAGATCACAGAGATGGGACTGTCACCTGTGTGACCAGTGCAGAGTTATGATGTCACATAGCCCGCTTAGGCAGATCACAGAGAAAGACCTGCCACCAGGGTGACCAGTGCAGAGTTATGATATCACAATACTCCCTTAGGCAGACCGCAGACAAGGGTCTCTCACCTGGGTGACCACTGCAGAGTTATGCTGTCACAATACTCTCTTAGTCAGATCACAGACAAGGGACTGTCAGCAGGGTTACCAGTGCAGCGTTATGATGTCACAGTGCCCCCTTAGGCAGATCACAGACAGTGGCCTGTCACCTGCGTGACCAGGGCAGAATTATGATGTCACAATACACTCTTAGGCAGATCACAGACAAGGGCCTGTCACCAGGGTGACCAGTACAGACTTGTGATGTCACAATTCCCCTGAGGCAGATCACAGACAAGGGCGTGTCACCTGGGTGACCAGTGCAGGGTTATGATGTCACAATGCCCCCTGAGGCAGATCACAGAGTGGGGCCTGTCACCTGGGTGCCCAGTGCAGGTTTATGATGTCACATTGCCCCCTTAGGCAGAACACAGACAAAAGCCTGTCACCATTGTGACCAATGCAGAGTTATGATGTCACAATGCCCCCTTAGGCAGAACACAGACAAGGTCCTGTCACCCGGGTTACTAGTGCAGAGTTATGATGTCTGAATGCCCCTTACGCAGATCACAGGCAAGGGCCTGTCACCTGGATGACTAGTGCAGACTTATGATGTCACAATGACCCCTTAGGCAGATCACAGACAAGGGCCTGTCACCTGGGTGACCAGTGCAGAATTATGATGTCACAATGCCCCCTTAGGCAGATCACAGATAAGGACCAGTCACCTGGGTGACCAGTACAGAATTATGATGTCACAATACCCCCTTACGCAGATCACAGAGAAGGGCCTGTCACCTGGGTGACCAGTGTAGAGTTATGATGTCACAATGCCCCCTTAGGCAGATCACAGACAAGGGCCTGTCACCTGTGTGAGCAGTGCAGGGTTATGATGTCACAATGCCCCCTTAGGCAGATCACAGGAAAGGCTTGTCACCAGGGTTACCAGTGCAGAGTTATGATGTCACAATGCCCCCTTAGGCAGATCACACTCCAGGGCCTGTCACCTGGGTGACCAGTACAGAATTATGATGTCAAAATGCCCCCTTAGGCAGATCACAGACAAGGGTCTGTCACCAGGGTGTCCAGGGCAGAATTATGATGTCACAATGCCCCCTCAGGCAGATCACACACAAGGGCCTGTCACCTGTGTGACAAGTGCAGTGTTATGATCTCACAATGCCACCTTAGTCAGATCACAGACCAAGGCCTGTCACCAGGTGACCAGTGTAGATTTATGATGTCACAATTCCCCCATACGCAGATCACTGACAGTGGCCTGTCTCCTGGGTGGCCAGTGTAGAATTATGATGACACAATACCCCCTTAGGCAGATCAAAGAACAGGGCCTGTCACCTCGGAGCCCAGTGCAGAGTTATGATGTCACAGTGCCCCCTTAGGCAGATCACAGACAAGGGACTGCCACCTGGGTGTCCAAGGCAGAGTTATAATATCACAATGCCCCTTAGGCAGATCATAGACAAGGTCCTGTCACCTGGGTTACCAGTGCAGAGTTATGATGTCACAATGCCCCCTCAGGTAGATAACAGACAAGGGCCTGTCACCTGGGTGACCATTGCAGAATTATGATGTCACAATGCCCCCTTAGCCAGATCACACACAAGGGTCTGACTCCTGGGTGACCAGTGCAGAGTTATGATGTCACAATACTCCCTTAGTCAGATCACAGACAAGAGACTGTCACCTGGGTGCCAGTGCAGAGTTATGATGTCACAATGACCCCTTAGGCAGATCACAGATAAGGGCCTGTCACCTGGGTGACCATTACAGAGTTATCATGTCACAATAGCCCCTTATGCAGATCACAGACAAGGGCCTGTCACATGGGTGACCAATGCAGGGGTACGATGTCACAATGCACCCTCAGGCAGATCACCATCAAGATCCTGTCACCTGGGTGACCAGTGCAGACTTATGATGTCACAATGCCACCTCAGGCAGATCACACTCAAGGGCCTGTCACCTGTGTGACCAGTGTAGGGTTATGATGTCACAATGCCCCCTTAGGCAGATCACAGACAAAAGCCTGTCACCACGGTGACCAGTGCAGCGTTATGATGTCACAATTCGCCCGTAGGCAGAAAACAGACAGGGGCCTGTCACCTGGGTGACCATTGGAGAATATTGATGTCACAATGCCCCCATAGGCAGATCACTGACAAGGTTCTGTCACCTGGGTGACCAGTGCAGAGTTATGATGTCATAGTACTCCCTTAATGAGATCACAGACAAGGGATTGTCACCTTGGTGCCCTGGGCAGAGTTATGATGTCACAATGCCACCTTAGGCAGATCAGAGTTAAGTACCTGTCACCTGGGTGACCAGTACAGAGTTATGATATCAGAATACGCACTTATGCAGATCACAGACAAGGGCCTGTCACCTGGGTGACCAGTGCAGAGTTATGATATCACAATACTACCTTAGGCAGATTGCAGACAGGGGTCTGTCACCTGGGTGACCACTGCAGAATTATGATGTCACAATACTCCCTTAGGCTGATCACAGAAAATTGACTGTCAGCAGGGTGACCAGTGCAGAGTTATTATGTCACATTGCCCCCTTAGGTAGATCCCAGATAAGGACCTGTCACCTGAGTGACCAGTACAGAGTTATGATGTCACAATATCCACTTATGCAGATCACAGACAAGGGCCTGTCAACTGGGGGATCAGAGTAGAGTTATGATGTCACAATGCACCCTCAGGCAGATCACAGACAAGGGCCTGTCACCAGTGTGAGCAGTGCAGGCTTATGATGTCACAATGCACCCTTCGTCAGATCACTGGAAAAGGCCTCTCACCAGGGTGATCAGTGCAGCGTTATGATGTCACAATGCCCTCTTAGGCAGATCACAGACAAGGGACTGTCACCTGGGTGACCAGTGCAGGGTTATGATGCCACAATGCCCCTTAGGCAGTTCACATACAACGTGATGTCACCTGGGTGACTAGTGCAGACTTACGATGTCACAATACCACCTTAGGGAGATCACACACAAGGGCCTGTCAACAGGGAGAACAGTACAGAGTTATGATGTCACAATGCCCCCTTAGGCAGATCACAGACAAGGGTCTGTCACCTGGGTGTCCAGGGCAGAATTATGATGTCACAATGCCCCCTCAGGCAGATCACACACAAGGGCCTGTCACCTGTGTGACAAGTGCAGGGTTATGATGTCACAATGCTCTCTTAGGCAGATCACAGACCAAGACCTGTCACCAGGTGACCAGTGCAGAGTTATGATGTCACAATGCCCACATACGCAAATCACAGACAGTGGCCTGTCTCCTGGGTGGCCAGTGTAGAATTATGATGTCACAATACCCCCATAGGCAGATCACAGAAAGGAGCCTGTCACCTGGGAGCCCAATGCAGAGTTATGATGTCACAATGCCCACTTAGGCAGATCACAGACAACGGCTTGACACCTGGGTGCCCAATGCAGAGTTATGATGTCACAAATCCCCCTTAGGCAAATCAGACAAGGTCCTGTCACCTGGGTTACCAGTGCAGAGTTATGATGTGAGAATGCCCCTTACGCAGATCACAGACAAGGGCCTGTCACCTGGGTGACTAGTGCAGACTTATGATGTCACAATGCCCCCTTAGGCAGATCACAGACAAAGGCCTATCACCTGGGCGACCAGTGCAGAGTTATGATGTCAAAATGACCCCTTAGGCAGATCAAAGATAAGGGCCTGTCAACCGGGTGACCATTACAGAGTTATGATGTCACAATAGCCCCTTATGCAGATCACAGACAAGGGCCTATCACCTGGGTGACTAATGCAGTGGTACGATGTCACAATGCACCCTCAGGCAGATCACACACAAGGGACTGTCACCTGTGTGACCAGTGCAGGGTTATGATGTCACAATGCCCCCTTAGGCAGATCACAGACAAGGGCCTGTCACCTGGGTGTCCAATGCAGAGTTACGATGACACCATGCCCACCTAGGAAGATCACAGACAAGGGCCTGTCACCTGGGTGACCATTGAAGAATTATGATGTCACTATGCCCCCTTAGACAGATCAGACACAAGGGCCTGTCACCTGTGTGACCAGTGCTGGGTTATGTTGTCAAAATGCCCCGTTGGGCAGATCACAGACTGTGGCCTGTCACCTGGGTGACCAGTGCCGAGTTATGATGTCACAATGCCCCTTAGGCAGATCACAGGTAAGGGTCTGTCACCTCCGTGACCAGTGCAGAGTTATGATGTCACAATGCACTGTTAGACAGATAAAAGACAAGGGCCGGACACCTGTTTGCCCAGTGCAGAGTTATGATGTTACAATACCCCTTAGGCAGATCACAGACAAGGGACTGTCACCTAGGAGCCCAGTGCAGAGTTATGATGTCACAATGACCCTTAGGCAGATCGCAGATAAGGGCCTGTCACCTGGGTTACCAGTGTCGAGTTATGATGTCACAATGCCCCTTAGTCAGATCAGAGACTAAGGCCTGTCACCAGGGTGACCAGTGAAGAATTATGATGTCAAAATACCCACTTAGTCAGATAACAGACAAGGGCCTCTCACCTGGGTACCCAGTGCAGAGTTATGATGTCACAGTGCCCCGTTAGGCAGATCACAGACAAGGGCCTGTCTCCTGGGTGCCCAAGGTAGAGATATGATGTCACAATGCCTCCTTAGGTAGATCACAGACAAGGTCCTGTCACCTGGGTGACCAGTGCAGAGTTATGATGTCACAATGACCCTTAGGCAGATCACACACAAGGGCCTGAAACCTGGGTGACTAGTGTAGACTTATGATGTCACAATGCCCCCTTAGGCAGATCACTGACAAGGGCCTGTCACCTGGGTGACCATTAAAGAGTTATGATGCCACAATGCCCCCTTAGGCAGATCACAGAAAAGAGTCTTTCACCTGGGTGACCATTAAAGAGTTATGATGCCACAATGCCAACTTAGGCAGATCACAGACAAGGTCCTGTCACCTGGGCACCCAGTTCAGAATTATGATGTCACAATGCCCCTTACGCAGATCACACACAAGGGCCTGTCACCTGGGTGACTAGTGCAGAGTTATGATGTCACAATGACCCCTTAGGCAGATAACAGAAAAGGGCCAGTCACCTGGGTGACCAGTGTAGAAGTATGATGTCACAATGCCCCCTTATCACATCACAGACAAGGCCCTGTCACCTGGGTGACCAGTGCAGGATCATGATTTCCCAATGCTCCCTTAGGCAGATCACAGACAAGGGCCTGTCACCTGGGTGTCCAGTGCAGAGTTATGATGACAAAATGCCCACTTAGGAAGATCACACAGAAGGGCCTGTCACCTGGGTGACCATTGCAGAATTATGATGTCACAATGCCCCTTAGGCATATCACAGAAAAGGGTCTGTCACCTGGGTGACCATTGCAGGGTTATGATGTCACAATTTCCCCTTAGGCAGATCACAGACAAGGGTCTGTCACCTGATTGACGAGTGCACAGTTATGATGTCACAATGGCCCCTTGGGCAGATCAAAGACAAGGGTCTTTCACCTGGATAACCAGTGCAGGGTTATGATGTCACATAGACCCCTTATGCATATCACAGACAGGGGCCTGTCAGCTGGGTGACCAGTGCACAGCTACGATGTGACAATGCCCCCTTAGGCAGATAACAGACAAGGTCCTGCGACCAGGGTGACCATTACAGAATTATGATATCACAATACCCCCTTAGGCAGATCACAGACAAGGTTCTGTCACCTGGGTGACCAGTGCAGAATTATGATGTCAGAACACTCCCTTAGGCAGATCACAGACAAGGAACAGTCACCTGGGTGCCCAGTGAAGTGTTATGATGTCATAATGCCCCCTTACGCCAGAGCACAGACAAACGCCTGTCACCAGGGTGACCAATGGAGAGTTATGATGTCACAATGCCCCCTTTGGCAGATCACAGACAAGGGCCTGTCACCTGGGTGACCAGTGCAGAATTATGAAGTCACAATACACCCTTAGGCAGATAACAGACAAGGGCCATCCACCTGGGTGACCAGTGCAGAGTTATGATGTCACAATGCCCCCTTAGGCAGATAACAGAAAAGGGCCTGCCACCTGGGTGACCAGTGCAGAGTTATGATGTCACAATGCCCCCTTAGGCATATCATTGAAAAGGGCCTGTCACCAGGTTGTCCAGTGCAGAGTTATGATGACAAAATACCCACTTAGGAAGATCACAGACAAGGGCCTGTCACCTGGGTGACCATTGCAGAATTATGGTGTCACAATTCCCCCTTAGGCAAATCACAGACAAGGGTCTGTCACCTGGGTGACCAGTGAACAGTTATAATGTCAAAATGGCCCCGTGGGCAGATCAAAGACAAGGTTCTTTCACCTGGGTGACCAGTGCAGGGTTATGATGTCACAAAGCACCCTTATTCAGTCCACAGACAAGGGTCTGTCACCTGGGAGACCAGTGCAGAATTATCATATCCCAATGCCGCCTTAGGCAGATCACAGGCAAGGTCCTGTCACCTGGGTGACCAATGCAGAGTTATGATGTCACAATGCCCCCTTAGGCAGATCACAGACAAGGGCCTGTCAGCTTGGAGACCAGTGCAGAGTTATGATGACAAAATGCCCACTTAGGAACATCACAGACAAGGGCCTGTTACCTGAGTGACCAGTGCAGAGTTATGATGTCACAATGCCACTTATGCATATCACAGACAATGGTCAGTCACCTGTGTAACTACTGCAGACTTATGATGTCACAATTCCGCCTGAGGCAGATCACAGACAGGGGACTGACACCTGGGTGCCCAGTGCAGAGATATGATGTCAGAATGCCTCCTTAGGCAGATAACAGACAAAGGCCTGTCTCCTGGGTGACCACTGCAGAATTATGATGTCACAATGCCCCCTTAGGCAGATCACAGACAAGGGTCTGTCACCTGGGTGACCAGCGCAGAGTTATGATGACACAATACTCCCTTAGGCAGATCACAGACAAGGGACTGTCGCCTGAGTACCCAGTGCAGAGTTATGATGTCAAAATGACCCTTAGGCAGATCACATATAAGGGCATGTGATCTGGGTGACCAGTACAGAGTTATGATGCCACAATGTCTCCATTTGCAGGTCACAAACAAGGGCCTGTCTTCTGGGTTACCAGTGCAGAGATATGATGTCAAAATGCACGTTCAGGCAGATCACAGACAAGGGCCTGTCACCTGGGTGACCAGTGCAGACTTATGTTGTCACAATGCCCCCTCAGGAAGACCACACACAAGGGCCTGTCACCTGTGTGACCAGTGCAGGGTTATGATGTCACAATGCCACCTTAGACAGAGCACAGACATGGGTCTGTCACCTGGGTTACCAGTGCAGGGTTATGATGTCACAATGCCCACTTAGGTAGATCACAGACAAGGGACTGTCACCTGGGTGACCAGTGCAGAGTTATGATGTCACAATGCCCCCTTAGCACATCAAAGACAAGCCCCTGTCACCTGGGTGACCAGTGAAGGATTATGATGTCCCAATGCCCCCTTAGGCACATCACAAAAAAGGGCATGTCACCTGGGTGACCAGTGCAGTGTTATGATGTCAAAATGTTCCCTTAGGCAGATCACAGACAAGGGCCTCTCACCTTGATTCCCAGTGCATATTTATGATGTCACAATGCCCCTTAGGCAGATCACAGACAAGGGCCTGTCACCTGGGTGACCAGTGGAGAATTATGATCTCACAATGCCCCCTTAGGCAGATCACAGACAAGGGCCTGTCACCTGGGTGCCCAGTGCAGAGTTATCACGTCACAATGCCCCCTTAGGCAGATCACAGACAAAGACCTGTAAAATGGGTGACCAGTGCAGAGTTACGTTGTCACAATACACCCTTTGGCAGATCACAGACAAGGGACTGTCACCTGGGTGCCGAATGCATATTTAAGATGTCACAATGCCGTCTTAGGCAGATCACAGACAAGGTCCTGTCACCTGGGTGCGCAGTGCAGGGTTATAATATCACAATACCCCTTTAGGCAGGTCATAGACTTGGGATTGTCACCTGGGAGCACAGTGCAGAGTTATGATGTCACAATGCCCCCGTAGGAAGATCACACAGAAGGGCCTGTCACCTGTGTGACCAGTGCAGGGGTATGAAGTCACAATACCCCATTAGGAACATCAAAGACAAAGGCCTGTCACCAGGGTGACCAGTGCAGAGTTATGATGTCACAATACCCCCTTAGGCAGATCACAGACAAGGGCCTCTCACCTGGGTGCCCAGTGCAGAGTTATGATGTCACAATGCCCCCTTACGCAGATCACAGATAAGGGCCTGTCACCTGATTGCCCAATGCAGAGTTATGATGTCACAAAGCCCATTAGGCAGATCACAGACAAGGGCCTGTCACCTGGTTGACTAGTGCAGGTTTATGATGTCACAATGCCCCCTTAGGCCGATCACAGACAAGGGCCTGTCACCTGGGTGCCCAGTGCAGAGTTATGATGTCACAATGCCCTTTAGGCAGATAACAGAAAAGGGCCTGTCACGTGGGTGCCCAGTGCAGAATTATGATGTCACAATGCCCCTTTAGGCAGATCACACACAAGGGCCTGTCAACTGGGTGGCCAGTGCAGAGTTATGATGACACAATGCCCAACTAGGAAAATCACAGACAAGGGACTGTCACCTGCGTGACAATTGCAGAATTATGATGTCACAATGCCCCCTTAGGCAGATCACACACAAGGGCCTGTCACCTGTGTGGCCAGTGCAGGGTTATGTTGTCAAAATGCCCCTTTAGGCAGATAACAGACAAAGGCCTGTCACCAGGGTGGCCAGTGAAGAGTTATGATGTCACAGTGCCCCCTAAGGCAGATCACAGACAGTGGCCTGACACCTGGGTGACCTGTGCAGAGTTATGATGTCACAATGCCCCTTAGACAGATCACAGGCAACGGTCTGTCACCTGAGTGACTAGTGCAGAGTAATGATGTCACAATGCAGTGTTAGGCAGATCAAAGACAAGGGCTGGTCACCTGGTTGCCCAGTGCAGGGTTATGATGTCACAATACCCCCTTAGGCAGATCACAGACAAGGGCCTCTCACCTGGGTGCCCAGTGCAGAGTTATGATGACACAATGCCCCCTTACGCAGATCACAGACAAGTGCCTGTCACCTGATTGCCCAATGCAGAGTTATGATGTCACAATGCCCCCTTAGGCAGATCACAGACAAGATCATGACACCTGGGTAAGCAGTGCAGAATTATGATGTCACAATGCCCCTTAGGCAGATCACAGACAAAGGCCTGTCACCTGGTTGACTAGTGCAGGTTTATGATGTCACAATGTCCCCTTAGGCCGATCACAGACAAAGGCCTCTCACCTGGGTGCCCAGTGCAGATTTATGATGTCACCATGCCCTTTAGGCAGATAACTGAAATGGGCCTGTCACGTGGTTGACGAGTGCAGAGTTATGATGTCACAATGCCCCTTTAAGCAGATCCCAGAAAAGGGCCTGTCACCTGGGTGGCCAGTGAAGGGTTATGATGACACAATGCCCAACTGGGAAAATCACAGACAAGGGCCTGTCACCTGGGTGACAATTGCAGAGTTATGATGTCACAGTGCCCCCTTAGGCAGATCACAGACAAGGGTCTCTCACCTGGGTGGCCAGTGCAGAGTTATGATGTCTCAATGCCTCCTCAGGCAGATCACACACAAGGGCCTGTCACCTGTGTGACCAGTGCACGGTTATGATGTCAGAATACCCCCTTAGGCAGACCACAGAAAAAGGCCTGTCACCGGGGTGTCCAGTGCAGAGTTATGATGTCACAATGCCCCCTTACGGAGATCACAGACGGTGGCCTGTCCCCTGGGTCACCGGTGCAGGATTCTAATGTCCCAATGCCCTCTTAGGCAGGTCACAAAAAAGGGCATGTCACCTGGGTGACCAGTATAGTGTTATGATGTCACAATATCCCCTTAGGCAAATCACAGACAAGGGCCTGTCACTTTGGTGCGCAGTGCATAGTTATGATATCACAATTCCGCCTTAGGCTGATCACAGACAAGGGCCTGACACCTGGGTGCCCACTGAAGAGTTATCATGTCACAATGCCCACTTAGGCAGATAACACACAAAGGCCTGTCACCTGGGTGACCACTGCAGAATTATGATGTCACAATGCCCCCTTAGGCAGATCACAGACAACGGTCTGTCACCCGGGTGACCAGCGCAGAGTTATGATGTCACAATACTCCCTTAGACAGATCACAGAGAAGGGACTGTCACCTTGGTGCCCAGTGCAGAGTTATTATGTCACAATGACCCCTTAGGCGGATCACATATAAGGGCCTGTCAACTGGGTGACCAATACAGAGTTATTATGTCACAATGCCCCCTTTTGCAGATCAGAGACAAGGGCCTGTCACCTGGGTGACCAGTGCAGAGTTATGATGTCACAATGCACACTCAGGCAGATCACAGACAAGGACCTGTTACCTGGTTGACTAGTGCAGGTTGATGATGTCGCAATGCCCCCTTAGGCCGATCACAGACAAAGGCCTCTCACCTGGGTGCCCAGTGCCGATTTATGATGTCACAATGCCCTTTAGGCAGATAACAGAAATGGGCCTGTCACGTGGTGGACCAGTGCAGATTTATGATGTCACAATGCCCCTTTAGGCAGATCCCAGACAAGGGCCTGTCACCTGGGTGACCTGTGAAGAGTTATGATGACACAATGCCTACCAAGGAAAATCAGAGACAAGGGCCTCTCACCTGGGTGACAATTGCAGAATTATGATGTCACAATGCCCCCTTAGGCAGATCACACACAAGGGCCTGTCACCTGTGTGACCTGTGCAGGGTTATGTTGTCAGAATGCCCATTTAGGCCGATCACAGACAAAGGCCTGTGACCAGGGTGACCAGCGAAGAGTTATGATGTCACAATGCCCCCTAAGGCAGATCACAGACAGTGGCCTGTCACCTGGGTGACCTGTGCAGAGTTATGATGTCACAATGCCCCTTAGGCAGATTACAGGCAAGGGTCTGTCACCTGGGTGACTAGTGCAGGGTAATGATGTCACAATGCCCCTTAGGAAGATCACAGAAAAGGGCCATTCACCTGGGTGACTAGTGCAGACTTATGATGTCACAATGCCCCCTAAGGCCGATCACAGACAAGGGCCTGTCACCTGGGTGACCAGTACAGAGTTATGATGTCACAATGCCCCCTTAGGCAGATCACAGACAAGGGTCTGTCACCTGGGTGGCCAGTGCAGAGTTATGGTGTCACAATGCCTAATCAGGCAGATCACACACAAGGGCCTGTCACCTGTGTGACCAGTGCACGTTTACGATGTCACAATACCCCCTTAGGCAGACCACAGAAAAAGGCCTGTCCCCGTGGTGTCCAGTGCAGAGTTGTTATGTCACAATGCCCCCTTACGCAGATCACAGACACTGGCCTATCACCTGGGTGACCGGTGTAGGATTCTAGTGTCCCAATGCTCTCTTAGGCAGATCACAAAATAGGGCATGTCACCTGGGTGACCAGTGTAGTGTTATGATGTCACAATATCCCCTTAGGCAGATCACAGACAAGGGCCTGTCACTTGGGTGCCCAGTGCATAGTTATGATATCACAATTCCGTCTTAGGCAGATCACAGACAAAGGCCTGACACCTGGGTGCCCACTGAAGAGTTATCATGTCACAATGCTCCCTTAGGCAGATAACACACAAAGGCCTGTCACATGGGTGACCACTGCAGAATTATGATGTCACAATGCCCCCTTAGGCAGATCACAGACAACGGTCTGTCACCGGGTGACCAGTGCAGAGTTATGATGTCACAATACTCCCTTAGACAGATCACAGACAAGGGACTGTCACCTGGGTGCCCAGTGCAGAGTTATTATGTCACAATGACCCCTTAGGCAGATCACATATAAGGGCCTGTCACCTGGGTGACCAGTACAGAGTTATTATGTCACAATGCCCCCTTATGCAGATCAGAGACAAGGGCCTGTCCCCTGGATGACCAGTGCAGAGTTATGACGTCACAATGCACACTCAGGCTGATCACAGACAAGGGCCTGTCACCTGGGTGACCAGTGCAGACTTATGATGCCACAATGCCCCCTCAGGCAGACCACACACAAGGGCCTGTCACTTGTGTGACCAGTGCAGGCTTATGATGTCACAATGTTCCCTTAGGCAGATTACAGACAAGGGTCTGACAACTGGGTGGCCAGTGCAGAGTTGCGATGTCACAATGGCCCCTAATGCAGATCAAAGAAAAGGGTCTTTCTCCTGGGTGACCAGTGCAGGGTTATGATGTCACAATGCCCCCTTAGGCAGATCACAGACATGGGTCTGTCACCTGGGTGACCAGTGCAGAGTTTTGATGTCACAATGCCCCCTTAGGCAGATCAGAGACAAGCTACTGTCACTGGGTGACCAGTGCAGAGTTATGATGTCACAATGCCCCCTTAGCACATCACCGACAAGGCCCTGTCACCTGGGTGACCAGTGCAGGATTATGATGTCCCAGTGCCCCTTAGGCAGATCGCAAAAAAGGGCATGTCACCTGGGTGACCAGTGCATTGTTATGATGTCACAATGTCCCCTTAGGCAGATCACAGACAAGGGCCTGTCACCTGGGTTCCCAGTGCATAGTTATGATGTCACAATGCTCCCTTAGGGAGATCACAGACAAGGTAATGTCACCTGGGTGAACAGTGCTGATTTATTATGTCACAATGACCTCTTAGGCAGATCACATATAAGGGCCTGTCACCTGGGTGACCAGTACGGAGTTATTATGTCACAATGCCCCCTTTTGCAGATCAGAGACAAGGGCTTGTCCCCTGGGTGACCAGTGCAGAGTTATGATGTCACAATGCACACTCAGGCTGATGACAGACAAGGGCCTGTCGCCTGGGTGACCAGTGCAGACTTATGATGCCACAATGCCCCCTCAGGCAGACCACACACAAGGGCCTGTCACCAGTGTGACCAGTGCAGGCTTTTGATGTCACAATGCCCCCTTAGACAGATTACAGACAAGGGTCTGACAACTGGGTGGCCAGTGCAGAGTTACGATGTCACAATGACCCCTAATGCAGATTAAATACAAGGGTCATTCTCCTGGGTGACCAGTGCAGGATTATGATGTCACAATGCCCCCTTACGCAGATCACAGACATGGGTCGGTCACCTGGGTGACCACTGCAGAGTTATGATGTCACAATGCCCCCTTAGGCAGATCACAGACACGCTACTGTCACCTGGGTGACAAGTGCAGAGTTATGATGTCACAATGCCCCCTTAGCACATCACCGACAAGGTCCTGTCACCTGGGTGCCCAGTGCAGAATTATGATGTTCCAATGCCCCCTTAGGCAGATCGCAAAAAAGGGCTTGTCACCTGGGTGACCAGTGGAGTGTTATGATGTCACAATGTCCCCTTAGGCAGATCACTGACAAGGGCCTGTCACCTGGGTTCCCAGTGCATAGTTATGATGTCAAAATGCCCCCTTAGGGAGATCACAGACAATGGAGTGTCACCTGGTAGCCCAGTGCAGAGTAATGATGTCACAATGACCCCTTAGGCAGATCACAGACCAAGGCCTGTCACCAGGGTGACCAGTGCAGAATTTTGATGTCACAATATCCACTTAGGCAGATCACAGACAAGGGCCTCTCACCTGGGTGCCCAGTGCAGAGTTATGATGTCACAATGCCCCCTTAGGCCGATCACAGACAAGGGCCTGTCACCTGGGTGCCCAGTGCAGAGTTATGATGTCACAATGCCCTTTAGGCAGATAACAGAAAAGGGCCTGTCACGTGGGTGCCCAGTGCAGAATTATGATGTCACAATGCCCCTTTAGGCAGATCACACACAAGGGCCTGTCAACTGGGTGGCCAGTGCAGAGTTATGATGACACAATGCCCAACTAGGAAAATCACAGACAAGGGACTGTCACCTGCGTGACAATTGCAGAATTATGATGTCACAATGCCCCCTTAGGCAGATCACACACAAGGGCCTGTCACCTGTGTGGCCAGTGCAGGGTTATGTTGTCAAAATGCCCCTTTAGGCAGATAACAGACAAGGGCCTGTCACCAGGGTGGCCAGTGAAGAGTTATGATGTCACAGTGCCCCCTAAGGCAGATCACAGACAGTGGCCTGACACCTGGGTGACCTGTGCAGAGTTATGATGTCACAATGCCCCTTAGACAGATCACAGGCAACGGTCTGTCACCTGAGTGACTAGTGCAGAGTAATGATGTCACAATGCAGTGTTAGGCAGATCAAAGACAAGGGCTGGTCACCTGGTTGCCCAGTGCAGGGTTATGATGTCACAATACCCCCTTAGGCAGATCACAGACAAGGGCCTCTCACCTGGGTGCCCAGTGCAGAGTTATGATGACACAATGCCCCCTTACGCAGATCACAGACAAGTGCCTGTCACCTGATTGCCCAATGCAGAGTTATGATGTCACAATGCCCCCTTAGGCAGATCACAGACAAGATCATGACACCTGGGTAAGCAGTGCAGAATTATGATGTCACAATGCCCCTTAGGCAGATCACAGACAAGGGCCTGTCACCTGGTTGACTAGTGCAGGTTTATGATGTCACAATGCCCCCTTAGGCCGATCACAGACAAAGGCCTCTCACCTGGGTGCCCAGTGCAGATTTATGATGTCACCATGCCCTTTAGGCAGATAACTGAAATGGGCCTGTCACGTGGTTGACGAGTGCAGAGTTATGATGTCACAATGCCCCTTTAAGCAGATCCCAGAAAAGGGCCTGTCACCTGGGTGGCCAGTGAAGGGTTATGATGACACAATGCCCAACTGGGAAAATCACAGACAAGGGCCTGTCACCTGGGTGACAATTGCAGAGTTATGATGTCACAGTGCCCCCTTAGGCAGATCACAGACAAGGGTCTCTCACCTGGGTGGCCAGTGCAGAGTTATGATGTCTCAATGCCTCCTCAGGCAGATCACACACAAGGGCCTGTCACCTGTGTGACCAGTGCACGGTTATGATGTCAGAATACCCCCTTAGGCAGACCACAGAAAAAGGCCTGTCACCGGGGTGTCCAGTGCAGAGTTATGATGTCACAATGCCCCCTTACGGAGATCACAGACGGTGGCCTGTCCCCTGGGTCACCGGTGCAGGATTCTAATGTCCCAATGCCCTCTTAGGCAGGTCACAAAAAAGGGCATGTCACCTGGGTGACCAGTATAGTGTTATGATGTCACAATATCCCCTTAGGCAAATCACAGACAAGGGCCTGTCACTTTGGTGCGCAGTGCATAGTTATGATATCACAATTCTGCCTTAGGCTGATCACAGACAAGGGCCTGACACCTGGGTGCCCACTGAAGAGTTATCATGTCACAATGCCCACTTAGGCAGATAACACACAAAGGCCTGTCACCTGGGTGACCACTGCAGAATTATGATGTCACAATGCCCCCTTAGGCAGAACACAGACAACGGTCTGTCACCCGGGTGACCAGCGCAGAGTTATGATGTCACAATACTCCCTTAGACAGATCACAGAGAAGGGACTGTCACCTTGGTGCCCAGTGCAGAGTTATTATGTCACAATGACCCCTTAGGCGGATCACATATAAGGGCCTGTCAACTGGGTGACCAATACAGAGTTATTATGTCACAATGCCCCCTTTTGCAGATCAGAGACAAGGGCCTGTCACCTGGGTGACCAGTGCAGAGTTATGATGTCACAATGCACACTCAGGCAGATCACAGACAAGGACCTGTTACCTGGTTGACTAGTGCAGGTTGATGATGTCGCAATGCCCCCTTAGGCCGATCACAGACAAAGGCCTCTCACCTGGGTGCCCAGTGCCGATTTATGATGTCACAATGCCCTTTAGGCAGATAACAGAAATGGGCCTGTCACGTGGTGGACCAGTGCAGATTTATGATGTCACAATGCCCCTTTAGGCAGATCCCAGACAAGGGCCTGTCACCTGGGTGACCTGTGAAGAGTTATGATGACACAATGCCTACCAAGGAAAATCAGAGACAAGGGCCTCTCACCTGGGTGACAATTGCAGAATTATGATGTCACAATGCCCCCTTAGGCAGATCACACACAAGGGCCTGTCACCTGTGTGACCTGTGCAGGGTTATGTTGTCAGAATGCCCATTTAGGCAGATCACAGACAAAGGCCTGTGACCAGGGTGACCAGCGAAGAGTTATGATGTCACAATGCCCCCTAAGGCAGATCACAGACAGTGGCCTGTCACCTGGGTGACCTGTGCAGAGTTATGATGTCACAATGCCCCTTAGGCAGATTACAGGCAAGGGTCTGTCACCTGGGTGACTAGTGCAGGGTAATGATGTCACAATGCCCCTTAGGTAGATCACAGAAAAGGGCCATTCACCTGGGTGACTAGTGCAGACTTATGATGTCACAATGCCCCCTAAGGCCGATCACAGACAAGGGCCTGTCACCTGGGTGACCAGTACAGAGTTATGATGTCACAATGCCCCCTTAGGCAGATCACAGACAAGGGTCTGTCACCTGGGTGGCCAGTGCAGAGTTATGGTGTCACAATGCCTAATCAGGCAGATCACACACAAGGGCCTGTCACCTGTGTGACCAGTGCACGTTTACGATGTCACAATACCCCCTTAGGCAGACCACAGAAAAAGGCCTGTCCCCGTGGTGTCCAGTGCAGAGTTGTTATGTCACAATGCCCCCTTACGCAGATCACAGACACTGGCCTATCACCTGGGTGACCGGTGTAGGATTCTAGTGTCCCAATGCTCTCTTAGGCAGATCACAAAATAGGGCATGTCGCCTGGGTGACCAGTGTAGTGTTATGATGTCACAATATCCCCTTAGGCAGATCACAGACAAGGGCCTGTCACTTGGGTGCCCAGTGCATAGTTATGATATCACAATTCCGTCTTAGGCAGATCACAGACAAAGGCCTGACACCTGGGTGCCCACTGAAGAGTTATCATGTCACAATGCTCCCTTAGGCAGATAACACACAAAGGCCTGTCACATGGGTGACCACTGCAGAATTATGATGTCACAATGCCCCCTTAGGCAGATCACAGACAACGGTCTGTCACCGGGTGACCAGTGCAGAGTTATGATGTCACAATACTCCCTTAGACAGATCACAGACAAGGGACTGTCACCTGGGTGCCCAGTGCAGAGTTATTATGTCACAATGACCCCTTAGGCAGATCACATATAAGGGCCTGTCACCTGGGTGACCAGTACAGAGTTATTATGTCACAATGCCCCCTTATGCAGATCAGAGACAAGGGCCTGTCCCCTGGATGACCAGTGCAGAGTTATGACGTCACAATGCACACTCAGGCTGATCACAGACAAGGGCCTGTCACCTGGGTGACCAGTGCAGACTTATGATGCCACAATGCCCCCTCAGGCAGACCACACACAAGGGCCTGTCACTTGTGTGACCAGTGCAGGCTTATGATGTCACAATGTTCCCTTAGGCAGATTACAGACAAGGGTCTGACAACTGGGTGGCCAGTGCAGAGTTGCGATGTCACAATGGCCCCTAATGCAGATCAAAGAAAAGGGTCTTTCTCCTGGGTGACCAGTGCAGGGTTATGATGTCACAATGCCCCCTTAGGCAGATCACAGACATGGGTCTGTCACCTGGGTGACCAGTGCAGAGTTTTGATGTCACAATGCCCCCTTAGGCAGATCAGAGACAAGCTACTGTCACTGGGTGACCAGTGCAGAGTTATGATGTCACAATGCCCCCTTAGCACATCACCGACAAGGCCCTGTCACCTGGGTGACCAGTGCAGGATTATGATGTCCCAGTGCCCCTTAGGCAGATCGCAAAAAAGGGCATGTCACCTGGGTGACCAGTGCATTGTTATGATGTCACAATGTCCCCTTAGGCAGATCACAGACAAGGGCCTGTCACCTGGGTTCCCAGTGCATAGTTATGATGTCACAATGCTCCCTTAGGGAGATCACAGACAAGGTAATGTCACCTGGGTGAACAGTGCTGATTTATTATGTCACAATGACCTCTTAGGCAGATCACATATAAGGGCCTGTCACCTGGGTGACCAGTACGGAGTTATTATGTCACAATGCCCCCTTTTGCAGATCAGAGACAAGGGCTTGTCCCCTGGGTGACCAGTGCAGAGTTATGATGTCACAATGCACACTCAGGCTGATGACAGACAAGGGCCTGTCGCCTGGGTGACCAGTGCAGACTTATGATGCCACAATGCCCCCTCAGGCAGACCACACACAAGGGCCTGTCACCAGTGTGACCAGTGCAGGCTTTTGATGTCACAATGCCCCCTTAGACAGATTACAGACAAGGGTCTGACAACTGGGTGGCCAGTGCAGAGTTACGATGTCACAATGACCCCTAATGCAGATTAAATACAAGGGTCATTCTCCTGGGTGACCAGTGCAGGATTATGATGTCAAAATGCCCCCTTACGCAGATCACAGACATGGGTCGGTCACCTGGGTGACCACTGCAGAGTTATGATGTCACAATGCCCCCTTAGGCAGATCACAGACACGCTACTGTCACCTGGGTGACAAGTGCAGAGTTATGATGTCACAATGCCCCCTTAGCACATCACCGACAAGGTCCTGTCACCTGGGTGCCCAGTGCAGAATTATGATGTTCCAATGCCCCCTTAGGCAGATCGCAAAAAAGGGCTTGTCACCTGGGTGACCAGTGGAGTGTTATGATGTCACAATGTCCCCTTAGGCAGATCACTGACAAGGGCCTGTCACCTGGGTTCCCAGTGCATAGTTATGATGTCAAAATGCCCCCTTAGGGAGATCACAGACAATGGAGTGTCACCTGGTAGCCCAGTGCAGAGTAATGATGTCACAATGACCCCTTAGGCAGATCACAGACCAAGGCCTGTCACCAGGGTGACCAGTGCAGAATTTTGATGTCACAATATCCACTTAGGCAGATCACAGACAAGGGCCTCTCACCTGGGTGCCCAGTGCAGAGTTATGATGTCACAATGCCCCCTTAGGCCGATCACAGACAAGGGCCTGTCACCTGGGTGCCCAGTGCAGAGTTATGATGTCACAATGCCCTTTAGGCAGATAACAGAAAAGGGCCTGTCACGTGGGTGCCCAGTGCAGAATTATGATGTCACAATGCCCCTTTAGGCAGATCACACACAAGGGCCTGTCAACTGGGTGGCCAGTGCAGAGTTATGATGACACAATGCCCAACTAGGAAAATCACAGACAAGGGACTGTCACCTGCGTGACAATTGCAGAATTATGATGTCACAATGCCCCCTTAGGCAGATCACACACAAGGGCCTGTCACCTGTGTGGCCAGTGCAGGGTTATGTTGTCAAAATGCCCCTTTAGGCAGATAACAGACAAAGGCCTGTCACCAGGGTGGCCAGTGAAGAGTTATGATGTCACAGTGCCCCCTAAGGCAGATCACAGACAGTGGCCTGACACCTGGGTGACCTGTGCAGAGTTATGATGTCACAATGCCCCTTAGACAGATCACAGGCAACGGTCTGTCACCTGAGTGACTAGTGCAGAGTAATGATGTCACAATGCAGTGTTAGGCAGATCAAAGACAAGGGCTGGTCACCTGGTTGCCCAGTGCAGGGTTATGATGTCACAATACCCCCTTAGGCAGATCACAGACAAGGGCCTCTCACCTGGGTGCCCAGTGCAGAGTTATGATGACACAATGCCCCCTTACGCAGATCACAGACAAGTGCCTGTCACCTGATTGCCCAATGCAGAGTTATGATGTCACAATGCCCCCTTAGGCAGATCACAGACAAGATCATGACACCTGGGTAAGCAGTGCAGAATTATGATGTCACAATGCCCCTTAGGCAGATCACAGACAAGGGCCTGTCACCTGGTTGACTAGTGCAGGTTTATGATGTCACAATGCCCCCTTAGGCCGATCACAGACAAAGGCCTCTCACCTGGGTGCCCAGTGCAGATTTATGATGTCACCATGCCCTTTAGGCAGATAACTGAAATGGGCCTGTCACGTGGTTGACGAGTGCAGAGTTATGATGTCACAATGCCCCTTTAAGCAGATCCCAGAAAAGGGCCTGTCACCTGGGTGGCCAGTGAAGGGTTATGATGACACAATGCCCAACTGGGAAAATCACAGACAAGGGCCTGTCACCTGGGTGACAATTGCAGAGTTATGATGTCACAGTGCCCCCTTAGGCAGATCACAGACAAGGGTCTCTCACCTGGGTGGCCAGTGCAGAGTTATGATGTCACAATGACCCCTTAGCACATCAAAGACAAGCCCCTGTCACCTGGGTGACCAGTGAAGGATTATGATGTCCCAATGCCCCCTTAGGCACATCACAAAAAAGGGCATGTCACCTGGGTGACCAGTGCAGTGTTATGATGTCAAAATGTTCCCTTAGGCAGATCACAGACAAGGGCCTCTCACCTTGATTCCCAGTGCATATTTATGATGTCACAATGCCCCTTAGGCAGATCACAGACAAGGGCCTGTCACCTGGGTGACCAGTGGAGAATTATGATCTCACAATGCCCCCTTAGGCAGATCACAGACAAGGGCCTGTCACCTGGGTGCCCAGTGCAGAGTTATCACGTCACAATGCCCCCTTAGGCAGATCACAGACAAAGACCTGTAAAATGGGTGACCAGTGCAGAGTTACGTTGTCACAATACACCCTTTGGCAGATCACAGACAAGGGACTGTCACCTGGGTGCCGAATGCATATTTAAGATGTCACAATGCCATCTTAGGCAGATCACAGACAAGGTCCTGTAACCTGGGTGCGCAGTGCAGGGTTATAATATCACAATACCCCTTTAGGCAGGTCATAGACTTGGGATTGTCACCTGGGAGCACAGTGCAGAGTTATGATGTCACAATGCCCCCGTAGGAAGATCACACAGAAGGGCCTGTCACCTGTGTGACCAGTGCAGGGGTATGAAGTCACAATACCCCATTAGGAACATCAAAGACAAAGGCCTGTCACCAGGGTGACCAGTGCAGAGTTATGATGTCACAATACCCCCTTAGGCAGATCACAGACAAGGGCCTCTCACCTGGGTGCCCAGTGCAGAGTTATGATGTCACAATGCCCCCTTACGCAGATCACAGATAAGGGCCTGTCACCTGATTGCCCAATGCAGAGTTATGATGTCACAAAGCCCATTAGGCAGATCACAGACAAGGGCCTGTCACCTGGTTGACTAGTGCAGGTTTATGATGTCACAATGCCCCCTTAGGCCGATCACAGACAAGGGCCTGTCACCTGGGTGCCCAGTGCAGAGTTATGATGTCACAATGCCCTTTAGGCAGATAACAGAAAAGGGCCTGTCACGTGGGTGCCCAGTGCAGAATTATGATGTCACAATGCCCCTTTAGGCAGATCACACACAAGGGCCTGTCAACTGGGTGGCCAGTGCAGAGTTATGATGACACAATGCCCAACTAGGAAAATCACAGACAAGGGACTGTCACCTGCGTGACAATTGCAGAATTATGATGTCACAATGCCCCCTTAGGCAGATCACACACAAGGGCCTGTCACCTGTGTGGCCAGTGCAGGGTTATGTTGTCAAAATGCCCCTTTAGGCAGATAACAGACAAAGGCCTGTCACCAGGGTGGCCAGTGAAGAGTTATGATGTCACAGTGCCCCCTAAGGCAGATCACAGACAGTGGCCTGACACCTGGGTGACCTGTGCAGAGTTATGATGTCACAATGCCCCTTAGACAGATCACAGGCAACGGTCTGTCACCTGAGTGACTAGTGCAGAGTAATGATGTCACAATGCAGTGTTAGGCAGATCAAAGACAAGGGCTGGTCACCTGGTTGCCCAGTGCAGGGTTATGATGTCACAATACCCCCTTAGGCAGATCACAGACAAGGGCCTCTCACCTGGGTGCCCAGTGCAGAGTTATGATGACACAATGCCCCCTTACGCAGATCACAGACAAGTGCCTGTCACCTGATTGCCCAATGCAGAGTTATGATGTCACAATGCCCCCTTAGGCAGATCACAGACAAGATCATGACACCTGGGTAAGCAGTGCAGAATTATGATGTCACAATGCCCCTTAGGCAGATCACAGACAAGGGCCTGTCACCTGGTTGACTAGTGCAGGTTTATGATGTCACAATGCCCCCTTAGGCCGATCACAGACAAAGGCCTCTCACCTGGGTGCCCAGTGCAGATTTATGATGTCACCATGCCCTTTAGGCAGATAACTGAAATGGGCCTGTCACGTGGTTGACGAGTGCAGAGTTATGATGTCACAATGCCCCTTTAAGCAGATCCCAGAAAAGGGCCTGTCACCTGGGTGGCCAGTGAAGGGTTATGATGACACAATGCCCAACTGGGAAAATCACAGACAAGGGCCTGTCACCTGGGTGACAATTGCAGAGTTATGATGTCACAGTGCCCCCTTAGGCAGATCACAGACAAGGGTCTCTCACCTGGGTGGCCAGTGCAGAGTTATGATGTCTCAATGCCTCCTCAGGCAGATCACACACAAGGGCCTGTCACCTGTGTGACCAGTGCACGGTTATGCTGTCAGAATACCCCCTTAGGCAGACCACAGAAAAAGGCCTGTCACCGGGGTGTCCAGTGCAGAGTTATGATGTCACAATGCCCCCTTACGGAGATCACAGACGGTGGCCTGTCCCCTGGGTCACCGGTGCAGGATTCTAATGTCCCAATGCCCTCTTAGGCAGGTCACAAAAAAGGGCATGTCACCTGGGTGACCAGTATAGTGTTATGATGTCACAATATCCCCTTAGGCAAATCACAGACAAGGGCCTGTCACGTGGGTGCCCAGTGCAGAATTATGATGTCACAATGCCCCTTTAGGCAGATCACACACAAGGGCCTGTCAACTGGGTGGCCAGTGCAGAGTTATGATGACACAATGCCCAACTAGGAAAATCACAGACAAGGGACTGTCACCTGCGTGACAATTGCAGAATTATGATGTCACAATGCCCCCTTAGGCAGATCACACACAAGGGCCTGTCACCTGTGTGGCCAGTGCAGGGTTATGTTGTCAAAATGCCCCTTTAGGCAGATAACAGACAAGGGCCTGTCACCAGGGTGGCCAGTGAAGAGTTATGATGTCACAGTGCCCCCTAAGGCAGATCACAGACAGTGGCCTGACACCTGGGTGACCTGTGCAGAGTTATGATGTCACAATGCCCCTTAGACAGATCACAGGCAACGGTCTGTCACCTGAGTGACTAGTGCAGAGTAATGATGTCACAATGCAGTGTTAGGCAGATCAAAGACAAGGGCTGGTCACCTGGTTGCCCAGTGCAGGGTTATGATGTCACAATACCCCCTTAGGCAGATCACAGACAAGGGCCTCTCACCTGGGTGCCCAGTGCAGAGTTATGATGACACAATGCCCCCTTACGCAGATCACAGACAAGTGCCTGTCACCTGATTGCCCAATGCAGAGTTATGATGTCACAATGCCCCCTTAGGCAGATCACAGACAAGATCATGACACCTGGGTAAGCAGTGCAGAATTATGATGTCACAATGCCCCTTAGGCAGATCACAGACAAGGGCCTGTCACCTGGTTGACTAGTGCAGGTTTATGATGTCACAATGCCCCCTTAGGCCGATCACAGACAAAGGCCTCTCACCTGGGTGCCCAGTGCAGATTTATGATGTCACCATGCCCTTTAGGCAGATAACTGAAATGGGCCTGTCACGTGGTTGACGAGTGCAGAGTTATGATGTCACAATGCCCCTTTAAGCAGATCCCAGAAAAGGGCCTGTCACCTGGGTGGCCAGTGAAGGGTTATGATGACACAATGCCCAACTGGGAAAATCACAGACAAGGGCCTGTCACCTGGGTGACAATTGCAGAGTTATGATGTCACAGTGCCCCCTTAGGCAGATCACAGACAAGGGTCTCTCACCTGGGTGGCCAGTGCAGAGTTATGATGTCTCAATGCCTCCTCAGGCAGATCACACACAAGGGCCTGTCACCTGTGTGACCAGTGCACGGTTATGATGTCAGAATACCCCCTTAGGCAGACCACAGAAAAAGGCCTGTCACCGGGGTGTCCAGTGCAGAGTTATGATGTCACAATGCCCCCTTACGGAGATCACAGACGGTGGCCTGTCCCCTGGGTCACCGGTGCAGGATTCTAATGTCCCAATGCCCTCTTAGGCAGGTCACAAAAAAGGGCATGTCACCTGGGTGACCAGTATAGTGTTATGATGTCACAATATCCCCTTAGGCAAATCACAGACAAGGGCCTGTCACTTTGGTGCGCAGTGCATAGTTATGATATCACAATTCTGCCTTAGGCTGATCACAGACAAGGGCCTGACACCTGGGTGCCCACTGAAGAGTTATCATGTCACAATGCCCACTTAGGCAGATAACACACAAAGGCCTGTCACCTGGGTGACCACTGCAGAATTATGATGTCACAATGCCCCCTTAGGCAGAACACAGACAACGGTCTGTCACCCGGGTGACCAGCGCAGAGTTATGATGTCACAATACTCCCTTAGACAGATCACAGAGAAGGGACTGTCACCTTGGTGCCCAGTGCAGAGTTATTATGTCACAATGACCCCTTAGGCGGATCACATATAAGGGCCTGTCAACTGGGTGACCAATACAGAGTTATTATGTCACAATGCCCCCTTTTGCAGATCAGAGACAAGGGCCTGTCACCTGGGTGACCAGTGCAGAGTTATGATGTCACAATGCACACTCAGGCAGATCACAGACAAGGACCTGTTACCTGGTTGACTAGTGCAGGTTGATGATGTCGCAATGCCCCCTTAGGCCGATCACAGACAAAGGCCTCTCACCTGGGTGCCCAGTGCCGATTTATGATGTCACAATGCCCTTTAGGCAGATAACAGAAATGGGCCTGTCACGTGGTGGACCAGTGCAGATTTATGATGTCACAATGCCCCTTTAGGCAGATCCCAGACAAGGGCCTGTCACCTGGGTGACCTGTGAAGAGTTATGATGACACAATGCCTACCAAGGAAAATCAGAGACAAGGGCCTCTCACCTGGGTGACAATTGCAGAATTATGATGTCACAATGCCCCCTTAGGCAGATCACACACAAGGGCCTGTCACCTGTGTGACCTGTGCAGGGTTATGTTGTCAGAATGCCCATTTAGGCAGATCACAGACAAAGGCCTGTGACCAGGGTGACCAGCGAAGAGTTATGATGTCACAATGCCCCCTAAGGCAGATCACAGACAGTGGCCTGTCACCTGGGTGACCTGTGCAGAGTTATGATGTCACAATGCCCCTTAGGCAGATTACAGGCAAGGGTCTGTCACCTGGGTGACTAGTGCAGGGTAATGATGTCACAATGCCCCTTAGGTAGATCACAGAAAAGGGCCATTCACCTGGGTGACTAGTGCAGACTTATGATGTCACAATGCCCCCTAAGGCCGATCACAGACAAGGGCCTGTCACCTGGGTGACCAGTACAGAGTTATGATGTCACAATGCCCCCTTAGGCAGATCACAGACAAGGGTCTGTCACCTGGGTGGCCAGTGCAGAGTTATGGTGTCACAATGCCTAATCAGGCAGATCACACACAAGGGCCTGTCACCTGTGTGACCAGTGCACGTTTACGATGTCACAATACCCCCTTAGGCAGACCACAGAAAAAGGCCTGTCCCCGTGGTGTCCAGTGCAGAGTTGTTATGTCACAATGCCCCCTTACGCAGATCACAGACACTGGCCTATCACCTGGGTGACCGGTGTAGGATTCTAGTGTCCCAATGCTCTCTTAGGCAGATCACAAAATAGGGCATGTCGCCTGGGTGACCAGTGTAGTGTTATGATGTCACAATATCCCCTTAGGCAGATCACAGACAAGGGCCTGTCACTTGGGTGCCCAGTGCATAGTTATGATATCACAATTCCGTCTTAGGCAGATCACAGACAAAGGCCTGACACCTGGGTGCCCACTGAAGAGTTATCATGTCACAATGCTCCCTTAGGCAGATAACACACAAAGGCCTGTCACATGGGTGACCACTGCAGAATTATGATGTCACAATGCCCCCTTAGGCAGATCACAGACAACGGTCTGTCACCGGGTGACCAGTGCAGAGTTATGATGTCACAATACTCCCTTAGACAGATCACAGACAAGGGACTGTCACCTGGGTGCCCAGTGCAGAGTTATTATGTCACAATGACCCCTTAGGCAGATCACATATAAGGGCCTGTCACCTGGGTGACCAGTACAGAGTTATTATGTCACAATGCCCCCTTATGCAGATCAGAGACAAGGGCCTGTCCCCTGGATGACCAGTGCAGAGTTATGACGTCACAATGCACACTCAGGCTGATCACAGACAAGGGCCTGTCACCTGGGTGACCAGTGCAGACTTATGATGCCACAATGCCCCCTCAGGCAGACCACACACAAGGGCCTGTCACTTGTGTGACCAGTGCAGGCTTATGATGTCACAATGTTCCCTTAGGCAGATTACAGACAAGGGTCTGACAACTGGGTGGCCAGTGCAGAGTTGCGATGTCACAATGGCCCCTAATGCAGATCAAAGAAAAGGGTCTTTCTCCTGGGTGACCAGTGCAGGGTTATGATGTCACAATGCCCCCTTAGGCAGATCACAGACATGGGTCTGTCACCTGGGTGACCAGTGCAGAGTTTTGATGTCACAATGCCCCCTTAGGCAGATCAGAGACAAGCTACTGTCACTGGGTGACCAGTGCAGAGTTATGATGTCACAATGCCCCCTTAGCACATCACCGACAAGGCCCTGTCACCTGGGTGACCAGTGCAGGATTATGATGTCCCAGTGCCCCTTAGGCAGATCGCAAAAAAGGGCATGTCACCTGGGTGACCAGTGCATTGTTATGATGTCACAATGTCCCCTTAGGCAGATCACAGACAAGGGCCTGTCACCTGGGTTCCCAGTGCATAGTTATGATGTCACAATGCTCCCTTAGGGAGATCACAGACAAGGTAATGTCACCTGGGTGAACAGTGCTGATTTATTATGTCACAATGACCTCTTAGGCAGATCACATATAAGGGCCTGTCACCTGGGTGACCAGTACGGAGTTATTATGTCACAATGCCCCCTTTTGCAGATCAGAGACAAGGGCTTGTCCCCTGGGTGACCAGTGCAGAGTTATGATGTCACAATGCACACTCAGGCTGATGACAGACAAGGGCCTGTCGCCTGGGTGACCAGTGCAGACTTATGATGCCACAATGCCCCCTCAGGCAGACCACACACAAGGGCCTGTCACCAGTGTGACCAGTGCAGGCTTTTGATGTCACAATGCCCCCTTAGACAGATTACAGACAAGGGTCTGACAACTGGGTGGCCAGTGCAGAGTTACGATGTCACAATGACCCCTAATGCAGATTAAATACAAGGGTCATTCTCCTGGGTGACCAGTGCAGGATTATGATGTCAAAATGCCCCCTTACGCAGATCACAGACATGGGTCGGTCACCTGGGTGACCACTGCAGAGTTATGATGTCACAATGCCCCCTTAGGCAGATCACAGACACGCTACTGTCACCTGGGTGACAAGTGCAGAGTTATGATGTCACAATGCCCCCTTAGCACATCACCGACAAGGTCCTGTCACCTGGGTGCCCAGTGCAGAATTATGATGTTCCAATGCCCCCTTAGGCAGATCGCAAAAAAGGGCTTGTCACCTGGGTGACCAGTGGAGTGTTATGATGTCACAATGTCCCCTTAGGCAGATCACTGACAAGGGCCTGTCACCTGGGTTCCCAGTGCATAGTTATGATGTCAAAATGCCCCCTTAGGGAGATCACAGACAATGGAGTGTCACCTGGTAGCCCAGTGCAGAGTAATGATGTCACAATGACCCCTTAGGCAGATCACAGACCAAGGCCTGTCACCAGGGTGACCAGTGCAGAATTTTGATGTCACAATATCCACTTAGGCAGATCACAGACAAGGGCCTCTCACCTGGGTGCCCAGTGCAGAGTTATGATGTCACAATGCCCCCTTAGGCCGATCACAGACAAGGGCCTGTCACCTGGGTGCCCAGTGCAGAGTTATGATGTCACAATGCCCTTTAGGCAGATAACAGAAAAGGGCCTGTCACGTGGGTGCCCAGTGCAGAATTATGATGTCACAATGCCCCTTTAGGCAGATCACACACAAGGGCCTGTCAACTGGGTGGCCAGTGCAGAGTTATGATGACACAATGCCCAACTAGGAAAATCACAGACAAGGGACTGTCACCTGCGTGACAATT
The DNA here is from genome assembly GCF_029289425.2 of Pan paniscus. NCBI lineage: Eukaryota > Metazoa > Chordata > Mammalia > Primates > Hominidae > Pan > Pan paniscus. Next base: position 600,349 of record NC_073264.2, on the reverse strand, counting down.
GCAGAATTATGATGTCACAATGCCCCCTTAGGCAGATCACACACAAGGGCCTGTCACCTGTGTGGCCAGTGCAGGGTTATGTTGTCAAAATGCCCCTTTAGGCAGATAACAGACAAAGGCCTGTCACCAGGGTGGCCAGTGAAGAGTTATGATGTCACAGTGCCCCCTAAGGCAGATCACAGACAGTGGCCTGACACCTGGGTGACCTGTGCAGAGTTATGATGTCACAATGCCCCTTAGACAGATCACAGGCAACGGTCTGTCACCTGAGTGACTAGTGCAGAGTAATGATGTCACAATGCAGTGTTAGGCAGATCAAAGACAAGGGCTGGTCACCTGGTTGCCCAGTGCAGGGTTATGATGTCACAATACCCCCTTAGGCAGATCACAGACAAGGGCCTCTCACCTGGGTGCCCAGTGCAGAGTTATGATGACACAATGCCCCCTTACGCAGATCACAGACAAGTGCCTGTCACCTGATTGCCCAATGCAGAGTTATGATGTCACAATGCCCCCTTAGGCAGATCACAGACAAGATCATGACACCTGGGTAAGCAGTGCAGAATTATGATGTCACAATGCCCCTTAGGCAGATCACAGACAAGGGCCTGTCACCTGGTTGACTAGTGCAGGTTTATGATGTCACAATGCCCCCTTAGGCCGATCACAGACAAAGGCCTCTCACCTGGGTGCCCAGTGCAGATTTATGATGTCACCATGCCCTTTAGGCAGATAACTGAAATGGGCCTGTCACGTGGTTGACGAGTGCAGAGTTATGATGTCACAATGCCCCTTTAAGCAGATCCCAGAAAAGGGCCTGTCACCTGGGTGGCCAGTGAAGGGTTATGATGACACAATGCCCAACTGGGAAAATCACAGACAAGGGCCTGTCACCTGGGTGACAATTGCAGAGTTATGATGTCACAGTGCCCCCTTAGGCAGATCACAGACAAGGGTCTCTCACCTGGGTGGCCAGTGCAGAGTTATGATGTCACAATGACCCCTTAGCACATCAAAGACAAGCCCCTGTCACCTGGGTGACCAGTGAAGGATTATGATGTCCCAATGCCCCCTTAGGCACATCACAAAAAAGGGCATGTCACCTGGGTGACCAGTGCAGTGTTATGATGTCAAAATGTTCCCTTAGGCAGATCACAGACAAGGGCCTCTCACCTTGATTCCCAGTGCATATTTATGATGTCACAATGCCCCTTAGGCAGATCACAGACAAGGGCCTGTCACCTGGGTGACCAGTGGAGAATTATGATCTCACAATGCCCCCTTAGGCAGATCACAGACAAGGGCCTGTCACCTGGGTGCCCAGTGCAGAGTTATCACGTCACAATGCCCCCTTAGGCAGATCACAGACAAAGACCTGTAAAATGGGTGACCAGTGCAGAGTTACGTTGTCACAATACACCCTTTGGCAGATCACAGACAAGGGACTGTCACCTGGGTGCCGAATGCATATTTAAGATGTCACAATGCCATCTTAGGCAGATCACAGACAAGGTCCTGTAACCTGGGTGCGCAGTGCAGGGTTATAATATCACAATACCCCTTTAGGCAGGTCATAGACTTGGGATTGTCACCTGGGAGCACAGTGCAGAGTTATGATGTCACAATGCCCCCGTAGGAAGATCACACAGAAGGGCCTGTCACCTGTGTGACCAGTGCAGGGGTATGAAGTCACAATACCCCATTAGGAACATCAAAGACAAAGGCCTGTCACCAGGGTGACCAGTGCAGAGTTATGATGTCACAATACCCCCTTAGGCAGATCACAGACAAGGGCCTCTCACCTGGGTGCCCAGTGCAGAGTTATGATGTCACAATGCCCCCTTACGCAGATCACAGATAAGGGCCTGTCACCTGATTGCCCAATGCAGAGTTATGATGTCACAAAGCCCATTAGGCAGATCACAGACAAGGGCCTGTCACCTGGTTGACTAGTGCAGGTTTATGATGTCACAATGCCCCCTTAGGCCGATCACAGACAAGGGCCTGTCACCTGGGTGCCCAGTGCAGAGTTATGATGTCACAATGCCCTTTAGGCAGATAACAGAAAAGGGCCTGTCACGTGGGTGCCCAGTGCAGAATTATGATGTCACAATGCCCCTTTAGGCAGATCACACACAAGGGCCTGTCAACTGGGTGGCCAGTGCAGAGTTATGATGACACAATGCCCAACTAGGAAAATCACAGACAAGGGACTGTCACCTGCGTGACAATTGCAGAATTATGATGTCACAATGCCCCCTTAGGCAGATCACACACAAGGGCCTGTCACCTGTGTGGCCAGTGCAGGGTTATGTTGTCAAAATGCCCCTTTAGGCAGATAACAGACAAAGGCCTGTCACCAGGGTGGCCAGTGAAGAGTTATGATGTCACAGTGCCCCCTAAGGCAGATCACAGACAGTGGCCTGACACCTGGGTGACCTGTGCAGAGTTATGATGTCACAATGCCCCTTAGACAGATCACAGGCAACGGTCTGTCACCTGAGTGACTAGTGCAGAGTAATGATGTCACAATGCAGTGTTAGGCAGATCAAAGACAAGGGCTGGTCACCTGGTTGCCCAGTGCAGGGTTATGATGTCACAATACCCCCTTAGGCAGATCACAGACAAGGGCCTCTCACCTGGGTGCCCAGTGCAGAGTTATGATGACACAATGCCCCCTTACGCAGATCACAGACAAGTGCCTGTCACCTGATTGCCCAATGCAGAGTTATGATGTCACAATGCCCCCTTAGGCAGATCACAGACAAGATCATGACACCTGGGTAAGCAGTGCAGAATTATGATGTCACAATGCCCCTTAGGCAGATCACAGACAAGGGCCTGTCACCTGGTTGACTAGTGCAGGTTTATGATGTCACAATGCCCCCTTAGGCCGATCACAGACAAAGGCCTCTCACCTGGGTGCCCAGTGCAGATTTATGATGTCACCATGCCCTTTAGGCAGATAACTGAAATGGGCCTGTCACGTGGTTGACGAGTGCAGAGTTATGATGTCACAATGCCCCTTTAAGCAGATCCCAGAAAAGGGCCTGTCACCTGGGTGGCCAGTGAAGGGTTATGATGACACAATGCCCAACTGGGAAAATCACAGACAAGGGCCTGTCACCTGGGTGACAATTGCAGAGTTATGATGTCACAGTGCCCCCTTAGGCAGATCACAGACAAGGGTCTCTCACCTGGGTGGCCAGTGCAGAGTTATGATGTCTCAATGCCTCCTCAGGCAGATCACACACAAGGGCCTGTCACCTGTGTGACCAGTGCACGGTTATGCTGTCAGAATACCCCCTTAGGCAGACCACAGAAAAAGGCCTGTCACCGGGGTGTCCAGTGCAGAGTTATGATGTCACAATGCCCCCTTACGGAGATCACAGACGGTGGCCTGTCCCCTGGGTCACCGGTGCAGGATTCTAATGTCCCAATGCCCTCTTAGGCAGGTCACAAAAAAGGGCATGTCACCTGGGTGACCAGTATAGTGTTATGATGTCACAATATCCCCTTAGGCAAATCACAGACAAGGGCCTGTCACGTGGGTGCCCAGTGCAGAATTATGATGTCACAATGCCCCTTTAGGCAGATCACACACAAGGGCCTGTCAACTGGGTGGCCAGTGCAGAGTTATGATGACACAATGCCCAACTAGGAAAATCACAGACAAGGGACTGTCACCTGCGTGACAATTGCAGAATTATGATGTCACAATGCCCCCTTAGGCAGATCACAGACAACGGTCTGTCACCCGGGTGACCAGCGCAGAGTTATGATGTCACAATACTCCCTTAGACAGATCACAGAGAAGGGACTGTCACCTTGGTGCCCAGTGCAGAGTTATTATGTCACAATGACCCCTTAGGCGGATCACATATAAGGGCCTGTCAACTGGGTGACCAATACAGAGTTATTATGTCACAATGCCCCCTTTTGCAGATCAGAGACAAGGGCCTGTCACCTGGGTGACCAGTGCAGAGTTATGATGTCACAATGCACACTCAGGCAGATCACAGACAAGGACCTGTTACCTGGTTGACTAGTGCAGGTTGATGATGTCGCAATGCCCCCTTAGGCCGATCACAGACAAAGGCCTCTCACCTGGGTGCCCAGTGCCGATTTATGATGTCACAATGCCCTTTAGGCAGATAACAGAAATGGGCCTGTCACGTGGTGGACCAGTGCAGATTTATGATGTCACAATGCCCCTTTAGGCAGATCCCAGACAAGGGCCTGTCACCTGGGTGACCTGTGAAGAGTTATGATGACACAATGCCTACCAAGGAAAATCAGAGACAAGGGCCTCTCACCTGGGTGACAATTGCAGAATTATGATGTCACAATGCCCCCTTAGGCAGATCACACACAAGGGCCTGTCACCTGTGTGACCTGTGCAGGGTTATGTTGTCAGAATGCCCATTTAGGCCGATCACAGACAAAGGCCTGTGACCAGGGTGACCAGCGAAGAGTTATGATGTCACAATGCCCCCTAAGGCAGATCACAGACAGTGGCCTGTCACCTGGGTGACCTGTGCAGAGTTATGATGTCACAATGCCCCTTAGGCAGATTACAGGCAAGGGTCTGTCACCTGGGTGACTAGTGCAGGGTAATGATGTCACAATGCCCCTTAGGTAGATCACAGAAAAGGGCCATTCACCTGGGTGACTAGTGCAGACTTATGATGTCACAATGCCCCCTAAGGCCGATCACAGACAAGGGCCTGTCACCTGGGTGACCAGTACAGAGTTATGATGTCACAATGCCCCCTTAGGCAGATCACAGACAAGGGTCTGTCACCTGGGTGGCCAGTGCAGAGTTATGGTGTCACAATGCCTAATCAGGCAGATCACACACAAGGGCCTGTCACCTGTGTGACCAGTGCACGTTTACGATGTCACAATACCCCCTTAGGCAGACCACAGAAAAAGGCCTGTCCCCGTGGTGTCCAGTGCAGAGTTGTTATGTCACAATGCCCCCTTACGCAGATCACAGACACTGGCCTATCACCTGGGTGACCGGTGTAGGATTCTAGTGTCCCAATGCTCTCTTAGGCAGATCACAAAATAGGGCATGTCACCTGGGTGACCAGTGTAGTGTTATGATGTCACAATATCCCCTTAGGCAGATCACAGACAAGGGCCTGTCACTTGGGTGCCCAGTGCATAGTTATGATATCACAATTCCGTCTTAGGCAGATCACAGACAAAGGCCTGACACCTGGGTGCCCACTGAAGAGTTATCATGTCACAATGCTCCCTTAGGCAGATAACACACAAAGGCCTGTCACATGGGTGACCACTGCAGAATTATGATGTCACAATGCCCCCTTAGGCAGATCACAGACAACGGTCTGTCACCGGGTGACCAGTGCAGAGTTATGATGTCACAATACTCCCTTAGACAGATCACAGACAAGGGACTGTCACCTGGGTGCCCAGTGCAGAGTTATTATGTCACAATGACCCCTTAGGCAGATCACATATAAGGGCCTGTCACCTGGGTGACCAGTACAGAGTTATTATGTCACAATGCCCCCTTATGCAGATCAGAGACAAGGGCCTGTCCCCTGGATGACCAGTGCAGAGTTATGACGTCACAATGCACACTCAGGCTGATCACAGACAAGGGCCTGTCACCTGGGTGACCAGTGCAGACTTATGATGCCACAATGCCCCCTCAGGCAGACCACACACAAGGGCCTGTCACTTGTGTGACCAGTGCAGGCTTATGATGTCACAATGTTCCCTTAGGCAGATTACAGACAAGGGTCTGACAACTGGGTGGCCAGTGCAGAGTTGCGATGTCACAATGGCCCCTAATGCAGATCAAAGAAAAGGGTCTTTCTCCTGGGTGACCAGTGCAGGGTTATGATGTCACAATGCCCCCTTAGGCAGATCACAGACATGGGTCTGTCACCTGGGTGACCAGTGCAGAGTTTTGATGTCACAATGCCCCCTTAGGCAGATCAGAGACAAGCTACTGTCACTGGGTGACCAGTGCAGAGTTATGATGTCACAATGCCCCCTTAGCACATCACCGACAAGGCCCTGTCACCTGGGTGACCAGTGCAGGATTATGATGTCCCAGTGCCCCTTAGGCAGATCGCAAAAAAGGGCATGTCACCTGGGTGACCAGTGCATTGTTATGATGTCACAATGTCCCCTTAGGCAGATCACAGACAAGGGCCTGTCACCTGGGTTCCCAGTGCATAGTTATGATGTCACAATGCTCCCTTAGGGAGATCACAGACAAGGTAATGTCACCTGGGTGAACAGTGCTGATTTATTATGTCACAATGACCTCTTAGGCAGATCACATATAAGGGCCTGTCACCTGGGTGACCAGTACGGAGTTATTATGTCACAATGCCCCCTTTTGCAGATCAGAGACAAGGGCTTGTCCCCTGGGTGACCAGTGCAGAGTTATGATGTCACAATGCACACTCAGGCTGATGACAGACAAGGGCCTGTCGCCTGGGTGACCAGTGCAGACTTATGATGCCACAATGCCCCCTCAGGCAGACCACACACAAGGGCCTGTCACCAGTGTGACCAGTGCAGGCTTTTGATGTCACAATGCCCCCTTAGACAGATTACAGACAAGGGTCTGACAACTGGGTGGCCAGTGCAGAGTTACGATGTCACAATGACCCCTAATGCAGATTAAATACAAGGGTCATTCTCCTGGGTGACCAGTGCAGGATTATGATGTCACAATGCCCCCTTACGCAGATCACAGACATGGGTCGGTCACCTGGGTGACCACTGCAGAGTTATGATGTCACAATGCCCCCTTAGGCAGATCACAGACAAGCTACTGTCACCTGGGTGACAAGTGCAGAGTTATGATGTCACAATGCCCCCTTAGCACATCACCGACAAGGTCCTGTCACCTGGGTGCCCAGTGCAGAATTATGATGTTCCAATGCCCCCTTAGGCAGATCGCAAAAAAGGGCTTGTCACCTGGGTGACCAGTGGAGTGTTATGATGTCACAATGTCCCCTTAGGCAGAAAACTGACAAGGGCCTGTCACCTGGGTTCCCAGTGCATAGTTATGATGTCAAAATGCCCCCTTAGGGAGATCACAGACAATGGAGTGTCACCTGGTAGCCCAGTGCAGAGTAATGATGTCACAATGACCCCTTAGGCAGATCACAGACCAAGGCCTGTCACCAGGGTGACCAGTGCAGAATTTTGATGTCACAATATCCACTTAGGCAGATCACAGACAAGGGCCTCTCACCTGGTTGACTAGTGCAGGTTTATGATGTCACAATGCCCCCTTAGGCCGATCACAGACAAGGGCCTGTCACCTGGGTGCCCAGTGCAGAGTTATGATGTCACAATGCCCTTTAGGCAGATAACAGAAAAGGGCCTGTCACGTGGGTGCCCAGTGCAGAATTATGATGTCACAATGCCCCTTTAGGCAGATCACACACAAGGGCCTGTCAACTGGGTGGCCAGTGCAGAGTTATGATGACACAATGCCCAACTAGGAAAATCACAGACAAGGGACTGTCACCTGCGTGACAATTGCAGAATTATGATGTCACAATGCCCCCTTAGGCAGATCACACACAAGGGCCTGTCACCTGTGTGGCCAGTGCAGGGTTATGTTGTCAAAATGCCCCTTTAGGCAGATAACAGACAAAGGCCTGTCACCAGGTTGGCCAGTGAAGAGTTATGATGTCACAGTGCCCCCTAAGGCAGATCACAGACAGTGGCCTGACACCTGGGTGACCTGTGCAGAGTTATGATGTCACAATGCCCCTTAGACAGATCACAGGCAACGGTCTGTCACCTGAGTGACTAGTGCAGAGTAATGATGTCACAATGCAGTGTTAGGCAGATCAAAGACAAGGGCTGGTCACCTGGTTGCCCAGTGCAGGGTTATGATGTCACAATACCCCCTTAGGCAGATCACAGACAAGGGCCTCTCACCTGGGTGCCCAGTGCAGAGTTATGATGACACAATGCCCCCTTACGCAGATCACAGACAAGTGCCTGTCACCTGATTGCCCAATGCAGAGTTATGATGTCACAATGCCCCCTTAGGCAGATCACAGACAAGATCATGACACCTGGGTAAGCAGTGCAGAATTATGATGTCACAATGCCCCTTAGGCAGATCACAGACAAGGGCCTGTCACCTGGTTGACTAGTGCAGGTTTATGATGTCACAATGCCCCCTTAGGCCGATCACAGACAAAGGCCTCTCACCTGGGTGCCCAGTGCAGATTTATGATGTCACCATGCCCTTTAGGCAGATAACTGAAATGGGCCTGTCACGTGGTTGACGAGTGCAGAGTTATGATGTCACAATGCCCCTTTAAGCAGATCCCAGAAAAGGGCCTGTCACCTGGGTGGCCAGTGAAGGGTTATGATGACACAATGCCCAACTGGGAAAATCACAGACAAGGGCCTGTCACCTGGGTGACAATTGCAGAGTTATGATGTCACAGTGCCCCCTTAGGCAGATCACAGACAAGGGTCTCTCACCTGGGTGGCCAGTGCAGAGTTATGATGTCTCAATGCCTCCTCAGGCAGATCACACACAAGGGCCTGTCACCTGTGTGACCAGTGCACGGTTATGCTGTCAGAATACCCCCTTAGGCAGACCACAGAAAAAGGCCTGTCACCGGGGTGTCCAGTGCAGAGTTATGATGTCACAATGCCCCCTTACGGAGATCACAGACGGTGGCCTGTCCCCTGGGTCACCGGTGCAGGATTCTAATGTCCCAATGCCCTCTTAGGCAGGTCACAAAAAAGGGCATGTCACCTGGGTGACCAGTATAGTGTTATGATGTCACAATATCCCCTTAGGCAAATCACAGACAAGGGCCTGTCACGTGGGTGCCCAGTGCAGAATTATGATGTCACAATGCCCCTTTAGGCAGATCACACACAAGGGCCTGTCAACTGGGTGGCCAGTGCAGAGTTATGATGACACAATGCCCAACTAGGAAAATCACAGACAAGGGACTGTCACCTGCGTGACAATTGCAGAATTATGATGTCACAATGCCCCCTTAGGCAGATCACAGACAACGGTCTGTCACCCGGGTGACCAGCACAGAGTTATGATGTCACAATACTCCCTTAGACAGATCACAGAGAAGGGACTGTCACCTTGGTGCCCAGTGCAGAGTTATTATGTCACAATGACCCCTTAGGCGGATCACATATAAGGGCCTGTCAACTGGGTGACCAATACAGAGTTATTATGTCACAATGCCCCCTTTTGCAGATCAGAGACAAGGGCCTGTCACCTGGGTGACCAGTGCAGAGTTATGATGTCACAATGCACACTCAGGCAGATCACAGACAAGGACCTGTTACCTGGTTGACTAGTGCAGGTTGATGATGTCGCAATGCCCCCTTAGGCCGATCACAGACAAAGGCCTCTCACCTGGGTGCCCAGTGCCGATTTATGATGTCACAATGCCCTTTAGGCAGATAACAGAAATGGGCCTGTCACGTGGTGGACCAGTGCAGATTTATGATGTCACAATGCCCCTTTAGGCAGATCCCAGACAAGGGCCTGTCACCTGGGTGACCTGTGAAGAGTTATGATGACACAATGCCTACCAAGGAAAATCAGAGACAAGGGCCTCTCACCTGGGTGACAATTGCAGAATTATGATGTCACAATGCCCCCTTAGGCAGATCACACACAAGGGCCTGTCACCTGTGTGACCTGTGCAGGGTTATGTTGTCAGAATGCCCATTTAGGCCGATCACAGACAAAGGCCTGTGACCAGGGTGACCAGCGAAGAGTTATGATGTCACAATGCCCCCTAAGGCAGATCACAGACAGTGGCCTGTCACCTGGGTGACCTGTGCAGAGTTATGATGTCACAATGCCCCTTAGGCAGATTACAGGCAAGGGTCTGTCACCTGGGTGACTAGTGCAGGGTAATGATGTCACAATGCCCCTTAGGTAGATCACAGAAAAGGGCCATTCACCTGGGTGACTAGTGCAGACTTATGATGTCACAATGCCCCCTAAGGCCGATCACAGACAAGGGCCTGTCACCTGGGTGACCAGTACAGAGTTATGATGTCACAATGCCCCCTTAGGCAGATCACAGACAAGGGTCTGTCACCTGGGTGGCCAGTGCAGAGTTATGGTGTCACAATGCCTAATCAGGCAGATCACACACAAGGGCCTGTCACCTGTGTGACCAGTGCACGTTTACGATGTCACAATACCCCCTTAGGCAGACCACAGAAAAAGGCCTGTCCCCGTGGTGTCCAGTGCAGAGTTGTTATGTCACAATGCCCCCTTACGCAGATCACAGACACTGGCCTATCACCTGGGTGACCGGTGTAGGATTCTAGTGTCCCAATGCTCTCTTAGGCAGATCACAAAATAGGGCATGTCACCTGGGTGACCAGTGTAGTGTTATGATGTCACAATATCCCCTTAGGCAGATCACAGACAAGGGCCTGTCACTTGGGTGCCCAGTGCATAGTTATGATATCACAATTCCGTCTTAGGCAGATCACAGACAAAGGCCTGACACCTGGGTGCCCACTGAAGAGTTATCATGTCACAATGCTCCCTTAGGCAGATAACACACAAAGGCCTGTCACATGGGTGACCACTGCAGAATTATGATGTCACAATGCCCCCTTAGGCAGATCACAGACAACGGTCTGTCACCGGGTGACCAGTGCAGAGTTATGATGTCACAATACTCCCTTAGACAGATCACAGACAAGGGACTGTCACCTGGGTGCCCAGTGCAGAGTTATTATGTCACAATGACCCCTTAGGCAGATCACATATAAGGGCCTGTCACCTGGGTGACCAGTACAGAGTTATTATGTCACAATGCCCCCTTATGCAGATCAGAGACAAGGGCCTGTCCCCTGGATGACCAGTGCAGAGTTATGACGTCACAATGCACACTCAGGCTGATCACAGACAAGGGCCTGTCACCTGGGTGACCAGTGCAGACTTATGATGCCACAATGCCCCCTCAGGCAGACCACACACAAGGGCCTGTCACTTGTGTGACCAGTGCAGGCTTATGATGTCACAATGTTCCCTTAGGCAGATTACAGACAAGGGTCTGACAACTGGGTGGCCAGTGCAGAGTTGCGATGTCACAATGGCCCCTAATGCAGATCAAAGAAAAGGGTCTTTCTCCTGGGTGACCAGTGCAGGGTTATGATGTCACAATGCCCCCTTAGGCAGATCACAGACATGGGTCTGTCACCTGGGTGACCAGTGCAGAGTTTTGATGTCACAATGCCCCCTTAGGCAGATCAGAGACAAGCTACTGTCACTGGGTGACCAGTGCAGAGTTATGATGTCACAATGCCCCCTTAGCACATCACCGACAAGGCCCTGTCACCTGGGTGACCAGTGCAGGATTATGATGTCCCAGTGCCCCTTAGGCAGATCGCAAAAAAGGGCATGTCACCTGGGTGACCAGTGCATTGTTATGATGTCACAATGTCCCCTTAGGCAGATCACAGACAAGGGCCTGTCACCTGGGTTCCCAGTGCATAGTTATGATGTCACAATGCTCCCTTAGGGAGATCACAGACAAGGTAATGTCACCTGGGTGAACAGTGCTGATTTATTATGTCACAATGACCTCTTAGGCAGATCACATATAAGGGCCTGTCACCTGGGTGACCAGTACGGAGTTATTATGTCACAATGCCCCCTTTTGCAGATCAGAGACAAGGGCTTGTCCCCTGGGTGACCAGTGCAGAGTTATGATGTCACAATGCACACTCAGGCTGATGACAGACAAGGGCCTGTCGCCTGGGTGACCAGTGCAGACTTATGATGCCACAATGCCCCCTCAGGCAGACCACACACAAGGGCCTGTCACCAGTGTGACCAGTGCAGGCTTTTGATGTCACAATGCCCCCTTAGACAGATTACAGACAAGGGTCTGACAACTGGGTGGCCAGTGCAGAGTTACGATGTCACAATGACCCCTAATGCAGATTAAATACAAGGGTCATTCTCCTGGGTGACCAGTGCAGGATTATGATGTCACAATGCCCCCTTACGCAGATCACAGACATGGGTCGGTCACCTGGGTGACCACTGCAGAGTTATGATGTCACAATGCCCCCTTAGGCAGATCACAGACAAGCTACTGTCACCTGGGTGACAAGTGCAGAGTTATGATGTCACAATGCCCCCTTAGCACATCACCGACAAGGTCCTGTCACCTGGGTGCCCAGTGCAGAATTATGATGTTCCAATGCCCCCTTAGGCAGATCGCAAAAAAGGGCTTGTCACCTGGGTGACCAGTGGAGTGTTATGATGTCACAATGTCCCCTTAGGCAGATCACTGACAAGGGCCTGTCACCTGGGTTCCCAGTGCATAGTTATGATGTCAAAATGCCCCCTTAGGGAGATCACAGACAATGGAGTGTCACCTGGTAGCCCAGTGCAGAGTAATGATGTCACAATGACCCCTTAGGCAGATCACAGACCAAGGCCTGTCACCAGGGTGACCAGTGCAGAATTTTGATGTCACAATATCCACTTAGGCAGATCACAGACAAGGGCCTCTCACCTGGTTGACTAGTGCAGGTTTATGATGTCACAATGCCCCCTTAGGCCGATCACAGACAAGGGCCTGTCACCTGGGTGCCCAGTGCAGAGTTATGATGTCACAATGCCCTTTAGGCAGATAACAGAAAAGGGCCTGTCACGTGGGTGCCCAGTGCAGAATTATGATGTCACAATGCCCCTTTAGGCAGATCACACACAAGGGCCTGTCAACTGGGTGGCCAGTGCAGAGTTATGATGACACAATGCCCAACTAGGAAAATCACAGACAAGGGACTGTCACCTGCGTGACAATTGCAGAATTATGATGTCACAATGCCCCCTTAGGCAGATCACACACAAGGGCCTGTCACCTGTGTGGCCAGTGCAGGGTTATGTTGTCAAAATGCCCCTTTAGGCAGATAACAGACAAAGGCCTGTCACCAGGTTGGCCAGTGAAGAGTTATGATGTCACAGTGCCCCCTAAGGCAGATCACAGACAGTGGCCTGACACCTGGGTGACCTGTGCAGAGTTATGATGTCACAATGCCCCTTAGACAGATCACAGGCAACGGTCTGTCACCTGAGTGACTAGTGCAGAGTAATGATGTCACAATGCAGTGTTAGGCAGATCAAAGACAAGGGCTGGTCACCTGGTTGCCCAGTGCAGGGTTATGATGTCACAATACCCCCTTAGGCAGATCACAGACAAGGGCCTCTCACCTGGGTGCCCAGTGCAGAGTTATGATGACACAATGCCCCCTTACGCAGATCACAGACAAGTGCCTGTCACCTGATTGCCCAATGCAGAGTTATGATGTCACAATGCCCCCTTAGGCAGATCACAGACAAGATCATGACACCTGGGTAAGCAGTGCAGAATTATGATGTCACAATGCCCCTTAGGCAGATCACAGACAAGGGCCTGTCACCTGGTTGACTAGTGCAGGTTTATGATGTCACAATGCCCCCTTAGGCCGATCACAGACAAAGGCCTCTCACCTGGGTGCCCAGTGCAGATTTATGATGTCACCATGCCCTTTAGGCAGATAACTGAAATGGGCCTGTCACGTGGTTGACGAGTGCAGAGTTATGATGTCACAATGCCCCTTTAAGCAGATCCCAGAAAAGGGCCTGTCACCTGGGTGGCCAGTGAAGGGTTATGATGACACAATGCCCAACTGGGAAAATCACAGACAAGGGCCTGTCACCTGGGTGACAATTGCAGAGTTATGATGTCACAGTGCCCCCTTAGGCAGATCACAGACAAGGGTCTCTCACCTGGGTGGCCAGTGCAGAGTTATGATGTCTCAATGCCTCCTCAGGCAGATCACACACAAGGGCCTGTCACCTGTGTGACCAGTGCACGGTTATGATGTCAGAATACCCCCTTAGGCAGACCACAGAAAAAGGCCTGTCACCGGGGTGTCCAGTGCAGAGTTATGATGTCACAATGCCCCCTTACGGAGATCACAGACGGTGGCCTGTCCCCTGGGTGACTGGTGCAGGATTCTAATGTCCCAATGCCCTCTTAGGCAGGTCACAAAAAAGGGCATGTCACCTGGGTGACCAGTATAGTGTTATGATGTCACAATATCCCCTTAGGCAAATCACAGACAAGGGCCTGTCACTTTGGTGCGCAGTGCATAGTTATGATATCACAATTCCGCCTTAGGCTGATCACAGACAAGGGCCTGACACCTGGGTGCCCACTGAAGAGTTATCATGTCACAATGCCCACTTAGGCAGATAACACACAAAGGCCTGTCACCTGGGTGACCACTGCAGAATTATGATGTCACAATGCCCCCTTAGGCAGAACACAGACAACGGTCTGTCACCCGGGTGACCAGCGCAGAGTTATGATGTCACAATACTCCCTTAGACAGATCACAGAGAAGGGACTGTCACCTTGGTGCCCAGTGCAGAGTTATCATGTCACAATGACCCCTTAGGCAGATCACATATAAGGGCCTGTCAACTGGGTGACCAATACAGAGTTTTTATGTCACAATGCCCCCTTTTGCAGATCAGAGACAAGGGCCTGTCACCTGGGTGACCAGTGCAGAGTTATGATGTCACAATGCACACTCAGGCAGATCACAGACAAGGACCTGTTACCTGGTTGACTAGTGCAGGTTGATGATGTCGCAATGCCCCCTTAGGCCGATCACAGACAAAGGCCTCTCACCTGGGTGCCCAGTGCCGATTTATGATGTCACAATGCCCTTTAGGCAGATAACAGAAATGGGCCTGTCACGTGGTGGACCAGTGCAGATTTATGATGTCACAATGCCCCTTTAGGCAGATCCCAGACAAGGGCCTGTCACCTGGGTGACCTGTGAAGAGTTATGATGACACAATGCCTACCAAGGAAAATCAGAGACAAGGGCCTCTCACCTGGGTGACAATTGCAGAATTATGATGTCACAATGCCCCCTTAGGCAGATCACACACAAGGGCCTGTCACCTGTGTGACCTGTGCAGGGTTATGTTGTCAGAATGCCCATTTAGGCAGATCACAGACAAAGGCCTGTGACCAGGGTGACCAGCGAAGAGTTATGATGTCACAATGCCCCCTAAGGCAGATCACAGACAGTGGCCTGTCACCTGGGTGACCTGTGCAGAGTTATGATGTCACAATGCCCCTTAGGCAGATTACAGGCAAGGGTCTGTCACCTGGGTGACTAGTGCAGGGTAATGATGTCACAATGCCCCTTAGGTAGATCACAGAAAAGGGCCATTCACCTGGGTGACTAGTGCAGACTTATGATGTCACAATGCCCCCTAAGGCCGATCACAGACAAGGGCCTGTCACCTGGGTGACCAGTACAGAGTTATGATGTCACAATGCCCCCTTAGGCAGATCACAGACAAGGGTCTGTCACCTGGGTGGCCAGTGCAGAGTTATGGTGTCACAATGCCTAATCAGGCAGATCACACACAAGGGCCTGTCACCTGTGTGACCAGTGCACGTTTACGATGTCACAATACCCCCTTAGGCAGACCACAGAAAAAGGCCTGTCCCCGTGGTGTCCAGTGCAGAGTTGTTATGTCACAATGCCCCCTTACGCAGATCACAGACACTGGCCTATCACCTGGGTGACCGGTGTAGGATTCTAGTGTCCCAATGCTCTCTTAGGCAGATCACAAAATAGGGCATGTCACCTGGGTGACCAGTGTAGTGTTATGATGTCACAATATCCCCTTAGGCAGATCACAGACAAGGGCCTGTCACTTGGGTGCCCAGTGCATAGTTATGATATCACAATTCCGTCTTAGGCAGATCACAGACAAAGGCCTGACACCTGGGTGCCCACTGAAGAGTTATCATGTCACAATGCTCCCTTAGGCAGATAACACACAAAGGCCTGTCACATGGGTGACCACTGCAGAATTATGATGTCACAATGCCCCCTTAGGCAGATCACAGACAACGGTCTGTCACCGGGTGACCAGTGCAGAGTTATGATGTCACAATACTCCCTTAGACAGATCACAGACAAGGGACTGTCACCTGGGTGCCCAGTGCAGAGTTATTATGTCACAATGACCCCTTAGGCAGATCACATATAAGGGCCTGTCACCTGGGTGACCAGTACAGAGTTATTATGTCACAATGCCCCCTTATGCAGATCAGAGACAAGGGCCTGTCCCCTGGATGACCAGTGCAGAGTTATGACGTCACAATGCACACTCAGGCTGATCACAGACAAGGGCCTGTCACCTGGGTGACCAGTGCAGACTTATGATGCCACAATGCCCCCTCAGGCAGACCACACACAAGGGCCTGTCACTTGTGTGACCAGTGCAGGCTTATGATGTCACAATGTTCCCTTAGGCAGATTACAGACAAGGGTCTGACAACTGGGTGGCCAGTGCAGAGTTGCGATGTCACAATGGCCCCTAATGCAGATCAAAGAAAAGGGTCTTTCTCCTGGGTGACCAGTGCAGGGTTATGATGTCACAATGCCCCCTTAGGCAGATCACAGACATGGGTCTGTCACCTGGGTGACCAGTGCAGAGTTTTGATGTCACAATGCCCCCTTAGGCAGATCAGAGACAAGCTACTGTCACTGGGTGACCAGTGCAGAGTTATGATGTCACAATGCCCCCTTAGCACATCACCGACAAGGCCCTGTCACCTGGGTGACCAGTGCAGGATTATGATGTCCCAGTGCCCCTTAGGCAGATCGCAAAAAAGGGCATGTCACCTGGGTGACCAGTGCATTGTTATGATGTCACAATGTCCCCTTAGGCAGATCACAGACAAGGGCCTGTCACCTGGGTTCCCAGTGCATAGTTATGATGTCACAATGCTCCCTTAGGGAGATCACAGACAAGGTAATGTCACCTGGGTGAACAGTGCTGATTTATTATGTCACAATGACCTCTTAGGCAGATCACATATAAGGGCCTGTCACCTGGGTGACCAGTACGGAGTTATTATGTCACAATGCCCCCTTTTGCAGATCAGAGACAAGGGCTTGTCCCCTGGGTGACCAGTGCAGAGTTATGATGTCACAATGCACACTCAGGCTGATGACAGACAAGGGCCTGTCGCCTGGGTGACCAGTGCAGACTTATGATGCCACAATGCCCCCTCAGGCAGACCACACACAAGGGCCTGTCACCAGTGTGACCAGTGCAGGCTTTTGATGTCACAATGCCCCCTTAGACAGATTACAGACAAGGGTCTGACAACTGGGTGGCCAGTGCAGAGTTACGATGTCACAATGACCCCTAATGCAGATTAAATACAAGGGTCATTCTCCTGGGTGACCAGTGCAGGATTATGATGTCACAATGCCCCCTTACGCAGATCACAGACATGGGTCGGTCACCTGGGTGACCACTGCAGAGTTATGATGTCACAATGCCCCCTTAGGCAGATCACAGACAAGCTACTGTCACCTGGGTGACAAGTGCAGAGTTATGATGTCACAATGCCCCCTTAGCACATCACCGACAAGGTCCTGTCACCAGGGTGCCCAGTGCAGAATTATGATGTTCCAATGCCCCCTTAGGCAGATCGCAAAAAAGGGCTTGTCACCTGGGTGACCAGTGGAGTGTTATGATGTCACAATGTCCCCTTAGGCAGATCACTGACAAGGGCCTGTCACCTGGGTTCCCAGTGCATAGTTATGATGTCAAAATGCCCCCTTAGGGAGATCACAGACAATGGAGTGTCACCTGGTAGCCCAGTGCAGAGTAATGATGTCACAATGACCCCTTAGGCAGATCACAGACCAAGGCCTGTCACCAGGGTGACCAGTGCAGAATTTTGATGTCACAATATCCACTTAGGCAGATCACAGACAAGGGCCTCTCACCTGGGTGCCCAGTGCAGAGTTATGATGTCACAATGCCCCCTTAGGCAGATTACAGACAAGGGACTGTCACCTGGGTGCCCAGTGCACAGTTATGATGTCACAATGCCCCCTTAGGCAGATCACAGACAAGGTCCTGTCACCTGGGTGACCAGTGCACAGTTATAATGTCACAATGCCCCTTAGGTAGATCACAGAAAAAGGCCAGTCACCTGGGTGACTAGTGCAGACTCATGATGTCACAATTCCCCCTTAGGCAGATCACAGACAAGGGCCTGTCACCTGGGTGACCAGTACAGAGTTATGATGTCACAGTGTCCCCTTAGGCAGATCACAGACAAGGGTCTGTCACCTGGGTGTCCAGTGCAGAGTTATGATGTCACAATGCCTCGTCAGACAGATCACATACAAGGGCCTGTCAGTTGCGTGACCAGTGGACGGTTATGATGTCACAATACCGCCTTAGGCAGATCACAAACAAAGGCCTGTCACCAGGGTGTCCAGTGCAGCATTGTGATGTCACAATGCTCCCTTACGCTGATCACAGACAGTGGCCTGTCACCTGGGTAGCCAGTGTAGGATTATGATGTCAAAATGCCCCCTTAGGCAGATCACAAAAAAGGGCCTGTCACCTTGGTGCCCAGTGCAGAGTTATTACGTCACAATGCCCCCTTAGGCAGATCAGAGACAAAGACCGGTAAAATGGGGGACCAGTGCAGAGTTATGTTGTCACAATAACCCCGTAGGCAGATCACAGACAAGGGACTGTCACCTGTGGGCCCAATGTAGATTTATGATGTCACAATGCCCCCTTTGGCAGACCACAGACAAGGTGCTGTCATCTGGGTGCCCAGTGCAGAGTTATGATATACCCCTTTAGGGAGATCATAGGCATGGGATTGTCACCTGGGTGCCCAGTGCAGAGTAATGATGTAACAATGCCCCCTAAGGCAGATCACAGGAAAGGGCCTGTCACCTGGGTGACCAGTACAGATTTATGATGTCACAATGCCCCCTCAGGGAAATCACAGACAAGGACCTGTCATCTGGGTGACCAGTGCATAGTTATGATGTCAAAATACCCCCTTAGGCAGATAACAGAAAAGGGCCGGTCACCTGGGTGACCAGTGCAGAGTTATGATGTCACAAAGCACCTTAGGCAGATTCCAGACAAGGGCCTGTCACCAGGTTGACTAGTGCAGATTTATGATGTCACAATGCCCCCTTAGGCAGATCACAGACAATGGCCTGTCACCTGGGTGACCAATGCAGAGTAATGATGTCACAATACACCCTTAGGCTGATCACAGACAAAGGACTCTCACCTCGGTGCCCAGTGCAGAGTTTTGATGTCACAATGCCCCTTAGTCAGATCACACACAAGGGCCTGTCTCCTGGGTGACTAGTGCAGACTTATGATGTCACAATGCCCCCTTAGGCAGATCACAGACAAGAGCCTGTCACCTGGGTGACCAGTGCAGAATTATGATGTCACAATGCCCTTTAGGCAGATAACAGAAAAGGGCCTGTCACGTGGGTGACCAGTGCAGAGATATGATGTCACAATGCCCCTTTAGGCAGATCCCAGACAAGGGCCTGTCACCTGGGTGGCCAGTGCAGAGTTATGATGACAAAATACCCACCTAGGAAAATCACAGACAAGGGCCTGTCACCTGGGTGGCAATTGCAGAATTATGATGTCACAATGACCACTTAGGCAGATCACACACAAAGGCCTGTCACCTGTGTGACCAGTGCAGGGTTATGATGTCAAAATGCCCCTTTAAGCAGATCACAGACAAAGGCCTGTCACCAGGGTGACCAGTGAAGAGTTATGATGTCACCAAGCCCCTAAGGCAGATCACAGACAGTGGCCTGTCACCTGTTTGACCTGTGCAGTGTTATGATGTCACAATGCCCCTTAGGCAGATCACAGGCAAGGGTCTGTCACCTGGGTGACTAGTGCAGAGTAATGATGTCACAATGCCTTTTAGGCAGATCAAAGACAAGGGCCGGGCACCTGGTTCCCCAGTGCAGAGTTATGATGTCACAATATCCCCCTTAGGCAGATCACAGACAATGTCCTGTCACCTGGGTGACCACTGCAGAGTTATGATGTCACAATGCCCCCTTAGGCAGATCACAGACAAGCTACTGTCACCTGGGTGACAAGTGCAGAGTTATGATGTCACAATGCCCCCTTAGCACATCACCGACAAGGTCCTGTCACCTGGGTGCCCAGTGCAGAATTATGATGTTCCAATGCCCCCTTAGGCAGATCGCAAAAAAGGGCTTGTCACCTGGGTGACCAGTGGAGTGTTATGATGTCACAATGTCCCCTTAGGCAGATCACTGACAAGGGCCTGTCACCTGGGTTCCCAGTGCATAGTTATGATGTCAAAATGCCCCCTTAGGGAGATCACAGACAATGGAGTGTCACCTGGTAGCCCAGTGCAGAGTAATGATGTCACAATGACCCCTTAGGCAGATCACAGACCAAGGCCTGTCACCAGGGTGACCAGTGCAGAATTTTGATGTCACAATATCCACTTAGGCAGATCACAGACAAGGGCCTCTCACCTGGGTGCCCAGTGCAGAGTTATGATGTCACAATGCCCCCTTAGGCAGATTACAGACAAGGGCCTGTCACCTGGGTGCCCAGTGCACAGTTATGATGTCACAATGCCCCCTTAGGCAGATCACAGACAAGGTCCTGTCACCTGGGTGACCAGTGCACAGTTATAATGTCACAATGCCCCTTAGGTAGATCACAGAAAAAGGCCAGTCACCTGGGTGACTAGTGCAGACTCATGATGTCACAATTCCCCCTTAGGCAGATCACAGACAAGGGCCTGTCACCTGGGTGACCAGTACAGAGTTATGATGTCACAGTGTCCCCTTAGGCAGATCACAGACAAGGGTCTGTCACCTGGGTGTCCAGTGCAGAGTTATGATGTCACAATGCCTCATCAGACAGATCACATACAAGGGCCTGTCAGTTGCGTGACCAGTGGACGGTTATGATGTCACAATACCGCCTTAGGCAGATCACAAACAAAGGCCTGTCACCAGGGTGTCCAGTGCAGCATTGTGATGTCACAATGCTCCCTTACGCTGATCACAGACAGTGGCCTGTCACCTGGGTAACCAGTGTAGGATTATGATGTCAAAATGCCCCCTTAGGCAGATCACAAAAAAGGGCCTGTCACCTTGGTGCCCAGTGCAGAGTTATTACGTCACAATGCCCCCTTAGGCAGATCAGAGACAAAGACCGGTAAAATGGGGGACCAGTGCAGAGTTATGTTGTCACAATAACCCCGTAGGCAGATCACAGACAAGGGACTGTCACCTGTGGGCCCAATGTAGATTTATGATGTCACAATGCCCCCTTTGGCAGACCACAGACAAGGTGCTGTCATCTGGGTGCCCAGTGCAGAGTTATGATATACCCCTTTAGGGAGATCATAGGCATGGGATTGTCACCTGGGTGCCCAGTGCAGAGTAATGATGTAACAATGCCCCCTAAGGCAGATCACAGGAAAGGGCCTGTCACCTGGGTGACCAGTACAGATTTATGATGTCACAATGCCCCCTCAGGGAAATCACAGACAAGGACCTGTCATCTGGGTGACCAGTGCATAGTTATGATGTCAAAATACCCCCTTAGGCAGATAACAGAAAAGGGCCGGTCACCTGGGTGACCAGTGCAGAGTTATGATGTCACAAAGCACCTTAGGCAGATTCCAGACAAGGGCCTGTCACCAGGTTGACTAGTGCAGATTTATGATGTCACAATGCCCCCTTAGGCAGATCACAGACAATGGCCTGTCACCTGGGTGACCAATGCAGAGTAATGATGTCACAATACACCCTTAGGCTGATCACAGACAAAGGACTCTCACCTCGGTGCCCAGTGCAGAGTTTTGATGTCACAATGCCCCTTAGTCAGATCACACACAAGGGCCTGTCTCCTGGGTGACTAGTGCAGACTTATGATGTCACAATGCCCCCTTAGGCAGATCACAGACAAGAGCCTGTCACCTGGGTGACCAGTGCAGAATTATGATGTCACAATGCCCTTTAGGCAGATAACAGAAAAGGGCCTGTCACGTGGGTGACCAGTGCAGAGATATGATGTCACAATGCCCCTTTAGGCAGATCCCAGACAAGGGCCTGTCACCTGGGTGGCCAGTGCAGAGTTATGATGACAAAATACCCACCTAGGAAAATCACAGACAAGGGCCTGTCACCTGGGTGGCAATTGCAGAATTATGATGTCACAATGACCACTTAGGCAGATCACACACAAAGGCCTGTCACCTGTGTGACCAGTGCAGGGTTATGATGTCAAAATGCCCCTTTAAGCAGATCACAGACAAAGGCCTGTCACCAGGGTGACCAGTGAAGAGTTATGATGTCACCAAGCCCCTAAGGCAGATCACAGACAGTGGCCTGTCACCTGTTTGACCTGTGCAGAGTTATGATGTCACAATGCCCCTTAGGCAGATCACAGGCAAGGGTCTGTCACCTGGGTGACTAGTGCAGAGTAATGATGTCACAATGCCTTTTAGGCAGATCAAAGACAAGGGCCGGGCACCTGGTTCCCCAGTGCAGAGTTATGATGTCACAATATCCCCCTTAGGCAGATCACAGACAATGTCCTGTCACCTGGCTGACCAGTGCAGACTTATGATGTCACAATGCCCCCTTAGGCAGATCACCGATAAGGGACTGTCACCTGGGTGACCAGTACAGAGTTATGATGTCACAATGCCCCATGAGGCAGATCACAGACAAGGGTCTGACACCTGGGTGGCCAGTGCAGAGTTAGGATGTCACAATGCCTCCTCTCGCAGATCACACACAAGGGCCTGTCACCTGTGTGACCAGTGCACAGTTATGATGTCACAATACCCCCTTAGGCAGACCACAGACAAAGACCTGTCACCGGGGTGTCCAGTGCAGAGTTATAATGTCACAATGCCCCCTTACGCAGATCACAGACAGTGGCCTGTCACCTGGGTGACCAGTGCAGGATTATAATTTCCCAATGCCCCCTTAGGCAGATCACAAAAAAGGGCATGTCACCTGTGTGACCAGTGCAGGTTTATGATGTCACATTGCCCCGTTAGGCAGATCACAGACAAAGGCCTTTCACCAGGGAGACCAGTGCAGAGTTATGATATCACAATATTCCCTTTACAGATCACAGACAAGGGTCTGTCAACTGGGTGACCAGTGCAGTGTTGTCATATCACAATACTCCCTTAGGCAGATCGCAGGCAAGGGAGTGTCACCTGGCTGCCCAGTGTAGAGTTATGATGTCACAATGACCCCTTAGGCAGATCACAGACAGCGGCCTGACACCTGGGTGACCAGTGCAGAATTATAAGGTCACAATACCCCCTCAGGCAGATTACAGACAAGGGCCTCTAACCAGGAGACCCAGTGCAGTGTTATGATGTCACAATGCCCCCTTTGGCAGATCACAGACAAGGGCATGTCACCTGGGTGCCCAGTGCAGTGTTATGATGTCACAATGCCCCCTTAGGCAGATAACCGAAAGTTCCTGTTACCTGGTTGACCAGTGCAGATTGATGATGTCACAATGCCTCTTAGGCAAATCACAGGCAATGGTCTGTCACCTGGGTCACCAGTGCAGAATTATGGTGCCACAGTGCATCGTTAGGCAGATCAAAGAGAAGGGCCAGTCACCTGGCTGCCCAGTGCAGAGTTATGATTATCCAATATCCCCTTAGGCAGATCACAGACACGGGACTGCCACGTGACTGCCCAGTGCAGAGTTTTGATGTCACAATGACCCCTTAGGCGATCACAGATAAGGGCCTGTCACCTGGGTGACAAGTACAGAATTATGAAGTCACAATGCACCCTTAGGCAGATCACAGACAACGGCCTGTCACCTGGGAGACCAGTGCAGAGTTATGATGTCACAATGCACCTTCACGCAGATCACAGACAAGGGCCTGTCACCTGTGTGACCAGTGCAGAGTTATGATGTCACAATGCCCCCTTAGCATATCACAGAAAGGGGCCTGTCACCTGGGTGACCAGTGCAGTGCTATCATGTCACAATATACAATTAGGCAGATCACAGACAAGGTCCTGTCACCTGGGTTTCCAGTACAGACTTATGATGTCACAATGCCCCCTGAGGCAGATCAAAGACAAGGGCCTGTCACCTGGCTGCCCAGTACAGAGTTATTATGTCACAATACCCCTTCCGGGAGATCACAGACAAGGGATTGTCACCTGGTTGTCCAGGGCAGGGTTATGATGTAACAATCCCCTTTAGGCAGGTCACAGACAAGGTTCTGTCACCTGAGTGACGAGTGCAGAGTAATGATGTCACAATACTCCCTTAGGCAGATCACAGACAAGGGACTGTCACCTAGGGTGCCCATTGCAGAGTTATGACATCACAATGCCCCCTCCGGCAGATCACACACAAGGACCTGTCACCTGTGCGACCAGTGCAGGGTTATGATGTCACAATGCACCTTAGGCAGATTACAGACAAAGGCCTGTCACCAGGGTGACCAGTGAAGGGTTATGATGACAAAATGCCCACTTAGGAAGATCAAAGACAAGGGCCTGTGACCTGGGTGACCATTGCACTATTATGAAGTCACAATGCCCCCTTAGGGAGATCACAGTCAGTTGCCTGTCACCTGGGTGACCAGTGCAGAATTATGATGTCACAATACCGCCTTCAGCAGATCACAGACAAATGCCTCTCACCTGGGTGCCCAGTGCAGAGTTATGATGTCACAATGCCCCCTGTGGCAGATCACAGACAAGGTTCTGTCACCTGGGTTACCACTGCAGAATTATGATGTCACAATACAACCTTAGGCAGATCACCGACAAAGGCCTCTCACCTGGGTGCCCAGTGCAGAGTTATGACGTCACAATGCCCCTTAGGCAGATCACAGACAAGGGCCTGTCTCCTCGGTGACTAGGGCAGACTTTTCATGTCACAATGCCCCCTTAGGCAGATGACAGACAAAGGCCTGTCACCTGGGTGTCCAGCGCAGAGTTATGATGTCACAATTCCCACTTAGGCAGATCAAAGACAAGGGTCTGAAACCTGGGTGTCCAGTGCAGAGTTATCATGTCACAATGCCCCCTTAGGGAGATCAAAGACAAGGGTCTGTGACCTGGGTGACCAGTGCAGGGCTATGATGTCCCAATTCCCCTTTAGGCAGATCACAGACAAGGGACTGTCAGCTGGGTGACCAGTGCAGACTTATGATATAACAATGCGCCCTCAGGCAGACCACACACGGGGGCCAGTCACCTGTGTGACCAGTGCAGGGTTATGATGTCACAATGCCCCCTTAGGCAGATCACAGACAAGGGTCTGTCACCTGGTTGACTAGTGCAGATTTATGATGTCACAGTGCCCCCTTACACAGATCACAGACAAGGCCCTGTCACCTGAGTGACCAGTGCAGAGTTATAATGTCACAATACACGCTTAGGGAGATCACAGAAAAAGGCCTCTCACCTGGGTACCGAGTGCAGAGTTATTATGTCACAAGGCCCCTTAGGAAGATCACAGACACGGGCCTGTCTCCTGGGTGACTAGTGCAGACTTATGATGTCACAATTCCCCCCTTGGCAGATAATAGACAACGGCCTGTCACCTGGGTGACCAGTGCAGAGTTATGATGTCACAATGTCCACTTAGGCAGAAAACAGAAAAGGGCCTGTCACCTGGGTGACCATTGCAGAATTATGATGTCACAGTGCCCCCTTAGGCAGATCACAGACAAGGGCCTCTCACCTGGGTGACCAGTGCGGAGTTATGATGTCACAATGCCCCTTTTGGCAGATCACAGACAAGGTCCTGTCACCTGTGTAACCAGTGCAGAGTTATGATGTCACAGTGCCCCTTAGGCAGATCACAGACAAGGGCCTGTCACCTGGGTTACTAGTACAAACTCATGATGTCACAATGCCCCCTAAGGTAGATCACAGACAGTGGCCTGACACCTGGGTGACCAGTGCAGAATTATGATGTCACAATGTCCACTTAGGCAGAAAACAGAAAAGGGCCTGTCACCTGGGTGACCATTGCAGAATTATGATGTCACAGTGCCCCCTTAGGCAGATCACAGACAAGGGCCTCACCTGGGTGCCCAGTACACGGTTATGAGGTCACAATGCCCTTTAGGCAGATCAAAGACAAGGGACTGTCAGCTGGGTGCCCAGTGCAGAGTTATGATGTCACAATGACCCTTTGGGCAGATCACAGATAAGGGCCTGTCACCTGGGTGCCCAATGCAGTGTTTTGGTTTCACAATGCCCCCTTAGGCAGATCACAGACAAGGGTCTGCCACCTGCGTGACCAGTGCAGAGTTATGATGTCACAATGCCCCCTCAGGCAGATGACAAACAAGGGTCTGTCTCCGGGGTGACCAGTGCAGAGTTATGATGTCACAATTCTCCCTTAGATCACAGACAAGAGACTGTCACCTGGGTGCCCATTGTCGAGTTTTGATGTCACAACGACCCCTTAGGCAAATCACAGACAAGGGCCTGTCACCTGGTTGACCAGTACATAGTTATGTTGTCACAATGCCCCTTTAGGCAGACCAAAGACAAGGGCCGGCCACCTGGCTACCTAGTGCAGAGTTATGATGTCACAATATCCCTTTAGGCAGATCACAGACAAGGGATTGTCACCTGGGTGCCCAGTGCAGAGTTATGATGTTATAATGCCCCCTCAGGCATGTCACACACAAGGGCCTGTCACCTGTGTGATCAGTGCAGGCTTATGATGTCACAATGCCCCCTTATTCTGATCAAAGACAAAGGCCTGTCTCCAGGGTGACCAGTGCAGAGTTATGATGTCACAATGCCCCTTATGCAGGTCATAGTCAGTTGCCTGTCACCAGGGTGACCAGTGGAGAATTATGATGTCAAAATACCCCCTTAGGCAGATCACAGACAAGTTCCTCCCACCTGGGTGCCCACTGCAGAGTTATGATGTCACAATGCCCCCATAGGCCGACCACAGGCAAGGGCTTGTCACCTGGGTTCCCAGTGCAGAGTTATGATGTCACAAATCCCCCTTACGCAGATCACAGAGAAGTTTCTGTCACCTGGGTAACCAGTGCAGAGTTGTGATGTAACAATACCCCTTAGGCAGATCAAAGACAAGGGCCTGTCACCTGGTTGACTAGTGCAGATTTATGATGTCACAATGCACCCTTACGCAGATCACAGAGAAGGCCCTGTCACCTGAGTGACCAGTGCAGAGTTATGATGTCACAATACACCCTTAGGCAGATCACAGACAAAGGCCTCTCACCTGGGTGCCCAGTGCAGAGTTATGATGTCACAATGCCCCTTAGGCAGATCACAGACAAGGGCCTGTCTCCTGGGTGACTAGTGCAGAATTATGATGTCACAATGCCCCACTTGGCAGATAACAGACAACGGCCTGTCACTTGGGTGAACAGTGCAGAGTTATGATGTCACAATGTCCCCTTAGGGAGATCGCAGACAAGTGTCTGTCACCTGGGTGACGATTGCAGAGTTATGATGTCACAATTCCCTCTTAGGCAGATCACAGACAAGGGTCTGGCACCTGGGTATCCAGTGCAGAGTTATGATGTCACAATGGCGCCTTAGGCAGATCAAAGACAACGGTCTTTCACCTGGGTGACCAGTGCACTGTTATGATATCACCATGTCCCTTTAGGCAGATCACAGACAAGGCCCTGTCACCTGCGTGACCAGTGCAGGGTTATGATGTCCCAATGCCCACTTAGGCAGATCACAAAAAAGGGCATGTCACCTGGGTGACCAGTGCACTGTTATGATGTCACCATGTCCCTTTAGGCAGATCACAGACAAGGGCCTGTCACCTGGGTGCCCAGTGCAGAGTTATGATGTCACAATGCCCCATTAGGCAGATCACAGACAAGGGACTGTCAGCTGGGTGCCCAGTGGAGAGTTATGAAGTCACAATGACCCCTTGGACAGATTACAGATAAGGGCCTGTCACCTGGGTGACCAGTACAGAGTTATGATGCCACAATGCCCCCCTATGCAGATCACAGACAAGGGCCTGTCACATGGGTAACCACTGCAGAGTTATGATGTCACAATGTCCCCTTAGGCATATAACAGACAAGGGACTGTCACCTGGGTGACCTGTGCAGAGTTATGTTGTGACAATGCCCCCTTAGGAGATCACAGACAAGGCCCTGTCACCGGGGTGACCATTGCAGAGTTATGATGTCCCAATGCCCACTTAGGCAGATCACAAAAAAGGGCATGTCTCCTGGGTGACCAGTGCAGTGTGATGATGTCACAATGTCCCCTCAGGCAGATCACAGACAAGGGTCTCTCACCTGGGTCCCCAGTGCATAGTTATGATGTCACAATGCCCCCTTAGGCAGATCACAAAAAAGGGCATGTCACCTGGGTGACAAGTGCAGTGTTATGATGTCACAATATCCCCTTAGGCAGATCACAGAGAAAGACCTGTAACATGGGTGACCAGTGCATAGTCATGTTGTCACAATACCCCCTTAGGCAGATCACAGACAAAGGACTGTCACCTGGGTGCCCAGTGCAGAGTTATGGTGTCAAAATGCCCCCTTAGAAAATCACAGACAAGGTCGTGTCACCTCGTTGAACAGTACAGAGTTATGATATAACAATGACCCCTTAGGCAGATCAAAGACACTGGCTGGTCACCTGGTTGCCCACTGCAGAGTTATTATGTCACAATACCCCTTCAGCCAGATCACAAAGGATTGTAACCTGGGTGCCCAGGGTGGAGTTACGATTTAACAATGCCCCTTTAGGCAGATCACAGATAAGGGCCTCTCACCTGGGTGACCAGTACAGACCTTTGATTTCACAATGCCCCTTGAGGCAAATCACAGACAAGGTTCTGTCACCTGGGTGACCAGTGCAGAGTAATGATGTCAAAATACTCCCTTAGGCAGATCACAGACAAGGTAATGTCACCTGGGTGCCCAGTGCAGAGTTACGATGTCACAATGCCCCCTCAGGCAGATCAAACACAAGCGCCTCTCACCTGTGGGACCAGTGCAGGGTTATGATGTCACAATGCCCCTTAGGCAGATCACAGACAAAGACCTGTCACCAGGGTGACCAGTGCAGTGGTATGATGACAAAATGCCCACTTAGGAAGATCAAAGACAAGGGCCTGTGACCTGGGTGACCATTGCAGTATTATGAAGTCACAATGCCCCCTTAGGGAGATCACAGTCAGTTGCCTGTCACCTGGGTGAGCAGTGCAGAATTATGATGTCACAATACCGCCTTCAGCAGATCACAGACAAATACCTCTCACCTGGGTGCCCAGTGCAGTGTTCTGATGTCAGAATGCCCACTGTGGCAGATCACAGACAAGGTTCTGTCACCTGGGTTACCACTGCAGAATTATGATGTCACAATACACCCTTAGGCAGACCACCGACAAAGGCCTCTCACCTGGGTGCCCAGTGCAGAGTTATGACGTCACAATGCCCCTAAGGCAGATCACAGACAAGGGCCTCTCTCCTCGGTGACTAGGGCTGACTTTTGATGTCACACTGCCCCCTTAGGCAGATCACAGATAAGAGCCTGTCACCTGGGTGTCCAGTGCAGAGTTATGATGACAAAATGCCCACTTAGGAAGATCAGAGACAAGGGCCTCTCACCTGGGTGACCATTGCAGTAATATGAAATCACAATGCCCCCTTAGGCAGATCACAGACAAGGTTCTGTCACCTGGGTGAGCACTGCAGAGTTATGATGTCACAATTCCCACTTAGGCAGATCACAGACAAGGGTCTGACACCAGGGTGGCCAGTGCAGAGTTATGATGCCACAATGGCCCCTTAGGCAGATCAAAGACAAGGGTCTTTCACCTGGGTGCTTGGTGCAGGTTTATGTTGTCACAATGCCCCCTTACGCAGATCACAGACAAGGGCCTGTCACCTGGGTGACCAGTGCAGAGTTATGATGTCACAATGCCCCCTTAGGCAGATAACAGGAAAGGGCCTGTCAGCTGTGTGACCAGTGCAGAGTTATTTTGTCACAATGCCCCCTTAGGCAGATCACAGACAAGGGCCGTTCACCTGGGTGTCCAGTGCAGAGTTATGATGACAAAATGCCCACTTAGGAAGATCACAGACAAGGGCCTGTCACCTGGGTGACCACTGCCGAATTATGATGTCACAATGCCCCCTTAGGCAGATCAAACACAAGGGTCTGTGACCTGGGTGACCAGTGCAGAGTTATGATATCCCAAGGCCCACTTAGGCAGATCACAGACAAGGGACTGTCAGCTGGGTGCCCAGAGCAGAGTTATGATGTCACAATGACCCCTTGGGCAGATCACAGATAAGGGCCTGTCACCTGGATGACCAATACAGAGTTTTAATGTCACAATGCCCACTTATGCAGATCACCGACAAGGGCGTGTCACCTGGGTGAACAGTGCAGATTTATGAGGTCACAATGCACCCTCAGGGAGATCACAGAGATGGGCCTGTCACCTGGGTGACCAGTGCAGACTTATGATGTAACAATGCGACCTCAGGCAGATCACACTCAAGGGCCTGTCACCTGTGTGACCAGTGCAGTTTTATGATGTCACAATGCCCCCTTAGTCAGATCACAGACAAGGGTCTGTCACCTGGGTGACCAGTGCAGAGTTATGATGTCACAATGGACCCTTAGGCAGATCACTAAAAAGGGCATGTCACCTGGGTGACCACTGCAGTGTTATGATGTCACAATGTCCCCTTAGGCAGAGCACAGACAAAGGCCTGTCACCTGGGTGCCCAGTGCAGAGATATGATGTCACAGTGCACCCTTAGGCAGATTTCAGACAAGGGTCTGTCACCTGGGTGCCCAGTGCAGAGTTATGATGTCACAATGCCCCCTTAGGCAGATCGCAGACAAGAGACTGTCACCTAGGTGACCAGTGCAGTGTTATGATGTCACAACTCCCCCTTAGCAGATCACAGACAAGGCCCTGTCACCTGTGTGAACAGTGCAGATATATGAAGTCCCAATGCCCCCTTAGGCAGACACAAAAAAGGGCATTTCACCTGGGTCACCAGTGCAGAGTTATGATGTCACAATGCCACTTACGCAGATCACAGACAAGGGCCTGTCACCTGATTGCCCAGTGAAGAGTTATGATGTCACAATGCCTCCTTAGGCAGATAACAGACAGGGGCCTGTCATCTGGGTGACCAGTGCTGAGTTATGATGCCACAATACTTCCTTAGGCAGATCACAGACAAGGGCCTGTCACCTGTGTGACCAGTGCAGGGGTATGATGTCACAATGCACCCTTAGGCAGATCACAGACAAAGCCTGTCACCAGGGTGACCAGTGCAGAGTTATGATGTAACAATGCCCCCTTAGGCAGATCACAGACGGTTGCCTGTCACCAGGGTGACCAGTGGAGAATCATGATGTCACAGTACCCCCTTAGGCAGATAACAGACAAGGGCCACTCTCCTGAGAGCCCAGTGCAGAGTTATGATGTCACAACGCCCCATAGGCAGATCACAGACAAGGGCCTGTCAACTGGGTTCCCAATGCAGAGTTATGATGTCACAATTCCCCCTCAGGGAGATCACACACAAGGTCCTGTCACCTGTGTGACCAGTGCAGTGTTATGATGTCACAATGCCCCCTTAGGAAGATCACAGACAAAGGTCTGTCAGCAGAATGACCAGTGGAGAGTTATGATGTCACAATACTCCCTTAGGCAGATCACAGACAAGTGACTGTCATCTGGGTGCCAAGTGCAGAGTTATGATGTCACAATGACCCCTTAGGCAGATCACAGATAAGGGCCTGTCACCTGGGTGTCCAGTACGGAGTGATGATGTCACAATGCCCCCTTAGGCAGATCACAGACAAGGGCCTGTCACCTGGATGACCATTGCTGAATTATGATGTCACAATGCCCGCTTACGCAGAACACAGGCAATGTTATGTTACCTGGGTGACCAGTGCAGAGTTATGATGCCACAATACTCCCTTACGCAGATCACAGACAACGGACTGTCACCTGGGTGCCCAGTGCAGAGTTATGATGTCACAATGCCCCCTCAGGCAGATCACACAAAAGGGCCTCTCACCTGTGTGACGAGTGCAGAGTTACGATGTCACAATGCCCCCTTAGGCAGATCACAGACAAGGGCCTGTCAACTGGGTTCCCAATGCAGAGTTGTGATGTCACAAGGCCCCCTTAAGCAGATCACAGACAGGGTCCTGTCACCTGGGTTACCAGTGCAGAGATATGACGTCCCAATGCCCCTTAGGCAGATCACAGACAAGGGCCTGTCACCTGGTTGACTAGTGCACATTTGTGATGTCACAATGCCCTCTTAGGCAGATCACAGACAAGGGCCTGTCACCTGGGTGACCAGTGCAGAGTTCTGATGTCACAATACTCCCTTAGGCAGATCTCTGACAAGGGACTGTCAGCTGGGTGCCCAGTGCAGAGTTATGATGTCACAATGACCCCTTGGGCAGATCACAGATAAGGGCCTGTCACCTGAGTGTCCAGTACAGAGTTATGATATCACAATGGCCCCTTATGCAGAAAAGAAAGAATTGCCTGTCACCTGGGTGACCAGTGCAGAGTTATGATGTCACAACGCACCCTCAGGCAGATCACATAAAAGGGCCTGTCACCTGGATGACCAGTGCAGACATATGATGTAACAATGCCCCCTCAGGCAGATCACACACATGGGCCTGTCACCTGTGTGACCAGTGCAGGCTTATGATGTCACAATGCCCCCTTAGGCAGATAACAAACAAGGGCCTGTCATCTGGGTGACCAGTGCAGTGTTATGATGTCACAATGCCCCCTTAGGCAGATAACAGAAAATGGCCTGTCACCTGTGTGACCAGTGCAGAGTTATGAAGTCACAATGCCCCCTTAGGCAGATCACAGACAAGGGCCTGTCACCTGGGTGTCCAGTGCAGAGTTATGATGACAAAATTCCCACTTAGGAAGATCACAGAAAACGGCCTGTCACCTGGGTGACCATTGCAGAATTTTGATGTCACAATGCCCCCTTAGGCAGATCACAGACAAGGGTCTGTCACCTGGGTGACGATTGCAGAGTTATGATGTCACAATTCCCCCTTGGGCAGATCCCAGACAAGGGTCTGACACCTGGCTGTCAAGTGCAGACTTATGATGTCACAATGGCCCCTTAGGGAGATCAAAGACAAGGGTCTTTCACCTGGCTGACCAGTAGAGGGTTATGATGTCACAATGCCCCCTTACACAGAATACAGAAAAGGGTCTGTCACCTGGGTGCCCAGTGACGAGGTATGATGTCCCAATGCCCCCTTAGGCAGATCACAGAAAAGGGACGGTCAGCTGGGTGCCCAGTGCAGAGGTATGATGTCACAATGACCCCTTGGGCAGATCACAGATAAGGGCCTGTCACCTGGGTGACCAGTACAGAGTTATGATGTCACAATGCCCCTTATGCAGATCACAGACAAGGGCCTGTCACCAGGGTGACCAGTGAAGAGTTATGATGTCACAATGCACGCTTAGGCAGATCACAGACATGGGACTGTCAGGTGGGTGACCAGTGCGGAGTTATGATGTTACATTGACCCTGTGGGCACCTTACAGATAAGGGCCTTTCCGCTGGGTGATCAGTACAGAGTTATGATGTCACAATGCCCCCTTATGCAGATCACAGACAAGGGCCTGTCACCTGGGTGACCAGTGAAGGGTTATGATGTCAGAAGTCCACCTTAGTGAGATCACAGATAAGGGTCTGTCTCCTGGGTGACCAGTGCAGAGTTGTGATGTCACAATACTCCCTTCGGCAGATCTCAGACAATGGACTGTCAGCTGGGTGCCTAGTGCAGAGTTATGATTTCCCAATGATCGCTTGAGCAGATCACAGATAAGGGCCTGTCACCTGAGTAACCAGTACAGAGTTATGATGTCACAATGCCCCCTTATGCAGATCACAGACAATTGCCTGTCAACTGGGTGACCAGTGCGGAATTATGATGTCAAAATGCACCCTCAGGCAGATCACATACAAGGGCCTGTCACCTGGCTGACCAGTGCAGACTTAGGAGGTAACAATGCCCCCTCAGGCAGATCACACACAACGGCCAGTCACCTGTGTGTCCAGTGCAGGGTTATGATGTCACAATGCATGCTTAGGCAGATAACAGAAAAGGGCCTGTCACCTGGGTGACCAGTGCAGAGTTATGAAGTCACAAAGCCACCTTAGGCCGATCACAGACAAGGGCCTGTCACCTGGGTGTCCAGTGCAGAGTTATGATGACAAAATGCCCACTTAGGAAGATCACAGACAAGGGCCTGTCACCTGGGTGACCATTGCAGAATTTTGATGTCACAATGCCCACTTAGGCAGATGACAGACAAGGGTCTGTCAGCTGGGTGACAATTGCAGAGTTATGATGTCACAATTCCCACTTAGGCAGATGACAGACATTGTCCTGTCACCTGGGTGACCACTGCAGAATTATGATGTCACAATGTCCCCTTAGGCAGATCAAAGACAAGGGTCTTTCACCTGGGTGACCAGTCCAGGGTTATGATGTCAAAATGCCCCCTTACGCAGATCACACACAGGGGTCAGTCACCGGGGTGCCCAGTGCAGATTTATGATGCCCCAATGCCCCCTTAGGGAGATTAGAGAAAAGGGATTATCAGCTGGGTGCCCAGTGCAGAGTTATGATGTCACAGTGACCCTTTGGGAAGATAATAGATAAGGGCCTGTCACCTGGGTGACCAGTACAGAGTTATGATTTCACAATGCCCCCTTATGCAGATCACAGACAGGGGCCCGTCTCCTGGGTGACCAGTGCAGAGTTATGATGTCACAACGTCCGTTTAGGCAGATCACAGACAAGGGACTGTCAGCTGGGTGCCCAGTGCAGAGTTATGATGTCACAATGACCCCTTGGGCAGATCACAGTTAGGGGCCTGTCACCTGGGTGACCAGTACAGAGTTATGATGTCACAATGCCCCCTTTTGCAGATCAAACTCAAGGGCCTGTCAACTGTGTGACCAGTGCAGTGTTATGATGTCACAATGGCCCCTTAGGCACATCAAAGACAAGGGTCTTTCACCTGGGTGGCCAGTGCAGGGTTATGATGTCACAATGCACTTACACAGA
Source organism: Pan paniscus (assembly GCF_029289425.2). Taxonomy (NCBI): domain Eukaryota; kingdom Metazoa; phylum Chordata; class Mammalia; order Primates; family Hominidae; genus Pan; species Pan paniscus. Next base: position 565,276 of record NC_073264.2, on the reverse strand, counting down.
TCACAGACAAGGGTCTGTCACCTGGGTGACCAGTACAGAGTTACAATGTCACAATGCGAACTTAGGCAGATCACAGAAAAGGGTCTGTGACCTGGGTGACCAGTGCAGAGTTATGATGTCACAATGCCCCCTTAGGGAGGTCACAGATAAGGGATTGTCACCTGGGTGACCAGTGCAGACTTATGATGTTACAATGCCCTATAGCAGATCACAAACAAGGCCCTGTCACCTGGGTGACCAGGGCAAGGTTATGATGTCCCAATGCCCCCTTTGGCAGATCAAAATAAAGGGCATGCCATCTGGGTACCCAGTGCAGAGTTATGATGTCACAATGCCCCTTAGGCAGATCACAGACAAGGGCCTGTCAACTGGTTCACTAGTGCAGATTTATGATGTCACAATGCCCCCTTAGGCAGATCACAGACATGGGCCTGACACCTGGGTGACCAGTGCAGAGTTATGATGTCACAATGCAGCTTTAGGCAGATCTGAGGCAAAGTCCTCTCACCTGGGTGCCCAGTGCAGAGTTATGATGTCACAATGCCCCTTACGCAGATCACAGACAAGGGCCTGTATCATGGGTGACTAGTGCAGACTTATTATGTCACAATGACCCCTTAGGCATATCACAGACAAGGGCCTGTCACCTGGGTGACCAGTGTAGAGTTATGATGTCACAATGCCCCCTTAGGCAGATAAGAGAAAAGGACCTGTCACCTGGGTGACCAGTGCAGCGTTATGATGTCACAATGTCCCCTATGGCAGATCACAGACAAGCGCCTGTCACCTGGGTGACCATTGCAGAATTATAATGTCACAATGCCCCCTTCGGCAGACCACAGATAAGGGCCTGTCACCTGGGTGACCAGTAGAGAGTTGTGATGTCACAATGCCCCCTTCAGCAGATCACAGAAAAGGGTCTGTCACCTGGGTGACCAGTGTAGACTTATGATGTCACAATGCACCGTTAGGCAGATCAAAGACAAGGGAAGGTCGCCTGGCTGCCCAGAGCAGAGTTATGATGTCACAATACCCCCTTATGCAGATCACAGAGAAGGGCCTGTCACCTGGGTGACCAGTGCAGAGTTATGATGTCACAATGTCCCTTAGGCAGATCACGGACAAGGACCTGTCACCTGTGTGACCAGTACCGGGTTATGATGTCACAATGCCCCCTTAGGCAGATCACAGACAAGGGCCTGTCACCAGGGTGAACACTGCAGAGATATGATATCACAATGCACCCTCAGGCAGATCACAGAGAAGGTCCTGTCACCTGGGTGACCTGTGCAGGCTTATGATATCACAATGCCGCCTTAGGCAGATCACAGACACCGGCCTGTCACGTGGGTGAATAATGCAGAGTTATGATGTCACAATGCCCCTTTAGGGAAATCACAGACAAGTTCCTGTCACCTGCGTAACCAGTGCAGAGTTATGATGCCACAATGCCCCGTAGGCAGATCCCAGACAAAGGCGTGTCACCTGGGTGACTAGTGCAGATTTATGATGTCACAATGCCCCCTCAGGCGGGTCACAGACATGGGTCTGCCACCTGGGTGACCAGTGCAGAGTTATGATGTCACAATGCAGCTTTAGGCAGATCTGAGACAAAGTCCTCTCACCTGGGTGCCCAGTGCAGAGTTATGATGTCACAATGACCCTTACGCAGATCACAGACAACGGCCTGTCTTACGGGTGACTAGTGCAGACTCATTATGTCACAATGACCCCTAGGCATATCACAGACAAGGGCCTGTCACCTGGGTGCCCAGTACAGATTTATGATGTCTCAATGCCCTTAAGGCAGATCACAGAAAAATGCCTGTCACCTGGGTTACTAATGCAGACTTATGATGTCACAATGCCCGCTTAGGCATATCACAGACAAGGGCCTGTCACCTGGGAGAGCAGTGCAGAGTTATGATGTCACAATACCCCCTTAGGCAGATCACAGACAAAGACCTCTCACCTGGGTGCCCAGTTTAGAGTTATGATGTCACAATGCCCCATAGGCAGATCACAGACAAGGGCCTGTCACCTGGGTGACTAGTGCAGACTTATGATGTCACAATGCCCCCTTAGGCAGATCACAGAAAAGGGCCTGTCACCTGGGTGACCAGTGTAGAGTTATGAGGTCACAATGCCCCCTTAGGCAGATAAGAGAAAAGGACCTGTCACCTGGGTGACCAGTGCAGCGTTATGATGTCACAATGTCCCGTTTGGCAGATTACCGACAAGAGCCTGTCACCTGGGTGACCATTGCAGAATTATAATGTCACAATGCCCCCTTAGGCAGACCACAGATAAGGGCCTGTCACCTGGGTGACCTGTAAAGAGTTGTGATGTCACAATGCCCTCTTCGGCAGATCACAGAAAAGGGTCTGTCACCTTGGTGACCAGTGTAGACTTATGATGTCACAATGCACCGTTAGGCAGATCAAAGAAAAGGGAAGGTCGCCTGGCTGCCCAGAGCAGAGTTATGATGTCACAATACCCCCTTATGCAGATCACAGAGAAGGGCCTGTCACCTCGGTGACCAATGCAGAGTTATGATGTCACAATGTCCCTTAGGCAGGTCACAGACAAGGACCTGTCACCTGTGTGACCAGTACCGAGTTATGATGTCACGATGCCCCCTTAGGCAGATCACAGACAAGGGCCTGTCACCAGGGTGAACACTGCAGAGATATGATATCACAATGCACCCTCAGGCAGATCACAGACAAGGCCCTGTCACCTGGGTGACCTGTGCAGGCTTATGATGTCACAATGCCCCCTTAGGCAGATCACAGACAACGGCCTGTCACGTGGGTGAATAATGCAGGGTTATGATGTCACAATGCCCATTTAGGGAAATCAAACACAAGTTCCTGTCACCTGGGTAACCAGTGCAGAGTTATGATGCCACAATGCCCCGTAGGCAGATCCCAGACAAAGGCGTGTCACCTGGGTGACTAGTGCAGATTTATGATGTCACAATGCCCCCTTAGGCAGGTCACAGACATGGGTCTGCCACCTGGGTGACCAGTGCAGAGTTATGATGCCACAATGCAGCTTTAGGCAGATCTGAGACAAAGTCCTCTCACCTGGGTGCCCAGTGCAGAGTTATGATGTCACAATGACCCTTGCGCAGATCACAGACAACGGCCTGTCTTACGGGTGACTAGTGCAGACTCATTATGTCACAATGACCCCTTAGGCATATCACAGACAAGGGCCTGTCACCTGGGTGCCCAGTACAGATTTATGATGTCTCAATGCCCTTAAGGCAGATCACAGAAAAATGCCTGTCACCTGGGTGACTAATGCAGACTTATGATGTCACAATGCCCGCTTAGGCATATCACAGACAAGGGCCTGTCACCTGGGAGAGCAGTGCAGAGTTATGATGTCACAATACCCCCTTAGGCAGATCACAGACAAAGACCTCTCACCTGGGTGCCCAGTTTAGAGTTATGATGTCACAATGCCCCATAGGCAGATCACAGACAAGGGCCTGTCACCTGGGTGACTAGTGCAGACTTATGATGTCACAATGCCCCCTTAGGCAGATCACAGACAAGGGCCTGTCACCTGGGTGACCAGTGCAGAGTTATGAGGTCACAATGCCCCCTTAGGCAGATAAGAGAAAAGGACCTGTCACCTGGGTGACCAGTGCAGAGTTATGATGTTACAATGTCCCCTTTGGCAGATCACAGACAAGAGCCTGTCACCTGGGTGACCATTGCAGAATTATAATGTCACAATGCCCCCTTAGGCAGATCACAGATAAGGGCCTGTCACCTGGGTGACCAGTACGGAGCTGTGATGTCACAATTCCCACTTAGGCAGATCACAGAAAAGGGTCTGACACCTGGGTGACCAGTGCCGAGTTATCATGTCACAATGCACCGTTAGGCAGATCAAAGGCAAGGGAAGGTCGCCTGGCAGCACAGAGCAGAGTTATGATGTCACAATACCCCCTTAGGCAGATCACAGACAAGGGCCTGTCACCTGGGTGACCAGTGGAGAGTTACGATGTCACAATGGACCTTAGGCAGGTCACAGAAAAGGGCTTGTCACCTGGGTGACTAGTGCAGACTAATGGTGTCACAATGCCGCCTTAGGCAGATCACAGACAAAGGCCTGTCACCTGGGTGACGAGTACAGAGTTATCATGTCACAAAGCCCCCTTAGGCAGATCACAGACAAGGGTCTGTCACCTGGGTGACCAGTGCAGAGTTATGATGTCACAATGCCCCCTCAGGCGGATAACACACAAGGGTCTGTCACCTGCGTGACCAGTGCAGGGCTATGATGTCACAATGCCCCCTTAGGCAGATCACAGACAAAGGCCTGTCACCAGGGTGACCAGTGAAGAGTTATGACGTCACAATGCCCCTTAGGCAGATCACAGACAAGGGCCTGTCAACTGGCTGGGAAGCACAGATTTATGATGTCACAATGCCGCTTACGCAGATCAGAGACTAGGGCCTGTCTTATGGGTGACTAGTGCAGACCTACAATGTCACAATACCCCCTTAGGCAGATCACAGACAAGGGACTGTCAGCTGGGTGCCCAGTACATAATTATGATATCACAATGCCCCCTAAGGCAGATCACACACAATGGCCTGTCACCTGGGTTACTAGTGCAGACTTATAATGTCACAATGCCCCCTTAGGCAGATCACTGACAAGGGCCTGTCACCTGGGAGACCAGTGCAGAATTATGAAGTCACAATAACCCCTTAGGCAGATCACAGAAAAAGGCCTCTCACCTGGGTGCCTAGTGCAGAGTTATGATGTCACAATGCCCCTTAGGCAGATCACAGACAAGTGTCTGTCACGTGGGTGACAAGTGCAGTGTTATGATGTCACAATGCCCCCGTGGGGAGATAACAGAATAGGAACTGTCACCTGGGTGACCAGTGCAGATTTATGTTGTCACAATATCCCCTTAGGCAGATCACAGACAAGGGCCTGTCACCTGGGTAACCATTGCAGAATTATAATGTCACAATGCCCCATTAGGCAGATCACAGATAAGGGCCTGTCACCTGGGTGACCAGTGCAGAGTTATGATGTCCGAATGCACCCTTAGGCAGATCTCAGACAAAGGCCTCTCACCTGGGTGCCCAGTGCAGAGTTATGATGTCACAATGCCCCCTTAGGCAGATCACAGACAAGGTCCTGTCTCCTGGGTGACCAGTGCAGAGTCATGATGTCACAATGTCCCTTAGGCATATCACAGACAAGCAACTACCACCTGTGTGAACAGTACAGGGTTATGATGTCACAATTCCCGCTTACGCAGATCACAGACAAGGGTCTGTCACCTGGGTGAACATTGCAGAGTTAAGATGTCACAATGCACCCTCAGGCAGATGACAGACAAGGGCCTTTCACCTGGGTGACCGATGTAAGGTTATGATGTCACAATGCCCCAGTAGGCAGATCACAGACAAGGTCGGGTCACCTGGGTGACCAGTGCAGAGTTACGATGTCACAGTGCCCCTTAGGCATATCACAGAAAAGGGCCTGTCACTTGGGTGACTAGTGCAGACTCATGATGTCACAATGCCCCTTAGGCAGATCACAGACAAAGGCCTGTCACCTGGGTAACCAGTACAGAGTTATAATGTCACAATGCCCCCTTAGGTAGATCACAGGCAAGGGTCCATCACCTGGGTGACCAGTGCAGAATTATGATGTCACAATGCCCCCTCAGGTGGATCACAAACAAGGGCATGTCATTTGTGTGACCAGTGCAGAGTTATGTTGTCACAATGCCCCCTTAGGCAGATCACAGACAAAGGCCTGTCACAAGGGTGACCAGTCCAGAGTTGTGATGTCACAATGTCCCCTTATGCAGCTCACGGACAGTGGCCTGTCCCCTGGGTGACCAGTGCAGAATTATGATGTCACAATACACCCTTAGGCAGATCACAGACAAGTCCTGTCACCTGGGTTACCAGTGCAGAGTTATTATGATGCAATGCCCCTTAAGCAGATCACAGAAAAGGGCCGGACACCTGGGTGACCAGTGCAGGGTTACAATGTCACAATGCCCCCTTAGGCATATCACAGGCAAGGGTCTGTATCCTGGGTGACCAGTGCAGAGTTAGGATGCCACAATACTCCCTTAGTCGGATCACAGACAAGAGACTGTCACCTGGGTGCCCAGGGCAGAGTTATGATGTGACAATGACCCCTTATGCTGATCAAGTTAAGGGTGTGTCACCTGGGTGACAAGAAAAGAGTTATCATATCACATTAACCCCTTATGCAGATAACAGACAAGGGCCTGTCACCCGGGTGACCAATGCAGAGTTATGATGTCACAATGCACCCTCAGGCAGATCACAGACAAGGGCCTTTCACCTGGGAGACCAGTGCAGAGTTATGATGTCACAATGCCACCTCAGGCAGATCACAAAAAAGGGCCTGTCACCAGGGTGACCAGTGCAGAGTTATGATGTCACAATGCCGCCTTAGGCAGATCACAGACAGTGGCCTGTCACCTAGGTGACCAGTGCAGAATTATGATGTCACAATAACCCCATAGGCAGATCGGAGACCAGGGCCTCTCACATGGGTGCCCAGTGCAGAGTTATGATGTCATAATGCCCCCTTAGGCAGATCACAGAAAAAGGCCTCTCACCTGGGTGCCTGGTGCAGAGTTATGATGTCAGAATGCCCCTTAGGCAGATCAGAGACAAGGGCCTGTCGCCTGGGTGACTACTACAGACTTATGATGTCACAATGCCCCTTTAGGCAGATCACAGACAAGGGCCTGTCACCTGGGTGACCAGTGCAGAGTTATGATGTCACAATGCCCCCTTAGGCAGATAACAGAAAAGGACCTGTCACCTGGGTGACCAGTGCAGATGTATCATGTCACAGTGTCCCCTTAGGCAGACCACAGACAGGGGCCTGTCACCTGGGTGACCATTGCAGACTTATGATGTCACAATGCCCCCTAAGGCAGATCACAGACAAGGGCCTGTCACCTGGGTGTCCAGTGTAGAGTTATGATGTCACAATGCAACGTTAGTCAGATCAAAGACAAGGGAAGTTCACCTGGCTGCCCAGTGCAGAGCTATGATGTCACAATACCGCCTTAGGCAGATCACAGACAAGGGACTGTCACCTTCGTGCCCAGTGCAGAGTTCTGATGTCACAATGACACCTTAGGCAGACCACAGACAAGGGCTCGTCACCAGGGAGAACCCTGCAGACTTATGATGTCACAATTCCCCCTTAGGCAGATCACAGATAAGGGCCTGTCACCTGGGTGACCAGTACAGAGTTATGATGTCACAATGCCCTCTTAGGCAGATCCCAGACAAGGGCCTGTCACGAGGGTGAACACTGTAGAGTTATGATGTCACAATGCACCCTCAGGCAGATCACAGACCAGTGCCTGTCACCTGGGTGACCAGTGTAAGGTTATGATTCACAATGCCCCCTTTGCCAGATCACAGACAATGTCCTGTTACCTGGGTGACCAGTGCAGCGTTACGATGTCACTATGCCCCTTAGGCAGATCACAGACAAGGGCCCGTCACCTGGGTGACAAGTGCAGACTAATGATGTCACAATGCCCCCTTAGGCAGATCACAGAGAAGGGCCTGTCAGCTGGCTGACCAGTACAGAGTTATGATATCACAATGCCCCCATAGGCAGATCACAGATAAGGGTCTGTCACCTGGGTGACCAGTGCAGAGTTATGATGTCACAATGCCCCCTTAGGCATATCACAGAAAAAGACCTGTCACCAGGGTGACCAGTCCAGAGTTATGATGTCACAATGCCTCCTTACGCAGATCACAGACAGTGGCCTTTCACCTGGGTGACCAGTGCAGAGTTGTGATGTCACAATACCTCCTTAGGCGGATCACAGACAACGATGTGTCACCTGTGTGCCCAGTGCAGAGTTATGATGTCACAATGCCCCTAAGGCAAATCACAGATCAGGGCCTGTTACCGTTGTGCCCAATGCAGAGTTATGATGTCACAATGCCCTCTTAGGCAGATCACAGACAAGGTCCTGTCACCTGGATTACCAGTGCAGAGTTATGATGTCACAATCCGCTTACGCAGATCTCAGAATAGGGACTGTCATCTGGGTGCCCAGTGCAGAGTTATGATGTCACAATGCCCCCTTAGGCAGATTACAGATAAGGACCTGTCACCTGGGTGACCAGTAGAGCGTTATGATGTCACAATACCCGCTTATGCAGATCACAGACAAGGGCCTGACATCTGGGTGCCCAGGACAGAGTTACGATGTCACAATGCACCCTCAGGCAGATTACACACAAGTGCCTGTCACCTGTGTGACCAGTGCAGGGTTATGATGACACAATGCCCCCTTAGGCAGATCACAGAAAAAGGCCTGTCATCAAGGTTACCAGTGCAGAGTTATGATGTCACAATAACCCCTTAGGCAGATCACAGTCAGTGGCCTGTCACCTGGGTGACCAGTGCACAGTTATGATGTCACAATGCCCCCTTAGGCAGATCACAGTCAATGTCCTGTCACCTGAGTAACCAGTGCAGAGTTATGATGCCACAATGTCTCCTTAGGCAGATCACAGTCAAAGGCCTGTCACCAGGGTGACCAGTGCAGTTATCATGTCACAATACACCCTTAGGCAGATCTCAGACAAAGGCCTCTCACCGGGTTGCCCAGTGCAGAGTTATGATGTCACAATTTCCCTTACGCAGATCACAGACAAGGGCCTGTCTCCTGCGGGCCTAGTGCAGACTTATGATGTCACAATGCCCCCTTAGGCAGATCACAGACAAGGTCCTGTCTCCTGGGTGCCCAATGCAGAGTTATGATGTCACAATGACCCCTTAGGCAGATCACAGACAAGGTCCTGTCACCTGGGTTACTATTGCAGAGTCATGATGTCACAACGTCCGTTATGCAGATCACAGACAAGGGCCTGTCACATGGGTGACTAGTGCAGAATTGTGATATCAAATTCCCCCTTAGGCAGATCACAGACAAGGGCTTGTCACCTGCGTGACCAGTGCAGAGTTATGATGTCACAATGCTCCCTTAGGCAGATAAAAGACAAGGGCGTGTCACCTGGCTGAACGTTGCAGAATTTTGATGTCACAATGCCTCTTTAGGCAGATCACACTGAAGGGCCTGTCTCCAGGGTTACCAGTACAGAGTTATGATGTCACAATTCCCCTTACACAGATCACAGACAAGGGCCTGTAACCTGGGTGACCAGTACAGAGTTATGATGTCACAATGCCCCTTAGGCAGATCACAGAGAAGGGCCTGTCACTTGGGTGACCAGTGCAGCATTATGATGACACAATGCCCCCTTAGACAGATCACAGACAAGGGCCTGTCATCTGGGTGATCATTGCAGATGTGTGATGTCACAGTGCCACCTTAGGCAGATCACAGACATGGGTCTGTCACCTGGGTGACCAGTGTAGAGTTATGATGTCACAATGCTCCCTCAGGCGGATCAGAAACAAGGGCCTTTCACCTGGGTGACTAGTGATCACAGACAACGGCATGACACCTGGTTGAGCAGTACAGGGTTATTATCTCACAATGCCCCCTTAGGCAGACCAAAGTCAACGGCCGGTCACCTGGCTGCCCAGTGCAGAGTTTTGACGTCACAATACACCTTTAAGCAGATCACACACAAGGGAATGTCACCTGGCTGCCCAGTGCAGAGTTTTGATGTCAGAATGCCCCCTGAGGCAGATCACAGACATGGGACTGTCACCTGGGTGACCAGTGCAGAGTTATGATGTCACAATGCACCCTCAGGCAGATCACAGACAAGGGCCTGTCACCAGGGTGACCAGTGCAGAGTCATGATATCACCATGCACCCTCAGGCAGATCACGGACAAGGGCCTGTCACCTGGGTGCCCAATGCAGGGTTATGCTGTCACAATGCCCCCTTAGGCAGTTCACAGACAAGGTTCTGTCACCTGGGTAACCAATGCAGAGTTATGATGTCACAATGCCCCTTAGGCAGATCACAGACAAGGGCCTTTCACCTGGGTGACTAGTGCAGACTTATGATGTCAAAATGCCCCCTGAGGCAGATCACAAACAAGGGCCTGTCACCAGGGTGACCAGTGCAGAGTTATGAGGTCACAATGCCCCCTTAGGCAGATAACGGAAAAGGGCCTGTCACCTGGAGGACCAGTGCAGGGTTATGATGTCAAAATGCCCCCTTATGCAGATCACGGACCAGGGCCTGTCTCCTGGGTGACCAGTGCAGAGTTATGATGTCACAATTCACCCTCAGGAAGATAACAGACAAAGTCTCTCTCCCGGGTGACCAGTGCAGATTTGTGATGTCACAATACTCCCTTAGGGAGATCACACAAAAGGGCCTGTCACCTGTGTGACCAGTTCAGGGTTATGAAGTCACAATGCCACCTTAGGCAGATCACAGACAAGGGCCTGTCACCTGCTTGACCATTGCAGAATTTTGATGTCACAATGCCCCCTTAGGCAGATCACAGACAAGGGTCTGATACCTGGGTGTCAAGTGCAGAGTTATGATGTCACAATGTCCCCTTAGGCAGAGCAAATACAAGGGTCTCTCACCTGGGTGCCCAGTGCAGAGTTATGATGTCCCAATGCCCCCTTAGGCAGATCACAGACAAGGGACTGTCAGTTGGGTGCCCAGTGCAGAGTTATGATGTCACAATGACTCCTTGGGCAGATCACAGATAAGGGCCTGTCACCTGGGTGACCAGTACAGGGTTATGATGTCACAATGCCCCCTTATGCAGATCACAGACAAGGGTCTGTCACCTGGGTGACCAGTACAGTGTTATGATGTCACAATGCCCCCTTATGCAGGTCACAGACAAGGGCCTGTCACCTGGGTGACCAGTGCAGGGTTACGATGCCACAACGCACCATAAGGCAGATCACAGACAAGGGCCTGTCACCTGGGTGAGACGTAGAGACTTATGATGTAACAATGCACCCTCAGGCAGATCACACACAAGGGCCTGACACCTGTGTGACCAGTGCAGTGTTATGATTTCACAATGCCCTCTTAGGCAGACCACAGACAAGGGTCTGTCACTTGGGTTACCAGTGCAGAGTACTGATGTCACAATGGCCCCTTAGGCAGATCACAGACAACGGCATGACACCTGGGTGCCCAGTGCAGTGTTATGATGTCACAATGTCCCCTTAGGCAGATCACAGACAAAGGCCTGTAACATGGGTGACCACTGCAGAGTTATGTTGTCACAATTCCCCCTTAGAAGATCAAAGACAAAGGACTGTCACCTGGAAGCCCAGTGCAGAGTTATGATGTCACAATTCCCCTTACACAGATCACAGACAAGGGCCTGTAACCTGGGTGACCAGTACAGAGTTATGATGTCACAATGCCCCCTTAGGCAGATCACAGAGAAGGGCCTGTCACTTGGGTGACCAGTGCAGCATTATGATGACACAATGCCCCCTTAGACAGATCACAGACAAGGGCCTGTCATCTGGGTGATCATTGCAGATGTGTGATGTCACAGTGCCACCTTAGGCAGATCACAGACATGGGTCTGTCACCTGGGTGACCAGTGTAGAGTTATGATGTCACAATGCTCCCTCAGGCGGATCAGAAACAAGGGACTGTCACCTGTGTGACCAGTGCAGGGTTATGATGTCAAAATGCCCCCTTAGGCAGATTACAGACAAAGGCCTGTCACCAGGGTGACCAGTCCGGAGTTATGATGTCACAATGCCCCCTTACGCAGAAAACAGATATTGGCCTGTCACCTGGGTGACCAGTGCAGAATTATGATGTCACAATGCCCCCTTAGGCAGATCACAGACAAGGGCCTGTCACCTGGTTGCCAAGTCGAGAGTTATGATGTCACAATGCACCCTCAGGCAGATCACAGACAAGGTCCAGTCACCTGGGTGACCAATGCAGATTTATGATGTCACAATGCCCCCTTAGGCAGATCACAGACAAGGGCCTGTCACTTGGGAGCCCAGTGCAGAATTATGATGTCACATTGCCCCCTATGGCAGATCACAGAAATGTGCCAATCACCTGGGTGACTAGTGCAGACTTATGATGTCATAATGCCCCCTTAGGCAGATCACAGACAAGGGCCTACACCTGGGTGACCAGTGCAGAGCTATGATGTCACAATACCCCCTTAGGCAGATCACAGACAAAGTCCTCTCACCTGGGTGCCCAGTGCAGAGTTATGATGCCACAATGCCCCTTAGGTGGATCACAGACAAGGGCCTGTCACCTGGGTGACTAGTGCAGACGTATGATGTCACAGTGTCCCCTTAGGCAGATCACAGACAAGGGCCTGTCACCTTGGTGACCAGTGCAGAATTATGATGTCACAGTGCCCCCTTAGGCAGATCACAGATAACGGCCTGTCACCTGGGTGACCAGTAAAGAGTTATGATGTCACATTGCCCCCTTAAGCAGATCCCAGGCAGGGTCCTGTCACCTGGGGGACGAGTGCAGAGCTACGATGTCACAATGCCCATTAGGGAGATCACAGACAAGGGCCTGTTACCTGGGTGAATAGTGCAGACTAATGATGACACAATGCCCCCTTAGGCAGATCACAGACAAGGGCCTGTCACCTGGGTGACCAGTACAGAATTATGATGTCAGAATACCCCCTTAGGCAGATCACAGGCAAGGGCCTGTCACCTGGGTGACCAGTGCACAGTTATGATGTCACAATGCACCCTCAGGCAGATCACAGACAAGGGTCAGTCACCTGTGTGTCTAGTGCAGAGTTATGATGTCACAATGGCCCCTTAGGCAGATCACAGACAAAGGCCTGTCACCACGGTGACCAGTGCAGAGTTATGACGTTACACTGCCCCCTTAGGCAGATCACAGTCAGTGGTCTGTTACCTGGGTGACCACTGCAGATTTATAATGTCAAAATGCCCCCTTAGGCAGATCACAGACAACGTCCTGTCACCTGGGTAATCAGTGCAGAGTTATGATGTCAGAATGACCGCTTAGGCAGATCGCAAAGGTCTGTCACCAGGGTGACCAGTGCACACTTATGATGTCACAATACACCCTTAGGCAGATCTCAGAAAAAGGCCTCTCACCTGGGTGCCCAGCGCAGAGTTTTGGTGTCACAATGCCCCTTACGCAGAACACAGAAAAGGGCCTGTGTCCTGGGTGACTAGTGTAGACTTATGATGTCACAATGTCCCCTTAGGCAGATCACAGACAAGGGCATTCACCAGGTGACCAGTCCAGAGTTATGATGTCACAATGCACCCTTACGCAGGACGCAGACAGTGTTCTGTCACCTGGGTGACCAGTGCAGAATTATGATGTCACAATTCCCCCTTAGGCAGATCGCGGACAAGGGGCTGTCTCCTGGGTGACCAGTGCAGAGTTATGATGTCACAATACACCCTTAGGCAGATGAAAGACAGGGGTCAGTCACCTGGGTGACAACTGCACAGTTATGATGTCACAATACTCCCTTCGGTAGATCACAGACAAGTGACTGTCACCTGGGTGCCCAGTGCAGAGTTATGATGTCACAATGACCCCTTAGGCAGATCACACATAAGGTCCTGTCACCTGGGTGACCAGTATAGAGTTATGATGTCACAATGCCCCTTTAGGCATATCACAGACAAGGGCCTGTCACATGGGTGACCAGTGCAGGCTTATGATGTCACAATGACCCTCAGGCAGATCACACACCAGGGCTTGTCACCTGTGTGAACAGTGCAGGGTTATGATGTCACAACTCCCCCTTAGGCAGATCACAGACAGTGGCCTATCACGTGGGTGACCAGGGCAGATTTATCATGTCACAATAGCCCTTAGGCAGAATACAGACAAGGGCCTCTCACCTGGGTGCCCTGTACAGAGTTATGAAGTCACAATGCCCCCTTACGTAGATCACAGACAAGGGCCTGTCACCTGGGTGCCCAATGCAGAGTTATGCTGTCACAATGCCCCGTTAGGCAGTTCACAGACAACGGCCTGCCACCTGGGTGACTAGTGCAGATTTATGATGTCAAAATGCCCCCTGAGGCAGATCACAAACAAGGGCCTGTCACCAGGGTGACCAGTGCAGAGTTATGATGTCACAATGCCCCCTTAGGCAGATAATAGAAAATGGCCTGTCACCTGGAGGACCAGTGCAGAGTTTTGATGTCACAATGCCCCCTAACGCAGATCACGGACCATGGCCTGTCTCCTGGGTGACCAGTGCAGAGTTGTGATGTCACAATACGCCCTTAGGGAGATCACACAGAAGGGCCTGTCACCTGTGTGACCAGTGCAGGGTTATGAAGTCACAATGCCACCTTAGGCAGATCACAGACAAGGGTCTGTCACCTGGGTTACCATTGCAGAATTTTGATGTCATAATGCCCCATTAGGCAGATCACAGACAAGGGTCTGAAACCTAGGTGTCAAGTGCAGAGTTATGATGTCACAATGGAACCTGAGGCAGAGCAAATATAAGGGTCTCTCACCTGGGTGTCCAGTGCAGAGTTATGATGTCCAATGCCCCCTTAGGCAGATCACAGACAAGGGACTGTCAGCTGGGTGCCCAGTGCAGGGTTATGATGTCACAATGACTCCTTGGGCAGATCACAGATAAGGGCCTGTCACCTGGGTGACCAGTACAGGGTTAAGATGTCACAATGCCCCCTTATGCAGATCACAGACAATTGCCTGTCACCTGGGTGACCAGTGCAGAGTTATAATGTCACAATTCCCTCTTAGGCAGATCACAGACATGGGACTGTCAACTGGGTGCCCACTGCAGAGCTATGATGTCACAATAACCCCTTGGGCAGATCACAAATAAGGGCCTGTCACCTGGGTGACCAGTACAGTGTTATGATGTCACAATGCCCCCTTATGCAGGTCAAAGACAAGGGCCTGTCACCTGGGTGACCAGTGCAGGGTTACGATGTCACAACGCACCCTAAGGCAGATCACAGACAAGGGCCTGTTTCCTGGGTGAGACGTAGAGACTTATGATGTAACAATGCACACTCAGGCAGATCACACACAAGGGCCTGACACCTGTGTGACCAGTGCAGTGTTATGATTTCACAATGCCCCCTTAGGCAGACCACAGACAAGGGTCTGTCACCTGGGTGACCAGTGCAGAGTACTGATGTCACAATGGCCTCTTAGGCAGATCACAGACAACGGCATGACACCTGGGTGCCCAGTGCAGTATTATGATGTCACAATGTCCCCTTAGGCAGATCACAGACAAAGGCCTGTAACATGGGTGACCACTGCAGAGTTATGTTGTCACTATACCCCCTTAGAAGATCAAAGACAAAGGACTGTCACCTGGAAGCCCAGTGCAGAGTTATGATGCCACAATGCCCCTTAGGCAAATCACAGATAAGGGCCTGTCACCTGGTTGAGCAGTACAGGGTTATTATCTCACAATGCCCCCTTAGGCAGACCAAAGTCAACGGCCGGTCACCTGGCTGCCCAGTGCAGAGTTTTGACGTCACAATACACCTTTAAGCAGATCACACACAAGGGAATGTCACCTGGCTGCCCAGTGCAGAGTTTTGATGTCAGAATGCCCCCTGAGGCAGATCACAGACATGGGACTGTCACCTGGGTGACCAGTGCAGAGTTATGATGTCACAATGCACCCTCAGGCAGATCACAGACAAGGGCCTGTCACCAGGGTGACCAGTGCAGAGTCATGATATCACCATGCACCCTCAGGCAGATCACGGACAAGGGCCTGTCACCTGGGTGCCCAATGCAGGGTTATGCTGTCACAATGCCCCCTTAGGCAGTTCACAGACAAGGTTCTGTCACCTGGGTAACCAATGCAGAGTTATGATGTCACAATGCCCCTTAGGCAGATCACAGACAAGGGCCTTTCACCTGGGTGACTAGTGCAGACTTATGATGTCAAAATGCCCCCTGAGGCAGATCACAAACAAGGGCCTGTCACCAGGGTGACCAGTGCAGAGTTATGAGGTCACAATGCCCCCTTAGGCAGATAACGGAAAAGGGCCTGTCACCTGGAGGACCAGTGCAGGGTTATGATGTCAAAATGCCCCCTTATGCAGATCACGGACCAGGGCCTGTCTCCTGGGTGACCAGTGCAGAGTTATGATGTCACAATTCACCCTCAGGAAGATAACAGACAAAGTCTCTCTCCCGGGTGACCAGTGCAGATTTGTGATGTCACAATACTCCCTTAGGGAGATCACACAAAAGGGCCTGTCACCTGTGTGACCAGTTCAGGGTTACGAAGTCACAATGCCACCTTAGGCAGATCACAGACAAGGGCCTGTCACCTGCTTGACCATTGCAGAATTTTGATGTCACAATGCCCCCTTAGGCAGATCACAGACAAGGGTCTGATACCTGGGTGTCAAGTGCAGAGTTATGATGTCACAATGTCCCCTTAGGCAGAGCAAATACAAGGGTCTCTCACCTGGGTGCCCAGTGCAGAGTTATGATGTCCCAATGCCCCCTTAGGCAGATCACAGACAAGGGACTGTCAGTTGGGTGCCCAGTGCAGAGTTATGATGTCACAATGACTCCTTGGGCAGATCACAGATAAGGGCCTGTCACCTGGGTGACCAGTACAGGGTTATGATGTCACAATGCCCCCTTATGCAGATCACAGACAAGGGTCTGTCACCTGGGTGACCAGTACAGTGTTATGATGTCACAATGCCCCCTTATGCAGGTCACAGACAAGGGCCTGTCACCTGGGTGACCAGTGCAGGGTTACGATGCCACAACGCACCATAAGGCAGATCACAGACAAGGGCCTGTCACCTGGGTGAGACGTAGAGACTTATGATGTAACAATGCACCCTCAGGCAGATCACACACAAGGGCCTGACACCTGTGTGACCAGTGCAGTGTTATGATTTCACAATGCCCTCTTAGGCAGACCACAGACAAGGGTCTGTCACTTGGGTTACCAGTGCAGAGTACTGATGTCACAATGGCCCCTTAGGCAGATCACAGACAACGGCATGACACCTGGGTGCCCAGTGCAGTGTTATGATGTCACAATGTCCCCTTAGGCAGATCACAGACAAAGGCCTGTAACATGGGTGACCACTGCAGAGTTATGTTGTCACAATTCCCCCTTAGAAGATCAAAGACAAAGGACTGTCACCTGGAAGCCCAGTGCAGAGTTATGATGTCACAATGCCCCCTTAGGCAAATCACAGATAAGGGCCTGTCACCTGGTTGAACAGTACAGGGTTTTGATCTCACAATGCCCCCTTAGGCAGACCAAAGTCAAGGGCCGGTCACCTGGCTGCCCAGTGCAGAGTTATGATATCAGAATGACCCCTGAGGCAGATCACAGACATGGGCCTGTCACCTGGGTGACCAGTGCAGAGTTATGATGTCACAGTGCACCCTCAGGCAGATCACAGACAAGGGCCTGTCACCAGGGTGAGCAGTGCAGAGTCATGATATCACCATGCACCCTCAGGCAGATCACACACAAGGTCCTGTCACCTGTGTGACCAGTGCAGAGTAATGATGTCTCAATACTCCCTTAGGCAGATCACAGACAAGGTCCTGTCACCTGGGTGACCAGTGCAGGGTTATGATGTCACAATACTCCCTTTGGCAGATCACAGACAAGGGCCCGTCACGTGGGTGACTAGTGCAGACTTATGATGTCACAAAGCCCCCTTAGGCCAATCACAGACAGGGGCCTGTCACCTGGGTGACCAGTGCAGATTTATGATGTAAGAATACCACCATAGGCAGATCACAGACAAAGGCTCATCACCTGGGTGCCCAGTATAGCATTATGATGTCACAATGCCCCTTAGGCAGATCACAGACAAGGGCTTGTCTCCTGGGTGACTAATGCAGACTTATGATGTCACAATGCCCCCTTAAGCAGATCACAGACAAGGGCCTGTCACCTGGGTGACCAGTGCAGAATTATGATGTCACAATACCCCCTTAGGCAGATCACAGATAAGGGCCTGTCAACTGGGTGACCAGTTCAGTTATGTTGTCACAATGCCCCCTTATGCAGATCACAGACAAGGTACTGTCACCTGGGTGACCAGTGCAATGTTATGATGTCACAATGCCCCCTTAGCAGATCACAGACAAGGCCCTGTAACCTGGGTGACCAGTGCAGGGTTATGATGTTCCAATGCCCCCTTAGGCAGATCACAAAAAAGGGCATGTCACCTGGGTTTCCAGTGCAGAGTTATGATGTCACAATGCCCCTTACCAAATCACAGACAAGGGCCTGTCACCTGGGTACCCAGTGCAGAGTTACGTTGACACAATGCCCCCTCAGACAGGTAACAGACAAGGACCTGTCACCTGTGTGACCATTGCTGAATTATGATGTCACAATGCCCCCTTAGGCAGATCACAAACAATGTTATGTCACCTGGGTGACGAGTGCAGAGTTATGATGCCACAATACTCCCTTAGGGAGATCAAAGACAAGGGACTGTCAGCTGCGTGCCCAGATCAAAGTTGTGATGTCACAATGCCCCTCAGGCAGATCACACAAGAGGGCCTGTCACCTGTGTGACCAGTGTAGGGTTATGATGTCACAATGCCCCCTTAGGCAGATCACAGACAAAGGCCTGTCACAAGGGTGACCAGGGCAGAGTTATGATGTCACAATACCCCCTAAGGCAGATCACAGTCAGTTGTCTGTGACCAGGGTGACCAGTGGAGAATTAGGATGTCACAATACCCTTTAGGCAGATCACAGACAAGGGCCCCTCACCTCAGTGCCCAGTGCACAGTTATGATATCACAATGCACCGTTAGGCAGATCTAAGACAAGGGCCGGTCACCTGGCCGCCCAGTGCAGACTTATGGTGTCACAATACCCCCTTAGGCAGATCACAGACAAGGGACTCTCACCTGGGTGCCCAGAGCAGAGTAATGATGTCATAATGCCCATTACGCAGATTACAGAAAAGGGCCTGTAACCTGGGTTACTAGTGCAGACTTATGATGTCACAATGACCCCTTAGGCAGATGACAGACAAGGGTCTGTCACCTGGGTGACCAGTGGAGAGTTATGATGTCACAATAACCCCTTAGGCAGATCACAGACAAAGGAATGTCACCTGGGTGCCCAGTGCACAGTGAAGATGTCACAATGAACCCCTGGGCAGATCACAGATAAGGGCTTGTCACCTGGGTGTCCAGTACAGAGTTATGCTGTCACAATGCCCCCTTATGCAGATCACACAGAAGGGCCTGTTACCTGGGTGACCAGGGCAGAGTTATGATGTCACAATGCCCCCTTAGGCAGATCAGAGACAAAGGCCTGTCACCAGGGTGAACAGTGCAGAGTTATGATGTCACAATGCCCACTTAGGCAGATCAGAGTCAGTGGCCTGTCACCTGGGTGACCAGTGCAGTGTTAAGATGTCACAATACACCCTTAGGCAGATCACAGACAAGGGTCTGTCTCCTCGGTGACTAGTGCAGACTTCTGATATCACAATGCCCCCTTAGGCAGATAACTGACAACGGCCTGTCACCTGGGTGACCAGTGCAGAGTTATGATGTCACAATGCCCCCTTAGGCAGATAACAGAAAAAGGCGTGTCACCTGGGTGACAAGTGCACAGTTATGATGTCACAATGCCCCCTTCAGCAGATCACAGACAAGGGCCTGACACCTGGGTGCCCAGTGCAGGGTTATGATGACAAAATGCCCACTTAGGAAGATCACAGACAAGGGACTGTCACCAGCTTGACCATTGCAGTATTATGAAGTCACATTGCTCCCTTAGGCAGATCACAGACAAGGGTCTGTCACCAGGGTGACCATTGCAGAGTCATGATGTCACAATTCCCTCTTAGACAGATCACAGACAAGGTTCTGTCACCTGGGTGATCAGTGCACAGTTATGATGTCACACGGCCCCCTTAGGCAGATCACAGACAAGGGTCTCTCACCTTGGTGACCAGTGCAGAGTTATGATTTCACAATGCCCACTTATGCAGTTCTCAGACAAGGGCCTGTCACCTGGGTGACCAGTGCAGAGTTATGATGTCACAATCACCCCTTTGGCAGATCACAGACAATGTTCTGTCCCCACGGTGACCAGTGCAGAGTTATGATGTCACAATGCCCCCTCAGGCAGATCACAGACAAGGGTCTGTCACCTGGGTGAACAGTGCAGAGTTATGATGTCACAATGCCCCCTCAGCAGATCACAGACAAGGCCCTGTCACCAGGGTGACCAGTGCAGTGTTATGATGTTCCAATGCCCCCTTAGGCAGATCACAAAAAAGGGCATGTCACCTGGGTGTCCAGTGCAGAGTTATGATGTCACAATGCCCTTATGCAAATCACAGACAAGGGCCTGTCACCTGGGTGACCATTGCTGAATTATGACGTCACAATGCCCCCTTAGGCAGATCACAAACAGTGTTATGTCACCTGGGTGACCAGTGCAGAGTTATGATGCCACAGTACTGCCTTAGGCAGATCAAAGACAAGGGACTGTCAGCTGCGTGCCCAGTGCAGAATTGTGACGTCACAATGCCCCTCAGGCAGATCACATACAAGGGCCTGTCACCTGTGTGACCAGTGTAGGGTTATGATGTCACAGTGGCCCTTAGGGAGATCACAGACCAAGGCCTGTCACATGGGAGACCAGTGCAGAGTTATGATGTCACAATGCCCCCTTAGGCAGATCACAGTCAGTTGCCTGTCACCAGGGTGACCAGTGCAGAATTATGATGTCACAGTACCCCTTAGGCAGATCAGAGACAAGGGCCTCTCACCTCAGTGTCCAGTGCAGAGTTATGATGTCACAATGCCCCCTTAGGCAGATGACAGTCAAGGGCCTGTCAACTGGGTTCCCAGTGCAGAGTTATGATGTCACAATGCCCCCTTAGGCAGATCACAGACAATTTCCTGTCACCTGGGTAACCAGTGCAGAGTTATGATGTCCCAATGCCCCTTAGGCAGATCACAGACAAGGGCCTGTCACCTGGGTGACTAGGGCAGAATTATGATGTCACAATACCCCCTTAGGCAGATCACAGACAAGGGCCTCCCACCTGGGTGCCCAGTGCAGAGTTATGGGGTCACAAAGCTCCCTTAGGCAGAAAACAGACAAGGGCCTGGGACCTGGGTGACCAGTGCAGAGTTATGATGTCACAATGACCCCTTAGGCAGACAACAGAAAAGGGCCTGTCACCTGGGTGACCAGAACAGCGTTATGATGTCACAATGCCCCCTTAGGCAGATCACACATAAAGGTCTGTCGCCTGGGTGCCCAGTGCAGAGTTATGATGTCACAATGCCCCCTTAGGCAAATCACACAAAAGGGCCTGTCACCTTGGTGACGTGTGCAGAGTTATGATGTCACAATTCTCCCTCAGGTAGATCACAATCAAGGTCCTGTCACCTGGGTGACCAGTGCAGAGTTATGATGTCACAATGCCACCTCAGGCAGATCACACACAAGTACCTGTCACCTGTGTGACCAGTGCAGTGTTATGAAGTCACAATGCCCCCTTAGGAAGATCATAGACAAAGGTCTGTCAGCAGGGTAACCAGTGCAGAGTTATGATGTCACAATACTCCCTTAGGCAGATCACAGACAAGGGTCTGTCAACTGGGTGACAAGTGCAGAGTTATGATGTCACAATACTCCCTTAGGCAGATCACAGACAAGTGACTGTCACCTGGGTGCCCAATGCAGATTTATGATGTCGCAATGACCCCTTAGGCAGATCACAGACAAGGGCCTGTCACCTGGGTGACAAGTGCAGGGTTATGATGTCACAATGCCCCCTCAGGCAGATCACACAGCAGGGCCTGTCACCTGTGTGAACAGTGCAGATTTATGATGTCACAATACTCCCTCAGGCAGATCAGAGACAAAGGCCTCTCACCTGGGTGCCCAGTGCACAATTATGATGTCACAATGCCCCTTAGGCGGATCACAGACAAGGGCCTGTCTCCTGGGTGACTAATGCAGACTTATGATGTCACAATACCCCCTTAGGCAGATCACAGACAGGGGCCTGTCACCTGGTTGTCCAGTGCAGCGTTATGATTACAAAATGCCCACTTAGGAAGATCACAGACAAGGGCCTGTCACCGTGGGTGACCATTGCAGAATTTTGATGTCACAATGCCCCCTTTGGCAGATCACAGACAAGGGTCTGTCACCTGTGTGACCACTGTAGAATTATGATGTCACAATTCCCCCTTAGGCAGATCACAGACAAGGGTATGACACCTGGGTGTCAAGTGCAGAGTTATGATGTCACAATGGCCCCTTTGGCAGATCAAACACAGGGGTCTTTCACCTGGGTGACCAGTTTAGGGTTATGATGTCACAATGCCCCCTTGTGCAGATCACAAACAAGGATCTGTCACATGGGTGCCCAGTGCAGAGTTATATCTCAATGCCCCCTTAGGCAGATCACAGACAAGGGACTGTCAGCTGGGTACCCAGTCCAGAGTTATGATGTCAAAATGAACCCTTGGGAGATCACAGATAAGGGCCTGTCACCTGGGTGACCAGTACAGAGTTATGATGTCAGAATGCCCCCTTATGCAGATCACAGATAAGGGCCTGTCACCTGGGAGACCAGTGCAGAGTTTTGATGTCATAATGCCCGCTTAGGCAGATCACAGACAAGGGCATGTCACCTGGTTGCCCAGTGCAGGGTTATGATGTCACAATGTCCCTTTAGGAAGATCACAGACAAAGGCCTGTAACATGGGTGACCACTGCAGAGTTATGTTGTCACAATACCCCCTTCGAACGTCACAGACAAGGGACAGTCACCTGGAAGCCCAGTGCAGAGTTATGATGTCACAATGCCCCCTTAGGCAAATCACAGACCAGGGCCTGCCACCTGGTTGACCAGTAGAGAGTTATGATCTCACAATGCCCCCTTAGGCAGACCAAAGTCAAGGGCCGGTCATCTGGCTGCCCAGTGCAGAGTTTTGGTGTCACAAAATGCCTTTAGGCAGATCACAGACAAGGGATTGTCACCTGGGTGCCCAGTGCAGGGTTATGATGTAACAATGCCCCCTTAGGCATATCACAGAGAAGGGCCTGTCACCTGTGTGACCAGTACAGATTTATGATGTCAGAATGCCCCCCGAGGCAGATCACAGACAAGAGCCTGTCACGTGGGTGACCAGTGCAGAGTTGTGATGTCACAATGCACCCTCAGGCAGATCACAGACAAGGGCTTGTCACCAGGGTGACCAGAGCAGAGTTATGATGTCACAATGCCCCCTCAGGCAGGTCACACACAAGGTCCTGTTACCTGTGTGACCAGTGCAGAGTTTTGATATCACAATACTCCCTTAGGCAGATCACAAAAAGGGTCTGTCACCTGGGTGACCAGTGCAGACTTATCATGTCACAATGCCCCCTTAGGCAGATCACAGACATGGGCCTCTCACCTAGGTGACCATTGCAGAATTATGATATCACAATGCCTCCTTAGGCAGATCACAGATAAGGGCCTGTCACCTGGGTGACCAGTACAGAGTTGTGATGTCACAATGCCTCCTTGGGCAGATCACAGACAAGGGCCTGTCACCTGGGTGACCTGTGCAGGGTTATGATGTCACAATGCACAGTTAGGCAGATGAAAGACAAGAGAAGGTCACCTGGCTGCCCAGTGCAGAGTTATGATGTCAGAATGCCCCTTTTGGCAGATCACAGACAAGATCCTGTCACCTGGGTGACAAGTGCAGGGTTATGGTGTCACAATGCCCCTTACACAGATAACAGACAAGGGCCTGTCACCTTGGTGACCATTGCAGTATTATTATGTCACAATGCCCCCTTAGGCAGATCACAGACAAGGGTCTGTCTCCTGGGTGACCAGTGCAGAGTTTTGATGTCACAATACTCTTTTAGTCAGATCACAGACAAGAGACTGTCACCAGGGTGCACAGTGCAGAGTTATGATGTCACAATGCCCCCTCAGGGAGATAACACACAAGGGCCTGTCCCCTGTGACACCAGTGCAGGGTTATGATGTCACAATGCCCCCTTAGGCAGATCACAGACAAAGGCATGTCACCATGGTGACCAGTGCAGAGTTATGGTGTCACAATGACCACTTATGCAGATCACAGTAAGTGGCCTGTCACGTGGGTGACCAGTGTAGAATTATGATGTCACAATACCCCCTTAGGCAGGTCACAGACAAGAGCCTCTCACCAGGGTGCCCAATGCAGAGTTACGATGTAACAATGCCCACTTAGCAGATCAGAGACAAGGTCCTTTCACCAGGGTAACCATTGCAGAGTTATGATATCACAAAGCCCCATTGGCAGATCACAGACAATTGCCTGTCACCTGGGTGACTAGTGCAGACTTATGATGTCACAATGCCCCCTTACGCAGATCACAGACAAAGGCCTCTCACCTGGGTGCCCAGTGCAGAGTTATGATGTAACAATGCCCCTTAGGCAGATCACAGAAAAGTGTCGGTCACCTGGGTGACTAGTGAAGACTTAATATGTCACAATGCCCCTTAGACAGATCACCGACATGGGCGTGTCACCTGGGTGACCACTGCAGGGTTATGATGTGACAATGCCCATGTAGGCAGATAACAGACAAGGGCCTGTCACCTGGGTGTCCAGTACAGGGTTATGATCACACAATGCCCACCTAGGAAGTTCACGGACAGGGGCCTGTCACCTGGGTGACCAGTGCAGAGTTATGATGTCACAATGCACCCGCAGGCAGATCACACACAAGGGCCTGTCACCTGTGTGAACAGTGCAGGGTTATGATGTCACAGTGTACCCTTAGTCAGATCACAGCAAAGGCCTGTCACCTGGGTGCCTAATGGAGAGTCATGATGTCACAATGCCCCCTTAGGCAGATCACGGACAGTGGCCTGTCATCTGGAAGACCAGTCCAGAGTTATGGTGTCACAATGCCCTTTAGTCAGACAACAGGCAAAGGCCTGTCACCTGGGTGACCAGTGCAAAGTTATGATGTCACAATGCCCCCTCAGGCAGATCACACAGAAGGGCCTCTCACCTGGGTGACCAGTGCAGAGTTATGATGACACAATGCCCACCTAAGAATATCATAGACAAGGGCCTGTCACCTGGGTGACCATTCGAGAATTATGATGTCACAATGCCCCCTTAGGCAGATGACAGAAAAGGCCCTGTCACTAGGGTGCCAAGTGCAGAGTTAAGATGTTAAAATGCACTCTCAGGCAGATCACAGACAAGGGCCTGTCACCTGTGTGGCTAGTGCAGAGTAATGATGTCAGAACGCCACCTAAGGCAGATCACAGCCAAGGGCCTGTCACCTGTGTGACCAGTGCAGGGTTATGATGTCACAATGCTCCCCTAGGCAGATCACAGACAGTGGCCTGTCACCTGGGTGACCAGTGCAGAGTTATGACGTCACAATGCCCCTTACGCAGATCACAGTCAAGGGTCTGTCACCTGGGTGACCATTGCAGAGTTATGATGTCAGAATGCACCGTTAGGCAGATCAAAGACAAGGGCCGGTCACGTGGCGGCCCAGTGCAGAGTTATGATGTCACAATACCCCCTTAGGCACATCAGAAACAAGGGAATGTCAACTGTGTGCCCAGTGCAGAGTTATGATGTCACAATGACCCCTTTAGCAGATCACAGATAAGGGCCTGTCACCTGGGTGACGAGTAGAGAGTGATGAGGTCACAATGCTCCCTTATGCAGATCACAGACAAGGGCCTGTCACCTGGGTGACCAGTGCATAGTTATGATGTCACAATGCCCCCACAGGCAGATCACACACAAGGGCCTGTCACCTGTGTGACCAGTGCCGAGTTATGATGTCACAATGCCCCTTACGCAGATCACAGACAAGGGCCTGTCACCTGGGTGACTAGAGCAGAGTTATGATGTCACAATACCACCTTAAGCAGATCTCAGACAAGGGCCTGTCACCTGGGTGACCAGTGCAGTGTTATGATGTCACAATGCACCCTTAGGCAGATTTCAAAGACCACCCACCTGGGTGCCCAGTGCAGACTCATGATGTCACAATGCCCCTAACGCAGATCACAGAAAAGGTCCTGTCTCCTGGGTGACGAGTGCAGACTTATGATGTCACAATGCCCCCTTATGCAGTTCACAGACAAGGGCCGGTCACCTGGTTGCCCAGTACAGAGTTATGACGTCACAATGCCCCCTAAGGCAGATCAGAGAGAAGTGCCTGTCACCTGGGTGACGAATGCAGACTTATGATGTCACACTTCCCCCTAAGGCAGATCACAGACAAGGGCCTGTCACCTGGGTGACCAGTGCAGAGTTATGATGTCACAATGCACCCGCTGGCAGATCACACACAAGGGCCTGTCACCTGTGTGACCAGTGCCGAGTTATGATGTCACAATGCCCCTTACGCAGATCACAGACAAGGGCCTGTCACCTGGGTGACTAGTGCAGAGTTATGATGTCACAATACCACCTTAAGCAGATCTCAGACAAGGGCCTGTCACCTGGGTGACCAGTGCAGTGTTATGATGTCACAATGCACCCTTAGGCAGATTTCAGACAAAGACCTCCCACCTGGGTGCCCAGTGCAGACTCATGATGTCACAATGCCCCTAACGCAGATCACAGAAAAGGTCCTGTCTCCTGGGTGACGAGTGCAGACTTATGATGTCACAATGCCCCCTTATGCAGTTCACAGACAAGGGCCGGTCACCTGGTTGCCCAGTACAGAGTTATGACGTCACAATGCCCCCTAAGGCAGATCAGAGACAAGTGCCTGTCACCTGGGTGACGAATGCAGACTTATGATGTCATACTTCCCCCTAAGGCAGATCACAGACAAGGGCCTGTCACCTGGGTGACCAGTGCAGAGTTATGATGTCACAATGCACCCGCTGGCAGATCACACACAAGGGCCTGTCACCTGTGTGAACAGTGCAGGGTTATGATGTCACAGTGTACCCTTAGGCAGATCACAGCAAAGGCCTGTCACCTGGGTGCCTAATGGAGAGTCATGATGTCACAATGCCCCCTTAGGCAGATCACGGTCAGTGGCCTGTCATCTGGGTGACCAGTCCAGAGTTATGGTGTCACAATACCCTTTAGTCAGACAACAGGCAAGCGCCTGTCACCTGGGTGACCAGTGCAAAGTTATGATGTCACAATGCCCCCTCAGGCAGATCACACAGAAGGGCCTGTCACCTGGGTGACCAGTACTGAGTTATGATGACACAATGCCCACCTAAGAATATCATAGACAAGGGCCTGTCACCTGGGTTACCATTCGAGAATTATGATGTCACAATGCCCCCTTAGGCAGATGACAGAAAAGGCCCTGTCACTAGGGTGACGAGTGCAGAGTTAAGATGTTACAATGCACTCTCAGGCAGATCACAGACAAGGGCCTGTCACCTGGGTGGCTAGTGCAGAGTTATGATGTCACAATGCCCCCTAAGGCAGGTCACACACAAGGGCCTGTAACCTGTGTGACCAGTGCAGGGTTATGATGTCACAATGCCCCCCTAGGCAGATCACAGACAGTGGCCTGTCACGTGGGTGACCAGTGCAGAGTTATGACGTCACAATGCCCCTTACGCAGATCACAGTCAAGGGTCTGTCACCTGGGTGACCACTGCAGAGTTATGATGTCAGAATGCACCGTTAGGCAGATCAAAGACAAGGGCCGGTCACGTGGCGGCCCAGTGCAGAGTTATGATGTCACAATACCCCCTTAGGCACATCAGAAACAAGGGAATGTCAACTGTGTGCCCAGTGGAGAGTTATGATGTCACAATGACCCCTTAGGCAGATCCCAGTTTAGGGTGTGTAACCTGGGTGACCAGTACAGAGTTATGATGTCACAATGCCGCCTTAGGCACATCACAGACAAGGGCCTGTCACCAGGGTGAAAAGTGCAGGCTTATGATGTCACAATGCACCCTCAGGCAGATCACAGACAAGGGCCTCTCACCTGGGTGACCAGTGCAGAGTTATGATACCACAATGCCCCCTCAGGCAGATCAAACACAAGGGTCTGTCACCTGTCTGACCAGTGCAGGGTCATGATGTCACAGTGCCCCCTTAGGCAGTTCACAGACAAAGGCCTGTCACCAGGGTGACCAGTGCAGAGTTATGATGTCACAATTCCCCCTTAGGCGGATCACAGACAGTGGCATGTCACCTGGGTGACCAGTGCAGAATTATGATGTCACAATACGCCCTCAGGCAGATCACAGACAAGGGCCTCTCACCTGGGTGCCCAGTGCAGAGTTATGATGTCACAATGCTCCCTTAGGCAGATCACAGTCAAGGTCCTGTCACCTGAGAGACCAGTACAGAGTTACGATGTCACAACGCCCCTTAGGCAGATCACAGACAAGGGCCTGTCACCTGGGTGACTAGTCCAGACTTATGATGTCACAATGCCCCGTTAGGCAGATCACAGACAAGGGACCATCACCTGGCGGCCCAGTGCAGAGTTATGATGTCACAATGACCCTTTTAGCAGATCACAGATAAGGGCCTGTCACCTGGGAGACGAGTACAGAGTGATGAGGTCACAATGCTCCCTTATGCAGATCACAGACAAGGGCCTGTCACCTGGGTGACCAGTGCAGAGTTATGATGTCACAATGCCCCCACAGGCAGATCACACACAAGGGCCTGTCACCTGTGTGACCAGTGCAGGGTTTTGATGTCACAATACCACTTAGGCAGATCACAGAAAAAGGCCTCTCACGTGGGTGCCCAGTGCCGAGTTATGATGTCACAATGCCCCTTACGCAGATCACAGACAAGGGCCTGTCACCTGGGTGACTAGTGCAGAGTTATGATGGCACAATACCACCTTAAGCATATCTCAGAAAAGGGCCTGTCACCTGGGTGACCAGTGCAGAGTTATGATGTCACAATGCACCCTTAGGCAGATTTCAGACAAAGACCTCCCACCTGGGTGCCCAGTGCAGACTCAGGATGTCACAATGCCCCAAACGCAGATCACAGAAAAGGTCCTGTCTCCTGGGTGACGAGTGCAGACTTATGATGTCACAATGCCCCCTTATGCAGATCACAGACAAGGACCTGTCACCTGGTTGCCCAGTACAGAGTTATGACGTCACAATGCCCCCTAAGGCAGATCAGAGACAAGTGCCTGTCACCTGGGTGACGAATGCAGACTTATGATGTCACACTTCCCCCTTAGGCAGATCACAGACAAGGGCCTGTCACCTGGGTGACCAGTGCAGAGTTATGATGTCACAATACCCCCTTAGGCAGATCACAGACAAGGGCCTGTCACCTGGGTGACTAGTGCAGACTTATGTTGTCACAATGCCCTCTTAGGCAGATCACAGACAAGGGCCTGTCATCTGGTTGACTAGTGTAGATTTATGGGGTCACAATGCCACCTTAGGCAGTTCACAGACAAGCGCCTGTAACCTGGGTGACCCGTGCAGAGTTATGATGTCACAATGGACCCTTAGGCAGATTTCAGAAATAGGCCTCCCACCTGGGTGCCCAGTGCAGACTTATGATGTCACAATGCCCCTAACGTAGATCACAGAGAAGGGCCTGTCTCCTGGGTGACCAGTGCAGACTTATGATGTCACAATGCCCCCTTAGGCAGATCACAGACAAGGGCCTGTCAGCTGGGTACCCAGTACAGACTTATGATGTCACAATGACCCCTAAGGCAGATCACAGACTGGGGCCTGTCACCTGGATGCCCACTGCAGAGTGGTGATGTCACAATGCCCCCTTAGGCAGATGACAGACAAAGTCTTGTCACCTGGGTGACCCGTGCAGAGTTACGATGTCACAATGCCCCTTAGGCAGATCACAGACAAGGACCTGTCACCTGGATGAATTCTGCAGACTTATGATGTCACAATGCCCCCTTAGGCAGATCACACACAAAGGCCTGTCACCAGGGTGACCAGTGCAGTGTTATGATGTCACAATGGCCCCGAAGGCAGATCACAGACCGTGGCCTGTCACCTGGGTGACCAGTGCAGAATTATGATGTCACAATACCCCCTTAGGCAGATCAGAGACAAGGGCCTCTCACCTGGGTTCCCACTGCAGAGTTATGATGTCACAATACACCCTTAGGTAGATCTCAGACAAAGACCTCTCACCTGGGTTCCCAGTGCAGAGTTATGATGTCACAATGCCCCTTAGACAGATCACCAACAAGGGCCTGTCACCTGGGCAACCAGTGCAGAGTTATGATGTTACAATGACTCTTAGGGAGATCACAGACCTGGGCCTGTCAACTGGTTGATTAGTGCAGATTTTTGATGTCACAATGCCCTCTTAGGCAGATCACAGACAAGGGCCTGTCACCTGGGTGACCAGTGCTGAGTTATGATGTCACAATACACCCTTAGGCAGATCTCAGACAAAGACCTCTCACCAGGGTTCCCAGTGCAGAGTTATGATGTCACAATGCCCCTTAGGCAGATCAGTGATAAGGGCCTGTCACCTGGGTGACTAGTGCAGACTTATGATGTCACAATGCCCCCTTAGGGAGATCACAGACAAGGGCCTGTCACCTGGGTGCCCAGTGCAGAGTTATGATGTCAAAATGCCCCCTTAGGGAGATCACAGACAACGTCCTGTCACCTGGGTAACCAGTGCCGATTTATGATGCCGCAATGCCCCCTTAGGGAGATTACAGACAAGGGCCTGTCAACTGGGTGACCAGTACAGATTTACGATGTCACAATGCCCCCTTAGGCAGATCACAGTCAAAGGCCTCTCACCAGGTGACCAGTGCTGTGTAATGATGTCACAATGCCCCCATACGCAATTCACAGACAGTGGCCTGTCACCTTGGTGTCCAGTGCGGAATTATGATGTCCCAATACCCCCTTAGGCAGATCACAGACAAGGGCCTGACACCAGGATGAACACTGCAGAGTTAAGATGTCACAATGCCCCCTTATGCAGATCACAGACAAGGTCCTGTCATCTGGGTGACCAGTGCAGATTTACGATGTCTCAATGCCCCTTAGGCAGACCACAGACCAGGTCCTGTCACCTGGGTGTCCATTGCAGAAGTATGATGTCACAATGCCCCCTTAGGCAGATCACAGATAATGGCCTGTCACCTGGGTGACCCGTAGAGAGTTATGATGTCACAATGCCCCTTAGGGAGATCACAGAAAACGTCCAGTCATCTGGGTAACCAGTGCAGATTTATGATGCCACAATGCCCCTTAGGTAGATCACAGACAAGGGCCTGTCACCTGGGTGACTAGTGCAGACTTCTTATGTCACAATGCCCCCTTAGGCGGATTACAGACAAGCGCCTGTCACCTGGGTGACCAGTACAGAGTTATGATGTCAAAATGACGTCTAAGGCAGATCACAGACAAGGGCCTGTCACCTGGGTGACCAGTGCAGAGTTATGATGTCAGAATGCCCCCTCAGACAGATCACAAACAAGGGCCTGTCACCTGTGTGAGCAGTGCAGGTTTATGATGTCACAATGCCCCCTTAGGCAGATCACAGACAAAGGCCTCTCACCAGGTGACCAGTGCAATGTTATGATGTCACAATGCCCCCATACGCAGATCACAGACAACGTCTTTTCACCTGGGTAACAAGTGCAGAGTTATGATGTCACAATGCCCCTTAGGCAGATCACAGACAAGGGCCTGTCACCTGGTTGACTAGTGCAGACTTATGATGTCACCATGCCCCCTTAGGCAGATCTGAGACAAGGGCCTGTCACCTGGGTGACAAGTACAGAATTATGATGTCACAATGTCCCCTTATGCAGATCACAGTCAAGGGCCTGTCAGCTGGGTGCCTATTGCAGACTTATGATGTCACAATGCCCCGTTAGGCAGATCACAGACAATGTCCTGTCACCTGGGTATCCAGTGCAGAGTTATGATGTCACAATGCCCTTTAGGGAGATCACAGACCTGGGCCTGTGAACTGCTTGACTAGTGCAGATTTATCATGTCACAATGCCCCCTTAGGCAGATCACAGACAAGGGCCTGTCACCTGGGTGACCAGTGCAGAGTTATGATGTCACAATTAACCCTTAGGCAGATCTCAGACAAAGACCTCTCACCTAGGTTCCCAGTGCAGAGTTATGATGTCACAATGCACCTTAGGCAGATCACAGACATGGGCCTGTCACATGGGTGAATAGTGCAGACTTATGATGTCACAATGTCGCCTTTGGCAGATCACTGACAAGGGCCTGTCACCTGGGTGTCCAGTGCAGAGTTATGATGACACAATGGCCACATAGGAAGATCAGCGACAAGGGCCTGTCACCTGGGTGCACACTGCAGAATTATAATATCACAATGTCCCCTTAGGCGGATGACAGAGAAGGTCCAGTTAACTGGGTGACCAGTGCAGAGTTACGATGTCACAATTGCCCTTAGCCAGATCACAGACACGGGCCTCTCACCTGGGTGACCATTGCAGATTTATGATATCACAATGCCTCCTTAGGCAGATCACAGATAAGGGCCTGTCACCTGGGTGACCAGTATAGAGTTATGATGTCACAATGCCTCCTTGGGCAGATCACAGACAAGGGCCTGTCACCTGGGTGACCAGTGCAGTGTTATGATGTCACAATGCACAGTTAGGCAGATCAAAGTCATTGGAAGGTCACCTGGCTGCCCAGTGCAGTGTTATGATGTCACAATGCCCCTTTTGGCAGATCACAGACAAGGTCCTGTCACCTGGGTGACCAGTGCAGAGTTATGGTGTCACAATGCCCCTTACACAGATAACAGACAAGGGCCTGTCACCTGGGTGACCATTGCAGAATTATGATGTCAGAATGCCCCCTTAGGCATATCACAGACAAGGGTCTTTCTCCTGCGTGACCAGTGCAGAGTTTTGATGACACAATACTCCCTTAGTCAGATCACAGACAAGAGACTGTCACCTGGGTGCCCAGTGCAGAGTTATGAAGTCACAATGAAACCTTAGGCAGATCAAAGTTAAGGGCATGTCACCTGGGTGACCAGTACAGAGTTATGATGTCACATTACCCCTTTAGGCAGTTCACAGACAAGGGCCTGTAACCTGGGTGAGCAGTCCAGGGTTATGATGTAACAATGCACCTTCAGGGAGATCAGAGACAAGGGCCTTTCACCTGGGTGACAAGTGCATAGTTATGATGTCACAATGCCATCTCAGGCAGATCACACACGAGGGTCTGCCACCAGTGTGATCAGTGCAGGGTTGTGATGTCGCAATGCACCCTCAGGCAGATCAGAGACAAGGGACTATCACCTGGGTGACCAGTGCATAGTTATGATGAAACAATGCCACGTCAGGCAGATCGCACACAAGGGCCCGCAAACAGTGTGACCAGTGCAGGGATTTGATGTCACAATGCCCCCTGAAGCAGATCACAGTCAAAGTCCTGTCACCAGGGTGACCAGTACAGAGTTATGATGATGCAATGCCGCCTTAGGCAGATCACAGTCAGTGGCCTGTCACCTGTGTGACCATTGCAGAATTATGATGTCACAATGCCCCATTAGGCAGATCACAGACAAGGGCCTGTCACCTGGGTGACCAGTGCAGATCTATGATGTCACAATGCGCCCTTAGGCACTTAAAAGACAAGGGCCTCTCACCTTGGTGACCAGTGCAGGGTTATGATGTCACAATACACCCTTAGGCGGATCTCAGACAAAGGCCTCTCACCTGGGTCCGCAGTGCAGAATTATGATGTCACAATGCCCCTTACACAGATCACAGACAAGGGCATGTCACGTGGGTGCCCAGTACAGAGTTATGATGTCACAATGCCCCCTTAGGCAGATCACAGAGAAGGGCCTGTCACCAGGGTGCCCAATGCAGAGTTAAGATGTCACAATGCCACCATAGGAAGATCAGAGACAACGTCTTGTCACCTGGGTAACCAGTGCAGAGATATGATGTCACAATACCCCTTAAGCAGATCACAGACCGTGGCCTGTCACCTGGGTGAAAAAGTGCAGAATTATGATGTCACAATACCCCATTAGGCAGATCACAGACAAAGGCCTGTCACCAGGTGACCAGTGCAGTGTAATGATGTCACAATGCCCCCATACGCAAATCACAGACAGTGGCCTGTCACCTGGGTGACCAGTGCAGATTTATGATGTCACAATACCCCCTTAGGCAGATCACAGGACAGGGCCTGTCACCAGGGTGAGCACTGCAGAGTTATGATGTAACAATGCACCATCAGGCAGGTCACAGACAAGGGCCGGTCACCTGGATGGCCAGTGCAGGGTTATGATGTCACAATGCCCCCTTAGGCAGATCACAGACAGGGTCCTCTCACCTGGGTGACCAGTGCAGACTTACGATGTCACAATGCCCCTTAGGCAGATCACAGATAAGGGCCTGTCACCTGGGTGACAATTGCAGAATTATGATGTCACAATGACCCCTTAGGCAGATCAAAGTTAAGGGCCTGACACTTGGGGGACGAATACAGAGTTATGATGTCATATTACCCCCTTATGCAGATCACAGACAAGGGCCTGTCACCTAGGAGACCAGTGCAGGGTTATGATGTCACAATGCACCCTGAGGCAGATCAGAGACAAGGGCCTTTCACCTGGGTGACCAGTGCATATTTATGATGTCACAATGCCACCTCAGGCAGATCACACACAAGGGCCTGTCATCAGAGTGACCAGTGCAGGGTTATGATGTCACAATGCCCCCTTAGGCAGATCAGAGTCAAAGGCCTGTCACCACGGTGACCAGTGCAGTTAGGATGTCGTCATGCCCCCTTAGGCAGAACACAGTCAGTGGCCTGTCACCTGGGTGACCAGTGCAGAATTATGATGTCACAATACCCCCTTAGGCAGATCAGAGATAAGGGCCTCTCACCTGGGTGCCCAGTGCAAAGTTATGATGTCACGATGCCCCCTTAGGCAGATAACAGAAAAGGACCTGTAACCTGGGTGACCAGTGCACTGTTATGATGTCATAATGTCCCCTAAGGCAGATCACAGACAAGGGCCTGTCACCTGGGTGTCCAGTGCAGAGTAATGATGACACAATGCCCACCTAGCAAGATCACACAGAAGGGCCGGTCACCTGGGTGACCATTGCAGAATTATGATATCACAATGCCCCCTTAGGCAGATCACAGACAAGGTCATGTCATCTGGGTGACCAGTGCAGTGTTATGATGTCACAATGTACCGTTAGGCAGATCAAACGCAAGAGAACGTCACCTGGCTGTCCAGTGCAGAGTTATGTTGTCACAATACACCCTTAAGCAGATCTCAGAAAAAGACCTTTCCCCTGGGTTCCCAGTGCAGAGGTATGATGTCACAATGCCCCATAGGCAGATCACAGACAAAGGCCTGTCACCAGGGTGACCAGTCCAGAGTTATGATGTCACAATGCCCCCTTACGCAGATCACAGACACTGGCCTGTCACCTGGGTGACCAGTGCAGAATTATGATGTCACAATACCCCTTAGGCAGATCACAGACAAGGGCCTGTCACCTGGGTGCCCAGTGCAGAGTTAAGATGTCACAATGCCCCCTTAGGCAGATCACAGACAAGGTCCTGTGACCTGGGTTACCAGTGCAGAGTTACGATGTCACAATACACCCTTAGGCAGATCTCAGACAAAGACCTCTCACCTGGGTTCCCAGTGCAGAATTTTGATGTCACAATGCCCCTTAGGCAGATCACAGACAAGGGCCTGTCACCTGGGTGACTAGTGCAGACTTAAGATGGCACAAAGTCGCCTTTGGCAGATCACTGACAAGGGCCTGTCACCTGCGTGTCCAGTGCAGAGTTATGATGACACAATGCCCACCAAGGAAGATCACAGACAAGGGCCTGTCACCTGGGTGAACATTGCAGAATTATGATCTCACAATACCCCCTAAGGCAGATCACAGACAAGGGCCTGTCACCTGGGTGCCCAGTGCAGAGTTAAGATGTCACAATGCCCCCTTAGGAGGATCACAGACAAGGGCCTGTCACCTGCGTGACCATTGCAGAATTATGATGTCACAATGCCCCCTTAGGCTGATCACAGATAAGGGCCTGTCACCTGGGTGACAAGTACAGAGTTATGATGTGACAATGCCCCCTTAGGCAGATCACAGTCAAGGTCGTGTGACCTGGGTTACCAGTGCAGAGTTACGATGTCACAATGCCATTTACGCAGATCACAGACAAGGGCCTGTCATCTGGTTGACTAGTGCAGATTTATGGTGTCACAATGCCCCCTTAGGCAGATCACAGACAAGGGCCTGTCACCTGGGTGCCCAGTATAGAGTTATGATGTCACAATGACCCCTAAGGCAGATCACAGACAAGTGCCTGTCACCTGGGTGACGAGTGCACACTTATGATGTCACAATGCCCCTGTAGGCAGATCACAGACAAAAGCCTCTCACCTGGGTGCCCAGTGCAGAGTTATGATGTCACAAGACCCCTTAGGCAGATCACAGACAAGGGCCTGTCACCTGGGTGACTAGTGCAGAGTTATGATGTCACAATGCCCCCTTACGCAGATCACAGACACTGGCCTGTCACGTGGGTGACCAGTGCAGAATTATGATGTCACAATAGCCCCTTAGACAGGTCACAGACAAGGGCCTGTCACCTGGGTGCCCAGTGCAGAGTTAAGATGTCACAATGCCCCCTAGGCAGATCACAGACAAGGTCCTGTGACCTGGGTTACCAGTGCAGACTTATGATGGCACAATGTCGCCTTTGGCAGATCACTGACAAGGGTGTGTCACCTGGGTGTCCAGTGCAGAGTTATGATGACACAATGCCCACCAAGGAAGATCACAGACAAGGGCCTGTCACCTGGGTGAACTTTGCAGAATTATGATCTCACAATACCCCCTTAGGCAGATCACAGACAAGGGCCTGTCACCTGGGTGCCCAGTGCAGAGTTAATATGTCACAATGCCTCCTTAGGAGGATCACAGACAAGGGCCTGTCACCTGGGTGCCTAGTATAGAGTTATGATGTCAAAATGCCCCCTTAGGCAGATCACAGACAAGGGTCTGTTACCTGGGTGACCAGCGCAGATTTATGATGTCACAATGCCCCCTCAGACGGATCACACACAAGGGCCTGTCACCTGTGTGACCAGTGCCGGGTTATGATGTCACAATGCCCCCTTACGCAGATCACAGACAGTGGCGTGTCACCTGAGTGACCAGTGCAGAATTATGATGTCACAATACCCCCTTAGGCAGATCACAGTCAAGGGCCTTTCACCTGGGTGCCCAGTGCAGAGTTATGATGTCACAATGGCCCCTTAGGCAGATCACAGACAAGAGCCTGTCATCTGGGTGACCATTGCAGAATTATGATGTCACAAGGCCACCTTAGGCAGATCACAGATAAGGGCATGTCACCTGGGTGACCAGTAAAGAATTATGAACTCACAATGCCCCAGTAGGCATTTCACAGACAAGGGCCTGTCACCTCGGTGACCATTGCAGAATTTTGATGTCACAATGACCCCTTAGGCAGATCACAGACAAGGGTCTGTCTCCTGGGTGACCGGTGCAGAGTTATGATGCCACAATACTCCCTTAGTCAGATCACAGACAAGGGACTGTCACCTGGGTGCCCAGTGCAGAGTTATGATGTCACAATGACCCCTTAGGCAGATCAAAGATAAGGGCCTGTCACCTGGGTGACCAGTACAGACTTATGATGTCACATTATCACCTTATGGAAATCACAAACCAGGGCCTGTCACCTGGGTGACCAGTGGAGAGTTAAGATGTCACAATGCACCCTCAGGCAGATCACAGACAAGGGACTATCACCTGGGTGACCAGTGCGGAGATATGATGTCACAATGCTTCCTCAGAGAGATCACACACAAGGGCCTGTCACCTGGGTGACTAGTGCAGAGTTATGATGTCACAATGCCCCCTTTGGCAGATCATAGACAACTGCCAGTCACCTGGGTGACCAGTGCAGAGTTGTGATGTCACAATGCTCCTTACACAGATCACAGACAGTGGCCTGTCACCTGGGTGACCAGTGCAGAATTAAGATGTCACAATAACCCCTTAGGCAGATCACCGACAAAGGCCTATCACCTGGGTGCCCAGTGCAGAGTTATGAGGTCACAATGCCCATAACGCAGATCACAGACAAGGGCCTGTCACCTGGGTGACCAGTACAGAGTTATGATGTCACAATGCCCACTTAGGCAGATCACAGACAAGGGTCGGTCACCAGGGTGACCAGTCCAGAGTTGTGATGTCACAATTCCCCATTAGGCAGATAACAGACAAGGTCCTGTCACCTGGATTACCAGTGCAGAGTTATGATGTCACAATGCCCTTTACTCTGATCACAGACAAGGGCCTGTCACCTTGGTGCGCATTGCAGAATTTTGATGTCACAATGCCCCCTTAGGCAGATCACAGACTAGGGTCTGCCTCCTGGGTGACCAGTGCACAGTTATGATGTCACAAAACTCCCTTAGTCAGATCACAGACAAGAGACTGTCACCTGAGTGCCCAGTGCAGAGTTATAATGTCACCATGACCCCCTAGGCAGATCAAAGATAAGGGCCTGTCACCTGCCTGACCAGTACAGAGTTATGATGTCACATTACCCCCTTATGGAGATCACAGACGAGGGCTTCTCACCTGGGTGACGAGGGGAGAGTTATGATATCACAATGCAACCTCAGGCAGATCACAGACAAGGGCCTTTCAACTGGGTGACCAGTGCAGAGTTATGATGTCACAATGCACCCTCAGGCAGATGACAGACATGGGCCTGTCACCTGGGTGATCAGTGCAGGGTTACGATGTCACAATGCCCCCTTAGGCAGATCACAGACCAGGGCCTGTCACCTCCCTGCCCAGTGCAGAGTTAAGATGTCACAATGCCCCCTTAGGAAGATCACAGACAAGGGCCTGTCTCCTGGGTGACCATTGCAGAATTATGATGTCTCAATGCCCCTTAGGACGATCACAGATAAGGGCCTGTCACCTGGGTGACCAGTACAGAGTTATGATGTCACAATGCCCCCTTAGGCAGATAACTGACAAGGGGCTGTCACCTGGGTGACGAGTGCACAGTTATGATGTCACAATGCCCCCTTAGGCAGATCACAGACAAGGGACTGTCACCTGGGTGCCCAGTGCAGAGTTTTGATGTCACAATGATCCCTTAGGCAGATCACAGATAAGGGCCTGTCACCAGGGTGAACACTGCAGAGTTATGATGTCACAATGCACCCTCAGGCAGATCACAGACAAGGGTCTGTCACCTGGGTGACCAGTGCAGGGTTATGATGTCACAATGCCAACTTAGGCAGATCACAGACAAGGTCCTGTCACCTGGGTGAGCAGTGCAGAGTTACGATGTCACAATGCCCCTTTGGCAGATCACAGACAAGGGTCTGTCACGTGGGTGACCAGTGCAGAGTTATGATGTCACAATGTGCCCTTAGGCTGATCACAGACAAGGGTCTGTTACCTGGGTGCCTAATGCAGAGTTATGATATCAGAATGCCCCTTTAGGCAGACCACAGACAAGGTCCTGTCACCTGGGTAACCAGTGCAGGGTTTTGATGTCACAAAGCCCCTTAGGCAGATCACAGACAAGAGCCTGTCAACTGCTTGACTAGAGCAGATTTATGATGTCACCATACCCCCACAGGCAGATCACAGACAAGGGCCTGTCAGCTGTGTGACCAGTGCAGAGTTATGATGTCAGAATGCACCATTTGGCAGATTTCAGACAAAGGCCTCTCACCTGGGAGCCCACTGCCGAATTATGATGTCACAATGCCCCCAATGCAGATCACAGACAAGGGCCTGTGTCCTGGGTGACGAGTACAGACCTATGATGTCACAATGCCCCCTTAGGGAGATCACAGACAAGGGCCTATCACCTGGGTGCCCAGTACAGAGTTACGATGTCACAATGCCCCCTATGGAAGATCACAGACAAGGGCCTGTCACCTGGGTGACTAGTGCAGACTTATGATGTCACAATGCCCCCTCAGGCAGATCACAGACAAGGGCCAGTGACCTGGGTGACCAGTGCAGAGTTATGATGTCACACTACCCCCTTAGGCAGATCACAGTCAAGGGTCTCTCACCTGGGTGACCAGTGCAGAGGTATGATGTCACAATGCCCCTTAGGAAGAGCACAGACAAGGGAAGGTCACCTGGCTGCCCGGTGCTGAGTTATGATGTCACAATACCCTCTTATGCAGATCACAGTCAAGGGACTGTCACCTCGGTGCCCAGTGCAGAGTGTTGATGTCACAGTGAACCCTCAGGCAGATCACAGACAAGGGACACTCACCTGGGTGACCAGTACAGAGTTATGATGTCACAATGCCCCCTTAGGCAGATCGCAGAAAAGGGCCTGCCACCAGGGTGAACACTGCAGAGTTATGATGTCACAATGCACCCTCAGGCAGATCACAGACAAGGGCATGTCACCTGGGTGACCAGTGGAGGGTTACGATGTCAAAATGCCCCCTTAGGCAGATCACAGACTACGTCCTGTCACCTGGGTAACCATTGTAGGGTTTTGATGTCACAATGCACCTTAGGCAGATCACAGACAAGGTCCTGTCCACTGGTTGACTAGAGCAGATTTATGATGTCACAATACCCCCATAGGCAGATCACAGACAAGGGCCTGTCACCTGGCTGACCAATGCAGAGTTATGACATCACAGTGTACCCTTTGGCAGATAACAGAAAAGGACCTGTCACCTGGGTGTCCAGTGCAGAGTTACGATGTCACAATGTCCCCTTAGGCAGATCACAGTCAAGGGCCAGTCACCTGGGTGTCCGGTGCAGTTATGGTGACACAATGTCCACCTAGGCAGATCATAGACAAGGGCCTGTCACCTGGGTGACCAGCACAGAATTATGATGTCACAATGCCCCCTTAGGCATATCACAGACAAAGGTCTCTCACTTGGGTGACCAGTGCAGAGTTATGATGTCACAATACACCCTTAGGCAGATCTCAGACAAAGGCCTCTCACCTGAGTGCCCAGAGCAGAGTTATGATGTCACAATGCCCCTTACGCAGATCACAGACAAGAGCCTGTCTACTGGGTGACTAGTGCAGACTTATGATGTCACAATGCCCCCTTAGGCAGATCACAGACAACGTCCTGTCACCTGGGTAACCACTGCAGATTTATGATGTCACAATGCCCCTCATGCAGATCACAGACCAGTGCCAGTCACCTAGGTGACTAGTGCAGAGTTATGATGTCACAATGCCATCTTAGGCATATGACTGACAAAGGTTTCTCCCTTGGGAGACCAGTGCAGAGTTATGATGTCACAATGCACCCTTAGGCAGATCTCAGACAAAGGCCTCTCACCTGGGTGCCCAGTGCAGAGTTATGATGTCACAATTCCCGTAACGCAGATCACAGACAAGGGCCTGTCTCCTGGGTGCCTAGTGCAGACTTATGATGTCACAATGCCCCCTTAGGCAAATCTCAGAAAAGAGCCTGTCACCTGGGTGCCCAGTACAGAGTTATGATGTCACAATGCCCCCTTAGGCAGATCACAGACAACGTCCTGTCACCTGGGTAACCAGTACAGAGTTATGATGTCACAATGCCCCCTTAGGCAGATCACAGACAAGGGCCTGTCACCTGGGTGACTAGTGCAGACTTAAGATGGCACAAAGTCGCCTTTGGCAGATCACTGACAAGGGCCTGTCACCTGCGTGTCCAGTGCAGAGTTATGATGACACAATGCCCACCAAGGAAGATCACAGACAAGGGCCTGTCACCTGGGTGAACATTGCAGAATTATGATCTCACAATACCCCCTAAGGCAGATCACAGACAAGGGCCTGTCACCTGGGTGCCCAGTGCAGAGTTAAGATGTCACAATGCCCCCTTAGGAGGATCACAGACAAGGGCCTGTCACCTGCGTGACCATTGCAGAATTAGGATGTCACAATGCCCCCTTAGGCTGATCACAGATAAGGGCCTGTCACCTGGGTGACAAGTACAGAGTTATGATGTGACAATGCCCCCTTAGGCAGATCACAGTCAAGGTCGTGTGACCTGGGTTACCAGTGCAGAGTTACGATGTCACAATGCCATTTACGCAGATCACAGACAAGGGCCTGTCATCTGGTTGACTAGTGCAGATTTATGGTGTCACAATGCCCCCTTAGGCAGATCACAGACAAGGGCCTGTCACCTGGGTGCCCAGTATAGAGTTATGATGTCACAATGACCCCTAAGGCAGATCACAGACAAGTGCCTGTCACCTGGGTGACGAGTGCACACTTATGATGTCACAATGCCCCTGTAGGCAGATCACA
Source organism: Pan paniscus (assembly GCF_029289425.2). NCBI lineage: Eukaryota > Metazoa > Chordata > Mammalia > Primates > Hominidae > Pan > Pan paniscus. The sequence goes on along the minus strand of NC_073264.2, from coordinate 522,961 downwards.
GACAAAGGCCTCTCACCTGGGTGCCCAGTGCAGAGTTATGATGTCACAAGACCCCTTAGGCAGATCACAGACAAGGGCCTGTCACCTGGGTGACTAGTGCAGAGTTATGATGTCACAATGCCCCCTTACGCAGATCACAGACACTGGCCTGTCACGTGGGTGACCAGTGCAGAATTATGATGTCACAATAGCCCCTTAGACAGGTCACAGACAAGGGCCTGTCACCTGGGTGCCCAGTGCAGAGTTAAGATGTCACAATGCCCCCTAGGCAGATCACAGACAAGGTCCTGTGACCTGGGTTACCAGTGCAGACTTATGATGGCACAATGTCGCCTTTGGCAGATCACTGACAAGGGTGTGTCACCTGGGTGTCCAGTGCAGAGTTATGATGACACAATGCCCACCAAGGAAGATCACAGACAAGGGCCTGTCACCTGGGTGAACTTTGCAGAATTATGATCTCACAATACCCCCTTAGGCAGATCACAGACAAGGGCCTGTCACCTGGGTGCCCAGTGCAGAGTTAATATGTCACAATGCCTCCTTAGGAGGATCACAGACAAGGGCCTGTCACCTGGGTGCCTAGTATAGAGTTATGATGTCAAAATGCCCCCTTAGGCAGATCACAGACAAGGGTCTGTTACCTGGGTGACCAGCGCAGATTTATGATGTCACAATGCCCCCTCAGACGGATCACACACAAGGGCCTGTCACCTGTGTGACCAGTGCCGGGTTATGATGTCACAATGCCCCCTTACGCAGATCACAGACAGTGGCGTGTCACCTGAGTGACCAGTGCAGAATTATGATGTCACAATACCCCCTTAGGCAGATCACAGTCAAGGGCCTTTCACCTGGGTGCCCAGTGCAGAGTTATGATGTCACAATGGCCCCTTAGGCAGATCACAGACAAGAGCCTGTCATCTGGGTGACCATTGCAGAATTATGATGTCACAAGGCCACCTTAGGCAGATCACAGATAAGGGCATGTCACCTGGGTGACCAGTAAAGAATTATGAACTCACAATGCCCCAGTAGGCATTTCACAGACAAGGGCCTGTCACCTCGGTGACCATTGCAGAATTTTGATGTCACAATGACCCCTTAGGCAGATCACAGACAAGGGTCTGTCTCCTGGGTGACCGGTGCAGAGTTATGATGCCACAATACTCCCTTAGTCAGATCACAGACAAGGGACTGTCACCTGGGTGCCCAGTGCAGAGTTATGATGTCACAATGACCCCTTAGGCAGATCAAAGATAAGGGCCTGTCACCTGGGTGACCAGTACAGACTTATGATGTCACATTATCACCTTATGGAAATCACAAACAAGGGCCTGTCACCTGGGTGACCAGTGGAGAGTTAAGATGTCACAATGCACCCTCAGGCAGATCACAGACAAGGGACTATCACCTGGGTGACCAGTGCGGAGATATGATGTCACAATGCTTCCTCAGAGAGATCACACACAAGGGCCTGTCACCTGGGTGACTAGTGCAGAGTTATGATGTCACAATGCCCCCTTTGGCAGATCATAGACAACTGCCAGTCACCTGGGTGACCAGTGCAGAGTTGTGATGTCACAATGCTCCTTACACAGATCACAGACAGTGGCCTGTCACCTGGGTGACCAGTGCAGAATTAAGATGTCACAATAACCCCTTAGGCAGATCACCGACAAAGGCCTATCACCTGGGTGCCCAGTGCAGAGTTATGAGGTCACAATGCCCATAACGCAGATCACAGACAAGGGCCTGTCACCTGGGTGACCAGTACAGAGTTATGATGTCACAATGCCCACTTAGGCAGATCACAGACAAGGGTCGGTCACCAGGGTGACCAGTCCAGAGTTGTGATGTCACAATTCCCCATTAGGCAGATAACAGACAAGGTCCTGTCACCTGGATTACCAGTGCAGAGTTATGATGTCACAATGCCCTTTACTCTGATCACAGACAAGGGCCTGTCACCTTGGTGCGCATTGCAGAATTTTGATGTCACAATGCCCCCTTAGGCAGATCACAGACTAGGGTCTGCCTCCTGGGTGACCAGTGCACAGTTATGATGTCACAAAACTCCCTTAGTCAGATCACAGACAAGAGACTGTCACCTGAGTGCCCAGTGCAGAGTTATAATGTCACCATGACCCCCTAGGCAGATCAAAGATAAGGGCCTGTCACCTGCCTGACCAGTACAGAGTTATGATGTCACATTACCCCCTTATGGAGATCACAGACGAGGGCTTCTCACCTGGGTGACGAGGGGAGAGTTATGATATCACAATGCAACCTCAGGCAGATCACAGACAAGGGCCTTTCAACTGGGTGACCAGTGCAGAGTTATGATGTCACAATGCACCCTCAGGCAGATGACAGACATGGGCCTGTCACCTGGGTGATCAGTGCAGGGTTACGATGTCACAATGCCCCCTTAGGCAGATCACAGACCAGGGCCTGTCACCTCCCTGCCCAGTGCAGAGTTAAGATGTCACAATGCCCCCTTAGGAAGATCACAGACAAGGGCCTGTCTCCTGGGTGACCATTGCAGAATTATGATGTCTCAATGCCCCTTAGGACGATCACAGATAAGGGCCTGTCACCTGGGTGACCAGTACAGAGTTATGATGTCACAATGCCCCCTTAGGCAGATAACTGACAAGGGGCTGTCACCTGGGTGACGAGTGCACAGTTATGATGTCACAATGCCCCCTTAGGCAGATCACAGACAAGGGACTGTCACCTGGGTGCCCAGTGCAGAGTTTTGATGTCACAATGATCCCTTAGGCAGATCACAGATAAGGGCCTGTCACCAGGGTGAACACTGCAGAGTTATGATGTCACAATGCACCCTCAGGCAGATCACAGACAAGGGTCTGTCACCTGGGTGACCAGTGCAGGGTTATGATGTCACAATGCCAACTTAGGCAGATCACAGACAAGGTCCTGTCACCTGGGTGAGCAGTGCAGAGTTACGATGTCACAATGCCCCTTTGGCAGATCACAGACAAGGGTCTGTCACGTGGGTGACCAGTGCAGAGTTATGATGTCACAATGTGCCCTTAGGCTGATCACAGACAAGGGTCTGTTACCTGGGTGCCTAATGCAGAGTTATGATATCAGAATGCCCCTTTAGGCAGACCACAGACAAGGTCCTGTCACCTGGGTAACCAGTGCAGGGTTTTGATGTCACAAAGCCCCTTAGGCAGATCACAGACAAGAGCCTGTCAACTGCTTGACTAGAGCAGATTTATGATGTCACCATACCCCCACAGGCAGATCACAGACAAGGGCCTGTCAGCTGTGTGACCAGTGCAGAGTTATGATGTCAGAATGCACCATTTGGCAGATTTCAGACAAAGGCCTCTCACCTGGGAGCCCACTGCCGAATTATGATGTCACAATGCCCCCAATGCAGATCACAGACAAGGGCCTGTGTCCTGGGTGACGAGTACAGACCTATGATGTCACAATGCCCCCTTAGGGAGATCACAGACAAGGGCCTATCACCTGGGTGCCCAGTACAGAGTTACGATGTCACAATGCCCCCTATGGAAGATCACAGACAAGGGCCTGTCACCTGGGTGACTAGTGCAGACTTATGATGTCACAATGCCCCCTCAGGCAGATCACAGACAAGGGCCAGTGACCTGGGTGACCAGTGCAGAGTTATGATGTCACACTACCCCCTTAGGCAGATCACAGTCAAGGGTCTCTCACCTGGGTGACCAGTGCAGAGGTATGATGTCACAATGCCCCTTAGGAAGAGCACAGACAAGGGAAGGTCACCTGGCTGCCCGGTGCTGAGTTATGATGTCACAATACCCTCTTATGCAGATCACAGTCAAGGGACTGTCACCTCGGTGCCCAGTGCAGAGTGTTGATGTCACAGTGAACCCTCAGGCAGATCACAGACAAGGGACACTCACCTGGGTGACCAGTACAGAGTTATGATGTCACAATGCCCCCTTAGGCAGATCGCAGAAAAGGGCCTGCCACCAGGGTGAACACTGCAGAGTTATGATGTCACAATGCACCCTCAGGCAGATCACAGACAAGGGCATGTCACCTGGGTGACCAGTGGAGGGTTACGATGTCAAAATGCCCCCTTAGGCAGATCACAGACTACGTCCTGTCACCTGGGTAACCATTGTAGGGTTTTGATGTCACAATGCACCTTAGGCAGATCACAGACAAGGTCCTGTCCACTGGTTGACTAGAGCAGATTTATGATGTCACAATACCCCCATAGGCAGATCACAGACAAGGGCCTGTCACCTGGCTGACCAATGCAGAGTTATGACATCACAGTGTACCCTTTGGCAGATAACAGAAAAGGACCTGTCACCTGGGTGTCCAGTGCAGAGTTACGATGTCACAATGTCCCCTTAGGCAGATCACAGTCAAGGGCCAGTCACCTGGGTGTCCGGTGCAGTTATGGTGACACAATGTCCACCTAGGCAGATCATAGACAAGGGCCTGTCACCTGGGTGACCAGCACAGAATTATGATGTCACAATGCCCCCTTAGGCATATCACAGACAAAGGTCTCTCACTTGGGTGACCAGTGCAGAGTTATGATGTCACAATACACCCTTAGGCAGATCTCAGACAAAGGCCTCTCACCTGAGTGCCCAGAGCAGAGTTATGATGTCACAATGCCCCTTACGCAGATCACAGACAAGAGCCTGTCTACTGGGTGACTAGTGCAGACTTATGATGTCACAATGCCCCCTTAGGCAGATCACAGACAACGTCCTGTCACCTGGGTAACCACTGCAGATTTATGATGTCACAATGCCCCTCATGCAGATCACAGACCAGTGCCAGTCACCTAGGTGACTAGTGCAGAGTTATGATGTCACAATGCCATCTTAGGCATATGACTGACAAAGGTTTCTCCCTTGGGAGACCAGTGCAGAGTTATGATGTCACAATGCACCCTTAGGCAGATCTCAGACAAAGGCCTCTCACCTGGGTGCCCAGTGCAGAGTTATGATGTCACAATTCCCGTAACGCAGATCACAGACAAGGGCCTGTCTCCTGGGTGCCTAGTGCAGACTTATGATGTCACAATGCCCCCTTAGGCAAATCTCAGAAAAGAGCCTGTCACCTGGGTGCCCAGTACAGAGTTATGATGTCACAATGCCCCCTTAGGCAGATCACAGACAACGTCCTGTCACCTGGGTAACCAGTACAGAGTTATGATGTCACAATGCCCCCTTAGGCAGATCACAGACAAGGGCCTGTCACCTGGGTGACTAGTGCAGACTTAAGATGGCACAAAGTCGCCTTTGGCAGATCACTGACAAGGGCCTGTCACCTGCGTGTCCAGTGCAGAGTTATGATGACACAATGCCCACCAAGGAAGATCACAGACAAGGGCCTGTCACCTGGGTGAACATTGCAGAATTATGATCTCACAATACCCCCTAAGGCAGATCACAGACAAGGGCCTGTCACCTGGGTGCCCAGTGCAGAGTTAAGATGTCACAATGCCCCCTTAGGAGGATCACAGACAAGGGCCTGTCACCTGCGTGACCATTGCAGAATTAGGATGTCACAATGCCCCCTTAGGCTGATCACAGATAAGGGCCTGTCACCTGGGTGACAAGTACAGAGTTATGATGTGACAATGCCCCCTTAGGCAGATCACAGTCAAGGTCGTGTGACCTGGGTTACCAGTGCAGAGTTACGATGTCACAATGCCATTTACGCAGATCACAGACAAGGGCCTGTCATCTGGTTGACTAGTGCAGATTTATGGTGTCACAATGCCCCCTTAGGCAGATCACAGACAAGGGCCTGTCACCTGGGTGCCCAGTATAGAGTTATGATGTCACAATGACCCCTAAGGCAGATCACAGACAAGTGCCTGTCACCTGGGTGACGAGTGCACACTTATGATGTCACAATGCCCCTGTAGGCAGATCACAGACAAAGGCCTCTCACCTGGGTGCCCAGTGCAGAGTTATGATGTCACAAGACCCCTTAGGCAGATCACAGACAAGGGCCTGTCACCTGGGTGACTAGTGCAGAGTTATGATGTCACAATGCCCCCTTACGCAGATCACAGACACTGGCCTGTCACGTGGGTGACCAGTGCAGAATTATGATGTCACAATAGCCCCTTAGACAGGTCACAGACAAGGGCCTGTCACCTGGGTGCCCAGTGCAGAGTTAAGATGTCACAATGCCCCCTAGGCAGATCACAGACAAGGTCCTGTGACCTGGGTTACCAGTGCAGACTTATGATGGCACAATGTCGCCTTTGGCAGATCACTGACAAGGGTGTGTCACCTGGGTGTCCAGTGCAGAGTTATGATGACACAATGCCCACCAAGGAAGATCACAGACAAGGGCCTGTCACCTGGGTGAACTTTGCAGAATTATGATCTCACAATACCCCCTTAGGCAGATCACAGACAAGGGCCTGTCACCTGGGTGCCCAGTGCAGAGTTAATATGTCACAATGCCTCCTTAGGAGGATCACAGACAAGGGCCTGTCACCTGGGTGCCTAGTATAGAGTTATGATGTCAAAATGCCCCCTTAGGCAGATCACAGACAAGGGTCTGTTACCTGGGTGACCAGCGCAGATTTATGATGTCACAATGCCCCCTCAGACGGATCACACACAAGGGCCTGTCACCTGTGTGACCAGTGCCGGGTTATGATGTCACAATGCCCCCTTACGCAGATCACAGACAGTGGCGTGTCACCTGAGTGACCAGTGCAGAATTATGATGTCACAATACCCCCTTAGGCAGATCACAGTCAAGGGCCTTTCACCTGGGTGCCCAGTGCAGAGTTATGATGTCACAATGGCCCCTTAGGCAGATCACAGACAAGAGCCTGTCATCTGGGTGACCATTGCAGAATTATGATGTCACAAGGCCACCTTAGGCAGATCACAGATAAGGGCATGTCACCTGGGTGACCAGTAAAGAATTATGAACTCACAATGCCCCAGTAGGCATTTCACAGACAAGGGCCTGTCACCTCGGTGACCATTGCAGAATTTTGATGTCACAATGACCCCTTAGGCAGATCACAGACAAGGGTCTGTCTCCTGGGTGACCGGTGCAGAGTTATGATGCCACAATACTCCCTTAGTCAGATCACAGACAAGGGACTGTCACCTGGGTGCCCAGTGCAGAGTTATGATGTCACAATGACCCCTTAGGCAGATCAAAGATAAGGGCCTGTCACCTGGGTGACCAGTACAGACTTATGATGTCACATTATCACCTTATGGAAATCACAAACCAGGGCCTGTCACCTGGGTGACCAGTGGAGAGTTAAGATGTCACAATGCACCCTCAGGCAGATCACAGACAAGGGACTATCACCTGGGTGACCAGTGCGGAGATATGATGTCACAATGCTTCCTCAGAGAGATCACACACAAGGGCCTGTCACCTGGGTGACTAGTGCAGAGTTATGATGTCACAATGCCCCCTTTGGCAGATCATAGACAACTGCCAGTCACCTGGGTGACCAGTGCAGAGTTGTGATGTCACAATGCTCCTTACACAGATCACAGACAGTGGCCTGTCACCTGGGTGACCAGTGCAGAATTAAGATGTCACAATAACCCCTTAGGCAGATCACCGACAAAGGCCTATCACCTGGATTACCAGTGCAGAGTTATGATGTCACAATGCCCTTTACTCTGATCACAGACAAGGGCCTGTCACCTTGGTGCGCATTGCAGAATTTTGATGTCACAATGCCACCTTAGGCAGATCACAGACTAGGGTCTGCCTCCTGGGTGACCAGTCCAGAGTTATGATGTCACAAAACTCCCTTAGTCAGATCACAGACAAGAGACTGTCACCTGAGTGCCCAGTGCAGAGTTATAATGTCACCATGACCCCCTAGGCAGATCAAAGATAAGGGCCTGTCACCTGCCTGACCAGTACAGAGTTATGATGTCACATTACCCCCTTATGGAGATCACAGACGAGGGCTTCTCACCTGGGTGACGAGGGGAGAGTTATGATATCACAATGCAACCTCAGGCAGATCACAGACAAGGGCCTTTCAACTGGGTGACCAGTGCAGAGTTATGATGTCACAATGCACCCTCAGGCAGATGACAGACATGGGCCTGTCACCTGGGTGATCAGTGCAGGGTTACGATGTCACAATGCCCCCTTAGGCAGATCACAGACCAGGGCCTGTCACCTCCCTGCCCAGTGCAGAGTTAAGATGTCACAATGCCCCCTTAGGAAGATCACAGACAAGGGCCTGTCTCCTGGGTGACCATTGCAGAATTATGATGTCTCAATGCCCCTTAGGACGATCACAGATAAGGGCCTGTCACCTGGGTGACCAGTACAGAGTTATGATGTCACAATGCCCCCTTAGGCAGATAACTGACAAGGGGCTGTCACCTGGGTGACGAGTGCACAGTTATGATGTCACAATGCCCCCTTAGGCAGATCACAGACAAGGGACTGTCACCTGGGTGCCCAGTGCAGAGTTTTGATGTCACAATGATCCCTTAGGCAGATCACAGATAAGGGCCTGTCACCAGGGTGAACACTGCAGAGTTATGATGTCACAATGCACCCTCAGGCAGATCACAGACAAGGGTCTGTCACCTGGGTGACCAGTGCAGGGTTATGATGTCACAATGCCAACTTAGGCAGATCACAGACAAGGTCCTGTCACCTGGGTGAGCAGTGCAGAGTTACGATGTCACAATGCCCCTTTGGCAGATCACAGACAAGGGTCTGTCACGTGGGTGACCAGTGCAGAGTTATGATGTCACAATGTGCCCTTAGGCTGATCACAGACAAGGGTCTGTTACCTGGGTGCCTAATGCAGAGTTATGATATCAGAATGCCCCTTTAGGCAGACCACAGACAAGGTCCTGTCACCTGGGTAACCAGTGCAGGGTTTTGATGTCACAAAGCCCCTTAGGCAGATCACAGACAAGAGCCTGTCAACTGCTTGACTAGAGCAGATTTATGATGTCACCATACCCCCACAGGCAGATCACAGACAAGGGCCTGTCAGCTGTGTGACCAGTGCAGAGTTATGATGTCAGAATGCACCATTTGGCAGATTTCAGACAAAGGCCTCTCACCTGGGAGCCCACTGCCGAATTATGATGTCACAATGCCCCCAATGCAGATCACAGACAAGGGCCTGTGTCCTGGGTGACGAGTACAGACCTATGATGTCACAATGCCCCCTTAGGGAGATCACAGACAAGGGCCTATCACCTGGGTGCCCAGTACAGAGTTACGATGTCACAATGCCCCCTATGGAAGATCACAGACAAGGGCCTGTCACCTGGGTGACTAGTGCAGACTTATGATGTCACAATGCCCCCTCAGGCAGATCACAGACAAGGGCCAGTGACCTGGGTGACCAGTGCAGAGTTATGATGTCACACTACCCCCTTAGGCAGATCACAGTCAAGGGTCTCTCACCTGGGTGACCAGTGCAGAGGTATGATGTCACAATGCCCCTTAGGAAGAGCACAGACAAGGGAAGGTCACCTGGCTGCCCGGTGCTGAGTTATGATGTCACAATACCCTCTTATGCAGATCACAGTCAAGGGACTGTCACCTCGGTGCCCAGTGCAGAGTGTTGATGTCACAGTGAACCCTCAGGCAGATCACAGACAAGGGACACTCACCTGGGTGACCAGTACAGAGTTATGATGTCACAATGCCCCCTTAGGCAGATCGCAGAAAAGGGCCTGCCACCAGGGTGAACACTGCAGAGTTATGATGTCACAATGCACCCTCAGGCAGATCACAGACAAGGGCATGTCACCTGGGTGACCAGTGGAGGGTTACGATGTCAAAATGCCCCCTTAGGCAGATCACAGACTACGTCCTGTCACCTGGGTAACCATTGTAGGGTTTTGATGTCACAATGCACCTTAGGCAGATCACAGACAAGGTCCTGTCCACTGGTTGACTAGAGCAGATTTATGATGTCACAATACCCCCATAGGCAGATCACAGACAAGGGCCTGTCACCTGGCTGACCAATGCAGAGTTATGACATCACAGTGTACCCTTTGGCAGATAACAGAAAAGGACCTGTCACCTGGGTGTCCAGTGCAGAGTTACGATGTCACAATGTCCCCTTAGGCAGATCACAGTCAAGGGCCAGTCACCTGGGTGTCCGGTGCAGTTATGGTGACACAATGTCCACCTAGGCAGATCATAGACAAGGGCCTGTCACCTGGGTGACCAGCACAGAATTATGATGTCACAATGCCCCCTTAGGCATATCACAGACAAAGGTCTCTCACTTGGGTGACCAGTGCAGAGTTATGATGTCACAATACACCCTTAGGCAGATCTCAGACAAAGGCCTCTCACCTGAGTGCCCAGAGCAGAGTTATGATGTCACAATGCCCCTTACGCAGATCACAGACAAGAGCCTGTCTACTGGGTGACTAGTGCAGACTTATGATGTCACAATGCCCCCTTAGGCAGATCACAGACAACGTCCTGTCACCTGGGTAACCACTGCAGATTTATGATGTCACAATGCCCCTCATGCAGATCACAGACCAGTGCCAGTCACCTAGGTGACTAGTGCAGAGTTATGATGTCACAATGCCATCTTAGGCATATGACTGACAAAGGTTTCTCCCTTGGGAGACCAGTGCAGAGTTATGATGTCACAATGCACCCTTAGGCAGATCTCAGACAAAGGCCTCTCACCTGGGTGCCCAGTGCAGAGTTATGATGTCACAATTCCCGTAACGCAGATCACAGACAAGGGCCTGTCTCCTGGGTGCCTAGTGCAGACTTATGATGTCACAATGCCCCCTTAGGCAAATCTCAGAAAAGAGCCTGTCACCTGGGTGCCCAGTACAGAGTTATGATGTCACAATGCCCCCTTAGGCAGATCACAGACAACGTCCTGTCACCTGGGTAACCAGTACAGAGTTATGATGTCACAATGCCCCCTTAGGCAGATCACAGACAAGGGCCTGTCACCTGGGTGACTAGTGCAGACTTAAGATGGCACAAAGTCGCCTTTGGCAGATCACTGACAAGGGCCTGTCACCTGCGTGTCCAGTGCAGAGTTATGATGACACAATGCCCACCAAGGAAGATCACAGACAAGGGCCTGTCACCTGGGTGAACATTGCAGAATTATGATCTCACAATACCCCCTAAGGCAGATCACAGACAAGGGCCTGTCACCTGGGTGCCCAGTGCAGAGTTAAGATGTCACAATGCCCCCTTAGGAGGATCACAGACAAGGGCCTGTCACCTGCGTGACCATTGCAGAATTAGGATGTCACAATGCCCCCTTAGGCTGATCACAGATAAGGGCCTGTCGCCTGGGTGACAAGTACAGAGTTATGATGTGACAATGCCCCCTTAGGCAGATCACAGTCAAGGTCGTGTGACCTGGGTTACCAGTGCAGAGTTACGATGTCACAATGCCATTTACGCAGATCACAGACAAGGGCCTGTCATCTGGTTGACTAGTGCAGATTTATGGTGTCACAATGCCCCCTTAGGCATATCACAGAGAAGGGCCTGTCACCTGTGTGACCAGTACAGATTTATGATGTCAGAATGCCCCCCGAGGCAGATCACAGACAAGAGCCTGTCACGTGGGTGACCAGTGCAGAGTTGTGATGTCCCAATGCACCCTCAGGCAGATCACAGACAAGGGCTTGTCACCAGGGTGACCAGAGCAGAGTTATGATGTCACAATGCCCCCTCAGGCAGGTCACACACAAGGTCCTGTTACCTGTGTGACCAGTGCAGAGTTTTGATATCACAATACTCCCTTAGGCAGATCACAAAAAGGGTCTGTCACCTGGGTGACCAGTGCAGACTTATCATGTCACAATGCCACCTTAGGCAGATCACAGACACGGGCCTCTCACCTAGGTGACCATTGCAGAATTATGATAACACAATGCCTCCTTAGGCAGATCACAGATAAGGGCCTGTCACCTGGGTGACCAGTACAGAGTTGTGATGTCACAATGCCTCCTTGGGCAGATCACAGACAAGGGCCTGTCACCTGGGTGACCTGTGCAGGGTTATGATGTCACAATGCACAGTTAGGCAGATGAAAGACAAGAGAAGGTCACCTGGCTGCCCAGTGCAGAGTTATGATGTCAGAATGCCCCTTTTGGCAGATCACAGACAAGATCCTGTCACCTGGGTGACAAGTGCAGGGTTATGGTGTCACAATGCCCCTTACACAGATAACAGACAAGGGCCTGTCACCTTGGTGACCATTGCAGTATTATTATGTCACAATGCCCCCTTAGGCAGATCACAGACAAGGGTCTGTCTCCTGGGTGACCAGTGCAGAGTTTTGATGTCACAATACTCCTTTAGTCAGATCACAGACAAGAGACTGTCACCAGGGTGCACAGTGCAGAGTTATGATGTCACAATGCCCCCTCAGGGAGATAACACACAAGGGCCTGTCCCCTGTGACACCAGTGCAGGGTTATGATGTCACAATGCCCCCTTAGGCAGATCACAGACAAAGGCATGTCACCATGGTGACCAGTGCAGAGTTATGGTGTCACAATGACCACTTATGCAGATCACAGTAAGTGGCCTGTCACGTGGGTGACCAGTGTAGAATTATGATGTCACAATACCCCCTTAGGCAGGTCACAGACAAGAGCCTCTCACCAGGGTGCCCAATGCAGAGTTACGATGTAACAATGCCCACTTAGCAGATCAGAGACAAGGTCCTTTCACCAGGGTAACCATTGCAGAGTTATGATATCACAAAGCCCCATTGGCAGATCACAGACAATTGCCTGTCACCTGGGTGACTAGTGCAGACTTATGATGTCACAATGCCCCCTTACGCAGATCACAGACAAAGGCCTCTCACCTGGGTGCCCAGTGCAGAGTTATGATGTAACAATGCCCCTTAGGCAGATCACAGAAAAGTGTCGGTCACCTGGGTGACTAGTGAAGACTTAATATGTCACAATGCCCCTTAGACAGATCACCGACATGGGCGTGTCACCTGGGTGACCACTGCAGGGTTATGATGTGACAATGCCCATGTAGGCAGATAACAGACAAGGGCCTGTCACCTGGGTGTCCAGTACAGGGTTATGATCACACAATGCCCACCTAGGAAGTTCACGGACAGGGGCCTGTCACCTGGGTGACCAGTGCAGAGTTATGATGTCACAATGCACCCGCAGGCAGATCACACACAAGGGCCTGTCACCTGTGTGAACAGTGCAGGGTTATGATGTCACAGTGTACCCTTAGTCAGATCACAGCAAAGGCCTGTCACCTGGGTGCCTAATGGAGAGTCATGATGTCACAATGCCCCCTTAGGCAGATCACGGACAGTGGCCTGTCATCTGGAAGACCAGTCCAGAGTTATGGTGTCACAATGCCCTTTAGTCAGACAACAGGCAAAGGCCTGTCACCTGGGTGACCAGTGCAAAGTTATGATGTCACAATGCCCCCTCAGGCAGATCACACAGAAGGGCCTCTCACCTGGGTGACCAGTGCAGAGTTATGATGACACAATGCCCACCTAAGAATATCATAGACAAGGGCCTGTCACCTGGGTGACCATTCGAGAATTATGATGTCACAATGCCCCCTTAGGCAGATGACAGAAAAGGCCCTGTCACTAGGGTGCCAAGTGCAGAGTTAAGATGTTAAAATGCACTCTCAGGCAGATCACAGACAAGGGCCTGTCACCTGTGTGGCTAGTGCAGAGTAATGATGTCAGAACGCCACCTAAGGCAGATCACAGCCAAGGGCCTGTCACCTGTGTGACCAGTGCAGGGTTATGATGTCACAATGCTCCCCTAGGCAGATCACAGACAGTGGCCTGTCACCTGGGTGACCAGTGCAGAGTTATGACGTCACAATGCCCCTTACGCAGATCACAGTCAAGGGTCTGTCACCTGGGTGACCATTGCAGAGTTATGATGTCAGAATGCACCGTTAGGCAGATCAAAGACAAGGGCCGGTCACGTGGCGGCCCAGTGCAGAGTTATGATGTCACAATACCCCCTTAGGCACATCAGAAACAAGGGAATGTCAACTGTGTGCCCAGTGCAGAGTTATGATGTCACAATGACCCCTTTAGCAGATCACAGATAAGGGCCTGTCACCTGGGTGACGAGTAGAGAGTGATGAGGTCACAATGCTCCCTTATGCAGATCACAGACAAGGGCCTGTCACCTGGGTGACCAGTGCATAGTTATGATGTCACAATGCCCCCACAGGCAGATCACACACAAGGGCCTGTCACCTGTGTGACCAGTGCCGAGTTATGATGTCACAATGCCCCTTACGCAGATCACAGACAAGGGCCTGTCACCTGGGTGACTAGAGCAGAGTTATGATGTCACAATACCACCTTAAGCAGATCTCAGACAAGGGCCTGTCACCTGGGTGACCAGTGCAGTGTTATGATGTCACAATGCACCCTTAGGCAGATTTCAGACAAAGACCACCCACCTGGGTGCCCAGTGCAGACTCATGATGTCACAATGCCCCTAACGCAGATCACAGAAAAGGTCCTGTCTCCTGGGTGACGAGTGCAGACTTATGATGTCACAATGCCCCCTTATGCAGTTCACAGACAAGGGCCGGTCACCTGGTTGCCCAGTACAGAGTTATGACGTCACAATGCCCCCTAAGGCAGATCAGAGAGAAGTGCCTGTCACCTGGGTGACGAATGCAGACTTATGATGTCACACTTCCCCCTAAGGCAGATCACAGACAAGGGCCTGTCACCTGGGTGACCAGTGCAGAGTTATGATGTCACAATGCACCCGCTGGCAGATCACACACAAGGGCCTGTCACCTGTGTGACCAGTGCCGAGTTATGATGTCACAATGCCCCTTACGCAGATCACAGACAAGGGCCTGTCACCTGGGTGACTAGTGCAGAGTTATGATGTCACAATACCACCTTAAGCAGATCTCAGACAAGGGCCTGTCACCTGGGTGACCAGTGCAGTGTTATGATGTCACAATGCACCCTTAGGCAGATTTCAGACAAAGACCTCCCACCTGGGTGCCCAGTGCAGACTCATGATGTCACAATGCCCCTAACGCAGATCACAGAAAAGGTCCTGTCTCCTGGGTGACGAGTGCAGACTTATGATGTCACAATGCCCCCTTATGCAGTTCACAGACAAGGGCCGGTCACCTGGTTGCCCAGTACAGAGTTATGACGTCACAATGCCCCCTAAGGCAGATCAGAGACAAGTGCCTGTCACCTGGGTGACGAATGCAGACTTATGATGTCACACTTCCCCCTAAGGCAGATCACAGACAAGGGCCTGTCACCTGGGTGACCAGTGCAGAGTTATGATGTCACAATGCACCCGCTGGCAGATCACACACAAGGGCCTGTCACCTGTGTGAACAGTGCAGGGTTATGATGTCACAGTGTACCCTTAGGCAGATCACAGCAAAGGCCTGTCACCTGGGTGCCTAATGGAGAGTCATGATGTCACAATGCCCCCTTAGGCAGATCACGGTCAGTGGCCTGTCATCTGGGTGACCAGTCCAGAGTTATGGTGTCACAATACCCTTTAGTCAGACAACAGGCAAGCGCCTGTCACCTGGGTGACCAGTGCAAAGTTATGATGTCACAATGCCCCCTCAGGCAGATCACACAGAAGGGCCTGTCACCTGGGTGACCAGTACTGAGTTATGATGACACAATGCCCACCTAAGAATATCATAGACAAGGGCCTGTCACCTGGGTTACCATTCGAGAATTATGATGTCACAATGCCCCCTTAGGCAGATGACAGAAAAGGCCCTGTCACTAGGGTGACGAGTGCAGAGTTAAGATGTTACAATGCACTCTCAGGCAGATCACAGACAAGGGCCTGTCACCTGGGTGGCTAGTGCAGAGTTATGATGTCACAATGCCCCCTAAGGCAGGTCACACACAAGGGCCTGTAACCTGTGTGACCAGTGCAGGGTTATGATGTCACAATGCCCCCCTAGGCAGATCACAGACAGTGGCCTGTCACGTGGGTGACCAGTGCAGAGTTATGACGTCACAATGCCCCTTACGCAGATCACAGTCAAGGGTCTGTCACCTGGGTGACCACTGCAGAGTTATGATGTCAGAATGCACCGTTAGGCAGATCAAAGACAAGGGCCGGTCACGTGGCGGCCCAGTGCAGAGTTATGATGTCACAATACCCCCTTAGGCACATCAGAAACAAGGGAATGTCAACTGTGTGCCCAGTGGAGAGTTATGATGTCACAATGACCCCTTAGGCAGATCCCAGTTTAGGGTGTGTAACCTGGGTGACCAGTACAGAGTTATGATGTCACAATGCCGCCTTAGGCACATCACAGACAAGGGCCTGTCACCAGGGTGAAAAGTGCAGGCTTATGATGTCACAATGCACCCTCAGGCAGATCACAGACAAGGGCCTCTCACCTGGGTGACCAGTGCAGAGTTATGATACCACAATGCCCCCTCAGGCAGATCAAACACAAGGGTCTGTCACCTGTCTGACCAGTGCAGGGTCATGATGTCACAGTGCCCCCTTAGGCAGTTCACAGACAAAGGCCTGTCACCAGGGTGACCAGTGCAGAGTTATGATGTCACAATTCCCCCTTAGGCGGATCACAGACAGTGGCATGTCACCTGGGTGACCAGTGCAGAATTATGATGTCACAATACGCCCTCAGGCAGATCACAGACAAGGGCCTCTCACCTGGGTGCCCAGTGCAGAGTTATGATGTCACAATGCTCCCTTAGGCAGATCACAGTCAAGGTCCTGTCACCTGAGAGACCAGTACAGAGTTACGATGTCACAACGCCCCTTAGGCAGATCACAGACAAGGGCCTGTCACCTGGGTGACTAGTCCAGACTTATGATGTCACAATGCCCCGTTAGGCAGATCACAGACAAGGGACCATCACCTGGCGGCCCAGTGCAGAGTTATGATGTCACAATGACCCTTTTAGCAGATCACAGATAAGGGCCTGTCACCTGGGAGACGAGTACAGAGTGATGAGGTCACAATGCTCCCTTATGCAGATCACAGACAAGGGCCTGTCACCTGGGTGACCAGTGCAGAGTTATGATGTCACAATGCCCCCACAGGCAGATCACACACAAGGGCCTGTCACCTGTGTGACCAGTGCAGGGTTTTGATGTCACAATACCACTTAGGCAGATCACAGAAAAAGGCCTCTCACGTGGGTGCCCAGTGCCGAGTTATGATGTCACAATGCCCCTTACGCAGATCACAGACAAGGGCCTGTCACCTGGGTGACTAGTGCAGAGTTATGATGGCACAATACCACCTTAAGCATATCTCAGAAAAGGGCCTGTCACCTGGGTGACCAGTGCAGAGTTATGATGTCACAATGCACCCTTAGGCAGATTTCAGACAAAGACCTCCCACCTGGGTGCCCAGTGCAGACTCAGGATGTCACAATGCCCCAAACGCAGATCACAGAAAAGGTCCTGTCTCCTGGGTGACGAGTGCAGACTTATGATGTCACAATGCCCCCTTATGCAGATCACAGACAAGGACCTGTCACCTGGTTGCCCAGTACAGAGTTATGACGTCACAATGCCCCCTAAGGCAGATCAGAGACAAGTGCCTGTCACCTGGGTGACGAATGCAGACTTATGATGTCACACTTCCCCCTTAGGCAGATCACAGACAAGGGCCTGTCACCTGGGTGACCAGTGCAGAGTTATGATGTCACAATACCCCCTTAGGCAGATCACAGACAAGGGCCTGTCACCTGGGTGACTAGTGCAGACTTATGTTGTCACAATGCCCTCTTAGGCAGATCACAGACAAGGGCCTGTCATCTGGTTGACTAGTGTAGATTTATGGGGTCACAATGCCACCTTAGGCAGTTCACAGACAAGCGCCTGTAACCTGGGTGACCCGTGCAGAGTTATGATGTCACAATGGACCCTTAGGCAGATTTCAGAAATAGGCCTCCCACCTGGGTGCCCAGTGCAGACTTATGATGTCACAATGCCCCTAACGTAGATCACAGAGAAGGGCCTGTCTCCTGGGTGACCAGTGCAGACTTATGATGTCACAATGCCCCCTTAGGCAGATCACAGACAAGGGCCTGTCAGCTGGGTACCCAGTACAGACTTATGATGTCACAATGACCCCTAAGGCAGATCACAGACTGGGGCCTGTCACCTGGATGCCCACTGCAGAGTGGTGATGTCACAATGCCCCCTTAGGCAGATGACAGACAAAGTCTTGTCACCTGGGTGACCCGTGCAGAGTTACGATGTCACAATGCCCCTTAGGCAGATCACAGACAAGGACCTGTCACCTGGATGAATTCTGCAGACTTATGATGTCACAATGCCCCCTTAGGCAGATCACACACAAAGGCCTGTCACCAGGGTGACCAGTGCAGTGTTATGATGTCACAATGGCCCCGAAGGCAGATCACAGACCGTGGCCTGTCACCTGGGTGACCAGTGCAGAATTATGATGTCACAATACCCCCTTAGGCAGATCAGAGACAAGGGCCTCTCACCTGGGTTCCCACTGCAGAGTTATGATGTCACAATACACCCTTAGGTAGATCTCAGACAAAGACCTCTCACCTGGGTTCCCAGTGCAGAGTTATGATGTCACAATGCCCCTTAGACAGATCACCAACAAGGGCCTGTCACCTGGGCAACCAGTGCAGAGTTATGATGTTACAATGACTCTTAGGGAGATCACAGACCTGGGCCTGTCAACTGGTTGATTAGTGCAGATTTTTGATGTCACAATGCCCTCTTAGGCAGATCACAGACAAGGGCCTGTCACCTGGGTGACCAGTGCTGAGTTATGATGTCACAATACACCCTTAGGCAGATCTCAGACAAAGACCTCTCACCAGGGTTCCCAGTGCAGAGTTATGATGTCACAATGCCCCTTAGGCAGATCAGTGATAAGGGCCTGTCACCTGGGTGACTAGTGCAGACTTATGATGTCACAATGCCCCCTTAGGCAGATCACAGACAAGGGCCTGTCACCTGGGTGCCCAGTGCAGAGTTATGATGTCAAAATGCCCCCTTAGGGAGATCACAGACAACGTCCTGTCACCTGGGTAACCAGTGCCGATTTATGATGCCGCAATGCCCCCTTAGGGAGATTACAGACAAGGGCCTGTCAACTGGGTGACCAGTACAGATTTACGATGTCACAATGCCCCCTTAGGCAGATCACAGTCAAAGGCCTCTCACCAGGTGACCAGTGCTGTGTAATGATGTCACAATGCCCCCATACGCAATTCACAGACAGTGGCCTGTCACCTTGGTGTCCAGTGCGGAATTATGATGTCCCAATACCCCCTTAGGCAGATCACAGACAAGGGCCTGACACCAGGATGAACACTGCAGAGTTAAGATGTCACAATGCCCCCTTATGCAGATCACAGACAAGGTCCTGTCATCTGGGTGACCAGTGCAGATTTACGATGTCTCAATGCCCCTTAGGCAGACCACAGACCAGGTCCTGTCACCTGGGTGTCCATTGCAGAAGTATGATGTCACAATGCCCCCTTAGGCAGATCACAGATAATGGCCTGTCACCTGGGTGACCCGTAGAGAGTTATGATGTCACAATGCCCCTTAGGGAGATCACAGAAAACGTCCAGTCATCTGGGTAACCAGTGCAGATTTATGATGCCACAATGCCCCTTAGGTAGATCACAGACAAGGGCCTGTCACCTGGGTGACTAGTGCAGACTTCTTATGTCACAATGCCCCCTTAGGCAGATTACAGACAAGCGCCTGTCACCTGGGTGACCAGTACAGAGTTATGATGTCAAAATGACGTCTAAGGCAGATCACAGACAAGGGCCTGTCACCTGGGTGACCAGTGCAGAGTTATGATGTCAGAATGCCCCCTCAGACAGATCACAAACAAGGGCCTGTCACCTGTGTGAGCAGTGCAGGTTTATGATGTCACAATGCCCCCTTAGGCAGATCACAGACAAAGGCCTCTCACCAGGTGACCAGTGCAATGTTATGATGTCACAATGCCCCCATACGCAGATCACAGACAACGTCTTTTCACCTGGGTAACAAGTGCAGAGTTATGATGTCACAATGCCCCTTAGGCAGATCACAGACAAGGGCCTGTCACCTGGTTGACTAGTGCAGACTTATGATGTCACCATGCCCCCTTAGGCAGATCTGAGACAAGGGCCTGTCACCTGGGTGACAAGTACAGAATTATGATGTCACAATGTCCCCTTATGCAGATCACAGTCAAGGGCCTGTCAGCTGGGTGCCTATTGCAGACTTATGATGTCACAATGCCCCGTTAGGCAGATCACAGACAATGTCCTGTCACCTGGGTATCCAGTGCAGAGTTATGATGTCACAATGCCCTTTAGGGAGATCACAGACCTGGGCCTGTGAACTGCTTGACTAGTGCAGATTTATCATGTCACAATGCCCCCTTAGGCAGATCACAGACAAGGGCCTGTCACCTGGGTGACCAGTGCAGAGTTATGATGTCACAATTAACCCTTAGGCAGATCTCAGACAAAGACCTCTCACCTAGGTTCCCAGTGCAGAGTTATGATGTCACAATGCACCTTAGGCAGATCACAGACATGGGCCTGTCACATGGGTGAATAGTGCAGACTTATGATGTCACAATGTCGCCTTTGGCAGATCACTGACAAGGGCCTGTCACCTGGGTGTCCAGTGCAGAGTTATGATGACACAATGGCCACATAGGAAGATCAGCGACAAGGGCCTGTCACCTGGGTGCACACTGCAGAATTATAATATCACAATGTCCCCTTAGGCGGATGACAGAGAAGGTCCAGTTAACTGGGTGACCAGTGCAGAGTTACGATGTCACAATTGCCCTTAGCCAGATCACAGACACGGGCCTCTCACCTGGGTGACCATTGCAGATTTATGATATCACAATGCCTCCTTAGGCAGATCACAGATAAGGGCCTGTCACCTGGGTGACCAGTATAGAGTTATGATGTCACAATGCCTCCTTGGGCAGATCACAGACAAGGGCCTGTCACCTGGGTGACCAGTGCAGTGTTATGATGTCACAATGCACAGTTAGGCAGATCAAAGTCATTGGAAGGTCACCTGGCTGCCCAGTGCAGTGTTATGATGTCACAATGCCCCTTTTGGCAGATCACAGACAAGGTCCTGTCACCTGGGTGACCAGTGCAGAGTTATGGTGTCACAATGCCCCTTACACAGATAACAGACAAGGGCCTGTCACCTGGGTGACCATTGCAGAATTATGATGTCAGAATGCCCCCTTAGGCATATCACAGACAAGGGTCTTTCTCCTGCGTGACCAGTGCAGAGTTTTGATGACACAATACTCCCTTAGTCAGATCACAGACAAGAGACTGTCACCTGGGTGCCCAGTGCAGAGTTATGAAGTCACAATGAAACCTTAGGCAGATCAAAGTTAAGGGCATGTCACCTGGGTGACCAGTACAGAGTTATGATGTCACATTACCCCTTTAGGCAGTTCACAGACAAGGGCCTGTAACCTGGGTGAGCAGTCCAGGGTTATGATGTAACAATGCACCTTCAGGGAGATCAGAGACAAGGGCCTTTCACCTGGGTGACAAGTGCATAGTTATGATGTCACAATGCCATCTCAGGCAGATCACACACGAGGGTCTGCCACCAGTGTGATCAGTGCAGGGTTGTGATGTCGCAATGCACCCTCAGGCAGATCAGAGACAAGGGACTATCACCTGGGTGACCAGTGCATAGTTATGATGAAACAATGCCACGTCAGGCAGATCGCACACAAGGGCCCGCAAACAGTGTGACCAGTGCAGGGATTTGATGTCACAATGCCCCCTGAAGCAGATCACAGTCAAAGTCCTGTCACCAGGGTGACCAGTACAGAGTTATGATGATGCAATGCCGCCTTAGGCAGATCACAGTCAGTGGCCTGTCACCTGTGTGACCATTGCAGAATTATGATGTCACAATGCCCCATTAGGCAGATCACAGACAAGGGCCTGTCACCTGGGTGACCAGTGCAGATCTATGATGTCACAATGCGCCCTTAGGCACTTAAAAGACAAGGGCCTCTCACCTTGGTGACCAGTGCAGGGTTATGATGTCACAATACACCCTTAGGCGGATCTCAGACAAAGGCCTCTCACCTGGGTCCGCAGTGCAGAATTATGATGTCACAATGCCCCTTACACAGATCACAGACAAGGGCATGTCACGTGGGTGCCCAGTACAGAGTTATGATGTCACAATGCCCCCTTAGGCAGATCACAGAGAAGGGCCTGTCACCAGGGTGCCCAATGCAGAGTTAAGATGTCACAATGCCACCATAGGAAGATCAGAGACAACGTCTTGTCACCTGGGTAACCAGTGCAGAGATATGATGTCACAATACCCCTTAAGCAGATCACAGACCGTGGCCTGTCACCTGGGTGAAAAAGTGCAGAATTATGATGTCACAATACCCCATTAGGCAGATCACAGACAAAGGCCTGTCACCAGGTGACCAGTGCAGTGTAATGATGTCACAATGCCCCCATACGCAAATCACAGACAGTGGCCTGTCACCTGGGTGACCAGTGCAGATTTATGATGTCACAATACCCCCTTAGGCAGATCACAGGACAGGGCCTGTCACCAGGGTGAGCACTGCAGAGTTATGATGTAACAATGCACCATCAGGCAGGTCACAGACAAGGGCCGGTCACCTGGATGGCCAGTGCAGGGTTATGATGTCACAATGCCCCCTTAGGCAGATCACAGACAGGGTCCTCTCACCTGGGTGACCAGTGCAGACTTACGATGTCACAATGCCCCTTAGGCAGATCACAGATAAGGGCCTGTCACCTGGGTGACAATTGCAGAATTATGATGTCACAATGACCCCTTAGGCAGATCAAAGTTAAGGGCCTGACACTTGGGGGACGAATACAGAGTTATGATGTCATATTACCCCCTTATGCAGATCACAGACAAGGGCCTGTCACCTAGGAGACCAGTGCAGGGTTATGATGTCACAATGCACCCTGAGGCAGATCAGAGACAAGGGCCTTTCACCTGGGTGACCAGTGCATATTTATGATGTCACAATGCCACCTCAGGCAGATCACACACAAGGGCCTGTCATCAGAGTGACCAGTGCAGGGTTATGATGTCACAATGCCCCCTTAGGCAGATCAGAGTCAAAGGCCTGTCACCACGGTGACCAGTGCAGTTAGGATGTCGTCATGCCCCCTTAGGCAGAACACAGTCAGTGGCCTGTCACCTGGGTGACCAGTGCAGAATTATGATGTCACAATACCCCCTTAGGCAGATCAGAGATAAGGGCCTCTCACCTGGGTGCCCAGTGCAAAGTTATGATGTCACGATGCCCCCTTAGGCAGATAACAGAAAAGGACCTGTAACCTGGGTGACCAGTGCACTGTTAGGATGTCATAATGTCCCCTAAGGCAGATCACAGACTAGGGCCTGTCACCTGGGTGTCCAGTGCAGAGTAATGATGACACAATGCCCACCTAGCAAGATCACACAGAAGGGCCGGTCACCTGGGTGACCATTGCAGAATTATGATATCACAATGCCCCCTTAGGCAGATCACAGACAAGGTCATGTCATCTGGGTGACCAGTGCAGTGTTATGATGTCACAATGTACCGTTAGGCAGATCAAACGCAAGAGAACGTCACCTGGCTGTCCAGTGCAGAGTTATGTTGTCACAATACACCCTTAAGCAGATCT
Organism: Pan paniscus; assembly: GCF_029289425.2. NCBI lineage: Eukaryota > Metazoa > Chordata > Mammalia > Primates > Hominidae > Pan > Pan paniscus. The sequence continues at coordinate 499,236 of NC_073264.2, read as the reverse complement.
CAGAAAAAGACCTTTCCCCTGGGTTCCCAGTGCAGAGGTATGATGTCACAATGCCCCATAGGCAGATCACAGACAAAGGCCTGTCACCAGGGTGACCAGTCCAGAGTTATGATGTCACAATGCCCCCTTACGCAGATCACAGACACTGGCCTGTCACCTGGGTGACCAGTGCAGAATTATGATGTCACAATACCCCTTAGGCAGATCACAGACAAGGGCCTGTCACCTGGGTGCCCAGTGCAGAGTTAAGATGTCACAATGCCCCCTTAGGCAGATCACAGACAAGGTCCTGTGACCTGGGTTACCAGTGCAGAGTTACGATGTCACAATACACCCTTAGGCAGATCTCAGACAAAGACCTCTCACCTGGGTTCCCAGTGCAGAATTTTGATGTCACAATGCCCCTTAGGCAGATCACAGACAAGGGCCTGTCACCTGGGTGACTAGTGCAGACTTAAGATGGCACAAAGTCGCCTTTGGCAGATCACTGACAAGGGCCTGTCACCTGCGTGTCCAGTGCAGAGTTATGATGACACAATGCCCACCAAGGAAGATCACAGACAAGGGCCTGTCACCTGGGTGAACATTGCAGAATTATGATCTCACAATACCCCCTAAGGCAGATCACAGACAAGGGCCTGTCACCTGGGTGCCCAGTGCAGAGTTAAGATGTCACAATGCCCCCTTAGGAGGATCACAGACAAGGGCCTGTCACCTGCGTGACCATTGCAGAATTACGATGTCACAATGCCCCCTTAGGCTGATCACAGATAAGGGCCTGTCGCCTGGGTGACAAGTACAGAGTTATGATGTGACAATGCCCCCTTAGGCAGATCACAGTCAAGGTCGTGTGACCTGGGTTACCAGTGCAGAGTTACGATGTCACAATGCCATTTACGCAGATCACAGACAAGGGCCTGTCATCTGGTTGACTAGTGCAGATTTATGGTGTCACAATGCCCCCTTAGGCAGATCACAGACAAGGGCCTGTCACCTGGGTGCCCAGTATAGAGTTATGATGTCACAATGACCCCTAAGGCAGATCACAGACAAGTGCCTGTCACCTGGGTGACGAGTGCACACTTATGATGTCACAATGCCCCTGTAGGCAGATCACAGACAAAGGCCTCTCACCTGGGTGCCCAGTGCAGAGTTATGATGTCACAAGACCCCTTAGGCAGATCACAGACAAGGGCCTGTCACCTGGGTGACTAGTGCAGAGTTATGATGTCACAATGCCCCCTTACGCAGATCACAGACACTGGCCTGTCACGTGGGTGACCAGTGCAGAATTATGATGTCACAATAGCCCCTTAGACAGGTCACAGACAAGGGCCTGTCACCTGGGTGCCCAGTGCAGAGTTAAGATGTCACAATGCCCCCTAGGCAGATCACAGACAAGGTCCTGTGACCTGGGTTACCAGTGCAGACTTATGATGGCACAATGTCGCCTTTGGCAGATCACTGACAAGGGTGTGTCACCTGGGTGTCCAGTGCAGAGTTATGATGACACAATGCCCACCAAGGAAGATCACAGACAAGGGCCTGTCACCTGGGTGAACTTTGCAGAATTATGATCTCACAATACCCCCTTAGGCAGATCACAGACAAGGGCCTGTCACCTGGGTGCCCAGTGCAGAGTTAATATGTCACAATGCCTCCTTAGGAGGATCACAGACAAGGGCCTGTCACCTGGGTGCCTAGTATAGAGTTATGATGTCAAAATGCCCCCTTAGGCAGATCACAGACAAGGGTCTGTTACCTGGGTGACCAGCGCAGATTTATGATGTCACAATGCCCCCTCAGACGGATCACACACAAGGGCCTGTCACCTGTGTGACCAGTGCCGGGTTATGATGTCACAATGCCCCCTTACGCAGATCACAGACAGTGGCGTGTCACCTGAGTGACCAGTGCAGAATTATGATGTCACAATACCCCCTTAGGCAGATCACAGTCAAGGGCCTTTCACCTGGGTGCCCAGTGCAGAGTTATGATGTCACAATGGCCCCTTAGGCAGATCACAGACAAGAGCCTGTCATCTGGGTGACCATTGCAGAATTATGATGTCACAAGGCCACCTTAGGCAGATCACAGATAAGGGCATGTCACCTGGGTGACCAGTAAAGAATTATGAACTCACAATGCCCCAGTAGGCATTTCACAGACAAGGGCCTGTCACCTCGGTGACCATTGCAGAATTTTGATGTCACAATGACCCCTTAGGCAGATCACAGACAAGGGTCTGTCTCCTGGGTGACCGGTGCAGAGTTATGATGCCACAATACTCCCTTAGTCAGATCACAGACAAGGGACTGTCACCTGGGTGCCCAGTGCAGAGTTATGATGTCACAATGACCCCTTAGGCAGATCAAAGGTAAGGGCCTGTCACCTGGGTGACCAGTACAGACTTATGATGTCACATTATCACCTTATGGAAATCACAAACCAGGGCCTGTCACCTGGGTGACCAGTGGAGAGTTAAGATGTCACAATGCACCCTCAGGCAGATCACAGACAAGGGACTATCACCTGGGTGACCAGTGCGGAGATATGATGTCACAATGCTTCCTCAGAGAGATCACACACAAGGGCCTGTCACCTGGGTGACTAGTGCAGAGTTATGATGTCACAATGCCCCCTTTGGCAGATCATAGACAACTGCCAGTCACCTGGGTGACCAGTGCAGAGTTGTGATGTCACAATGCTCCTTACACAGATCACAGACAGTGGCCTGTCACCTGGGTGACCAGTGCAGAATTAAGATGTCACAATAACCCCTTAGGCAGATCACCGACAAAGGCCTATCACCTGGGTGCCCAGTGCAGAGTTATGAGGTCACAATGCCCATAACGCAGATCACAGACAAGGGCCTGTCACCTGGGTGACCAGTACAGAGTTATGATGTCACAATGCCCACTTAGGCAGATCACAGACAAGGGTCGGTCACCAGGGTGACCAGTCCAGAGTTGTGATGTCACAATTCCCCATTAGGCAGATAACAGACAAGGTCCTGTCACCTGGATTACCAGTGCAGAGTTATGATGTCACAATGCCCTTTACTCTGATCACAGACAAGGGCCTGTCACCTTGGTGCGCATTGCAGAATTTTGATGTCACAATGCCCCCTTAGGCAGATCACAGACTAGGGTCTGCCTCCTGGGTGACCAGTGCACAGTTATGATGTCACAAAACTCCCTTAGTCAGATCACAGACAAGAGACTGTCACCTGAGTGCCCAGTGCAGAGTTATAATGTCACCATGACCCCCTAGGCAGATCAAAGATAAGGGCCTGTCACCTGCCTGACCAGTACAGAGTTATGATGTCACATTACCCCCTTATGGAGATCACAGACGAGGGCTTCTCACCTGGGTGACGAGGGGAGAGTTATGATATCACAATGCAACCTCAGGCAGATCACAGACAAGGGCCTTTCAACTGGGTGACCAGTGCAGAGTTATGATGTCACAATGCACCCTCAGGCAGATGACAGACATGGGCCTGTCACCTGGGTGATCAGTGCAGGGTTACGATGTCACAATGCCCCCTTAGGCAGATCACAGACCAGGGCCTGTCACCTCCCTGCCCAGTGCAGAGTTAAGATGTCACAATGCCCCCTTAGGAAGATCACAGACAAGGGCCTGTCTCCTGGGTGACCATTGCAGAATTATGATGTCTCAATGCCCCTTAGGACGATCACAGATAAGGGCCTGTCACCTGGGTGACCAGTACAGAGTTATGATGTCACAATGCCCCCTTAGGCAGATAACTGACAAGGGGCTGTCACCTGGGTGACGAGTGCACAGTTATGATGTCACAATGCCCCCTTAGGCAGATCACAGACAAGGGACTGTCACCTGGGTGCCCAGTGCAGAGTTTTGATGTCACAATGATCCCTTAGGCAGATCACAGATAAGGGCCTGTCACCAGGGTGAACACTGCAGAGTTATGATGTCACAATGCACCCTCAGGCAGATCACAGACAAGGGTCTGTCACCTGGGTGACCAGTGCAGGGTTATGATGTCACAATGCCAACTTAGGCAGATCACAGACAAGGTCCTGTCACCTGGGTGAGCAGTGCAGAGTTACGATGTCACAATGCCCCTTTGGCAGATCACAGACAAGGGTCTGTCACGTGGGTGACCAGTGCAGAGTTATGATGTCACAATGTGCCCTTAGGCTGATCACAGACAAGGGTCTGTTACCTGGGTGCCTAATGCAGAGTTATGATATCAGAATGCCCCTTTAGGCAGACCACAGACAAGGTCCTGTCACCTGGGTAACCAGTGCAGGGTTTTGATGTCACAAAGCCCCTTAGGCAGATCACAGACAAGAGCCTGTCAACTGCTTGACTAGAGCAGATTTATGATGTCACCATACCCCCACAGGCAGATCACAGACAAGGGCCTGTCAGCTGTGTGACCAGTGCAGAGTTATGATGTCAGAATGCACCATTTGGCAGATTTCAGACAAAGGCCTCTCACCTGGGAGCCCACTGCCGAATTATGATGTCACAATGCCCCCAATGCAGATCACAGACAAGGGCCTGTGTCCTGGGTGACGAGTACAGACCTATGATGTCACAATGCCCCCTTAGGGAGATCACAGACAAGGGCCTATCACCTGGGTGCCCAGTACAGAGTTACGATGTCACAATGCCCCCTATGGAAGATCACAGACAAGGGCCTGTCACCTGGGTGACTAGTGCAGACTTATGATGTCACAATGCCCCCTCAGGCAGATCACAGACAAGGGCCAGTGACCTGGGTGACCAGTGCAGAGTTATGATGTCACACTACCCCCTTAGGCAGATCACAGTCAAGGGTCTCTCACCTGGGTGACCAGTGCAGAGGTATGATGTCACAATGCCCCTTAGGAAGAGCACAGACAAGGGAAGGTCACCTGGCTGCCCGGTGCTGAGTTATGATGTCACAATACCCTCTTATGCAGATCACAGTCAAGGGACTGTCACCTCGGTGCCCAGTGCAGAGTGTTGATGTCACAGTGAACCCTCAGGCAGATCACAGACAAGGGACACTCACCTGGGTGACCAGTACAGAGTTATGATGTCACAATGCCCCCTTAGGCAGATCGCAGAAAAGGGCCTGCCACCAGGGTGAACACTGCAGAGTTATGATGTCACAATGCACCCTCAGGCAGATCACAGACAAGGGCATGTCACCTGGGTGACCAGTGGAGGGTTACGATGTCAAAATGCCCCCTTAGGCAGATCACAGACTACGTCCTGTCACCTGGGTAACCATTGTAGGGTTTTGATGTCACAATGCACCTTAGGCAGATCACAGACAAGGTCCTGTCCACTGGTTGACTAGAGCAGATTTATGATGTCACAATACCCCCATAGGCAGATCACAGACAAGGGCCTGTCACCTGGCTGACCAATGCAGAGTTATGACATCACAGTGTACCCTTTGGCAGATAACAGAAAAGGACCTGTCACCTGGGTGTCCAGTGCAGAGTTACGATGTCACAATGTCCCCTTAGGCAGATCACAGTCAAGGGCCAGTCACCTGGGTGTCCGGTGCAGTTATGGTGACACAATGTCCACCTAGGCAGATCATAGACAAGGGCCTGTCACCTGGGTGACCAGCACAGAATTATGATGTCACAATGCCCCCTTAGGCATATCACAGACAAAGGTCTCTCACTTGGGTGACCAGTGCAGAGTTATGATGTCACAATACACCCTTAGGCAGATCTCAGACAAAGGCCTCTCACCTGAGTGCCCAGAGCAGAGTTATGATGTCACAATGCCCCTTACGCAGATCACAGACAAGAGCCTGTCTACTGGGTGACTAGTGCAGACTTATGATGTCACAATGCCCCCTTAGGCAGATCACAGACAACGTCCTGTCACCTGGGTAACCACTGCAGATTTATGATGTCACAATGCCCCTCATGCAGATCACAGACCAGTGCCAGTCACCTAGGTGACTAGTGCAGAGTTATGATGTCACAATGCCATCTTAGGCATATGACTGACAAAGGTTTCTCCCTTGGGAGACCAGTGCAGAGTTATGATGTCACAATGCACCCTTAGGCAGATCTCAGACAAAGGCCTCTCACCTGGGTGCCCAGTGCAGAGTTATGATGTCACAATTCCCGTAACGCAGATCACAGACAAGGGCCTGTCTCCTGGGTGCCTAGTGCAGACTTATGATGTCACAATGCCCCCTTAGGCAAATCTCAGAAAAGAGCCTGTCACCTGGGTGCCCAGTACAGAGTTATGATGTCACAATGCCCCCTTAGGCAGATCACAGACAACGTCCTGTCACCTGGGTAACCAGTACAGAGTTATGATGTCACAATGCCCCCTTAGGCAGATCACAGACAAGGGCCTGTCACCTGGGTGACTAGTGCAGACTTAAGATGGCACAAAGTCGCCTTTGGCAGATCACTGACAAGGGCCTGTCACCTGCGTGTCCAGTGCAGAGTTATGATGACACAATGCCCACCAAGGAAGATCACAGACAAGGGCCTGTCACCTGGGTGAACATTGCAGAATTATGATCTCACAATACCCCCTAAGGCAGATCACAGACAAGGGCCTGTCACCTGGGTGCCCAGTGCAGAGTTAAGATGTCACAATGCCCCCTTAGGAGGATCACAGACAAGGGCCTGTCACCTGCGTGACCATTGCAGAATTAGGATGTCACAATGCCCCCTTAGGCTGATCACAGATAAGGGCCTGTCGCCTGGGTGACAAGTACAGAGTTATGATGTGACAATGCCCCCTTAGGCAGATCACAGTCAAGGTCGTGTGACCTGGGTTACCAGTGCAGAGTTACGATGTCACAATGCCATTTACGCAGATCACAGACAAGGGCCTGTCATCTGGTTGACTAGTGCAGATTTATGGTGTCACAATGCCCCCTTAGGCAGATCACAGACAAGGGCCTGTCACCTGGGTGCCCAGTATAGAGTTATGATGTCACAATGACCCCTAAGGCAGATCACAGACAAGTGCCTGTCACCTGGGTGACGAGTGCACACTTATGATGTCACAATGCCCCTGTAGGCAGATCACAGACAAAGGCCTCTCACCTGGGTGCCCAGTGCAGAGTTATGATGTCACAAGACCCCTTAGGCAGATCACAGACAAGGGCCTGTCACCTGGGTGACTAGTGCAGAGTTATGATGTCACAATGCCCCCTTACGCAGATCACAGACACTGGCCTGTCACGTGGGTGACCAGTGCAGAATTATGATGTCACAATAGCCCCTTAGACAGGTCACAGACAAGGGCCTGTCACCTGGGTGCCCAGTGCAGAGTTAAGATGTCACAATGCCCCCTAGGCAGATCACAGACAAGGTCCTGTGACCTGGGTTACCAGTGCAGACTTATGATGGCACAATGTCGCCTTTGGCAGATCACTGACAAGGGTGTGTCACCTGGGTGTCCAGTGCAGAGTTATGATGACACAATGCCCACCAAGGAAGATCACAGACAAGGGCCTGTCACCTGGGTGAACTTTGCAGAATTATGATCTCACAATACCCCCTTAGGCAGATCACAGACAAGGGCCTGTCACCTGGGTGCCCAGTGCAGAGTTAATATGTCACAATGCCTCCTTAGGAGGATCACAGACAAGGGCCTGTCACCTGGGTGCCCAGTATAGAGTTATGATGTCAAAATGCCCCCTTAGGCAGATCACAGACAAGGGTCTGTTACCTGGGTGACCAGCACAGATTTATGATGTCACAATGCCCCCTCAGACGGATCACACACAAGGGCCTGTCACCTGTGTGACCAGTGCCGGGTTATGATGTCACAATGCCCCCTTACGCAGATCACAGACAGTGGCGTGTCACCTGAGTGACCAGTGCAGAATTATGATGTCACAATACCCCCTTAGGCAGATCACAGTCAAGGGCCTTTCACCTGGGTGCCCAGTGCAGAGTTATGATGTCACAATGGCCCCTTAGGCAGATCACAGACAAGAGCCTGTCATCTGGGTGACCATTGCAGAATTATGATGTCACAAGGCCACCTTAGGCAGATCACAGATAAGGGCATGTCACCTGGGTGACCAGTAAAGAATTATGAACTCACAATGCCCCAGTAGGCATTTCACAGACAAGGGCCTGTCACCTCGGTGACCATTGCAGAATTTTGATGTCACAATGACCCCTTAGGCAGATCACAGACAAGGGTCTGTCTCCTGGGTGACCGGTGCAGAGTTATGATGCCACAATACTCCCTTAGTCAGATCACAGACAAGGGACTGTCACCTGGGTGCCCAGTGCAGAGTTATGATGTCACAATGACCCCTTAGGCAGATCAAAGGTAAGGGCCTGTCACCTGGGTGACCAGTACAGACTTATGATGTCACATTATCACCTTATGGAAATCACAAACCAGGGCCTGTCACCTGGGTGACCAGTGGAGAGTTAAGATGTCACAATGCACCCTCAGGCAGATCACAGACAAGGGACTATCACCTGGGTGACCAGTGCGGAGATATGATGTCACAATGCTTCCTCAGAGAGATCACACACAAGGGCCTGTCACCTGGGTGACTAGTGCAGAGTTATGATGTCACAATGCCCCCTTTGGCAGATCATAGACAACTGCCAGTCACCTGGGTGACCAGTGCAGAGTTGTGATGTCACAATGCTCCTTACACAGATCACAGACAGTGGCCTGTCACCTGGGTGACCAGTGCAGAATTAAGATGTCACAATAACCCCTTAGGCAGATCACCGACAAAGGCCTATCACCTGGGTGCCCAGTGCAGAGTTATGAGGTCACAATGCCCATAACGCAGATCACAGACAAGGGCCTGTCACCTGGGTGACCAGTACAGAGTTATGATGTCACAATGCCCACTTAGGCAGATCACAGACAAGGGTCGGTCACCAGGGTGACCAGTCCAGAGTTGTGATGTCACAATTCCCCATTAGGCAGATAACAGACAAGGTCCTGTCACCTGGATTACCAGTGCAGAGTTATGATGTCACAATGCCCTTTACTCTGATCACAGACAAGGGCCTGTCACCTTGGTGCGCATTGCAGAATTTTGATGTCACAATGCCCCCTTAGGCAGATCACAGACTAGGGTCTGCCTCCTGGGTGACCAGTGCACAGTTATGATGTCACAAAACTCCCTTAGTCAGATCACAGACAAGAGACTGTCACCTGAGTGCCCAGTGCAGAGTTATAATGTCACCATGACCCCCTAGGCAGATCAAAGATAAGGGCCTGTCACCTGCCTGACCAGTACAGAGTTATGATGTCACATTACCCCCTTATGGAGATCACAGACGAGGGCTTCTCACCTGGGTGACGAGGGGAGAGTTATGATATCACAATGCAACCTCAGGCAGATCACAGACAAGGGCCTTTCAACTGGGTGACCAGTGCAGAGTTATGATGTCACAATGCACCCTCAGGCAGATGACAGACATGGGCCTGTCACCTGGGTGATCAGTGCAGGGTTACGATGTCACAATGCCCCCTTAGGCAGATCACAGACCAGGGCCTGTCACCTCCCTGCCCAGTGCAGAGTTAAGATGTCACAATGCCCCCTTAGGAAGATCACAGACAAGGGCCTGTCTCCTGGGTGACCATTGCAGAATTATGATGTCTCAATGCCCCTTAGGACGATCACAGATAAGGGCCTGTCACCTGGGTGACCAGTACAGAGTTATGATGTCACAATGCCCCCTTAGGCAGATAACTGACAAGGGGCTGTCACCTGGGTGACGAGTGCACAGTTATGATGTCACAATGCCCCCTTAGGCAGATCACAGACAAGGGACTGTCACCTGGGTGCCCAGTGCAGAGTTTTGATGTCACAATGATCCCTTAGGCAGATCACAGATAAGGGCCTGTCACCAGGGTGAACACTGCAGAGTTATGATGTCACAATGCACCCTCAGGCAGATCACAGACAAGGGTCTGTCACCTGGGTGACCAGTGCAGGGTTATGATGTCACAATGCCAACTTAGGCAGATCACAGACAAGGTCCTGTCACCTGGGTGAGCAGTGCAGAGTTACGATGTCACAATGCCCCTTTGGCAGATCACAGACAAGGGTCTGTCACGTGGGTGACCAGTGCAGAGTTATGATGTCACAATGTGCCCTTAGGCTGATCACAGACAAGGGTCTGTTACCTGGGTGCCTAATGCAGAGTTATGATATCAGAATGCCCCTTTAGGCAGACCACAGACAAGGTCCTGTCACCTGGGTAACCAGTGCAGGGTTTTGATGTCACAAAGCCCCTTAGGCAGATCACAGACAAGAGCCTGTCAACTGCTTGACTAGAGCAGATTTATGATGTCACCATACCCCCACAGGCAGATCACAGACAAGGGCCTGTCAGCTGTGTGACCAGTGCAGAGTTATGATGTCAGAATGCACCATTTGGCAGATTTCAGACAAAGGCCTCTCACCTGGGAGCCCACTGCCGAATTATGATGTCACAATGCCCCCAATGCAGATCACAGACAAGGGCCTGTGTCCTGGGTGACGAGTACAGACCTATGATGTCACAATGCCCCCTTAGGGAGATCACAGACAAGGGCCTATCACCTGGGTGCCCAGTACAGAGTTACGATGTCACAATGCCCCCTATGGAAGATCACAGACAAGGGCCTGTCACCTGGGTGACTAGTGCAGACTTATGATGTCACAATGCCCCCTCAGGCAGATCACAGACAAGGGCCAGTGACCTGGGTGACCAGTGCAGAGTTATGATGTCACACTACCCCCTTAGGCAGATCACAGTCAAGGGTCTCTCACCTGGGTGACCAGTGCAGAGGTATGATGTCACAATGCCCCTTAGGAAGAGCACAGACAAGGGAAGGTCACCTGGCTGCCCGGTGCTGAGTTATGATGTCACAATACCCTCTTATGCAGATCACAGTCAAGGGACTGTCACCTCGGTGCCCAGTGCAGAGTGTTGATGTCACAGTGAACCCTCAGGCAGATCACAGACAAGGGACACTCACCTGGGTGACCAGTACAGAGTTATGATGTCACAATGCCCCCTTAGGCAGATCGCAGAAAAGGGCCTGCCACCAGGGTGAACACTGCAGAGTTATGATGTCACAATGCACCCTCAGGCAGATCACAGACAAGGGCATGTCACCTGGGTGACCAGTGGAGGGTTACGATGTCAAAATGCCCCCTTAGGCAGATCACAGACTACGTCCTGTCACCTGGGTAACCATTGTAGGGTTTTGATGTCACAATGCACCTTAGGCAGATCACAGACAAGGTCCTGTCCACTGGTTGACTAGAGCAGATTTATGATGTCACAATACCCCCATAGGCAGATCACAGACAAGGGCCTGTCACCTGGCTGACCAATGCAGAGTTATGACATCACAGTGTACCCTTTGGCAGATAACAGAAAAGGACCTGTCACCTGGGTGTCCAGTGCAGAGTTACGATGTCACAATGTCCCCTTAGGCAGATCACAGTCAAGGGCCAGTCACCTGGGTGTCCGGTGCAGTTATGGTGACACAATGTCCACCTAGGCAGATCATAGACAAGGGCCTGTCACCTGGGTGACCAGCACAGAATTATGATGTCACAATGCCCCCTTAGGCATATCACAGACAAAGGTCTCTCACTTGGGTGACCAGTGCAGAGTTATGATGTCACAATACACCCTTAGGCAGATCTCAGACAAAGGCCTCTCACCTGAGTGCCCAGAGCAGAGTTATGATGTCACAATGCCCCTTACGCAGATCACAGACAAGAGCCTGTCTACTGGGTGACTAGTGCAGACTTATGATGTCACAATGCCCCCTTAGGCAGATCACAGACAAGGGCCTGTCACCTGGGTGCCCAATGCAGAGTTATGATGTCACAATGCCCCCTTAGGCAGATCACAGACAACGTCCTGTCACCTGGGTAACCACTGCAGATTTATGATGTCACAATGCCCCTCATGCAGATCACAGACCAGTGCCAGTCACCTAGGTGACTAGTGCAGAGTTATGATGTCACAATGCCATCTTAGGCATATGACTGACAAAGGTTTCTCCCTTGGGAGACCAGTGCAGAGTTATGATGTCACAATGCACCCTTAGGCAGATCTCAGACAAAGGCCTCTCACCTGGGTGCCCAGTGCAGAGTTATGATGTCACAATTCCCGTAACGCAGATCACAGACAAGGGCCTGTCTCCTGGGTGCCTAGTGCAGACTTATGATGTCACAATGCCCCCTTAGGCAAATCTCAGAAAAGAGCCTGTCACCTGGGTGCCCAGTACAGAGTTATGATGTCACAATGCCCCCTTAGGCAGATCACAGACAACGTCCTGTCACCTTGGTAACCAGTACAGAGTTATGATGTCACAATGCCCCCTTATGGAGATCAGAGACAAGGGCCTGTCACCTGGGTGACCAGTGCAGAGTTACGATGTCACAATGCCCCCATATGCAGATCACAGACAGTGGCCTGTCACCTGTGTGACCAGTGCAGAATTACGATGTCACAATGCCCCTTAGGCAGATCACAGACAAGGTCGTATCACCTGAGTGACTAGTGCAGACTTATGATGTCACGAAGCCCTCTTAGGCAGATCAAACACAAGGGCCTATCACCTGGGTGACCAGTAGAGAGTTATGATGTCACAATGACCCCTTAGGCAGATCACAGACAGGGCTCTGTCACCTGGGTGACCAGTGCAGTGTTATGATGTCACAATTTCCCCTCAGGTAGATCACACACAAGGGTCTGTCATCTGAGAGACCAGTACAGGGTTAGGATGTCACAATGCCCCTTTAGGCAGATCTCACACAAAGCCTTGTCACCAGGTGACCATTGCAGAGTTATGATGTCACAATGCCACCCTACGCAGATCACACACAGTGGCCTGTCACCTGGGTGACCAGTGCAGAGTTATGATGTCACAATGCCCCCTTAGGCCGATCACAGACAAGGGCCTGTCACCTGGGTGACTAGTGCAGAATTATGATGTCACAAAGCCCCCTTAGGCAGATCATAGAAAAGGGCCTGTCACCTGGGTGACCAGTGCAGGGTTATGATGTCACAATGCCCCCTTAGGCAAATCACAGAAAAGGGACTGTCACCTATTTGCCCAATGGAGAGTTATGATGTCACAATGCCCCTTTAGTCCGATCACAGACAAAGTCCTGTCTCCTGGGTAACCATTGCAGAGTTATGATGTCACAATGCCCCTTAGGCAGATCACAGACAAGGGCCTGTCACCTGGGTGACTAGTGCAGACTTATGAAGTCACAATGCCCCCTTACGCAGATCACAGACAAGGGCCTGTCACCTGGGTGTCCAGTACAGAGTTATGATGTCACAATGCCCCCTTACGCAGATTACAGACAAGGGCCTGTCACCTGGGTGACCAGTGCAGAGTTACGATGTCACAATGCCCCCTCAGGCAGATCACACACAAGGGCCTGTCATCTGTGTGACCAGTGCAGGGTTATGATGTCACAATACCCCCTTAGGGAGATCACAGACAAAGGCCGGTCGCCAGGTGACCAGTGCAGAGTTATGATGTCACAAGGCCCCCATACGCATATCACAGACAGTGGCCTGTCACCTGTGTGACCAGTGCAGAATTATGATGTCAAAATACCCACTTAGGCAAATCACAGAAAAGTTCCTGTCACCTGGGTGACTAGTGCAGAGTTATGATGTCACAATGCCCCTTAGGCAGATCACAGACAAGGACCTGACACCTGGGTGAATAGTGCAGACTTATGATGTCACAATGCCCCCTTAGGCAGATCACAGACAAGGGCCTGTCACCTGGGTGCCCAGTGCAGAATTATGATGTCACAATGCCCCCTTAGGCAGATCACAGACAAGGGCCTGTCAACTGGGAGCCAAATGCAGAGTTATGATGTCACAATGCCCGCTTAGGCAGATCACAGACAAGGTCATGTGGCCTGGGTTACCAGTGCAGTTATGATGTCACAATGCCCCTTACGCAGATCACACACAAGGGCCTGTCACCGGGGTGACTATTGCAGAGTTATGATGTCTCAATGCCCACTTAGGCAGATCACAGACAAGAGCCTGTCTCCTGTGTGACGATTGCAGAATTATGATATCACAATGACCCCTTAGGCACATCAGAGACAAGTGTCTTTCACCTGGGTCACCAGTGCAGAGTTATGAAGTCACAGTACTCCCTTAGTCAGATCACAGACAAGAGACTGTCACCTGGGTGCCCAGTGCAGAGTTAAGTTGTCACGATGACCCCTTAGGCAGATTACAGATAAGGGCCTGTCACCTGGGTGACCATTACAGAGTTATGATGTCACAATAGCCCCTTATGGAGATCACACACAAAGGCCTCTCACATGGTTGCCCAGTTCAGAGTTATGATGTCACAATTCCCCTTACACAGATCACAGACAAGGGCCTGTCACCTGGGTGGCTAGTGTAGAATTATGATGTCACAAAGCCCCCTAAGGCAGATCACAAAGAAGGGCCTGTCACCTGGGTGACTAGTGCAGACGAATGATGTCACAATGCCCACTTACGACGATCACAGACAATGGCCTGTCACCTGGGTGACCAGTACAGAGTTATGATGTCACAATGCCCCCTTAGGCAGATCACAGACAATGGTCTCGTTACCTGGGTGATCAGTGCAGTGGTATGATGTCACAATGCCCCTCAGGCAGATCACACACAAGGGCCTGTCACTGTGTGACCAATGCAGGTTTATGATGTCACTATGCCCCCTTAGGGAGATCACAGACAAAGGACAGTCACCAGGGTGACCTGTCCAGGGTTATGATGTCACAATGCCCTCTTACGCAGATCACAGACATTGGCCTTTCACCTGGGTGACCAGTGCAGAATTATTGTGTCACAATACCCCCTTACGTAGATCACAGACAAGGGCCTGTCACCTGGGTACCCAGTGCAGCGTTATCATATCACAATGCCCCCTTAGGCAGATCACAGACAAGGGCCGGTCGCCTGGGAGCCCAATGAAGGGTTATGATGTCAAAACGCCCCCTTAGGAAGATCACAGACAAGTTCCTGTCACCTGGGTTACCAGTGCAGAGTTATGAGGTCACAATGCCACTTACGCAGATCACAGACAAGGGCCTGTCACCTGGGTGAGTAGTGCAGAATTATGATGTCACAATGCCCCGTTAGGCAGATCAGAGACAAGGGCCTGTCGCCTGGGTGACCTGTGCAGAGTTATGATGTCACAATGCCCCCTTAGGCAGATCACAGAAAAGGGACTGTCACCTATTTGCCCAATGCAGAGTTATGATGTCACAATGCCCCCTTAGGCAGATCACAGTCAAAGGCCTGTCGCCAGGTGACCAGTGCAGAGTTATGATGTCAAAATAACCCCTTAGGAAAATCACAGACAAGGGCCTGTCACCTGGGTGCCCAGTACAAAGTTATGATATCACAATGCCCCCTTAGGCAGATCACAGACAAGGGCCTGTCACCTGGGTGCCCAATGCAGAGTTACAATGTCAGAATGCCCCCTTAGGCAGATCACAGACAACGTACTGTCACCTGGGTAACCAGTGCAGAGTTATGATATCACAATGCCCCTTATGCAGATCACAGACAAGTGCCTGTCACCTAGGTGACTAGTGCAGACTTATGATGTCACAATGTCCCCGTAGGCAGATCACAGACAAGGGCCTGTCAGCTGGGTTACCAGTGCAGAGTAATGATGTCAAAATACACCCTTAGGGAGATCACAGACAAAGGCCTCTCACCTGGGTGCCCAGTGGAGAGTTATGATGTCACAGTGCCCCGTACGCAAATCACAGACAAGGGCCTGTCATTGGGTGACTAGTGCAGACTTATGATGTCACAATGCCCCCTTAGGCAGATCACCGACAAGGGCCTGTCACCTGGGTGACCAGTGCAGAGTTATGAAATCACAATGTCCCTTCGGCAGATAACAGAAAAGGACCTGTCACCTGGGTGTCTAGTGCAGAGATACGATGTCACAGTGTCCCCTTAGGCAGATCACAGTCAAGGGCCTGTCACCTGGGTGTCCAGTGCAGAGTTACGGAGACACAATGTCCACCTAGGAAGATCATAGAAAAGGGCCTGTCACCTGGGTGACTAGTGCAGACTAATGATGTCACAATGCTCACTTACGAAAATCACAGACAATGGCCTGTCACCTGGGTGACCAGTGCAGAGTTATGATGTCACAATGCCCCCTTAGGCAGATCACAGACAAAGGTCTGTCACCTGGGTGACCAGTGCAGTGGTATGATGTCACAATGCCCCCTCAGGCAGATCACACACAAGGGCCTGTCACTGTGTGACCAATGCTGGGTTATGATGACACTATGCCCCCTTATTGAGATCACATAAAAAGGCCTGTCACCAGGGTGACCAGTCCAGAGTTATGATATCCCAATACGCCCTTATGCAGGTCACAGACATTGGCCTTTCACCTGGGAGACCAGTGCAGAATTATTGTGTCACAATACCCCCTTACGCAGATAACAGACAAGGGCCTGTCACCTGGGTGCCCAGTGCAGATTTATGATATAACAATGCCCCCTTAGGCAGATCACAGACAAGGGCCGGTCATCTGGGTGCCCAATGCAGAGTTTTGATGTCACAATGCCCCGTTAGGGAGATCACAGACAGGGGCCTGTCACTCTGTGACCAATGCAGGGTTTTGATGTCACTATGCCCCCTTAGGGAGATCACAGACAAAGGCCTGTCACCTGGGTTACCAGTGCAGATTTATGAGGTCACAATGCCCCTTACGCAGATCACAGACAAGGGCCTGTCACCTGGGTGACTAGTGCAGAATTATGATGTCACAAAGCCCCCTTACGCAGATCACAGACAAGGGCCTGTCATCTGGGTGACCAGTGCAGGGTTACGATGTCACAATGCCCCCTTAGGCAGACCACAGAAAAGGGACTGTCCCCTATTTACCTAATGCAGAGTTATGATGTCACAATGCCCCTTTAGGCCGATCACAGACAAAGTCCTGTCACCTGGGTAACCATTGCAGAGTTATGATGTCACAATGCCCCTTAGGCAGATCACAGACAAGGGCCTGTCAACTGGTTGACTAGTACAGACTTATGAAGTCACAATGCCCCCTTAGGCAGATCACAGACAAGGGCCTGTCACCTGGGTGTCCAGTACAGAGTTATGATGTCACAATGCCCCTTACGCAGATCACAGACAAGGGCCTGTCACCTGGGTACCCAGAGCAGACTTATGATGTCACAATGCCCCCTTAGGCAGATCACAGACAAGGGCCTGTCAACAGGGAGCCAAATGCAGAATTATGATATCACAATGCCCCCTTAGGCACATCAGAGACAAGTGTCTGTCACCTGGGTCACCAGTGCAGAGTTATGAAGTCACAGTACTCCCTTAGTCAGATCACAGACAAGAGACTGTCACCTGGGTGCCCAGTGCAGAGTTAAGGTGTCACAATGACCCCTTAGGCAGATTACAGATAAGGGCCTGTCACCTGGGTGACCATTACAGAGTTATGATGTCACAATAGCCCCTTATGGAGATCAAAGACAAGGGCCTGTCACCTGGGTGACAAATGCAGAGTTATGATGTCACAATGCACCCTCAGGTAGATCACAGACAAGGGACTGTCACCTGGGTGACCAGTGCAGAGTTTTGATGTCACAATGACACCTCAGGCAGACCAAACACAACGGCCTGTCACCTGTGTGACCAGTGCAGGGTTATGATGTCACAATGCCCTCTTAGGCAGGTCATAGTCAGTGGCCTGTCACCTGGGTGAGCAGTGCAGATTTATGATGTCACAATACCCCCTTAGGAAGATCACAGACAAGGGCCTCTCACCTGGGTGCAGAGTGTAGAGTTATGATGTCTCAATGCCCCCTTAGGCAGATCACAGACAAGGGCCGGGCACCTGGGTGCCTAATGCAGAGTTATGATGTCACAATGCCACCATACGCAGATCACAGACAGTGGCCTGTCACCTGGGTGACCAGTGCAGAATTATGATGTCACAATACCCCCTTAGGGAGATCACAGACAACGGCCTGTCACATGGGTTCCCAGTGCAGAGTTATGATGTCACAATGCCCCCTAAGGCCCATCACAGACAAGGGCCTGTCACCTGCGTGCCCAATGCAGAGTTTTCATGTCATAATGCCCCCTTAGGCAGATCACACACAATGGCCTGTCGCCTCAGTGACCACTGCAGAGTTATGGTGTCACAATGCCCCCTTAGGAAGATCACCGACAATGTCCTGTCACTTGGGTAACCAGTGCGGAGTTATGATGTCACAATGCCCCTTAGGCAGATCACAGACAAGGGCCTGTCACCTGGGTGACCAGTGCAATGTTATGATGTCACAATACCCCTTAGGCAGATCTCAGAAAAAGGCCTCTCACATGGGTGCCCAGTGCACAGTTGTGATGTCACAATGCCCCTTAAGCAGATCACAGACAAGGGCCTGTCACCTGGGTGACCAGTGCAGTGTTATGATGTCCCAATGCCCCCTTAGGCAGACCACAAAAAAGGGCATGACACCTGGTTGACCAGTGCACTGTTATGATGTCACAATGTCCCCTTAGGCAGATCACAGACAAGGGCCTGTCACTTGGGTGCCCAGTGCAGAGTTATGTTGTTACAATGCGCTCTTAGGCAGATCACAGACAAGGGCCTGTCACCTGGGTGCCCAGTGCAGAATTATGATGTCACAATGCCCCCTTAGGCAGATCACAGACAAGGTTCTGTCACCTGGGTGACCAGTGCATAGTTATGATGTCACAATACTCCCTTAGGGAGTTCAGAAACAAGGGACTGTCACCTGGGTGCCCAGTGCAGTTATGATGTCACAATGCGCCCTCAGGCAGATCACACAGATGGGCCTCTAACCTGTGTGACCAGTGCAGGGTGATGATGACACAATGCCCCCTTGGGCAGATCACAGACAAAGGCCTGTCACCCGGGTGACCAGTGCAGTTATGATGTCACAATGCCCCCTTAGCGAGATCACCGTCACTTGCCCGTCACCTGGGTGACCAGTGCAGAGTTGTGATGTCACAATGCCCCCTTAGGCAGACCAAAGTCAGGGGCCGGTCACCTGTATGCCCAGTGCAGAGTCATGATGTCACAATACCCCTTTAGGCAGATCACAGAGAAGGGATTCTCACCTTGGTGCCCAGGGAAGGGTTATGATGTAACACTGCACCCTTAGGCAGATCGCAGATAAGGGCCTGTCACCTGTGTGGCCAGTACAGATTTATGATGTCACAATGCACTCTGAGGAAGATCACAGACTAGGGCCTGTCACCTGGGTGACCAGTGCAGAGTTATGATGTCACAATACACCCTTAGGCAGATCACAGACAAAGGCCTCTCACCTGGGTGCCCAGTGCAGAGTTATGATTTCACAATGCCCCTTAGTCAGATCACAGAGAAGGGTCTGTAACCTGGGTGACCAGTGCATAGTTATGATGTCACAATGGCCCCTTAGGCTGAACAAATCAAGGGTCTTTCACCTGGGTGACCAGTGAAGGGTTATGATCTCACAATGTCCCCTTATGCAGATCACAGGCAATGGTCTGTAACCTGGGTCACCAGTGCATAGTTATTATGTCACAATGGCCCCTTAGGGAGATCACAGACAAGGTACTGTCACCTGGTTGACCAGTGAAGACTTACGATGTCACAATGCCCCCGTAGCAGATCACAGACAAGGCCCTGTCACCTGGATGACCAGTGCAGGGTCATGATGACCCAATGCCCCCTTAGGCAGATCAAAAAAAAGGGCATGTCAGCTGGGTGACCAGTGCAGTGTTATGATGTCACAATGTCCCCTTTGACAGATCACAGACAAGGGAATGTCACCTGGATGCCCATTGCAGAGTTATGATGTCACAATGCACCCTTAGGCAGATCACAGACAAGGGCCTGTAACCTGGGTGTCCTGTGCAGACTTATGATGTACCAATGTACTCTTAGGCAAATCACAGACAAGGGCCTGTCACCTGGTTGAGGAGTACAGACTTATGATGGCACAATGCCCCATTAGGCAGACCATAGACAAGGGTCTGTCACCTAGGTGAACATTGCAGACTTACGATGTCACAATGCCCCCTTAGCAGATCACAGACAAGGCCCTGTCACCTGGATGACCAGTGCAGGGTTATGATGTCACAATGCCCCCTTACGCAGATCACAGACAGTGGTCTGTCACCTGGGTGAACAGTGCACACTTATCAAGTCACAATGCCCCCTTAGGCAGATCACAGGCAATGGTCTGTCACCTGGGTGACCAGTGCAGAGTTATGATGTCACGATGCCCCTTTAGGCAGATCACAGACAACGGACTGTCACCTGAGTGACCAGTGCAGACTTATGATGTCACAATGCCCCCTCAGGCAGATCACGCACAAGGGCATGTCACCGGTGTGACCAGTGCATGGTTATGATGTCACAATGCTCCCTTAGGCAGATCACAGATATGGGTCTGTCACCTGGGTGACCAGTGCAGAGTTATGATGTCACAATGGCCTCTTAGGCTGATCAAAGACAAGTGTCTTTCACCTGGGTGACAAGTGCACGGTTATGATGTCACAATGCCCCATTACGCAGATCACACACAGCGGTCTGTCACCTGGGTGACCAGTGCAGACTTATCACGTCACAATGACCCCTTAGGCAGATCACAGACAATGGTCTGTCACCTGGATGACCAGTGCAGAATTATGATGTCACAATGCCCCCTTAGGCAGATAACAAAAAATGGCATGTCACCTGTGTGACCAGTGCAGGGTTATGATTTCACAAGGCCCCCTTAGGCAGATCACAGACAAGGGTCTGTCACCTGGGTGACCAGTGCATAGTTACGTTGTCACAATGGCCCCTTAGGCAGATCAAAGACAAGGGTCTTTCACCTGGGTGACCAGTGCAGGGTTATGATGTCACAATGCCCCCTTACGCAGATCACAGACAATGGTCTGTCACCTGAGTGACCAGTGCAGAGTTATCATGTCACAGTGGCCCCTTAGGCTGATCACAGACAATGGTCTGTAACCTGGGTGACCAGTGCACAGTTATGATGTCACGATGCCCCATTCGGCAGATCACAGACAAGGGACTGTCACCTGGGTGGCCACTGCAGACTTATGATGTCACAATGCCCCCTTATCAGATCACAGAAAAGGCCCTGTCTACTGGGTGACCATTGAAGAGTTATGATGTTACAATTCCCCCTTAGGCAGATCACAGACAAGGGTCTGACACCTGGGTGTCCAATGCACAGTTATGATGTCACAATGGCCCCTTAGGCAGATCAAAGACAAGGGACTTTCACCTGGGTGCCCAGAGCAGGGTTATCATGTAAAAATGCCCCCTTAGCAGACCACAGACAAGGCCCTGTCACCTGGGTGACCAGTGCAGGTTTATGATGTCCCAATGCCCTATTAGGCAGATAACAAAAAAGGGCATGTCAGCTCTGTGACCAGTGCAGGGTTATGATTTCACAATGGCCCCTTAGGCAGATCAAAGACAAGGGTCTTTCACCTGGGTGACCAGTGCAGGGTTATGATGTCACAATGCCCCCTTACGCAGATCACAGAAAATGGTCTGTCACCTGGGTGACCAGTGCAGAGTTATCATGTCACAATGCCCCCTTAGGCAGATCACAGACAAGGGTCTGTCACCTGGGTGACCAGTGAAGTGTTATGATATTACGATGCCCCATTAGGCAGATCACAAACAAGGGACTGTCACCTGGGTGGCCAGTGCAGACTTATGATGTCACAATGCCCCCTTAGCAGATCACAGACAATGCCCTGTCACCTGGGTGACCAGTGCAGGGGTATGATGTCCCAATGCCCCCTTAGGCAGATCACATACAATGGTCTGTGACCTGGGTGACCACTAAATATTTGTGATGTCACAATGCCCCCTTAGCAGATCACAGACAAGGCCCTGTCACCTGGATGACCAGTGCAGGGTTATGATGTCACAATGCCCCCTTACGCAGATCACAAACAATGGTCTGTCACCTGGGTGACCAGTGCAGAGTTATCCTGTCACAATGCCCCTTAGGCAGATCACAGGCAATGGTCTGTCACCTGGGTGACCAGTGCAGAGTTATGATGTCACGATGCCCCATTAGGCAGATCACGGACAAGGGACTGTCACCTGGCTGACCAGTGCAGACTTATGATGTCACAATGCCCCCTTAGCAGATCACAGACAAGGCCCTGTCACCTGGGTGACCACTGCAGGGTTATGATGTCCCATTGACTCCTTATCAGATCACTAAAAGGGCATGTCAGCTGGGTGACCAGTGCAGTGTTATGATGTCACAATATGCCCTTTGGCAGATCACAGACAAGGGCCTGACACCTGGGTGCTCAGTGCACAGTTATGATGTCACAATGCACCCTTAGGCAGATCACACACAAGGGCCTGTCACCTGGGAGCCCAGTGCAGAGTTATGATGTCACAATCTGCCCTCAGGCAGGTCACAGACAACGGCCTGCCACCTGGGTGACCAGAGCAGAGTTATGATGCAATAATGCCCCTGAGGAAGATCACACACAAGTGTCTGTCACCTGTGTGACCAGTGCAGGGTTATGATGTCACAACAACCCCTTACGCAGATCACAGGAATGAGTCTGTCACCTGGGTGACCAGTGTAGTGTTAAGATGTAACAATGGCCCCTTAGGCAGGTCAAAGACAAGGGTGATTCACCTGGGTGACCAGTGCAGTGTTATGGTGTCACAATGCCCCCTTACGCATATCACAGACAATCGTCTGTCACCTGGGTGACCAGTGCATGGTTATCATGTCACAATGCCCCCTTAGGCAGATCACCAACAAGGGACTGTCACCTGGGTGACCAGTGCAGACTTATGATGTCACAATGCCCCCTTAGTAGATCACAGACAAGGCCCTGTCACCTGGGTCACCAGTGAAGGGTTATGATGTCCCAATACCCCCTTAGACAGATCACAAAAAAAGGCATGTCACCTGGGTGACCATTGCAGAATCATGATGTCAAAATTCCCCCTTAGGTAGATCACAGACAAGGGTCTGACACCTGGGTGTCCAGTGCAGTGTTATGATGTCACAATGGCCCCTTAGGCAGATCAAAGACAAGGGTCTTTCACCTGGGTGACCAGTGCAGGGTTATGATGACACAATGCCCCCTTACGCAGATCACAGACAATGGTCTCTCACCTGGGTGACCAGTGCAGAGTTATCATGTCACAATGGCCCCTTAGGCAGATCACAGACAATGGTCTGTCACCTGGGTGACCAGTGCACAGTTATGATGTCACGATGCCCCATTCGGCAGATGAAAGACAAGGTTCTTTCACCTGGGTGACCAGTGCTGGGTTATTATGTCACAATTCCCCCTTAGGCAGATCAGAAAAAATGGTCTGTCACCTGGGTGACCAGTAAATAGTTCTGATGTCTCAATGCCTCCTTATGCAGATCACAGACAAGGGCCTGTCACCTGGGTGACAAGTGCAGAGTTATGATGTCACAATGCAACCTCAGGCAGATCACCGACAAGGGCCTGTAACCTGGGTGACCAGTGCAGACTTATGATCTAACAATGCCCCTTCAGGCAGATCACACACAAGGGCCTGTCACCTGTGTGACCAGTGCGTGGTAATGATGTCACAATGCCCTCTTAGGCAGATCACAGACAAGGGTCTCTCACCTGTGTGACCAGTGCAGAGTTATATTGTCACAATGCACCCTCAGGCAGATCACATGCAAGGGCAAGTCACATGAGTGACCAGTGCAGAGTTATGATGTCACAATGCCCCCTTAGGCATATCAAAGACAAGGGACTGTCACCTGGGTGAGCAGCGCAGACTTATGATGTCACAATGCCCCCTTAGCAGATCACAGACAAGGCCCTGTCACATGGGTGACCAGTGCAGTGTTATCATGTCTCAATGTCCCCTTAGGCAGATCACAAAAAAGGTCGTGTCACCTAGGCGACCAGTGCAGTGTTATGATGTCACGATGCCCCTTAGGCAGATCACAGACAAGGGCCTATAACCTGGGTGTTCAGTGCAGAGTTATGATTTCACAATAGCCCCTTCAGGGAGATCACACACAGGGTCCTGTCACCTGTGTCACCAGTGCATGGTTATGATGTCACAATGCCCCCTTAGGCAGATCACAGACAAAGGCCTGTCACCAGGGTGACCAGTGCAGTTATGATGTCACAATGCCCCCATAGCCAGATCACAGACAGTTGCCTGTCACCTGCGTGTCCAGTGCAGAATTGTGATGTCACAATACCCCCTTAAGCAGATCACAGTCAAGGGCTTCTCACCTGGGTGCCCAGTGCAGAGTTATGATGACACAATGCCCCCTTATGCATATCACAGAAAAGGGCCTGTCACGTGGTTGACCAGTACAGAGTTATGATGTCACAATGCCCCATTAGGCAGATCACAGACAAGGGACTGTCACCTGGGTGACCAGTGCAGACTTATGATGTCACAATGCCTCCTTACCAGACCACAGACAATGCCCTGTCACCTGGGAGACCAGTGCAGGCTTATGATGTCCCAATGCCCCCTTAGGCAGATGAAAAAAAAGGGCATGTTACCTGTGTGACCAGTGCGGGGTTATGATTTCACAATGCCCCCTTAGGCAGATCACAGGCAAGGGTCTCTCACCTGGGTGACCAGTGCATAGTTACGATGTCACAATGGCCCTATAGGCAGATCAAAGACAAGGGTCTTTCACCTGGGTGACCAGTGCAGGGTTATGATGTCACAATTCCCCTTACGCAGATCACAGACAATGGTCTGTCACCTGGGTGACCAGTGCAGAGTTATCATGTCACAATGCCCACTTAGGCAGATCACAGACAATGGTCTGTCACCTGGGTGACCAGTGAAATGTTATGATATCACGATGCCCCATTAGGCAGATCACAAACAAGGGACTGTCACCTGGGTGGCCAGTGCAGACTTATGATGTCACAATGCCCCCTTAGCAGATCACAGACAATGCCCTGTCACCTGGGTGACCAGTGCAGGGGTATGATGTCCCAATATCACCTTAGGAAGATCACAGACAATGGTCTGTGACCTGGGTGACCACTACAGAGTTCTGATGTCACAATGCCCCCTTAGCAGATCACAGACAAGGCCCTGTCACCTGGATGACCAGTGCAGGGTTATGATGTCACAATGACCCCTTACGCAGATCACAAACAATGGTCTGTCACCTGGGTGACCAGTGCAGAGTTATCATGTCACAATGCCCCTTAGGCAGATCACAGACATGGGTCTGTGACCTGGGTGACCAGTGCAGTGTTATGATGTCACAATGCATCCTCAGGCAGATCACAGACAAGGGCCTGTCACCTGAGTGACCAGTGCAGACTTATATTTTAACAATACCCCCTTAGGCAGATCACACACAAGGGCCTGTCACCTGTGTGACCAGTGCAGGGTTATGACGCCACAATGCCCCCTTAGGCAGATCACAGAGAAGGGTCTGTCACCTGGGTGACCAGTGCAGAGTTATGATGTCAAAATGGCCCCTTAGGCAGATGAAAGACAAGGGTCTTTCACCTGGGTGACCACTGCAGGGTTATCATGTCACAATACCCGCTTAGGCAGACCACAGACAATGGTCTGTCACCTGGGTGACCAGTAGAGAGTTATGATGTCACAATGCCCCCTTATGCAGATCACAGACAAGGGCCTGTCACCTGGGTGACCAGTGCAGAGTTATGAGGTCACAATGCACCCTCAGGCAGATCACAGACAAGGGCCTGTAACCTGGGTGACCAGTGCAGACTTATGATGCAACAACGCCCCCTCAGGCAGATCACACACAAGGCACTGTCACCTGTGTGACCAGTGCATGGTTATGATGTCACAATGCCCCCTTAGGCAGCTCACAGAGAAGGGCCTGTCACCTGGGTGACCAGTGCAGACGTATGATGTCACAATGGCCCCTTAGGCAGATCAAAGACAAGTGTCTTTCACTTGCGTGACCAGTGCAGGGTTTTGATGTCACAATGCCCCCTTACGCAGATCACAGACAGTGGTCTTTCACCTGGGTGACCAGTGCAGACTTATCACGTCGCAATGCCCCCTTAGGCAGATCACAGACAATGGTCTGTCACCTGGGTGACCAGTGTAGAGTTATGATGTCACAATGCCCCCTTAGGCAGATCACGGACAAGGGTCTGTCACCTGGGTGACCAGTGCAGACTTATGATGTCACAATGCACCCTTAGCACACCACAGACAAGGCCCTGTCACCTGCGTGACCTGTGCAAGGTTATGACATCACAATGCCCCCTCAGGCAGAAAACAATAAAGGGCATGTCACCTGCGTGACCACTGCAGGGTTATGATTTCACAATGCCCCCTTAGGCAGATCACAGAGAAGGGTCTGTCACCTGGGTGACCAGTGCATAGTTATGATGTCACAATTGCCCCTTAGGCAGATCAAAGACAAGGGTCTTTCACCTGGGTGACCAGTGCAGGCTTATGATCTCACAATGCCCCTTATGCAGATCACAGACAATGGTCTGTCACCTGGGTGACCAGTGCAGAGTTATCATGTCACAATGCCCCCTTAGGCAGATCACAGACAATGGTCTGTCACCCTGGTGACCAGTGGAGAGTTTTGATTTCATGATGCCCCATTAGGCAGATCACAGACAACGGACTGTCACCTGGGTGACCAGTGCAGACTTATGATGTCACCATGCCCCCTCAGCAGATCACAGACAAGGCACTGTCACCTGGGGTCCCGTGCAGGGTTATTATGTCCCAATGCCCCCTTAGGCAGATCACAAAAAAGGGCATGTCACCTGTGTGACCACTGCACTGTTATGATGTCACAATGCCCCCTTAGGCAGATCACAAAAAAGGGCATGTCAGCTGAGTGACCAGTGCAGTGTTTTGATGACACAAGATCCCCTTAGGCAGATCACACACAAGGGATTGTCACCTGGCTGCCCAGTGCAGAGTTATGATGTCAAAATGCACCCTTAGGCAGATCACAGACAAGGGCCTGTCACCTGCGTGCCCAGTGCAGAGTTATGATGTAACAATGCCTCCTGAGGCAAATCACAGACCAGGGCCTGTCACCCGGTTGATCAGTAAAGACTAATGATGTCACAATGCCCCATTAGGCAGATCACAGACAAGGCACTGTCACCTGAGTGACCAGTGCAGACTTACGATGTCACAACGCCCCCTTAGCAGATCACAGACAAGGCCCTGCCACCTGGATGAGCAGTGCAGTGTTCTGCTGTCCCAATGCCCCCGTAGGCAGATCACAAAAAAGGGCATGTCTGCTGGGTGACCAGAGCAGTGTTATGATGTAAAAGTGTCCCCTTAGGCAGATCACAGACAAGGGACTGTCACCTGGGTGACCAGTGCAGAGTTATGATGTCACAATGCACCCTTAGGCAGATCACAGACAAGGGCCTGACACCTGCGCGCTCAGTGCACAGTTATGATGTAACAATGCCCCCTTAGGCATATCACAGACAACGGCCTCTCACCTGGTTGACCAGTACAGAAATATGATGTCACAATGCTCCATTAGACAGATCACAGACAAGGGACTGTCACCTGGGTGACCAGTGCAGACGTACGATGTCCCAATGCCCCCATAGCAGACCACAGACAAGGCCCTGTCACCTGGGTGACCAGTGCAGGTTTATGATGTCCCAATGCCCCCTTAGGCATAGAAAAAAAAGGGCAGGTCACCTGTGTGACCAGTGCAGGGTTATGATTTCACAATGACTCCTTAGGCAGATCACAGACAAGGGTCTGTCACCTGGGTGACCAGTGCATAGTTACGATGTCACAATGGCCCCTTAGGCAGATCAAAGGCAAGGTTTTTTCACCTGGGTGACCAGTGCAGGCTTATGATGTCACAATGCCCCCTTACGCAGATCACAGAGAGTGGTCTGTCACCTGGGTGACCAGTACAGAATTATGATGTCAAAATGCCCCCTTATGCAGATCACAGACAAGGGCCTGTCACCTGGGTGACCACTGCAGAGTTATGATGTCACAATACACTCTTAGGCAGATCACAGACAAGGGACTGTCACCAGGGTGACCACTGCAGAGTTATGATGTCGCAGTGCCCCCTTAGGTAGATCACAGACAGTGGCCTGTCACCTAGGTGACCAGGGCAGAAGTATGATGTCACAATACCCCCTTAGGCAGATCACAGACAAGGGCCTGTCACGTGTGTGACCAGGGGAGGGTTATGATGTCACAATGCCCCCTTAGGCAGATCACAGTCTAAGGCCTGTCAGCAGGGTGACCAGTGAAGAGTTATGATGTCTCAATGCCCCCTAAGGCAGATCTCATACAAGGGCCTGTCACATGGGTGCTCAGTGCAGAGTTATGATGTCACAATGCCCATTTAGGCAGAACACAGACAAGATCCTGTCACCTAGGCGACCAGTGCAGAATTATGATGTCACAATACCCCCTTAGGCATATAAGAGTCAAGGGCCTGTCACCTGGGTGTGCAGTGCAGAGTTGTGATATCACAATGCCACCTTTGGCAGATCACAGAAAACGGCCTGTAACATGGGTGACCAGTGCAGAGTTATGTTTACACAATACCGTCTTTGGCGGATCACAGACAAGGGACTGTCACCTGGGTGTCCAGTGCAGAGTTACGATGTCACAATGCCCCCTTAGGAAAATCACAGACAAGGGCTTGTCACCTGGTTGACCACTACAGAGTTATGATGTCACAATGCCCCCTTAGGCAGATCAAAGACAATGGCTGGTAACCTGGCTGCCCAGTGCAGAGTTATTATGTGACAATACACCTTCAGGCAGATCACAGACAAGGGATTGTCACCTGGGTGCCCATTGCAGAGTTATGATGTAACAATGCCCCCTTAGGCAGATGACAGATAAGGGCCTGTCACCTCGGTGACCAGTACAGATTTATGATGTCACAATGCCCCCTGAGGCAGATCACAAACAAGGGCCTGTCACCGGGGTGACCAGTGCAGGGTTATGACGTCACAATGCCCCTGAGACAGATCACAGACAAAGGGCTGTCAACAGGGTGACCTGTGCAGAGTTATGATGTCACAATGCCCCCTTAGGCAGATCACAGACAAGGTTCTGTGACCTGGGTGACCAGTGCAGATTTATGATGTCACAATGCCCCCTTAGGCAGATCACCGACTAGGGACTATCACCTGTGTGACCAGTGCAGAATTATGATGTCTCAATACACCCTTAGGCAGATCGCAGACAAAGGCCTCTCACCTGGGTGCCCAGTGCAAAGTTGTGATGTCACAATGCCCCTTACGCAGATCACAGACAAGGGCCTGTCTCCTGGGTGACTTGTGCAGACTTATGATGTCACAATATCCCGTTAGGCAGAGCACAGACAAGGGCCTGTCACCTGGGTGCCCAGTACAGAGTTATGATATCAAAATTCCCATAAGGCACATCACAGACAAGGGCCTGTCACCTGGTTTCCCAATGCACACTTATCATGTCACAATGACCCCTTAGGCAGATCACAGACAACGTCCTGTCACCTGGGTAACCAGTGCAGAGTTATGATGTCACAATGCCCCTTAGGCAGATCATAGACAAGGGCCTGTCACCTGGGTGACCAGGGCAGAGTTACGATGTCACAATGCCCCCTTAGGCAGATAACAGGAAAGGGCCTGTCACCTGGGTGACCAGAGCAGAGTAATGATGTCACAATTCCCTCTTAAGCAGATCTCAGTCAAAGGCCTGTCACCCGGGTGTCCAGTGCAGAGTTATGATGACAGAATGCCCACTTAGGGAGACCATAGACAAGGGCCTGTCACCTGGGAGACCTTTGCAGAATTATGATGTCACAATGCCCCCTTATGCTGATCACAGGCAAGGGTCTGTCACCTTGATTACCATTGCAGAGTTTTGATGTCACGATGCCCCCTTAGGCAGATCACAGAGAAGGTTCTGTCACCTTGATGACTAGTGCAGAGTTATGATGTGACAATACTCCCTTAGGCAGATCAGAGACAAGGGACTGTCACCTGGGTGCCCAGTGCAGACTTATGATGTTACAATGCCCGCTCAGGCAGATCACACACAAGGGCCTGTCACCTGTGTGACCAGTGCAGGGTTATGATGTCACAATGCCCCGAAGCAGATCACAGACAAGGGTCTGTCACCTAGGTGACCAGTGCAAGTTATGATGTCACAATGGCCCCATAGGCAGATCAAAGACAAGGGTCTTTCACATGGGTGACCAGTGCAGATGTATCATGTCACATTGCCCCCTTAGGCAGATCACAGACAATGGTCTGTCACCTGGGTGACCAGTACAGAATTATGATGTCAAAATGCCCCCTTATGCAGATCACAGAGAAGGGCCTGTCACCTGGGTGAGCAGTGCATGGTTATGATGTCAAAATGTACCCTCAGGCAGATCACACACAAGGGCCTGTAACCTGGGTGACAAATGCAGACTTATGATGAAACAATGTCCCTTCAGGCAGATCACACAGAAGGGCCTGTCACCTGTGTGACCAGTGCAGGGTTATGATCTCACAATACCCCCTTAGTCAGATCACAGACAAAGGAGTGACACCTGGGTGGCCAGTGTAGAGTTATGATGTCACAATGCCCCCTTAGGCAAAACAGAGACAAGGGCCTGTCACCTTGTTGACCAGTACAGAGCTATGATGTCACAATGCCCCCTTAGGCAGCTCAAAGACAATGGCCGGTCACCTCGCTGCCCAGTGCAGGGTTATTATGTCACAATACACCTTCAGGCAGATCACAGACAAGGGATTGTCACCTGGGTGCCCAGTGAATGGTTATGATGTAGCAATGCCCCCTTAGGCAGATTAGAGATAAGGGCCTGTCACCTCGGTGACCAGTACAGACTTATGATGTCACAATTCCCCCTGAGGCAGATCACAGACAAGGGGGTGTCACCTTGGTGGCCAGTGCAGGGTTATGATGTCACAATGCATCTTAGGGAGATCACAGACAAAGGCCTGTCACCAGGGTGACCTGTGCAAAGTTATGATGTCACAATGCCCCCATAGGCAGATCACAGTCAGCTGCCTGTCACCTGGGTGACCAGTGCAGAATTATGATGTCACAATGCCCCTTAGGCAGATCACAGACAAAGGCCTCTCACTTGGGTGCCCAGTGCAGAGTTATGATGTCACAATGCCCCCTTAGGCAGATCTTAGACAAGGGCCTGTCACCTGGGTGCCCTATGCAGGGTTATGATGTCAGAATGCCCCATTAGGCAGATCACAGACAAGGGCCTGTCACCTGGTTGACTAGTGCAGATTTGTGATGTCATAATGCCCCCTTAGGGAGATCACAGAAAAGGGCCTATCACCTGGGTAACCAGTGCAGAATAATGATGTCACAATACACCCATAGGCAGATTCCAGACAAAGCCCTCTCACCTGGGTGACCAGTGCAGAGTTATGATGTCACAATGCCCCCATACACAGATCACAGCCAGTGACCTGTCACCTGGGTGACCAGTGTAGAATTATGATGTCACAATACCCCCTTAGGCAGATCACAGACAATGGCCTGTCACCTGGATGCCCAGTGCAGAGTTATGATGTCACAATGCCTCCTTAGGCAGATCACAGACAAAGGACTGTCACCAGGTGACCAGTGCAGAGAGATGATGACACAATGCCCCCACACGCAGATCACAGACTGGCCTGTAACCTGGGTGACCATTGCAGACTTATGATGTCACAATGACCCTTAGGCAGATCACAGATAAGGTCCTGTCAACTGGGTGACCAGTAAAGAGTTATGAAGACAGAATACCCCCTTGTGCAGATCACAGACAAGGGTATGTCACCTGTGTGACCAGTGCAGAGTTATGATGTCACAATACCCCTTAGGCAGATCACAGAAAAAGGCCTGTCACCAGGGTGACCAGTGCAGAGTTATGATGTCACAATGCCCCCTTAAGCAGATCGCAGTCAGTGGCCTGTCACCTGGGTGACCAGTGCAGAGTTATGGTGTCACAATGCCCCCTTAGGCAGATCACAGACAACGTCCTGTCACCTGGGTAATCAGTGCAGAGTTATGATCTCACAATGACCACTTAGGCAGATCACAGACAAAAGCCAGTCACCAGGGTGACCAGTGCAGAGTTATGATGTCTCAATACACCCTTAGGCAGATAGCAGACAAAGGCCTCTCACCTGGGTGCCCAGTGCAAAGTTGTGATGTCACAATGCCCCTTACGCAGATCACAGACAAGGGCCTGTCTCCTGGGTGACTTGTGCAGACTTATGATGTCACAATATCCCGTTAGGCAGAGCACAGACAAGGGCCAGTCACCTGGGTGCCCAGTACAGAGTTATGATATCAAAATTCCCGTAAGGCACATCACAGACAAGGGCCTGTCACCTGGTTTCCCAATGCAGACTTATCATGTCACAATGACCCCTTAGGCAGATCACAGACAACGTCCTGTCACCTGGGTAACCAGTGCAGAGTTATGATGTCACAATGCCCCTTAGGCAGATCATAGACAAGGGCCTATCACCTGGGTGACTAGTGCAGGCTTATGATGTCACAATGCCACCATAGGCAGATCACACACAAGGGCCTGTCACCTGGGTGACCAATAAAGAGTTATGATGTCACAATCCACTTTAGGCAGATCACAGACAAGGGACTGTCACCTGGGTGCCCAATGCAGAGTTGTGATGTCACAATGCCCCCTTAGGCAGATCAGAGACAAAGGCCTGTCAGCTGGGTGACTAGTGCAGACTTATGATGTCACAATGACCCCTTAGGCAAATAACAGACAAGGGACTGTCACCTGGGTGACCAGTGCAGGATTATGATATCACAATGCCCCCTTAGGCAGATGACAGACAAGGGCCTTTCACCTGGGTAACGATTGCAGAATTATGATGTCACAACGCCCCTTAGGCAGATCACAGACAAGGGTCTGTCTCCTGGGTGACCAGTGCAGAGTTATGAGGTCACAATACTCCCTTAGTCAGTTCACAGAGAAGAGACTGTCACCTGTGTGCCCAGTGCAGAGTTATGATGTCACAATGCCCCCTTAGGCAGATCACAGATAAGGACCTGTCACCTGGGTGACCAGTGCAGACTTATGATGTAACAATGCCCCTCAGGCAGATAACACACAAGGGCCTGTCAACTGAGTGACCAGTCCAGCGTTATGATGTTACAATGCCCACTTAGGCAGATCAAGGCAATGGTCGGTCACCTGGATGCCCAGTGCAGAGATATTATGTCACAATACCCCTTCAGGGAGATCACAGACAAGAGAATGTCACCTGGGTGCCCATTGCAGAGGTATGATGTAACAATGCCCCCTAAGGCAGATCACAGATAAGGGCCTGTCACCTGGGTGACCACTAGAGACTTATGATGTCACAATCCCCCCTGAGGCAGATCACAGACAAGGGCCTGTCACCTGGGTGACCAGTGCAGGGTTATGATGTCACAATGCCACTTAGGCAGATCACAGAAAAAGGCCAGTCAACAGGGTGACTTGTGCAGAGTTATGATGTCACAATGCCCCCTTAGGGAGATCACAGACAAGGTTCTGTGACCTGGGTGACCAGTGCAGAGTTATGATGTCACAATGCCCCCTTAGGCAGATAACAGAAAAGGGCCTGTCACCTGGGAGACCAGTGGAGAGTTATGATGTCACAATGCCCTCTTAGGCAGATCACAGATAATGGCCTGTCACCTTGGTGTACAGTGCAGAGCTATGATGACAAAATGCCCACTTAGGGAGATCAGAGACAAGGACATGTCACCTGGGTGACCTTTGCAGAATTATGATGTCACAATGCCCCCTTATGCAGATCAGAGTCAAGAGTCTGTCACCTGGGTGACCATTGCAGAGTAATGATGTCACAATGCCCCCTTAGGCAGATCACAGACAAGGTTCTGTCAAGTTGGTGACCAGTGCAGAGTTATGGTGTCACAATACTCCGTTAGGCAGATCAGAGACAAGGGACTGTCACCTGGGTGCCTAGTGCAGGCTTATGATGTAACAATGCCCCCTCTGGCAGATCATACAGAAGGTCCTGTCACCTGTGTGACCAGTGCAGGGTAATGATGTCACAATGCCCCTAAGGCAGATCACAGACAATGTCTGTCACCTGGGTGGCCAGTGCAAGTTATGATGTCACAATGGCCCCTTAGGCAGATCACAGACAATGGTCTGTCACCTGGTTGACGAGTACAGAGTTGGGATGTCACAAGACCCCTTATGCAGATCACAGACAAGGGTTGAACACCTGGCTGTCCAGTGCAGAGTTATGATGTCACAATGGCCCCTTAGGCAGATCAAAGACAAGGGTCTTTCTCCTGGGTGACCAGTGCAGGATTATGATGTCACAATGCCCCCTTACGCAGATCACAGACAAGGGTCTGTCACCTGGGTGACCAGTGCAGAGTTATGATGTCCCAATGCCCACTTAGTCAGATCACAAAAAAGGTCATGTCACCTGGGTGACCAGTGCAGTGTTTTGATGTCACAGTGTCCCCTTTGGCAGATCACAGACAAGGGCCTGTCTCCTGGGTGACTAGTGCAGACTTATGAGGTCACAATGCCCCCTTAGGTAGATTACAGACAAGGGCCTGTCACCTGGGTGAACAGTGGGGAGTTATGATATCACAATGCCCCCTGAGGCAGATCACAGAGAAGGGCCTGTCACCTGTATGACAAGTGCGGTGTTATGATGTCACATTGCCCCCTTAGGCAGATCTCAGACAAAGGCCTGTCACAAGGGTGACCAGTGCAGAGTTATGAAGTCACAATACTCCCTTAGGCAGATCACAGACAAGGGACTATCAGCAGGGTGACCAGTGGAGAGTTATGATGTCACAGTGCCCCCTTAGGCAGATCACAGACAGTGGCCTGTCACCTGGGTGACCAGGGCAGAATTATGATGTCACAATACCCCCTTAGACAGATCACAGACAAGGGCCTCTCACCTGGGTGCCCAGTACAGAGTTATGATGTCACAATGACCCCTTAAGCAGATCACAGACAAAGGCTGGTCACATGGTTGCCCAGTGCAGAGTTATGATGTCACAATGACACCTTAGGCATATCACAGACAAGGGTCTGTCACTTCGGTGAACGGTGCAGATTTATGATGTCACAATGCACCCTCAGGCAGATCACAGACAAGGGCCTGTCACCTGGGTGACCAGTGCAGAGTTATGATGTCACAATGTCCCCTCACGCAGATCAAACACAAGAGCCTGTCACCTGTGTGACCAGTGGAGGGTTAGGATGTCAAAATGCCCCCTTAGGCAGATCACAGACAAAGGCCTGTCAGCAGGGTGACCAGTGCAGAGTTATGATGTCACAATGCCCCCTTAGGCAGATCTCATACAAGGGCCTGTCACCTGGGTGCCCAGTGCAGAGTTATGATGTCACAATGGCCATTTAGGCAGATCACTCACAAGGACCTGTCACCTGGGTGACCAGTGCAGAATTATGATGTCACAATAACCCCTTAGGCTTATAACAGTCAAGGGCCTGTCCCCTGGGTGTGCAGTGCAGAATTGTGATGTCACAACGCCCCCTTAGGCAGATCACAGACAAAGGCCTGTAACATGGGTGACCAGTGCAGGGTTATGATGTCACAATGTCCCCTTACGCAGATCACAGACAATGGTCGTTCACCTGGGTGACCGGTGCCGAGTTGTCATGTCACAATGCCCAGTTAGGAAGATCACAGACATTGGTCTGTCACCTGGGTGACCAATGCAGTGTTATGATGTCACAGTGCCCCCTTAGGCAGATCACAGACAAGGGATTGTCACCTGGGTAACCATTGCAGGGTTATGATGTCCCAATGCCCCCTTAGGCAGATCACAAAAAAGGGCATGTCACCTGGGTGACCAGTGCAGTGCTTTGATGTCACAATGTCCCCTTAGGCAGATCACAGACAAGGGCCTGTCTCCTGGGTGACTAGTGCAGACTTATGATGTCACAATAAACCCTAAGGCAGATCACAGACAAGGGCCTGTAACCTGGGTGACCAGTGCAGAGTTATGATGCCACAATGCCACCTGAGGCAGATCAAAGAGAGGGGCCTGTCACCTGTGTGACCAATGCAGGATTATGATGTCACATTAGCCCCTCAGGCAGGTCACACACAAGGGCCTGTCACCTGTGTGACCAGCGCAGGGTTATGATGTCACAATGCCCCTAAGCAGATCACAGACAAGCGTCTGTCACATGGGTGACCAGTGCAAGTTATGATGTCACAATGGCCCCATAGGCAGATCAAAGACAAGGGTGTTTCACATGGGTGACCAGTGCAGATTTATCATGTCACATTGCCCCCTTAGGCAGATCACAGACAACGGTCTGTCACCTGGGTGACCTGTACAGAATTATGATGTCAAAATGCCCCCTTATGCAGATCACAGACAAGGGCCTGTCACCTGGGTGACCACTGCAGAGTTATGATGTCACAGTGCCCCCTTAGGTAGATCACAGACAGTGGCCTGTCACCTAGGTGACCAGGGCAGAATTATGATGTCACAATACCCCCTTAGGCAGATCACAGACAAGGGCCTGTCACGTGTGTGACCAGGGGAGGGTTATGATATCACAATGCCCCCTTAGGCAGATCACAGTCTAAGGCCTGTCAGCAGGGTGACCAGTGCAGAGTTATGATGTCTCAATGCCTCCTAAGGCAGATCTCATACAAGGGCCTGTCACATGGGTGCTCAGTGCAGAGTTATGATGTCACAATGCCCATTTAGGCAGAACGCAGCAAGGTCCTGTCACCTAGGCGACCAGTGCAGAATTATGATGTCACAATACCCCCTTAGGCATATAAGAGTCAAGGGCCTGTCACCTGGGTGCGCAGTGCAGAGTTGTGATAACACAATGCCACCTTTGGCAGATCACAGAAAAAGGCCTGTAACATGGGTGACCAGTGCAGAGTTATGTTTTCACAATACCGTGTTTGGCAGATCACAGACAAGGGACTGTCACCTTGGTGTCCAGTGCAGAGGTACGATGTCACAATGCCTCCTTAGGCAAATCACAGACAAGGGCTTGTCACCTGGTTGACCACTACAGAGTTATGATGTCACAATGCCCCCTTAGGCAGATCAAAGACAATGGCTGGTAACCTGGCTGCCCAGTGCAGAGTTATTTTGTGACAATACACCTTCAGGCAGATCACAGACAAGGGATTGTCACCTGGATGCCCATTGCAGAGTTATGATGTAACAATGCCCCCTTAGGCAGATCACAGATAAGGGCCTGTCACCTCGGTGACCAGTACAGATTTATGATGTCACAATGCCCCCTGAGGCAGATCATAGACAACGTCCTGTCACCTGGGTAACCAGTGCAGAGTTATGATGTCACAATGCCCCTTAGGCAGATCACAGACAAGGGCCTGTCACCTGGGTGACCCGTGTAGAGTTATGATGTCACAGTGCACCCTCAGGCAGATCACAGACAAGGTCCTGTCACCTGGGTGAGCAGTGCAGGGTTATGATGTCACAGTGCCCCCTTAGGCAGATCACAGGAAAAGGTCTGTCACCAGGGTCACCAGTGCAGAGTTATGGTGTCACAATGCCCCCTTAGGCAGATTACAGACAAAGGCCAGTCACCAGGTGTCCAGTACATAGTAATGATGTCACAATGCCCCCATACGCAGATCACAGACAGTGGCCTGTCACCTGAGTGATCACTGCAGAATTATGATGTCACAATGCCCCCTTAGGCAGATCACAGAGAAAGGCCTGTCACCACGGTGACCAGTGCAGAGTTATGATGCCACAATGCCCCTTAGGCAGATCACACACAAGGTCCTGTCACCTGGGTGACTAGTGCAGACTTATGATGTCACAGTGCCCCCTTAGGCAGATCATAAACAAGGGCCTGTAAACTGGGTGACAAGTGCAGGGTTATGATGTCACAATGCCCCCTTAGGCAGATCACAGACAATGTCCTGTCACCTGGGTGATCAGTGAAGAATTATGTTGTCACAATGGCCTCTTAGTCTGATCAAAGACAAGGGCCTGTCACCTGGGTGACTAGTGCAGGCTTATGATGTCACAATGCCACCATAGGCAGATCACACACAAGGGCCTGTCACCTGGGTGACCAATAAAGAGTTATGATGTCACAATCCCCCTTAGGCAGATCACAGACAAGGGACTGTCACCTGGGTGCCCAATGCAGAGTTGTGATGTCACAATGCCCCCTTAGGGAGATCACAGACAAGGTTCTGTGACCTGGGTGACCAGTGCAGAATTATGATGTCACAATGTCCCCTTAGGCAGATCACAGACAAAGGTTTGTCACGTGGGTGACCACTGCAGAGTTATGATGTCACAAGGACCCCTTATGCAGATCACAGATAAGAGCCTGTCACCTGGGTGACCATTACATAGTTATGATGTCACAGTACGCCCTTATGCAGATCACAGACAAGGGCCTGTCACCTGGGAGCCCAGTACAGAGTTATGATATCACAATGCCCCCTTAGGCAGATCACAGACAAGGGCCTGTCACCTGGGTGCCCAATGCAGACTTATGATGTCACAATGACCCCATACGCAGATCACAGACAGTGGCCTGTCTCCACGGTGGCCAGTGTAGTATTATGATGTCACAATACCCCCTTAGGCAGATCACAGAAACGGGCCTGTCACCTGTGTGCCCAGTGCAGAGTTATGATGTCACAATGCCCCCTTAGGCAGATCACAGAAAAGCGCCTGCCACCTGGGGGCCCAATGCAGATTTATGATGTCACAATGCCCCCTTAGGCAGATCACAGACAAGTGTCTGTCAACTGCGTGACCAGTGCAGAGTTCTGATGTCACAATGCCCCTCAGGCAGATCACACACAAGGGCCTGTCATCTGTGTGATCAGTGAAGAGTTATGATGTCACAATGTCCCCTTAGTCAGATCTCAGACAAAGGACTGTCACCAGGTGACCAGTGCAGATTTATGATGTCACAATGCCCCCATAGGCAGATCAAAGACAGTGGCCTGTCACCTGGGTGACCAGTGCAGATTTATGATGTCAAAATGCTCCTTACGCTGATCACTTACAAGGGCCTGTCACCTGGGTGACTAGTGCAGACTTATGATGTCAAAAAGCCCCCTTAGGCAGATCACACACAAGGGCCTGTCACTTGGGTCACCAATACAGAGTTATGATGTCACAATCCCCCTTAGGCAGATCACAGACAAGGGACTGTCACGTTGGTGCCCAATGCAGAGTTTTGATGTCACAATGCCCCCTTAGGCAGATCACAGAAAACGTCCTGTCACCTGGGTAACCAGTGCAGATTTATGATGTCACAATGCCCCTTAGGGAGATCACAGTCATGAGCCTGTCACCTGGGTGACCAATGCAGTGTTACGATGTCACAATGCAACCTCAGGCAGATCACCGACAAGGGCCTGTCACCTGGGTGACCAGTGCAGAGTTATGATGTCACAATGCCACCTCAGGCACATCACACTCAAGGGCCTGTCACCTGTGTGACCAGCGCAGGGTTATGATGTCACAAAGCCCCCTTAGGCAGATCACAGACAAAGGCCTGTCACCAGGGTGACAAGTGCAGAGTTATGATGTCACAATGTGCCCTTAGGCAGAAAACACACAAGGGCCTGTTACCTGGGTGACCATTACATAGTTATGATGTCAAAGTACCCCTCTATGCACATCACAGACAAGGCCTGTCACCTGGGAGCCCAGTACAAAGTTATGATATCACAATGCCCCCTTAGGCATATCACAGACAAGGGCCTGTCACCGGGGTGCCCAATGAAGACTTATGGTGTCACAATGACCCCATACGCAGATCACAGACAAGGTCCTGTCACCTGGGTTACCAGTGCAGAGTTATGATGTCAGAATGCCCCTTACGCAGATCACAGACAAGGGCCTGTCTCCTGGGTGACCAGTGCAGAGTTATGATGTCACAATATTCCCTTAGGCAGATCACACACAAGGGACTGTCACCTGGGTGCCCAGTGCAGAGTTATGATGTCACAATGACCCCTTAGGCAGATCACAGATAAGGGCCTGTTACCTCGGAGACCAGTAAAGAGTTATGATGTCACAAGGCCCCCTTTTGCAAATCAGAGACAAGGGCCTGTAACCTGGGTGACCAGTGCACAGTTATGATATCACAATGCACACTCAGGAAGATCACTGACAAGGGCCTGTCACCTGGGTGACCAGTGCAGACTTATGATGTCACATGGCCCCCTCAGGCAGACCACACACAAGGGCCTGTCAGCTGTGTGACCAGTGCAGGTTTATG
This sequence comes from Pan paniscus, assembly GCF_029289425.2. Classification (NCBI taxonomy): domain Eukaryota; kingdom Metazoa; phylum Chordata; class Mammalia; order Primates; family Hominidae; genus Pan; species Pan paniscus. Next base: position 458,939 of record NC_073264.2, on the reverse strand, counting down.
ATGTCACAATGCCCCCTTAGGCAGATTACAGACAAGGGTCTGTGACCTGGGTGACCAGTGCAGAGATACGATGTCACAATGCCCCCTTAGGCAGATCACAGACACGGGCCTGTCACCTGGTTGCCCAGTGCATAGTTATGATGTCACAATGCCCCCTTAGGCAGATCACAGAGAAGCGCCTGTCACCTAGGTGCCCAGTCCAGAGTTACTAGGTCACAATGCCCCTTAGGCAGATCACAGACAAAGACCTGTAACATGGGTGACCAGTGCAGAGTTATGTTGTCACAATACGCCCTTAGGCAGATCACATACATGGGACTGTCACCTGGGTGCCTAATGCAGACTTATGATGTCACAATGCCCCCTCAGGCAGATCACAGAAAAGGTCCTGTCACCTGGGTGCCCAGTGCACACTTATCATGTCACAATAATCCTCCAGGCAGTTCATAGACATGGGACTGTCACCTGGATGCTCAGTGCAGATTAATGATGTAAAAATGCCGCCTTAGGCAGATAACAGATAAGGGCCTGTCACCTGGGTGACCAGTACAGATTTACGATGTCACAATGCCCCCTGAAGAAGATCACAGACAAGGGCCAGTCACCTGGGTGACCAGTGCAGAGTTATGATGTCACAATGCCCCCTCAGGCAGGTCACACACAAGTTCCTGTCACCTGTGTGACCAGCACAGGGTTATGATGTCACATTGCCCCCTTAGGCAGATCACAGACAAAGGCCTGGCACATGGGTGAGCAGTGCCGAGTTATGGTGTCACAATACTCACTTAGGCAGATGACAGACAAAGGTCTGTCACCTGGGTGACCAGCGCAGAGTTATGATGTCACAATGCCCCCTTAGGCAGATGACAGACAAGGGACTGTCACCTGGGTGCCCAGTGCAGAGTTATGATGTCACAATTACCCCTTAGGCAGATCACAGATAAGGGCCAGTCTCTTGGGTGTCCAGTCCACAGTTATGATGTCAAAATGCCCCCTGAGGCAGATCACACACAAGGTCCTGTCACCTGTGTGTCCAGGGCAGGGTTATGATGTCACATTGCCCCCTTAGGCAGATCACAGACAAAGGCCTGGCACCAGGGTGACCAGTGCAGAGTTTTGATGTCACATTACTCCCTTAGGCACATCACAGACAAGGGTCTGTCACCTGGTTGACAAGTGCAGAGTTATGATATCACAATACTCCCTTAAGCAGATCACAGACAAGGGCCTGTCACGTGGGTGCCCAGTGCACAGTAATCATCTCACAATGACCCCATAGGCAGATCACAGATATGGGCCTGTCACCGGGGTGACCAGTACAGAGTTATGATGTCACAATGCCCCCTTACGCAGATAACAGAAAACGGCTTGTCACCTGGGTGACCAGAGCAGAGTTATGATGTCACAATGCACACTCAGGCACATCACGGAAAAGGGCCTGTCACCTGTGTGAGCAGTGCAGAGTTATGATGTCACAAAGCCCCCTTCGGCAGGTCACAGACAAGGTCCTGTCACCTGGGTAACCAGTGCAGAGTTATGAAGTCACAATGCCCCTAAGGCAGATCACAGACAAGGGCCTGTCACCTGGGTGACTAGTGCAGACTTATGATGTCACAATGCCTCTTAGGCAGATCACAGACAAAGGCCTGTCATCTGGATGACTAGTGCAGATTTATGATGTCACAATACCCCATTAGGCAGATCACACACAAGGGCCTGCCACCTGGGTGACCAGTGGAGAGTTATGATGTCACAATACGACCTTAGGCAGAACACAGACAAAGGCCTGTCACCTGGCTGACCACTGCAGAATTCTGATGTCACAATGCCCCCTTAGGCAGATCACAGACAAGGGCCTGTCACCTGGGTGACCAGTGCAGAGTTATGATGTCACAATATTCCCTAGGCAGATCACAGACAAGGGACTGTCACCTGGCTGCCCTGAGCAGAGTTATGATGTCACAGTGACCCCATAGACCGATCACAGATAAGGGCCTGTCACCTTGGTGACCAGTACAGAGTTATGATGTCACAATGACCCATTTTGCAGATCACTGACAAGGGCATGTTACCTGGGTGACCAGTGCAGAGTTATGATGTCACAATTCCTCCTCAGGTAGATCCCATACAACGGCCTGTCACCTGTGTGAACAGTGCTGGGTTGTGATGTCACAATACCCCCTTAGGCTGATCACAGACAGTGTCCTGTCACCTGGGTGACCAGGGCAGAATTATAATGTCACAATACCCAATTTTGCAGATCACAGAAAAGGGCCTCACAACTGGGTGTCCTGTACATAGCTATGATATCACAATGCACCCTTAGTCAGATAACAGACAAGGGCTTGTCACCTGGGTGACCAGTGCAGACTTATGATGTCACATGGCCCCCTCAGGCAGAACACACACAAGGGCCTGACACCTGTGTTACCAGTGCAGGTTTATGATGTCACAATGCCCCCTTAGGCAGATTACAGACATTGTTCTGTCTCCTGGGTGAGAATTTCAGGGTTACGATGTCACAATGGCCCCTTAGGCAGATGAAAGACAAGGGTCTTTCTGCTGGTTGAGCAGTGCAGGGTTATGATATCACAATGCCCCCTTAGGCAGATCACAGACAAGGTTCTGTCACCTGGGTGACAAGTGCAGGTTTATGATATCAGAATGACCCCTTTGGCAGATGACAGAAAAGGGACTCTCACCTGGATGACCAGTGCAGAATTATGATGTCACAATGCCGCCTTAGCACATCACAGAGAAGGCCCTGTCACCTCGGTAACCAGTGCAGGATTATGATATCCCAATGCCCCGTTAGGCAGATCACAAAAAAGGGCATGTCAAATGGGTGACCAGTGCAGTGTTATGATGTCACAATGTCCCCTTAGGCAGATCACAGACAAGGGCCTGTTACCTGGGTGACCAGTGCAGAGTTATGATGTCACAATGCCCCCTTAGGCAGATCACAGACAAGGGCCTGTCACCTGGTTGCGCAGTGCAGAGTTATGATGTCACAATCCTCCCTTAGGCAGAACACACAGAAGGGCCTGTCACCTGGGTGACCAGAGCAGAGTTATGATGTCACAGTGCCCACTCAGGCAGATCACACACAAGGTCCTGTCACCTGTGTGACCAGTACAGGGTTATGATGTCACAATGCCCCCTTAGGCAGATCACAGACAAAGGCCTGGCACCTGGGTGACCGCTGCCGAGTTATGATGTCACAATACTCCCTTAGGCAGATCACAGACAAGGGCCAGTCACCTGGGTGACCAGTGCAGAATTATGATGTCACAATGCCCCCTCAGGCAGATCACACACAAGGTCCTCTCACCTGTGTGACCAGTACAGGGTTATGATGTCACATTGCCCCCTTAAGCAGATCACAGACAAAGGCCTGGCCCCTGGGTGAGCAGTGACGAGTTATGATGTCACAATACTCCCTTAGCAGATCACAGACAAGGGTCTGTCACCTGGGTGACCAGTGCAGAGTTGTGATGTCACAATACTCCCTTAGGCAGATCACAGACAAGGGACTGTCACCTGGGTGCCCAGTGCAGTGTTATGATGTCACAATTACCCCTTAGTCAGATCACAGATAAGGGCCTGTCACCTGGGTGACCAGTACAGAGTTATGATGTAACAATGCCCACTTAGGAAGATCACAGACGAGGGCCTGTCACCTGGGTGACTAGTCCAGAGTTATGATGTCAAAATGCCCCCTGAGGCAGATCACACACAAGGTCCTGTCACCTCTGTGACCAGTGCAGGTTTATGATGTCACATTGCCCCCTTAGGCAGATCACAGACAAAGCCTGGCACCAGGGTGACCAGTGCAGAGTTATGATGTCTCAATACTCCCTTAGGCAGATCACAGACAATGGTCTGTCTCCTGGGTGACCAGTGCAGAGTTATGATGTCACAATACTCCCTTAAGAAGATCACAGTCAAGGGACTGCCACCTGGGTGCCCAGTGCAGAGTTATGATCTCACAATGACCCCATAGGCAGATCACAGATAAGGGCCTGTCACCTAGGTGACCAGTTCAGAGTTATGATGTCACAATGCCCCCTTATGCAGATCACAGACAAGGGCTTGTCACCTAGGTGACCAGAGTGGAGTTATGATGTCACAATGGACATTAACGCACATCACAGAAAAGGGCCTGTCACCTGGGTGACCAGTGCAGAGATATGATGTCAAAATTCCTCCTCAGGCAGATCCCATACAAGGGCCTGTCACCTGTGTGACCAGTGCTGGGTTATGATGTCACAATGCCCACTTAGGCAGATCACAGACACTGTCCTGTCCTCTCGGTAACCAGGGCAGAATTATGATGTCACAATACCCACTTAGGCAGATCACAGAATAGGGCCTCACAACTGGGTGCCCAGTACAGAGCTATGATCTCACAATGACCCCATACGCAGATCACAGACAAGGGCTTGTCACCTGGGTGACCAGTGCAGGTTAAGATGTCACAATGCCACTTACACAGATCACAGACAAGGGCCTGTCACCTGTGTGACTAGTGCAGACTTATGATGTCAGAATGCCCACTTAGGCAGATCACAGACAAGGGCCTGTCACCTGGGTGACCAGTGCGGAGTTATGATGTGACAATGCCCCCTCAGGCAGATCACACACAAGGTCCTCTCACCTGTGTGACCAGTACAGGGTTATGATGTCACATTGCCCCCTTAAGCAGATCACAGACAAAGGCCTGGCCCCTGGGTGAGCAGTGACGAGTTATGATGTCACAATACTCCCTTAGCAGATCACAGACAAGGGTCTGTCACCTGGGTGACCAGTGCAGAGTTGTGATGTCACAATACTCCCTTAGGCAGATCACAGACAAGGGACTGTCACCTGGGTGCCCAGTGCAGTGTTATGATGTCACAATTACCCCTTAGTCAGATCACAGATAAGGGCCTGTCACCTGGGTGACCAGTACAGAGTTATGATGTAACAATGCCCACTTAGGAAGATCACAGACGAGGGCCTGTCACCTGGGTGACTAGTCCAGAGTTATGATGTCAAAATGCCCCCTGAGGCAGATCACACACAAGGTCCTGTCACCTCTGTGACCAGTGCAGGTTTATGATGTCACATTGCCCCCTTAGGCAGATCACAGACAAAGCCTGGCACCAGGGTGACCAGTGCAGAGTTATGATGTCTCAATACTCCCTTAGGCAGATCACAGACAATGGTCTGTCTCCTGGGTGACCAGTGCAGAGTTATGATGTCACAATACTCCCTTAAGAAGATCACAGTCAAGGGACTGCCACCTGGGTGCCCAGTGCAGAGTTATGATCTCACAATGACCCCATAGGCAGATCACAGATAAGGGCCTGTCACCTAGGTGACCAGTTCAGAGTTATGATGTCACAATGCCCCCTTATGCAGATCACAGACAAGGGCTTGTCACCTAGGTGACCAGAGTGGAGTTATGATGTCACAATGGACATTAAGGCACATCACAGAAAAGGGCCTGTCACCTGGGTGACCAGTGCAGAGATATGATGTCAAAATTCCTCCTCAGGCAGATCCCATACAAGGGCCTGTCACCTGTGTGACCAGTGCTGGGTTATGATGTCACAATGCCCACTTAGGCAGATCACAGACACTGTCCTGTCCTCTCGGTAACCAGGGCAGAATTATGATGTCACAATACCCACTTAGGCAGATCACAGAATAGGGCCTCACAACTGGGTGCCCAGTACAGAGCTATGATCTCACAATGACCCCATACGCAGATCACAGACAAGGGCTTGTCACCTGGGTGACCAGTGCAGGTTAAGATGTCACAATGCCACTTACACAGATCACAGACAAGGGCCTGTCACCTGTGTGACTAGTGCAGACTTATGATGTCAGAATGCCCCCTTAGGCAGATCACAGACAAGGGCCTGTCACCTGGGTGACCAGTGCGGAGTTATGATGTGACAATGCCCCCTTAGGCAGATAACAGACAAGGGCCTGTCACCTGGGTGACCACTGCAGATTTATGTTGTCGCAATGCCCCCTTAGGCAGATGACAGACAAGGGTCCGTCACCTGGGTGACGAGTGCAGAGTTATGGTATCAGAATACACCCTTAGGCAGATCACAGACAAGGGACTGTCAACTGGGTGCCCAGTGCAAGTTAAGATGTCACAATGACCCCTTAGGCAGATCACAGATAAGGGCCTGTCACCTAGGTTACTAGCACATAGTTATGATGTCACAATGCCCCCTTATGCAGATCACAGAAAAGGGACTGTCACCTGGGTGACTAGTGCAGAGTTATGATGTCACAGTGACCCCTTAAGCAGATCACAGACAAGGTTCTGTCACCTGGGTTACCATTGCAGTGTTAGGATGTCACAATTCCCCCTTAGGGAGATCACAGACAAGGGTCTGTCACCTGGGCGACCAGTGCAGAGTTATGATGTCACAATGGCCCCTTAGGCAGATCAAAGACAAGGGTATTTCACCTGGGTGACCTGTGCAGAGTTTTGATGTCACAAAGCCCCATTATGCAGACCACAGTCAAGGGTATGTCACCTGGGTGTCCAGTGTAGAGTTATCATATCACAATGCCCCTTAGGCAGAACACAGACAAGGTCCTGTCACCTGGGTGACTAGTGCTGAGTTATGATGTCACAATGCTCCCTTAGTCAGATCAGTGTCAGTGGCCTGTCACCTGGGTGACCAGTGCTGAGTTATGATGTCACAATACGCCCTTAGGCAGAACACAGACAAATGCCTGTCACCTGGCTGAACACTGCAGAATTCTGATGTCACAATGCCCCCTTAGGAAGATCACAGACAAGGGCCTGTCACCTGGGTGACCAGTGCAGAGTTATGATGTCACAATATTCCCTTAGGCAGATCACAGGCAAGGGACTCTCACGTGGGTGCCCAGTGCAGATTTATGATGTCACAATGCCCCCTTTTTCAGATCACAGACAAGGGCCTGTCACCTGGGTGACCAGTGCAGAGTTATGATGTCACAATGCACACAGAGGCAGATCACAGACCAGGGTCTGTCACCTGGGTGACCATTGCATACTTATAATGTCACAATACCCCCTCAGGGAGACTACACACAAGGGCCTGTCATCTGTGTGACCAGTGCAGGGTTATGATGTCACAATGCCCCTTAGGCAGATTACAGAGAAGGGTCTGTCACCTGGGTGACCAGTGCAGAGTTACGATGTCACAATATCCGCTAAGGCAGATCAAAGCAAGGGTCTTTCTCCTGGGTGATCAGTGGACGGTTATGATGTCAAAATGCCCCCTTAGGTAGGTCACAGACAAGGTTCTGTCACCTGGGTGCCCAGTGCAGAGTTATGATGTCACAATGCCCCTTAGGCAGATCACAGTCAAGGGCCAGTTATCTGGGTGTCCAGTGCAGAGTTATGATGACAAAATGCCCACTGAGGAAGATCACAGAAAAGAGCCTGTTACCAGGGTGACCATTGCAGAATTATGATGTCACAATGCCCACTAAGGAAGATCACAGACAAGGGTCTGTCACCTTGGTGACAAGTGCAGAGTTATGCTGTCACAATGCCCCCTTAGGCACATCACAGACAAGGGACTGTCACCTGGGTGACCAGTGCAGACTTATGATGTCACAATGCCCCCATAGCAGATCACAGACAAGGCCCTGTCACCTGGGTGACCAGTGAAGGGTTATGATGTCGCAATACCCCTTAGGCAGATCACAAAAATGGCATGTCACCTGGGAGCCCAGTACAGAGTTATGATGTCACAATGCCCCCTAAGGCAGATCACAGACAAGTGCCTGTCACCTGGGTGACTAGTGCAGACTTATGATGTCACAATGAGCCCCTAGGCAGCTCACAAAAAAGGGCCTGTCACCTGGGTGACCAGTGCAGATTTATGGTGTCACAATAGCCCCTTAGGCAGATCACAGACAAAGTCCTCTCACCTGTGTGCCCAGTGCAGATTTAAGATGTCACAATGCCCCTTAGGCAGATCACAGACAAGGGCCTGTCACCTGGGTGACGAGCGCAGAGTTATGATGTCACAATGACCCCTTAGGCAGATAACAGAAAAGGAGCTGTCACGTGGGTGGCCAGTGCAGAGTTATGATGTGAAAATATCCCCTTAGGCAGATAACAGACAAGGGCCTGTCACCAGGGGTGACCATTGCAGAATTATTATATCACAATGCCCCCTCAGGCAGATAACTGATAGGGGCGGGTCACCTAGGTGAACAGTACAGAGTTATGATCTCACAATGCCCCTTTACGCAGATCACAGACAAGGGCCTGTCACCTTGGTGACCAGTGCAGAGTTATGATATCACAATTCACCGTTAGGCAGATCAAAGACAAAGGAATGTCAACTGGCTGCCCAGTTAAGAGTTATGATGGAACAAAACCCCCTTAGGCAGATCACAGACAAGGGACTCTCAACTTTGTGCCCAGTGCAGAGTTTTGATGTCACAATGACCCCTTAGGCAGATCACAGAGAAGGGCCTGTCACCTTGGTGACCAGCGAGAGTTATGATATCACAATTCACCGTTAGGCAGATCAAAGACAAAGGAATGTCAACTGGCTGCCCAGTTAAGAGTTATGATGGAACAAAACCCCCTTAGGCAGATCACAGACAAGGGACTCTCAACTTTGTGCCCAGTGCAGAGTTTTGATGTCACAATGACCTCTTAGGCAGATCACAGAGAAGGGCCTGTCACCTTGGTGACCAGCGAGAGTTATGATATCACAATGCACCGTTAGGCAGATCAAAGACAATGTAAGGTCACATGGCTGCCCAGTGCAGAGTTATGATGTCACAGTACACATTAGGCAGATCACAGACAACGGCCTGTCACCAGGGTGAACACTGCAGAGTTATGATGTCACAATACACCCTCAGGCAGATCACAGACAGGGGCCTGTCACCTGGGTGACCAGTGCAAAGTTATGATGTCACAATGCCCCCTTAGGCAGATCACAGACAAGGACCTGTCACCTGGGTGACCGGTGTAGAGTTATGATGTCACAATGCTCCTTAGGCAAATCAAAGACAAGGGCCTGTCACCTGGGTGACTAGTGGAGACTAATGATGTCAAAATGCCCCTTTAGGCAGATCACAGACAAGGGTATGTCACCTGGGTGACCAGTACAGAGTTATGATGTCACAATGCCCCCTTAGGCAGATCACAGACAAGGGTCTGTCACCTGGGTGACCAGTGCAGGCTTATGATGTCACAATGCCCCCTAAGGCGGATCCCACACAAGGGCCTGAAACCTGTGTGACCAGTGAAGGGCTATGATGTCACGATGCCCCCTTAGGCAGATCACAGACAAAGGCCTGTCACCAGGTTGACCAGTCGAGAGTTATGATGTCACAATGCCCCCTTACGCAGATCACAAACAGTGGCCTGTCGCCTGGGTGACCAGTGCAGTATTATGATGTCACAATACCCCGTTAGGCAGATCACAGGCAAGGGCCTGTCACCTGGGTGCCCAGTGCAGATTTATGATGTCACAATACCCTTTAGGCAGATCACAGACAAGGGACTGTCACCTGGGTGCCCAGTGCAGAGGTATGATGTCACAATGACCCTTTAAGCAGATCACAGACAAGCTCCTGTCACCTGGGTTACCATTGCAGAGTTATGATGTCACAGTGCCCCTTACGCAGATCACAGACAAGGGCCGGTCACCTGGGTGACTAGTGCAGAATTATGATGTCACAATGCCCCCATAGGCAGATCACAGACAAGGGCATGTCACCTGGCTGAGCAGTGCAGAGTTATGATGTCACAATGCGCCCTTAGGCAGATAAGAGACAAGGGCCTGTCACCTGGGTGAGCATTGCAGAAGGTTGATATCACAATGCCTCTTTAGGCAGATCCCAGACAAGGGTATGTCACCTTGGTGACCAGTGCAGAGTTATGATGTCACAATACTCCCTTAGTCAGATCACAGACAAGGGACTTACACCTGGGTGCCCAGTGCAGAGTTATGATGTCAGAATGCCCCCTTAGGCAGATCACACAAAAGGACCTGAAACCTGGGTGACCAGTACAGACTTATGATGTCACAATACACCCTTATGCAGATCACAGACAAGGGCCTGTCACCTGGGTAACCAGGGCAGAGTTATGATGTCACAATGACCCCTAAGGGAGATTACAGACAACGGTCTGTCACCAGGGTGACCAGAGCAGAGTTATGATGTCACAATACACCCTTAGGCAGATCTCAGACAAAGGCCTCTCACCTGGGTGCCCAGGGCAGAGTAATGATTTCACCATGACCCTTACGCAGAACACAGACAGTGGCCTGTCAGCTCAGTGACCAGAGCAGAATTATGATGTCACAATACCCCCTTAGGCAGATCACAGGCAAGGGCCTGTCACCTGGGGGCCCAGTGCAGAGGTATGATGTCACAGTGCCCCTTAGGAAGATCACAGACAAGGGCCTGTCACCTGGGTGACTAGTGCAGACTTATGATGTCACAATGTCGCCTTAGGCAGATCACAGACAAGGGCCTGTCACCTGGGTGACCAGTGCAGAGTTATGATGTCACAATGCCCCCTTATTCAGATAACAGAAAAGGACCTGTCACTTGGGTGTCCAGTGCAGAGGTATTATGTCACAATGTCCCCTTAGGCAGATCACAGATAAGGGCCTGTCACCTGGGTGACCATTGCAGAATTATGATGTCACAAGGCCCCCTGAGGCAGATCACACACAAGGGCCTGTCAACAGAGTGAACACTACGGAGTTATGATGTCACAATGCACCCTCAGGCAGATCACAGACAACGGCCTGTCACCTCGGTGTCCAGTGCAGGGTTATGATGTCACAATGCCCCCTTAGGCACATCACAGACAAGGTCCTGTCACCTGGGTGACCAGTGCACAGTAACGGTGTCACAATGCTCCTTAGGCAGATCAGAGACAAGCGCCTGTCACCTGGGTGACTAGTACACACAAATGATGTCACAATGTCCCCTTAGGCAGATCACAGACAAGGGCCTGTCACCTGGTTGACCAGTGCAGGGTTCTGATGTCACAATGACCCCTCAGGTGGATCACACACAAGGGCCTGTAACCTGTGTGTCCAGTGCAGGGTTATGATGTCACCATGCCCCCTCAGGCAGATCACAGTCAGTGGCCTGTCACCAGGGTGTCCAGTCCAGATTTCTGATGTCACTATGCCCCTCAGGGAGAACACAGACAGTGGCCTGTCCCCTCGGTGACCAGTGCAGAATTATGATGTCACAATACCCCCTTAGGCAGATCACAGGCAAGGGCCTGTCACCTGGGTGCCCAGTGCAGAGTTATGATGTCACAACGCCCCCTTAGGCAGAGCACAGACAAGCGCCTGTCACCTGGATTCCAAATGCAGACTTAGGATGTCACAATGCCCCGTTAGGCAGATCACAGGCAAGGGCCTGTCACCTGGGTGCCCAGTGCAGAGTTATGATGTCACAACGCCCCCTTAGGCAGAGCACAGACAAGCGCCTGTCACCTGGATTCCAAACGCAGACTTAGGATGTCACAATGCCCCGTTAGGCAGATCACAGACAAGGTTCTGTCACCTGGGTTACCACTGGAGAGTTTTGATGTCACGATTTCCCTTACGCAGGTAACAGACAAGGGCCTGTCACCTGGGTGACTAGTGCCGAATTATGATGTCACAATGCCCCCTTAGTCAGATCACAGACAAGGGACTGTCACCTGGGTGACCACTGCAGTATTATGATGTCACAATTCCCCCTTACGCAGATCACAGACAAGGATCTGTCACGTGGGTGACCAGTGCAGAGTTATGATTTCACAATATCCCATTAGTCAGATCACAGACAAGGGACTGTCACCTGGGTGCCAAGTGCAGAGTTATGATGTCACCATGCCCTCTTAGGCAGATCACAGATAAGGACCTGACACCTGGGTGACCAGTACAGAGTTATGATGTCACAATATCCCCTTATGCAGATCACAGACAAGGGCCTGTTACCTGAATGCCCAGTGCAGATTAATGATGTCACAATGCCCCCTTAGGCAGATCGCAGACAAGGGCCTGTCACCTGGATGCCCAATGCAGAGTTATGATGTCACAATGCCCCGCTACGCAGATTACAGACAAGGTACTGTCACCTGGTTTACCAGTGCAGAGTTATGATGTCACAATGCCCCTTACGCAGATCACAGACAAGGGCCTGTCACCTCGGTGACCATTGCAGAATTTTGATGTCACAATGCCCCCTTAGGCAGATCACAGTCAAGGTACTGTCACCTGGGTGACCAGTGCAGCGTTATGAAGTCAAAATGCCCCCTCAGGCGGATCACACACGAGGGCCTGTCACCTGTGTGTCCAGTGCAGGGTTATGATGTCACAATGCCCCCTTAGGCAGATCACAGACAAAGGCCTGTCACCAGGGTGACCAGTGCAAAGTTTTGATGTCCCTATGCCCCCTTTCCCAGAACACAGACAGTGGCCTGTCACCTCGGTGACCAGAGCAGAATTATGTTGTCACAATACCCCCTTAGGCAGATCACAGGCATGGGCCTGTCACCTGGGTGCCCCGTGCCTGAGCAGAATTATGATGTCACAAAACCCCCTTAGGCAGATCACAGGAATGGGCTTGTCACCTGGGTTCCCAGAGGAGACTTATGATGTCACAATGCCCCCTTAGGCAGAGCACAGACAGGGGCCTGTCACCTGTGTGCCCAATGCAGAGTTTTGGTGTCACAATGCCTCGTTAGGCAGATCACAGACCAGGTACTGTCACCTGGGTTACCAGTGCAGAATTATGATGTCACAATGCCACTTACGCAGATAACAACAAGGGCCTGTCACCTGGGTGACCAGTGCAGAGTTATGATGTCACAATACCCCCTTAGTCAGATCACAGACAAGGGACTGTCACCTGGGTGCCCAGTGTAGAGTTATGATGTCACAATGCCCCCTTAGGCATATCACAGATAAGGACCTGTCACCTGGGTGACCAGTACTGTGTTATGATGCCACAATTCCCCCTTAGGCAGATCACAGACAAGGGTCTGTCACCTGGGTGCCTAATGCAGAGTTATGATGTCACAATGACCCCTTAGGCAAATCACAGACAAGGTCCTGTCACCTGGACAACCAGTGCAGAGTTATGATGTCACAATGCCCCTTAGGCAGATCACAGACAAGGGCCTGTAACCTGGTTGACTAGTGCAGATTTATGATGCCACAATGCCCCCTTAGGCAGATCACAGACAAAGGCCTGTCACCTGGATGACCAGTGCAGAGTTATGATGTCACAATGCACCCTCATGCAGATCACAGACAAGGGCTTGTCACCTGGGTGACCAGTGCAGAGTTAAGATGTCACAATGCCCCCTCAGGCAGATCACACCAAGGTCCTGTCACCTGTCTGACCAGTGAAGGGTTATGATGTCACAATTCCCACTTAGGCAGATCGCAGACAAAAGCCTGTCACCAGGGAGACAAGTGCAGAGTGCTGATGTCACAATGCCCCCTTAGGCAAATCATAGTCAGTGGCCTGTCAGCTGGGTGACCAGTGCAGAATTATGAGGTCACAATACCCCTTTAGGCATATCACAGGCAAGGGCCTCTCACCTGGCTGCCCAATGCAAAGTTATGCTGTCACAATGCCCCTTAGGCAGATCACAGACAAGGGCCTGTCACCTGCATGGCAAGTGCAGACTTATGATGTCACAATGCCCCCTTTGGCAGATCGCAGACAAGGGCCTGTCACCTGGGTAACCAGTGCAGAGTTATGATGTCTCAATGCACCCTCAGGCAGATCACAGACAAAGGCCTGTCACCTTGGTGACCAGTGCAGAGTTATGATGTCACAATGTCCCTAAGGCAGATCAAAGGCAAGGGTCTGTCCCCTGGGTGAACAGTGCAGAGTTCTGATGTCACAATTCACCGTTAAGGAGATCAAAGACAAGGGCCATCACCTGGCTGCCCAGTGCAGAGTTATGATGACACAATAACCCCTTAGGCAGATTACAGACAAGGGCCTCTCAGCTGGGTGCCCAGTGCATAGTAATGATGTCACAATGCCCCCTTAGGCAGATCACAAACAAAGGCGTGTCACCTGGGTGACCAGTGCAGAGTTACAGTGTCACAATGCCTCTTAGGCAGATCACAGAACAGGTCCTGTCACCTGGGTGACTAGTGCAGTCTTATGATGTCACAATGCCCCCTTAGACAGATCACAGATACGGGCCTGTCACCTGGGCTATCAGTGCAGAGTTATGATGTCACAATGCCCACTCAGGCAGATTACACACAAGGGCCTGTCACCTGTGTGACCAGTGCAGGGCTATGATGTCACAAGGGCCTGTCACCTGGGTAACCAGTGCAGAGTTATGATGTCTCAATGCACCCTCAGGCAGATCACAGACAAAGGCCTGTCACCTTGGTGACCAGTGCAGAGTTATGATGTCACAATGTCCCTAAGGCAGACCAAAGGCAAGGGTCTGTCCCCTGGGTGAACAGTGCAGAGTTCTGATGTCACAATTCACCGTTAAGGAGATCAAAGACAAGGGCCATCACCTGGCTGCCCAGTGCAGGGTTATGATGACACAATAACCCCTTAGGCAGATTACAGACAAGGGTCTCTCAGCTGGGTGCCCAGTGCATAGTAATGATGTCACAATGCCCCCTTAGGCAGATCACAAACAAAGGCGTGTCACCTGGGTGACCAGTGCAGAGTTACAGTGTCACAATGCCTCTTAGGCAGATCACAGAACAGGTCCTGTCACCTGGGTGACTAGTGCAGTCTTATGATGTCACAATGCCCCCTTAGACAGATCACAGATACGGGCCTGTCACCTGGGCTATCAGTGCAGAGTTATGATGTCACAATGCCCACTCAGGCAGATTACACACAAGGGCCTGTCACCTGTGTGACCAGTGCAGGGCTATGATGTCACAAAGCCCCCTTAGGCATATCACAGTCAAAGGCCTGTCACCCGGGTGACCAGTGCAAAGTTATGATGTCACAATGTCCCCTTACGCAGATCTCAGACATTGGCCTGTCACCAGGGTGACGAGTGCAGAATTATGATGTCACAATACCCCCTTAGGCAGATCACATACAAGGGCCTGTCACCTGGGTGACCATTGCAGAATTATAATGTCACAAAGCCCCCTTAGGCTGCTCACAGGCAAGGGTCTGTCACCTCGGTGACCAGTGCAAAGTTATGATATCACAATGCACCGTTAGGCAGATCTTAGACAAGGGCCGGTCAACTGGACGCCCAGTGCAGAGTTAAGATGTCACAGTACCCCCTTAGGCAGATCACAGACAAGGGCCTGTCACCTGGGTGCACAATGCAGACTTATGATGTCACAATGCCCCCTTAGGCAGATCACAGACAAGGGCCTGTCACCTCGATGCCCAATGCAGAGTTACGATGTCACAACGCCCCGTTACGCAGATTATAGACAAGGTTCTGTCACCTGGGTTACCAGTGCAGAGTTATGATGTCACAATGCCCCTTACACAGATCACAGACAAGGGCCTGTCACCTGGGTGACCACAGCACTATTATGATGTCACATTTACCCCTTAGGCAGATCACAGACAAGGGACTGTCACCTGGGTGCCCAGTGCAGAGTTATGATGTCACCATGCCCCCTTAGGCAGATCACAGATAAGGACCTGACACCGGGGTGACCAGTACAGAATTATAATGTCACAATACCCCCTTATGCAGATCACAGACAAGGGACTGTCACCTGGGTGACCAGTGCAGAGTTATGATGTGACAATGCACCCTCAGGCAGATCACAGACTACAGAATGTCACCTGCGTGACCAGTGCAGGCTTATGATGTCACAATGCCCCCTTAGGCAGATCACAGACAAAGGCCTGTCACTAGGGTGACCAATGCAGAGTTATGATGTCACAATGCCCCCTTAGGCAGATCACAGTCAGTGGCCTGTCACCTGGGTGACCAGTGCAGAGTTATGATGTCACAATGCCCCCTTAGGGAGATCACAGACAACGTACTGTCACCTGGGTAATCAGTGCAGAGTTATGATGTCACAATGACCTCTTAGGGAGATCACAGACAAAGGCCTGTCACCAGGGTGACCACTGCAGACTTATGATGTCACAATACACCCTTAGGCAGATCTCAGACAACAGCCTCTCACCTGGGTGCCCAGGGCAGAGTAATGATGTCACAATGACCTTTTCACAGATCACAGACAAGGGCTGTCTCCTGGGTGACTAGGGCAGACTTAAGATGTCACAATGACCCCTTAGGCCAATCACAGGTAAGGGCCTCTCACCTGGGTCAGCAGTACAGTTATGATGTCACAATGCCCCCTTAGGCAGATCACAGAGAAGGTCCTGTGAACTGGGTTGCCAGTGCAGAGTTATGATGACACAATGCCCTTTACGTAGATCACAGACAAGGGCCTGTCACCTCGGTGACCATTGCAGAATTTTGATGTCACAATGCCTCCATAAGCAGATCACAGACAAAGGCCTCTCACCAGGGTGACCAGTGCAGTGTTATGATGTCACAATGACCCCTTAGGCAGATCACAGACAGTGGCATGTCACCTGGGTGACCAGTATATAATTATGATCTCACAACTCCCCCACAGGCAGATCACAGACAAGGGCCTCTCACCTGGCTGCCCAGTGCAGAGTTATGATATCACAATGCCCCCTTAGGCAGATCACAGAAAAGGACCTGTCACATGGATGCCCAATGGAGAGTTATGAGGTCACAATGCCCCCTTAGGCAGATCAAAGACAAGGTCCTGCCACCTAGGTGACCAGTGCAGAGTTATGATGTCACAATGCCCCATAGGCAGATCACAGACAGGGCCTGTCACCTGGGTGACTAGGACAGACTTATGATGTCACAATGCCACCTTAGGCAGATCACAGACAATGGCCTGTCACCTGGGTGACCAGTGCAGAGATATGATATCACAATGGCCCCTAAGGCAGATCATAGACAAGGGTCTTTCTCCTGGGTGACCAGTGCAGGGTTATGATGTCACAATGCCCCCTTAGGCAGAACACAGAAAAAGGCTTGTCACATTGGTGACCAGTGCTGAGTTATGATGTCACAATAACCCTTACGCTGATCACAGAAAAAGGCCTGTCACCTGGGTGACCAGTGCAGGGTTATGATGTCACAATGCCCCCTCTGGCACATCACAGACAAGGGTCTGTCCCCTCGGGACTAGTGTAGAGTTATGATGTCACAATGCCCCCTTAGCAGATCACAGACAAGGGCCTGTCAACTCTGTGCCCTGTGCAAAGTTATGATTTCACAATGCCATCTTAGTCAGATCACAGACAAGGGCCTGTCATCTGGTTGACCAGTGCAGAGATATGATGCCACAATGCCCCTTTAGGCAGATTACAGACAAGGGCCTGTCACATGAGCTACCAGTGCAGAGTTATGATGTCATAATACCCCCTTAGATGGATCACAGACAAGGTCCTGTCACCTTTGTGACCAGTTCAGAGTTATGTTGTCACAATACCCGTTAGACAGATCAGAGACAATGGCCTGTCACCTGGGTGACGAGTGCAGAGTTATGATGTCACAACGCCCCCTCAGCCAGATCACAGACAAGGGCCTGTAACGTGTGTGACCAGTGCCCGGTTATGATATCACAATGCCCCCTACGCAGATCACTGACAAAGGACTGTCACCAGGGTGACCAGTGCAGAGTTATGATGTCACTAAGCCCCCTTAGGCAGATCACAGACACGGGCCTGTCACCTGGGTGACCAGGGCAGTATTATGATGCCACAATACATCCTCAGGCAGATCACAGACACGGGCCTCACACCTGGGTGCCCAGGGCACAGTTGTGATATCACAATGCGCCCTTAGGCAGATCACAGACAAGGGCCTGTCACCTGGGTGACCAATGCCGTGTTATGATGTCACAATGCCCCCTTAGGCAGATCACAGTCAAGATCCTGTCACCTTGGTGATCATTGCAGAGTGATGATGTCACAATGCCCCTTAGGCAGATCACAGACAAGGGCCTGTCACCTGGGTGACTAGTGCAGACTTATGATGTCTCAATGCCCCCTTAGGTAGATCACAGAGAAGGGCCTGTCACCTGGGTGACCAGTGTAGAGTTAAGATGTCACAATGCACCCGTAGGCAGATAACAGACAACGGCCTGTCACCTGGGTGACCAGTACAGAGTTATGATGTCACAATGCCCCCTTAGGCATATCACACACCAGGGCTGGTCATCTGGGTGTCCAGTGCAGCGTTATGATGTCACAATGCCCACTTGGGAAGATCACACACAAGGGCCTGTCACCTGGGTGACCATTGCAGAATTATGATATCACAATGCCCCCTTAGGCAGATGAAAGACAAAGGCCGGACACCTGGTTGCCCAGTGCAGAGTTATGATGTCACAATGCACCCTCAGGCAGATCACAGACAAAGGCCTGTCACCTGGGTGCCCAGTGCAGAGTCATGATATCACAATGCCCCCTTAGGCAGATCACAGACAAGGGCCTGTCACCTGGGTGCCCCATGCAGTATTATGATGTCACAATGCCCCCTTAGGCAGATTACAGACAAGGTCCTGTCACCTTGCTAATCAGTGCAGAGTTACGATGTCACAATGCCCGATAGGCAGATCACATACAAGGGCCTGTCACAGGGGTAAACAGGGCAGAGTTATGATGTCAGAATGCCCCCTTAGGCAGATCACAGACAAGGGTCTGTCAGCTGGTTGACCAGTGCAGGGTTATGATGTCACAATGCCCCCTTAGGCAGATCAAAGCCAAGGTCCGGTCACCTGGCTGCCCAGTGCAGAGTTATTATGTCACAATACCCCATTAGGCAGATCACAGAAATGGGACTGTCACCTGGTTGCCCAGTGCAGAGTTATGATGTCACAATTCAACCTTAGGCAAATCACAGGAAAGCGCCTGTTCCCTGGGTGACCAGTATAGAATTATGATGTCACAATGCCCTCTTAGGCACATCACAGAGAAGGGCCTGTCACATGGATGACCAGTGGAGACTTATAATGTCACACTGCACCCTCAGGCAGGTCACAGACAAGGGCTTGTCACCTGGGTGTCCAGTGCAGAGTTATGTTGTCACAACGCACCCTCAGGTAGATCACACACAAGGACCTGTCAGCTGTGTGACCAGTGCATGTTTATGATGTCACAATGCCCCCTTAGGAAGATAACAGACAAAGGCCTGTCTAGAGGATGACCAGTGCAGAGTTTTGATGTCACAATGCCCCCTTAGGCAGATCACAGACAGTGGCCTGTCATCTGTGTGACCAGTGCATAATTATAATGTCACAATACCCGCTTTGGCAGATCACAGACAAGGGCCTGTCACCTGGGTGCCCAGTGCAGAGTTATGATGTAACAATGCCCCATTAGGCAGATCACAGGCAAGGGTCTGTCACCTAGGTGACCTGTGCAGGGTTATGATGTCACAATACCCCTTAGGCAGATCACAGACAAGGGACTGTCACCTGGGTGCCCAGTGCAGAGTTGTAATGTCACAATGCCTCCTTAGGAATACCAAAGACAAGGGCCAGTCACCTGGGTGACCAGTACGAAGTTATGATGTCACAATTCCCCCTTAGGCAGATCAAAGACAAGGGCCTGCCACCTGGGTGACCAGTGAAGAGTTATGACATCACAATGACCCCTTAGGCAGATCACAGACAAGGGACTGTCACCTGGGTGACCAGTACAGAGTTATGATGTCACAATGTCCACTTTGGCAGATCAAAGGCAAGGGCCTGCCACGGGGGTGACCAGTGCAGAATTATGATGTCACAATGCACCCTAAGGCAGATCACAGACAAAGACCTGTCACCTGGGTACCCAATGCAGTGTTATGATGTCACAATGCCCCCTTAGGCAGATCACAGACAAGCGCCGGTCACCTGGCTTCCCAGTGCAGAGTTATGATGTCACAATACCCCATTAGGCAGATCAAAGACAAGGGCCTGTAACCTCGGTGACCAGTGCCGTGTTGTGATGTCACAATGCCCCCTTAGGCAGATCACAGACAAGGGCCTGTCACCTGGGTGACCAGTGAAGCGTTATGATGTCAGAATGCCCCCTTAGGCAGATCACAGTCAAGGGCCTGTTACCTGGGTGACCATTGCAGAGTTATGATTTGACAATTCCACCTGATGCAGATCACAGACAAGGGTCTGTCACCTGGATGACCAGTACAGAGTTATGATGTCACAATGGCCCCTTAGGCAGATCACAGATAAGGGCCTGTCACCTGAGTGACCAGTGCAGGCTTATGATGTCACAATGCCCCCTTAGGCAGATCAAAGTCAAGGGTGTGTCACCTGGGTGACCAGTGAAGAGTTATGATATAAAAATGCTCCCTTAGGCAGATCACAGGCAAGGGTCTGTCACCTGGGTGACCAGTGCAGAGTTATGATGTCACAGTGCCCCCTTAAGCAGATCACAGAGAAGGATCTGTCACCTGGGTGACCAGTGCAGAGCTGTGATGTCACAATGCCCCCTTAGGCAGATCACAGACAAGGGCCTGTCACGTCTGTGCCCTGTGCATAGTTATGATGTCACAATGCCATCTTAGGCAGATTACAGACAAGGGCCTGTGTCCTAGGTGTCCAGTGCAGTGTTATGATGTCTCAATGCTCCATTAGGCAGATCACAGAAAAGGGCCTGTTACCTGGGCGACCAGTGCAGGGTTATGATGTCACAATTCCACCTAAGGCAGATGAAAGACGGCCTTTCACATGGGTGCCCAGTGCAGGGTTATGATGTCACAATGTCCCCTTAGGCAGGCCACAGACAAGGGACTGTCACCTGGGTGCCCAGTGTAGAGTTATCACTTCACAATGCACCCTAAGGCAGATAAGAGAGAAGGGCCTGTCACCTGGGTGCTAAGTGCAGATTTATGACGTCAGAATTCCCCATTAGGTAGATCTCAGAAAAGGGCCTGTCACCTGGGTGCCCAGTGCAATGTTATGATGTCACAATGCCCCCTGAGGCAGATAACCGACAAGGGCCTGTCACATGGGTGACCAGCACATAGTTATGATGTCACAATGCCCCATTAGCGGATAACAGTCATGGGCCTGTCACCTGGTTGACCAGTGCAGAGTTATGATGTCACAATTCACTCTTACGGAGATCACTGACAAGGGCCTCTCACCTGGGTGCCCAGTGCAGTGTTATGACGTCACAATGCCCCCTTAGGCAGATCACAGAAAAGGTCCTGTCACCTAGGTGACCAGTGCAGAGTTACGGTGTCACAATGCCCCTTAGGCAGATCACAGGCAAGATCATGTCACCTGGATAACCAGTGCAGAGTTAAGATGTCACAATGCCCCCTTAGGCAGATCACAGACAAGGGTCTGTCACCTGGGTGCCCAGCACAGAGTTATGATGTCACAATGCCCACTTAGGCAGATCACAGACAAGGGCATTTCACCTGGGTGCTCGGTGCAGAGTTATGATGTCACAATACCCCTTTGGCATATGACAGACAAGGGCCTGTCACGTGCATGACCAATGCAGAGTTTTGATGTCACAATGCCCCCTTAGGCAGATCACAGAGAAGGGCCTATCACCTGGGGGCCCAGTGCAGAGTAATGATGTCACAATGCCCCATTAGGCAGAACACAGACAAGGGCCTGTCACCTGGGTGACCACTGTAGAGTTATGAAGTCACAATGCCCCTTAGGCAGATCACAGACAAGGGCCTGTCACCTGGGTGACTAGTGCAGACTTATGATGACACAATGCCGCCTTAGGCAGATCACAGACAAGGGCCTGTCACCTGGGTGACCATGGAAGAATTATGATGTCACAATGCCCCCTTAGGGAGACCACAGGCAAGGGCCTGTCACCAGGGTGACTAGTGCAGAGTTATGATGTAACAATGCCCCTTAGGCAGACCACAGAGAAGGGCCTGTGATCTGGGTGACCAGTGCAGGGTTATGATGTCACAGTGCCCCCTTAGGCAGATCACAGACAAGGGCATGTCACCTGGGTGACCATTACAGAGTTATGATGTCACAATGCCCCTTAGGCAGATCACAGACAAGGGCCTGTCACCTGGGTGACCAGTGCAGACTTATGATGTCTCCATTACCCCTTAGTCAGATCACAGAAAAAGGCCTGTCACCTGGGTGATCAGTGCAGAGTTATGATGTCACAATGCCCCCTTAGGCAGACCACAGAAAAGGGCCTCTCACCTGCGTGACAAATGAAGAATTATGATATCACAATGCCCCCTTAGGCAGATCACAGACAATGGCCTGTCACCTGGGTGTCCAGTGCAGAGTTATGATGTCACAATTCCCACTTAGGCACACCACAGACAAGGGCCTGTCACCTGGGTGACCACTGCAGAATTATGATACCACAATGCCCCCTTAGGCAGATCACAGACAAGGGTTTACAACCTGAGTGACCACTGCAGAGTTATGATGTCACAATTCCCCCTTAGGCAGATCCCGGAAAAGGATCTGTCACCTGGCTGACCAGTACAGGGTTATGATGTCACAATGGCCCCTTAGGCAGATCACAGACAAGGGCCTGTCACCTGGGTGACCAGTGCAGGGTTATGATGTCACGATGCCCCCTTAGGCAGACCAAAGATAAGGGTGTGTCACCTGGGTGACCAGTGCAGAGTTATGATATAACAAGTCTCCCTTAGGCAGATCACAGGCAAGGGTGTGTCACCTGGGTGACCAGTGCAGAGTTATGATGTCACAATGACCCCTTAGGCAGATCACAGAGAAGGATGGGTCACCTGGGTTACCAGTGCAGTATTATGATGTCACAATGCCCCCTTAGGCAGATCACAGACAAGGGTCTGTCACCTGGGTGACCAGTGCAGAGTTATTATGTCACAATGCCCCCTTAGGCAGATCACAGACAAGCGCCTGTCATCTCTGTGCACTGTGCTTAGTTGTGATGTCACATTGCCATCTTAGGCAGATCACAGACAAGGGCCTGTCACCTGGGTGCCCAGTGAAGAGTTATGATGTCACAATGCCACCTTAGGCAGATCAAAGACGACCTTTCACCTGGCTGCCCAGTGCAGAGTTATGATGTGACAATGTCCCCTTAGGCAGGCCACAGACAAGGGACTGTCACCTGGGTGCCCAGTGTAGAGTTATCACGTCACAATGCACCCTTAGACAGATCACAGACAAGGGCCTGTCACCTGGGTGCCAAGTGCTGATTTATGATGTCACAATTCCCCCTTAGATAGATCTCAGACAATGGCCTGTCACCTGGGTGCCCAGTGCACAGTTATGATGTCACGATGCCCCCTTAGGCCGATGACAGTCAAGTGTCTGTCACCGCGATGACCAGTGCAGTGTTGTGATGTAACAATGTCTCCTTAGGCAGATCGCAGACAACAGCCTGTCACCTGGGTAACCAGTGCAGAGGTATCATGTCACAATTCCCTCTTAGGCAGATCACAGAGAAGGGTCTGTCACCTGGGTGACCAGTGCCGAGTTATGATGTCACAATGCCCCCTTAGGCAGAACACAGACAAGGGCCGGTCACCTGGTGACCAGTGTAGAGTTATGAGGTCATAATGCCCGCTCAAGCAGATCACAGACAAGGGTATGTCACCTGGGTGATGAGTGTATAGTTATGATGTCACAATGACCCCTAAGGCAGATCAGAGACAAGGGTCTGTCACCTGGGTGACCAGTGCAGAGTTATGATGTCACAATGACCCCTTAGGCAGATAGCAGACAAGGGTGTGTCACCTGGGTGACCAGTGTAGAGTTATGATATCAAAATGCCCCATTAGGTAGATCAAATTCCAGGGTCTGTCACCTGGGTGACCAGTGCAGAGTCATGATGTAACAATGCCCCCTTAGGCCGATCAAAGACAATGGGGTGTCACCTGGGTGACCATAGCTGAGTTATGATATAACAATGCTCCCTTAGGCAGATTACATGCAAGGGTCTGTCACCTTGTTGACCATTGCAGAGTTATAATGTCACAATGCCCCCTTGGGCAGATCACAGAGAAGGATCTGTCACCTGGGTGAGCAGTGCGGAATTATGATGTCACAATGACCCTTAGGCAGATCACAGACAAGTGTCTGACACTTGGGTGACCATTGCAGAGTTATGATGTCACAATTCCCCCTTACGCAGATCACAGAGAGGGGCCTGTCACCTGGGTGACCAGTGCAGAGTTATGATGTCACAATGGACCCTTAGGCATATCAAAGACAAGGGTCTTTCACCAGGGTGAAAAGTGCAGAGTTATGACGTCACAATGCCCCCTTACGCAGATAACAGACAAGCGTCTGTCACCTGGGTGACCAGTGCAGATTTATGATGTCAGAATGCCCCCTTAGGCAGATCACAGACAAGGGCCTGTCACCTGGGTGACCAGTGCAGAGTTATGATGTCACAATAACCCCTTAGGCAGATCACAGACAAGGGCCTGTCACCTGGGTGACCATGGAAGAATTATGATGTCACAATGCCCCATTAGGGAGACCACAGGCAAGGGCCTGTCACCAGGGTGACCAGTGCAGAGTTATGATGTAACAATGCCCCCTTAGGCAGACCACAGACAAGGGCCTGTGACCTGGGTGACCAGTGCTTGGTTATGATGTCACAGTGCCCCCTTAGGCAGATCGCAGACAAGGGCACGACACCTGGGTGACCAGTGCAGAGTTATGATGTCACAATGTGCCCTTTGGCAGATCACAGACAAGGTTCTGTCACCTGGGTGACCAGTGCAGAATTATGATGTCACAATGACCCCTTAGGCAGATCACAGACAATTGTCTGTCACTTGGGTGACCAGTGTAGAGTTATGATGTCACAATGCCCACTTAGGCAGATCACAGACAACGGCCTGTCACCTGGGTGAGCAGTGCAGGTTTACGATGTCACAATACCCCCTTATGCGGATCAAAGAAAAGGGTGTGTCACCTGGGGGACCAGTGCAGAGTTATGATATAACAATGCTCCCTTAGGGAGATCACAGGCAACGGTGTGTCACCTGGGTGACCAGAGCAGAGTTATGATGTCACCATGCCCCCTTAGGCAGATCACAGAGAAGGATCTGCCACCTGGGTGACCAGTGCAGAATTATGATGTCACAATGCCCCCTTAGGCAGACCACAGACAAGGGTCTGTCACCTGGGGGACCAGTGCAGAGTTATGATGTCACAATGCCCGGTTAGGCAGATCACAGACAAGAGCCTGTCACCTCTGTGCCCT
Source organism: Pan paniscus (assembly GCF_029289425.2). Lineage (NCBI taxonomy): Eukaryota > Metazoa > Chordata > Mammalia > Primates > Hominidae > Pan > Pan paniscus. The sequence goes on along the minus strand of NC_073264.2, from coordinate 433,706 downwards.
GTGCATTGTTATGATGTTACAATGCCATTTTAGGCAGATCACAGACAACGGCCTGTCACCTGGGTGCCCAGTGCAGAGTTATGATGTCACAATGCTCCATTAGGCAGATCACAGGCAAGGACCTGTCACCTGGGTGACAAGTGCAGAGTTATGATGTCACAATGCCACCTTAGGCAGATCAAAGACAAAGGCCTTTCACCTGGGTGCCCAGTGCAGAGTTATGATGTCACAATGAACCCTTAGCCAGATCACAGACAAGGGCCTGTCACCTGGGTGCCCAATGCAGAGTTATGATGTCACAATGCCCCCTTAGGTAGATCTCAGACAAGGGCCTGTCACCTGGTTGCCCAGTGCAGAGTTATGATGTCACAATGCCCCCTTAGGTAGATCTCAGACAAGTTCCTGTCACCTGGTTGCCCATTGCAGAGTTATGATGTCACAATGCCCCCTTAGGCAGATAACAGACAACAGCCTGTCACATGCGTGACCAGTGCAGAATTATGATGTCACAATGCCCCCTTAGGCGGATCACAGACAAGGGCCTGTTACCTGGTTGACCAGTGCACAGTTACGATGTCACAATGCAGCCTTATGGAGATCACTGACAAGGTCCTCTCAACTGTGTGAACACTGCAATGTTAAGACGTCACAATGCCCCCTCAGGCAGATCAGAGACAAGGTCCTGTCACCTAGGTGACCGATGCAGAGTTATGATGTCACAATGACCCTTAGGCAGATCACAGACAAGGGCCTGTCACCTGGGTGACTAGTGCAGACTTATGATGACACAATGCCCCCTTAGGCAAATCAAAGACAAGGGCGTGTCTCCTGGGTGACTAGTGCAGTATTAAGATGTCACAATGCCCCCTTAGGCAGATCACAGACAAGGGTCTGTCACCTGGGTGACCAGTGCAGAGTTATGATGTCAGAATGGCCCCTTAGGCATATCAAAGACGAGGGTCTTTCACCTGGGTGACCAGTGCAGGGTTATGATGTCACAATGACCCCTTACGCAGATCACAGACAAGGGTGTGTCACCTGGGTGACCAGTGCAGAGTTATGTCACAATGCCCCTTAGGCAGGTCACAGACATGTGCCTGTCACGTGGGTGCCTAGTGCAGAGTTATGAAGTCACAAGGCCCCTTAGGCAGAACAAAGACAAGGGCCTGTCACCTGGGTGACCAGTGCAGATTTCTGATGTCACAATGCCCCCTTTGTCAGATCATAGAAAAAGGCTTTTCACCTGGGTGACCAGTGCAGAGTTATGATGTCACAATGCCCCCTTAGGCAGATAACAGACAAGGGCCTGTCACCTGGTTGACCAGCTCAGACTTATGATGTCACAATGCCCACTTAGGCAGATGACAGACAAGGGTCTGTCACCTGTGTGACCATTGCAGTGTCATGATGTCACAATTCCCGCTTGGACAGATCGCAGGCAAATGTCTGTCACTTGGGTGACAAGCGCAGAGTTATGATGTCACAATGGCCCCTTATGCAGATCAAAGACAAGGGTCTTTCACATGGGTGACCAGTGCAGAGTTATGATGTCACAATGCCCCCTTACGCAGATCAGAGACAAGGGCCTGTCACCTGGGAGACCAGTGCCGAGTTGTGATGTCACAATAGCCCCTTAGGCAGATTACAGACAAGGGCCTGTAACCTCGGTGACCAGTGCCGTGTTGTGATGTTACAATGCCCCCTTAGGCAGATCACAGACAAGGGCCTGTCACCTGGGTGACCAGTGAAGCGTTATAATGTCACAATGCCCCCTTAGGCAGATCACAGAGAAGGGCCTGTTACCTGGGTGACCATTGCAGAGTTATGATGTGACAATTCCACCTTGTGCAGATCACAGAGAAGGGTCTGTCACCTGGGTGACCAGTACAGAGTTATGATGTCACAATGGCCCCTTAGGCAGATCACAGACAAGGGCCTGTCACCTGAGTGACCAGTTCAGGGTTATGATGTCACAATGCCCCCTTAGGCAGATCAAAGACAAGGGTGTGTCACCTGGGTGACCAGTGAAGAGTTATGATATAAAAATGCTCCCTTAGGCAGATCACAGGCAAGGGTCTGTCACCTGGGTGACCAGTGCAGAGTTATGATGTCACAGTGCCCCCTTAAGCAGATCGCAGAGAAGGATCTGTCACCTGAGTGACCAGTGCAGAGTTGTGATGTCACAATGCCCCCTTAGGCAGATCACAGACAAGGGCCTGTCACCTCTGTGCCCTGTGCATAGTTATGATGTCACAATGCCATCTTAGGCAGATCACAGACAAGGGCCTATCTCCTGGGTGCCCAGTGCGGCATTATGATGTCACAATGCTCCATTAGGGAGATTACAGACAAGGGCCTGTGACCTGGGCGACCAGTGCAGTTATGATGTCACAATGCCACCTTAGGCAGATCAAAGACTGCCTTTCACATGGGTGCCCAGTGCAGGGTTATGATGTCACAACGTCCCCTTAGGCAGGCCACAGACAAGGGACTGTCACCTGGGTGCCCAGTGTAGATTTATCACGTCACAATGCACCCTTAGGCAGATCACAGACAAGGGCCTGTCACCTGGGTGCCAAGTGCAGATTTATGACGTCACAATTCCCCATTAGGTAGATCTCAGACAAGGGCCTGTCACCTGGGTGCCCAGTGCAAGGTTATGATGTCACAATGCCCCCTTAGGCAGATAACCAACAAGGGCCTGTCACCTGGGTTCCCAATGCAGAGTTAGGATGTCACAATGTCCCCTTAGGCAGATCACAGACAAGATCCTGTCACCTGGGTGACCAGTGCAGAGTTATGGTGTGACAATGCCCCCTTAGGCAGATCTCAGTCAAGAGCCGGTCACCGGGATTTCCAGTGCAGAGCTATGATGTAACAATGACCCTTTATGCAGATCGCAGTCAAGGTCCTGTCACCTGGGTGACCAGTGCCGAGTTATGATGTCACGATGCCCCCTTAGGGAGATCAAAGTCAAGGGTCTGTCACCTGGGTGACCAGTGCAAAGTTATGATGTAACAATGCCCGCTTAGGCAGATCAAAGACAAGGGTGTGCCACCTGGGTGAACAGTGCAGGGTTATGATGTAACAATGCTCCCTTAGGGAGATCACAGGCAAGGGTCTGTCACCTGGGTGATGACTGTAGAGTTATGATGTCACAATGACCCCTTATGCAGATCAGAGACAAGGGTCTGTCACCTGAGTGACCAGTGCAGAGTTATGATGTCACAATGACCCCTTAGGCAGATAACAGACAAGGATATGTCACCTGGGTGACCAGTGTACAGTTATAATGTCACAATGCCCCCTTAGGTAGATCAAAGTCAACGGTCTGTCACCCGGGTGACCAGTGCAGAGTTATGAAGTCACAATGCCCCTTAGGCAGATCACAGACAAGGGCCTGTCACTTGGATGACCACTGCAGAAATATGGTGTCACAATGCCCCCTTAGGCAGATCACACACAAGGGTCTGTCAGCTGAGTGACCAGTGCAGATTTATGTCACAAGGCCCCCTTAGGGAGATCACAGACATGGGCCTGTCACCTGCGTGGCCTGTGAAGAGTTATGATGTCACAATGCCCCCTTAGGCAGATCACAGACAAGGGACTGTCACCTAGGTGACCAGCGCAGAGTTATGATGTCACAGTGCCCCCTTAGGCCATTCACAGACAAGGGTCTGTCACCTGGGTGACCACTGTAGAGTTATGATGTCACAATGACCCTGAGGCAGATCAGAGAGAAGGGTCTGTCACCTGGGTGACCAGTGCAGAGTTATGGTGTCATAATGACCCGTTTGGCAGAGAACAGACAAGGGTATGTCACCTGGGTGACCTGTGTAGAGTTATGATGTCACAGTGCCCCCTTAGGCAGATCAAAGACAAGGTTCTGTCACCTGGGTGACCAGTGCAGAGTTATGATGTCACAATGCCCCCTTAGGCAGATCAAAGACAAGTGTGTGTCTCCTGGGTGACCAGTGCGGGTCATGATGTAACAATGCCCCCTTAGGCATATCACAAGCAAGGGTCTGTCACCTGGGTGAACAGTGCAGATTTATGATGTCACAATGCCCCCTTAGGCAGATCACAGTCAAGGGTCTGTCACCTGGGTGACCAGTGCAGAGTTATTATGTCACAATGCCCCCTTAGGCAGATCACAGACAAGGGTCTGTCACCTGGGTGAGCAGTGCAGAGTTTTGGTGTCTCAGTGCCCACGTAGGCACATCAAAGACAAGGGTTTGTCACCTTGGTGACCAGTGCAGAGTTATGATGTCACAATGCCCCCTTAGGCAGATCACAAACAAGGGTCTGTCAACTGGGTGACCAGTGCAGAGTTGTGATGTCACAATGACCCCTTAGGCAGATAACAGACAAGGGTCTGTCACCACGGTTACCAGTGCAGAGTTATGATGTCACAATACCCCCTTAGGCCCCCAGTGTGTTATGTTCCTTTCCTGTGTCCATGCATACTCATTGTTTAATTCCCACCTATGAATGAGAACATGTGGTGTTTGTTTTTTTGTCCTTGTGATAATTTGCTGTGTATGATGGTTTCCAGCTTCATCTTTGTCCCTACAATGGACATGAACTCATCATTTTTATGGCTGCATAGTATTCCATGGTGTATATCTGCCACATTTTCTTAATCCAGTCTATCATTGTTGGACATTTGGGTTGGTACCAAGTCTTTGCTATTGTCAGTCGTTCCTCAATAAACTCCTTGTTTCTTTGCCTAGTTACACCTCAATGCAACCTCCTCGCTGGCCAGGCTTAAGCCCAGCAATCCAACCATGCATCTAAGCTGAGTTCTCATCAGAGCCATCTTCAATTATAAAGATCTAAGATGATGCCAGAGGCCAGAATCCCTGAGAACCAAATTTGCTGTCATCACCGCAGCTGAAACAAGGCGCTTGACATCTAGAGAAGCTGATCTGTAGGAAATTTCCAATAGAGTTCAATTTTTTCTAAGTTTAAAGTGTACAATATCATCAAGGTCAGACACTCAAGATAAAACTAGGCTTGTGTTTAAATATAATAAAAATATTTGAAGAATAGTAAGAGTGGTGACTGCTTTTACACAGGAATGTTTCAAATAAATTGTTTTTTTCTTGTGCCTTTTAAATTTTGTGATTTGTCAATGAGATGCTGACATATTTTTAATGAAGCATGCCTTGTAAAATAATAAGTGAATGAAAACTACACAGTAATATTTACATCCACAAAGCTAGAAGAAGACTGTATGTCTCAAAAGGCTCCATCATCTACCCAGTGGCCACTTCACCAAATTAAGATCCAAATACCAAAAAGAAAAGTAATTAAAATTTGTGTTGTATGCCTTATAAGACCAAACCTATAAAATGAGGGGAAACTTCACAATTACTTGTAATTTGCTCTGTGGAATTGTAACAGATGGATTATAAAGATGATTCCATGATAAACATCTAAATGTGGTTACTACCTTCCGTGCTTTCTTGGTTCATCTTTTTATTGTTTTTTTCTTTATAAACAGATAATTCATTCTTATCTATGGCAATGCAAACTTTTCAGATGTATTGAATATGTCATAGTTTTTTTCTATTGTAGGCATCTCTAAAAAAGTTATAGAAAACAAACAGAGAAGAGTCTGGTGTTGGAAAGGAGAGAGAAATAAAGCTTGTAAAGGAATGAAGATTAGAGCTTTCTGGAGATGAAAATTCTTAGAAGATACAAAAGCTAGTTACTGAATTAGATGAAGGTTCTTTTTCAGTTTTTCCCAGTTGTTCACCTCTTAGAAGGCACATATTCACAGCAGAAAAGAAAAAAAGTGTTAAAAAGAAAATACCTCAGTGTAGTGAGACTGTAATTTCATGAGGGCATTACTGAAGACTCACTTTTTCCAGCATCACTCAGCATGGTATTATGCATGTGTGTAATGTAAAGGAAAGTGAATATGCATTCTTGGATTGGTGATCAAATCGTAATTCCAGAATATAATCAGAAGCTGATTCATTATCCTCTTGAGATTTCACAATCTTTTCATCAGGAATTACAATTCAGAAGAGGGTAAATGTATCTAATCACTTGAAAGTTAAAAATTAGAAGATGGAGGCAACATGGCCGAATAGGAACAGCTCCAGTCTACAGCTCCCAGCGTGAGTGATGCAGAAGACAGGTGATATCTGCATTTCCAACTGAGGTACCAGGTTCATCTCACTGGGGAGTGCTGGACAGTGGGTGCAGCGCACCATGCAGGAGCCAAAGCAGGGCAAGGCATCACCTCACCTGGGAAGCACAATGGGTCAGGGAATTCCCTTTCCTAGTCAAAGAAAGGGGTGACAGATGGCACCTGGAAAATCAGGTCACTCCCACCCTAATACTGCACTTTTCCTACAGGCTTATCAAATGGCACACCAGGAGATTGAATCCAGCACCTGGCTTGGAGGATCCTACACCCATGGAGCCTCACTGTTTGCTAGCACAGCAGTCTGAGATCAAACTGCAGGGTTACAGTGGGGCTGGGGGAGGGGCGCCCGCCATTGCTCACGCTTGAGTAAGTAAACAAAGCAGCCAGGAAGTTCGAATTGGGTGGAGCCTCACTCTTTGCTAGAACAGCAGTCTGAGATCAAACTGCAAGGTTACAGTGGGGCTGGGGGAGGGGCACCCGCCATTGCTCGGGCTTGAGTAAGTAAACAAAGCAGCCAGGAAGTTCGAACTGGGTGGAGCCTAACACAGCTCAAGGAGGCCAGCCTGCCTCTGTAGGCTCCACCTCTGGGGGCAGGGCACAGACAAACAAAAGACAGCAATACCCTCTGCAGACTTAAATATCCCTGTCTGACAGCTTTGAAGAGAGTAGTGGTTCTCCCAGCATGCAGTTTGAGATTTGAGAACAGGCAGACAGCCTCCTCAAGTGGGTTCCTGACCCCTGAGTAGCCTAACTGGGAGGCACCCCCCAGTAGGGGCAGACTGACATCTCACATGGCCGGGTACCCCTCTGAGTCAAAACTTCCAGAGGAACAATCAGGCAGCAGCATTTGCAGTTCACCAATATCCACTGTTCTGCAGCCACCACTGCTGATACCCAAGCAAATAGTGTCTGGAGTAGACCTCCAGTAAACTCCAACAGACCTGTAGCTGAGGTTCCTGACTGTTAGAAGGAAAACTAACAAACAGAAAGGACATCCACACCAAAACCCCATCTGTATGTCACCATCATCAAGGACCAAAGGAAGATAAAACCACAGAGATGGGAAAAAACAGAGCAGATAAACTGGAAACTCTAAAAATCAGAGTGCCTCTCCTCCTGCAAAGGAATGCAGCTCCTCACCAGCAATGGAACAAAGCTGGACGGAGTATGACTTTGACGAGTTGAGAGAGAAAGTCTTCAGAAGATTAAAGTACTCCGAGCTAAAGGAGGAAGTTCGAACCTGTGGCAAAGAAGTTAAAAGCTTTGAAAAAAAATTAGACGAATGGATAACTAGAATAACAAATGCAGAGAAGTCCTTAAAGGACCTGATGGAGCTGAAAACCATGGCACAAGAACTACATGACAAATGCATAAGCCTCAGTAACTGATGTGATCAACTGGATGAAAGAGTATCAGCGATGGAAAACGAAATGAATGAAATAAAGCATGAAGAGAAGTTTAGAGAAAAAGGAATAGAAGAAATGAAGAAAGCCTCCAAGAAATATGGGACTATGTGAAAAGACCAAATGTATGTCTAATTGGTGTACCTGAAAGTGACGGGGAGAATGGAACCAAGTTGGAAAACACTCTGCAGGGTATTATCCAGGAGAACTTCCCCAATCTAGTAAGGCAGGCCAACATACAAATTCAGGAAATACAGAGAATGCCACAAAGATACTCCTCGAGAAGAGCAACTCCAAGACACATAATTGTCAGATTCACCAAAGTTGAAATGATTGAAAAAATTTTAAAGGCAGCCAAGAGAAAGGTCAGGTTACACACAAAAGGAAGCCCATCAGACAATCTGCTGATCTGTCCTCAGAAACTCTACAAGCCAGAAGAGCGTGGGGGCCAATATTCAACATTCTTAAAGAAAAGAATTTTCAACCCAGAATTTCATATTCAGCTAAACTAAGCTTCATAAGTGAAGGAGAAATAATATACTCCACAGACAAGCAAATGCTGAGAGATTCTGTCACCACCAGGCCTGCCCTAAAAGAGCTCCTGAAGGAAACACTAAACATGGAAAGGAACAACTGGTACCAGCCACTGCAAAAACATGCCAAATTGTAAAGACCATCAAGGCTAGGAAGAAACTGCATCAACTAACGAGGAAAATAACCAGCTAACATCATAATGGCAGGATCAAATTCACACATAACAATACTAACCTTAAATGTAAATGGGTTAAATGCTCCAATTAAAAGGCACAGACTGGCAAATTGGATAAAGAGTGAAGACCCATCAGTGTGCTGTATTCAGGAAACGCTTCTCACTTGCAGAGACACACATAGGCTCAAAATAAAGGGATGGAGGAAGATCTACCAAGCAAATGGAAAACAAAAAAAGGCAGGGGTTGCAATCCTAGTCTCTGATAAACAGACTTTAAACCACCAAAGATCAAAAGAGACAAATAAGGCCATCACATAATGGTAAAGGGATCAATTCAACAAGAACTAACTATCCTAAATATATATGCACACAATACAGAAGCACTCAGATTCATAAAGCAAGTCCTTAGTGATCTACAAAGTGACTTAGACGCCCACAAAATAATAATGGGAGACTTTAACACCACACTGTCAACATTAGACAGATCAACGAGACAGAAAGTTAACAAGGATATACAGGAATTGAACTCAGCTCTGCACCAAGCAGACCTAATAGACATCTACAGAACTCTCTATCCCAAATCAATGGAATATGTATTCTTTTCAGCACCACACCACACCTATTCCAAAATTGACCACATAGTTGGAAGTAAAGCACTCCTCAGCAAATGTAAAAGAACAGAAAGTATAACAAACTGTCTCTCAGACCACAGTGCAATCAAACTACAACTCAGGATTAAGAAACTCACTCGAAACTACTCAACTACATGGAAACTGAACAACCTGCTCCTGAATGACTACTGGGTACATAAGGAAATGAAGGCAGGAATAAAGATGTTCTTCGAAACCAACAAGAACAAAGACACAACATACCGGAATCTCTGGGACACATTCAAAGCAGTGTGAAGAGGGAAATTTACAGCACTAAATGCCCACAAGAGAAAGCAGGAAAGAAATAAAATTGACATCTTAACATCACAATTAAAAGAATTAGAGAAGCAAGAGCAAACACATTCAAAAGCTAGCAGAAGGCAAGAAGTAACTAAGATCAGAGCAGAACTGAAGGAAATAGAGACACAAAAAACCCTTCAAAAAATCAATGAATACAGAAGCTGTTTTTTGAAAAGATCAACAAAATCGACAGACCACTAGCAAGACCAATAAAGAAGAAAAGAGAGAAGAATCAAATAGATGCAATAAAAATTGACAAAGGGGATATTACCACCGATCCCACAGAAATACAAACTACAATCAGAGAATACTATAAACACCTCTACACAAATAAACTAGAAAATCTAGAAGAAATGGATAAATTCCTTGACACATATACTCTCCCAAGACTAAACCAGGAAGAAGTTGAACCTCTGAATAGACAAATAACACGCTCTGAAATTGAGGCAATAATTAATAGCTTACCAACCAAAAAAAGTCCAGGACCAGATGGATTCACAGCCGAATTCTACCAGTGGTACAAGCAGGAACTGGTACCATTCGTTCTGAAACTATTCCAATCAATAGAAAAAGAGGGAATCCTCCCTAACTCATTTTATGAGGCCAGCATCATCCTGATACCAAAGCCTGGCAGAGACAAAACAAAAAAAAAAGAGAATTTTAGACCAATATCCTTGATGAACATTGATGAAAAATCCTCAATAAAATACTGGCAAACCGAATCCAGCAACACATAAAAAAGCTTATCCACCATGATCAAGCAGGTTTCATCCCTGGGATGCAAGGCTGGTTCAACATATGAAAATCAGTAAACATAATCCAGCGTATAAACAGGACCAAAGACAAAAACCACATGATTATCTCAATAGATGCAGAAAAGGCCTTTGGCAAAATTCAGCAAACCTTCATGCTAAAAACTTTCAATAAATTAGGGTTTGATAGGACGTATCTCAAAATAACAAGAGCTATCTATGACAAATCCACAGCCAATATCATACTGAATGGACAAAAACTGGAAGCATTCCCTTTGAAAACTGGCACAAGACAGGGATGCCCTCTCTCACCACTCCTATTCAACATAGTGTTGGAATTTCTGGCCAGGGCAATCAGGAAGGAGAAGGAAATAAAGGGCATTCAATTAGGAAAAGAGGAAGTCAAATTGTCCCTGTTTGCAGATGACATGACTGTGTATGTGGAAAACCCCATTGTCTCAGCCCAAAATCTCCTTAAGCTAATAAGCAACTTCAGCAAATTCTCAGGATACAAAATCAATGTGCAAAAATCACAAGCATTCTTATACACCAATAACAGACAAACAGAGAGCCAAATCATGAGTGAACTCACATTCACAATTGCTTCAAAGAAAATAAAATACCTAGGAATACCACTTACAAGGGAAGTGAAGGACCTCTTCAAGGAGAACTACAAACTACTGCTCAATGAAATAAAAAAGGATACAAACAAATGGAAGAACATGCCATGCTCATGGGTAGGAAGAATCAATATCGTGAAAATGGCCATACTGCCCAAGGTAATTTATAGATTCAATTCCATCTCCATCAAGCTACCAATGACTTTCTTCACAGAATTGGAAAAAACTACTTTAAAGTTCATATGGAACCAAAAAAGAGCCCACATTGCCAAGTCAATCCTAAGCAAAAGAACAAAGGTGGAGGCATCATGCTACCTGACTTCAAAGTATATTACAAGGATACAGTAACCAAAACAGCATAGTACTAGTACCAAAACAGAGATATAGACCAATGGAACAGGGCAGAGCCCTCAGAAACAATGCCACATATCTACAACTATCTGATCTTTGACAAACCTGACAAAAACAAGAACTAGGGAAAGGATACCCTATTTAATAAATGGTGCTGGGAAAACTGGCTAGCCATAGGTAGAAAGCTGAAACTGGATCCCTTCCTTACACCTTATACAGAAATTAATTCACGATGGATTAAAGACTTACATGTTAGACCTAAAACCATAAAAACCCTAGAAGAAAAACCAGGCAATACCATTCAGGACATAGGCATGGGCAGAGACTTCATGTCTAAAACACCAAAAGCAATGGCAACAAAAGCCAAAATTGACAAATGGGATCTAATTAAACTAAGGAGGTTCTGCACAGCAAAAGAAACCACTATCAGAGTGAACAGGCATCCTACAGTATGGGAGAAAAGTTTTGCGACCTCCTCATGTGACAAAGGGCTAATATCCAGAATCTACAATGAACTCAAACAAATTCACAAGATAAAAACAAACAACCCCATCAAAATGTGGGCAAAGGAAATGAACAGACACTTCTCAAAAGAAGACATTTTGCAGCCAAAAGACACATGAAGAAATGCTCATCATCACTGGCCATCAGAGAAATGCATATCAAAACCACAATGAGATACCATCTCACACCAGTTAGAATGGCGATCATTAAAAAGTCAGGAAACAACAGGTGCTGGAGAGGATGTGGAGAAATAGGAACACTTTTACACTGTTGGTGGGACTGTAAACTAGTTCAACCATTGTGGAACTCGGTGTGTTGATTCCTCAGGGATCTAGAACTAGAAATACCATTTGACCCAGCCATCCCAATGCTGGGTATATACCCAAAGGATTATAAATCATGCTGCTATAAAGACACAAGCACATGTATGTTTATCGTGGCACTATTCACAATAGCAAAGACTTGGAGCCAACACAAATGTCCAACAATGATAGACTGGATGAAGAAAACGTGGCACATATACACCATGGAATACCATGCAGCCATAAAAAATGTTGAGTTCATGTCCTTTGTAGGGACATGGATGAAGCTAGAAACCATCATTCTCAGCAAACTATTGCAAGGAAAAAAACCAAACACCACATGTTCTCACTCATAGGTGGGAATTGAACAATGAGAAAATATGGATGCAGGAAGGGGAACATCACACACTGGGGACAGCTGTGGGGTGGGGGGAGGGGGGAAGGATAGCATTAGGAGATATACCTAATGTTAAATGACGAGTTAATGGGTGCAGCACACCAACATGGCCCATGTATACATATCTAACAAACCTGCACGTTGTGCACATGTACCCTAAAACTTAAAATATAATAATAAAAAATAAATTAACAGGAGACTTTTATACAGATAAATTTGCTTTGCATCGTGATCAGCACTAAAGAGCATCATAGATTTAAACCATATTTACACAGTTAAAACAATGTAACCAAATATGCAATATATTATGTAACATTCTACAAGATGCTTTCAAACATGCAAACTGACCTTTAAAACAATTTTGCATAAAATAACATTTCTAGGTAAGAGAAAATACAGACATGTGGTTAGGGCAAAATATTTCTGTTCAAATTACAAAATACTGAAGGACAAATCACAGGATAGAAAAGAATTATATTGTGCCTGGAATTTGAAATCTTCAAATTTATTTAGATGTATGTATCTATATGTATTAATAGAGACATATTTAACTGATTATAAGTTTAGAACATTTATATTTTAAAGATGTCATTCTTTAGAAATTAGTAATATCTACAGGATTGCTGCAGATATTTTAATTTTAAACAAATATTTTTCACTAATGTGACCAGTATTTATGTCCTATATCATTAAACAGACATTTCAAGATTTTTTAGAGTTAATTTTTAAAAATTAAGTATCGCAAATATTTCTGAAGTACTACCTTAAAAAATAAAACTCTTTCCTAGCTTTTCATATAGTTAAACATTTTCATAATGACTAAAAAGATAAAAATAAATTAACAACCATAATTAAATTAGAATTCTACTTTTTATATCAGATGAAATACTATATAAAATGTCCAGAAAATCTAGTGTTAATGAGGCTGTGCAGCCTGGACATTTGATGTCTCATCTGTGGGAATGTGAACTAACCCAACAATTCTGAATAATTATTGGCTCGGTGTGTTAACAGTCTAGAGTCCTGAAACAAGGATCTTAATTCTAAAATAAAATCCTATTCTAAGAATATACCAAGGGTTCATAATCAAGGAAGTTTCAAAGTTATAGAGAAGAACCTTCATCTTAGCATTATATATGTAATCATCCATATAAAGCAGATAGTGTTGAATGAAACTACAGAAAAACAAAGAGCCTACAGAATATGTTTCTCTTTGTGTACAACAGTAAATGTACACATCTATCCATGTAAAATTTTACATCTCAGGAGGATAGGTACCAACATGTTAACATGCTATATCTATAAGATAAGAAATTTTACTTTCCTACAATTTCATACACACACACACACACACACTTTCAAACACACATACACACACACCGAGGATATATACGCACACAAATATATATATAAACATACATGTTTATATAGGTACACACACACATACATATACACAGATGGTCAACAACTTATAATGGTTCAATTTATGATTTTTTTTACTTTATGATGAAGCAAAAGTGATAGCTTTGAATAGAATATAACCATTCTGCTTTTCACTTTCAGTACAATATTCAACAAATTACATAAAATATCCAATACTTTATTATAAAGTGGGTTTTGTATTCAATGATTTTGCCCAATTGTCAGCTGATGTAAGTGTTCTGAGCACATTAAAGGTATGCCTGGATAAGCTGTGATATTCAGTTAGTTAGGTATTAAATACATTTTTAACTTACTGTATTTTCAATTTAAAATCAGCTTATCAAGACTTAACCCCATTGTACATTGAAAAGCATTTGTATTGCATTAAACATGTTATATAATATTTTTAATTGAAATTACTGGCAACTTTTGAAAAAATGTAATGAAATAATGTGCTTTGCTATTGGTTAAAATGTTTTTGGGCAGGGTCAGTGGCTTACACCTGTAATCCCAGCACTTTGGTAGGCTGAGGTGGGCAGATCGCTTGAGGTCAGGAGTTTGAGACCAGCCTGCAAACAGGGTGAAACCCCATCTCTACTAAAAATACAAAAATCATCTGAGTGTGGTGGCATGTGCCTGTAATCCCAGCTACCAGGGAGGCTGAGGTGTGAGAATTGCTTGAACTAGGCAAGCAGAGGTTGCAGTGAGCCAAGATCATGCCACTGCACTCCAGCCTGGGCAACAGAGTAAGATTCTGTAAAAAAAAAAAGAAGGAAAGAAAAGAAAAAAAAGTTTTTAGCTTCAAGTAACAGAATAGTCAACTAATTGAAGAAAAAAACAAGGAGCAACTTTTACCAAATTGCACAACAAATAGATGGTATCAATGCTTAGTTAATTCAACATGATCCACTTCTTTGTGATTCTCTTATCTTTCTACCTATGTTTTCAAGATGGCTATGGCATTCCCAGCCTTACAACTTCATGTGACAAAATCCAATAGCAGGAAATAATAAGTGATGGCATTTTGGAACTTTAAGGAAAAACTTTAAGGATTGGAAAACAGGGATGCCATATGTCCAGTAACATGGGATAGCCGTTCCTAATTAAGGATTGCTGTATGTCCTGAATGACTTTCTAATGTAATGAAGGTGAATAACCTGCTTTGTTTAATTATACAATCCCAAATGTAACTGCCTAAGTGCCAAGTACTTTTGCATGGTTTTAATATGCCATGAATTTTGCAAGAATGAAACTACTATGTATATGAGAAAAGATGGTAGATTTTTTCATTTAGATACTCATTTCAGAGTCTCAATAGGAAAAACAGAACACACACAAACTAAGATAATTTAACATGGGTTTATTTCCAAAGAGACTACTTACGAAAATGTCAGGGGAGAAGGGTGAAGGAATCACAGAAATCACACCCCACAATAACTCTGGGTTAGTAGCAGCAGGCAGAGTTCTGGGGAGTAAACTGCCCTGATCACACAAGGAAACACTAATTTTCTTGTTAAAAAGATTGGTCAAGGAGACCTAGCAGAGAGGGAGTTTAGGCAATAACCCCCAATCCCATTTCCTCCTTCCCTTTAATCTCATGAACATGCATAGAAGGCAATGAGCAAGGGAACAGATTGAGATATTCAGTATGGACCATTCCACTTGGACAAAAGCCAGTAAATAGGGGAGTATAACAGGGGACAAGGGCCAAACAGAAAGTATCTATTACATTTACCAATGCAGATCAATCATGTCAAAAACAGAAATGGCAGTTTTGGCATTTGATTATTCAATGAAACTATATTTGTAGCTTTTTATTTACAATGTTTCAAGGTATGGGCGAAGAGATGAAAATTTCATTATGTTCTATTGTATTTGATATGTAAATGTTCTGGCACAATTATATACATTTTGGATCATATATTGACAGTAAATTATTTCTCCTTTGTTAGCTTCAGCATAACATTAATATTTTCAACAACTTGAATGCATACATTGTGTTCTCACTAATAGTTTAGAATAGTGAAGGGGTCTTTGAAGAATTTCTTATGAAGTAGAGGCCTTGGGTCAGACAGAGCCGAAAACCATTGGCTTAGATTAATCACTATTTATCCTAGGGCTGAAGAGGGCCAATTGAAGACACAAATGTCCAATCCCTCTATGATCTTGGAGTTCTATGAACCAGAGAAATAGAGACTGGTTCTTAAGGAGGTAATAAGTGTGCCTTCTATGGTTTATAATAATATGCATTGTCTTAACAATTGAATACTTAAAAGTTAATGCCCTCATAATATGCAAAATCTTTAATAAGCACATTGGTCCCTGTGTTCAAGTAGTTGGTAATCAAATTAGCGAAGTATGGTAAGTCTTTTGAAGAGCATTAAACAGCAGAGAATGTAAGAAACTTGTCTCTATAATAGTGTGGGCCATCTGTGTTTCCTAAGGGCACAGTCATATGATCTAATAACTGAGCAGAGACAAGCCTAAAGGATAGTTTATGGTTTCATTTGTTTGTTTTTCCCAATTAACATACATTTCTAGATTAAAAGTCAACTATCTTTTCCTTGGGAGTCAACTATAGGAGAAGATAGTGAAGAGGCAAGGAAAATTACAGCAGCTCAACAGCTCTACCCTGGAAATATCTGTATTGTGTACCGCTATAGCCTACCTTTATCAGTCAGATAACAATGTCAAAGAGGCAAGCTTGGCACCATTGCTCTTAGTGAATCCCTGCTGCCAGCCTTTTATCCTAAGTGCTCTCCAAAGACCCATTTAATGGACCTTCCTGAAATTGTACTCAGGATCAATATGAGGCTCATTGATACAGCAATTTTGGAACTCACCATTTGCTTATTTGTTAAACCTGGGATATTTGCCCGACTTCTATCATCTGAAATCCTCTCCATGACTTTCAAAATTACCAATATTGGTTCCAACATCATTCCTAGAAAACATTTCAGTGGAGCATATTTATCTGACATTTGACTGTATTTATAGCAGTAAGAATCTATGATGATTCCTCCCAAAATAATCCCACAATTACCCATTTTGGGTCACCTTTGAGGGTCTTACCCTTAATATCAGAGATCTGTTCTATACATTTGAGTCTTAGAAATAATTACTAGCTTCTCTCTGAATTTAACTGAAGTTCCTTACTTTTATTCAGCCTGTTACCCAAATTACATAATGTATTGAAGGCTAAAAACTGTCCAAACTTCTGATTACATTTAGTTAAAAATGGGAATATGACTTTCTTTTTCTAACTTGGCAAAGATTATGTTTTTTTCATGAAGAAGTATAGGCATATTTAAACACTCAGGATTTGAGAATTTGAAATACATGAAACTTAGCAAGTGGTCTTCAAGTAGTTTTCATTTCTAAATTATAGTACATACCATTGAATGCTACAGAAGGAAAGACAATGAGGGATTACTCATAAACATTGCCTTTATGATATCCTTCCAAAGAAAACCAAGTGTCCCTGTGCTTGGACTCATAAAGCAGAAATGCTTACCTTGCTTTTATGTCACTAACAAACAATTGTGCCTAGTCATTTAATTCTAACGCATTTAAGCCATCTAGAGAGTGGAGCCCCTAGGGAAAACTACAAATGGAAAATTAGTTGATTTTTGATTTTGCTTTCCTATGGATTAAATTTAACACTTTCTTGTAAATCTCTCCCTTTACAGATCATATGTGATAAATAGTTATCCAACTTTCTAGATGTCCACCCAGAGCTGCTTCCATATGAAGAGGTGGAAACGGATTCTCTGCATGATACTGGTTAGGATCGGGAACTGTTTTTTTTAAAGGAGATTTTTAAAATTTGTTTTCCTTGTACACATAGCCTTAATATTGTGTTGCTAACTGCCCTCTGGGAACAAAGTCATACCAATCACAAATACATTGCCTAAAGCGGGAGGGTTATTACTCTGCTGTGAATTCCATCTCCTATTATGTTTTAAAGATGCTACAAACTTGAGACATTACTATGTAGATGACATTCCCAGCAAATCCCCAAACAACACTTAATGAGATTTCCAATACCAGGATCATGAAACAGTAAGAGATATAAGGAAATAAAGAAAAGCACAGTATATGTGTAGAAGGCATTAAAACACAAATTTTATAATTATGAATGCATATAATAAGGAACAAGTTTTATTCTAAATAGCAATTAAATCAGAACTACGATACAGGGAATAAAAGTGAATATTAAACCATTGTACCAACAATAACAGAGCCCTTTTTCTGCTGTGCGATGGAATTTAGTGTTTACTAAGGAAGAAAAAAAATGCAAGATATCTTAAATTTGGTACTTTCCAACAAATTTAAGAAATGTGTACACACTTGAGGAGACTTAAGAAGTCTCTGACTAAAACACTAGAAAAGAAAAGCAGTGAAAAGCCAAATAAGTATTACTCAACAATAACAACATTTGTTACTATTATATTAATATTAAACACACTATTAAGCAACAACATTTCAGTTACTCACTGAGCCCAGAGTCATTTTTCATGAACCATTCACAACACTGATAACCTATTGAAAAATGATTGAAAACAAAAAAGCTTATTGCTTTCCAAGTCCTTTTAAAGCCTTCTCATGTGTCATTTCATATAATCCTTATAACGAATCTATGGAGTATATACTGACTTTATCTCTGCACAGAAAAGAAAACTGAATCACATTCAGAATAAGTTGCAAAGTTCCCCAGATAATCAGTGTCTTAGGTGAAATATGATGTCACAGTGTACTCAAGAGTAATTTAGGGAAGCAGTACAAATGATGGTTGAAAGCACAAGTTCTGGGGTAAATAGCCTGAAGTCAAAATCTAGTTCATATCCTCAGTGACTGTGTGATCTTGGGAAATTTCCCTTAACTCTCTGTGTCTTGATTTTATAGTTTCATCCATTTTTGCCTCTCATATGAGCTGGTGAGCATTACACTAGTTTATGCTTCTAGGACACTGAAAACAGTACCTGGCTCTTGATAAATATTAACAATTTTGTTTCATTTTCTTCACCTTGAGTATTTCATGGCCAGATGGAAATCAATGTCAATATGAAAAAATGTTCATAATTCAGCAGGAAGAAATACAAAACCATATAAACAACTTTGTTTTACTGGCAAGTGTATTTGGAAGCTATGTTAAATTGAGAAGGGGAAGGGAAAGCCTCTAAGGATATCGATTAATCAATGACCGAAAGCTGATGAGACTTGTCTGGAATTTTTTTTTGAGACTCTGAGACTTAAAATTTTGACAAAATAAGGAGATGAATTGAGTAGTGTGGAAGAGACATTTTCTGAAGTCAGCAGAAAAAGGAGAGACAAATATGGTAAGGGGAAAATGGTATGAAGTAATAATATGAATGAAGTGCTTTCTAAAGTATAACACATGTAAGTTGTGTTAAATGTAAACTATCATGATTATATCATTACTGTCTGACTGATACAACTATATCCACCTCAGTTAGCCACATAAGATCAATTTTCCTATACCTTAGAGAATACCAGTAACCTCCAGTTCAGAAACAGCATAAATATCTATCCACAGCTGAGCAGACACATACAGCTAGCTACCAGATGAAATGGGCTATATCTTCAAATACTATTGTTTTCCGTTTTTTAACTGTGGCAAAACACACTCAACAATTTGCATCTTAACCGCTGTTAAGTATACAATTCAGTGTCATTAAATGTATTCACAATGTTATGCAAGCATCGCCACCACCCATCTCCATAATTCTTTTTGTCTTGTAAAATTGAAATCCTGTACCCATTAAAAAGTGACTCCCCATTCCCCGCCCTCCCAGGGCAACTACCGTTTTACTTTCTGTCTTGATGAATCATACAATATCAAATGGAATTTTTAAGATATTTAAAATCTTTTGTCTGGAAGCGAAGTGGAAGTTAATATCAATGGCTATGCCTTCAGTGAGTTCTCAGACCACATTGCAATGTAGTTAACTATTTATCTTTTATTACGTTCTAGACCTATTATTTCTTTCTGGCACAAAAATATCTTCTTTGTAGATTATGGCATTTACCTCTATCTCCACACCTTTCTGCGTCTGTCATCCACAGATCATCCGCCTCTTGCTTAGTCTCCATTTAATGACAATTTCTATTTAGTATACAAGAGTCCTTCCCCCTGCAATGCAATTTCTTCACTCTGAAAAGCTCTGACTCTGGCTACTGGTCTCTGTTATGTACTCATCCCTAGAGCCATGTCTTCAAATATTTCTCAGAACTTCTTCACATCTAAAAATCTAGGATTAATTTATTGCTCTCTGATTATATTCTTCTGGTATTTCAAGTATCCTGTATAACTTCTTCATCTGCCTTTGCTTTTCTTCTACATCAAGATGTCAAGTTCATGGACTTCCCAATTAATCATTTTAAAAATTTATTTCAAGCCTTTATGAGTCATTACAATGTACATATGTTCTCAGGAATTATGGCCCTACAATTTGTATATGAGAATAGTTCCTGTGTCAGGCATTATGGATATAAGAGTAAATAAATTCTAGCCCCTGCCAACAAGGAGCTAATTCCCAGCCTAAGACAGATTGCAAGCCAATAATATGAAGAATTGTAAGTCTAAGGAAACTGATTGGGATGTACCTAATTCGAGCTGGGAATATCAGAAGAAAAACTTTTTGAAAGTCATGAGACGTGAGCTCTGCCTAAAAGAATAAAAAATAGAGTGAGAAATAAGAATAAATAAATTAGGGAATGAGATGGGTATAATAGTAGAAAAAGGAAATCTCTTTAGATAAAACAGGTTATGAGAGTATATAGGAGGCTTATTAACTCAGTGTGGTTGGAGAAAACAAGTTGAAAGGAGAAATAGGGGAGAAAGTTACAAAGGGAATCAAATGTGTTAGTAGTTGAGGGAAAAGCAAATATTGAATACAACCCATAGATCTTGGATAACCCAGTGTTTGATAGTAGCTTACATAAAAGGTTGTGACAAAATAACCAGAGATATGCGGAGAAAATAATAACTCAGTGTTATATTTCCTCTCAGTAGAAACCTAAAAAAAAAAATGTAATAACACCCTGATCTTTTAACTGACCTCCACTTATCTTGCTGCCTGGATTGGTATACATATTCCTCTGCCTGAAAAATTGCTCAACACTTTTGAAAGGTTGTTTCTCACTGTTACACCAAGGCATTTCTGCTAACACCAGCTGAGTTGTAAGGGGCCCCCCAGGAGGCCTAGGTTGTTCTCCTTGTCACATATATTATTTTCATTTATCAATTTACCCAGAACATCTAATGAAATATTATGGGCACCAATAACATGAATACAAATATAGCTATAGACCATAAAATGTAAATTGATGTTTCTTGAAAGGCTGTCATGTCTTAGATGCTAAATTTGGAGTATGTGTTTCTAATAAATAAATAGCTTGCTTTAATGATTCTGATTTATGAATGTAATATAGGGGAGCAGCTTTTATTTCACCCTTAATCTTAAAAAACAATTAGCCGGGTGTGGTGGCGGGCACCTGTAGTCCCAGCTACTCAGGAGGCTGAAGCAGAAGGATGGTGTGCACCTGGGAGGCGGAGCTTGCCGTAAGCCAAAATTGTGCCACTGCACTCCAGCCTGAGTGACAGTGTGAGACTCTGTCTCAAAAAAAAAAAAAGATCATACAAGGAGTAAATGATGATTTAGCATAAAACACAACTTTAGCCTAAAACACAGATCATAGGGCTCAAACTTTGTTATTTTATGGGATTATACTAACCAGTTAATATTCAAAATTTACCATTTCAAAAGAAGAAATATTGGTCTGGGAAAATTCCCATTGCTTATACAGAAGAATGGAGGAATCTTTTTGAGAACAACAATTCTAATGATCTTCCTCATCACTGGTTCCAAAACCAAGCCCATGGAAGGCCTGCATAGGGATAATGTGGAGAACATGCAAAAGAAATACACATCACCAGCTCCTCAACTCAGAGCTCCAAGGGAATGGCCAAGGAAGCTGTATTGTCCTAAGAAATTTGAGACTGTTTTGACTTACAATAAATCCTGCTCAATCATATGTATGTATACACACACACACCCACACCCACACACACAGACGGTGTTGTCAGTGAAGCCTCTAACATTGCGTCTTGACTGGACAGATTTGACAATTAAAATGGTTGGAAGAAAATAGGCTTCATAAGTGTCACTTACTATTCACATTACACATTAAAAGGACATCTCCTAAATTAAATCTTGTCTATGATAAAAAGGCAGAAAATCATGACCCAAGGCTCATTTATAACTGCAGAAATGTTCAAGATAGACAAATGCTTGCTATGTTTAGGAACTGACAAGAAAGTACAGGTCTTTATAATCTACCATTTTGCCCCTTTTGATACCAGGTGACCTTCATAATGCAGGCTATAGAGAATTGCAAGATTTGTCAGAGATTTCAGGTCTTTGGAAAGCTATGCTCTTTCACAAGAACAGCCATGGAAACAGGAAGAAAGTCAATTCCCGCTTAAGGTAATCAGAATTTACAAATATTCCTTTCTTCATTGAAATCTCAATAGGCACTTCGATATTATATTTAATTAATTCTTTTGTTACAATCATGCATCACATAACAACATTTTGGTCAAGGATAGTGCACTTGTATGACAGTGGTGCAATAAAATCATAACACTGTATTTGTACTGTACCTCTTGTATGTTTAGACATGTATAGATACACTTACTGTATAGATATAAGTAAGTATAGATATACTTAACTGTTGTGTTACAATTGCCTACAGTATTCAGTACAGTAACATGCTGCACAGGTTTGTAGCCTAGGAGGAATAGGCTATACTACCTAACCTAGATATGTAATCAGCTATAGCACCTAGGTTTGTGTAAGTAAACTCTGTGATGTTCATACAATAATAAAATTGTCCAGCAATGCATTTCTCAGACACACCCCTGTCATTAAGTGACACATGACTGTATTAATTAACACTATGGGAACTTCATGGGAAATGGACACTCTAGCTCCACCATAAATAGAAACGGTTTATGTCAAAAAACACATAAAAGCATAGTTGCAAGATTACAATTCCTTCCAGATATTTCATTTAG
The DNA here is from genome assembly GCF_029289425.2 of Pan paniscus. Lineage (NCBI taxonomy): Eukaryota > Metazoa > Chordata > Mammalia > Primates > Hominidae > Pan > Pan paniscus. Next base: position 411,036 of record NC_073264.2, on the reverse strand, counting down.
TACCTCCACAGATCACTAACTTCCTGAATAGCATTCTTGTGTCTCCACTGCCTCACATTTGATTTCAGGTCATTCCATCAATTGTCAAAGACGCATCCAACATTAACTTTCCAACTACTGGTTTGGATTGTGTCAACATTGTCATTCTGGGCCACAACAACACAAAAGGCTAACTCAGTGAGGTAACATAGACACTGATCAGTGAGATTTTGCTGATGGATGGTACCATTTTTTACCAAGATCAAGGGTATTCATACATTCAGGCATCTAGATAACATTGAAAAGTGCAGGTTCATAGATAAAAAGGGAAAGAGGAAGGGTTTTTGCAGTATACATGGGCTACCGTGTCTCCTGTTTAACCTGAGTCTGAAGAGATTCAAAGTGCAGGTGCCATGAATGCCTCTTTAATAGCTCCATGTTGATTGATTTTCTGGGCTACACTTCCCAGCATTCAAATTGCTAAATGCATATAAACTACTACTGAATATTTATTACCTGGATTTGTGCTTTTGAGTGACCTTATCTATAGTTATGTGCTTCAGTGATCCAACTTGGGGTGGACTCCAAACTTTGATAAATTAAAGACCCTGCTTATTCCTTCAGTAATGCTACACTGACAGCTGATTTAGTGAATGCCACTGTGAAAATAATAAACCTCTTGGTGAATATATTTAGACATGTCTTGTAACCTGTACACATCTTAACCAGAGATGTTACTTGGTCTTTTTATGTTCAGGAGTGTGTGGAGATAGAAAAACATACAGGATTGTAATTGTTGCCTGTGAGACTAACAGAAAATTCAAGCTAGTGAAGTATGCTTATGCATGGCACACTTCTCACCAGCAATTTTAGGAAGTTCTACCCACAACCCATATGTCTTTTGATATGTGGGTTACCTTGGAGAGAGAAAAAGAAACTCTGAACACAAGCATGAAATACTTTCGAATTTTATCTAGAGTTGGATTTGTCCAAAAGCTTTTGTAAAAACTTGCTTGATGAGCAACTGTTGTCCACTGGTACCTTCACTGTACAATCCACACACAACAAAACTTCACAACTGGACACCTAAATTTGCACTTTGTTTGGTAAAGTTGAATGAAAAATGTTGTCTTTTAAGCTTATGCTCTCTTATGAAAGCTGTTATTAGATTAATTTTACTTCAAGATATTCCAGTTAGGAAATAACTTCCCATTTAATTTCACCAGCTCCCTGTGGGTGGACTAATTACTCACACATCACACTTACTCTGGTGGTGAAATGCCTCAAGAGGAGGTCTCCAGAGTGTTGCTCTACCTAGAAGGACAACAATGAAGAGACATAAAAATCATTCATTAAGAAGGAAGAAGATTTTCCTTGCCTAGATTTTCACTTGTAGGATCCAATTAATTTTATCACTTAATATTTTGTCCTGGTGGGCATTCACTTTACAAATTTGTAAGGTCAGTAGAAATGGAAACTTTTGGAAATCAAACTGTAAATGTTCTGTAGACGTTGACAGAAATAGCTATTTGGAGCTGTGCTTTTGCCAACTAGACACTCTGAGAAAATCTGTGAGAGGATATTTTCAGGAAGTCATTGAACCCCCTAAAAATCAAGTTTATTGCTTTTACCATAAATATAAATAATTTATTTATTATCAACCACTTTCAATATTCCAATAAGTAACTTTATTGTTTATTTCATTGACATGATCTACATAGACATGCAATTTATCTTCTTTTGTGATACATTCAGAAAATTTGCTGCCTGGAAAAGCCATGTTTTGAAATTACCACCTGTTTGATGATTTTTTTTTATACTTTAAGTTTTAGGGCACATGTGCACAACGTGCAGTTTAGTTACATATGTATACATGTGCCTTGTTGGTGTGCTGCACCCATTAACTTGTCATTTAGCATTAGGTATATCTCCTAATGCTATCCCTACCACCTACCCCCACCCCACAACAGGTCCTGGTGTGTGATGTTCCCCTTCCTGTGTGCATGTGTTCTCATTGTTCAATTCCCAACTATGAGTGAGAACATGCAGTGTTTCATTTCCACTTAAGTATCTATCTCTATTTGTCCTTTATTTTCACTTCCATCCTAGCTCTATCCCTTGTCTCCTTCGTGTGTCTCAGGATAAGTGCCCTATAACATTTTATATTTCTGGAAACCCTTCAATATAAACCTATTACATGTAAAAATAAAAAGTCTGTTTTAGCGAACTCTTTCTTCACAAATTATCTTTTCCTAGTTCCCTATTAGACAATTTTTGTAGGCTCCATATGCTATTAATTTATATTCACTTTTAGAAGAATTTTCATCAAAAGCAAAAGTCTTATGTAAATTGTTTATATGCTATTTGTACTTCTATGTATATATACACGCATAGCCACATACATATATGTAACTCCGGAGGCCTGCCTGGACTGTTAAATAACTGTATTGAACAAGAGCAAGAAAAAGCTGTTCAAATTTCAAACAACAAGTTGAACTGAAGAGCTCACATCTTTGAATGAAATAGACACTAGTAGCCTTTAAAAATTAAACTTTTCTACTGTTTTAAAAAATTATAGCCATCATAGTATAAGGAAAAAATGTAATAATCCTTTTTAATTCTTGCCATTTTATTAACCACGGAGTCCTTATGCCCTGACTTCATTGGTACCCCTTTGAGATTAAACAGAACAATTAATTTAAAATTCTGATAAATAAATTAATTACACCATTTACTTGAGGTACTCTTTCACCTTTCAAGAAATATTTTGAGAATTCATTAGCTAAATATTGCTATAATGCAGGCTAGTAATAAATGGAAATAATGATTTCATTGTAAAGTTTAAACTAATGATGGTATGATCTGGAATTTTTGTTAACCTAGAAGACATAATTAGCTCAAGAGGTGAAATGAAAGACAAAATCACTTCACATATTAGTAAAAAACAAATAATATAACTTTATAAGCTACTGCTGTTCTTTTGCTGTTAAGAACCAATGACATCTGTAATTAGGGAAGATTATGGAAAGGTTAAAGGTGAGAATACATGCAGTCTATATACATGAAACCCAAACTGTTTAGGTTAAGGAAATGTCTGCAAAAGTCATATTAATTAGCAGGTTCACAGGAAACTAACATTTATTGTATAAATTCCATAGTCAAATGTATTAGGGCTCCACGCACACAACTGTGCGCCATCTATGTTACCACACAGTGCTTACTTCTTTCAGTCTTTATTCATTTCTCTCCTAATGTTCTGTATGGTATTATTACATAGTTCTAAAAACCTTCCATGAGGCAGAAATTTCATTTAATGATACAGCTTCAAAAATAATGAAAACCAGTAGAAACTTTCTATTTTTTTATGAAGCAGAATTATTGAATTTTCAGTTTCATTTATTTAATGTTACAAGAGGACAAACATATTTAATTCTTTCTTGTTATTTTTGTCTGACATCAACCAAAGCCATTTCTTTTATTTGAAGGTGAAAACTGCTCATCAAAATCCAGTTTAAGCTGAGAAAGAAAGAACTAAATTTTGCATGAGACATTATACACTGCATAAATATAAAACAGTACCAGAAACAATGGTGGATTAGCAATTTTTAAAAAGACAAAAGCAGGTTATCATCAAATCAATTGTTACCAACACACCAATGCCACCTCTAGGCCAGAAAATTAGCCACTTACCCACGGGAAAACAATGATTGGAGACAAAGTTCACCAGTGAAAGTTGGTCATTTTTTTCCATCCTTGCATCAACTAAAATGATATCTACAGTTCCTCTTAACACTTTTCTTACTTTCAAATATGTGGGTATGCTTCATTAGCTGAGGCCATGTTCCATATGTACATCTGGCTACAAGGGAAACTGGGAATGTGAGCCCTGATCCTAATGTTTGTAGAGTATTTAGAAATTTGAGAATTCCCTCCAAATAAAGAGTTTTCTAAAACATTGTTAGACAAAAAGTTTGAATTACAAAATATGGTAGTAGCTCAGGTCTAACTCAAATGCAGGGAAAAAACTATTAACTCTAAAAAAATTAAATACACATTTGATGGTAATGAGAAACAGAAAACAGGCAGAAATAGTAGAATACTCCACTAATGATGAAGTATTTGACCATTGAATAAAGAAAATTGCAATGATTTAAATTTGCATCAATGCAACTTCACACCTGATGACGCTTCCCAGTCTGTGCAAAATTAGATGTCTACGAGTAAAGCGGTGAGTTTTACTAGCTTGAGGAATAAGAGCACAGAGTTCCAGGCTGACAGAAAAGAGGAACTGGGAAATTTGAATGACATGGGAGGAAATCTCACACAACTGAAAGTCACAGAGGAGAATATCACAGAGTAAAAATCTAAAATCAGCACTTCAACTTCATTCAGATATATGATGGCTGCTACATTTCACATTCATAAAAGGAGACTCCATAGAATCCAGCAGAAAACAACAGCTAAATTGCTAGTACAGAGCAGAGATTTCAACCATTGCATATAGCTCAGGAGTGAAAGTTTGGTGTTTGACTACGGAAAGAAGACTAATGTTAGAAAAGAGTCATTCTTCAAAGGAAAATAAACGAACCTATCTCTACAAAATATCATACACTTAATCTAACATATAATTTAACCTGCCTAGACATAGAACCAGGAAAATATGACACATAACAAAAAAAGTAAACAATGGATTAAGACATTGAAATGGCCCACATGCTGGAATTAGAATATAAGAAATTTAAAATAAGCTATTATAAGCATATTCAAGGATTTAAGGAATAGATGGTCATAAGAGGGAATATATGGAGAATCTCAACAGGGAAGTAAAAATGATAAAGAGATAAAAGGACAAATTTTAGAACTGAGAGACAGAATATCTTGTATAAAAATGTCATTTTATGCACATACCAGTAAATTAAAGATGGCAGAAAAAATTATCAGTGCACTTAAAAACAGATCAAGAACAATTTCCCAATACAGTTAATACAAACGAAGAAAAATAATAAAAATAGGGCCAGTCTAGTACTAATATAATTGGAGTCCTAGAAAGAGTAGAGAAGTACATGAGACAGAAAAAGCTATTTGAAAAAGTAAAGACCAAAAGTTTTCCTAATTGTCAGCATATATCAACTTACACGTTTAAGAAACTCAAAGAACAGAATAAAAATAAAGAGAAACAAATGTAGACATACCATAGTCAAACCACTGGGCAAAAAAATAGAGTAAATCTTGAAAGTAGCTAAAGGGAGGGAGAAAATAATTTACATATGTGGAAACAAATAGACAGATGACCTGTCATCAGAAATGACACTTTAAAAAGCAATGAAACTACATCTTCAAAATAAAAGAAAACTGTCAACTCCAAATTCTATAACTAGATAAAGTAATTCTTGAGAAAAGAAAGATTTATTCAGATAAAAGAAAGCTTCAAACAATTGTCATTAGCAGACCTAGATACAAGAAATGCAAACGGAAATTTTTTAGGCTAAAGAAAGATAATAACAGATGGAAATTCTGACCTACAGGAAGCAAGGAGAAGCTCTAGGAATGGCATGTGCATAAACGTGAAAAACTAAGGCTTTTTTCTTTTAGTTTTATAACAAACAACTGATGCTTTGAATAAAAAATTAAGTGTACTATTGATAATGTGTGTAAAATATTCTAAATTAATAGCTCTGACAGGAGACTAAACGCAACAATTTTGCCGCAACTTTTCTTTATGTTACATGAAAACGCTGACTGTTAACACTAAGTGGACTGCGATAAGCCCAGGATGTTTATTATAATCCCTAGAGAACCACCACATTATATGAAGATATTCTTCTAAAATGTCAATAAAGGAATTAAAATGGAACGCTGAATATTGTTCAGTTAATATAAAAAGGCATGAAAGAAAGAACAGAGGAGCAAAAAATGATGGAACAAATAGAACATAAGAGCAAAATAGGCTGGGCACAGTGGCTCAGCCTGTAATCCCAGCACTTTGGGAGGCCGAGGCGGGTGGATCACGAGGTCAGGAGATCGAGAGCATCCTGGCTAACACGGTGAAACGCCGTCTCTACTAAAAATACAAAAATTAGCTGGCCGTGGCGGCGGGCGCCTGTAGTACCAGCTACTCCAGATGCTGAGGCAGGAATATGGCGTGAACCCAGGAGGCGGAGCTTGCAGTGAGCCGAGATCCCGCCACTGCACTCCAGCCTGGGTGACAGGACCAGACTCTGTCCCCCCCCCAAAAAAAAAAAAAAAAAAAGCAAAAATAGTAGGCTTAAATCCAAACTTTTCAATAATTATTTCAAATATAATTTAAATACTCCAAATAAAACACAGATTGTCCAGCTGGATAATAAAAGTACCTATAAGAGATGCATGCCAAATATTGTGGTATAGATAAGTTGAGAGTAAAATAATTTCCAAGTATACCAAGAAACAACAAGCACAAGAAATCTTATGCGGCTATATTAATATAAGAAAAAGTAGACCTCCAAACAAGCAATATTACAACAGAAAGCTATTTCACAATGATAAAATGTCAAGTAATTATGAAGACATAATGCTGTATTGCTGACAGAAAAACTAAAGAAAATTAAGATAAAATAATTTTGACAACAGCTTGACCTAATCGATATTGACCAAGACAATAGAATATATGTTCTATTATGCTACACATGAAACATTTATCAATAGGCTATAGAACACAAAATATCTCTCAAGAAGTTTCAAAACACTGTAATCATAGAAAGTATGCTTTCTGACCATAATGAAAATGAATTGAAATGGGTAAAAACAAGCTACCCAGGAAAGTCTACACTATTGGAAGTTTTAAATACACCTTAAAATGCCCTTTAGCTCAATGAAGAAATCATAAGAAACACCTTTAAATACATTGAACTGAATACAAATAAAAATATACTATATCAAAATGTATGGGATAAAGTTAAGCAGACCCAGAGTAAATTTTTTTGTATAAATGCTTATTCTAGAAAAGAGAAGTTCAAAACAAGTGAACTAATTTTCTACCTTAAAAAGAAAATCTAAAACAAGAGAGCAAATTAAGTCCAAACAAGTAGAAGAAAGGAAATAAAACAGAAATTAGAAATCAATGAGACAGAAAACAGAAACAGGAGAAAATCAACATGGCCAAAAGTTAGTTCTGTGAGAAAGAAAGAAAACGCAAATTATAAATATCAGGGATTAATGAGATTGTACAGTTGTAGACACAAGAGACATTAACAAGATAATGGAATATTGTGAAACATTTTATACAAATTTTCATTACTTGGATGAAAGGGTGAATTCCTTGAAAAAACTTATTAAAAAATTCACAAGATTAAATGGAACATATGAAGTAATTGACATTTATTAAAGTAATTAAATTAATTGTAAAATACCTGCACATAAAAACATAAAATTAAAGAAATAAAAAAATAAGCAAACCCCAGATCCAAAGAATTTCACTGGTGAATTCTTTCAAACGTTTTTAAAAAATAAATTTTTAAAATTATTTCAGAAATAAAGAAGGGGGAAATTCCAAACTTGTTTTATGAGTCAGAATCCTGATACCAAAATTACAAAACCTAGGAATGCAAAATTGACTTCAACTTAAAGTGCTATCACCATTTTAATCTGTGATTCTAATGAATTTGGCTATCTTAGATATTTTATACAAGTGGAATCGTACAGTTTGTCCTTCTGTGACTGATTTACTTTACTTAGCTTTAATGTCCTCTAGGTTCATCCATGTTGCATATTGACGGGCTTTCTTGTCTTAAAGCTGAATAATATTCCGTTGTATGAATATACCACATTTTCTTTATCTATTCATCTGCCAATAGACATTAACCTTATTTCCACATTTTGATTAATGTAAATAATGCTGCAATGAGCCTGAGAATCATCCCAATCTCAATTCTTTCAGATAAATAACCTGAAGTGAGACTACTAGATCATATGGTAGTTCTACTTTCTTAATTTTTTTGAGGAACCACCGTACTGTTTTCCATAGAGGCTGCACAGTTTTACTTTCCCAGAAACACTGTACAAGTGTTCCAATTTCTCCCCATTGTTAACACTCGTTATCTTTTTCTTTTAATAAGACCATTCTAACGGGCTTGAGGCAGTATTTCTTTGTGGTTTTGATTTGCATTTCTCTGATTAGTGATGCTGAGCATTTTTTTCATGTATCTGTTGGTCATTTGGATATTTTCTTTGGAGAAATATCTACTGCTGATTTAAAAAAAAAACTCTCAGCAAGCTAGAAAAAGAAATTTTCTCGAAGTGATAGAAAGCATCCACAACAAAACATATAAACAATACTATATTTAATGGTGAAAGCGTAAATGTTTAAACCACATAGATTAGGACAAGAAAGGGATGTGTGTGTTCATCACCTCTATTCAACATTGTACTGGTGATCCTAGATTTTGAGTATAAATATTTAGGGGACAACTATTGTCACTGAAGCCCAAATCTTGGTCATCCTCAGAAAAAAAAAAAAAGTTGATTAGGTTGTATATAATCTAATTCTACTTGCTAATTTAATTTCTCTAAAATTACAGCTTGTATCAACTCTAGAATTTATTGGGCACCTCCTAGGACATAAACACTGGAATTTGGTGAGAGACATCAAATAGGAAAGAACCTGGCTCTGACATAAACTCAACACACGGAGGGGGACACACGTTATGAGACTGACCTGGCCTCTTCATCTCATAAAAGGGGTTCTTGTTGCTGGTAACACAGATTAAAACTATTTCAATTACATTCAAGGTAAAAAGATTAGCAATGATATGTAAGATGAAAAACTCACCCCGCAGGAAGACAAAAGTCTCACAAAAGGATATTTAAACTAGCCAACACTTTGAAATTCAGGCAGAGATCGTGCTTTCTGGGTGAACTAAAGTAGCAAGAACAAACTAGAGGCTCCAATTCTAGGAAAAATGGACCCTAATAAGGTTTACAATCCAGAAACTCAAGATATCCAGACAGAAGGATGCAGTCTCCGCTTTCAAGGCAGTAGCAGTACCTGGATTACTATGCCAATCCCCAACACAATCATAAACACAAATTTGATAGAGGAAGAAGCTTGCCCACCAGAAGATTTAGGTTATTACAAGGTAGAATGTGATAGAGAAAACGAGCATGGGACTGGAAACAAGAGGAGGTAGCCCCATGATTACAACTGGCATATATCTGTCAGAGATGGTGCAGAAATAAGACTGAAGAGAGAGATCCTTAAACCCCACGTGCCTTATATCAGGACTAATCCTGGACACAGGCTGGAAAGCATAGCCTACAGGTGGTGAGGGAGGAGGAGTGGGCTCAGCTGTGAGAAGGAGAAGGAAATATGGCTGAAAACCAGATAGGGGTCTTGAAATCACACAGAGGATTTGGCCCTTTGCTGCTGTCTGCCAGCAGCTGCCAGTAGTTCTCACACTTTGGCTGGCATCAAAATCACCTGGGGCAGTGGTGGGGAAGCGGGGGGAGTGTTGTAAAACCACAAGTGACCAGGCAAAAAACACCTGTATGTTTTCCAATTCAGTAAGTACAGAAATATTAATTGGAAAAAGGTGGACGTCAGACATTGATAGTGCTGTAGACTGCTCCAGGGACGTAAGCATGATCTTTAGAGAGGTGTCTCTCATCAGTTGAGGGCAACCACTGGACAGAAAGAGGTCCAGACCTACCGTAAACAGAGACATCATACAAATACACTTTAGCAACCTCTCCAAATAACATGTCTCTTAGTGAAACTTAGGAGGTTGAAAGTTAAAAACATAAAATCCAGTGGCATTTATGTATCCTAGGCACTTACATTTGTCTGATTCTTCCAACTTGCCTTTGCTTGGTTAGAGTTTTGGGTAGACAAGAGGTGGATTTACATGTGCCATTGTGAGAACTTTGATACACTCATTTAGACATTGACCTACTATCTTGATGTTTGAAAGCTAAAACCCAAAGAAATTTGTCTATTTACGTAAAACAAATTCAGCCCTTACCTTCCTTGTCGATTACATCTTCCACTAGCAGTAATAAAAAAGTAACAATATGCATAAGTCAAAGTATCTTCTTAGATCCTCTGTAGTGTTTTATTATTTTGTTGTGTTAATTAAAGTAACTGTCTCAAAATTTCAAGGAATGCCTGAGAAGCAATTCATGTTCAAAGGCTGCCCTCTTGTGACAATGTGTTGTATGTTTTACTGTAAAAGTAATCTTATTTTACCTTATAACCTCTACAATCCAATTCATAACAACATAAAAAGGAAATAAAACCTTACATAATTTTGAATTTTAAAAAGTACCTTGTTTATATGGCTCCTTTAGCTAATGAATAGTCAATTTGGTAAATATTCCAGTGAGTTGAAGGTTTGAATCCATCTCACTTAACTAGCTTGATGGATGTATATCTAAACCTATACAACCCACTCCTCTGCTTTTAAAAAATTAAAGTTAGCTGTAGATTGAGATGTCAGTGACACAGTTTATAGAACATAACTTAGATTGTCATCTACATTACTGTAACTACAAATACCACCCTCAGATGGAAGAATCAGTTTTATCAGTGAACATCTCTAATTGAACTATAAATGGTGTATGTCTTCTGGCTTTTACAAGCTCTTGGTCTAACACAGGGGATATATGATGTAAAAATTACAAAGCAGGGTCACTCACGGTGGCTCATGCCTGTAATCCCAGCACTTTGGGAGGCCAAGGCGGTCGGATCACAGATTCAGGAGATCGAGATCATCCTGGCTAACACGGTGAAACCCCATCTCTACTAAAAATACAAAAAGCTGGGCGTGGTGGCACACGCCTGTAGTCCCAACTACTCAGTAGGCTGAGGCAGGAGAATCACTTGAACCCAGGACGCGGAGGTTGCAGTGAGCCGAGATCGCACCACTGCACTCCAGCCTGGTGGCAGAACAAGACTCCAAATCAAAAGTAAATGAATAAATAAATAAATAAATAATAAAATAGCAGTGACTATAATGTTTTGTGATGTTAAACTTTGGGAGCCTGTTTTTTTCTTTCTTTTCCCAAGTCCCTTTCCCAGTTCCAGGAGCAGAGTTATTCTAAGCTCACTGATGTAAAGGAATAGAAAGAAAAGGTTTGGTGGAAAACCTAATAACCTGCTATCTTTCTGTCTTTTGTTTTTTAAAAGCTTGAGCATTTGGGAGAATTTGGAAAGATTGTGGAGTAAGTGCAAAGAAGGAATTTGCTAACAAAAATTATATAGGGTAAAATGAGTTTTTTCCAGGTTAGAAAATATCCACTCCCTACCCTCCTACATTCCTTTCCCATGGTTAAGAAGAGGAAAAAACAAAGGCCTCTTGGTGAGCCGTGGTGACTTAGGCAGTTTCTTAGAAATATTCTAGAAGGCATAGTCATCTTTAAAAAAAAAATAGCTACAAGGATATGTCTAAGCAGAAGGGTCCACGGGCCAAATTACGTGTAGATTTTTGCATTCCAAATATGGTAAAGAAGAAGCAGGAAGCTGGGGGGCCTAAACAGGCCACACAGAAATGGACAAGGAAGAGGCCAGCAGCAGCTTGTGGGGACAAGATGTCAAGCCCCAAATGTAAAACCCACCAACCATCCTCCAAATTCTGGCTCTGTTTAACAAGGCTGTGGTCTGACACTAGATGCCGCCTCAGTGACTAAAGCATAATTTCCCGTCTCCTGGGAGTGTTGACAGCTGACTCCTGGCAACAATACTCACAGCACAAAAATGTTCCTTCATCCAAGTTCATGTCCCTTCTCAAGGCATCCCACATCCGAGAACTGCTTGGTACAGAAATATAATGGCCTGGTTTTCTTGCTCCAATTCGAGGTCATTAGGTAAACTCACCAAGATCCCTGTAGAGTGCACTGCGGCCATGATAGTGATTGCATTCCAGCCGACTTCCTGCTCCTCCCAATCCTATTGCTTTCACTCTTCCACAGGTGTTGGGAATATCATTTCAACCTCCTTGCATGCAAATCTCCAACTCGGAGTCGGCTTCCTAGGACACCTGACTGGTGACTTCTCTATCACTATCACAATACTTAGAGGGGAGATCTTAAAATGATTGAAGGCTAACTGCCCTAACTGCACAGACAGATGGTGGCTTAAAATAGAATTTAAGTGGATTTAAAAAAACATGAAAAAAGTTGACATTGCACGCTCATATGAGCTTATGGATCAAACCATGCATATGATTTCTAAGATCCCTCGTGCAGTATATATTTGCACTGTTTATAAATGACATCCCCTTGAATTGAATTCAGTGCAACTCAAAGCAGTAATTTGTGGGAAAAATTAGATATGCAGGTATCCTGGACTCTAGAAAGGCACACATCATTTGGAGAATAATAGTGAACCGGCTGGTCTATGAGGGAAGAAAACAGAGTGAATATAGACTATTAGTGAACAAGGATATTTTCCCATGTATATTCAAATTAAGGTGAACTTCTTTACAGAATTTTGCCTTAGAAAGAAAAAGAATTTCCCTATATTTGAGTCCTCACAAGTTTTCCTACGATGAGTGCTTTTGTGATTATTTTGAATAACAAAGTAACATTTAAAGAAACCCTCTTGCCCTGAATGTACTTTATGTGAATTGATATTGCATATAGAGATCATCAGAGTCAAGCCACAAGAAAAGGAGGAACATAACTTAGCAAAGACTTAGAGGATTACTCCTAATAGTGTGAAATCAAAAGTTCAAGTGAGGGAATAAATGCAGCTTTTAATGATTACTTAAATGAAGTTTAACTCTAGCAGGATCTACAAGAAATTGGCAACCTTTGGCTTCAGTAACAGAAACTCAGGATATATGCCCTTCAGTGCTTTTGGATTCTGCATCATATTGAGAGAGACTCCTTTAAACAAGCAATAAGAAACTTCCTGTGACAACATAATAAATTCAAAAGTTTCTGTAACTCAGACAATTTAGATAGATGTGAGGACTTTGGCCTAGACAGCCCTGTTCACTCTAAAGATGGATTAAACAAGGAAAAAGATATTGATATCAAAAATTCAATCAGGAATTTGATTAAAACATTTCATTAAATGTGATAATTTCTTAGTATATTATCTTACATATGCAATATTCATGTGTAACAAATTAAATACCAGTAAACATTTGACCATATTATCTGCAGCATAATTTACATATCAATTTACATATTCAGTTTTGCTCACATGAAAACTTTGATCTTCTCAATAAGAAAATTTGTGAAATCTTTAATTCCTCCTCCCCAGGAATGTAAATAAATAAATATAAATACTGTAAGTCAGTGATTTTTTCCTAGGAAGACAGTAAAAATACTTTACACGCCTTCTCATTGTAAACCTCAATAACAAACAGAGAAAGGCTCTCTAAAGGAAAAAGACACATCTTAGGGAGCAGGGCACTGCAATGCGAATATGCATGACAAAGCAAACTGTGTAGATTCAAATGGTAAAGGAAGACAAGGTCTTTAAAAGAAAAGCGATCAACCTGGAAGTATGGGGGAGTAGAAAAAAATAAATAAAGGAAAAATGAAGAGGCTTATATAATTGTTTTGTTATAGTTATCTTTGAGTATAAAGATCAACAAGAAGGTCGATGTCAGTTGAAGTTTGGGCAGGTGGTTGCTGGATAGATGTCCTCACAGAAGTGTATTTTGTGTAAGGTTGCTATGGCCTTTGTGCAAGGTTGTGGATTTTGTGGTATTTTGTGATAGTTTTTATCAGGCCTAGAAGCATGAGAACCCTCTCTTCAAGGCCTTCTCTGAATCTATTTGTCCAGGTTTTTTCTTTTCTTTTTAAACATTAGTGACAGTTTTGATTCTGATAACTTTTATACCATGATCCCTAATTTCAAAAAAAATTAAACGTGTAACTTTTTTATGATGTATTTGATAGGCTTGGATTTATGAATCACCTCTACTATCAATAGTGGTAGATATATCTGAGCCTACTTACACAGCACTTCCATCAGATTTTCTCTTCAGTGGAATTGGAAGAGGGGGGTTTTGGAGAAGGGGATGAAGGAATTGTGCTGCATCAGAGGTCCCCACCTAACAGCACAGGGACTTTTTCTGTGCTCTTGCCAGGCCGTTGTATTAGGCTGATACAAAAGTAATTTTGGTTTTGTCATTGAAAGTAATGAGACCATCTGACTTACAATGTCTGTGCCGTAACCAGCTCCTAATAGCCTCCTAGGACAGCTTTGCCCTGACATACACTGTCCTGGAACCACGTCACGTCTGCTTTGTAACTCCTGAGGTAGCTGCCACCATGACCAATGCCTTCTCATCTTTACTCTACATGCAGGTAACAGTTATAATTATATCTCTGTGTAGTCACAGAACATTTAGTACATCTGGGACTTCTACAAAATTTCCCTAGCTGATTTTGGTGTTCTGGTGTCCTAGCAGCTCTAGCCATGAAGGGATGATGCTTTATTAGCATTTCTGTTGAGTTTTTTGCTTTTTCTCACAAACTGATTCCACTTTTCCCACATACATTTGACAATTCATTTGAACTCATTTATTCTAAACCCATTATTTTTTGTCTATTATTTAATAGGGAGGGGGGCGAGGGATAAAAGATAACAAATAAGGTGCAGGGTACACTGTTCGGGTGATGGGTGCACCCAAATCTCACAAATAACCAGTAAAGAAGTTATTCATGGAACCACATACCACCGTACCCCAATAACCTATGGGAAAAAAATAAAAAATAAAGTAAAAAAGAGTCAGAAAAAAAGAAAATAATCACTGTATTTACCATGACACTTAGAAATGGTGGCTAGCATTATTTGTGTTACCTAATAATATTATTATTTTTTCTTTATGCTACAAACTAGCTCTGCTATTACAATCACTACTATTTGAAGTGTTACTGAATTAAATTAAATTTATGGTATCCTTCTGGACTCAGAAATGGGGGTAAATGCTAAGACAATTTCAGAATATTATCACATATTAAAAGCATATTATATGGGGAAAATGTGTTTTTTAAAAAATAGAAATTGGTAGAGAAACAGTTTTTGGGTCTCTTTAATTTCCGCACATTTTGCAAGTATGGACGCTGACTTTCTTGTTCCAAATGATTGTTTTCAAGCATGTTTGTATAGAAGATAGCCTTGGAATAGAAAACCAGTACCTCCTTCTGGAACAAAGGAAAAGTTTATTTACTGTCTAGTATAATGTAGATAATTTCCCCCTCTTGGGAAGGGTGCAGCCAAGTGAACTTCCCATAATACAAGTTGGGGTTTCTTGAGCTTGAGTTTTTCTTCCACAGTGTAATGTGCAGGTGCCACTTGGCTCTCTTTGTGTTATCCTGGGAAAGCTGATGGCTGTAGGTGCATGTTTATTTTGGGGTTCTCTATTCTGTGTCATTGGCCTTTGTGTCTGTTTTCATATCGCTACCATGCTATTTTGTCTATTGTGGCCTTAGGGTATAGTATGAAGTCAAGTAATGTGATGTCTCCAGCTTTGTTCTTCTTGCTTAGGTTTCCTTTGGTTGTCTGGGCTCTTTAAAAATCCATATGAAATTTAGAATATTTTTTTTTCTAATTCTGTGAAAAACGACATTGGTTGTTTCATAGGAATAGTGTTGAATGTGTAGACTGCTTTTGGCAGTATAGCCATTTTAACAATATTGATCTTTCTAATCCATGAGCATGGAATAGTTTTCCATTTGCTTTGTCATCTATGATTTCTTTCTGCAGTGTTTTGTAGTTCTCCTTTTAGATATCTTTACCTCCTTGCTTAGACATATTCTTCTTTTCTTTTCTTTTATTTTGGGGGTTGCTGTTGTAAACAGGATTGCACTCTTGATTTACCTCTCAGTTTAAACATTTTTGGTGTACAGAAATGCTACTTCTTTCTATATGTTGATTTTTTTATCCTGAAAGTTTGCTGAAGTCTTTTTTTTTAATCAGTTCTAGGAGCCTTTTGGCACAGTCTTTAGGGATTTCTAGGTGTAGAATCATATCATCAGTGAAGAGAGATAATTTGACTTCATTTCCTATTTGGATGCCTTTTATCGCTTTCTCTTGCCTGATTGCTCTGGCTAGGACTTGTTAAACAGGAGTGGTAACAGGCATCCCTATTTTATTCCTGTTCATAAGGGGAATGTGTTGGGAGAAAAGCTGAGTGTTGTAAGAGAAGCTGAGTCAGGGCCATATGTTTCTCATTCACTTGATACACCGTTTCCTTTCAACCCCTAAATCCTCACCACCTGTTTGTTTGAGCACCAACAAATAGCGTGGGCTCCCAGAGCTTGGGGACTTTGCAGACTCCACACTCGTGATGGTCTCCTGGTCCCACTTTCTCTCTCAAACTGTCTTTTTCTCATTCCTTTGACTCTGCCGGACTTCATCACCCCCATGACCTAGTGTTGGGTCTGATCACCCCAACATTCCTGGCGCCCAACATGGGGCGACAAAGACCCGGTGAAGGAAGGCTGGAGCGTGTGAAAGCAGAGGACACAACATCAAAAGACACCCGAGGACATACAAAGATGGGGAATGAAATTTAGTACTTAGAATTTATTATCACTCTTTAGTACAGTAAAGCAGTTTTGTCCATGGTTTCCAGAACAAAGGACTATGAAGTTGGATGAATGGGAGAGAATTGGAAGAGATTTTTTAAAAGGCATATAAAGATGGAGCAGAAATTCCAGTCTCTATATGGTCAGTGTGGGCACTAATAAAGGCAGCCCTTGAGCCATTTCAAACAGATGATGAGGCAGACTCAGATGAGGAAGAGGAGGATGAGTGTAAAAAACTAACTTCAAATTCTGAGTGTGGGGAGCAGCTACCAGAGGAGATTAAAGAAAAGAAAGAAAAACTTTAAAAAGTATGTTTTACTAGCCCGTTGGCTCCACCTGCTGAATTAAGTGAATGGCCACCTCCTCTCTCTCCTCTAAATGGGTGAAAAAATAAATTAGCTGAAAAACTTACTGCTCCTGTAGTTACAACATTAAAACCTGGAGCAATTGGTGGTGGTAGACAAAATTCTATTCAAAAAGCTAAAGCCAAGGGAGACCCTGAAGCATGGCAATTTCCCGTTACTATAATCCAGCAAGTAGGACAGAATATAGCTAATTAGGCTGCTTTCTCTTTTAAGTTACTAAAGAATTTAAGCAAGCCATTAGTCAATATGGACTGAACTCTCTTTTTGTGCAAACTTTATTTAAAAATATGGCTCTTGATAATAGATTACTACCATATAATTAGGATACTTTGACAAAACCTGTTCTCACTCCATCTCAGTCCTTGCAGTTTAAAACTTGGTAGGCTGGTGAAGCTCAAACTCAGGCAAAAGAAAACACACAAGTGCAGCCACCTGTGCCTGTTTTCTTTGATCAATTAATATGAGTTGGCCCTAACTGGGGTTGATTAGAGAATCAAGCACTAATGGAAGATGTTGCCATTGTTCAGCTGTGCTTCATGTGCTTACATGCATAGAAAAGGATAAATGTTACAGGGGAAAAGTATCCTTATTTCAGTTCTGTCTGACAAGGACCTAAAGAATCATATATTAATTTTATTGCTCAGCTCCAAGAGGCTGTGTATAAAGCCGTAAATGATCAAAACAGCTCAGGATGTTGTAATACAGCTTCTTGCATACAATAATGCTAATGCAGAGTGTCAAACTGCTATTAGATCCCAGACAGAGAGGGCCCATTTAACTAAATATATTAAGGCTTGAGATGGCATTGGAGATAACTTACATAAGGTTATTCTTTTAGCTCAGGCTGTGGCTAGATTAAGAGTAAGAAAAAATATGCTTCATTTCTCAGGCTCTTGCCTTAATTGTGGGCAAATTGGACACAAGAAAGGAATGTAGAAAGGAATTCAAAAGACGAAAACTACTACCATCAATCAACAGAAAAGTCCCAATGTACGTACCTGGTGTAAGAAGGGCAATCACTAGGCAAGTCCGTGTCATTCTAAATTTAGCAAAGATGGACAACCTCTTTCAGGAAATAGGAAGAGGGACCCGCCTCAAGCCCCTCAACAAACTGAGGCATACCCAGCACAGCCACTGCCCTTACAAATGTACAGCAATTGTCCCCTGCCTCAGCAAGCAGTGCTGCTGTAGACCTCTACAGCACAATTCCCATCTCCTTACTTCCTGGGGAGCCACCAAAGAAGGTCCCCACAGGAGTTAGGGCACCCTTACCCTGAGGAACTGTTGGGAACAAGCCTCCCCAAATCCGGCCATAAATTGGCCCCAAAACTGGCCATAAACAAAATCTCTGCAGCACTGTGACATGTTCATGATGGCCATAACACCCACGCTGGAAGATTGTGGGTTTACTGGAATGAGGACAAGGAATACCTGGCCCGTCCAGGGTGGAAAACCACTTAAAGGCATTCTTAAGCCACAAACAATAGCATGAGTGATCTGTGCCTTAAGAATAAGGGATACTTTTAGTTAATCTAATATCTATAGAAACAATGCTAATGACTGGCTTGCTGTTAATAAATACGTGGGTAAATCTCTGTTCAGGGCTCTGCTCTGAAGGCTGTAAGACGCCCCCCCCCCGATTTCCCACTTCACACCTCTATATTTCTGTGTGTGTGCCTTTAATTCTTCTAGTGCTGCTGGGTTAGGGTCTCTCCCACCGACCTGGTCTCAGCAAGTGGTGCCCATTCATGGGGGCTCGAATACAGGTCAAAGGATCGCTGGAGCAACGATTGGAGAATGTGGAACTAGCTGGAGGACACCCAAGTACTCTTAAAGCAATCCCCGTGCTGAGTAAGAAGGGGAGCTCGGAAGCATCAGGTTAGTAATAGGACAAGTGTGGGCTGTGGTTCGTTCTACCTTGGAACTTTTCCACACTGATGATGAGGAGGAAGGAGAGTATAACAAAGTAACAGTAGAGGTTACAGACCAGGTTTATTTGTCACCTAAAACTAAAGCAGAAAAGGAGGGAGAGGTTCATCCCTATCCTTCTGCACACCCTCATTATTATTTTGAAGAAAATGACCCTCCAGATCTTTCTTTTCTGGAGGACACTGGGTAAAAAGTAGTTGCCCTGGTGACTGTTCGAGCAGCGCCTTGAGCGACTGCTCTTAGTTCAATTCAGGCAGGAATACAGCAAGCTAGACAAAAGTGGGATTTAGAGGCTTGGCAGTTCCCTGCTTGAATACACCCCCCAGATCAACAGGGAAATATGATAGCTACATTTGAGCCTTTTTCTTTTAAATTACTCAAAAAAATTAAACAAGCTATAAATCAGTATGGACCAGGTTCTTCTTTTGAAATGGGACTGTTAAAGAATGTTGCTGTTTCCAGTCGGATGATTCCTACTGACTGGGACACTTTTACTCTAGCTTGTCTAACTCCTGCTCAGTTCTTACAATTTAAAACTTAGTGGGCAGATGAAGCTTCCATTCAGGCTGCTCGCAATGCCTGGGCCCAACCTCAAATTAATATAACTGCAGACCAACTTTTGGGGGTTGGTGGCTGGGCTGGTTTACATGCACAAGTGGTCATGCAGGATGATGCCATAGAGCAGCTTAGAGGAGTGTGCATTAGAGCTTGGAATAAATCACTTCATGTGGAGAACAATACCCTTCCTTTAGTGCTATAAAACAGGGACCAAGAGAACCATATGTGGATTTTATAGCTTGGTTACAGGAGTCTCTTAAAAAGATGATTGCAGATTTGGCTGCTAAGGATATAGTGTTGCAGTTATTGGTTTTGACAACGCTAATCCTTATTGCCAGGCTGCTCTGCGACCTATCAGACGGAAAGCACATTTAGTTGATTATAACAAGGCCTGTGATGATATCAGAGATAATCTACATAAAGCTACTTTGTTGGTACAGGCGATGGCAGGACTGAGAGTGGATAAAGGAAATACTCTATTTCCTGGAGCTTGTTTTAACTGTGGGAAACATGGTCATACTAAAAAGAATGTAAAAAAAAAAATCATCGAGTCAGGCCACCAGATAGGGGAGAAAACAAAACTGCTGATCCTGAAATATGTCCAAAATGTAAAAAAGGAAAACTTTGGGCTAATCAGTGTCACTCTAAGTTTGATAAAGAAGGGAACCCGATTTTGGGGAACTCCCTGAAGGGCCCATCCCAGGCCCTGTTCTAAACCAGGGCATTTCCAGCTCAGGCCATTCCCTCACCCCCATACGTTATCTGTCCCCCACCACATCCCATAGTGCCGCAGTAGATTTATGCTGCACAAAGGCTGTGAGCCTTCTGCCTGGGGAACACCCACAAAAGGTCCTAACAGGAGTCTGTGGACCATTGCCAGCAGGGACAATGGGATTACTTTTAGGAAGGTCTAGTTTAAGTTTAAAAGGGGTACAAATACACACTGGAGTCATTGATTCAGATTACAATGAGGAAATTCAAATTGTGATATTTAGTTCTGTTCCCTGGAAAGCTCAGCCAGGAGTGCGCATAGCACAGCTCCTGAGTGAGCCATATGTGGGAATGGGAAAAAGTGAAATTAAATGAACTGGAGGATTTGGAAGCACAAATAAAAAAGGCAAGGCAGCTTATTGGGTAAATCAAATTACTGATAAACATCCTACCTGTGAAATAACTATCCAGGGAAAGAACTTTAAAGGTTTGGTAGATACTATTTTTTTTTTTTTTTTTGGTAGGAGTGGACATTTCAATTATTTTTCTACAGCACTGGCCGTCCATGTGGCCAATTCAGCCCACTCAATTTAACACAGTGGAAACTGCTAAAGCTCCAGAAGTGTATCAGAGTAGCTATACTTTGCATTGTGAAGGGGCCAATGGACAACCTGGGAATGTTCAACCAATTGCAACTTCTGTACCTATAAATTTATGGGGGAGAGATTTCTTATGACAATGGGGAGCACAAGTTCTAATTCCATAACAATTATACAGCCTTCAAAGTCAACATATGATGCACAAAATGGGGCATGTCCCTGGTATAGGAGTAGAAAAAAAAATGCAAGGTTTGAAAGAACTGCTTCAAACGGAAAGACAAAGTTCCTGCCAAAGATTAGGATACCATTTTTGATGGTGGCCATAGTTAAGCCTCCAGAACCTATACCTTTAAAATGGTTAACAGATAAGCCAATTTGGATAGAATAATGGCTGCTAAGCAAAGAGAAACTGAACGCTTTAGAGAAATTAGTTACTGAACAATTAGAAAATGGGCACATAGCTCCAACATTTTCCCCTTGGAATTCTCCAGTTTTCATAATTAAGAAAAAATCAGGTAAATGGAGAATGTTAACTGACTTAAGAGCCATCAATTCAGTTATACAACCAATGGAAATATAACAGCCAGGATTGCCTTCTCCTACTATAATTCCAAAAAAATGGCCTTTAATAGTCACAGATTTAAAAGACTGTTTCTTTACTACCCTTTTACCTGAGCAAGACTGTGAACGGTTTGCATTTACAATTCCTGCAGTAAACAACCTGCAGCCTGCTAAGCGTTTTCATTGTTTCACAGATGGGTCTAGTAATGGTAAAGCTTCTTATTGTGGATCAAAAGGTAAAGTTTTCCAGACACCCTATACTTCAGCTCAAAAGGCGGAGCTTGTAGCTGTAATTGAGATGTTGACTGCTTTTGATATGCCTGTTAATGTGATTTCTGATTCTTCATACATGGGTCATTCCACACAGTGAATTGAAAATGCTCAGTTAAGATTTCATACAGATGAACAACTGATAATAAAAACAAAAAAGGGGGAGAAACAGGGATTATGGGATAGCCCATACACAATTGAATCTTGCATTATTAACTTTCAAATTTTTGAGCCTGCCCAAAGGCCAGATGTGACCAGCAGCTGAAGAGCATCTACAGAAACCAGCTGCAAAGACAGAAGCAGAACAACTGGTTTGGTGGAGAGATCCAATAACAAAAACTTGGGAAATAGGTAAAATTATAAGTTGGCATAGAGGTTATGCTTGTGTTTCTCCAGGACCGAATCAACAACTGATTTAGATACCATCAAGACACCTGAAATTTTATCATGAGCCAGATGCTGAGGAAGAGATAAAAAGCACAATCATCATTGAAATTAGAGCTTCTGGCTGGGCGCGGTGGCTCACGCCTGTAATCCCAGCACTCTGGGAGGCCGAGGTGGGCGCTTCACAAGGTCAGGAGATCGAGACCATCCTGGCTAACACGGTGAAACCCCGTCTCTACTAAAAATACAAAAAATTAGCTGGGTGAGGTGGCGGGCACCTATAGTCCCAGCTACTCAGGAGGCTGAGGCAGGAGAATGGCGTGAACCCGGGAGGCAAAACTTCAGGTTTTGCCAAGAATGATACTGTAAATGAAACAAAGCTTCTGAGCTTGTTAGTGAACACCAAATCAGCTACTCTCCTGTATTCAGAGATCAGGATGAAATGAAAAGAACAAGCAGGCCGGGTGCAGTGGCTCATGCCTGTAATGCCAACACTTTGGGAGGCTTAGGTGTGCGGATCACCCGAGGTTGGGAGTTCGAGACCAGCCTGACCAACATGGAGAAACCCCGTCTCTACTAAAAGTGCAAAATGAGCTGGGCGTGGTGGCACAAGCCTGTAATCCCAGCTTGGGAGGCTGAGGCAGGATAAGTGCTTAAACCTGAGAGGCGGAGGTTGCGGTGAGGCAATATTGCACCATTGCGCTCCAGCCTGGGCAACAAGAGTGAAACTCCATCTCAAAAAAAAATAAAAAATAAAAAATGACCCCCAACCTTGTCTAGACTGTGGGGTTTCAGTTTCACCCCAGGGGGGTCCTGGTTGGGGTTAGAACCCTGAATCTGGTTTGAGTTCGTATCCTAAAGAATAAAGGGAATAAAGACTGTAGCCACTGAGCTACTCAATCTGGTCTGGTTCTGGCTTTTGTGTGTCTGTCTGTATTTTTGGTCTAAATATTTGGCCCAACAGAGGTTAAAGGCTTTGATGTTCTCAGCAAAAGCCTTGTGAGATCTCTAGTTTATCTGTGTGCTCAACTGGAACAAACTGACTCCATAAACTAGAAAAACCTAAAGAAAATGGCACGCGTGAAAAAATGAGAGCCAACTCCTGTTTGTTGTTCTGTCCACCTCCCTCTCTCACTCCTCCTTCTGCCTTTGCTGTGGTCCCATGGTGTTTCTGTCTTTCTGGGGACCTGAGATTCAGTGTAGGAGTGAAGTCCATGATTTTAAAGCCTTCATGTCTCTGCTTTTTAACTCTGCCTGCTTTGCTGAGCTCTTATAATGAGAAATAAACCATTCAGAACAGAAACAACAAGGCATCAGAAAACCAACTTCAGGCAGCGCTCCGGCAAGTACCTCCCTAGAGGGGAAGGGCCTACTAAAGGAGATTTAATCTTGAAAAGGCCAAAATGAGAAGCTCTAACCTTAAGCTTGCTAGGTTTTCTGGGACTCGAGCTGGCTATATATTATGGACCATTCTAGCCACACACACACACACACACACACACACACACACACACACACACACACACACACACTTTTTTGAGACAGAGTCTTGTTCTGTTGCCCATGCTGGAGTGCAGTGGTGTGATCTTGGCTCAATGCAACCTCCACTTCCCAGGTTCGAGCAATTCTCCTGTCTCAGCCTCCTGAGTAGCTGCGATTACAGGTGTGCACCACCATACCCGGCTAATTTTTGTGGTTTTAGTAGAGATGAGGTTTCACCATGTTGGCCAGGCTGGTCTCAAACTCCTGATCTCAAGTGATCCACCGGCCTTGGTCTCCTAAACTGCTGGGATTACAGGCATGAGCCACTCTGCCCAGCCTATACACACACACAAACACACACACACACACACACACACATATATATAGATACACTTTTTTTCTTTGTCTTTTTGACACAGTGTCTTGCTCTGTTGCCCAGGATGGAGTATGGTGGTACAATCGCGGCTCACTGCAACCTCCGCCTCCCAGGTTTGAGCGATTATCCTGCCTCAGCCTCCTGAATAGTTGGGACTGCAGGTGCACACCACCACACCCAGTTAATTTTTGTATTTTCAGTAGAGATGGGGTTTTGTCACGTTGGCCAGGCTGGTCTCAAACTCCTGGCCTCAAGTGATCCACCTGCCTCAGCCTCCCATAATGTTGGGATTACACGCACACTTTAAACCTGATGGCCAACTTACATGAAAGAAAATTCAGAACTCAAATAGTTACTATTTTTAAAAACCCTAAAATGAAAAATTCTCAGTTCTTTTGCCTATCTATTTTTTTTCCCTGCCTACTTTGAATCTGCTGATTTGTCTACTGGTGTTGAGATAAGACTTACTGTCTGTGGTGTTACCAATTCAAGGTTACTTGGCTGAAGAAAAACAAAAGAATGAAACAATTCTTTATTTTTTTTTCTCTTTTTGAGACAAGGTCTCACTCTAAGGTCTCACTCTGTTCCCCAGACTGGAGTGCAGTAGTGGGATCATAGCTCACTGTTATCTCAACTTCCCAGGCTCAAGCAATCCTCCTGCCTCATTCTCTCTAGTAGCTGGGCCAATAGGCATGCACTACCATGTCTGGCAATTTTTTATCTTATTCTTAGTAGAGATTGGGTCTCACTATGTTGCCCAGGCTGGTCTCAAACTCCTGAGCTCAAGTGATCCTCTTGCTTCAGCCTCTCAAAGTGCTGGCATACAGGCATGAACCACTGTGCCCAGATAAAAGAGAGTTCTTTTATAAATACAAATAATTTAAAAAGCATTGATAAAATAAAAATAGAAATGTCTTCAGAATTGTCAGCATACATTTTTGACTGTGTTTTATATTTACATTTGCTAGCTATTTTAAGGTGCTAGGGTTTGGCATGAAGGTTATAAAACTATAAACACAGGAAAAAAAGAATATTTGTTTATGTGATTTTTTAAATACATAAGACCAATTTAATACGGTTTGTTGAACAACAATAATGGAATCTTCTGAGTTATTGGTAAAATACCCATGTATTTAACTTTGAAGTCCTCACTTACGTGAACACCTGATATTCACAGGCTATAACATGGTTAACAAGAGAAAAACCTAGAAGTGATGACTAGCTTTGTCTAATACCTCAGTTCTCACAAATACTCTAGATAAACTGTCAAAAATAAGTAAATGTAAATGGATAAATGTCTATACAAGACATCTTAATGTATTTTTGAAATTTTTTTGAGACAGTGTCTCTGTCTGTCACCCAGGCTGAAGTGCAGCGGCATGATCACAGCTCACTGCAACCTTGACCTCCTGCGCTCAAGGGATCCTCCCACCTCAGCCACCCAAGTAGCTGTTAATTACGGGTATGCACCACCATGGTCAGCTAACTTTTATTTTTTTTTGTAGAGTCAGCATCTCACTATTTTGCTCAGGCTGGTCTCAAGATACTCCTGCCTTGGCCTCCTAAAGTGTTGGGATTACAGGTGTGAGCCACCATGCCCAGCCTATTTTTGAAATTTTAGTTATATTAAATTAAATAATAGATATTCATTAAATATCTGGGTTATTTCCAATTTAAAACTTGTGTTTTAGCCCAGGCACTGTGGCTCACGCCTGTAACCCTGCACTTTGGGAGGCCAAGGCGGGCGGCTCACCCGAGGTCAGGAGCTCAAGACCAGCCTGATCAACATAGTGAAACCCCATCTCTACTAAAAAATACAAAAAATTAGCCAGGTGTGGTGCTGGGTTCCTGTAATCCCAGCTACTTGGGAGGCTGAGGCAGGAGAATTGCTTGAACCTGGGTGACGGAGGTTGCAGTGAGATGAGATCACACCATTGCACTCCAGCCTGGGCAACAAGAGTGAAAATCCATCTTAAAAAATATGTTTTAGGAACACATAATTCTAAATTATAAAATTATTCTCATATGTAAGATACTGCTATATGACAATTCAAGATTTCTTGCTTCCTAGATTTTTTATTAAAATAAGGGTTACTAAGTGTTAATATCTTGGTAGATATATGTGATTAAGACTACTAGATACAAGAGAAACAATTCTGTATGCAAAATGTATACCGGTTTTTGTTTCAGAAAAAGTAAATTCGCTTAGAGATTTTTAAGGATTATTTTAAATTAAAGGAATAAAAAAGATAGAGAAAACTAAATGTGTATAAAAAGTTGGGAAAGATGAAAAAATTATACAAGGTTATTAAAAGTTTATGTAAATCTTACATCGAGGTCAAAACTGATTGAGATCAGATAGATTGTTTATAAAGTTTATTTAAATTAGCTGTAATATTAAAAACATTAAAACTAAAAATTTTGGTTAAAACAACAAGGTTTTCTTAAGGTATTTATTTGCTCATAATAAGAGGTAATAAATATTGACTTTTGATCCTGAAATCTGTTACTATAAAAACTTTTCAGATTTGTATATCAGAAGTTCAACTTTTCCTGTACTTTCATGTTACACATGACTCACAGATCACATCATTGTCTCCTGTTCCTTCTTGAGAAGGAATAAAAGGCTTGGGTTTCCTGCTTGGCTGCGATGATAACTCCTTCAGGTTTTTCATCAGGTCTTATTTTGTACTCTTGGCTTTTAAATATGTCTTAATTACTTCATGTAACCAGGAAACTTCCATGCTATCATTGTGAGCTATAGATCCCCACTGCTCTATGCTCTGGTTTTCCTGTTTACATTCCTTTGTAATATTATGCTCACTCATGACCCTGGACACACTCTTTCTATGTCTAATTAAATTCAAGTCTCCTTATCATCGGAATTGACTTTCAAGTGATTTAAATTAGCTTCCTGTAAGAAGACACAGTTATGCCACAGGAGTTTTACTCTTTAAATGACTGGCCTGTAATAAAGATTTTAGGTTTTATCAAGATAATCCATGTGTTGCCTTTATTTTTTTTTAATTACTTGGGAAAACTGAGGGTTTTCAGTTTTCACGTCCATGTAACCTTCTATGTTGCTTTTGATGTCTTTTGGTTGTCATGCTAATTAAATGAATGACTGTTATTTAAAAATGACATGTGGCTGTGTGCAGTGGCTCATGGCTGTAATTCCAGCCCTTTGGGAGGTCAAGGTTGGTGGATCACTTGAGCCCAGGAGTTCAAGTCCAGCCTGGGCAAAATGGCAAAACCCCATCTCTACTAAAAATACAAAAGCTAGCTAGGTGTGGTAGCAAGTGCTCATAGTCCTGGCTACTTGGGAGACTAAGGTGGAGGATCACCTGAGCCTGGGAGGTTGAGGCTGCATTGAGCCATGATTTCACCACTGCACTCCAGCCTGGGCAACAGGGTGAGACCCTGTCTCAAAAAAATAATAAAATAAAAAACAATAAACTGTCATTCTGTTTTGGTCAAATGTTTTCAATTTTTTTACATCTTTGCTAAAACTTAGTTGATAACATTGTATGGGAAGCATTGGCAAAAGATAAGTCTAAATCTTCTTTTTTTTTTCTCTGAGACAGAATCTTGCTTTGTCACCCAGGCTGGAGTGCAGTGGCGTGATCTAGGTTCACTGCAACCTCTGCCCCAAGGTTCAAGCGATTCTCCTGCCTCAACCTCCCAAGTAGCTGGGACTACAGACACATGCCACCACGCCCGGCTAATTTTGTATTTTTAGTAGAGGCAAGATTTCTCCATGTTGGCCAGGCTTGTGTCGAAGTCCTGACCTCTGATGATCTGTCGAACTTGGCCTCCCAAAGTGTTGGGATTACAGGCATGAGCCACTGTGCCTGGTCTAAATCTTCTTTTGGTTACATTTATAGGTATATTATTAATATAAATATTTTAAATGTTATATAAATTATAAAAATCTAATATGGTATCAGTCATAATTTTGATGATGTTAAATATTCTCTAAAGTTGTATATGTATAGATATATTATTAATATAAATATTCTAAAGATTATATAAAATTTGTGGAAGTCTGATGGATCTGATGTGTTGCCGTCAGTCATGATTCTGGCTGTTATCTTAAAATGCTACATATAATAGAAATAACTAAATTTTCTCTCCAGTTGAGAACTTCCACTGGATTTTAACCAAAGGATATTCTAAGTTTTTGTCATCCACGGTGATTGTTTAAAGTTCTTCTCTAAAACCCTTTACAGGCCGGGCACGCTGCTGGAGGCTGTGCAGGGCACGGTGCTGGGCATGGTGCAGGGCATGGTGGCTCACGCATGTAAAAATCCCAGCAATTTGCAAGGCCAAGATGGGTGAATTGCTTGAACTCAGAAGTTTGAAAGCATCCTGGGCAACATGGTAAAACCCTGTCTCTACAAAAATACAGAAATTAGCCAGCATGATGGTGCATGCCTATGGTCCCAGCTACTTTGCAGGCTGAGGTAGGAGGATGGCTTGAGTTTAGGAGGGAGAGATTGCGGTGAGCCAAGATCATGCCACTGCACTCCATCCTGAGTGATAGAGCCAGACAATGTCTCAAAAAAAAAAAAAAAAGCCTTTACAATCAGCTATCATCTAAATTACTTTTAAAGGAAAGGACTCTGACAAGTTCTCTTAAATATGGTTTCAGATAAATTTGGGGATCATACTGTTGGACTAGGAAAATCTTCCAGGACTCTAAAAAGCTGAATGAGAATTTCCAATTGAAATCAAGCAAAACACAAAAAACTGAATGAGAATTGCTATTTGAAATCAAGCAGAACAAGATTTAGTTACATGGGATTGAACTTATAAAAGAAGGAAAAGATTTTATTCATGGCCCTTCCATTGGAAACATTGTTGATTCTCTTTATGTTTTGTTTTCCAAAGTCAAGAATTTTTTTCTTTTCAGCTATTTTTAACTTACAATACATTAGATAAACTACATTGTGAACAAAAATTTGAGCCATTTATCTGTCTCTCTAGCTGATTTCTCCAAAATTCAGAAGCCATTCGTGAGCATTCTTAAATTATGGCAATATAATTATTTGCATAATTTCAATAAGAATCTGTTTTTGGTAACAGGATTAAATTAGAGACACTGTTTGTTTTATCAAGGCTTTAACTTGAATGGCAGATACGACCAGACCACTTTAAGGAATTGAGGTTGACTTTATAGCACCAATACAAAGCCCCTTAGAATGACTGGCTTGATGTCCTGTCTACAAGGGTCCTTTACAAAGTTGCTGTCCTTGTGGTAAGAAGTAAAGAATGTCAGTTTCTGACGGGCCCAGGAACCTCAAGATATTTGGGGACCTTGAGAAGAGAGGACTACACCCACTCATTAAAGTATTACAGGAGAGCTGGCAAGATGTCTGAATAGGAACAGCTCCGGCCTGCAGCACCCAGTGAGATCAACACAGAAGGCAGGTGGTTCATGCATTTCCAACTAAGCCTCCACTGGTGATACCCATGCAAACAGGGTCTGGAGTGGACCTCCAGCAAACTCGAGCAAACCTGCAGCAGAGGGACCTGACTGTTAGAAGGAAAACTAACAAAGAGAAAGGAATAGTATCGACATCACCAACATCAAAGACCAAAGGTAGATAAATCCACAAAGATGTGGAGAAACCAGTGCAAAAATGCTGAAAACTCCAAAAGCCAGAATGCCTCTTCTCCTCCAGAAGATCACAACTCCCCGCCAGCAAGGGAACAATACTGGACAGACAATGAGTTTGACGAATTGACAGAAGTAGGCTTCAGAAGGAGGGTAATAACAAACTCCTCCGAGCTAAAGGAGCATGTTCTAACCCAATACAAGGAAGCTAAGAGCCTGAAAAAAAAGGTTAGACAAATTGTTAACTAGAATAACCAGTTTTGAGAAGAATATAAATGACCTGATGGAGCTGAAAAACCCAGCACAAGGACTTCATGAAGCATACACAAGTATCAATAGCTGAATCAATCAAGCAGGAGAAAGGATATCAGAGATTGAAGATCAACTCAATGAAATAAAGCAAGAAGACAAGATTAGAGAAAAAAGAGTGAAAAGAAATGAAGAAAGGCTCCAAGAAATAGAGGACTATGTTAAAAGACTGAATCTACGTTTGATTGGTGTACCTGAAAGTGACAGAGAGAATGGAACCAAGTTGGAAAACACTCTTAAGGATATTATCCAGGAGAACTTCCCCAACCTAGCAAGACAGGCCAATATTCAACTTCAGGAAATACAGAGAACACCACTAAGATTCTCCTCAAGAAGAGCAACCCCAAGACAGAAAATCATCAGATTCACCAAGGTTGAAATGAAGGAGAAAATATTAACGGCAGCCAGAGAGAAAGGTTGAGTTACCCACAAAGGGAAGCCCACCAGACTAACAGTGGATCTCTTGGTAGAAAGCCTACAAGCCAGAAGAGAGTGGGGGCCAATATACAACATTCCTAAAGAAAAGAATTTTCAAGCCAGAATTTCATATCCAGCCAAACTAAACTTCATAGTTGAAGGAGAAATAAAATCCTTTACAAGCAAATGCTGAGAGATATTGTCACCACCAGGACTGCCTTACAAGAGCTCCTGAAGGAAGCACTAAACATGGAAAGGAACAACTGGTAACAGCCACTGCAAAAACATACCAAATTATAAAGTCCATTGACACTATGGAAAAACTGCCTCAACTAATGAGCAAAATAACCAGCTAGTATCATAATGACAGGATCAAATTCACACATAACAATATTAACCTTAAATGTAAATGAGCTAAATGCCCCCAATTGAAAGACACAGACTGGCAAACTGGATAAAGAGTCAAGACCCATCAATGTGCTGTATTAAGGAGACCCATCTCATACACATAGGCTCAAAATAAAGGGATGAAGGAACATTTAACAAGCAAGTGGAAAGCAACAAAAAGCAGGGGTTGCAATCCTAGTTTCTGATAAAAGAGATCTTAAGCCAACAAAGATAAAAAGAGACAAAGAAGGGCATTACATAATGGTAAAGGGATCAATGCAACAAGAAGAGCTAACTATCTTAGACATATATGCACCCAATACAGGAGCACTCAGATTCATAAAGCAAGTTCTTAAAGACCTACAAAGAGACTTAGACTCCCACACAGTAATAGTGGGAGACTTTAACACTCCACTGTCAATATTAGATAGATGAGACAGAAAATTAACAAGAATATCCACGACTTGAACTCAGCTCTGGACCAAGTGGACCTAAAAGATATCTACAGAACTCTCCACCCCAAATCAACAGAATGTACCTTCTTCTCAGCACCACATTGCACTTATTCGAAAATTGACCACATAATTGGAAGTAAAACACTCCTCAGGAAATGCAAAATAATGGAAATCATAACAAACAGTCTCTCAGACCACAATGCATTCAAATTAGTATACAGGATTAAGAAACTCACTCAAAACCTCACAACTACATGGAAACTGGGCAACCTGCTCCTGAATGACTACTGGGTAAATAACGAAATGAAGGCAGAAATAAAGATGTTCTTCAAAACAAATGAGAACAAAGACACAACGTACCAGAATCGCTGGGACACTTTTAAAGCAGTGTGTAGAGGGAAATTTATAGCACTAAATGCCCACAAGAGAAAGCAGGAAAGATCTAAAATTGACACCTTAACATCAAAATTAAAAGAACTAGAGAAGCAAGAACAAGCAAATTCAAAAGCTAGCAGAAGACAAGACATAAATAAGATCAGAGCAGAATTGAAGGAGATAGAGACACGAAAAACTCTTTAAAAAATCAATGAATCCAGGAGCCGGTTTTTTGAAAAGATCAACAAAACAGACTACTAGCCAAACTAATAAAGAAGAAAAGAGAGAAGAATCAAATAGATGCAATAAAAAATGATTAAGGGGATATCACCACTGATCCCACAGAAATACAAATTATCATCAGAGAATACTACCAAGACTAAACCAGGAAGAAGTCAAATTCCTGAATAGACCAATAACAAGTTCTGAAATTGAGGCATTAATCAATAGTCTACCAACGAAAAAAAGTCCAGTACCAGACGGATTCACAGCCAAATTCTACCAGAGGTACAAAGAGCAGCTGGTACCATTCCTTCTGCAACTATTCCAAACAATAGAAAAAGAGAGAATCCTCCCTAATTCATTTTATGAGGCCAGGATCATCTTGATACCAAAACCTGGCAGGGACACAACAAAAAAAGAAAATTTTAGGCCAATATCCCTGATGAACATCGATGCAGAAATCCTGGATAAAATACTGGAAAACTGAATCCAGCAGCACATCAAAAATCTTGTCCACCATGACCAAGTTGACTTCATCCTTGGGATGCAAGGCTGGTTCAACATGCAAATCAATAAATGTAATCCCATCACATAAACGGAATCAATGACAAAAACTACATGATTATCTCAATAGATGCAGAAAAGGCCTTTGACAAAATTCAACAGCCCTTCATGCTAAAAACTCTCAATAAACTGGTATTGATGGAACATATCTCAAAATATTAAGTGCTATTTATGACAAACCCACAGCCAATAACATACTGAATGTGCAAAAACTGGAAGCATTCCCTTTGAAAATCAGCACAAGACAAGGATGCCCTCTCTCACTACTCCTATTCCACATAGTGTTGGAAGTTCTGGCCAGGGTAGTCAGGCAAGAGAAAGAAATAAAGCGTATTCAATTAGGAAAAGAAGAAGTCAAATTGTCTCTGTTTGCAGATGACATGATTATATATTTAGAAAACCCCATCGTCTCAGCCCAAAATCTCCTTAAGCTGATAAGCAACTTCAGCAAAGTTTCAGGATACAAAATCAATGTGCAAAAATCACAAGCTTTCTTATTCACCAATAACAGACAAACAGAGAGCCAAACTATGAGTGAACTGCCATTCACCATTGCTACAACAAGAATGAAATACCTAGGAATACAACTTACAAGGATGTGAAGGACCTCTTCAAGGAGAACTACAAATCACTCCTCAAGGAAAAAGAGAGGACACAAACAAATGGAAAAACATTCCATGCTCATCGATAGGAAGAATCAATATCATGAAAATGGCCATACTACCCAAAGTAATTTATAAATTCACTGCTATCCCCATTAAACTACCATTGACTTTCTCCACGGAATTGGAAAAATATATTTTAAATTTCACATGGAATCAAAAAAGAGCCAGAATAGCCAAGACAATCCTAAGCAAAAAGAACAAAGCTGGAAGCATCATGCTACCTGACTTCAAACTATACTACAAGGCAACGGTAACCAAAACAGCATGGTACTGGTACCAAAACAAATATATAGATCAAAGGAACAGAACAGAACCCTCAGAAATAACACCACATATCTACAACCATCTGATCTTTGACAAACCTGAGAAAAACAAGCACTGGGGAAAGGATTCCCTATTTAATAAATGGTGTTGGGAAAACTGGCTAGCCTTAGGCAGAAAGCTGAAACTGGATCCCTTCCTTACACCTTATATAAAAATTAACTCAAGATGGCTTAAAGACTTAAACTTAATACCTAAAGCCATAAAAACCCTAGAGGAAAACCTAGGCAATACCATTCAGGACATAGGCATGGGCAAAGACTTCATGACTAAAACACCAAAAACAATGGCAAAAAAACCAAAATTGACAAATGGGACCTAATTAAACTAAAGAGCTTCTGGACAGCAAAAGAAACTATGAGAGTGAATCGGCAACCTACAAAATGGGAGAAAATTTTTGCAATCTATCCATCTGACAAAGGGCTAATATCCAGAATCTACAAAGAACTTAAACAAATTTACAAGAAAGAACAATCCCATCAAAAAGTGGGCAAAGGATGTGAACAGACACTTTTTAAAAGAGGACAATTATGCAACCAACAAACATATGAAAAAAAGCTCATCATCACTAGTCATTAGAGAAATGCAAATCAAAACCACAATGAGATACCATCTCATGCCAGTTAGAATGGTGATCATTAAAAAGTCAGGAAACAACAGATACTGGAGAGGGTGTGGAGAAATAGGAATGCTTTTACACTGTTGGTGGGAGTGTAAATTAGTTCAACCATTGTGGAAGACAGTGTGGCTATCCCTCAAGGATCTAGAACTAGAAGTGCCATTTGGCCCAGCAATCCCATTACTGGGTATATACCCAAAGGATTATAAATCATTCTACCATAAAGACACATGCACACGTATGTTTATTGCAGGACTGTTCACAATAACAAAGACTTGGAACCAACCCAAATGCCCATCAATTATAGACTGGATAAAGAAAATGTGGCATATATACACCATGGAATACTATGCAGCCATAAAAAAGGATGAGTTCATGTCCTTTGTAGGGACATGGATGAAGCTGGAAACTGTCATTCTCAGCAAACTAACACAAGAACAGCAAATGAAACACCACATGTTCTCACTCATAAGTGGGAGTTGAACAACGAGAACACAAGGACACAGGGAGGGGAACATCACACACTGGAGCGTGTTGGGGGGTGGGGGCGGGGGGAGGGAAAGCATTAGGGCAAATACCTAATATAGGTGGTGGGTGGATGGGTGCAGCAAACCACCACAGCACATGTATACCTATGTAACAAACCTGTGCATTCTGCACGTGTACCCCACAACTTAAAGTATAATTTTAAAAAGTAGGTTAAAAAAAAGTATTACAGACACAGTCTGATGCAAATCTTTGACTTGGCTAGCCTCAAGGCTTTTAAAAGTCTAAGATTCCTTATTAAAAAGTTCCAACAAAGCCAATTTTAAGAAGCCTATATGGTCAATAAATATTCTTGCTGCACTTTATGCAAATAATCAGGCCAGGATAAGACTAAAACTTATTTTGCACAGAAATTTATCCTACTATTATTTGTCTTTGATAAAATGATGGACTAGAGAGAGAAAATTTATGTTCCAAAAGAAAACTGTGACATATGCTATTAGATTCCAGCCCTGATCATTTTTTCTGAGTTTTTATTATTTGCCTATAATTTGGGCTGAATCCTGAATTATTTCCTGGCTCCAAGTGTTCCCTAGTGAACCCAGATATAATATATTTTATAAAACTTGTTTTATCCTGTCAGGAATGAGATGTATTTTTGAAGGACTACTTAAACTAACAATTACAATTCGATTATTATGATTATAGAATCTCGGGATTTCTCTTCCTTCTTGTCAAGGTCTTTACCTGATGTTTGTCTCATTAAAAAAAAAAGAAGAAATCAGACTGATTACACTCTACTCAAGACTGAAGACATGTACTTTAACCTGTCTCTGTTACCAGTAAACCAAAGCCTTAAATTTCAGAATCCATCAGGGACCCTGTGTGATCCCTGGATCAAGCACACATGGGCTTATGAATGTGTTGACCACTGACATATGAGAGGTAATTGTCTATTAGGTTATGTGGCTCTTCCTTTTTCTATTTATAACTCCAATGTTTCTGAACGCTGAAGTAGTTCATCGAAATTATTTTCCAGGATTAGACAAACCGTACCTGCAAACCAAGGAGATGAATTTTGGCCTATGTTTGGCAGAAGTCTCTTGCAATGGTGGGGAGTAACCTCTCATGAACGTATAATTAGAAATCTGTCAACCACTCTAGGTAACTTAGCAAGTGAACTAGCTGAAGCCATAGCTACCAAATAAAGATCTTCAGACTCTCTAGCCAGGATAGTCATGGATGACGGAATAACTTTAGGCTATATAGTGGTGAAACAGGGAGAAACTCATATGGCAGCTAGCTAACACATCATGTTGTGTTTAGATCCATACATCTTCTGAAGTTGAAACACATGTAAAAAAATAAGACGATATGGGAATTAATTAAGACAAATCCTAGGGAAGAGGTTGAAACAGCTGTAACACAAACAGGGCTGATACATGCCGCTTGCTCACCACATTGTGGGCAAAGAGAAGGAAAGAAGAGCTGTGGCCTTTTGGGGAGCCCAGACCTGGGAGCTCCCCAAGCCAGGGCTGTGATTCCTTCTTTGGGGCCCTTTGGTTCCTGATATCTCCAAATTCTGGGTGCCACTGTGTTCCCAGTGTGCAAGTTATGGAAGCTGCTTGAGGTGCCCGTGGTCCAGCCACAGCCTTGTGGAGAGCTGGCGCCCGTGTTGGCACCTGGAGCCACCTGCCCCACTGCAGCAGCCAGCAGATCTGACTGCACAGTGGCCAGACCCCATGCTCACTCACACACCCCTTGCCACTCCACGCAGTCTCCCTTGGCAGGCATGGGATCCAACGTGGTAGCATGAGCTGAGCACAGCCTGCCAGGCTGAGTGTGCGAGGCCCAGCAAAACTCGGGCAAAGGTGCCACCAGCCATAGAGGTTTCTGTCCAGAAAAGTAACACCCCAAAGATCCCGTAACACCGCTACTCTTCCCAGCCTTTGGAAACTCTCAGTCTACTCTCTATCTTGATGAGTTCAGTTGTTTTAATTTTTAGCTCCCACAAATGAGTGAGAACATGCAAAGTCTGTCTTTCTGTGCCTGGCTCATTGTACTTAACATAATGTCCTCTAGTTCCATCCATGTTGTTGCAAATGACAGAATCTTATTCTTTTTCATGGCTGAAGAGTACTTCATTGTGTATATGTACTACATTCTCTTTATCCCTTCATGTGTTGCTGCACACTTAGGTTGCTTCCAAATCTTGTCTATTATGAATAGTGCTGAAATAAATATGGGAATGCAGATATCTCTTTGATATACTAATTTTCCCTCTCTTGGATATATACTCAGCAGTGGATCATATGATAGTTCTATTTTTAATTTTTTGAGGGACTTCCATATTTTTCTCCATAGTGAATATACTAATTTACTTCCCACCAACAGAGTAAGAGTGTTCCCTTTTCCCCACATTCTTGCAAGCATTTGTTATTGCCTGTCTTTTGCATAAAAGCCATTTTAATGGGGTAAGATGATATCTTATTGTAGTTTTGATTTCAATTCCTCTGATGATCAATGATATTGAGCTTCTTTTCATATACCTATTTGACATTTATATATCTTCTTTTTTGTTTTTGCTCATTTTTTGAGACAGCGTCTCAGTCTGTCACCCAGGCTGGAGTGCAGTGGTATGATGATGGCTTAATGTAGTGTTGACTGCCAGGGTTCAAGCAATCCTCCCACCTCAGCCTCCTGAGTAGCTGGGACCACAGGCAGGCATCACCATGCCCAGGTAGTTTTTAAAATTATTTGCTATGTTGTTCAGGTTGGTCTTGAACTCCTGGGCTCAAGTGGCCCACCCGTCTTGGCTCCCCAAAGTGCTGGAATTACAGGTGTGAGCCACTGCGCCTGACCTGTGTGCCTTCTTTTGAGAAATGTCTGTTCAGATCATTTGCCCATTTAAATAATTGGATTGTTAGTTTTTTTCTTATAGAGTTGTTTGAGCTTCTTATATATTCTGGTTATTAATCCCTTGTCAGATATATAGTTTGCAAATATTTTCTTCCACTCTGTGGATTGTCTTTTCACTTTGCCCATTGTTTTCTTTACTATGCAGAAACTTTTGACCTTGATGTGATACCACTTGTTCATTTTAGCTTTGTTTGCCTGAGCTTTTGGAGTATTACTCAAGAAATCTGTGCCAAGACCAATTTCCTGGAGAGTTTCCCTAATGTTTTCTTTCAGTAGTTTCATGTCTTTGATTTAAGTCTTTAACCCATTTGGATTTGATTTTTGTATATAGTGCAAGAGAGGGTTCTAGTTTAATTATTCTGCAAATGACTTTGGGAAGCCAAGGTGGTCAGATCATTGGGGCAGGAGATCGAGACCATCCTGGCTAACATGGTGAAACTCCGTCTCTACTAAAAATACAAAAAAAAAAAAAAAATTAGTCAGGCATGGTGGCGGGCGCCTGTACTCCCAGCTACTTGGGAGGCTGAGGAGGAGAATGGTGTGAACCTGGGAGGTGGAGCTTGCAGTGACCCCAGATCATGCCACTGCACTCCAGCCTGGGCAACAGAGCTATACTCCATCTCAAAAAAAAAAAAAAAAATCTGCCAATGAATATCTAGTTTTCCCAGCACAATTTGTTGAAGAGACTGTCCTCTCCCCCATGTATATTCTTGGCACCTTCATTGAAAATGAGTTAATTGTAAATGTATGGATTTATTTCTGGGTTCTCTATTCTGTTCCATTGGTCTACGTGTCTGTTTTATGCCAGTACCGTGCTGTTTTGTTTACAATTGCTCTGTACTATAATTTAAAGTCAGGTGATGTGATTCTTCCAGTATTGTTCTTTTTGCTCAGGATGGCTTTTGGTATTCTGGGTCTTTTATGGTTTCGTATAAATTTTAGGATTTTTTTTCTATTTCAGTGAAGAGTGTTATTAGTATTTCAATAGGGATTGCATTGACTCTGTAGATTGCTTTGTGAAGTATGGGTATTTTAACAATATTTACTCTTCCAATCCATGAAGATGAACTATCTTTCCTTTTTTTTTTTCTTTTGGTGTCCTCTTTAATTTTTTTGCATCGATGTTTTATAGTTTTCATTGTAGAGATCTTTCACTTCTTCTGTTATGTTTATTCCCAGATATTTTATTTTATTTGTAGTTATTGTAAATGGTATTACATTCTTGATTTTCTTCTTTAGATTGTTCATTTTTGTCATTTAGAAATGCTACTGACTTTTGTAGTTTGATTTTGTATCCTGTGACTCTGAATTTGTTGATCAGTTCTAATAGTTTTTTGGTGCAGTCCTTAGGTTTTCCCAAATATAAGATCAAATCATCTGCAAACAAGAAAACAGTAATAATTTTACTTCTTTCCAATTTGGATCCCTTTTATTGTTTTTCTCTTGTCTGAATTGCTCTAGCTAGGACTTCCAGTACTATGTTGAGTAACAGTGTTGGAAGTGGACATTCCTGTCTTGTTCCACATCTTAGAAGAAAGGCTTTAAGCTTTTCCCTGTTCAGGATGATACTGGCTGTGGGTCTGTTGCATATGGTTTTTATTGAGTTGTGGTATGTTCCTTCTACATCTAGTTTTTTTTGAGGGTTTCTTTTTATCACAGGGATGTTGAATTTTATTAAATGCTTTTCAGCATCAATTGAAATTATCATAAGGTTTTTGGCCTTCATTCTGTTGATATGAGGTGTCACATTCATTGATTTGCATATGTTGAACCATGTTGGCATCCTCGGTATAAATCCCCCTTAGACATGATGAATGGTCTTTTTCATAGGATGAGTTTGGAAATACTACAGTCTTCTCTGTTTTTTGGAATAGTTTGAGTAGGATTGATAGTAATTCTGCCTTCAGTGTTTGGTAAAATTAATCAGTGAAGCCAGTGAAGCCATTGAATCCAGGCTTTTCTTTGCTAGGAGATGTTTTATTATGGCTTCAATTTCATTTATCCATTTCTTCTAGGTTTTTTTTTGAGATGGAGTCTTGCTCTGTCACCCAGGCTGCAGCGTGGTACAATCTCAGCTCACTGCAACCTCTGCCTCCCAGGTTCAAGTGATTTTCCTGCCTCAGCCTCTGGAGTAGCTGGGAGTACAGGTGCATGCCACCGTGCCTGGCTAATTTTTGTATTTTCAGTAGAGATGGGGTTTCACCATGTTGGCCAGGCTGGTCTTGAACTCCTGACCTCAGGTGATCAACTGCCTTGGCTTCCCAAAGTGTTGGGATTACAGGCATGAGCCACGGTGCCCAGCCATTTCTTCCAGGTTTTTCAATTTATTGGAATATAGTCGGTCATAATAGTTTCTAATGAGTCTTTGAATTTCCGCAGTATCAGTTATAGTGTCTCCTTTTTAATCTCTGGTTTTATGTATTTGAGTCTTCTCTCTTTTTTCTTAGTCTGGTTAAATGTTTGTTGACTTTGTTGGTCTTTTAAAAAATATTAACTTTTCATTTCATTGATATTTTATATTTTTAAATTTCAATTTCATTTATTTCTGCTCCGATATTTGCTATGTTTCCTTCTACTAATTTTGGTTTTGGTTTGCTCTTGCTTTTCTAACTATTTAAGATGTATTATTACGTTGTTTATTTGAAGCTTTTCTACTTTTTTTGATGTAGATGCTTTTTTCTATAAACTTACCTCTTAGCACTGTAGTACTGTTTTTACTGTATCCCATAGCTTTTTTTTTTTTTTTTTTGAGACGGAGTCTAGCTCTGTTGCCCAGGCTGGAGTGCAGTGACGCGATCTCGGCTCACTGCAAGCTCCGCCTCCCAGGTTCACGCCATTCTCCCGCCTCAGCCTCCCGATATCTGGGACTACAGGCACCCGCCTTCACGCCTGGCTAATTTTTGTTTTTTGTATTTTTAGTAGAGACGGGGTTTCACCGTGTTAGCCAAGATGGTCTCAATCTCCTGACCCTGTGATCCGCCTGCCTCAGCCTTCCAAAGTGCTGGGATTACAGGCATGAGCCACTGCGCCCCGCCTGTACCCCATAGGTTTTGGTTTGACTTTAAACTTTTTCTTTTCTCGAAAACTCAGTGTCATGGTACCGGCTTCTTGTGCTTTGGGCAGTGAGACCCTTTTACTTGATAACAGTAGTAGCTGGGACAACTTGGCAACGTAAATAAATAAACGGCATCTATATTGGAAAGGAAGAAGTACAGTTGTCTTTATGTATAGATGACATGATCTTGCATTTAGAAAATCGTAAGAAATTTACTAAAAAGTATTAGGACTCATGAACAAATTTAAGAATGTAACACTATATAAGATTGGTATACAAAAATAACTGTATTTATTTATCAAGAAATCAAGAATGCAAAAATGGAATTACAAAAATAAATCTTGTTACAATAGAATTAAAGCTGGGGAAGCTTAAACTTGTACACTAAAAACCACAATACATGGTTAGCGTTGGAAACACCCAGATTTCATCCCTGAGCCTTCTCTCCTTGGTTCTGAGGGCTTTACCTTCACGGGGTGAGGAAAGGGGTTGCACTCTTGGCTTTTACATTATATTAGGTGGGTTCAGGTTGAGGTATCTGCAATTCAAATGAGTATTACAATCTCTACTTTTATGGATAAGAGACTGAGGCCCACCAAGAGAGGGAATGACAGTCCATATCCTGGAAGGAGAATTGTCAGGCACTGATTTCCGCTATGTAACCCCTGCCAATCACCGTGTATTTAAAGGATCCCCAGATACCATACCAATAGGTGTTCAAGAGAGAGGCCTGTAATCTAGGCGTCTGAGAAAACAAGG
Source organism: Pan paniscus (assembly GCF_029289425.2). Taxonomy (NCBI): domain Eukaryota; kingdom Metazoa; phylum Chordata; class Mammalia; order Primates; family Hominidae; genus Pan; species Pan paniscus. The sequence continues at coordinate 370,131 of NC_073264.2, read as the reverse complement.
CTAGAGATTCCAATATTGGAGACAACAGGGCTCTGGGAAGATTAAGGTTGAGTTTTCTGGATCTGCAGAATAGAGTCACTGAGGACCAATTGCAAGATCAGAGGAGATGAAAGAACAAGTCAGGGCATGCTTAGGAAATGAGAAAACCAGGGGTAGGTTTTAGGCAAGAGTCACACTGAGGAAGGGCAGGTTCTTGGCGTCGCTCAGGAAGAAATCCAAGAGCAAGCCTGTGGTGGAAGAAAGCAGCTCTACGGAGGCATTGGCGGTGTTACAGCCCTGCGTCCACTCCGGCAGGGCAGGGAGCCCTCCGTGGGTTGTGCTCCCAGAGCAGCAGCCTAGGGGTGGCTTGTAGTCATTTTTATAATTCACTTTTAATGGCATGCTAATTAAGGGGCGGATTATTCGGAAATAGCTAGAAATGGGCAGCAACTTCTAGCTGTTTCTATGGCAAGGGTTGGGGACTTCCCGTAGTGCCATAGCATTGGCAAACTGTCATGGCACTGGTGGGAGCGTCTTCTGGTGATCTGAGCCGTGAGGTGCTTTCGCTGCCTCTCCCAGTTTCCTGTGTGCCTCTTACCTGAAAGCCCTTCACACCCCCATCTGCCCACCTACAAACGTCATTGCCCTTTCACCCCACCCCTGTTTCACACGCACTCCCACATCAACCCTGAGCATTCAAGCCTGAGTTTCCCTGTTAGGAACCTCAGTGGTAGCTGGAGCTCTGAGAAACCCCTAGGCAGAACTCCTTGCCTAGTTTGTGGCAGAAATCAGGGAAGGAAAGGCAAATTTCAGGTCTTTCTCACAATAAATAAATAAAGATAGGTAGATTTGATTGATTGATGGATGGATGAAACGTGGGAGTTTGCAGGCAAATATTTATCAGACACTGGAAGTGTAAGTTGTCACAAAGATTATGGAGTGCACCTGTCTTATGACCCTGTTATTTTATCCTAGTATATGCACTAGAGCATATTTTCTAACTGTGTAAATTGAAGGCTCACAAATTAGTTTAGTGAGAGAAAACATAACGGATTGGAAGAGAATTACCATATTCATTAGTTGTGTTTTTAAAATTTTAAAGTAAAATAGAAACATGATTTTTTTCATGCTTTCGAATGCATCTATAAAAAATAGACTTGAGGGCTGGGAGCAGTGGCTCACGCCTGTAATCCCAGCACTTTGGGAGGCCAAGGAGGGCGGCTCGCGAGGTCAGGAGTTGGAGACCAGCCTGACCAACATGGTGAAAACCCATCTCTACTAAAAATACAAAAATTAGGCGAGTGTGGTGGCGTGCGCCTGTAATCCCAGCTACTCAGGAGGCTGAGGCAGGAGAATCGCTTGAACCCGGGAAGCGGAGGTTGCAGTGAGCCGAGATTGCACCATTGCACTCCAGCCTGGGCGACAGAGTGAGACTCTGTCTCCAAAAAAAAAAAAGTTACTCATTAATAGCATAGACCAATTGGCCTCTATTGAAATTTCTCCATTATTTTCACAATGTCCCAGGCTGTGAAACCAGGATTTAATAAAGAACCAGAATGCCACATCTGTGTCACCTGGGTTGGGACCAGTCCTGATCCATTAAGTCCGGGTGTCTGGGTAACTGAACTCAACTGCTGGGCAAAACAGAATGTCCTGCGTAGGTTCCTAACGGGGGACCGCAGAGCCTCATGGGAAATGTAGTGTCACCTTCCAATGATGTTACCATCAAGGACCTTGGGAACCAGCTTTTCTCTCTGCGCTTGCGCCGCCCGGCCCACTCCGCCATTTTCCTCCGGAAGTGTGGCACCCAGAGGCGGCCCTGTAGCTGGGCCAGCTTGGGGCTTGGTTCTATGTCCCTGCGGGTCGGTGCGAGGGTGAAGAGGAACCCGTGGGCCTCAGGGAATCCCGGGGGGCCAGACCAGTGTTCCCTAGTTGTGGGAGCAGACGCGTGGGCGCATCGCGGGCGGGCAGGGCCTGAAGTGCAGGTGTTGGCCGCGGACCCTGGCGGGGGCTGGGAGGACAGGCGTGGGGTCCTGGCAGTGAAGCGGGTTCTAGAGGTGCAGGAGCAGGTAGGCGAGGCCGGTGGCCCTGGGCCTGGAGTCTGCAGGCCAAGCTCCTGTCCTGCCGCTGAGGGACCCGGTTACCAACCCGCATGTCACTCAGTTTGCCCATGTGTCCCGGTGCTAACACACAGTTCTCGGGAGACGTTCCCCATTCCCAGAGGAGTAGTGCGAAACGCGTGCGCCTCTAGTCTTAAACTTGCCATTTGTATTAGTTGGGTTTCCTGGTGTCTCTTTAGCAAGTGAAGTTTCTGGTTCCCTCCTTCACTGTGTGACCTGCCTAGTCCTCCTGGGTCGCATTTACAGAAGTTTGTATGAGACCTAGTTTCCAGGGAAGAACTCACTGATTCCGCGAGGGAGATGGTGTAATGGATGATGGTTGTCAGCCTTAAGGGTACTTCAGTCTTAACTGTGTGTTACAAAGTTTGAAAGGGAGGGTTCCCTATGAATAAGAAGCGCACTTGAAATAACAGCCATCTGGTCTAACCTCTCACTGGTGCTTCAGAGGAGGAAAAAAGGTCACAGGTGAAGATCCCAGTTTTCCTCGCTCAGGAAATATTAATTCTACTCCCTAGAATGCACAAGATTTGCAAAGACTAGGTGATAGTAGAAAGTTTGGACGAACTTTCAGAAGGTTGAGGTGAATTCAGCTGAGAAGAACTGTCAAGGACTTAGGAAATATTCCTTATTTGAAGGGGCCTGAAAGTGTGGTCTGGGGTACAGGAGTGACCTGTCATACTTGAGAAGATTAAAATACTCTCCAAACACCGTCCCATTCCTTCAACCTTAGCTCGATTTTTCCAGCGTCTGAGATATATTAAACCTAGTCCATCACCAAATTTAGCATTAGATTGCGAAGTTCTATTGATTGTATTTGATTTGTAATTTAAGATTTTCTCCCCCTACGTAATTTTGTTAAAAACACAGAAATGAATTCTGTTCACTTAGGTGTAACAGTTAATACTTGCTGTTTAAGGAACTAATTAAACCTTACTGGCTTATAAAAAACAACCACCATTTTATTTGTTTGAAGTTCTGTGGATCTGCATTTTGGTGTGGTGGGTTCAGCTGGGTAGTTGATATATTTGTGTTGCCTGGATCACAAAAAGGCCTTAGTCACCTGGTGACTTGACTGAGTCTGGTTGGTTTAAGATAGTTTCCTTCACAATCTGGTGGTTTGTGGTGACTCTTGGCTAGGCCCTGTGTCTCCAACATGGTAGCTCCAGACCTCTTCACAATTTGACTGTGTCCAAAAAGGGAAGAACCAATGGATATTTGCATCACATTTTCCATTGTCCATTCACTGGACAAGTCAGATGGAAAAGCCCAATTTATTCTCAGAGCATAATATGAGGGCTTGGATAGAAAGAAAGGTGTTATTGGGAAACATGAGTAGAATGGTGTACTGCAGGAAGTACATATTATGTACATTTTAAAAAACGTAACTGTAGACCAAAATTGCTGGTTTGCAAGATGCACTTTCCATAATGTTCAGGTATAGAAAAGCAAGATGTACTGTCATGGCAACACTCATATGAAGTTATTTGTGGAATCTACATACTAATAGGAAAATAGTTAATACAGCTCAGTATATTTCTATAACATTTATTTTAGTGAACTTATAATGTTTCTTTGTATTAAATTATTAGATTATATCTTTAGATAATATTGTTACTAAATTAGTAGGTAATACATATTTTTATTCAAAAATAAATTGTGCATCTAATGTCTACCAATTAATGTACTTGTAGATGTATCTTATCTTAACTTGAGTCTTTGCTGCCCCTAATGAGGCATGAAGGACTCTTCTCCCATGGAGAAGTTTTTCTTTTTCAGGAGGGAGGAGGGCTTTCCCAGGTAATGTGTCTAGAGTGTTGGGCAGAAGAATCTGGGAGCACACCACACCAGTTCTCTCCTTAATCCACGTCATTTGCCTTCTATCCCAGCTATGTTTCCAGTGTCCTCTTGGTGTTTCCAAGAGCAACAGGAAATGAATAAATCTCTGGTGAGTTGTTTATTTGTTCTTCAGTTTGTTTTACACTGTATTTTCTGAGTTTATGGGTGTCTGTGAATTAAAAAGGAAAAGTAGAAATAAGTAAAACTCAAGTTGAAGGAAATATACATAAATAAGATAAAGCTGACCTGTAGATATAGGCAGGTTATAAGAGCTTAGAGTTGTCTAAGTTGAGTGCAAATTTTCCTCTGATCTTTCTGATGCCGAGAGAAAAAAGGCAGTCATATTTGTTATGTGATTGGAATGGAATCCGAGAAGAGAGCATGCTGTGTTCTTGTGGGACAGGAAAGCTTGTGTGCACCAAGTCTGAACCACCACCTTCATTGGTGACATAGATTATGTGCTGGAACATATTTCACACCAGCCTGGCAGTAAGCACTTGTAGTGTTGTGCAGTGGAAATGGTCATCGGCCACTAAAGCACAGCTTCCATCATAAGGTATGCTCCTTGCTCAAAGAGTGTGGTCCCAAACAGCTTTTGGGAGGTCCTCCTCGATTCATGGATGAAACCTGGAACATATTGAGGACTGAGTTAACCATAGGTCCTTAAATAACTCTCCACACCTTTTTCTTAGTTTATCTGTACATGCAGGGTGTGCAGCAGCCTGTTCAAAGTCATATTTTCTGGGAAATATTTCCAGTGTTTATTTGCACTTTAGCTCACTCTGTGTAGTCTTAACTTATTTCTTCTAAACTCACCATTAACCTAAATAATAGTCAAATTTAGGGGGACTGTATTTGCCTTACTCGAGTCTTCTACCATAGTTGAAACTGTCATACCTGAGTGAGTTAAAGAGAAACGCCACACTTTGAGATGAATTCGGGAGTCCTTTATTAGCCGGTGACTGAGAGATGGCTAATGCACAAAATTCTCTTGGCCCCGAAGAAGGGAATAGATTTTCTTTTATACTTTGGTTTAGAGAGGGGACGGGGGATTCTAGCTGCAGCAACTTTACAGAAGAAAAAAACGACACAAATGTTAAAAATACTTATGGTTACAGGAAAACAAACTGTTCCAGGTGCAGGGGCTTTAAATTCACCACAAAGTGATAGGTGAGGGGGCTCTGGGCATTATCTGCTGGACAAATGTGGGGGCTTTATGATACTATCTCTGAGTAATTTGCTGGGAACTGTGGACATCGCTTGTCTCAGCACTTTATCAGTTAATTGTACTCTTTGATATGTTGAAAATCAGCTTGCACAAGTTAAAGTACTTGAGGAAAGGGGGTGGTTAAGGAGCCCTTGATGTCTTGTAAATGAAGGAGTCAAATGGAGTTTGTCTGGTTTTCTCAGCTAAGGGAGAGTCTGTTCATATTAAAAACAAGGTTAGCTATCTAAGGAAGAGTCTATTCATGTTAATACAAGGTTGGATATTACAAAACGTCTGGTCATGATCTGGAAATTCTTCTGTGTTAGTTCTGTTAAAAGGAAAACTTTAAAGGAGTTTAATTGAGCAATAAACAATTCACGAATCAGACAGTCCCCAGAATCACAGCAGATTCACAGAGACTCCAGCGCAGTCATGTGGTGGAAGAAGATTTATAGACAAAAGGGAAATGGCATACCGAAATCAGAAGTGAGGTACAGAAACAACTCAGCATTTGCCTTGTTTGAACAGTTTGAACATTTGGCAGTGCCTGAGTGGTTGAAGTTTGGCCATTGGGATTGGCCAGGATGTAGCTGTTGTTCCAGGTGCATACTCTCAAGTTAGTTTTTCATTCTTGTATACCTATTAAAGTAGGTTGCAGTTCATCCACAAGGACTCATATATATAATTATGGAGTCCTTCTCAGGCCATACTTAGTTCACTTTAACAATGCCTTCCCTTTGGTTATTTTCTCAATTTTGAGAGATTGGCCAAAACTTCAGTCACTGGTGTCACTATTACCCTTGCAAATGTACTTACTTGGTTTAGAAACCCCTTGGGAAATAGAACAGTGAGATTTGAAAAGGTGGAACAAGGACTTGAGTAGAAGATATCTTCTTATGCTGGAACATCCTGTTTACAGGAGAAAAACAAAACCTGGCTTCTTCTAGGATTTATGTGTTTCCTTAAAGTCTTAGTTTGATTATGTTACATTTAGCATGAGTGACTCCATTTTGGTTTGGTTTGGTCTGTTGGGACCTATTGCATGAGCTTAGTTCAAAACAATGGCCTCCCATAATTTTGCTTAAAAAATTCCTCCTTTTGGCTGGGTGCAGTGGCTCACACCTGTAATCCCAGCACTTTGTGGGGCTGAGGTGGGCAGATCACGAGGTCAGGAGATTGAGACCATCCTTGCTAATACGGTGAAACCTCATCTCTACTAAAAATACAAAAAATTAGCCAAGTGTGGTGGCGGGTGCCTGTAGTCACAGCTATTCAGGAGGCTGAGGCAGGAGAATGGCCTGAACCCGGGAGGCGGAGCTTGCAGTGAGCCGAGATCGTGCAATTGCACTCCACTCTGGGGGACAGACCAAGACTCTGTCTTAGAAAAAAAAATCCTCCTTTTCAGTCAAGTTCTCACTTAGTTGAGAGTGTGACCAAAATGTAGGGCCTTAGCATCACTCTTAGTTACCATTGTTTTGGGTTCCGATTTTAGCAAGTCATTCCCATTGTTTTGGGTTTCTGGTTTAGCACGTCACTCCCATTGTTTTGGGTTCAGGTTTTAGCACGTCATTCCCATTGTTTTGGGTTTCTGGTTTAGCAGGTCACTCCCATTGTTTTGGGTTCCAGTTTAAGCACATCACTCCCATTGTTTTGGTTTCTGGTTTTACACTCACTTCCATTGTTTTGGGTTTCTGGTTAGCAGGTCACTCCCATTGTTTTGGGTTCTTGGTTTAAGCACATCACTCCCATTGTTTTCATTTCCGGTTTTAGCACATCACTCCCATTGTTTTGGGTTCCAGTTTTAGCAAGTCACTCCCATTGTTTTGGGTTTCTGGTTTAGCAGGTCACTCCCATTGTTTTGGGTTCTGGTTTAAGCACATCACTCCCATTGTTTTCATTTCCGGTTTTAGCACGTCACTCCCATTGTTTTGGGTTCCAGTTTTAGCAAGTCACTCCCATTGTTTTGGGTTTCTGGTTTAGCACGTCACTCCCATTGTTTTGGGTTCCAGTTTTAGTACATCACTCCCATTGTTTTGGGTTTCTGGTTTAGCATGTCACTCTCATTGTTTTGGGTTTCCGGTTTAGCATGTCACTCATAGGTTATGGTGTCCTTATGGTTGCACTTTTTTTTAATCTCTTGTCATTCCAGTTGAAGAGATACCATTTGATATTTTAGAGATGCCTGCATGCAAACTCGTAAAACATTTGAGTAAGTACAGTGCACCAGGGAGACTCTTATGACTATTGGGATAACACCAAGAATTTGGTATATGCTCCTAACTCAGGGTCCCCATAAATCAAACCACCTAAAATCAAATAGATTAAAGAATGAATTAGATAAAGAGCTTACTTGCTTAACTCGTGGGTTTTTCTGTTAATTCCCTACAACCAAATCTTTATAATACCCCATGTTTTCTCCACATGTTATAAGTGTTAGCAGTTGCACAGATACTTCAGATAAGTGTCTCATGATAGTAGAGAAGTCTTGATCTGTGATCTTGGGAAAAGCTGTTCACATTAAGGATGCCATCTTCTTCTGGGGGGGGAACTGTCCTTGTTAGCTTTACCTTAAGGGTTCCAGTGGGTATATGGTTCCAAGTGTGGAAGGACCCTTCTGAGTTGTGAGACTATGAACCCAAAGTTTAAGGTTTTAAAGTTTTGCTGTCATGTGGATGGCAAGGGCAGTCCTTCTCTGATGTTCTCAGAAGATCCAGTCATCAGATTCTAGATTTTGCAGGGGTTGACTGTCTTCAGTGAACCATAAAAGGCTTTCTTTACCTGGTGAAAATACACTGCAGGGTAATAATCTACTATTTTAACATCAACTCTCTTGCATGGAAGAGCTTTTATACAATCAGAAAACATGCACTGAAAATGACAACTGAATGAAATCCCTTTATAAAATGTTTAAATGGCCCATCAGGTAACCAAATGTACCTGAAGTTTTGATTGTTTTCCTAGGAATATAGGTTTGACAAACCAAACATTGGTTATAAACTATTTTAGCAGTTTACAAATCACCACACCAATATATTTAATTTGGATCATTTTCTCTTTCCATGATGAGTTATGGAATGCAGAACTTTTAATAACAAAAGTTTTAAGGACTTAAGAAGGATAAGGTGGCCATCCTGGTTCTTCATAAGTCTGTGCTTAATTAACATTAGACTTACATCCTCTTGAATACCAGCTGCTTCTCCAAATTAGGTGCATGGCACTGGTAACTGATGAGTAGTTATAGGTGATTTGACTTAGACCATGGAGTTTATTTAAATTATATATCTAAACAATTTCAATATTGGTGATTTAGCTTGCAAATGTGGCAAAATATTTCCTTGGTATACAATTTTTGTTTTACTTAGGTTAGCAGTCTTATAAACCAGTTGGTCTTTTTATTAAACTTTTGGGATTTTTTTTTTGAGACAGAGTCTCACTCTGTTACCTAGGTTGGAGTGCAGTGTCACAATCTTGGCTCACTGCAACCTCCGCCTCCTGGGTTCAAGCAATTCTCTTGCCTCAGCCTCCAGAGTAGCTGGGATTACAGGCACATACCACCACACCCGGCTAATTTTTATATTTTTAGTAGAGGTGGGGTTTCACCGTTGGCCAGGCTGGTCTCAAACTCCTGACCTCAAGTGATCCACTGGCCTTGGCCTCCCAAAGTGCTGGGATTGCCGACATGAGCAGCTGCACCCAGCCTAACTTTTGAGAATTCTTAACCAGTCCAATTCTTGGGGTATCGGGGAACTTATGGGGAATTTTTACCCATGATATTAAAGTTATTAGAAATCTGTGTTCACGAGTGTTTTTCAGGATCCTTTTCATTCTTTCATGAATCTTCTAAGAGACACCATATTCTAGTGACAAAGGCCCATATTCTGTGACAAAGGCCCTGGAGGTGGGGCATGTTCTTTCTGCCTTCCACACACTGCTTCAGGCTGAACAAGGTGCTATTTTTTAACCGCTTTGTGAATTACACTTCTTTAAATTCCTGTGATAATTATTCCCTATTTCACAAGGGTGCCTTTCTGTAACATCTTGAATATGTTACACAAATAGTCTTTCTTGAGGCACCCTCTGGTGATAATACTAAAGATCACAATCAAAAACAATTGTGCCCAGAGTAGCAGGACCACTTTGCATTTAGGTTGTGATCTACAGAAAAGTAAATTAAACACATTAATATTTCTATTTAGGGAAATTCTGACAAGTAATTTTATAACAAGATCACTTCATTAATTATAAAGCTTCAAAAATACTTAGTGAAAAAAACTAACAGATCAGGTTAATTACATGAGACTTTTCAGGAAAAAAAGCCATACAAAAGCAAAAAAAAAAAAAAATGAGAGGAGAGACAAAAACTATCTTTGACTAACATTTTAAAGGTAAGATTATTTACTAACATTATTTTTCAAAATTACATTGTGAAATTAGCATTCACTTCCTTCTAATCTCATGAAGCCATCTCACTAAAAATTATGCTTTTGAAACAAATTAATGAGCTTAATTCATTTTCTATGAGTGTATATTTTGACTTACTTAGTTAATTTTTTTGACATGGAATTGTTAGCTTTCAACGCTGCTGCAAAGGCTTCCTTATATTCTTCTAACTCAGTTGTAACCTCTTCATAAGCAGTTTTCATTTTGTAGAATTTACATTCCACATCTTTAAGTGTGAGTTCCTTCTTATTTAGTGAAGCTGTATTATATCCTCGTTTAACTGCTCTAATTGTTTTTTATATTGTGCTTGTTCCTAAAACAGAGGAAAAGAATACACTTTTAAAACAATTATAACCTAATTATTATGTTTGTTGCCTTTCATTTTGCGTCAGTGATTCAAAGAGTATTTTTAATATGTTAAAAAAGAGGCTGAAGTTTAAAATATTTCAGCAATATCAAAACTAATAACTGAATTCAGAATTAAGTCTGATTTGTAAAAATTTGAAATCATAATTATGCTAGTATTAATGTAATCTGGTCATATAAAAAGTAATAGAATCCATTCATAATTTTAAAAAGTGATCAATGAACACTGTAGCTTAAGACCAATTCATAATTATCACATAATTTCTAAATCACAATTTTTTCCTTTGCCAACTGGTCTTAATCATCAAATGACTCCATAATGAGAATCATTACTCTGAAAGATTTTGTTATAATAATAATGGAAATTTAAATATTTAAAAGAAAAAACAGATACCATTTTTTTCTAGAACTCTACAAAGCAGATTGCTACAAGAGAGGCAGATGAAACACTATATATATATATATATATATATATATATATATAATCTCCAAAATATAATTTGCAGTGAAATAAATGAAAGCACATTACAAGTAAACTTACCTGATTTAAACAACTCACCTGTAAATGGATTTCTTCTAATTTTTCTACTGCCTGCATTGCCCTTTCATCTAGCTCTGATTTATATTCTTGTAGTTTACTAAGTTCTACCATACTGTTTTCCATGTGTCTTAAGATTTAATATTTCTTCTTCCAACATCTTTTTTCCTCCTCAAGTTTTTCACATTCCTGTTGTACTTTTTACATAGATAATAACTCCTGTTGAAAAACCTGATTCTCTTTAGCCAAATTGACACATTTTGAAGATACAGCTTCCTTCTCTGCCATAAGATCATCAAACTGCATGAATAAAATAGTATAGCTTGATAATGAAGTAGGCTGAGAATAGTCTAATACAAAACCAATAGCAAATTTTGAAATGCATTTACTTGCAATAAAATGTTATCTGTAATGCAGCAGATTCTTCAAATGTGAACCCTTAAATTACTCAGAATTTTAAGAACAAAGTTAAAGCTACCATGAGTCATAAAAATATATTCTTTACTATCATCATCTTTGCCATAGAATTTTTATACTTCATTTAACTTTTATTTTTCTGATAATTCATTTTTGTTCCTCCTTAAATGGTACAAAGTTATCTCCTAGTAAAAAGTGTCTAACCCCCTTCCTTCATTATCATTCCCCACAGTATGTCAAAAAAAGTTTCAGAGATATCATATTGAGTTATTTAGGCCAAAGTCAATAAATGGGTCTAGGAATAAGACTTTGAAAATAATATTACACTCTATATTAGGCATGGTGGCTCATGCCTGTAATCCTAGCACTTTTAAAAGCTGTGGCAGAAAGATCACTTGAGGCCAGGAATTTGAGATCAGCCAGAGCAACATAGTGAGACCCCCATCTCTACAAAAAAAATTTTTTTTAATTACCCGGGCATGGTGGCTCATGCCTGTAGACCCAGCTAGTTGGGATGCTGAGGCAAAAGGATGGCTTGTACTCAGAGTTCAGGGCTGCAGTGAATTATTATCACTGCACTTCTGCCCGGATGACAGACAAAAACCCTATCTCAAAAAAAAAAAAACACAAAATAATGAAATCTATGATTAAGGATTCTGATGCTATAAGCCTTTCCTTAAACTGCAAAAGTTTCGTGCTAATTTGAATTGCATTTTAAGAAGTAATGATTCTTGGGGTAAAGGCCATAGAATACGGCACCCAGAAATAAATCCACATATTTCCAGCCAACTGATTTTGGACGAACATGCCAAGAACATACGCTGGGGAAAGGACAGCCTCTTCAAATGAATGACACTGGGAAAACTAAATATCCATATGGAGAAAAATGATATTAGCTTCCTATGTAACACCATATAACAACATAAACTCAGAATCGATTGAAGACTGAAATGTAAGGCCTAAAATTATCAAACTACTCTAAGTAAATATAGGGAAAATGCTTGAGGACATTCGTCTGCACAAAGATTTTTATGGGTAAGACATCAGAAGCATAGGCAAACAACAAATCATAGACAAATGACACTACCTTAAGCTAAAGAGCTTCTGTCCAGCCAACAACTGAGTGAAGAGAAAACCTGCAGAATAGGAGAAAATATTGTCAAGCTATTCACCTAATAAGGGACTAATATACAAAATATACAAAAAAACTCAAACAACTTCACAGTAAAAAAAATCTGAGTTTAAAATTGGGCAAAATATCTAACTATACTTTTTTTTAGAAAAAGAAATACAAATAGCCAATAAATAAATTTTAAAATGCTCAGTATCACTAATCCTCAGGGAAATACAAATCAAATCTACAATGTGATATAATCTTGCTTCAATTTGGATAAATTGCTGTCATTGAAAAGACAAAAAAAATAACAAATGCTGGTGAGGCTCCAGAGAACAGTAAACTCTTACAAGCTGTTGGTGGGAAGGTAAATTAGTGCAGCCACTATAGAGAACAACAGGAGGTTTTCTCAAAAAAACTAATAATGGGACTGCCGAGGGATCCAGCAACCCCACTACTGGGTATTCAGGCAATAGAAAAGAAAACAATAGATCAAAAGGATATCTGTCCTCATATGTTTACTGTAGCTCTATCCACAACAGCTTGTGTATGGAATCAACCTACATGTCCATCACCAAATGAATGGATGAAAAACTGTGGCACACAAACACAGTGGAATACTATTCACCGTATAAAGGAATTAAATCCTGTTATTCGTGGCCACGTGGATCAGTCTGAGGGATGTTATGTTAAGTGCAGACACAGAAAGATAAATACTGCACATTCTTACTCATATGTGGGAGCTAAAGGAAAATTGAAGGCTGGGCAATATGGCTGATGCCTGTAATTTCCTAGCTCTTTGTAAGACCAAGGCAAGAGAATCATTTGAGGCCAAAAGTTCCAGAGCTCCCTGGACAACATAGGGCGATATCTCTACAAAGTCAAAAATCAGACATGTGCAATGGTGCATGCCCATAATGCCAGCTGCTCAGGAGGCTGAGGTGTGAGGATCAGATGGGCCCAAGAGTTTGAGGCTGCGGTGAACCATGATCAAACCACTGTCTCCAGTCTGGGTGACTACAGTTGCCCAGAGCCCAGACTACACTAGCAAGACCCTGTCTCTTAACAAAAAAAAGCTGACAGAAGTAGGGGAGGGGAGGCTGGTTAATGGATACAGAATTACAGTTAGATAAGAGGAGTGAGTTCTGGTGTTCTGTGGCATTGTAGGGTGAATATGGTCAACTATGACTTATTGTATATTTTTAAAAAGCCAGAAGATTTTGAATGTTCACAATTCAAAGAAATGAAAAATGGTTGAAGTAGTAAATGTGCTAGTTAGCTTGATCATTACACACTATATACGTGTATAAAAATATCACTCTATAGCTCATAATTATGTATATATGTGTCAATTAAAACAAAAGAGAAGCTTCATTCATCCCATTTAAAAAACAAAATATGGGCCAGCCTTACTGACTTCCTTCTAATGAGTAGAATGTAGTGAAAGGAATACCATGTGGCTTCCCTAGCTCAGACTGTTTTCCCTTGGAACCCAGCCCCAATTGTGAGAGCCATCAGGCCACAAAGAGAGCCTGAAAGTGCCTGTGTCAGTGTTTATGCTTCCTGTTCCAACCAAGTTTACAGCCGATGGCCAGCATCAACCATCAAACAAGTGGGTGACCAAAGCTTCAGAGGATTCCATTTCCCCAACTAATCAGCTGTTCCTAGGGAAGCTGAAGGGAGCAGAGACAAGCTGTCCTGGCCAAGTTTTTCCCAAACCACAGGTTCATGAACAAAATAAATGTTTTTCTTTCAAGCCACAAGACTCTGGGTAATTGTTAGGAAAATAAGTTTTAAAAAGAGACAACAGGAAACATAACTTATGCAGCAGAAAAGAGTCTCCTTTAAAGCAGGATCTAATAAATGTTGCTATTTATTTATTGATGTCAAACATTATTGAGAAGCAGCAGATAACCAGGAGAGAGACATAAGCTGCTGAGGAGGAATTTTCCTAAAACTCCTTCAATTATGAATTCTGATAACAAGGCAAGGGTGTCTCCTTACAATTTCCCCTCAAGTTAGGAAATAAGACTGGGAAGCAAGAAGATGTATGATTTGAAAAACAACTAGAAATACTTGGTGACATAGGCAAAATCAGACATTTACCTGATTTCAATTAACTAAAATTCTAAAAGAAGAAGCTTTGAGTGTTTACTAATCAACCTAGTATTCAATTTTCATTTTATTTTCTAAATGAGGAAATAAGGAGATTATTATGGAATGATTTTTAGTCTTCACAGAAGTAAAATAAGCATAGTATGTTTTGAGTGTTAAGACATCAAATGCAATTTCTCCTTTACCTTACTCCAAGCTTGTTTGTATGGAGAAGTTAAGACCATCCCATCTCTATGTTATGCCACAATGTCTGTCTGTAGCACACAACTTGGCTCTGAAATTTTGAAAGTCAAAATACTAATCTACTATGTGTCTCTGATAAATTGCCTGAACGTTACCTGATTTTGAAGTGCTGCACTCCTAAGACTTTTTCTTGGAATGAGTTAAACGTTTTATTCCAAGAATCCTCTACTGAGCTAGAAAGCAGAGCTGTGCATCTCTGTTTCAGTAAAAGGAGGTCAATACAGGGAACTGTGGTTTCTGAGAATGCAAGATCTGCACCAAGAAAAGGATTAGCCACAGTGCAACCCAAGAGAACCAGATACCAGGAGGAAAGAGGGTCTGTAAACTGCAAGATGATGACTTCACTTGATTTCCACTGAGGAAAGCTGGTGGCTCAGACTTAAACTTCTCCTTCCTAGATGGTAAACATCTATGGAAGGTTCTATGAATTATAATGAGTTAGTAAAACATAATGCATTAAATATTAGACTATATCAGCAGATCCTGTGACCAAAATTTACTGAAAATATAACTATAGCGGGAGGCAATGAAAAAGAGACTAAAGGCTTGAATGGAGAAAAAAAGAAATTAAGTGTGTCTTGTAAGCCTGGCGTCTGATCATGTCTTACAGGAAGTAAGGTATAAGCTGGCCAGAGACTCCTTTGTGACACAAAAGGTAAAGTTACAGATATTCCACTAAATTTAATTTTTATTATGACATAATACAACTGGTAATATGCAACATGATTGAAAAAAACTTCTCATTCAATTCGATTGGGCCTTGACATAAGAATAGACATAAACAAGCTAAGAATTGACAATCTAAAAATAAGCCTGCACATTTACAGTCAATTGATTTTATACAAGCTTAACGAAAGAACAAAATGGGAAAAGAATAGTCTTTTCAACAAATGGTGCTGGGACAACTGGGTATCCATAAGCAAAAAATAAATAAAGTTCGACCAAATATCTTATTTAAAAATTAACTCAAAATAAAATAGTTAACTGTAAAAGCTAAAACTATAAAACTCTCAGAAGAAAACACTGGCATAAATCTTTGTGACTGCATTTGCCAGTGTTTTCTTAGCTATGACTCCAAAGGAAAAATGGATTCAATGGACTTCAAAATTGAAAACTGTTGTGCCTCAGAAGACAGTATGAAGAAGTGAAAAGGTAAGACGCCAAGTAGAAGAAAGTATTTGAAAAGCGTGTATCTGATAAGGGACTTACATATATAGGAAATATAAATAACTCTTGCAATTAATAAATAACAAGATAAGCCAATTTTAAAAAATGGGCAAATATTTTGAATAGATATATCTGCAAAGAAGATATAAAGATGGATAAGCACATTAATAGATGCTTAATGTAATTAGTCATTAGGAAAATGTAAATCAAAACCACATGTGGTATCACTTCACACCACAGGATAAAATCTTTGTTCAAGAAAAAAGAGTAAGTGTTAGGAAAAATGTAAAGAAATTAAAACCCTTATCTAATGCTGCTGGGAATGTAAAGTGATGCAGCCACTTTGGAAAACAAACTGGCAGCTCCTTAAAGGGTTAAGCATGAAGTTACCATATGACCCAGAAATTCCAGTCATAAGTATATACTCCAGAAAAATAAAAACATACGCAAGCACAAAAACGCATAGATAAATGTTTACAGCAGCATTATTAATAGTAGTCAAAAGGTGGAAAGAACCAGAACGTCTGTCACCTTTGGGTGGGAGAGAACCCAAAGGTCCATCACCTGGCGAATGGATAAATAAAATGTTTGATGTATCCATACAATGGAATATTACTCAGCAATAAGAAGAAATTAAGTACAGATACCGTATTAGTAGGAGACAGCAAAATGCCTAGGCAGATACAGAAGGGTCCCCGGAGAATCTCCAACCAGCCCCACAAGTGTTTAGACCAGATGTTATGTGCAGATAAGGGAACCTGGACTTGTCTTGCCTGGACATGCCCGCAGCAGACCGGAGGCCCACATGCAGTGGGGGGATGGGGTGGGGTCACCAGGAATTCACGCCTTATGCAGAGGAGGAGCCTGGCAGCTTCAGCTCATGTGATCCTGGTATTCAATTGTGAGGTGAGAACCTCTTTGCAGGAACCCTCTCTTTGCTGAGAGCTGTCCTTTCACATAATAAATTCTGCCCTCCTCAATGTGTCTGCATGCTTAATTTTTCCTGGTCACGAGAGAAGAACCCAGATGTAGCTGAACTAAGGAGCAAAAACCCGGCATCAATACCTGCTACAGCACAGATGCAGCATGAAAAATTATGCTAAGTGAAATAAGCCAGTCCCAGCAGACCACTTGCTTTTTATTTCAGAGTTTTATAGGCAAATCTATACAAAGAAGGTGGGTGGTTCCCTAGGGCTGAGGGAGGAAGGGAAAACTAGTGAAGATGGCTAAATGATGTGGGGTTTGTTTTTAGGGTGATGAAAATGTTCTAAAATTAATTGTAATTATGACGGCATAACTCTCTGAAAATACTAAAGTTAATGAATTCTATACTTTAAATGAGTGAATTGCATGGCGTGTTCATTATTTCTCAATAAACCTGTTACCCCCCACCCCAAATTAATTTGGTATTAGAGATCTGGAGATAGGTACTGCTTGGTTTCAAATCACTGGCCAGGGTTCAAGGTCTAAGAGAATCAATAACATGTCCTTTTTATAGAAAAAGAGATTTATATTTTACAAGCTATCCTTTTCATTAGTATCAAGTCTGTAAAATTAAATGAAAAATCTTTCTTTCACTGCTTAAAGCACTGACAGATTTATATAGAGGAATAAGACCTTGTTTTCTTTGGCCCCAATTTCTATCTAAAGGGTCTGGGAAACACACCCTTCAAACTATCAAATCTCATCAGATGGGTTTTATTAACACTTATAATGTGGCTTCCTTTCTAATCTGATTCTGGTGCAGCATCACAGAGAGAAGAAGCTGAAGGAAATCAAAATATTTTACCCCAAAATATATTTTTTGACGTATTTTGAAATGGCTGCTGCAGGGCCAAGAGATTGAAATGGCCCTCATTAAGGTAGTCCAATCTCTCCCCTTCTAGGTCTTCGCAGATCTGGGGAAGATTAACTAAGTGCCTGAGGCATTTAAAGTTTGAAAAGATATATTTACCCTCTATTTTCTCAACATATTTTGGCAGAATTTGGATTTTTCCATTATCAATATTTTCCAAAATGCATGATTTTTAATACCAAAACTGATTTAAAATTACCATACTTTGGAATATAAATTATTCTATTATAAAGATACATGCATTTGTATGTTCACTGCAGCACTATTCACAATAGTAAAGACATGGAATCAACCCAGATGGACATTATCAGTGATAATGGGATAAAGCAAATGTGGTATATATACACCATGGAATACTATGGAGCCATAAAAATGAATGAGATCATGCTCTCTGCAGGGATATGGATGAACCCGAAGCTGATGTCTTCAGCAAACTAATGCAGAAAGAAAAAACCAAACACTGCATCTTCTCACTTATAAGTGGGAGCTGAATGATAAGAACACATGGACTCGGGGAGGGGAACAACAAACACTGGGGCATGTTGGGGTCAGGAGGGAGAACATCAAGATCAATAACTAATGCCCACAGGGCTTAATATCTAGGTGATGGATTGATAGGTGCAGCAAACCATCATGGAACACGTTTACCTATATAAAAAACTTGTTGGCCAGACTGGTCTTGAACTCATGACCTCATGATCTTCCTGCCTTGGCCTCCCGAAGTGCTGGGATTACAGGTGTGGCCACCATGCCTGGTGGTTATTTCTCTTTTTAAATTCTCTCAGGACTCCTAAAATCTCAAAACTTTGACCTAGATTCCCTAATCTACATTTCCAGCTCTGACCATTTTCTTGAGGTCTCTTCCTTCTAGTACACATATTATAGAAAATATTCTCAACCACATGCTCATACATTGCTAATTGGTGCAGATTACTTTTGTAGATAGTGAATGTTGTCTATTTTATGTTTGTTCTCATTAATGTTGCTTTGAGTGTACTGTTATTTTCTAATCTCAAAGGGGGACTATCTCACTGTTATGATAGTAACCAGTATACTTTGTCCTTTTTTTCTTGCTTTCTTCTTTTTTGGACCAGTATACTTTGTCCCTTTTTTGTTTTTCTTTTTTTTCTTTTTTTTGAGATGGAGTCACACTGTGTCATCCAGGCTGGAGTGCAGTGGCACCATCTCGGCTTACTGCAACTTCTACCTCCTGGGTTCAAGTGATTCTCCTGCCTCGGCCTCCCAAGTAGCTGGGACTACAGGTGCACACCACCACGTCTGGCTAATTTTTGTATTTTCAGTAGAGACAGGGTTTCACCATGTTGGCCAGGCTGTTTTTGAACTGCTGACCTCAGGTAATCCACGCACCTCAGCCTCCCAAAGTGTTGGGATTACAGACGTGAGCCACGGCATCCAGCCCTCTTTTTCTTTTATAATGAAAACTTTCCCATGAGAATCATATTATCAATTGTTTGCCTTTGTTTTCTTTTAAAGAAATTCCTTTTCCATAGAGATATGGCATGATGAAAGTCTTCTAAATTTTCTTTTGGGGGACACTTAACTATGTCATTGGGAAGCTTCAGTAAGTAGAGATCTCCCTTCTTCTCATTCAAGATTGTTCATCTCAAAATGGTGTCCACCAAATGTCTTAATCCAGGTAGTCGCTTGTTTAGAAATTCATGAAATAAGAACCTTCTCGAGAAGTTGGAGGCTATTGATTGAGATGGTTTAACGCTGCCCCTTATTATATGTTTTACTCCCAAGGTAGACATCAAAGTAGCTAATAATTCTATGACTGATGTCTAACTCACTTCTATGGGAATCTATACAAAACGTTTTATTTATGAGACAGTCTCCCTCTGTTACCCAGCCTGGAGCGCAGTGGCTTGATCACTGTTCACTACAGCCTCAATACTCCAAGCTCAAACAACCCTCCTACCACAGCCTCCCAATGTAGCTGGGACTACAGGCGTGCACCACCATGCCTCAGATAAGTGTTTAAAAAAAAATTTTTTTTTGAGACAGGGTCTCACTATATTGCTCTGGCTGGTCTCAAACTCATGGGCTCAAACGATCCTCCTGCTTCAGCCTTCCAAAACCAGGTGTTTAACTGGGGACTAACATGAAACACTTAGAAGACTACGTGGAACATAGTGAGCTACATAAAATATTTGCTATTAACATAATAATTTTATAGTATATCTTAACAAAATTGTGTATTTTAGGCAGGTGGCATGCCAATGGAAGTACTCTCCTATAGCTGCACTGAATCATTCTTACCACTGAGAGTTGCAGCAAATGGGGGACATAATTTATAACTTACTTTTCTCTCTGTATGACTCATTAGGCAATGACTATGTATGTACTACAATGTAAACAGCACCTCCTGGATTGAATAGTACATAACTGACATGACCAGCAGAGACAGGCTAAAGACAATGAGCTGAAAACCCTGGACTCTATTGTTAAATCAAGGCTCCTGAATCCGTTCCCTCTGAGCAACTGTTGCTGTGGTGCTGCCTTCACAAGCACTCTGCTGAGCACTCAGATTGAGGTGCTGTGCTATCCGTCATCGGACAAGCTGCACCCAGAACTGTTCAGCTGACAAACTGGTAGCAGTCCAGAAATACAGTTCTGCTGCATAGTGAAAAAAGGCCAATTTAGATTATTTTTCATAGAGAGAAAAACATAAATATGTGATTTAACAAGTCTCCTGTATTAAACTAATTGGTTTAGATTTGATATATAATTGCTAAAAACACACTTAGAATATAAATCTTACTGTGTCAAGGTCTCAAAGAAGAAATAATTGGTATGGTATAAAGTATTGAATTGTATGCTACAAACTTCTAAGCTAAAATATTTTCAATGTATGCAAGGATAGGTGGCATACATATTATATATTATTCCCCCATTAAGCAAATTTATAATGAGAGAAAATTATCTTCCATAAAAAAAAGCCATGTAAAATTAAGAACTAAGTTTTTCTGCACAGACTAGACAATGATTGCTAACACATAAGGTCAATGAGAGAACAGTCAGAGAAAGCTTCATGAAAACAATAATTTGTCTGCCACGTCTGAGTGAATGAGGCTAGATGAACACAAACTGAGAAGGTAGAAAGAATAGCATGAGCAAGACAAGTGGTGAAATCTGCCCAATTAACTCTGAGGATAAAGTCCAATGGCAGAGAAATAAAAACCCGTGTCCACATAATAACCTGTAAGAGAATGTTCACAGCAGCATTTTTCATAAGAGCTAAAAAGTGGAAACTAACCTAAAGGTCCATCAACTGATGAATGAATGGAAAACCAGTATAGCCATGGAATAGAATATCATTTAACTATAAGAAGAAATAAACTACCAATGTGTGCTAAAACATTATGCTAAGTGAATTCTGAAAACATTATGCTAAGTGAAAAAGCCAGTCACAAAGGACTACGTATTGTATAACTCTATGTATATGATATAAGCAGAACAGGCAAACATATGGAGACAAAAGTAGATAGATGGTGGGTGGGTGCCTACAACAGAGGTAGGTGGAGGGACATGGAGGAAGGCTGCAGTCATGCCTAGGAGATGTGGGGTTGCTTTTCAGGGTGATGAAAATGCTGTGAATATACTAATAGATACTGAGTTGTACATTTTAAATGGTTGAACTCTCTGAAATGTGAATGATATCTCAGTGAAACTGTTTTTAAAATCCAAAGGCAGGATCAAGATAATTTTCTCAACTCTCAATTTTTGATGTACATGTTATCTCAAATTTAATTATTTCCACAGTTTTATAGTATATTTTAAATAAAAGATAATAAAGAAAATACCTAACTTTTCCAATAGTTTGTAAATTAACCTAAAACATGCACTTTTAAAAGAATAGTATAACGGCCTTTCTGTACAAGTTAACCTAGAATCTGTGAAATAAATAGACACAGATTCTGTGTCCACTCACAAAAGTGAAGAAATAAGACAATTTTCTGGAACATTCCATGAAACATTCTTCTCTGATTTAATCTGGTCTGCCTCATCAGAGCAATACAAAAATTACTTAAAAATACTGTTTTAACAGGACAAAAGTCAGTTTTCTATGAGGAATGATGTATAATTCTCAACTTTTCCAAGGGTACATATTGTAAGAGAAAAGGTATGCAATGGTTTTTCAAAATGGTAGAATGAAAGTCACTATATAAAAAAATAAGTACATTATAGAGATAGTAAAATGGAAATAATTCATTATAATGAAAATAAAAAATTAAGCTTCTGCCATAATTAGTATCCTAAAACATGTTATGTAATTCAACTAGCTACAGAATAACAGTTGACATGCTAAGTTCCATACATACTTGACTTTCCACTTGAAATAATTTCTTCTTTGGGACCTGTGTCTCATCCAAATTAATGTGATAATGTGATATACCTTCCAGTGGAGACTCTAACATAGTTAATTTTTTTAGTCTGTCAGCCGCTTCTTGTTGAAGTTGTCTCACAACCTCCTGAGAAAATATTTTTGTTACTGATTTTATAAATTGTCTTATTATTAAATTATGTTAATAATATTTAACTCTAACATACTTACTTTGAAAATTATCACCACATATATCAATTCACCTTCTTTTAATCACATGTACACATTTGTATTTATTACTGAATTCAGTGAGGGATGCACAATATGTTCTCTTCCTGCCAAGTTGGTATTCTCTTACTTACATAACAGATTCATCCCACCATTCAATCACCTTAGAAGCTCAACTCAACCTCAAAGTTCCTGACATATTCAATCACCTGTTCAAATCCTTCCAACAGATTCCTATCTCAGAATAAAAGTAAAATTCCAATGGCCTTTGAGGTCCTAGGTAAACAGGTCTCTACCTCCCTCTCTGACTTCAAAGCTCCCACAACTCCCTCCTGTAATTACTCCATTCCCACTGTACGTGAAGCCTGCCACCCCTCAGTCTGAAAATAGGGATCTAATGCCTTACTCATAAATCACAGGCAGCTACAAGTATCTTTGTACTGAACAAAATTATATTCCAATGATAGTCATTGAGCCTTGAAATAAAAATTAGGAGCTAATTATTAATATAAATATTCAAAGTAAACTATAAATACCAGTGGGAAGACTAAACCAAATATAGTTTTGCTAAATATTACCACATGTATCCTAAATTATGATTTTATAACAAGTAGGTGCCTTTAAAACATTACATAGTCATAAAAATATGTAATTTGACATATTTTCAGATCTGTTAAATTAATATGATTAATAACAAAGATATACCAACTAAAATACATAAAAAGCTACTTAAAGCAAGGTATTACAAGACACAGCAATACACTTCAGTTCATCTGGGAAATCTAGAATTAAGTGTCAAAGAAAATCAATTAAATTTTAATTTGAAAATACTCATTTCAGGTGTAAACATTTCCATTTATACTTACATTATGGTCTTAACATGTGGCAACATAAAGTCATTAAAATTATTATTTCAGCAGTACAGAACTATCTACCTTAAAATATGACTCTGTGCCTAATAAAATTTCATAGGTGACACAATGTCTTTTCTCAAAGTAAATCATCTCTCACCTCTACCTTTTATTTCCTAGAAATGAGGCACGTTTCTAAGCTGGTATAGTAAACACGGTTTTCCTTTTTTTTATTAAAATAGCTTTGTTGAAATATAATTTACATACTATAGAATGTATCTGTTTTAACTTAAAGTTAAAAGATTTTTTAGTCCATTTACTGAGTTGTGCAGCCATCTCTACAATCCAAATTTACAGCATTTCCATCACTGCAAGATCCCTCAGGCCCATTAGCAGTCACTACCAGCTTTCAGCCCCAGCCCTTTGCAAACATTAGTCTACTTTTTGTCCCTATACGTTTATCTTTTCTGGATGCTTCATGTAAATGGAATTATACAGTATGGTAAACACACTTTTTATCCATTGATTTTTATATTCAACTAAGTTCAACACGTATCCAGAGCCAGATGTTTAAATATTCTTTCTAAAAGTTTGAAAATATTTATCTTCCTTGATACTTACTACTCTTTCTGCTTTCTCTCATATTGAAAGAGACTTTCTTTTAAATGATCACATTCATTCATTAGCTTCTTATTTTTCTCTTCTAGCATGAGGTCTTTCTTTCCACTCTCAATAAAGCCTCTTTGGATATTAGTTACTATCTCTTTATGATCCTCTTTCTGATGAACATCATCTAGTTGCTGTTCAATGCACGGATTTTCATGTTGGAGTTGACATATCCTCTCTTCTACACAGCTCCACTTTCCAGTGGAATTATTCACTTTAGCTTCTGCATTTTCATACATCTCTTTCATTTCCTTTATTTGCTGCTGTGTTTGGCTTAGGTCGTTTGGAGAGTTTCTAAAGCCAATGACTTTTTTCTGAGAGTATCTCTTTTCTTACGGAACTTATCTTTTAAGGTATTGAATTTAATTTGCATCTTAGAAAGTTGTTCAGTAAGAAACTCATTCTTATCTTCTACTTCGGAAATATCAGAACTCATTTTTACTTGTATGGAAACATTTTGTGTTCACTCTAATGCAAGTTTTAGGTTTCTTTCTGTTTTCACACTTTCACTGTGTTTACTTATAGCAGCAGTCAGTCTAGACTGATGATTCAATTTCAGCTTCCAGTCTTTTGTTGCTTTCTTCTTCCTTCAACAGTTCGGAATTGAGCCTTGTATTCTCAGCTTTGAGATCATTAAGCTCTTGTTGATACCGGAATGCTGTTTTTGTTGTCAATTCCTCATTGAGTTTTATATAATTTTCAAGGGCAGCATTTGTTTTTTTCACAATTTTAACGTCCTTAAGATATTTATTGTCTTTTTCCAGGTTGTCATTTTTCATTGTGCATATTTCCTGTCTGAGTATAGCAATATCTGTCTTCAAAATGCAATTTTCATCCATCAGATCTTTCATTTCTTCGTGACTATGAAAATCCTAAATAAAACAAAAGAAAGTTTTAGCTAGTACTCAATAAAATAACATATCATGATTACCTCTGAAGTTAAAGAATAACCTGCACATCCATATACTAAAAAGGTTACTGTAAGTGGATATCCAACTGGAGAAAATGTTGAAACAAGACTTTGAACCTTATAGAACATAAGTTCCAAAAAGTTCAGAAATTTATTTAAAGTCAATGAATTTATAAAAGTAAACACACACACACACACGCACACCAGAGAATTTTTAAGAATTTCAAAATTGGAAAAGCCTTTCCCTGAATTACAACAAACTCAAAAGCATAAATTAAAGCATTAACAAATTTGACTAAATTAAAATATATCAAAAAATTGCATTTACACTTTGATATCTAACCCATACACCACCCTGTAGTAAGAACCTTACTTCACACGTATTTGGACAGATAAAATTTCCCAGAGTTACTACAGTTCTGTTTCGCTGATAACATTCTATTTCAATTTGACTCTTTTAACACTTTTATAGTCAGTTGTAAGAATTACATTTACTAAATCATAAATCTAGACATTATACTAGTCACTCCTATATACATTCATTGATGAACTCATCAAGTTACCACAATTTTGAAAAAGAAATGTTAAAAATATAAGCAAGCTACAGGATTTTCCCCAGGACTTCTGACTCTACTTCTAGTTCTCTGACAGATCACAGTTACTTCTGTGGTGTAAATGTATCAATAAGAAAGAAAACTTTTATTTCAAAACACCAATGTTAAATAAGATAAAATTTATAGAGCTCTTCTTAGAATATCATGAGATTATTTGTGATTGCAATAATTTGTTTCCTCTTTATAGTATTAGGTACAGTAATCAATATGAAATAGCGGGAAGTACAAGGAACAATTTTTCTGGGAAAAAATCTTTATCAATAGGTTATCACTAAGTATATATTATGGCATATTATTGTTTTCAAAAGCTCTTTGTAATAAAATAATATCCTATGTGGATGCCAAGATTTATAATAAATATCAATAATTGTACCTGTAAGTGTCATCATTCATTTTTTGAAAATGAGATAACATTTCTGGTTTGTTTTAGACCAAAATATTATATATTAAATCAAGAGGATATTATAAGTAACATTGATAAAATAAAGTTTAAAATATAGAATTTTTACCAAAGATTGATTTATCTGATTTGGAGTATTTCTTGTAGTCTTCAGTTTCATCTCTAGTGATTGAACAGTTGGTTCAAGTTGTTTTGCTTCAACTACTTTCTTATATTGTTTCTCTTTCCTTTCTTATTCTTCTCTATTTTTTTGTACAGCATATTAACATTTGTTTTTTCTTCACTTCCTTGTCTTAAGATGCATCTTCAGATAAAGACATTTATCTTAAAATTCATTTTGTTAAAAAACAAAGAGATCATCCTGTGATCTACCTCTGCAGATGCTCTTTATCATCCTAATAAAATTTCTATGTTCTGGATTATTTTTCCTTTGTAGTTCTCAGATATTTAATTTCTCACTTCAACATCTTCAAACGAATGTATATACTTGAAAAGTAGTAAGGAAAGAATATTCTGCTAAAGTTTTTGTTACTAGTCACTCTAGTATGTATTATAAAGAAGGATACTGGAAATAATTCAGTATAGTTAGAAGTTCAAAATTACCTTTTCAAATCACACAGTCATAATTACTCCCCGATTAGAAAAGATCATTTACAATCAACTAAATTTTTAAAGTTACTATTTATTGACAAGCGTATAAGTTCACTAGAAATAAAGTTTCATCTCTATGAAATATTGTAGGTGTCTCTCCAAATGATTTACAAAGTAAGATGTCTCTCACACAAACTATATCTGCAGATGATTGTCATCTTAAACTAGGCTAAAGAGTCTAACATCTGTCACCCCACACTTTTTATAATTCTTAATACTTCCAATTCACCTTCTTATTTCATATATTTTATATATTTATTAAGCTATTGTTCATTATGCGTAATATATAATTAATGCCCTTAATAAGTGTGTGTATGTTTACACAAGTTATGTTTTCCTGTGAAATCTAGTCCCAGAAGTGGAGTTGTTGAGTTAAAGGGATGTCAGGTTATTTGAAATTTTGATACACAGCACTAAGTTACCCTTCAGAAATAATTTACCAATTTCATATACCAACAGTGTATGAGAATGCCTTTTTCCTCACATTTTCAATGGTAGTAATTACTTTTTCAATATCATCATGACTTTACAAAATATATCTTATTTTATGTTAATTTGCATTTTTCTGATTACCAGGCAGGGCTAAATATCCCTGGTAAAACTATAAAACTTGTTAATCATAAGGAACATTTGTCAAATTTTGAATTAGTTTATAGCACAATGACAATTATCTGCTGAGAAATACTGCTATAGGTGGCCAGGCACGGTGGCTCACTCCTGTAAACCCAGCACTTTGGGAGGCCGAGGCGGGCAGAACACCTGAGGTCAGGAGTTCGAGACAAGCCTGGATAACATGGTGAAACCTCATTTCTACTAAAAATACAAAAAATTAGCTGGGCATGGTGGCACATGTCTGTAATCTCAGCTACTAGGGAGGCTGAGTCAGGAGAATCACTTGAACCCGTATGCATAGGTTGCAGTGAGGTGAGAACACACCGTTGCACTCCAGCTTGGGCAACAAGAGAGAAACTCCATCTCAGAAAAAAACAAACAAACAAAAAACAAACAAAAACACACTGCTGTAGGCTTACTTACCTATCATGCTCTTCCTTCAGTTTCTTGGGAAATTGCTGAGGATACGTTTTCCCAACCTTTCTTTGTTTGGTTAATCTGTCAGCAGCAGAAGATGTACTATGACATACATTTTCTGATAGTTATATTTTTTCACTTTTGTTTGTATTATTTCCTTCTTTGACCTTTAATAAAAGTAATATGAATAATAATTATTATTTTATTCAATAAAAAAACGTTTTCCCTGATTTTTTCACTTGATTCAAGTTAACTATCACCATTTTAATAATAAAAGTATTTTGTGCTTACTTTAATTTTATCATTATACATAATAATTATAAGATACTTATCATTTTATCATTGAAATTTTTGTCAAGTCTGCTCATTTCTGTTTGAGTGAATGGAATAATTTTCCAAAATTTCAAAAAGGACTCTTCTCCATTTTGTGCTTTTATTCGCATCCACTCTTTGCTATCTGATATAAATGTTTATGCTATCTGACTGGCAGAAACAGAGAAATAAAAAGACACAGCCATAATATATATCTTCTGTCATTGCCACCTGGATTTTACATGAAATAGCCAGATTAAGAGGATGTGACCTTGTAGGCCTTCAGGAAGAGTAAAGAAGTTTTCCCTTTTCTGCACTGAGCTATTCTTTTCCCCACTGCCTTTTATCTCTTTTTTTTTTTTTTTGGATCCTGGGATATCAAAAAAGTGAAAGTTCTCCCTGAACTATGGGAACCAATGTTTGCCACAACACAAGAAGCAGAGTGAAACTGCTGAGTTTCTAGTGCAGAATTCTGGAAAATGAGATGCTTCCCAGATTTCACATTCAATTACCACAAACATTTATAGGTGGAAAACATACAGTACAGTTATCTACTTTAGCCCCATTATCTACTGAAAATGGGAGTCAAACCAACCAAGACATGTGAAATGTTTCATCCAGAGCTCTTGAGGTGGCATTCCCTAGCATTTCACGGCACCAAATAACATGATACAATTCCATATTGCTGAATGACATAAATTACCAGATAAATTTATCAAATTAGTCAGATATATTAAAAGTCTAACTTGAGCAAAGCAATTTAACACCTCAGAGGGTGGAAAAAGGCCTCATCTGCTTTTACTTTGAAAGAAGAAAATCTCTAGATTTTTGTCTATCTTTAGAGCACAATGTACAGAATTCAACTTTCTACTAAAGAGTCAAAGGCTAAATTTTTAGCTAAGAAATTATGCTTCTTTCTTATATGATAAAAATCATACATGCCAAAACTTACCATACTTTATTAAACAACATAATGTAAGGTCTGATTCAACAGAAATATTGGAGTGGTGATTTTTTAAAATATGTGGAAGTATATATTTGTTTTCAAAATATTGGAAATAACCATGATGGAACTATAAATTCAAACAGTTTGAGCTAAGCAGATAAACTGGCGTGCATGAAAACACATTAAACAGACTCATTTGGCTGGGAATATTCATTGCAACTCTCAAGGCTAGATGTGTTTTTGTGGCTCATCTCAGTCATTGCTTCCCTCCCATTGTATTCCCATTCTATCATTAAATAAATGTAATTTATCTCTAAATGAATACAGAAAAAAGAATCTAGAATCTAAAGCTTATTTCTTTAGCAATTTCTTTATGTTGATCTGGTTCAGAAGGTCACATGGTATATGGCTGAATTAGTTTCCCAGCTCATAGGCCACTTGGAAGACTGAGAGTGAGACTTAGGTTGATTAATGAAGAAACATTATGAGAACATTCTCCAGAACCGTTGTTTAGATAGCAGGACTAATCTACTTTGACACATAATTACACATTTAGAAAACCCCGCTGTAACTGTACACATGAGATTTTCTTGAATAGAAAATTTGCCTAAATCAAATAATTGATAAAGAGAAAAAAGAAGCAGCAAGTGAACCTCTGTCTTTTTGAAGTTGGACTTTCTCTTTCTCCAAAGCCAGGAACTCTACTTGTAACATGCCTACCTCATTCTTTTTACTATTATTATACTTTAAGTTCTGGTACATGTGCACAATGTGCAGGTTTGTTACATATGTATACATGTGCTATGTTAGTGACCTTGGAATATCTTGCTGTAAGTCTTCTAGCTATATTTTTGATGTTCTCTCACTATGTGGCAAAGAATAACCCGCATTTTATAATTCAACATTCATGCTTTTGTAGTTATTAACACTGGGATTGTCATACAGCGGCTTCTGGAATAAGCACTGTGTTGGTTTTCTGTTTTTATAAGTATCTGTAGCAGCAGAAATACTGTGACTTTCTATCTGAATCATATGCTTCATTTCTTTGGAGTGGGTAAACCACAAATCAAAGAGACTTTCTGGATCTCTAGACTGAGACCAATGCCTAATGTCTAATTTCCAATTAGTGGTATTTGGGTTTATATATTTTTCCATTTGCATGTCAAACTCTTAATCATTTTTCATTTCAATCATAATTACTGGGTTCCTTACTTTTTCAGTTTCTATATCATAACAAAAATTTCCATCATCTGTGTTAGAAACAAGCTGTGTGTCTGGTTTGTTATCATTTTTATAGTCTGATTTATTTTATTTTAAATGAAGCTTAGAAGATGACTGGTAAGTGTATTTCAGGGACCTGGAGTGTGAATGGAATAAAAAGACATTTGACATGGGCTTCCTCTGTTCAGGCGCTGCCTGGACTGCCACAGAGCTAGACCCTCCAGATACATTTTTCTCCTCACAATCAGGGACACGATTCATCAGACTAGAGGGCACTCCTTTTTTGTTCATCCCTCTTTAGAGTTACCATGTAGGAGCTCTTCCTCAGGGCAAGCAGTAATTTTGGGGTTTTCAGCAATTTTACCAATATTCAGCTTGAACTTGTTTGTAATGAATTTTAAAGAAAGTCATGAATATATAGATTGATTCCCTTTATCACTGTTCTTACCCAGTTCTGGTTCTTGAGACTTTTTTTGGGAGGGGGCAGGTGCAAAATGGAAAACAAATTTGCTTGTTTTGTTTCTCAGATGTCTTTTCTGTCAGAGTGCATGTTTTAAAATTAGCCTTAATCAAGTATAAACAAAGAAATATTAGAAAATATTTAAAATTTAACTGTGAAACTTAATCTATGTGTTGCTACTCTTAAATTATGGGATTGTAACTAAAAAGTGAAAAATAATTTGCCTTGGCTTAACATAGGACAGAAACATGAACCAGCAAGCTGAACTCTCAGTGTCTGTTTGGACTAAACTTAATGCATTTGTGTAAAATCTACCAGAAATGAATTCAAAGATGATAGGTAGTATTATAAAAGCTTCCTCTCTTACGAAGACTTTACCTCAGCATACCAGAAAGAGTGAGCCCCTACAGTGCATGTTTATTTCTGAAGATTAACTAGAGCACTAGGCAAACACTAAATTATTAAGAGCTAAACTGAACACCAATAAGAAAGAGAAGCAAAATTTTAAATTCTAATTCAAATGATATACTATGATAGTGTTATGTATCTAGATAGAATTTCTGCTTATATCCACTTCTAATATATTTTAAGTTCCGGTAGTGATAGGGTTTGGATTTTTTAAATTTTAGTAATGTTTAGTATGTATTTATGTTGAAATAAAGTTATTGTTCACACCCTGACACCAAAGGTCCCATTCTGCAAGGTAGGATTCTCTTAATAGGCAACTGCATTGACTTTTATGACCCCATTCACTCCCTGAACACAGACACAGAAGTCAACCGGTGACCACAAAACAGAATAAATCTTTAACCTCGGCACTGGTGACCAGCAATATAAAACTGCAACATTTGAAGCACTGGCAATGATGACTCCTTTAACACTAGTTTAACTCAGTGGCCATTGGTGTTAAACTGTTCATAATTTCTATTCCTCAGTAATATGACCCAATACTTCATGTTACCTTGTGTATTATGAGTAAGGTTATATAAATAAAACAGCAAGATAATTCTGAAAATTTCTTGCCTCAGTTCCAAGGGTAAAGACAGCTATGAGTTAATAGAGATACTAAGAATTACAAAAATAACTAATAGTTACTAGAGATAGTAAGAATATCTTAAGTTTCATAACTGGTTAAGATGTTTTAAAAATTAAATATAAAATTATGATCTATTGGATTCTAAAGGTATAGTCTGAAAGGTCATGTCATTTGGACTATGCTTTGTTAGTAAAACAAAAAAAAAAACCTAATATTAAACAAGAACTTAAATTTTCATATACCTGTGATTGCTTCTTTTCACTTCTTTCACACCTTTCTTGCTCTTCCTCTAAAGCCACTGATAAGGTTTGTTCTGTAGACAAATTCATTGATTTAGTTCAAATGAACTAAGAAGAGTTAGATAAAGACTATAATCTTTATAAAAATAAATAGAGAATAACATTTCTTTGTATTTTATATTTTGAGAGTTTGAATGAAACAATGTTTACTGAAATATTTACTTCTGTAAGAAATACTTCTAATTATCCAAAACTTCAACAAACCACTTGGGGAGACACCAGATATCACCAGATTCAAGCCATGCAAAATCTCAGGGTCACTCACAAATTGTTCCACCCAACATAAGTCAACAAAACTGTTGGAAACAAAACAGATATTTGAAATACAGTCAAAATATACAATGTAATGCTTTACTATACTTCATAACAGTATCTTTTTAACAAGACATTAATTGAGTTGGCAGTTACTAATAATTTGCAAAATTATTGTTCTTTATACCTCAATTAGTGTGCACCCCATTTTTTACATCACAAATGTTTTCCCCTGCTATTCTGAAAAATTTATTTTCTTATTTTAAGACTCAGAAAGTAGGCTGGGCATAATAGCTCACATCTGTAATCCCAGCACTTTGGAAGGCCAAAATGGGAGAATTGCTCAAGGCCAAGAGTTTAAGACCAGCCTAGGAACCATAGGTAACCTTGACTCTACAAAAAATTAGACAGGTATGGTGGTATGTTCCTGTTGTCCCCTCTACTCAAGAAGCTTAGATGAGAAGATCCCTCGAGCCCAGGAGTCTGAGGTTTCAGTGAGTCTCAATCATGCCATTGCACTCCAATCCTGGGTGATAGAGTAAGAACTTGTCTCCAAAAAGAGGGAAAAAAAAAGGCTCAGAATGCTATGTGAAATCTTCCTTGATTCTAGCTATCTTTCTCCACACACACAGGTGTCTGCTTCGTTGGGGTCCCTTAGTACCTTGTCAATTTTTCTAGTGTCACTTTACCACCTGACCTGCACATCATGTCTTTACATGTTGACCCCCTTTGCTGCTAGACTGTAGAGGACAATCTTTTGAATCATCTTTGTATAAACAGTCTTAATTTTGCTAAATAATTACTTAGTGAGTTACTGCTAAGTGTTAGGCACTGGGGAATAAGGAAGGAAAATAGAAGCTGTCAGGGATGGCTTTCCTAAAGATCATCCATTAGCTGAGACTTAGAGAGTGAGGTTAGCCAGATTAAGCGTGGCAGAGGGCAGGAAAGGGTGAGCACATGCCAGGCAGCAACAAGAGAGGAAGAGAAGCCTCCAAGAGAGTATGTATTTCTCTGCAGAAGAGGAATGGTGAGGGGGCCATTACCAGCAGCTCAGTAATTCCAGAGAAAAAGGCAGATGGGGAAAGGGATACAGATGGAGATTTGGGCAGAAATCAGTTTCCTTTTCTTTTCTTTTTTGGGACAAGGTTATACTCTGTCTCCCAGACTGGAGGGCAGTGGCATGATCTCAGCTCACTGCAACCCAGCCTCCCAGGTTCAAGTAATTCTCCTGCCTCAGCCTCCTGAGTAGCTGAGATTACAGGAGCGTGCCACTACCACCTTGCTAATTTTTGTATTTTATTAGAGATGGGGTTTCACCTTGTTGGCCAGGCTGGTCTTGAACTCCTGACCTCAAATGATCCACTTGCCTCAGCCTCCCAAAGTGCTGGGATCACAGACATGAGCCACCATGCCCAACCCAGAAGTCAGTTTCTGAAATCCTTATATAAACCTTTAAGATGCTTGGACATTAGGTATTCAGGAGTGGTTCACGGATCTATTTGCATTAGGGATAATTCACTCTAAATACTGTGAGGAGCATAAAATTCTGAGGCATATAAATCAATGAACAAAGATAAAATGTAAGGCAATGTTGCAAAGATGATGCAGGCCTGAGGAGATGTTTTCAGAAATATTTAGGATATAGGTATCAGTGGCCATTATAAGAATGAATTTCTATTGAATAAATAAATGTATATATCTGGGTCCCTGGAGAAATACACTCTGCTCATTACTTTACAAATTTTATCAAATGAGAAGTAAAATAATATACATAAACTCTTTCAGTTACTTGTATTTACTTTACCCTTTTTCTGTTTCAGTTTTACTGTGCCAAGGAAATGCATTTGGGTTTTGTGGTGGTTGTTGTGGTTGTGGTTGTTTTTGTTTTTTGAGATGGAATTTCACTCTTCCTGCCCAGTCTGAAGTGCAGTGGTGTGATCTCAGCTCATGGCAACCTCTGCCTCCTGGGTTCAAGCAATTCTCCTGCCTCAGCCTCCCAAGTAGCTGGAATTACAGGCATGTGCCACCATGAACAGCTAATTTTGTGTTTTTAGTAGAGATGGGTTTCTCCATGTTGGTCAGGCTGGTCTCAAACTCCCAACCTCAGGTTATCTGCCTGCCTCAGCCTCCCAAAGTGCTGGGATTAGAGGCACTAGCCACCACACCCAGCAACATATAGGGATTTTGTTTTAAAAGTTCTGTTTCCTGGATCTACCAAGCTCATGAGAAAATAGAGCAAACAAGTCATTTGCATAGGTAAGAAACTTTGGATTTATAGCTTGTCCTCACTACTCTAGAAGATTATCATCATGTTTTGCAAAGCAAAATGTTAAACACAGACATAAGGGGAAAAAGAAATTAAAACTGTAGGGGTGGCTGAAAAAATATTGCATAATTTATTACTGTTGACCTCATCATATGACTGATTAAGGGCACTGAATTTAACTTGGATGTGAAGTAGACCTCATATTAGCTGCAGTTAATCAGTAGACCAGGCGTCCTAGCAGAATTAAATTTGATGCTCCTGTGTTATCTTTAAATGACACAGCTTTTCTGAAAACCCTTACTCATAGTGCGTGATTATCCATTAAGAAAAGGTGATGGAATATGTGAATATAGCTGAGGAGACACCACAAGGCAAATGCTCAGTGGTTCCCATTAATATTGGGAAAATCAACACTATAAAACAATAATACAAATTGTAATAAGGTGTAAAAGTTCTTTCTTCACTGAAGCAGTACCATGTTGTCCTCTACCCCACAAATGCACTACTCCCCCGTGTTCTAATGTATTTTAAAAGTCCTGTAATTGCTATTAACTCAGACAAGTTTACTTAACTTGTTCTAAGCTTCTGGTATTTACTACAGTTTACTTTCAATCACTCAACCATCTCTGTTATATATGTTGTTTTCCATGAGAAATTTGTTTATTAGTAATTAAGATTCTTCAGGGATAAGAAAATATTTGAATAACTAAGTTTGTGCATAAACACATTAAGGTCAAATACCCATGACATTATTGTGTGTTTCTGTGTACTAGAGACAAAAACTTCACAAAAATTTTTAATGAATATACGTTAAATTAAAAACTGCTTTCATTAAACTGAGATAATCTTCCCTCAATGCATGAATACCTTCAGAATTCACATAGACCAAAGAAATGTATAAAATATAATAGCCTTAAAAATCTTATTTGTAGCTGGCACAGTGGCTCCCACCTGTAATCCCAGCACATTGGCAAGCCGAGGTGGGCAGATCACCTGAGGTCAGGAGTTCAAGAGCAGCCTGGCCAACCTGGTGAAACCTCATCTCTACTAAAAATAGAAAAATTAGCAGGGTATGGTAGCATGTGCATGTAGTATCAGCTACTCAAGGGGCTGAGGCAGGAGAATTGCTTGAACCCGAGAGGCAGAGGTGGTAATGAGCCAAGACTGAGCCACTGCACTCCAGCCTTGGTGACAGAGCAAGACTCTGTCTCAAAAACACAAACAAACAAAAAACCTAATTGTTCCCATATAAGTCTATGTTCATACAAGATCTCAAGAGTACACAACACCGTGAGACAGGACAGACATATATTTTAAAAGTTATATTCCTGGTTTCTGTAAAAATAAAATAGTTGAATTTAAGCTTTCAAGACAAGTCAACGAAAAGAGCAAAAAATGCAAAAGTGAAACTCGAAAGGTCATTTTCCCATCAAGGGCTCATGATCACTGGACATTCACAAACTATACTGTTCAAAACATTAGATCTGAATTTTGATCCGAGTATCCCTTTAGTAGCAGTTTCATTCAAGGATGTCCAAGAGGTAAAATAAGACAATATCATTTGCTATTTTCAGTTTTCTTTTCTGAGAACAGCCCAGCATTCTTCTTCAGAGAAATGAATTGTCCTAACTTCATAGGCTAAAGTCTCATGAGTCATAGTTCTAAGGGCATTAATAAAATATGGTGATGCATGCTTGTATTCTGAACTTTTCAGGTTTAAACTCTCATATAGTAAATGCTAATAGGTACAAACCAATTGAAGAAAAGCCTTCTTAATCTGACATTATTTTTCTTTTTATTTCTTCATTTATCAGCAACAGGAGAGTCTAACTAAATGTGGTAAAGTGGTATGAGGGAATACAATGAACGGTGTAAAATGAATTAAACCAGAGATAATCACACCAATGTGGGTACGAGTGGAAAATATAATACAAAACACACCAAAGAAAGTGGCAGAAAGGTATATAAAGTGTATAACCACTCACATACCATTTTAGGACACAAAAAATTCTGCATATTATTTCTGAGCATCACAATGTAGTTAAAGATTTCAAAAGGGCATTGAAATGAAAAACAACCAACTTATGATGTTGGTAGCCTCTATGCAATCATGTTTTGAAAACTTTAACACCAAAAAGGCTCAAAATCACCATTTTAAAAGACTGTGTCTACCAGTCATAAATGAATCATTACTTTCGTCATTTGTAATAGTCAAAGATGCCACAAGTGCACGCATACACACGTCTATATATACACCTACACACACAGTCTTGCTCATTAGAACATCTGATAGGCTTCAGATCATCAGTGTAATAACACTAGCAGCAAGCCTCTGAAGTTAAAACA
Source organism: Pan paniscus (assembly GCF_029289425.2). Taxonomy (NCBI): domain Eukaryota; kingdom Metazoa; phylum Chordata; class Mammalia; order Primates; family Hominidae; genus Pan; species Pan paniscus. The sequence goes on along the minus strand of NC_073264.2, from coordinate 333,902 downwards.
GAAACTGACACTTTAATAAGTAAAGCTTTCCTCTAGGTAAAGATCGGAACTCCAACTAGCACTTAACTCACTGGAAATATCTTAAGAGTCTCAAAATTCACTGCTTTGAATCCCTGACAAGTATAAAAATTTTATACTGTAAACTTCATGCTATTCAAAACATTAAAACAGAAACATCTGACTTAAAGCTTACATTTTTAAAATCTTTTTTATGCTTCTAAATTTGTTTTTATTCAAATATGGATACCAACAATAACATTTATGTCAATGCCTTCTATTCAATATTGAACAAATAGAATTAGGAATAAGAATAATATGAGTACATCCAATCATTGAATGTACTTTATTTCCAGTATTCCATTAAATGTACCTGCTCTCAATGTCTGTACATTCTTTCTTTGTACTGCTCCTTTCACAGCAGGATCTTCCACTTCAGTGCTAGGCTGGATGGGTTTTAAAAGAAAACGATTCATAAATCATATATATTTTATACAACATGGAGTTTGTGATTCAAAAATATACATAATTAATTACCTTCAAGGAAGGATGTTTTGCAGGAGGCCCTACAGAGCAAAGGGGATATGTCATCAATTATATGTAAGTATGACAGGGCCAACCAAACATTCATGCAGTGTTACTGTCGAGCTGAATTCTCAGGCCTGGCTATAAAATAATTACTTAAGGTTTTGAGGGTTCTTCTTGGCTTCTACTTTTCATTGCCTAGGACAGCAACATGACAGAAACACAATGAGGAAAATAGGAATATAGGATTCCCAAAATGCACAGTTTACATTTCAGTAGTGAGATTATGTTTCAAATGCCTATACTTAAAATAGAAAAGCATTGATATAACCGTGAACACGTGGACTGATGAGGAGAAAAGGGACCATTAAACAGAGGGGTAAATCAAACCTGAGAGAATCAATGTCAAAGCTGATGGTGAATGTACAGAGAATTTTAACTCCACACACCAGAGGCATTGCTGCCAGCACAGCACAAATAAATTCCCCTTGTCTTGTCACTGAGGAAATACGCAGTTGGGATGACAGTTCAGGTGAATGTGTGATTCACCTCTCATCAAAGAAAGGGTTCTACATTGATCAGCTAGGATACACACTTATGAAATAACAGCTAATCAAACTACTCATTTTTCCCATGATCACATGGGCTACTGCAGCACCTACATTTCTCCTATCCCCTCATTTGGCCTTGAATTAGAGCTCCTTGATCCACGCATGCAAGGTGGTCCATAAAACACATCAAATAAACCATGTCAAATAAGCTTCTGATATCAAAATATTTATCAAAAAAGAAAACATTGAATGACCACAGACTTGCTGGATATTAATACATATTTATATTTCAAAATCAGTGCAGTATTTATTGAAAATGATAATTTTGGTTTTCATGGAATGAATTTTATGATTACTTCTAAAATTAACTAAGTTTGGTATATTATCTTACACTGTAAAGGACTTTTATAAAACAGCTATCATATCAAAGAACTGGCTGTCTCAAAAAAATTTCGCCAAAGCATCTATATGCAACTTAATCATATCTTATTCACTCATGTCAGTGAAACTTCTCTCCCTGAGGCCTGACAGTTATCAAGTGAAATGAGCTGCTGTGGTTTACCCCAACTCTAGCACTCCCTCCTGTCTCCAGTACTCTCCACAGCAATAACCTCTTTTGTGAGACTGGGCATATGCTGAAGAAACTGGAAGTGAGTTGTCTCAAGTTTACTTGGCTTTAACTCCCAAGACCCCAGCAAATGTCTTTCTTTCCTCCTTTTGTGTCCTTTCGCCATCCCTCTTCCTTTGAAAAAATGATTATCAGACTGTCATCCTGATGCTTCCCTTCCTAACTGCTTTTTATGGATGATTGTGACCACTTTTTTCATCTGTATTCAGCAGTAGTATACACCTGTAATCTCTCTTTTTTCATCTCATTTTCCTTCTCCTGTGGCTAGAATCATGCTCAGAAATAAAAGGAAATTAAAGCTTTCCCTGGATTCTGTTATTTTTTAAATTGCTCTCCAGTGGTTCTTTTTCCAGATTTCTCTAAAGGAAGGCTATTCCCTTGCTATTCAGAGCTGTGTCCAAGGACCAGCACAAACATCACCTGAGTGCTCATGAGAAATGCAGACTCCAATACCTGCTGAGTCAGCATGTGCACTTTCCAGAAGCTCCTCAACGAATTCATGACAATTTGAATGCCCTGTTCTACACTGGTGTGCTTCCATATTGGTTTACCCTAATTGGCCTTTTTGGCCTAGCCTCAACTTCTTTCCTATTATGTCCCTGAATTTAATAGTACGTTATAAGCCATAATGTTTCTAATGAACTTTTAATCAGGCAAAGTTTCTCTAATTAATTTCTTCCCAATAAATCACCCAACACTATTCTTTTCAATTATGTTAATATGATACTATCCTATGAAGTTACAACATTTTCTATAAAAACAAATTATAGCCATACATGGCTGACCATTTACGGTGATGTTCATCTATGGTAGATAAAATACAGGTCTGCATGGTAAAGTACCTCAATCCTTAATGCCTCCCCAGTAGCGAGAATGACAGCAAGAGAAGGAAAATGTTACTGTAATTATATGACACATTTTGGTACTGGAAGCTCACTTTATCTTCCTTCCTATTTCTAACACCCTGTTCTTCCTTCTTCTACAGATCAATTTGACTTTACGACCCTCCATTACATACATCCACTTTTTTTTTATTTATTCCATGTACACTCTGCCCTCCTCATTCTTTCTTTCTCTTTTATTCATTTCCTCTTCCCTCTCTCCTGACTTGCCTCAGGTCTTAGGGTATGTTAAAATGGAACTCATAACTCAGCTCCTTTAGTGGTACTTCCAATAGAATCAACTGCTGACCCTTGGTTAGAGACACCACTTATCACCATTTCATTTCTCTTTTACTTATGATACAGTTAATAGGACATTTTCTTTAGCTATTAAACTCTATTAGTGCTCATATTTTAAAAGAAACATTCCATCAATGCCTTTTTTTTTTTTTTGATATGGAGTCTCACTCTGTCACCCAGGCTGGAGTGCAGTGGCACGATCTCCGCTCACTGCAAGCTCCACCTCCCAGGTTCACACCATCCTCCTGCCTCAGCCTCCCGAGTTACTGGGACTACAGGCACCCGCCACCATGCCCGGCTAATTTTTCGTGTTTTTAGTAGAGATGGGGTTTCACCATGTTAGCCAGGATGGTCTTGATCTCCTGACCTCATTACCCGCCCACCTCGAGCTCCCAAAGTGCTGGAATTACAGGCGTGAGCCACCGCGCCTGGTCTCCATCAAATGACTTTTTAAATAAAATACGGTTCTCACCTTTTCCTTTTCCATTGACTATTCTGTTTCCTTTTTCATGAGAAGGTCCACGTAAAAGCTCTGACACTTTCTCGGGGACACACAGCTAAGGTAATATCAAGAATTAGTTTCCATTTAAAATTATAATGAGTTGCATCAAGAGTTTCTTATCAATCCCTTTTTATGAAACTGGGTCTCACTCTGTCAACCGAGGGCTAGAATGCAGGGGCCTGATTATGGCTCACTGTGGTCTCAAACTCCTGACCTCAAGCAATCTTCCCACCTCAACTTCCTGAATAGCTGGAACTACAGGTGCATACCATCATGTCATGCTAATGTTTTTATTGTTATCTTTGTAGAGACAAGGCCTCATTATACCTCCCAGGCTGGTCTCAAGCTCCTGGGCTCAAGCAAATCTTCCACTTCTGCCTCCCAAAATGTTGAGATAAGCAGTGTGCACCACCACACCCAGCCCTAATCAATTTCTTTAAATCAATCTCAATGTTGCCCAGGCATGGTGGCTCACACCTGTAATCTCAGCACTTTGCAAGGCCAAGGTGGGTGGATTGCTTGAGTTCAGGAGTTGGAGACCAGCCTGGGCAACATAATGAGAACACATCTCTACACAAAAAATACCAAAAGGAGTCAGGCATGATGGTGTGTGCCTGTAGTCCCAGCTGCTTGGGAAGCTGATGTGGGAGAATCACTTGAGCCTGAGAGGTGGATACAGCAGTGAGCCAAGATCATGCCACTACACTGCAGCATGGACAACAGAGCAAGACCCTGCCTCCCCAAAAATTTCAATTTAACATGTGAGAACAAAGAGAGATACAAACAAAAAACAAGCATAATTTGTCAATGAAGTATGAGCTTAAGCCAAGAAAGAAAACGAAAACCATGAAGTACAATAAAGTACATGGGGAAATAGATCTATAACAGAGCCTTCAGTCTTTCATAACTCTGATAATACTAATTAATATTTATGCTGCAATTAGTTTTTTGTAAGTACTTCTGTGATAGTGTTTCTTACTATAAGACATTCAATTAGCTAAATATGGTCATCTACCATTACCTGAAAGAACATTATTATAACAGAGAGAGAAAACTGGAACTTTCCATCAACTTTCCACCCAGAAAAAGAATTGGTCACCAGAATTCTAAAGAGTAATGTATGGCAGACACATGAAAAAATGCTCATCATCACTGGCCATCAGAGAAATGCAAATCGAAACCACTATGAGATATCATTTCACACCAGTTAGAATGGCAATCATTAAAAAGTCAGGAAACAACAGGTGCTGGAGAGGATGTGGAGAAATAGGAACACTTTTACACTGTTGGTGGGACTGTAAACTAGTTCAACCGTTGTGGAAGACAGTGTGGAGATTCCTCAAGGATCAAGAATTAGAAATACCATTTGATCCAGCCATCCCATTACTGGATATATATATGCAAAGGATTATAAATCATGCTGCTATAAAGACACATGCACATGTATGTTTATTGTGGCACTATTCACAATAGCAAAGACTTGGAACCAACCCATATGCCCATCAATGATAGACTGGATTAAGAAAATGTGGCACTTACACACCACGGAATACTATGCAGCATAAAAAATGATGAGTTCATGTCCTTTGTAGGGACATGGATGAAGCTGGAAACCATCATTCTGAGCAAACTGTTGCAAGGACAGAAAACCAAACACCACATGTTCTCACTCATAGGTGGGAACTGAACAATGAGAACACTTGGACACAGGATGGGGAACATCACACACCAGGGCCTGTCATGGGGTGGGGGGAGAGGGGAGGAATAGCATTAGGAGATATACCTAATATAAATGACGAGTTAATGGGTGCAGCACACCAACATGGCACATGTATACATATTTAACAAACCTGCACGTTGTGCACATGTACCCTAGAACTTAAAGTATAATAATAATAATAAAGAGTAATGTATGGCTTGAAATGGTATATTTAATGGAAAATGAGTTGGTTCTAATAAAAAGCTTAAGAAATGTTAATCTAAAATCTCAATGTTAAGATTCCAGTTGAATGATACTAGAAAATATATTGTAACCCTCTTTGCTACCGATGACCTATTTCTATTTTATTTCCTTTTTAATTATGGCATAATTTCTCAACATAACATGTCAAAACTTATACACCCTTAAATATTAAAAAATAATACAATGTAAGCAATATTTTAAATACAATATTTAATGATTAGATACATTAGGTTTATTATATTACTTATAACATTCCATTACATAAAAATTAATTTGTTTATTTATTCAGATTAAACAACTATTAAGGCTGAATATCTCATGTCTGTAACCCCAGCACTTTGAGAGGCTGAGGCGAGCAGAACACTTGAGCCCAACAGTTAAAGAAGAGCCTGGACAACAAGGCAAAACCCTATCTCTACAAAACTCAGCCCAGCATGGTGACACCGCTCTGTGGTGACATAGCTCTATTGTTTCAACTACTTGGATGGCTCAGGTGTGAGGATCACCTGAGCCTAGGAAATGGAGATCGGAGTGAGCCAAGATCTCACCAGTGCCCTCCAGCCTGGGTGACAAAGTGAAACCCCATCTCAAAAAACAACAAGTAAAATGCTTCTTACATGTAAGACTGTATTCTAGGTACTCCAGGATACACACAAATATGTTTACTGACCTCCAGTAGCTTATGGTATGCAGGAGCTTCCAATGATTATTTAAAAAACTAAATAGAAAACCTTCTGACATTCAAACTTTCAGAATATGATATAAGGACTTTGAGTGGTTATTTTATTTTATTTTATTTTTTAAGATGTAGTCTTGCTCTGTCACCCAGCCTACAGTGCAATGGTGCGATCTTGGCTCACTGCAATCTTTGCCTCCTGGGTTCAAGCGATTCTTCTGCCTTGGCCTCCTGAGCAACTGGGATTACAGGCATGCACTATCATGCCTGGATAATTTTTGTGCTTTTTTTTTTTTTTAGAGACAGGTTTTCACCATGTTGGCCAGGCTGATCTTGAACTCCTGACCTCAGGTGATCTACCCACCTCGGCCTCCAAAAGTGCTGGGATTACAGGTGTGAGCCACCACGCCTGGCCAAGTAAATATTTTAAATATACTACAATGACAAAATTATGATGATAAAGACTTACCATATTGGTATTAAGAGTCTCTGCTTCTAGAACTGGTTATTTGCAGGAAAATACATGTTATTCAATTAGATGAAGTGTTTTATATAAACTCTTCATGGACAACTCATAAATCACATAAAAATCCCTTTGCAATACAAATCTTGAGAACATAAATTTAAATTTCTACATTTCCACAACTTATATTTTTAAATCAGATACAATGTTGCCCAGGCTGTTCTCAAACTCCTGTGTTCAAGCAATCTTACTGTCTCAAACTCCCAAGTAGTGGGTACTACAGATGTACACCACCAAACTCAGCTATTTTTCTACAATTTTTAATACTTTTTAAGTCTCACTACAGAACCAATAATATAAGTAGAGAAACAATCTCTCCTAAAAACTATATGACACCAAAATGATAAGTTTCCAAGAACAAAAGCTATATGCTATGTGCTGAATATTTCTGCCACTAAAAATTACCAGGAGGATTCCATGATTACTGCAAACAATTTGATCCACTGAAGATTTATACAGGAATAAATATTAAGAAAGTCACACTCATATGATTTAAAAGTCAAAGTATTAGTATTTATCCAAATAAACTTTAACCAAATTTCATATTTCCTCTATTGGAGAAAGCATTTCCTAATGTGATTTTCCTGTGACTACTTATTTTCCAGTTCATTTATTTTTCAGCTCCCACCTTGTCACAGTACTTACCAATCTTTATTAGTTACCAAAGTTAAACACATTTTTTGAATCAACTAGCCATGTGTACGTTTTTCTCTGACCAGCTTTCCATTACCACCATAAAACAATGATAGGTAAACCACTGCTAAATTTGAAAAGTAAATACTATGCAAAACTACACTCAGAGTGAGAAGATTAATTTTACAAGAGACCACTTTACCTTAGTAGCAACACTCAAGTCTTCATCATCCAACGTAGGCAATGAATCCACACACAGTTCATGGAAAATGCTTGAGAGCAAAAATACACAATGAAAATGAGAAAGTTGATTTCTTTACAATTTTTTTAACTGCCAGTTTATATCCAGCTTCCCCCTCAAATAAAGGAAAACATAATCTGGGAAAGGTCAGTGATCTATATATTAAATTATGATTCTTGATATAATTAAAATATGTCCTCTGTTCTAAAAATAGATTTTAGTTACCTATTTCTACCTCTACCTGTCTAAATCTATCAAATATTCAATGAAAACTAACCTTGAGGTTTATAACAAATAGTGACAGTCAATATATTGGCAGAGCCTGACAATAATGTGCCCTCAAAAATTATCTGTCCTGAAGCTGAACTTAAAATTCGATTCATGGATGACATAAATTTTGTTCCCTAAACTGGAATAAAACTGATGACCTAAAACAAGGTAGAAAGATCCACTGTCTCTTTTCCGTGATCTGTCTCTGGATAAAAGACTAATCTACATCACTTCAAAATGGTAGTCTTGATTCCTCAGCATGGATCCAACTTAGGAAGGTCCTATTGCTTTCCTTTACCCTAAATTGGTACAGGAAAGCCCCCACAATATTTGAAATGTATGAAAGCTAAATGTACAGAAGTCAAATAGCAAAGGTGTATGTTCTTATTGAGAATACTTTTCCCAGAAAGATTAAAATATTAACAACTATAAAATCGCATTATTTTCACTCTATAGGTCCTACCTTATTCAGGTCTACATGAACTAGCAAGCCCTTAAAAATTTTCATAGGCACTCAGACACCCAAGGAGAGAGACTGCCAGAAAAGAAACAGAGTCATGATAGTTGTACCTCTATTTCCCTAGGTACTATCTAAGTATATTTCTTCCTATGGACACCCACTTCCAGATTCTACTTCTGCAGGGTTCCACAGAAGTCTCCAATCTTCAAATCTTCAGTGTATGAAAGCACAGATTCCTGAAAGAATGGCCTCAAATGACCAGGAGTAGGAGCTCTCTATATCCCTGCTCCTGAAAAACAAGCTAACTGGAGTCTCCATCACCTGCCACCAGCTATACACACTACCAACTACCCAACTGAACTCCATGACTGATTTGCCAGCTAATCATGCCCCTGACCCAGCCCACATGGACATGGGAAGGACATCAGTGAACTGTGAAAAGAGGCAGAGGTGAGGAGACACCTGCCCTGTGCCACACATCTATGTAATTCCGCAATTTCCAGCCCCTTAGTACTCCAGGGGCTCTAAGCCACTCCTTTGTAAGTCAGGATGGAAGTAGATGACACCACATTTCTATCTGCTCTGGACATTCTTCCCAGTGTCTCAAAATGTTTTGGCATCTTTCAGTAAAAATCTTCAAGTTTGTCAGTCCTTGATTAAAAAAAAAAGCAGCAAAATTTTTAGAGCTCCCTTGAACCTTCTATTTTAATGTGCCTTTGTAGATAATTCCCAACATCTTGTGTCCTTCATTTTTATAATTTATCTTTATCAAACTTGTCATAAACCCCAATACTTTGATCTCTTGTAGAAGAGTCCGTACTCCTATCCATTCCAGTGTTGTTTATCTTCAAACTTGGACTTCCCCTGCTCATTCCATTCTTATCTACTTCCATTGGGTTCACCAGCTAATTCCATTCTCATTCTATCCACAGACTCACTCCCGTTTGTATTATTAAAACACACGCCAATAGGACATAAAAAGAAGCAAGAGTACTGGGCTTTACTATGAGTTCAAATCTCATTTCTGCCAATTCCTATGTCTAAAAAAAAAAAGCTTCCTAATCTCTTTGACCCTCACATTCTCTATCTAGAGAATCACTTGACCAGAATGTTCAACGCAGATAAAAATACTAGAAGGTATTTTAATTCATTCCAAGATTCCTTAAAATTCTGTAATTCTATGTCTTCTTGATTCTGTCTATAGAAAAACTTGGAATACATAGGCAGCAGAGTTTGAAAAAATAATAGAACAAAAGAAACACCAAGAAAAACAGAGAAGAAAGTTTTAAAAAATGAAGACAAGATTATATAAAAGTCATGGAAAAAGCAACAAGACTAAACAATGTATTATGGAAGTAAGCAGAAATACTTGCCTAAATGGAAAACCAAACTGGGAAGTCAAATAATTTGTCTCTAAGACTTGCCTAAACTTGCTTTGGTAAAACTTACAGTCCTATGGCCCAAGCTAAGTCAGATCTGCCCTAGAGCCTTTGAAGGTAAAAATAAGATACTGGTTACCACTGAAATCGTCAAATTTATTAGGACTAACCACATTCTAACAATAAACTTAAATGAGAGTTCAAGGTATTTAAACTCTCATTAATTTAGAAGTTAATCAAATTAATGAATCCGATTGATCTGATTGAGACCTATACTTTGATCCAAGGGCTGCACAGATATCTATCAATCTATGCTGAGGAGCAAGAGAAAGGACTTGGAAGGCAGGCAGGCTGATGGTCAAACTGTAGGCCAGCTACTTTGTTAACTATGGGATCATGAGGCAATTAATCAGCTCTAATTCATAGTTGTTTATTTAAGAGTAGGTTATAGGAACACAGATGTTATGATGGCTTTATGAGATGATAAATGCATAGAATATATTAGCATGTCTAGCCCAGAATACAACACTCAACAGATATTAGTTTCTTCCGTCTGTATTTTCTTAGTTAACATAATTTTTTAAATCTATGAAATCTTACCTGAGTGCAGATTCATCAGAAATTCCAACATCTATTAAAGAAAAAGGTAAAATGCATTTTAAATCAATAATAAATGTACAGAATATTAAAATCATAAGAATGCACAGTGATGCATGCCTCTAATCCAAACTACTTGGGAGGATGAGGCAGGAGGATCACTTGAGGAGCCCAGAAGTTTGAGACCAGCTTGGGAAACATAGTAAGACTCTACCTTCATAAAAAAAATTGTGCACACTTGTGTGTATGCTTTAGATCCTGTTTTTTTTTGTTGTTGTTGCTGTTGTTGTTGTTTTGGTTTGGTTTGTTTTTTAAAGCATAAGACTGACGCTTTGTTACAAAGCATTCCTTTGGGAGCATGCCTGGGACCTTATTAGAATTAACATTCATTATATGTATTGGTAGGTAATTAATGCAGTAAGAACTCTTCCCTCTGTATTTATTAGATGCAAAGAAGAATAAATTTATTAAAATTTGGTATCTACAAGTGAACTGCAGTATACAAGTCATCCTAGCCAAAGCCTATGAGATTGAGTAAAAATGGTATTGTTAGCAGAACAGGTGTGATGAGCCAACAGTGTCAAAGAGCATGATTTCTGGACCAAAATATGAGGGGCCATTACAACAGAGTATACACTAGTACCCCTTATCCACTATATGCGCAGAAAGACATACTTGACACGTTTTTCTCTGCTGTCACACCACAGCAACAATCATCAAAAAAGAAGGCTTCTGTGACCAAATGTGTGGAGAGTTTTTCCCCACCAACAAACAAGCAATCATTCCTGCTGATGACACAATTCAATTCTCACACCCTATCTACAGATAACATCAGATTTAATTTAATTTATAAATTAAACTTTGTCATAGATATGTATGTATAGGGAAAAACAGCTTGTGATTCAGTACTATTCATGGTTTCATGCATGCACTGGGGGTCTTGGAATGTATCTCCCACAGTTAAGGTGTAGTTACTGCACTTATTTTGTTATAACACAACACAGCCTCTCTAGCTCTTCAGTTCAAACTGTTTAGTTTAGAATAAAACATGCTATCACCAGAAACCAACAAAACATAGGAATCAGACCAGAAACAGGAATCCTTGCAAAGACTTTCCAGCCACCAGTGGAGAAGTTCTCAAGAGAGATCAGTGTGTTACTCTGGCTAATACTCTTCTGGGTAAGGTGCTCGGTGGTTTCCTTAGTTGTAGCTATTTGCTCTGGCCTACGTATAACACGGCCCAAATTCACCTGCCATTTTACCTCCCACAGAAAGAACCACTGGAAAGATCACTCCTTTAAGAGCTTATCCACATTCAGAGAGAAGCTGAATAAACACTGGGGAGGTATGGCAGGCTGCCGGGCAATATTATCTGATGTGAAAAAATATATAGAAAGAAAACTATCAACGCCCTTTTACTACCAGAATGTTCTAATGCTTGCCCATCTCCCTAGTAGGAGAAAAAATTTTTTTCACCTCGCATAAAGCAAAACTCCCTTGTCATCTCTCATGACAGAATCTAGTTGTAGGTGAGTCGTGTCATCATAATACAGGCTGTTGTCAACCTCATCCCTCAAAGGAAGAGGATCAGTGAGGAACTTATGTATTTACCTAATAGCATTCACTGCCTGGTCTTATTTCCAACCGAAGGTAAGTATGAAAGACTTTGTGATTCCAGTTTTATAAAGCACAACCCTTTGCACTTGTCCCCTTCCATTGCTAAAGAGTCTATCTGGACCCACCTCACAGAGCAAGATGCTCCAGGTTGTGCTGTGTAGTACGGCATGGTGTCCTTTTCCTCAACCCTTTCTATTATGTGCCACATGTCTATACAAATCATGTTTTCTAAGTATGTAAATCATATCTCATCAGAATACATCATTCTTTACAAAGATAAAGAAGCAAAAGAAAAACAAAAGGAAAAAGAACATCTTAAATGACTACATTCAACTGCCATGGAGCTTTAATTTTTTAACTGCTCAAAAAGATATCCACTCTTCTTATTCCAACTATATGACTCTTCTGAAAAAAGTAAAACTATGAAGACAGAGTAAACATCAATGGTTGTCACGAGTTGCTAGGGAGAAAGGGAGAGATGAACAGGCATAGCACAGAGAATTTTTAGGGCGGTGAAACTGTTCTGTTGATAATATTACAGTAATAGATACACATCATGTCATTATACGTTTGTCCAAATTCACAGAATGTACAGCATCAAGAGTGAGGCCTGATGTAAACTATGAACTTCAAGTGATTATAATGTGTCAATGTAAGTTCATCAGTTGTAACAAATGGACCACTCTCTGGTGGAAAATACTAATAATGGGGGAGGCTATGCTTGTGTGGGAGGCATGGGATATATGAGAAATCTCTGTAGCTTCCTCTCAATTTTGCTGTGAACCTAAAACTACTCTAAGAAATAAGGTTATTGATTTAAAAAAAATATTCAGCTGGGCTCAGTGGCTCATGCCTGTAATCTCAGCACTTTGGGAGGCAAAGGTGGGTGGATCACCTGAGGTCAGGAGTTCAAGACCAGCCTGGCCAACATGGCAAAATCTCATCTCTAATAAAAATACAAAAATTAGCTGGGCATGGCAGCTGGCACCTGTAATTTCAGCTACCCAGGAGGCTGAGGCAGGAGAATCGCTTGAGCCTAGAAAGCAGAGGTTGCAGTTAACCAAGATCACACCACTGCACTGCAGCCTGGGAGACAGAGTGAGATTCTGTCTCAAAAAACAAAAAAGATATTCACTGTCTATGCATCCCAGGATCTCCAGAACAACAATTAAAATAAATAAATAAAAAAGATGGCTGGGGGCAGTGGCTCATGTCTGTAATCCCAGCACTTTGAGAGGCTGAGGTGGGTGGATCACCTGAGGTCAGGAGTTCGAGTCCAGCCTGACTAACATGGTAAAACCTCATCTCTACAGAATATAAAAAATTAGCCAGGCATGATGGTGCATGCCTGTGGTTCCAGGTACCTGGGAGGCTGAGGCAGGAGAATCATTTGAACTTGGGAGGTGGAGGTTGCAATGATCCAAGATTGTGACATTGCACTGCAGCCTGGTCAACAAGAGCAAAACTCTGTCTCAAAAAAAAAAAATAAGTAAATAAAATTAAAAATAAAGATATTCACTGAACCTGTTACTATGATATATTTAAGCAAGACACGGCGACCCTAAAAATTAGAGATCATTGAAGACCAAAGTAACAACATGTGGTCATTATTTCTCAAATTGAAGTATATAAATTATATAAAATAAATAAATTTAATTGCATGCTTAGGTAAGAAAATATTGATAAAAATGATTGAATATTTTATCTTATTTCATAATTCTAAGCAGGGCTTTAGCACAATATGAAAACTAGATTATTCATGTAATCCAAATAAAAGACAATTTTTATTCTAATTTTAACTCAGAAATTATTTTGCTTATTTAACAATTTTACTGAAAGGTAAATGAGATAAATAGGACAGATTATAATTACCTAACATTGCTATGGTAACTTACGTACAAATAGCTGTTCATCACCGAAAGTCAAAAAAGTAACCAGTGCTGCAACTTAAAATGGATCATACAACAGAAATTAGTACCAAGTTACCTTATCTTATAATATTATGTTATTAAAATGAAATTTTAAAACAACACCAAAAATTAAGTTGGGGCTATACAAAGTGTGCAGAAAAGACTTCATATAACAGGCAAGAGACTGCCATCCTTAGAAAGGCCTGCATGCAAGGCTGGCCCTTGGCTAGTGTTTAGGAAATTGGAATTGGGAGGGTTTCCACCATTCCCTGAGAAGAGTGGCTCACTGTGTCTAAAGTTTTTATAGAAACCGCCAGTGGGTGAAATCCAAAGCAGCAGCTGGTGTATCCATTAACATTCTCAAAACAGGATGCATCTGGACCCCTGAGTGCAATCTTCATAGGACACAGACACTAAACAGAAAGGCAGTCATTGCTGCCAAACAGGACCCAAATGCCACACACAGTGCAATGAAGCTATAAGCTCCCTATGGAGAGAAAAGTAGACAAATCAAAAATATTCAATATCCAATCCAAGTCCACATTAAATCTTTATTCCAGAAACGTGCATTAACCACTTCAAAGACTAAAATTTAAACCATCTTTTCTATAGCGATTTCCCATTTGGTTGGCAGGCATACAGGAGTGGAGAATGATTTAATTTACTTACAAGTATTCAGAAAAGATAGTGACCTCTACATTCAACCAGATACAGCAGCTTAGCACCCAGCCAAAGCCTGCATCTCTCCCACCTTAAGATTTAGTGGTTGGCTAGAGTTAGCAGCATCCAGGCCACATCTATCTCTGCATTCTAAGTTTGCTTCCAAGATAAAGATACAAATGCAGGCTGGCTCCAACCTAGCCAGAGATCCCAGCCCCACTCTCTGCATCCCAAAATCCCTCAAAGACCCAAGAGACTTTCCAGATTTCTACAGTCTCCTCACAGGTTCCCTTGACAGTTAAATGCCCTCTCTTTACCTCAACTAGCTGCAGGTAGAATATAATGGGTACAACAGAAAATCACTGTAAGTGTAATATGAAGATACACAGCCCTTTTAAGCATTTCATTATATTCCATCTAGCTTACTTCTAAGTGATTTATTCAGATGTGACTGAAGAAAGTCTAAAGGGAAAAAAAGCAATTTAATTTGATGAATTAAATTATCAATTATAGCCAAATTATTTGGCTATAACAAATTAAACATTTTAAGCAGACAGAAGATGTAAACATTTTAAGTTGACAGAAGATATAAAATGTTCACTATCAAAATGTCACAACTGATAAAAATGTTCTAAAATATTTCTGTCTCAAATTTGCATTGTTCATTAAGGAAGCAAAATAGGTGAGACATACACAGCAACAACATCCCTCAAAAAACACCTTGGCTTATTCCTATAAGCCAGGCAGCAAACACATCATCCTTACATATGTTAATTATCTTCCAATTTCAAATTCTCAACTGTGAAAAAAGGGCCATTTTATTTGGCTGCTTCCAGTTCAATATGACTGTTTTTATTAAAACATCTCTAACTTGAAAAATATTTGGTGTTTTCTAAAAAACTGCAAATTGCCACAAATGGCCAGATAATTTGGAATAAACGCCCTACAGAAAAAAATATATATTCAAGTTGCATAAGTCACTTTGAGCAATCCTTTGAGGATATTTCATTTATATCTAAATGAACCACAGGTTTAGCTGCCTTTTCCGGAAAACCAGAAGCAAATAATGTATGATTATAATGAAAACCATCTCAAGCAATTTGGAAATGAAGTACCATATGTCTTATCCTGTCCCTTCCATGCACTTGACAAAACAGCCTAGAACAAATTGTTTGAGATTTAGCAGGAAAATTCCATGAGGTTTAAATGAGATGACTACTAATAAGCCATCTACCTTTGACTCTATTCCAATTAAAAATGGGTTAGGAAAGTGCTTTGAAAATCAAATGTGTTCATCAGGGAATCATTTACCTAAGTCTTCTTAACACTGCTTAGTGAATATTAAGCCTGATGTAGTAAATACACGCTAACCACTAAATTGAAGGGGAAAGAGGGAGAACAAAGAGGCATGTAAAGTACACTTAATTTTTCTAGTAGGAAAAAGCCAATTAAAACTATCACCTATTAGTTTTATTGGAATCAGTCTTACAGGAGGTCAAACTTCATACTGTCGCTACCTATTCTCAATATTTTTCTTATTTCTTCCTAAACTTCTAGAGCCGTGCTGTCCAATAAATATGTGAGCCACATATGTAATTTTAAATGTACTAGTAAGCCCCATTAAAAGGTGAAATTAATTTTAAATATACTTAACTCAGTATGTCCCAAATAGTAATCATAGTAATAATTTTAACATGTAATCAATATAAAAAATTATCAAGCAGATATTCTACGCTGTTCTTCCCACTCCAATGACAAAATCCAGTATATTTAACACAACACATCTCAATTAGGACTAGCCAGGATTTCAAGTGCTCAACAGTTACAGGTGGCTAGCGCCTACTGAATTGGACACTGCAGTTTCAGTGCATTGAATTTCTATCCCACTTAGCGCTAATTAAAACTTCACCCTCTCACCTGATAATTATGCTAAGATCTCAGAAAGTAACCCACTACAGGCAGTTTCAAGCCCTAATTTACCTCTAATTACTCTTACAGCAATGCAATGAATCATGATTTAAAATTTTAAAAAAAATTGCTGTTAAATTATTAGTCAAGCGCCCAGGGCAATGGACAGTAAAGAAATAATGTAGGCCATGGGCCGAGATGACAAAACGGTCCTTTTATTTAAAGCTATAAGAATAATCTGAAGCCAGCCCTGTAAAATAGACATCCATTGAAAAAGGCATGCTAGTTCTTTTGCTTTTTTGTGTACTTGGCCTCCTGTGTCCCTAAACAGACCTCTTCTCAGCAGGGTTTGCTCAGCAAGTCACTTGTTGAGTCTTGCGGTCAACAGAGGGGGTAGGGAAAGGCAGGGGCTGGCATAGGAGTGAGGTGGAGGAGGCAAGGTGAGGGGGGCCAGGTGAGGAGGGGGGCACTTGAAGGGGAGTTCAAGACCAGCCTGGGCAACATGGTGAGACCACCGCCCCTCACTGCCGCCATCTCTGGTCTCACTCTGGTCTCACACACATGCACAAATTAAATTTAATTTAAAAATTAAAAAATTGTTTTAAAATAAGTGAAATATTTACACGGATTATGTATACATTCATTTTGTAGAACTATAGATCCCATGTAACTGGGAACTCTTTACTCTTCTAACACAACATTTATTTAGCCACAAATAAAAGACCAGTGATGTAGCCTGTACACAAAAAAGTAAGAAAACACTGGTTAGGCTGGGGCAGGGGTGGGGAGAAAAGATCTACAAAATTAAAATTTTATTGGGAAGGATCACTAATTAGAATCAGAACAATTACTGCTTTAAAGTAGTCAAGAACAGAGCACAAGGAACCCAGAGAAGAAGCAGATATGATTCAGAGCAGAGCTTACAGAGCAGATGGTATCTGAGCCGAGACTGATAGAATAACATTAATAAGGGCATTCACGGCCATTTATTATCACTTAACTGCAATGCATTTTGTATAAGTTATTTCTACTCTTCATATCAACCATGGAAAATAATACTTATTCTTCTCTTTTGAAGTTAAAGAAGTGGTAAGTGGTCTAAGAAGATAAATTAACATACCAACACCAAATAGCTCAAGTTCAGTGACTCAAGAGGGCCTGCGTCTCCCCAAGAAGTTGCTCAGCAGGCAGACGAGGTAGAGAGCCCTTCCAAGAAGTGACAGTGAGATGTGAAAGGTCTCAGTGTGTCTCTGAGAACAACAGAAACAAGTAAGTAGACCAAGTGGGAAAAGCCACGGAAGAGGCAGGGATTTCCTCTTAAGAGAGCAACAGTAAACAGAGCAGGGCTGAGGGAAGCCATGGAAAACGGGCAGAATACCATGCATTTAGTGAGAAAAAAACAACTTTTACTTTAGAAAGGGGGAAAGAATGGTGGTGGTCTAGGTAAGCCTAGAAGCAGAGGAAAGGGCAATGGAGAAAAAATAAACAAAATGTATGAGTCAGGGTTCTCCAGAGGGACAGGACCAACAAGATACACGTATATGTATAAGGGAGTTTACCAGAGAGAATTGGTTCACACGGTTAGAAGGCAGGCCCACAATAGGCTGTCTGCCAGGTAGGGAAAGAGAGAAGCTAGTAGTGGCTCAGTCCAAGTCCAAAAGCCTCAAAACCAGGAAAGCCCGCAGTGCAGTCTTCAGTATGAGGCCGAGGGCCTGAGAGCCTCGGGGAAGCCGCTGGTGCAAGTCCCAGAGTCCAAAGGCATAAGAACCTGGAGTCTCATGTCCGAGGGCAGGAAGAAGGGAAGGAAGTGTCCTGCATGGGAAGAAGAAAAAAAGAGAGCCAGAAGCTTCAGCTAGCAAGGTTATCCCATCTTCCTCCGCCTGCTTTATTCTATACAGTGCAGCGTGTGTACAACACTTCTGTGATATTGTTCCTAATATCCATGGGAAGAAAGAGTGATGTTACTCCCAATAGCGTATGGGGGTGTACATCCCCTGTGATATTATTCCTAGTATGCAGGGGCAGGGAAAGGATGACATTACTCCCAATATCGCAGAGGGTGTACTCCCCGCCTTGTGATATTGTTCCTAATATTTAGGGGATAGTGGGTGATATTACTCCCAATATCACAGGGGGTGTGCACCCCCCGTGGTATTCTTCCTAATATCTGGGTTGGGGGGAGAGGTTGATATTACTGTCAATGTCACAGGGGGTGTACATCCTCCCGTGGTATTGTTCCTAATATCTGGGGGGGGGGAGAGGATATTACTGTCACTATCACAGTGGGTGTAGACCCCTTCAGTGATATTGTTACTAATATCTGGGGGGGATAGGATGATATTACTGTCAATATCGCAGGGGGTGTACACCCCCCGTGGTATTGTTCCTAATATCCGGGGGGGAAGAGGAAATTACTGTCAATATCACAGTGGGTGTACACCTCTTCTGTGATATTGTTCCTAATATCCGGGGGGGAGAGGATATTACTGTCAATATCGCAGGGAGTGTACAACCCTTCTGTGATATTGCTCCTAATATCCGGGGGTGGGAAAGGATATTACTGTCAATATCGCAGGGGGTGTACACCCCTTCTGTGATATTGTTCCTAATATCCAGGTGAGGAGAGGATCATATCACTTTCAATATCGCCAAGTGTGTACATCCCCATTGTGATATTGTTCCTATATTTAGGGGATAGTGGATTACATTACTGTCAATATCGCAGGGGGTATGCACCCCCCCATGGTATTGTTCTAATGTCCAGCAAGGGAGAAAACACTACTACTTCCAATATGGCAGGGGGTGTACACGTCCTATGCGATACTGTTCCTATATCCATGGGGGAAAAGAATATTGGGAACAATATTACAAACAATATCACAGGGGGGTGTACATGTCCTGAGATATGAGGAGTAATATAACCCTCTCCCCCTCTAGATATTACAAACTGTATCACAGAGGGTTGTAAACCCCCTGCGATGTGGAAAGTAATATCATCCTCTCCCCCACTGGATATTACAAATAATATCACAGACGGTGTACATGTGAGGTGTTTATGATATTGGGAGTAATATCATATCCCCCAGTGGATATTATGAACAATATCACAGAGGGGTGTATACACACTCTGCCTTATAGGGAGTAATATACTCCTCTCCCACCCTGGATATTACAAACAATATCACAGAGGGTGTACACACAGGGTGTTTATGGTATTGGAAGTAGTATTATCTCCCCCATGGATATTACTAATAATATCACAGGGGTGTGTACATCCCCTGTGATACAGGGAGTAATATCATCCTTTCCCAGCCTGGATATTACAAACAATATGGCAGGGGGCAGTACACCCTGGCGATATGGGTAGTAACATCATCTCCTCCCCGCGTGGATATTATGAACAATATTCTAGGGGGTTGTACACCCCCTGCAATATGGGGAGTAGCGTCATCCTCTCCCCCACTAGATATTATAAACAATATCACAAGGGGGCGTACACTTCCTGCGATAAAAGGAGAAATATAATTCTTTCCCCCCAGAGATATTATGAACAATATTGCAGGGAATTGTTCTCCCATGCTATATGGGGAGTAACATCTTCATCTTCCCCCTGGATATTACGAAAAATAATGCAGGGGAATGTAAATCCCCTGCGATATGGGGAGTAAAATCATTCTCTCTGGCCAGGAGCGGTGGCTCACACCTGTAATCCCAGCACTTTGGGAAGCCGAGGCGGGTGGATCACGGGGTCAGGAGATCGAGACCATCCTGGCTAACATGGTGAAACCCCGTCTCTACTAAAAATACAAAAAATTAGCCGGGCGCGGTGGCGGGCGCCTGTAGTCCCAGCTACTAGGGAGGCTGAGGCAGGAGAATGGTGTGAACCTGGGAGGCGGTGCTTGCAGTGTGCCAAGATCAGGCCACTGCACTCCAACCCGGGCGACAGAGCAAGGCTCTGTCTCAAAAAAAAAAAAAATCAAATCATTCTCTCCCTCCCTGGATATTATGGACAATATCACAGGGGGGTGTACAATGAGTTTCTAGAATATATTTGAGGAGGGTGACGGGCGGTGTGTGCATGCTTCATGGCCTTATTCAATTAAGCACTCTGCTCTCAATTTATTGCTAAATCCTCCTTGAGCCCTTAGATTTCATAACGGTTGTCGCGACATTTTTCTGGATGTAGAAAACGTTCCCATTTCTTGCCACCTCATGGGCTACACCTTGACCTAAAGTTTTTATGTAGATACTTGTGCTTACTCTGCGGCCTTTCCAGGGTTTGCTGAAGATGGAGGTATTTAGGCTGGGCAAGAGGTGGTGAGGTAAATTGGGGTTTATCGATTATAGAACAGGCTCCTTTAGAGGGATATAAAGCACCGCCAAGTCCTTTGAGTTTTAAGCTGTTGCTTGTAGTGTTCTGGCGAACAGTTTTGTTGATCTAACTATTCGAGTTTAGAGTTAAGCATAGCGGGGTATCTACTCCCAGTTTGGATCTTAGCTATTTTGTCTTCAGAATATTAAAGGCACCTTCGTAGTTATTTCAGCTGGGGTTTTTTTTACAACTTTTTTACATCTTATTTAGAAACTTTCAGGTTTCTAAATATATGAATGAACCATAATATAAGCCTCAGCCAATACAATGCCGGTTAGGCCTCCTACAGTAAAAAGGAAAATAAATCCCCGGGCTCACAGCATTGCGGGGTATCATTTGATATTACCGCCGTGAAGTGTAGCTAGCTAGTCAGCTAAAAACTTTGATGCTAGTAGGAATAGCAATAATTATAATAGCAGAGGTGAAGCAGGCTCATGCATCCACATCTATCCCTACTGTAAATATACGGTGGGCCCATGCAATAAACCGTAAGGACCCAACTGATACTATAGCTCACACTAGGCACATAAACCTGAATGGTTCTTTTTTTTTCCAGAATAGTATGTTACCACGTGGGAAATTATCCCAAAGCACAGTGGGATGAGGATGTAGACTTCAGGGTGACCAAAGAATATGAATAAATGCTGAAATAAGATAGGATCATCTCCGCCAGCCAGGTAGAAAAAAGTAGTATTAAGATTGCAGTCAGTTAACAATATAGTGATGCCGGCGGCTAGGACTCGGAGACAAAGGAGTAGAAGAACTGCTGTAATTAGGAATAATCAGATGAAGAGGGGTGTATGATATTGGGACATGGCTGGGGGTTTTATATTAACAATTGTGGTAATAAAGTTAATAGCCCCTGAAGTAGAAGAAACACCTGTCAAGTGGAGTGAAAAGATAGTGAAATCTACAGAGGCGCCTGCATGTGTTAGGTTTCCTGCTAAGGGAGGAGAGACTGTTCAGCCGGTTCCAGTGCCGGCTTCTACTATAGTGGATGCAAGTAATAAAAGGAAGGAGGGTGGGAGGAGTCAGAAGCTCATATTATTTATGCAGAGAAATGCTATATCGGGGGCGCCAATTATCGGGGGACTAATCAGTTGCCAAGACCTCCAATTATAGTATTACTATAAAGAAAATTATGACAAATGCATAGGCTATAACAATGACATAAATTTGATCATCTAGTAGAGTTCAGCTCGAATAAGGCTTAAAGCTGTACTGACTATCCCTGCTCATGTGCCAAATAATAAATATAATGTCCCGATATCTTTATGGTTGGTTGAGAATAGTCAACTGTCAGCCAACATAAATGAAGTGAGAAAAAAGGGTAAAATGACTGAGTAGGGCATTAGACTGTACATCTAAAAACAGAGGTCAACGCCTGTTTTTACCATTCCCAAGGTGATTTTCATGTTGAATTGTAAATTCAAAGAAGCAGCTTCAATCCTGCTTCTCTCACCTTTTTTCCCCCAGCGGCTGGAGAAGTAGAGTCAAACCAGTTGACTAGGGAGTTTAGCTGTTAAGTTTTCATGGGTTTAAGTCTCATCAATTTAGTAAGGACTTAGCTTACTTAAAGTGATTGATCTGTATTCAATTGACCAAGGGTGTTCTGTATCTGAGAAAGTACATTTCAGGGTCACCATACAACAACTGTTCAAAAAGGCCTCCAATATGGGACAGTCCTATTTATTATCTCAGAAATATTCCTCTTCGCTGGATTCTTTTGAGCATTCTACCATTCTAGCCTAGCCCCTACTCCAGAATTAGGAGGGCATTGACCCCCAACAGGTATTTCTCCCCTTGACCCCCTGGAAGTACCTCTCCTGAATCCATCTGTATTACTTGCATCAGGAGTTTCAGTTACTTGAGCCCATCACAGCCTAACAAAAAATAATCAAAAACATACAATCCAAGCACTACTTGTTACAATTATATTAGATATTTACTTCACCCTCCTACAAGTCTCAGAATACTTCAAAACTCCCTTTGCTATTTCTGATGGTATTTATGGCTCAACATTTTTTTATATCTACAGGCTTTCACAGAATTCACGTCATTATTGGATCAACATTCCTCAGTCTGCCTTCTCCACCGATTAAAATACCACTTTACATCTAGTCATCACTTTGCCTTTGAAGCCGCTGCCTGATATCGACACTTTGTAGATGTAGTGTGACTATTCTTGTATGTTTCTATTTATTGATGAGGATCTTACTCTTTTAGTATAAATAGTACCATGATTTCCAAAGTTTTGATAGCATCCGAAAAACAGTAATTCACCTAACATTAACCCTAGTAATCAACACCCTATTAGCCCTGTTACTAATAATTATTACATTTTGGCTCCCACAACTTAATATATATGTGTAGAGAGAGAGAAAAATATATATATATGTATAAAATAAATATATATAGAAAAATCTAGCCCTTATTAATGCAGATTTGACCCTCTATCCTCTGCCCACATTCCCTTCTCCATGAAATTCTTTCTAGTAGCCATCACATTTCCCCTATTTGAGTTAGAACTCGCCCTACTACTACCCTTACTGTGAGCCCTTCAAACAATCTGATACTAATAATCCCTGCGATATGTGTAGTGACTTCATACTTCACCCCCCCGGATATTACGGCCAATATCAGAGTGGAGTGTGCACCCCCTGCAATATGGGGAGTGATATCATCCTCTCCCCACTGGATGTTATGGACAATATCACAGGAGGTTTACTTTCTCTGGGTTATGGGGAAAAATATCCTCCTGTCCCCGCCTGGATGTTAGACATATTTAGAGGGGGGTGTCCACCCCCTGTGATATGGGGAGTAGTAATATCCTCGCCTGCCCTGGATGTTATGGACAATATATAGGGAGATGTACAATCCCTTCGATATGGGGAGTAATATCATCCTCTTCCCCCTAAACGTTACGAACAGTATCACAGGGGGGTGTACACCCCCTGCAATATCTGGAGTAGTATCATCCCCTTCTTCCCTAAATGTTACAGAGACTATCACAGGGGTGTGTACACCTTCTGAAACATGGGAATAATATTCTCTTCCCCTCTGGATGTTATTATGGACAACATTACAGCCGTGTGCACCCTCTATGATATGCAGAGTAATATCATCCTCTCCCCCCCGGATGTAAGTGACAATACCACAAACGGGTTTACATCCCCCGTGATATGGGGAGTAATATCATCCTCTTTCCCACTGGATATTAACAATATCACACGGGGATGTACAACCCCTGTGATATTCGGAATAATATCTTCTAATCCACTGAAAATTATAAACAATATCACCAGTGTACACTCTCTGTGATATTGGAAGTAATATCATCCTCTAATCCCCTAAAAATTATGAACAGTATCACAGGGGAGTGTATACTTCCTACTATATTGGGAGTAATATCATCCTGTCGTCTTCTAAATATTATGAACAATATTACAGGGGATGTAACACTCCCTGCGATATGTGGAGTAATATCATCCTCTCCTTCCCTAAATATTGTGAACAATATCACAGGAGGTTGTACACAATCTGCAATATTCTTTGTAGTATCCAGTGGGAAAGAGGATGCTATTACTCCCCATATCACAGGGGGTGTACACCCCCACTGTGATATATTCAATAACATCCAGAATTAATATTACTGACAAAATTGCAGGGGGTGTAAACCCCACCTGTGATACCGTTCCTAATATCCCGGGGAAGAGAGGATGATATTATTCCCAATATTGCAGGGGGTGTACACCCACCCTATGATATTGTTATTAATACCCAGGAGGGGAGACAATGGCATTACTCACAGTATCAAAGAGGTTGTACAGCCCCCCTGTGATAGTTTCTAATATCCAGGGGGTGTATACCACCCTTGTGATATTGTTTCTAATATGTAGGCGGAAGGACAATGATATTACTGTCCGTATCACAGGGGCAGTACAACAAGCCCCCCGGGATATCATTCCTAATATCCATGGGAAGAAAGAATATTATTATATCACAGAAGTTGTACACCCCCTCTGTGATATTGTTCCTAATATCAAAGACAGAAGGCTATGATGTTCTTCTCAAAATCACAGTTAGTGTATACACACCCTGTGCTATTTTTCCTAATATCGAGAGTGAGAGACAATGATACTTCCAATATCGTAAGGAGTGTACACTCTCCCCGTGATACCAGGTGGGGAAATGTTGATATTACTCCAAATGTCACAGTGGGTGTACACACGTTTTGCGATATTGTTCCTAATATCAAGTGAGGAGGAGGATTGTATTACTCCCACCATATTACTCCCCACACCCCATTATACTGTTCTTAATATCCAGATTTGGAGAGGATGATATTACTCCCAAAATCTCAGGAGGTGTAGACCCCTTCTGTGATATTGTTTCTTATATCCAGGGGAAGACTAGATGATAGTACTCCCAACAGTGCAGGGTGTTACACGCCACCCCCCATGATATTGTCTCTAATATCAAGTTGGGGAGAGGGTGATATTGCTCCAAATAGTGTAAAGGGTGCACACCAGCACTGTGATATTATTCCTAGTATCCAGAGAAGGAGAGAATGGTACTATTTTTAATATCACAGAGGGTGCACACCCCCCTTGTGATACTGCTCCTAACATCCAAGGGGTAGAGGATGAAATTACTCCCAATATCACAGTGGGTATACACCCGCCCGTGGTATTATTCCTAATATCCAGGGGGTATAGGATGATAGTACTATAAATATCGCAAGGGGTGTACACCCCTTATGATATTGTTACTAATATCCGTGGGGGGAGTCGATGATATTACTTCCAATATCACAGGGCATGTACACCCCCCTTGTGATATTGTTCCTAATATCCTGGGAGGAGACTACGATATTACTGGCAATATCGCAGGGTGTGTGCATTCCCGTGATATTGTTCCTAATGTCCAGCAAGGGAGAAAATATTACTCCCAATATGGCGGGGGTGTACACTTCCCATGCCATATCGTTCCTAATATCCATGGGGGAAAAGGATGATATTACTCTAAATGTCACAGGAGGTGTAAACCGCCCCTGTGATATTGTTCTCAATATCCATGGGGGCAGAGAATGATATTACTCCCAATATCACAGGTGGTGTACACTCCTCCTGTTATATTATTCCTAATATCCAGGTTGGGAGAGAATAATATTACAGGTAAAATAGCAGGGGGTGTACACTCCGCCTGTGATATTGTTCCTAATATCCCGGGGAAGAGTGGACAATATTACTCTCAATATCGCAGGATGTGTACACCCCCTTTGTGATATTGTTCCTAATATCCATAGGGGGAGAGGGTGATACAACTCCCAATAGTGCAGAAAAGGTACAGGCCCGCTGTGATATCATTCCTAATATCCAGAGGGGACAGGATGATATTACTCCCAATATCACAGAGGGCATACACCCCCTCCCCATGATATTGTTCTTAATACCCAGGGGGTAGAGGATGATATTACTCCCAATATCGCAGTGGGTGTACACCCACCCTGTGATACTGTTCCTAATATCCATGTGGAAAGGGTATAAAGTTACTCCCAATATCACAGGGGTTGTACAACCCCCTTGTGATATTGTTCCTTATATTCAGGGGAGAGACAATGATATAGCTGTCCATATTGCAGGTGGTGTACAACCCCCTGGGAATTTGTTCCTAATATTCAGTGGGGAAGATTATATTAATTAAAATGTCACGGGGCGTATACAACCCCTTTGTGATATTATTCCTAATATCCAGGGAAAGAAAGAATATTATTCCCAATATCACAGGGGATGTACTCCCCTCTCTGATACTCTTTCTAATATCCCTGGGGGGAGTCTATAATATTACTGGCAATATCATAAGGAGCGTATACCCCCCGTTATATTGTTCCTTATGTCCAGCAAGGGAGAAAATATTAATCCCAATATGGAACAGGTTGTACACACCCATGAGGTATTGTTCCTAATATCCAGGGAGGGAAAGGATGATATTACTCCCAATGTTGCAGTGGTGTATAACCCCCTGTGATATTGTTCCTAATATCTAGGTGGGGAAAGTACAGTATTACTCCCAATATAGCAGGGGTCATACACCACCTTCGTGATATTGTTCTACATATCCATGGGGAAAGAAAATGATAGTACTCCCCAATATCACAGGTGGTGTACAACCCCCTGTGATACTGTTTCTAATATCCATGTTGGGGGAGGATATTACTCCCAATATTGCACGTGTTGCACAGACCCCCTTTGATATTGCTTGTACTATGCAGGGTGTGGGGGGAGAGGATGATATTGGGAGTAATATCACCCTCTCTCCCCGGATATTAAAAGCAATATTCAGGGTGGTCGACACTTCCTGCAATATTGAGTATAATATCCTCTCCCAACCTGGATATTAGGAAAAATATCACAGGGGCATGTACACTCCCTTCCTTTCACCATATACAAAAATCAACTCAAGATGGATGAAGGACTTATGTAAGACCCAAAACTATATAAACCCTAGAAGAAAACTTAGGAAATATCATTCTGGACATAGACGCAGGCAAATATTTCATGATGAAGATTCCAAAAGCAATTGCAACAAGAAGAATTGACGAGTGGGACCTAATGAAACTAAAGAGCTTCAGCACAGCAAAAGAAACTATCAACAGAGAACACCCTACAGAACAGAAGAAAATATTTTCAAATTACATATCTGAAAAAGGTCTAATACTTAGCATGTATAAAGAATCAATAAGCAAAAAACAAACCCACTAAAAATAGGCAAAGAACATGAACCCCCACATTCACCATCCTCAAGTCCATGTGCAACTTCTTTCTGGATGCTGGACAAGGACTTGGGTACCAAGAGGGCACTGAACGGGTTAACACTTAAGCCGTCTGTGGATTCTTTTTTCAAAAGACAACATATGTGTGGCAAACAACCATATGAAAAAATACTCAACATCACTAATCATCAGAAAATCAGAAACATGAGATACCAAATCACACCGGTCAGAATGGCTATTATTAAAAAATCAAAACATAACAGACGGTGCTGAGTTTGTGGAAAAAAGGGAATGCTTATACACTGCTGGTGGTGATATAGAAAGGAGACAGGGAAATACTGGGTAGAAGAGAGTGGTTCCCTGGCAAAGCCCTGCCCACAAGCCTGGAAACCCATGGCCCTAAATGGGAACAGGCATTCCCGCTTTTGCACCCAAAAGTTGTCTTTCAGCTCACCATGCACCTCCTGTCCTGTACCCATATATGCCCCAGACCCCAGGCTCCAGAAGCAGACAAGCAGATGAGATGAACAGAAGAGCAGAATTGCAGAATGATGTGGCAGAAAGAAGAGAAGGAGCATCTGAATGCCAAGAGGAGTTTGGCTGGCAGTGGTTGGAGAGATCAGCCTCTGGATGGCAAAGCTCCCGGGGAAGATCATCTTCCCATTCCATCCCCTTTCCAGCTCCCCATCCATCCCATTGAGTGCCACCTCCACCACTCAATAAAACCCCCACATTCACCATCCTCAAGTCTGTGTGCAACTTAATTCTTTCTGGATGCTGGACAAGGAACTGGGTACCAAGAGGGCACTGAACAGGTTAACACTTAAGCCGTCTGTGGATGGCAAAGCTAAAAGAGTGCACTGTAACACATGCCCACTTGGGCTGTGGGAGTCGCAGGCACCCACCCCTAGACAGTACCATGGCCACTTGCCCTGCCTATTACAGCTGTCTGTCTGCATGATCCCCTGCCCAGTAAGGGGTTTGACAGCACACACGGTGGCCAGACAAGCCACACCCCTGTTACACATCCTGCCAAGGGGAGTCAGGGAAGTCTCCAGTTTCATCAGGAATGTAAATTTGTTCAGCCATTGTGGGAAGCAGTTTGGAGATTTCTGAAATAACTTAAAACAGAACTACCATTCAACCCAGCAATCCCATTATTGGGTATATACCCAAAGGAATATAAATCATTCTGTCATAGACATATGCACGCATATTTTCATTATAACACTATTCACAATAGCAAAGACACGGCATCAACTTAGATGCCTGTTAACAGAAGACTGGATTAAAAAAATGCAGCGTACATACACCATGGAATACTACACACCTATAAAATAGGATGAAATAATGTCTTTTGCAGCAACATGAATGGAGCTGGATACCATTATTCTAAGTGAATTAATGCAGGAACAGAAAACCAAACAAACACTGCATGTTCTCACTTATAAGTGGGGGCTAAACATTGAGTCCACATGGACACAGAGAAGGGAACAATAGACACAAGGTCTACTGTGGGTGGAGGGTGGGGGGGAGAGTGAGGATCAAAAAACTCCCTTATTAGATACTACGTTCACTACCTGGATGACTACGTAATCTGTACACCAAATCCCATTGACACACATTTTACCCATATAATAAACCTGCGCATGTACCCGCTGAACCTAAAATAAATGTTGGAAGGAAATAAAGTTACAACCAACTCTTGTACTATTGTGAGGAAACAATCATATGTGTTGACAAAAAATCAGCTACTAATAGATTTATAATAGTATATATGTAGCAGAAAAATATCAGATATAACTTATATACCCAAAAGTATGACTTAAAAACAGCATGACAATCTTTATGATGGGATATTGTGCAACTACTAGAAGCACATTTTCAGAGATTATTTATTAACATATGATAATGACTACATTGAGTGGTTTTTAGAAGCATGAATTGAAACCATGTATAAGCATGACTTTATTGAACTTATATATAACATTACACACACATTTACATAACTATAAAATAAGTATGCTCATGTTCATAATATGTATTTATTTATATTCATATGTAAGGCCAATAGGAAGTAATCTCTGTATCTGAGTTATTATTTCATAAATAATTTATGCTTGTTCTGTGAAAATAAAAACACTGCTATGGATCTTCCAAGTATCCTGAAAGGATACCGTTTATAATTAAACAATAACAATTTTAGAAATAATTATTTTAAATAAGGCTATGATAAATCTGGTTTCATTGCACACTTTAACTTTGGAACATTTCATGAAGCGTCCCTTGATCACGACTCTCATATTCAGGAGTTTTTTGAGATCAAAATGGGACAATCAGTATGAATCTATTTTTTAGACATGCAAATGGATAACTTTAAATAGCAGTAGCGATATAATCAGAGTGCACAGTTGCTCTGGGACAAAACTTGGAAATGAGCATATTTTTAGATTCTTAATGTTTTACACACTTTAGCATTCCACAGCACCATTACATACTCATTTTTCTACTAGAATACCTTGGTAAAAATTCACAGTAGAGATCAGGCTTGTCCTTCATACATTAACTAATCAAGTAGGAAAGTGCAAATGAGAACACAGTGCCAAACATAGGCACCACATGGAAACAAGCATGGAACTGCCAGGAAGCCATTTTTGTAGCTTTGTAGCCCAATTATATTTTTCCCAATGTATTGCACACAAAACTTGGGGGAAAAAAAGAGGCAGAGAGAAAACAGGTTATATCAGCCCTATCTCACAATCCACATGTTCATCCTATTAGAGGAGTAACTATGTAAAACAAATTTTATCTGTTGAATGTCCTATTTAGTTAATCGTAAAACTGTACGAGAACACACTTGTGACTTATTTAGCAGCTTGTTTGTTCGCTTTCCACTGGCTTCACAAATGTCCTTTGGAAATAGAATGTACATTTGGAACCTTGTACACCTTTTCTTTCTCCAGTACCCTCTTGTCACTTCCATCACTAAGGTGACAGAAGCAACTAGGGGCAATGCATTTGTAGCACACCTGGGTCAGAGGTATCCTCCAGGGGAAGGATCAGACCTGCTTGAAAGCATGTCGTTGGAATTGGGAGGCTTCTAGTAGCTATAACATAAGCACTGATGTTTACTGTTCCCTGCCCTCCACTTTGATCACTCTGGGAAACGTTTTTTCTTAAAAAATCAATTGTATTGAAACATAATTTACATAAAATAAATACTATTTTAAAGTGCACAGTTTGCTGAGTTTTGCCAGATGTAATCATCCAGGTGAATAAAATTGATTAAACTGACCTTTCAAATAATAAATTAACTTTGCAATCTTGCTAGAAATTTAATTTGTTCACAGTTTATTATCCATTCTATGTACTGCTACATTCAATTGGTTATCATGTTTTAAGGACTTTCGAGTCTATGTTTATGAGGGATAAACATCAAAGTTGTATAATGCCTTTGTCTCGATTTGGAATCAGCAATACTGGGTTCATAAAATAAGATAGGAAATGTCCCTTTAAATTTTCTTTTTTTTTTTTTTTTTTTTTTTGAGACGGAGATTCACTCTTGTTGCCCAGGCTGGAGTGCAATGGCACAATTTCGGCTCTCCACAATCTCTGCCTCCCAGATTCAAGCTATTCTCCTGCCTCTGTCTCCCGAGGAGCTGGGATTACAGGTAAGCGCCACCATGCCCTGGTAATTATGTACTTTTAGTAGAGAC
The DNA here is from genome assembly GCF_029289425.2 of Pan paniscus. Classification (NCBI taxonomy): domain Eukaryota; kingdom Metazoa; phylum Chordata; class Mammalia; order Primates; family Hominidae; genus Pan; species Pan paniscus. Next base: position 302,818 of record NC_073264.2, on the reverse strand, counting down.
GGGGGTTTCTCCATGCTGGTCAGGTTGGTCTCAAACTCCTGACCCCAGGTGATCTGCCCGTCTTGGCCTCCCAAAGTGCTGGGATTACAGGTGTGAGCCACTGTGCCCGGCCCTTAAATTCTATTTCTTAAAAAGAGTCCGTTCAAGATTGATATTATAGATACTCCTCAACTTACAATTGTCTTATGTCTTAATGAACTTATCCTAAATTGAAAATATTGTAAGTCTAAAACGCATTTAATATATTTAACCTACTGAATATCATGACTTAGCCTCGCCTACCTTAAACTTGCTCAGAACACTTACATTATCCTACAATTGGGCAAAATCACCTACCACAAGGCCCATTTTAAAATATTGAGTATCTCATGAAATTTATTGAAAACTATACTGATAGTGAAAAACTGGTCATATTGATGCTCATCATTAATGTACACAGATGAAAGCACCATTATCAAGTCAGAAGAGCACAAGTCAAACCACTGTAAGTTGAGGACTCTCTGTACTTTCTTAAATGTTTGATAGAATTCACCTAAGAAAGCATGTAGCCTGTAATTGTAGAAATCTTTTTAAATTAAAAAAATTCTTCAATACATAGAGAAGCTTTTACTTTTTCTATTTCATTTTGCATCAGTTTTAAGAATTAGTTTTACAAATAATTTCCCATGTTATTTTAATTGTCAAATGTATTGGCCTAAAATTTTCATAATTATATTGATGTCTGTAGGTTCTGTAGTTACATCCTCTATTTAATTCCCATTATCTACATTATCTAGCTTCTCTAATTTTTTCAAGATAAATCTTGCTAGCCATTGTTTATTAAAAAATTTTTTTTCAAACAGCCAATTTGTGGGTATATTAATTAGCTCCACCTTTTGTTATTTGCTATGTTGTTGGTTTACATTTTTATCTTTATCATCTTCCTTCTTCTTAATTTGGATATACTTTGCTCATTTTTTAGCCTCTTAAAAAAGAACCTAAAGGTCATTGATTGAAGCCTTTTATTTTCAATATATTACATCTATAAATGTACCTTTAAGAAATGATTTATCTGCATCCCACATTTTATTAAGTTTTTAAAAAATTTTCTTTCAGTTTAAACTTTTTTTTGTGTGTGTGAAACTTTTCATGGCCAATGGGTTTTTCTGAAGTATTTTGTTTAATGTTCAAATGTTGGGGTGTTATTGTATATATCCTACTGTTGTCCATCTCTGGTTCATGATACAATGCATGTTCTCCATTGCACTTAGATAACATGCCTCCATGTCTCTGGAGAATTCCTCAGTCTTTCTAAAATGCTTTTGATGAATACTGGCAGTTATTTTGTAGAATATCCCTCCTCAATTTCAGTTAGTCTGATGTTTTCTCACGGTTAGGACTAAAGTTACACATTTTGTCTAAGAATACCATAGAATTGATGTTTTGTCCTACTCAGTGTATCATATAAGAAGTTACATGAAGTTCATTTATCTTATTATTAGTAATGTTAACTTTGATCACTTGGCTAAGTTGACATCTCCACTTTGAAGTTACTATTCTATAATTATCTTGTGGGAAGATACTTTCATATTATGCAAATATGTTCTTTCCCAACATATATTCACCACTAATTTTAGCATCCCTCCAAGGTTCTTTCTTGCAACAATTATTACTATGATATTTGCAAAGTGATGATTCTTATATTTTATGTCTCCTAAATTTAATGAAATCTTACTGTAATAAAATACTACCCATTCTCAATCTTTGGTTTATTATTTATGATGTCAATATGGATTTTTTTTTTTTGAGATGGAGTCTTGTTTTGTCATCCAGGCTGGTGTGCAATGGTGCGATTTCCACTCACTGCACTTCCACCTTCCGGGATTCAAGCCATTCTCCTGCCTCAGCCTCCGGAGTACCTGGGACTACAGGCATGTGCCACCATGCCCGGCTAATTTTTGTATTTTTAGTAGAGGCAGGGATTCACCACATTGGTCAGGCTGGTCTCGAACTGCTGACCTCAAGTGATCTGCCTGCCTCTGCCTCCCAAAGTGCTGGGAATACAGGCATGAGCAACTGCACCCGGCCTGGATTAATTGAAAATTTTCTTCTGTAGATTGTAATATATTACTATTGTTATTTATTTTAGTGCCCCAATTTTCTCAAATTTGGCTACGGAAGTTTATTCAAAGTGGATCTGTTTCCCTTTCACATTTTCCCCATTTTGTGAGCATTTCCTTACTTTCTAACATGACAAAATATTTCAAACTAATCTTGTATTTTCCCTGCCCAATCCTGATATCAAATATGTCCCCAAGGAGCCTTGGTTCCTTTAATTGGAGAATGGTGTTCTCATTGTTACTGGGATGATGTTGTTTCTAGGCCCTTTTGTTAGATGAGCTAGAAAATATATGTATGTATACTCACACATTTATACACATCTGTACTTATTTATACAATTATCCATCTGTATGTATACTAAAAACAATGATTTCATGAAACTTTTTATCCCAATCCAACACTAGATAAAGACTATATAGGCCCATTTATTTGCAAATCAGCACATAAACATAGAAGAATTATTAACAATATAAGCTGTAGCTTATGCTAAATGTTGGTTGACAAAAAGTTATGGAGAACTTCAGAGGACACTAAGGTTGGATGGGATTTTGGAAGTCGTACAGGTCAATGCCACTCCATCTATTGGCTGAGTTTCACTAGGTTAATACATGAACAACAACAAAAATAACCTAGATCAGAAGTTAAAGATCATTTTATTGACTATCTGCCGTGTCTGTGCCATTGCAGTGTACTAGGTGCACTTACAAGTCCTCTACTTACAAACTGCTTTTCACAAAATATGAAACTCCAGGCAAAGATTCAGACATACGACATTTGTTTTTAAAATCTTTCTACAGCCTTGTATCCTTTTTCCTTTCCTTCCTTTTACCCTTTTTAAAATGTGTTATGAATTTTATCTTAGACTAACATCATCTGTAATGTTGCTATACACCAGTATTCAGTTGCTGTGTTTGATGAATCATAAAATGGTGTAAAACTTCAATTAGTGTACTTTTTAAATAAAGTATGAATGCATCCAGCAAAATGTTTATGATTTGAGTATTCACAAAATATTACTTTTCTCTGGATCTAACAATAATGTGAAAACCCAAAATGAATATAAAATATTAGCTAATAATAGATTTCAAAGTATTCTACAAGTATGAAAAATATATGATATTGTTACTTTCATATATGTAAAACATTAATAATTTTTGTCAACATAAACATCATCTTTACACCTAAACTTGTATTAATTCAATTAAGAGTTAATATAGTATCCTAAAGTCATCAAATATTCAAAAATAGGATGTATTCTGACTTGGAATATACATAAAATTAACTATTTTCAGCTGAGCACAGTGGCTCATGCCTGTAATTCCAGCACTTTGGGAGGCTGAGGTAGGCAGATTGCTTGAGATCAGGAGTTTCAGACCAGCCTGGCCAACATGGTGAAACCCTGTCTCTACCAAAAATACAAGTTAGCCAGGCATGGTGGAACCTGCCTGTAATCCCAACTACTCTGAAGGCTGAGGCAGGAGAATCACTTGAACCCAGGAGGCAGAGGTTGCAGTGAGCCAAGATTGCACCACTGCACTCCAGCCTGGGTGACAGAGTGAGGCTCCATATCAAAATAATAATAATAATAATAGTAATAATAATAATAACTATTTTCTGTGAGTCCCAAGATAAAATAGCATTACAGAATACCTAATAATCCTGAGTTTGGTTTGTTTTTTTTGTTTGTTTGTTTGTTTGTTTGTTTGTTTGTTTGTTTTGAGACGGAGTCTCGCTCTGTCGCCCAGGCTGGAGTGCATTGGCGCAATCTCGGCTCACTGCAAGCTCCGCCTCCCGGGTTCACGCCATTCTCCTGCCTCAGCCTCCCGAGTAGCTGGGACTACAGGCGCCCGCTACCACACCCAGCTAATTTTTTGTATTTTTAGTAGAGACGGGGTTTCACCGTGTTAGCCAGGATGGTCTTGATCTCCTGACCTCGTGATCCGCCCGCCTCGGCCTCCCAAAGTGCTGGGGTTTGGTTTTCTTGGTTTTATTTTTTCATTTAATTTTGTTCACTTTGACCAGTGGGCTGGTGGTTCTTAGGCGCACCAAGGTTTTCATTTTTCAGTTCAAGATTTTAAAACCTTAATGTGGTAATTTCTCTAATTTTTTTGACAGTTACGTCCCAGGTTGCAAGTTAAAATAAAATTCCCATTTTACTAAAGTCCTTGGTTTATTAACGATTTTATAATGACTTAATATATAATTTAATGAGTAATGAGGGGTACTACATTTCAGAAATCAACACTGAAGAACTTATTCATGGAACCAAACACCACCTGTTTCTCAAACACCTATTAAAATAAAAATACATATAAATAATTTTTAAAAATAAACACTAAAAATAAAGTGAAAGTGAAAAAATATATATCCAGGTTAAAAAAAAACTACTTCAGTTAAACAATAAATACTTTTTGGGGGGACTCAACTCTACTACAAGATTATTCGTTGTTTATTATAATCAATAATACAGGTAAAAGAATAAGGATTTAAAAATGGAAAAATTGTAAAAAATAAAACGATATTAACAAATATTGGTATACTGGTGAAGGCTGGGCTCAGTGGCTGCTTTCCAAAGTGGTTACACCAGTCAGGCATGGTGGCACACACCTGTAATCTCAGCACTTCCGGAAGCTGAAGCAGGCAGATCACTTGAGCTCAGGAGTTTGACACAAACCTGGGCTACATGACAACACCCCATTTCTACCAAAAACTGTAAAAATCAGCTACACATGATAGCATGCACCTGTAAGTCCCAGCTACTTAGGAGGCTGAGGTGAGAGGATCACTTGTGCCTGGAACGTCACAGCTGCACTGGCCATGTTCATGTCACTGCACTCCAGCCTGGGCAACAGAGCAAGATTTTGTCTCAAAAAAAAAAAGTTGGTGACAATTGGAATAATTGGAACTCACATACATGACTGGTGGGAACATAAAATGGTTTAATCAATTTGGGTGTTTTCTTGGCATTTTATTTTTTTAAAAAATCAAGACATTGTTTCCCTATGTTGCCCAGGGTTGTCCTGAACTCCCGAGCTAAGAAAATCCTCCAAACTCAGCGTCTCAAATATCTGAGATTAAAGGTGTGAGCCGCTGTGCCTGACCAGTGTAACCACTTTGAAAAACAACGTGGCAGTTTCTCAAAGACTAAATGTATAGTAATCACATAATGCAACAATTTCACTCCTGAGTGTAAATCCAAGAGAAATAAAAATATATGTTCACACTAAAACTTACGTACGAGTGTTCATAGCAGCCTGACTCATGATGGTGAATACGCAAAAACAACACAAATGTCCATCAACTAATGAATGGATAAACATAAACTATTACTCAGCTACAAAAGGAAAGAAATCCTGATACACACTATAACATGAAAGAAATTTGAAAACATTCTGCTAAGAGAAAAAAAAGCAAATTACAAAAGATCACACAATGTACAATTCTATTTCTATAAAAGGTCCAGATTAGGCAAAACTACAATGACAGAAAATAAATCAGTGGTTGCCTATGAACATGGGGTACGTAGGAGGTAGTGGCTAAGAGGTGAGGGTTTCTCACTCATAAGTGGGTAACTCACAAGTGGGTAATCACTTCTAAGAAAGACTGTGGTGATGGATGCACAGCTCCTTGAATATTCTAAAAACCACTCAATTGTATACTTTCTTTTTTTCTTTAGTTATTTAAAGACAGGGTCTCCTTTTGTCACCCATGCTGTAGTGCAGTGGTGCCATCTGGTCTCACTGCAACCTATGGCTTCTGGGCTCAAGTGATCTTCCAGTCTCATGTCCCCAAGTAGTTGGGACTACAGGCATGAGCCACCACACCCAGCTAATTTTTGTATTTTTGCTAGAGATGCTGTTTTGCCATGTTGCCCAGGCTAGTCGCAAGCTCCTGAACACAAGCGATCCACCTGCCTCAGCTGCCCAAAGTCTTAGCGTTATAGGAATTAGCCACTGCACCTGGCCAGAACTGCATACTTTGATAAATGAATTGCATGATACGTTAATCATATTTCAATAACGTTATTATTTTAAAAATGGCTGGGCATGGCGTGGTGACTCACGCCTCTGATCTCAGCACACTGGGAGGCCAAGGTGGGTGGATTGCCTGATTTCAGGAGTTCGAGACCAGTCTGGCCAACATACTGAAACCCTGTCTCTACTAAAAATACAAAAATATTAGCTGAGAGTGGTGACATGTGCCTGTAATTCCAGCTAGTCGGGAGGCTGAGGCAGGGGAGTTGCTTGAACAAGGGAGGTGGAGGTTGCAGTCAGCTGAGATCACACCACTGCATTCCAGCCTGCATGACAGAGTGAGAGTCCATCTCCAAAAGAAAGAAAGAAAAAGAAAATGGGCATTGAACACAGGTGGCTCCCACCTACATATAATCCAAGCACTTTGGGAAGCTGAGGCAGAATGATCACTTGAGGCCAGGAGTCTGACAACATCCTGAGCAACACAGCAAGATCCCATCTGTACAATAAAAACTAAAGAAGTTAGCTGGGCATAGGGGCAAATGTATGTAGTCCCAGCTACTTGGGAGGCTGAGGTGGGAGGACTGTTTGAGCCCGGGGTTTCAGGCTGCAGTGAACCATGATCATGCCACCGCACTGCAGCCTGGGTGACAGAACAAAACCCTGTCTCTGGAAAGAAAAAAAAAAGAAATCCAAGTTTTTATCACCTTCTGAGACTAATCAACATTCAGGAGGAACAGAGAAGAACAAAAGACCACTGAATGGTTGAGGGTGGGTTGCTGGTTAGGATCAGTGGCCAGCTGAGTAGTATCTGAAAAATTCATTATTAAAATTATGGCACTAGGGGTGAGTCATGCAGTCGAAGGATGAATACTAAATCCAGTACAAACACCCATGGTCTTTCTTTACATGAATTCCAGTGAAAAATTTCTAAGTGCCTAAAATAGCAAGTGGTCTGAAATGATGGCAGCAGTTTATTAAAGACTGAAAAAAGAGGCCAGGCACGGTGGCTCACACCTGTAATCCCAGCACTTTAGGAGTCCAAGGCCAGTGGATCACAAGGTCAGGAGTTCAAGACCAGCCTATCCAACATGCTGAAACCCCGTATCTACAGAAAATACAAAGCTTAGCCGGGCATGGTGACATGTGCCTGTAGTCCCAGCTACTTCAGAGGCTGAGGCAAAAGAAATGCTTGAACCTGGGAGGCAGAAGTTGCTGTGAATTGAGATTGTGCCACTGCACTCGAGCCTGGTGACAGAGGAAGATGCTGTCTCAAAAAAAAAAAAAAAAGAAATGGCATCTTCAAGAACCACAAGACAGTTCCACGCTGAAGAAGCTCTGATTCTGCATTTGCTGAACTACTGATTTGAGTTAGCCAATATAACACTATCTTAGATAAAGTGTACAAACAACTCAATTTCATCTCCTCATTAATAACTGATTAGTCTAATATCAATTCTGATTTTTAAAAAGCTAATTAGAAAAAGAATTAATTATAGAACCAATAAGAGGTTTGAATAGTTACAAGCTATTCAAAGGAGAATTCAAAAAACCACTCAGGTATGAGGCCATAAAGTATGATGAAATAAATTTCATTAATATATTTTAAAATAAACTGATTAGACAGGCAACAACACCTGGGCACAGGTCTCCTCACCTCCAGCAACACAAACCCAATCGCGCAGCTATGGGGTTGCAAAGGCTGCATAGTGACAAACAGACTGCTCTGAGCTGAGATTTCTTTACTTGTATCTGTATTCTGAGACCGGGTCTCACTCTGTCACTCTGGCTGCATTGCAGGGGTGCACTCATAGCTAAATGCAGCCATGACCTCCTGGGTTCCGGGGATCCTCCTGCCTCACCCTCACCATAGCTACGGCTACAGATGAGCACCAAAACACCCAGCTAATTTTTTTGTGTGTGTGTAGAAAGAGGAGCCTTGCTATGTTGCCCAAGCTGGCCTCAAACTCCCGCCCTCAAGAGATCTGCCCACCTCAACAACCTAAGTAACATATTCTACAGGAAAATACCACTATGCCGGGATAATTATATTTTATTAATTTTTATTTGCATAGACAGGAGGTCATGCTGTGTTGCCCAGGGTGGTCTCAAACTCCTGGACTCAAACAATTCTCCCATCTCTGCCTCCCAAAGTGCTGAAGCTACAGGCATAAGCCACTGCACCTGGCCCGACTTAAGATTTCTGTAATCTAGCATCCCATACTTCATATAATTGGGAAAAGCAGTAGTGGTTTTTTTTTTAATTACTTAGTATTTCAACAAGAATCAACCATCTCTCACCATTGCCAGGGCCCTGGTCAGAACCACTATCATCTCCCACCTGGAGGTTGCCACAGCATGGCCTCCCTGCTTCTACCCAAATCTTCCCACAATCTTTCTCAACTCAGCTGCCATGGGATGCTTTTAAATCAGTAGTCAGTTCGTGTCACCTCTCTGCTCAGAACCCTTCCGCATCTCCCATCTCAGACAGAATAAAAACCAAAGCCCCAGCAATAGCCTCCCAGGGCTTACACAATCTGTACTGATCTGAGTCCAACAACTCCCTGGCCTCCTTCCCTACTTCTCTCCCTCTCTCTACTCCACAGACCTCTTTCCTGAGCTTCAGACACACCACGGAGTTCCCTCTTAGCATCTTTATTCTGTTGTTTCTGCCTACAATGCTCTTCCCTCAGTACCTTGGCCAGCTCCTTCCCCTCCTTCAAGTCTTTGCTCAATTTTCACTTAGGAGGCCAACCCTGACCACTCTATTTAATATTGCTATCTGTCCCTATTCCTGCCATGCTCACTCATTTCTTTTTTCTTTTTTTTTCTAAGATATAATCTCGCTGTGTCACTCAGACTGGGGTGCCATGGCACGATCACAATGCACTGAGACTTGGAGCTCCTAGGTCAAGAAATTGTCCTGCCTCAGGGCCACTAGTAGCTAAGACTACAAGTGCATGCCACCACACCCGCTAATTTTTTTTTCCATGTAGACAGGGTATCATTTTGTTGCCCAGACTTATCATGAACTCCTGGGCCAAAGGAACCATCCTGCCTCAGCCTCCTAAATAGCTGGAATTATAGGTGTGGGCCACCAATTCTGGCTTCATGTTCATTTCTTCTTGCTGCTGTTACAAACTACCCTACATTGAGTGGCTTAATACACCACAAATCTACTAACTAAGAGGTCTGGGGGCCAGAAGTCCAAAATAGGTCTATTAAGGTTAAAGTCAAGGTGCCAGCAGGACTGCATCCCTTCTGGAGGTTCTGGAGAGAATATGTTCCCTTGCTTTTCCCAGTTGCTAAAGCCACTCCTATTCTTTGGCTCATGGCCCCTAACTGCATCTTCAAAGCCAGAAGCAAAGCATATTCGAATCTCCCTCTGTGACCTGTGCTTCCATCATCAAATCTCCTTCAATTCGGACTCTCTTACCTCCCTCTTTCACTTATAAAGACCTCTTGTGATTGCTGGACACAGAGGCCGTGGCTCACAACCATAATCTCAACAGTTTAGGAGTTCAAAGCAGGAGAAATGCTTGAGGCCAAAACTTCAGGACCAGCCTGGGAAACACGGCGAGACCCCCTCAATTAAACAACAAAAAGAAATAAGAAAAAATTAGCTGGGCATGGTAGTATGCATCTGTAGTTTCAGCTACCTGAGAGGTTGTGGTGAAAGGATCGCTTTAGCCCCAGAGTTCAAGACCAGCCTCGGCAATATAACAAGATCCCATCTCTACAAAAAAAAATACAAAAAATAACTGGGCATGGATGGTGTGCACCTGTAGTCCCAGATGCTTGGAAGGCTGAGGTGGGAGAATTGCTTGAGCACAGGTCGTTGAGGCTGCAGTTAGCTACAACACCATCACTGCACTCCAGATTGGGTGAAACAGAGACTCTGTGTTCAAAAGAAAAACAAAAGAAATACACATTTGGTTTCTGCCCCTCATCCTGGCACAGAGCTTCTCAAGCTCTTATAAAGACCTTGGTGATGAAGGTGATGGGGCATCTTCTGTTTCAATATTTGGTCTTAGTCCCAGGTTTCTAACACAAGAGCCTCTAAGACCTTTGGGATCACCATAGTAAGAATGCATTTGCTGATGTTACTGAGATGACTGGGTGACTGAAAGCTCCTAGACAGCTTCAGAAAAAGGGGTGGTTGTAGTCAGAAGAACAAACCATGTGACTAGAGGCTTGGAACTGTCAGCCTCACCCCCTGGGCTCCAGGAAGAAATAGTGGCCGAAGACTGACTTAATCACCAATGGTCAATGACTTCATGAATCATGCCTGCATAATGAAGCGTTCATAAGCGCCCTCAACAACTGGAGTTGGAGAATGTCTGGGTTGCTGAACACAAGGGAGATACCAGGAAGGTAATATGCACAATAGAGGACATGGAAGTTCTGTACCCCTCTCGACATACCTTGCCCTGTGTGTTTTTTTTTTTTTTTTTGAGACAGAGTCTGGCTCTGTCTCCCAGCCTAGAGTGCCATGGCACAATCGTGGCTCACTGCAAACTATGCCTCCGTATCTCAAGCCCCATCCTCTCATCCTCTCACTTCAGCCTCCTGAGTAGCTAGAATTATAGGCACTGAGTAGCTAGAACTATAGATAACTGTGCCTGGCTAATTTTTAGAAAAATCTTTTTGGAGAGATGCATTTTCACCTTGTTACCCAGGCTGGTCTTAATCTCCTGAGCACTTAAGCGATGCTCCCGCCTCAGTCTCCCAAAGTGCTGAAATTACAGGCATGAGCCACTGTGCCCAGCATGTACATCTCTTTCACTGGCTGTTTCTGAGATTAAGCCTTTAAAATGAACCAGTAAAAGAAAGTAAATTGGTGAGATGCAGTGGTTCATTCCCATAATCCCAGCATTTTGTGAAGTTGAGGTGGGAGGATCACGTGAGCCCAGAAATTTGAGACCAGCCTGGGCAACATAACAAGACCCCATCTCTACAAAAAGTAAAAGAACATAGCCAGATATGCTGGTACAGGCCTATAATCTCAGCTATTTGGGAGGCTGAGGTGGGAGGATCACTTGAGCCCAGGAGTTCCATGCTACAGTGAGCTTTGATCACACCACTGCATTCCAGCCTGGCAACAGACTGAGACCCTGTATCTCAGAAAAAAAAGAAAACAATCTGTTTTTCTGAGTTCTGCAAGCTGTCCGAGTAAATGATTCCACCCACCAATGGGGGTCATGAAACCCTGTTTTCTAACTGGTTGGTCAAAACTACATGTAACAACCCAAGACTTGCAATTGGCATGTGGAGTGAGGGTAGACTCCTGGGACTGAGCTCCCATCCTGCGGGGTCTGCACTAACTCCAGGGAGTGTCAGGATGGAATTGTGGGATACCCAGTTGGGATCCAGATTGTCTGAAAATCAGTGTAGAAACTCCACATGCACATTTGGTCAGAGGTGTTTGACCGTAACTACTATTCACGAAAAAGGTCTACTCATTAGAACTAAAAATCACAAAATTGTAAGTTCTACAAAAACAAATCAACCTTATCTACCACCCAGTCCTACCGAACTGCAGAATGTGAGAACAGAAGGTCTGACCATGGAGTCGAGAGCTGACAGGAATGTCACCACCATCCTGCTCTCCAAGGACTCCTCATCTTCAACAGACTCCTCATCTTCAATGGGCAGGGTGGAAACTGCAACTTGTGCCATGATCCTTGCACAAGAAAAGTAGTAAGAAAATGAGTGGTAGAAATCCAGTGTCCTAAACTCACATCCAGAGCTGTGAGAGTTTTTTACCAGCTGGATAATTCAGTTTTCTTGAATCAGGGGAAAAATAAGACTCAGAAACTAGGAATTCGTTTTGCCCAAAACTCATCAGATACAGAATCCATCCGCTAACTATCTAGTATTATTTCCATAAGTTAGATCAATTATCACTCCCAAAACAAATGCACATGGCACCCAGAATCTGTGCATTTCTCCCAAGTAAAAGAGGAGGTGGACGGGCGCAGTGTCTCATGCCTTTAACCCCAGCACTTTGGGAGGCCAAGGTGGGTGGATCACCTGAAGTCAGGAGTTCAAGACCAGCCTGGCCAACATGGTGATACCCTGTCTCTACTAAAAATAAAAAAAGTTAGCCAGGTGTGGTGGCATGTGCCTGTAGTCCCAGCTTCTTGGGAGGCTGAGGCAGGAGAATCACTTGAACCCAGGAGGCTGAGGTTGCAGTGAGCAGAGATCGCACCACTGCACCTCAGCCTGGACGACAGAGTGAGACTCTGTCTCAAAAAAAAGGAGGGGAGGAAAGGAGGCAATGCACTTTACAACCCAGTGATGGGCTACCACAACTCAACACAGCAAAGAGTTGCCAAGCTTCCTTTCTCCCCTGCACAACCCGACACAGAAGAGTTGGTGCAGTGGAATGAGGCTGGATGGAGAGAAGTTCCTCTTCTTTCTTTCCGTTTTTTTTTTTTTTGAGATGGATTCTCGCTCTGTCACACAGGCTGGGGTGCAGTGGTGCAATCTCGGTCACTGTAACCTCTGCCTTATGGGTTTAATCAATTCTCTGCCTCAGCCTTCCGAATACCTGGGATTAGAGGCACCCCCCACCACACCGAGCTAATTTTGTTTTTTGTTTTTATAGTGGAGACTGGGTTTCACTATGTTGGCCAGGCTGGTCTTGAACTCCTGACCTTAGGTGATCTACCCACCTCGGCCTCCAAAAGTGCTAGGATTACAGGCATGAGCCACTGTGCCCAGCCAAGAAGTTCCTCTTCTTACTTAGAAAACAGATCACAGGGCATTAAGTAACACATAAAATCCTTTATAATAAGCAGTATTATTTTTGGAAAACCTTTCCTAATATTTTGGTATCAGCAAAAAGCCTCAGATTAATTTCAAACACTATAAAAATACAATACATAAACAGAAAATATTAACTGTCAGCAATGCTATAGAGAAATTGGAAGCTGTATGCATTGCTTTTTGGAACGTAAAATGGTACAGCCCACTGTGGAAAATGGTTTAGCAGCTCCTTAAAAATATGAAGCATAGAATTATATGATCCATCAACACCCTTTAAGCGTATATACCCAAAAGAACTGAGAGCAGGGACTCAAACAGGTATTTGTACACCCGATTAACAGCAGCATTATTCACAGTGGCCAAAAGGTAGCCCAAACCTAATGCCCATCAGTAGCTGAATAGATAAAGAAAATGTAATATATACATACACAGAGTATTATGCAGCCATAAAAAGAAAAATATCTGGCCAGATTCAGGGGCTTACACCTGTAATCCCAGTATTTTGGGAGGCCAAGGTGGGCAGGTCTCTTGAGCCCCATATTTTGAGACCAGACTGGACAACATGGGACATTTGGTTAGAAGTGTTTGACCATAACTACTATTCCAGAAAAAGATCTACTCATTAGAACTACAAATCATAAAATTATAAGTTCTACAAAAACAAATCAACCTTATCTACCACCCAGTTCTACCCAATTATATCATGTTAGAACAGAAGGTCTCACCATGGACTCGAGAGCTGATATGAGAAATGTCACCACCATCCTGCTCTCCACAGAATCATCTTCAACAGACTCCTCATCTTCAATGGACTCCTCATCTTCCATGGACTCCTCATCTTCCATGGGCAGGGTGGAAACTGCAACTTGTGCCATGATCCCTGTGCAAAAAAGTAGTAAGAAATTGAATGGTAGAAATGCAGTGTCCTAAACTCACATCCAGAGCTGTGAGAGTTTCTCACCGGCTGCCAAATTGTTTTTTGGGTCAGAGAAAAAAATAAAACTTGGTAACCTGGTACTCGACTTGCCCCAAACTCTCATCAGATAGAGAATCTATCCGCTAACTTTCTATCTAGTATTATTTCCATGAAGTTACATCAATATCACTCCCAAAATAAGTCCAGGTGGAAGACTAAATCCAAAGCTAGCAGAAGGAAAGAAATAATAAAGAGCATAATTAGAGCATAAATCAATAAAATAGAAGGTTGGAGAGCAGTAGAATGAAAAAATGTAGATTCTTTGAAAGATCAAGCTTTCACTATATTGACTGAGCAAAAGATGGAAGACTAATTTTTAAAATAATAAATGAAAGCAGAGCCATTACTACCAACTTTACAGAAATACAAAAGGATTACAGGAGTATACTGTGAACAACTGTCTAGCAAAAAATTAGGTGCCCTGGATGAAATGGATGAATCACTAGAAAGACACAAACTACCAAAGTGGCTCAAGAAGAAAGAGAAAATTTGAATAGACCTATAACCTAGGAGATTGAATTAGTAATCGAAAGCGATTAACAAAGAAGCATTTATGACCAAATAGCTGCATTAACTGGTGAGTCAACCTAACATTTAAAGAAGAATTAATACCATTTCTTCTCAAACTTTTCTGACAAAATATATGAAGAAAGAACACTTGCTAATTCATTTTTTGATAACAGCATTATCCTTATACCAAAGACAAAGAGAGCACAAAAGAGAGAAATACAGCACTATATCCCTTATGAATATATAAGCAAAAATCTCAGCAAAATACTAGCAATACTAGCAAAATACTAGCAGCAATACTGTATAATCAAACGATTGTAAACTATCACCTTTTGAGATTTAACCCCAAAATGCAAGGGTGGTTCAACATATAAAAAATCAATCAGTGTAATATGCTGTAACAGTAAAATGAATAAGCACGTGATTATTTCAATTGATGCAGAGAAAACATTTATGAAATACAACACCCTTCTATAATAAAAATACTCAATAAACTAGGCATAGAAGGGATCTTCTGCAACATGACAATGGGATGTACAAAAACCCAACAGTTAATATCATGATCAATGATGAAACACGGAAAGCTGTTTTCCTAACATCTAGAAGAAAAGGATGGTGCATTTGCCACTTGTATTCAAAGTAGCACTGGCAGTTCTAGCCAGAGCAATTAGGCAAGACAAAGAAATAAAAGGCATCTAAATTAGAAATAAAAAATAAGTGTAAAATTATATCTACACATGATCTTATGGGTATAAAGCTCCAAACAAAACACAAAACCGATTATAACTAATAAAAGAGGCAGGATGCAAACAAACATAGGCAAATGAGCTATATTTCTATATAGTTGTAAAGAACTATGAAAACATTTTTAAAATTCCATTTATAATGACATCAAAGAATACGTTATTCAGGCATAAATCTAACCATGGTGGTATACACAAAACGTTGCTGCAAAAAACTAAAGAGAGTGGAAATAAGTGGAAAGACATTCTGTGTTCACGGGTTGTAAGACAATATTGTTAAGATGACAATATCATCTAAAGTAATCTACAGATTCAATGCAATACCATCAAAATCCCAAAGGCATTTTTGCAGAAACAAAGAAACTCATTCTAAAATCATACAAAAATTCAAAGGATCTGACAGACAAAACAGTCTTGAAAAAGAACATTGGAAAACTCACATTTTTCAGTTTCACAGCCTACTACAAATCTACAGTAATCAAGAGAGTGTGGTACTGGAATAAGACCAATAGACTTTCAGACCAATACAATAGAACAGATTTGAGATCCTACAAGTTAGTCCTCACATATATGGTCAATGACTGTTCAACAAGGTGGCCAAGTCTAGTCAAGAGAGGAAAGAACAGTCTCTTCAACAGCTGGATGTCAGTGCACAAGAGAGAAGTTAGACCCCTACCTTGCAATATATACAAAAATTAATTCTAAATTAATAAAAGACTTGAATGTAAGGACTAAAAATATGTAATTCTTAGAAGAAAACACACGGTAAACCTTTATGATCTTTGAGTTTTAAATGTATTTTGAAATATGACAGAAAAGCACAGATAACAAAAGAAAATACACGAAAATTAGATTTAATCAAAATAAAAAACCCTTTATGCATCAAAGGATACTATCAAGGGAGTGAAAAGACAACCCATAATATGTGAGAAAATATGTATCTGATAAAATCAAAATGTGTATCTGATAAAAGCTTAATATCCCACAACTCAACAACAGAATTTCTAAGATCCCAATTAAAAAATAGGCAAAGGACTTGAACAGACATTTCTCCAAAGAAGATACACAAATGTCTAAGAAGGAAAAGAAAAGATGCTAAACACCATTATTCATTAATAAAATGCAAGGCAAAACCCAAATGAGATGCCACTTTGCATCCACTAGTACGGCTTTCATAACAACGACACAGAAAATCAATGTTGCTAAGGAGGTGGAGAAACTGGAGCCCTCACGAACTGGCTGCTAGGAATAGAAAATGATGCACTTGCTGTGGAAAACAGTTTGGTGGTTCCTCAAAGAATCACACAGAGAAACAGGCACCGCTGGCTTGCGGGTTCTCCTGGGCTGGCGCGGGACGTCCCGGAATCGCAGGCGCGCATTCCTTCCCGCCTGAGGGCCGGCCTGGCCGTGACTCCCGCCCCTTTCCTCCTCCGAAGAGAGATCGGGGCCGCCCCAGGGGCCGTCTGCAGCCACCGGGGATAGGGCTGAGGGTCGGTTCCTGCCCCGGTGCAGCCGCCCCTGGGCAGACCGCCTGTCTTGGTCGCAGCCACGGCCTCATCTAGACCCGGTTCTGCGAGGCTGGGCGCGCCAGCCAGCTTGGAAGTCGCCCGGCGCCTGTAGCTGGGCGCCCAGGTGGTGGAGCATGCCCTGGGCGGCCTCTGGATCGCGGGTGCCCCTGGCCTGAGAGCCTGCCAGACCCTGCCCCGGCCTGACTCCTCCTCTGTCATAGCTCCAGATCTCTATCCAGGGGCCCTCTGCAGCCACCGGGGATGGAGCTGAGGGCCGGTTCCCGCCCCTGTGCAGCTGCTGCAGGACAGACCGCCTGGCTTGGCCACAGCCACAGGGACATTTGTCCCTGCTTCCGAGATGTGGGGAGTGTGGGCGGGCTCGGGAGTTGCCTGGAGGCTGCTGCCTGCATGCAGAAGGCGGCTGCAGCTCGGGTGCCCAGGCGGGCTGGAGGTGCATGGCCTGGTCGGCCTTGGGATCGCCAGTGCACCCAGCCTGAGGGCCCCCAGGCCGTGCCTCCCGACCACTCCTCCACCTGAGAGAGATCGGAGCCATTTGTATGGGCACTTGGCAGTCACCTCGTGTGGGGTTGAGCGGTGGGTTCTCAGTTCTCGCTCCTGTGCAGCTGCTGCTGCAGAGCAGAATGCCTGGCTTGGCCGCAGCCACTGGGACACGTGGCCCTGCTTCTGTGATGCTAGGAGCGCGAGCGGGCTCGGGGGTTGCCAGGCAGCTGCTGCCTGCACACAGAGGGCGACGGCAGCTTGGGCGCCCAGATGGCGGAGCATGGTTTGTGTGGCCTCTGGAATGCGTGCGCGCCAGGCCTGAGGGTCACCCTGGTGGGGCCACATACCCCGGTCTTCCTCTGCTGGAGCCTGGAGCAGCTGGAATGGCCACTATTCCGTCACAGGGGATAGAGTTAAGTTTTCTTATCCCACCCATGCACACAAAAAGGTGACTATTCTGTGAGGTAATAAACGTGTTAATTGACTTCATTCATGCCACTCTGCATCCACAAGTAAGGCTTTCATAACAATGACACAGAAAATAAATGTTGCTAATGAGGTGGAGAAGTTGGAGCCCTCATGATCTGGCTGCTAGGAATAGAAAATGATGCCCTTGCTGCGGAAAACAATTTGGTTGTTCCTCACAGAATGAGCATTGGGTGAAAAATGAAATCAAGATGGAAATGTAAAAAATTTCTTCGAACTGGATGACACAACCTATCAAGACCTCTGGGATACAGCAAAGGCACTGCTAAGAGCAAAGTTTGTAGTCCTAAAAACCTACATCAAAAAGTCTGAAAGAGCACAAACACACAATCTAAGTTCACATCTCAGGGAACTAGAGAAGCAGGAACAAGCCAAACCCAATCCCAGCAAACACAGGAAATAACAAAGATCAGAGCAGAACTAAATGAAATTGACACAACAACAACAAATACAAAACATAAATAAAACAAAAAGTTGGCTATTTGAAAAGAAAAATAAAATTGATAGACCATTAGCAAGATTAACCAAGGAAAGAAGAGAGAAAATCCAAATAACCTCACTAAGAAATGAAACAGGGGATATTACAACTGACACCACTGAAATATTAAAGATTATTCAAGGGTACTATGAACTCCTTTTGGCACATAAACTACAAAACATAGAAGAGTTGGATAAATTCCTGGAAAAATACAACTCTCCTAGCTTAAATCAGGAAGAATTAGATACCCCAAGCAGACCAATAAAGCAAGCAGCAAGATTGAAATGGTAATTTTAAAATTACCAGCAAAAAAAAGCGGAGGGCCAGACAGATTCACAGCAGAATTCTACCAGACATTCAAAGAATGTCTTCTTTCATTCAAGGAAGAGATGATACCAATCTTTTCATACTATTCCACAAGACAGAGAAAGAAGAAACCCTCCCTTATTCATTCTATGAAGCCAGCATCACCCTAATACCAAAACCATGGAAGGACATAACCAAAAAAGAAAACTACAGACCAATATCCTTGATGAACGCAGATGCCAAAATCCTTAACAAAATACTATCTAACTGAATCTGACAACATATCAAAAAATAATCCACCATGATCAAGTGGGTTTTATACCAATGATATAGGAGTGGTTTCACATATGCAAGTCAATAAGTGTGATACACCAAATAAACAGAATTAAAAAAAACTAATATGATTATATCAACAGGTGCAGAAAAAACATTTGACAAAATCTAGCATTGCTTTATGATTAAAGCTCTCAGCAAAATAGGCATACAAGGGACATACCTTAATGTAATAAAAGCCATCTATGACAAACCCACAGCCAACATAATACTGAATGGGGAAACGGTGAAAGCATTCCCTTTGAGAACTGGAACAAGACGAGGAGCCTACTCTCACCACTCCTCTTCAACATAGTACTGGAAATCCTAGCCAGAGCAATCAGACAAAAGAAGGAAATAGAGGAAATCCAAATCGGTAAAGAGGAAGTCAAACTGTCACTTGTTGCTGATGATATAATCTTTTGCCTAGAAAACCCTACGGACTCCTCTAGAAACCTCCTAGAATTGATAAAAGAATTCAGCAAAGTTTCCAGATACAAGATTAATGGACACAAATCAGTAGCTCTTCCATACATCAACAGCTACCAAGCAGAGAATCACATCAAGAACTCAACCCCTTTTACAATAGCTGCGACAAACAACAACAACAAAAAAACAAAACTTAGGAATATATCTAGCAAAGGAATCAAAGGACCGCTACAATGAAAATTACAAAACACTACTGAAAGAAATCATAGATGGAGCCAAGCACGGTGGCACATGCCTATAATCCGAGCTACTCGGGAAGCTGAGGCAGGAGAATCGCTTGAACCCAGGAGGCAGAAGTTGTAGTGAGCCGAGATCACACCGTTGCACTCCCACCTCAGCGACAAGAGCAAAACTCCCTCTGAAAAAAAAAAATAAGAAGAAAGAAAAGAAGTCATAGATGACACAAACAAATGGAAATGCATCCCCATGCTCATGGATGGGTAGAACCAATATTGTGAAAATTACCATTCTGTTAAAGGCAATCTACAAATTCAATGCAATCCCCATCTGAATGCCACCATCATTCTTCACAGAATTACAAAAACAATTCTAAAATTAATATGGAACCAAAAGAGAACCATGTAACCAAACCAAGCCTAAGCAAAAAGAACCTGGAGGTATCACACTACTTGATTTCAAACCGTACAATAAGGCCATAGTTACCAAAACACCAACGTACTGGTTTAAAAATAGGAACATAGACCAATGGAACAGAAGAGAGAACCCAGAAATTAACCCAAATACTTACAGCCAACTGATCTTCGGCAAAGTAAACAAAAACATAAAGTGGGGAAAGGACCCCCTTTTCAACACATGATGTTGGGATAATTGGTGAGCCACATGTAGGGGAATAAAACTGGATTCTCATCTCTCATCTTATACAAAAATCTACTCAAGATGGATTAAGAACTTAAATCTAATTCCTGAACTATAAAAATTCTAGAAGATAACACTGGATAAACCCTTCTAGACATTGACGTACGCAAGGATTTCATGACCAAGAATGCAAATGCAAATGCAATAAAAACAAAGATAAATAGCTGGGACTTAATTAAACTAAACAGCTTTTGCATGGCAAAGGGAACAGTCAGCAGAGTAAATGGACAACTCAAAGAGTGGGACCCCTGAACCTGACCTTGACCCCTGACCCTGATCCCTAACCTCTGATCCTGACCTCTAACCCCTGACCCTAACCCTAACCCTAACCCCTAAGCCTAACCCCTAACCACAACCCTCACCCTCACACTAATCCAACCCTAACCCCTTATCCCTAACCCCTAACTTCTCTTAACCTCTAACTCTAAACGTTGACTCTTAACTCTTAACTCTGACCCCAACCCCTATCTCCAGCCCCTAACCCTAAACTTAACCCCTAACCCCTAACCCTAACACCAACCTTAACCCTAGGTTCGTTACTACGTTTGTACTATGTCAATGTTGATTATTATGATCTCTGTCTTAGGACTGCATGGCAGCAAGGGGATTGCGGATCTAATATTAATATTTTTGTATTGAGGCAGTGCATTAGCATTACAGGCGCTTGTTACATGAGCAATGGGAGTGTCATATTTTGGGTGTCATGTCTGCATTAGGAATGCTGCATTTGTCTTCCGAGGCTGCGGTGTGGATCTCGCACTGCGGCCACCTCGGCTTGGCTGGGGAGAACCTCGCTTGGCAGGATTCAGAGGGGCTTTTGGTTTCCCTTTTCCACACTGAGCCCTTCTAACTGGTCTCTGACCCTGATTATTCAGGGCTGCAAAAGGGAAGGATTTTATTCACCGTCTATGCGGTCCCAAGTTGTCCCAAAGCGAGGCAGTGCCCCAAAGGTCTGTGCTGAGGAGAACGCTGCTCTGCCTTAGCGGTGTCCCCCGGGTCTGTGCTGAGCAGAACGCAGCTCCGCCCTCGCGGTGCCCCCGGCCTGCCTGGGTCTGTGCTGAGGAGAACACTGCTCCGCCTTCGCTGTATCTCTGAAGTCTGTGCAGAGGAGAACGCAGCTCCGCCCTCGCAAAGGCGCACAGCGCCGGCGCAGGCGCAGAGAGGCCCACAGCACCGGCGCAGGCGCAGAGAGGCCCATGAGGGGAAGGTGAGACACCTGGGGCAAAGAAGAAAAAACAATGCGCCGCGAAGCGGTGTCTGGGTCATCCACGGACGAAAGTTTTTTCCCATCAGCCCTTGCGCTGGGCCCCAGGGACCCTGGCATCCCTGGTTCACGCCCAGGGTGTGCCTTGGGCGACTACGGGTACCCCAACTCAGACAGAAGGCCCATGAGTGGAAGTTGAAGTTTGTGGGAGGAGAGGTGAGGCACCAGGGGCAGAAAATAAAAAAAAGAGGACCGCGTCTCAGAGAAGCGGGGCCTGGGTCCCCCACGGATGAAAGTGCCTTCCCATCAGGCCCTATGCTGGGCCTGGTGGACCCTGGCGACCCTGGTTCGAGCCCAGGGTGCGCCTCAGGACAGCTTGGGGTACCACAAAACGAACAAAAGGTCCATGAGGGGAAGGTGAGGCACCTGAGACAGAGAAAAAAAAAAACGCGCAGCCGAGAAGCAGTGCCTGGGTCCCCCACGGATGAAAGTGCCATCCCATCAGCCCCTTTACTGGGCCCTGGGGACCCTGGCGTCCCTGGTTTGACCCCGGGGTATGCCTCGGGACAGTAGGGGTACCCCAAGGTGGGCAGAAAGCCCCTAAGGGGAAGGTGAGGCACCTGGGGCAGAGAAAAAAAAAAAACTTCGCCGCGGAGAAGCACGGCCTGGGTGCCCCACGGACGAAAGTGTCTTCCCATCAGTCCCTGCACTGGGACCCAGGGACCCTCGTGTCCCTCGTTCGAGCTCAGGGTGTGCCTCGGCCGCTAAGTGCACCCCAAGGGGGGCTTTGGGGACACAAAGCCCATGAGGGGAAGGTGAGTTTTGAGGGAGGAGAGGTGAGACACCTGTCACAGAAAAAGAAAAAAAGAAACCCGCGCCGCGGAGAGGTGGGGCCTGGGTCCCCCACGGATGAAAGTGCCTTCCCATCAGCCCCTGTGCTGGGCCCCGGGGACCCTGGCGTCCCTGGTTCGAGCTCAGGGAGAGCCTCGGGCCACTAGGGGTACACCAACGTGGTGGAAAGCCCGTGAGAGGAAGGTGAGCTGTGAGGGAGGAGAGGTGAGGCACTTGCAGCAGAAAAGAAAAAGAAACCTCGCCACGGAGAAGTGGGGCCTGGGTCTCCCATGGAAAAAAAGTGCCTTCCCATCAGTCCCTGCGCTGGGCCCCGTGGACCCAGGCGACCCTGGTTCTAGGCCTGGGTGCACCTCAGGCCCGCTAGGTGTACCCCAAAGCGGGCAGAAGGCCCATGAGTGGAAGGTGAGGTTTGAGGGATGAGAGGTGAGGCACCTGCAGCAGAAAAAAAAAAACCGTGCCGAGGAGAAGCGGGGCCTGGGTCTCCCACGGACAAAAGTGCCTTCTCATCAGCCCCTGTGCTGGGCCCCCTGGACCCTGGCGACCCTAGTTCAAGGACCAGAAGAGACTCCAGCATGCTAGGGTACCCTAAGGAAGCCAGAAAGCCCATGAGGGGAAGGCGAGATTTAAGGGAGGAGAGGTGAGTCACCTGTGGCAGAAAAAAAAAAAAAATATATATATATATATATATATCAGCACCTCGGAGAAGACGGGCCTGGGTCCCCACTGATGAAAGTGCCTTCCCATCAGCCCCTGCGCTAGCCCCGAGAACCTGGCAACCCTGATTGGAGACCCGGGAGCGCCTCAGGCCTGCTCGTGGTACCCCAAAGCAGGCAGAAGGCCAGTGAGGGGAAGGTGAGGCACCTGGGGCGGAGGAAAAAAACCACAGCTTTGAGAAGCGGGGCCTGGGTACCCACGGATGAGGGTACCTTCACATCAGCCCCTGCGCTAGGCCCCGGCGACCCTGGCATCCATGGTTCGAGTCCAGGGAGCGCCTTGGGCCGCTAGGGGTACCCCAAGTCGAGCAGAAAGCCCATGATGGGAAGTTGACGTTTGAGGGAGGAGAGGTGAGGAACCTGTGGCAGAAAAAAAAAAAGAAAACAAGCCGCGCCTAGGAGAAGCTGGGCCTGGGTCCCCCAAGGATGAAAATGCCTTCCCATCAGTCCCTGCACTGGGCCCTGTGGACACTGGAGACCCCGGTTCGAGCCCCGGGTGCGCCTCGGGCCCGCTAGGGGTACCACAAGGCGGGCAGAAATCCCATGAGGGGCAGTTTAGGTTTGAGGAAGGAGAGGTGAGGCACCTGTGGCAAAAAAAAAAAAAAACTTCACCACAGAGAAGCGGAGCCTGGGTCCCCAACGGACGAAAGTGTCTTCCCATCAGCCCTTGCGCTGGGCCCAGGGGACCCTGGCATTCCAGGTTTGAGACCAGGGTGCGCTTCAGGCCGCTAGGGGTAACCAAAAGCGGGCAGAAGGCCCATGAGGGGAAGGTGACGCACGTGGGGCAGAGGAAAAAAAAAAAAACAATGGCGCCATGGATAAGCGGGGCCTGGGTCCCCCACAGAAGAAACTGTCCTCCCATCAGCGCTTGCACTGCGCCCCGGGGACCCTGGTATCCCTGGCTCGAGCCCAGCGTGTGCCTCGGCCTGCTAGGGGTACCCCAAGACAGACAGAAGGCCCATGAGGGAAAGGTGAGACACCTGGGGCAGAGAAAAAAATAAAAAACTGCACCGCCCAGAAGTGGGGCGTGGGTCCCCCATGGACGAACGTCCCTACCCATCAGCCCTGCACTGGGCCCCGGAGACCCTAGCATCCCTGGCTCAAAACCAGGGTGTGCCTCGGGCCCGCTAGGGGTACCTCAAGGCGGGCAGAAAGCCCATGACGGGAAAGTGAGGCACCTGGGGATAAGAAAAAAAAAACGCCGCAGAGAAGCAGAGCCTGGGTCCCCGAGGAAGAACGTGTCTTCCCATCAGCCACTGTACTTAGCCCCGTGGAACCTGGCTTCCATGGTTCGAGCCCAGGGTGCGCCTCGGGCCGCTAGGGGTACCCCCAAAGCGTGCAGAAGGCACAAGAGGGGAAGGTGAGGCACCTGGGGAAGAGAAAAAAAAAACCCAGCCACGGAGAAGCGGGGACTGGGTCCCCCCCACGGAAAAAAGTGTCTTCCCATCAGCCCTTGCGCTGGGCCCCAGGGACCCTGGAGTCCCTGGTTGGAGCCCACGGTGCACCTCGGGCCGCTAGGTGTACCGCAAGGCAGAGAGAAGGCCCATGAGGGGAAGGTGAGGTTTGAGGGAGGAGAGGTGAGGCACCTGTGGCAGGAAAAAAAAAAAAAAACCGCGCCACGGAGAAGCAGGGCATGGGTCCCCCACAGACGAAAGTGCCTTCCCATCAGGCCCTGTGCTGAGCCCCGTGGACCCTGGCGACCTTGGCTCAAACCCAGGGTGCGCCTCGGGCCGCTAGGGGTACACCAAGGTGGGCAGAAGGCCCATGAGGGGAAGGTGAGGCACCTGTGGCAGAAAAAAAAAAAAAAAAACGTGCCGCAGTGAAGCGGGGCCTGGGTCCCCCACTGACGAAAGTGCCTTCCCATCAGGCCTTGCGCTGGACCTCGTGGACAATGCCACCCTGGTTCGAGCCCAGGGTGCGAATAGGGCCCGCTAGGGGTACCCCAAGGTGGACAGAAATCCCATGAGGGGAAGGTGAGGCACCTGCGGCAGAAAAAAAAAAAACTCACCTCGGAGAAGCGAGCCCTGGGTCCCCCACGGACAAAAGTCCCTTCCCATCAGCGCTGCGCTGGGCCCCGGGGACACTAGCATCCCTGGCTGGAAACCAGGGTGAGCCTCGGGGCCGCTAGGGGTACCCAAAGGCGGGCAGAAAACCCATGAAGGGAAGGTGAGGTACCTGGGGAAGAGAAAAAAATAAAAAACAACCCTGCGGAGGAGCAGAGCTTGGGTCCCCCACGGACGAAAGTGCCTTCTCCTCAGCCCCTGCACTGGGCCCCGGGGACCCTGGCATCCCTGGCTGGAATCCAGGGTACACCTCTGGCCTGCTAATGGTAACCCAAAGCAGACAGAAGGCCCATGAGGGGAAGGTGAGTCACCAGGGGCAAACAAAAAAAAAAAAACCGCGCTGCGGAGAAGCGGGGCCTGGGTCCCCCACGGGTGAAAGTGTCTTCCCATCAACCCTTGCGCTGGGCCCCGGGGACCCTGGCGACCCTTATTCGAGCCCAGCGTGTGCCTGGGGCCGCTAGGGGTACCCCAAAGCGGGCAGAAGGCCCATGAGGGGAAGGTGACCCACCTGGGGCAGAGGAAAAAAAAAAAACGCGCCTCAGAGAAGCGGGGCCTGGGTCCCCCACGGAAGAAAGTGTCTCCCCATCAGCCCTTGCGCTGCACCCCGGTGACCCTGGCATCCCTGGTTCGAGCCCAGGGTGTGCCTCGGGCTTCTAGGGGTACCCCAAGGTGGACAGAAGGCCCATGAGGGGAAGGTGAGGCACCTGGGGCAGAGAAAAAAAAAAACTGCGCCACCGAGAAGTGAGGACTGGGTCCCCCACGGACGAAAGTGTATTCCCATGAACACTTGCGCTGAGCCCCAGGGACCCTGGCGCCCCTGGTTCGAGTCCAGTGTGTGCCTAGGGTGGCTAGGGGTACCGCAAGTCGGACAGAAGGCCCATGAGGGGAAGTGAGGTTTCAGGGAGTAGAGGTGAGGCACCTGTGGCAGGTGCCCATCTGTAAACTGTTTATCCATGTGAGCCCTGATGTCCACCAGGGGCTGGATGTCCCCCTGGGGCTAGATGTTCACCTGGAGCCTGGTGTCGACCTGGGGCCTGATATCCAGGAGAGGCTTAGTTATCCACCTATGGCCATCTGGAGCCAGATGCCCACCTGAGGTCTGGTGTACACCTAAGGCCTGATGTCTACCTGGGGCTTGGGTGTTCATGTGGGACCTGATGTCTACCTAAGACCGTGTGTTCACCTGGAGCCTGGGTGACCATCTGGGTTATGATGTTCAGCTGGGGCCCAGAATTCAGCTGGGGACTGGGTCAACCTTCTGCTTGTTGCACACCTGGGGACTAGGTACCCACCTGGGCTCCGATGTTCACTGGAGCCTGATGTCTATCTGGGGCCTTGTATTTACCTAGGACCAATGCATCCACCTGGGGTCTGAGTGCCCTCATGGAGCCTGGAGTTTTCCTGGGGCCTGGGGTCTGCCTTAGGCTTAAGTGTACATCTGTGGCCTCATGTCCACCTTGGGATGGATGTCCACCTGGGGATGGATATTCAGTAGGGGCCTGAGTGTCCACTTGGTTTGTGATGTCTACCTGGGGCCTGGTGTTCATCTGAGGTTTGATATCCACCTGGGGCCTGGACATTTGCCTGGAACCTGATGTACAGCTGGTGCCTGAAGTTCATCTATGCCTGGTGTCCCCCTGGGGCCAGGTAGTCAACACAGGGCCTGAAGACCTTCTAGAGTTCAGTGTTCACCTGTGGCCTGAAGTCCACCTAGGGCTTGGGTGTCCAAATAGGGCCTGGTGTCAGCTTGAGATTTGTGTATTTACCTAGGGCCTGGTTGTCCACTTGGGGCTTGATTTTTTACTTGGTTTTTGTGTTAATTTGGGGTCTAGTGTCCACCTGGAGCCTAGGTATCCGCCTAGGTACTATTGTCCAGCTGGAGACTAATGACTACCTATGGCCTGGTAATCACCTAAGGCTTTGTTTCACTTAGGTACTTGGTGCCAAACTGTTGCCTGCTGTTCACCTGGGGTATGGTGTCCACCTGGGGTCTGGATGTCAGCCTGGGGCTTGTTGTGTACTTGTACCTTAGATATCCAGATAGGGGTCTATTTTCTGCTTAGGTGCAGCAGTCCATCTGGTGCTTGAGTGTCAACCTAAGGCCTGATGTCTATGTTGGACCTTGGGTTCACCTGAGGCCTGGTATCCACCTTGGACCTCAATGTCCAAATGGGGCCTGATGCCCATCTGGGCCCTTGGTGTCCACCTGCAGCATGGATGTCCACTGGTACTTTATGTCCACCAGGGGCCTAAAGTCCACCTAAAACCTGGTGTTCACCTGGGGTCTGATGTTCAGCTGAAGACAGGATGTCCACCTGGAGCTGAGGAATCCACCCAGGGACTGGTGTTGAACTGGGGCCTGATGACCACCCGGGGACAAGGTACACATCAGGCTTGATGTCCACCTGTCACCAGATGTCCACCTGAGTCCTGATGTCCATCTTGATCCTGGGTGTCCACATTAGGCCTGATGTCCAGCTGGGGCCTAGGTACCCACTGGGGGCTTCCTGTTAACCTGGGGACTGGTGTCATTCTGGGTCCTAATGACCACCTGGGTTGTATTATTCACCTAGGGCCTGGTGTCCACTTGGGGCTTGAGTGTAACCTTGGACCCGGCACCCACACAGGACTTGGGTATCAAACTGGCCCCTTGGTGTCCAGTTAAGACATCATGTGAACCTGGCGCCTGAGTGTCCACATGGGGCCAAATGACTACTGGGGGCCTGAATGTCAACCTAGAATCTGAGGTTTACTAGGGGCCTAGGTATCCACCTTGGGCCTAATGTCCATTTGAGCCTGGGTGTCAACCTGAGGCCTGATGTAAACCTCTAGTTCAGTGTCCACCTTGGGCTTCATGTCAACCTGGAGCCTGATGTCCACCTGAGTACTGATGTTCACCTTTGACTTGATGTCCACCTGTGGACTGTTTATCCACCCATGGCCCGATGTTCACCTGGGGCGGAATGTCCAACTGTGACTTGTTGTGCACCTGGAACCTAGGCATCCACCTGCGGCCTGATGTTCAGCTGGGCTGGGACCTGGAGTTCACCTGAGGCATAATGTCCACCTGAAGCTTTATGTTCATCTGGGGGCTATCTGTCCACTTGGGGCCCAATATCCACCTGGAGACTAGGTACCCACCTGGGATCTGGTGTTCACTCAAGATTGGTGTTCAGCTGTGGCCTAATGACCACCTGGGTCATGGTGTCCACTTTGGACTGGGTGCTCACCTGGAGGCAGTGTTCACTGGGGACCTAGTGTGCACCTGAGACTAGGGGATGCACCTGGGGCCTGGTGTCTACCTGATGCTAGGTATCCACTTGGGGCCTAATGTTCATCTGGAATCTGATATCCACCTGGGGCCTTGTAATTACCTGGGGTCTGGGCATCCACCCAGGGCTTGAGTATCCTCCTGGGGCCTTGAGTTTCACTGGGGACTCATGACTGCCTTGGACCTGGGTGTACGTGTGTGGCCTAATGTACACCTTGAGAGTGATGTCAACCTGGGGACAGATGTCCTCTTGGGGTCTGAGTGTGCACCTGGTGCCTGATGTCTGCCTGGGGACATGTGTTCACCTGAGACCTGATATCCACCTTGGGACTGGGCGTCCATGAGGGGCTGATGTTCAGCTGGACACTGGATATCCACCTGGGGCTTAAGGATCCACCCAGAAATTGATGTCAAACCCCAATTTCCAGGGAGGGTTGAGAGCCTCAGGTTGAGTTGATCACCAATAGCCTATGGTTTAACCCATCATGCCTATAGAATGAGGTCTCCATAAAAACCCAAAAAGAATGGGTTCAGAGAGCTTCTGGATAACACTTCCTGGAAGGTAGTGCTCCCCTCCCCACATGCCGGGCCCAAAATTTATTTCTAAACCTTTTGCAATATCTGCTAAAATACAACGGCAAAAGTAAGTGATTCTCTGCGTGCTGTGAGCTCTTCCAGCAAATGAATGCAACTAAATCTGGGGTGGTGGCAACCTGATTTATAGCCAGTTGCTGAGAAGCACAGGTAAAACAACGTAGGGCTTCCCATTGTTATTAGTGTGGGAGGCCGGTCTGGCGGGACTCGGGCCTTTGGAATCTAATGCTATGTCCTGGTAGATAGCGTCACCATTGAATTAGAAGACACACATATGTTGAGAATAATATTTCTGGTCATTTGCCGCATGTCTTATTTAAAATACGTAATCAAATTCTTCATCCTGACCTTATGGCACCTGGGTTGAGAACCATGATTTGAACGAAAAATTGGTCTGTCAATTTCTGAGGTTGAAAGTTTATTTTGCCTTTAGCGTTTTGCTATTGCTTTTTCGTTTTCTTTTGTTTCGTTTTGTTTCTAAGTTCTGGGGTATATGTGCAGGATGTGCAGATTAGTTACTAAGGTAAACGTGTGCCACGGTGGTTTGCGGCACCTGTCAACCCATCACCTAGGTATTCAGCCCAGCATGCAGCAGCTGTTTCTCTTAAAGCTCTGCCTCCCGAAAGGCCCCAGTGTGTGTAGTTCCCCTTCCTGTGTCCATGGGATCTCATTTTTCAGCTCCCATTATAAGTGAGAATGTGGCGTTTGGTTTTCTTTCCCTGGATTAGTTAGCTGAGGATAATGACTTCACATCACCAGTGTTTTTGTTTTTTATTATAAAGAGTAGTATTTTATTGAATAAGATTTGCTCACAGAAAAATAAGCTATAATCTACAATGAATACCTGACTCTACAGCACAAAGCAATTTTCTCACTTTTCCACACACAATGGTTCCTACTATGTGAAAAAAAAGCCATAAAATTTCATTCACAAATATACTACACTGTCTCAAAATATCTCACATAATCATGCACTGTAATAAAGCAATTAGATCAGTTCTTCAGTCCGGTTAAAGAAGTATCCCTCTAATAACTGATTTTTATAATGCTATCAATATGCACTCCCAATCAGTCTGCCATTGTTAAAGGTGTACAGAATTATTGAATACAATGGAATTGATGATGCCCATATCCAAGGACAAAACGTGACTTATAATGGTTTGATTTATGATTTTTCAACGTTAGGATGGGTTTATTGGAATATTAGAAGCGTTTCTGAGTTACACTGGGTTTATGAGTATACGACCCTATACTCCAGAAACAGCTGTATAAAGAAAAACAGGTGTACCTAATTAAAATATGCTCAGTGACCTGGGATAAACCAATAGATGTTCTCAACTGATGGAGAGCCGTGAAAGAGAGAGAGAGGTAAACAGTTAGAGTAACACAATTTTCCTGCACCTGTCGAGGATTTCCCCAAAAAAACGCAGAATGTGGGCTGCACCTAAGGCATATAAAAGAGAGAGGGCAGAAGGAGTAAGAGAGAAATAGGAGGAAGGAAGGAAGGAAGGAAGGGAGGAAAGAAAGAAGAAAGGAAGGAAGGAAGGAAGGTAGGAAGGAAGGAAGGAAGGAAGGAGAAAACTCCCGGTGTTAATAAAACCCCCCAAAAAAATGGTTTCCCCCTGTGAGTAAGACTACAATGTGGATGAATCTTGAAAACAGTGTGCCAAAAGTGTTATGTCAGTCATAAAAGCTCACGTATTGTGCAATTCCGTTTATAGGAAATGTCCACAATATGGAAATCTATGCATATGGGGTTGATCGCTCTATGTAGTTGTTACCTAGGGCTGAGGGTAAGGGAGACGGATTGAGACAGAATAAGGAGTGACTAATGTCTACAGGGTTTTTCTCTGGTTGGGGGTGATAAGACGTTCTACAATGGATTGCGAAATAAAATTGAATGTGCACAACCACAGGTATACTAAAAGCCACTCAATTCATGACTTTTAATGGGGGAATCTTATGTGGCACACTCTCATCGAGACCACGGCAGACATAGTGAGAGAGAAAAAGGTGAGTAAA
Source organism: Pan paniscus (assembly GCF_029289425.2). Classification (NCBI taxonomy): domain Eukaryota; kingdom Metazoa; phylum Chordata; class Mammalia; order Primates; family Hominidae; genus Pan; species Pan paniscus. The sequence goes on along the minus strand of NC_073264.2, from coordinate 272,069 downwards.
TCTCTGAAACGGAGGCAGAAACACAGAGAATGAAAAGCCCTGTGAATGGAAGGGAGAGAGAAAAGGGAAAATTGTCCTATTTACAAATGACAAATGTGAAACTGTGGTTCACATCAACAGTGTCACTGCCAGGGAGGAGGGTCATGCTAGCCATGTCACAGGTAGTGTGACCCGCAGGGACGCCGACATGCTGGAGCGTCGTGCCAGCATGGGCTCTGGCAGCCACGTGGGCCAGCAGGAGGGTCCCGCTGCACAGCCGTGGGGTGAGGATAGACTGGGCGGTGATATCGGCCATTACAGGGGCCTCTTCTGCTGGCAACAGTGTGACAGTAGCAAGTAGATGGACAGTCCTGTGTGTGAGGACGGAATGCAGGAGGGGCTCTTGTGCGGCTGGGTGTGTGGCCCTCACCGGAAATGTGGAGAAATGGCCAGGTAACTGCGTCATGTGGGCTAGTAGATTGGCCACGGATTCGAACTGAAGGACAATAACAGAGAGTAGCCGTCAGGCCCTGGGAGTGTCTGAGTATAAGTGGAGATGGGTTTGGGGTCAATGACGGAAGCGTGGGAGCCATCCCTGTATAGGTACAGGTCATAGGGAGGTAGTCTCTTGAGGCCTGTGAGTGTCCCGGGTTCCCCTGGGTGCCTGGGGCTGACTGTGGCAGAAATCTGGGGAAAGCTGGAGAGAAGCTGGGAGACACAGGAGAATCCCTGAAGGCAGGGGGTGAAGAGGTGAAAGAAATGGGGGAGGGATGAAGTAAGGTCCGTGAGTTTGTAGGAGATCCCGGGGTGAGGGAAGCTGACTCCAGGTGAAATCTGGAGATGGTTGGAGAGTAGCTGAGAGAGACAGAAGAGTCCCTGAGGGCTGGGGATGAGAACATGGAGAGACTGGGGAGTGAGTCAGTGAAATTCGTGAGTTTGGTGGTGTGTCGTGGGTGCCTGGAACTGAGTCCAGCTGGAATCTAGAGAAGTTTTGAGAGTAGCTGAAAGAGACACAAGAGTCCCGGTGGGCTGAGGGCAAAGACCTGAGAGAGACCAGGGAGGACCTCCGTGAAGTCTGTGAGTCTGTAGGTGATTCCGGAGTGTGGGAGGCTGACTCCCTCTGAAATCTGGGCGTGGTGGGAGAGTAGCTGGGACAGACGGGAGAGTCCTAGGTCACTGGGGGTGAAGACATGAGAGAGACTGGGGAGTAACTCAGTGAAACTGGTGAGTTTGGTGGTGACTCTGCGGTGCCTGGAACTGACTCCTGCTGAAATCTGGGGGTGGTTGGAGAGTAGCTGGGACAGACAGGAGAGTCCCTGAGGGCTGGTGAAGACATGAGAGAGACTGGCGAGTAATTGAGTGAAATTGGTGAGTTTGGCGGTGATTCCGGGGTGCAAGGAACTGCTTCCAGCTGAAATCTGGGCGTGGTTGGAGAGTAGCTGGCACAGACAGTAGAGTCCCTGAGGGCTGGTGAAGACATGAGAGAGACTGGCGAGTAATTGAGTGAAATTGGTGAGTTAGGCGGTGATTCTGGGGTGCAAGGAACTGCTTCCAGCTGAAATGTGGGCGTGGTTGGAGAGTAGCTGGGACAGACAGTAGAGTCCCTGAGGGCTGGTGAAGACATGAGAGAGACTGGCGAGTAATTGAGTGAAATTGGTGAGTTAGGCGGTGATTCCGGGGTGCAAGGCACTGCTTCCAGCTGAAATGTGGGCGTGGTTGGAGAGTAGCTCGGACAGACAAGAGAGTCCCTGAGGGCTGGTGAAGACATGAGAGAGACTGGAGAGTAATTGAGTGAAATTGGTGAATTTGGTGGTGATTCCGAGGTGCTGGGAACTGACTCCAGCTGAAATGTGGGCGTGGTTGGAGAGTAGCTGGGACAGACGGGAGAGTCCCTGAGGGATGGTGAAGACATGAGAGAGACTGGGGAGTAACGAAGTGAAGTTGGTGAGTTTGGTGGTGATTTCAGGGAGCCTGCCACGGACTCCCGCTGAAAAGTGGGCGTGGTTGGAGAGTAGCTGGGACAGACAGGAGAGTCCCTGAGGGTTGGAGATAAAGACGTGCTTGAGACTGGGGAGTAACACAGTGAAAGTGGTGGGCTTGGTGGTGATCCCTGGGTTCCTGGATCTGACCTGCGCTGAAATGTGGGCGTGGTTGGAGAGTAGCTGGGAGAGACTGGAGGGTCGGAAAGGGCTGGGGGTGAAGACGTGGGAGAGACTGGCGAGGATCTCACTGAGGTCTGGGAGTTTGTAGGTGTTTCTGGGGTGTGGGATACCGACGCCCGCTGAAATCTGGGCGTAGTTGGAGAGTAGCTGGGACAGACAGGAGAGTCATTGGTGGCTGGGGGTGAGCTGCTGGATGATGGCAGTAAGAACATATGGCGCATTATTGATGAATGGGGTGACTGTGAGGAATCTCCAGAGGAGGACACGGGAGAACACAATGACATGAGTGATTGTCGTGTTTGGTTAGGAAAGGGAAATGTAAAGTTGTGGAATTCTGTCGATGACGGATGTGAGAGTGGTGAAGCCCTGCGGGATGATGTAGAGTACTTCCACATCCCTTGTGAGGAGCTGCCCCTTGGGTCTGAGTTCCTGGGAGGGGAGAGGTAGATGCTGGGTGAGGCAGGCATGAATCTTGAGGAGTCAGGGCTGGGGGACCTCTCATATTCTCCCGAGACCTGTGAGTATCTGGGGGACTCCTGGGTGCATGGGGCTGACTCCCGCAGGAACCTGGGGATGGCTTGAGAGTAACTGGGAGCCACAGGAGAGTCCCGGAGGCCTGGGGGTGAAGAGGTGAAAGACATAGGGGAGGAGCACCGTGAGGCTCGTGAGTTTGCAGGTGATTCCTGGGTGTGGGGGGCTGACTCCAGCTGAAATCTGGGGTTGTTTGGAGAGTAGCTGGGAGACCCAGGAGACTCCCCGAGAGCTGGGGGTGAGCTGCTGGGTGATGGCAGTAGGAACGTGTGGTATATTACTGATGAACGTGGTGACTCTGAAGAATCCTCAGAGGAGGACACGGGAGAGCCCATTGGCTTCATTGATTGCCCATCACGGAGAGGACAGGGAAATGGGAGATTGTGGGATACTGGTGATGACAGAGGTGAGTGTGGTGAAGCCCTAGGGGATGGTGAATGGTAGCTCCGGATCCCTGGTGAGGAGCTTCCTCTTAAGACTGAGTTTCTGAGAGGGGACAGGGAGAAGCTGGGTGAGGCTAGCATGGATCTTGGGGAGTCCGGGCTGGGGGAACGTTCATAAGAAGAGCCAGACAAGACCCTAGTGCTCTTAGGTGCAGACATGATTAGGAAAACTGCAGCTCCCAGAGACCCCTACTAATTTCCTGACCCGCAGAATGAAGGAGTCTGTGTGTGTGTGTGTGTGTGTGTGTGTGTGTGTGTGTGTGTGTGTGTGGTGTGAGGTATGTGCTCCTTAAGAAAATGGAAATAAACCAACCAATGAGACAGACAGACAGACAGACAGAGATCCACTTGCCCAAGTGTTCTGTCCTGTCCTCTGAATCCGCTTCCAAGTCGCAAGACGCTGTGAGCTCCAAGTCCACGCAGAGTCCGCCAAACGCTCCGGCCGCTGCTCCGCTCTGCGAAGATCTGAGTGCAGGCCAGCCAGGGTGGGTTTAAATAGCCTCGGGCGCGGCCTCGCAGCGGAAAGGGCGGAGCTTCACTCCTCCTTTCCATCAGTCACCCGCAACTTTCCCAGGCTACACCTCGTAGGAAACTGTGCTCCTGATTTGATTTCATGCGCCACCTTTGGGACAATCTAAGAACTTACAAGTTTTCTTGGCCAAAGGTATGATGAATTAAATGCACGGAAACACTGAAAACCAAGTGGGGGTTCTGTGGTTCCCACGATGTGGTTTAGACACCAGCAGCATCCTTGTCACCCTCAAACCCCGGAGATCCACAGATCTGTGTGGTAAGAAGCCCTCCCCCTGACCCTGATGCATGGCAGTTTAGGAATTACCCGTGTAAGCGAAAAGACTTTGAAGAAGAGGTGGAGATAGGCGTTGTAGAAACATTCTTTTGCTCTGGAACCCCGTAGAGACTTGGGAGCCAGTTGGGTGGAGCATCCGTTGGATGCGGGTGCTGGGCTTAGGAATATCAAGGTGTGGCTCCAGATGATCCCATCATCTAGTTAAGTTCCCAGTTATGCTAATCTGTTTTAAAATTCCGTTTGTGTAAATTCTTTTACTCAGACTGAGAATGGCAAAGCCTCAACCCCAATTTCCAGGGAGGGTTGAGAGCCTCAGGTTGAGTTGATGACCAATAGCTTACGGTTTAACCCATCGTGCCTATAGAATGAGGTCTCCATAAAAACCCAAAAGGACTGGGTTTAGAGAGCTTCTGGATAACACTTCCTGGAAGGCAGTGCGCCCCTCCCCACATGCCGGGCCCAAAAGGTTTTCTGAAGTTTTTGCAATATCCGCTAACATACAAAAAATGGGAAATGTCAGTGTTTCCCTGCGTGCTGTGAGCTCTTCCAGCAAATGAATGCAACTAAAACTGGGAGTGGTGGAAACCTGACTTATAGCCAGTTGCTGAGAAGCACAGGTAAAACAACGTAGGGCTTCCCATTGTTATTAGTGTGGGAGGCCAGTCTTGCGGGACTCGGCCCTTTGGAATCTAATGCTATGTCCCGGTAGATAGCGTCACCGTTGAACTCGAAGCCACACGTATGTTGAGAACAATTTCTCTGGTCATCCGCTGCATGTCTTATTTACAATACGTCATCAAATTCTTTATCCTGACCTTATGGCACCTGGGTTGAGAACCATGATTTGAACCAAAAATTGGTCTGTCACTTTCTGAGTTTGAAACTTTGTTTTGCCGTTAGCGTTTTGCTATTGCTTTCTCGTTTTCTTTGCTTTCGATTTGTTTCTAAGTTCTGGGATATACGGGCAGGGTGTGCAGATTTGTTACTAAGGTAAACGTGTGCCACGGTGGTTTGCGGCACCTGTCAACCCATCACCTAGGTATTCAGCCCAGCAGGCAGTAGCTGTTTTTCTTAACGCTCTGCCTCTCGAAAGGCCCCAGTGTGTGTTGTTCCCCTTCCTGTGTCCATGTGATCCCATTGTTCAGCTCCCATTATAAGTGAGAATGTGGCGTTTGGTTTTCTGTTCCCGGATTAGGTTGTTGAGGATAATGACTTCACATCACCAGTGTCTTTGTTTTTTATTATAAAGAGTAGTATTTTATTGAATAAGATTTACTTCCAGAAAAATAAGCTTTAATCTACAATGAATGCCAGACTCTACAGCACAAAGTAATTTTCTCAGTTTTCCACACACAAAGGTTCCTACTAAGTGAAAAAAGCCACAGAATTTCATACACAAATGTACTACTCTGTCTGAAAACATCTCACAGAATCATGCACTGTACTAATACCATTAGATCAGCTCTTCAGTCAGGTTAAAGTATCCCTCTAATAACTGATTTTTATAATGTCATCCACATCCACGCCCAATCAGTCTGCCATTGTTAACGGCGTACAGCATTATTGAACACAATGGAATTGATGGAGCCCATATCCACCGACAAACCGTGACTTAAGTTGGTTTGATTTATGAGTTTTCAACGTTATGATGGGTCTGTTGGAATATCAGATGCGTTTCTGAGATACACTGGGTCTATGGGTATGCGACCCTATACTCCAGAAACAGGTGTATAAAGAAAAACAGGTGTACCTAATTAAAATATACTTAGTGACCTGGGATAAACCAATAGATGCTTACAACTGATGGAGAACCATGAAAGAGAGATAGCGGTAAATAATTACAATAACACAATTTTTCAGCACCTGTCGAGGATTCCTCAAAAAGACGCAGGACGTAGGATGCACCTAAGGCCTATGAAAGAGAGAGGGCAGAAGGAATAAGAGAGAAATAGGTGGAGGAAAGGAAGGAAGGAAGGAAGGAAGGAAAGACGGGAGGAAGGAGAAAACACCCGGTGTTACTGAAACCACAAAAAGTGGTTTCCCCCTGTGGGTAAGGCTGCAATGTGGATGAATCTTGAAAATACTGTGCTAAAAGTGTTATGTCAGTCATAAAAGCTCACGTATTGTGCAATTCCGTTTATAGGAAATGTCCACAGTATGGAAATCTATGCATATGGGGTTGATCGCTCTATGCAGTTGTTACCTAGGGCTGAGGGTCAGGGAGAGGGTTTGAGACAGAATGAGGAGTGACTAATGTCCACAGGGTTTTTCTCTGTTCGGGGGTGATAAAACCTTCTAAAATAGATTGCGAATTAAAATTGAATGTGCACAGGCACAAATATACTAAAATCCACTCAATTCATGACTTTTAATGGGGCAATTTTATGTGGCACACTCTTATGGAGACCACGGCAGACATAGTGAGAGAGAAAAAGGTGAGTAAATCTCTGAAACGGAGGCAGAAACAGAGAGAATGAGAAGCCCTGTGAATGGGAGGGAGAGAGAAAAGGGAAAAAGGTCCTATTTACAAATGTCAGCTGTGAAACTGTGGTTCACATCAGCAGTGTCACTGCCAGGAAGGAGGGTCATGCTAGCCATGTCACCGGTAGCGTGGCCCGCAGGGACGCCGACACGCTGGAGCGTCGTGCCAGCATGGGCTCTGGCAGCCACGTGGGCCAGCAGGAGGGTCCCTCTGCACAGCCGTGGGGTGAGGATAGACTGGGCGGTGATATCGGCCATTACAGGGGCCTCTTCTGCTGGCAAGAGTGTGAGAGTAGCAAGTGGTTGGACAGGCCTGTGTGTGAGGACGGAATGCAGGAGGGGCTCTTCTGCAGCTGGGTGTGGGGCCCTCCCCAGAAATGTGGAGATATGGCCAGGTAGCTGCATCATGTTGGCTAGTAGATTGGCCAGGGCTTCGAACTGAAGGACAATAACGGGGAGTAGCTGTCAGGCCCTGGGAGTGTCTGAGTGTAATTGGAGATGGGTTTGGGGTCACTGAGGGAAGCGTGGGAGCCATCCCTGTATAGATACAGGTCATTGGGAGGCAGTCTCGTGAGGCCTGTGAGTGTCCCGGGTTCCCCTGGGTGCCTGGGGCTGACTGTGGCAGAAATCTGGGGAAGGCTGGAGAGAAGCTGGGAGACACAGGATAGTCCCTGAAGGCAGGGGGTGAAGAGGTGAAAGAAATGGGGGAGGGTTGCAGTAAGGTCCGTGAGTTTGTAGGTGATACCTGGGTGTGGGAAGCTGACCCCAGGTGTAATGTGGAGATGGTTGGAGAGTAGCTGAGAGAGACAGAAGAGTCCCTGAGGGCTGGGGGTGAGAACATGGAGAGACTGGGGAGTAAGTCAGTGAAATCCGTGAGTTTGGTGGTGTGTCGTGGGTGCCTGGAACTGAGTCCAGCTGGAATCTAGAGAAGTTTTGAGAGTAGCTGAAAGAGACACAAGAGTCCCTGTGGGCTGAGGGCAAAGACCTGAGAGAGACCAGGGAGGACCTCCGTGAAGTCTGTGAGCCTGTAGGTGATTCCGGAGTGTGGGAGGCTGACTCCCTCAGAAATCTGGGCGTGGTGGGAGAGTAGCTGGGACAGACGGGAGAGTCCCAGGTCACTGGGGGTGAAAACATGAGAGAGACTGGGGAGTAACTCAGTGAAACTGGTGAGTTTGGTGGTGACTCCGGGGTGCCTGGAACTGACTCCAGCTGAAATCTGGGGGTGGTTGGAGAGTAGCTGGGACAGACAGGAGAGTCCCTGAGGGCTGGAGAAGACATGAGAGAGACTGGAGAGTAATTGAGTGAAATTGGTGAGTTTGGTGGTGAGTCTGGGGTGCAAGGAACTGCTTCCAGCTGAAATCTGGGCGAGGTTGGAGAGCAGCTGGGACAGACAGTAGAGTCCCTGAGGGCTGGTGAAGACATGAGAGAGACTGGAGAGTAATTGAGTGAAATTGGTGAGTTTGGTGGTGATTCCGGGGTGCAAGGAACTGCTTCCAGCTGAAATCTGGGCATGGTTGGAGAGTAGCTGGGACAGACAGGAGAGTCCCTGAGGGCTGGTGAAGACATGAGAGAGACTGGAGAGTATCTGAGTGAAATTGGTGAGTTTCGTGGTGATCCTGGGGTGCAAGGAACTGCTTCCAGCTGAAATCTGGGCGTGGTTGGAGAGTAGCTGGGAGAGACAGGAGAGTCCCTGAGGGCTGGTGAAGACATGAGAGAGACTGGCAAGTAACGCAGTGAAGTTGGTGAGTTTGGTGGTGGTTCCGGGGTGCAAGGAACTGCTTCCAGCTGAAATCTGGGCGTGGTTGGAGAGTAGCTGGGACAGACAGGAGAGTCCCTGAGGGCTGGTGAAGACATGAGAGAGACTGGAGAGTATCTGAGTGAAATTGGTGAGTTTGGTGGTGATCCTGGGGTGCAAGGAACTGCTTCCAGCTGAAATCTGGGTGTGGTTGGAGAGCAGCTGGGACAGACAGTAGAGTCCCTGAGGGCTGGTGAAGACATGAGAGAGACTGGCGAGTAATGCAGTGAAGTTGGTGAGTTTGGTGGTGGTTCCGGGGTGCAAGGAACTGCTTCCAGCTGAAATCTGGGCGTGGTTGGAGAGTAGCTGGGACAGACAGGAGAGTCCCTGAGGGCTGGTGAAGACATGAGAGAGACTGGAGAGTATCTGAGTGAAATTGGTGAGTTTGGTGGTGATTCCGGGGTGCAAGGCACTGCTTCCAGCTGAAATGTGGGCGTGGTTGGAGAGTAGCTGGGACAGACAGGAGAGTCCCTGAGGGTTGGAGATAAAGACGTGCTAGAGACTGGGGAGTAACACAGTGAAAGTGGTGGGCTTGGTGGTGATCCCTGGGTTCCTGGATCTGACCCGCACTGAAATGTGGGCGTGGTTGGAGAGTAGCTGGGAGAGACTGGAGGGTCGGAAAGGGCTGGGGGTGAAGACGTGGGAGAGACTGGCGAGGATCTCACTGAGGTCTGGGAGTTTGTAGGTGTTTCTGGGGTGTGGGATACCGACGCCCGCTGAAATCTGGGCGTAGTTGGAGAGTAGCTGGGACAGACAGGGGAGTCATTGGTGGCTGGGGGTGAGCTGCTGGATGATGGCAGTAAGAACATATGGCGCATTATTGATGAATGGGGTGACTGTGAGGAATCTCCAGAGGAGGACACGGGAGAACACAATGACATGAGTGATTGTCGTGCTTGGTTAGGAAAGGGAAATGTAAAGTTGTGGAATTCTGTCGATGACGGATGTGAGAGTGGTGAAGCCCTGCGGGATGATGTAGAGTACTTCCACATCCCTTGTGAGGAGCTGCCCCTTGGGTCTGAGTTCCTGGGAGGGGAGAGGTAGATGCTGGGTGAGGCAGGCACGAATCTTGAGGAGTCAGGGCTGGGGGACCTCTCATATTCTCCCGAGACCTGTGAGTATCTGGGGGACTCCTGGGTGCATGGGGCTGACTCCCGCAGGAACCTGGGGATGGCTTGAGAGTAACTGGGAGCCACAGGAGAGTCCCGGAGGCCTGGGGGTGAAGAGGTGAAAGACATAGGGGAGGAGCACCGTGAGGCTCGTGAGTTTGCAGGTGATTCCTGGGTGTGGGGGGCTGACTCCAGCTGAAATCTGGGGTTGTTTGGAGAGTAGCTGGGAGACCCAGGAGACTCCCCGAGAGCTGGGGGTGAGCTGCTGGGTGATGGCAGTAGGAACGTGTGGTATATTACTGATGAACGTGGTGACTCTGAAGAATCCTCAGAGGAGGACACGGGAGAGCCCATTGGCTTCATTGATTGCCCATCACGGAGAGGACAGGGAAATGGGAGATTGTGGGATACTGGTGATGACAGAGGTGAGTGTGGTGAAGCCCTAGGGGATGGTGAATGGTAGCTCCGGATCCCTGGTGAGGAGCTTCCTCTTAAGACTGAGTTTCTGAGAGGGGACAGGGAGAAGCTGGGTGAGGCTAGCATGGATCTTGGGGAGTCCGGGCTGGGGGAACGTTCATAAGAAGAGCCAGACAAGACCCTAGTGCTCTTAGGTGCAGACATGATTAGGAAAACTGCAGCTCCCAGAGACCCCTACTAATTTCCTGACCCGCAGAATGAAGGAGTCTGTGTGTGTGTGTGTGTGTGTGTGTGTGTGTGTGTGTGTGTGTGTGTGTGTGTGTGTGTGGTGTGAGGTATGTGCTCCTTAAGAAAATGGAAATAAACCAACCAATGAGACAGACAGACAGACAGACAGAGATCCACTTGCCCAAGTGTTCTGTCCTGTCCTCTGAATCCGCTTCCAAGTCGCAAGACGCTGTGAGCTCCAAGTCCACGCAGAGTCCGCCAAACGCTCCGGCCGCTGCTCCGCTCTGCGAAGATCTGAGTGCAGGCCAGCCAGGGTGGGTTTAAATAGCCTCGGGCGCGGCCTCGCAGCGGAAAGGGCGGAGCTTCACTCCTCCTTTCCATCAGTCACCCGCAACTTTCCCAGGCTACACCTCGTAGGAAACTGTGCTCCTGATTTGATTTCATGCGCCACCTTTGGGACAATCTAAGAACTTACAAGTTTTCTTGGCCAAAGGTATGATGAATTAAATGCACGGAAACACTGAAAACCAAGTGGGGGTTCTGTGGTTCCCACGATGTGGTTTAGACACCAGCAGCATCCTTGTCACCCTCAAACCCCAGAGATCCACAGATCTGTGTGGTAAGAAGCCCTCCCCCTGACCCTGATGCATGGCAGTTTAGGAATTACCCGTGTAAGCGAAAAGACTTTGAAGAAGAGGTGGAGATAGGCGTTGTAGAAACATTCTTTTGCTCTGGAACCCCGTAGAGACTTGGGAGCCAGTTGGGTGGAGCATCCGTTGGATGCGGGTGCTGGGCTTAGGAATATCAAGGTGTGGCTCCAGATAATCCCATCATCTAGTTAAGTTCCCAGTTATGCTAATCTGTTTTAAAATTCCGTTTGTGTAAATTCTTTTACTCAGACTGAGAATGGCAAAGCCTCAACCCCAATTTCCAGGGAGGGTTGAGAGCCTCAGGTTGAGTTGATGACCAATAGCTTACGGTTTAACCCATCGTGCCTATAGAATGAGGTCTCCATAAAAACCCAAAAGGACTGGGTTTAGAGAGCTTCTGGATAACACTTCCTGGAAGGCAGTGCGCCCCTCCCCACATGCCGGGCCCAAAAGGTTTTCTGAAGTTTTTGCAATATCCGCTAACATACAAAAAATGGGAAATGTCAGTGTTTCCCTGCGTGCTGTGAGCTCTTCCAGCAAATGAATGCAACTAAAACTGGGAGTGGTGGAAACCTGACTTATAGCCAGTTGCTGAGAAGCACAGGTAAAACAACGTAGGGCTTCCCATTGTTATTAGTGTGGGAGGCCAGTCTTGCGGGACTCGGCCCTTTGGAATCTAATGCTATGTCCCGGTAGATAGCGTCACCGTTGAACTCGAAGCCACACGTATGTTGAGAACAATTTCTCTGGTCATCCGCTGCATGTCTTATTTACAATACGTCATCAAATTCTTTATCCTGACCTTATGGCACCTGGGTTGAGAACCATGATTTGAACCAAAAATTGGTCTGTCACTTTCTGAGTTTGAAACTTTGTTTTGCCGTTAGCGTTTTGCTATTGCTTTCTCGTTTTCTTTGCTTTCGATTTGTTTCTAAGTTCTGGGATATACGGGCAGGGTGTGCAGATTTGTTACTAAGGTAAACGTGTGCCACGGTGGTTTGCGGCACCTGTCAACCCATCACCTAGGTATTCAGCCCAGCAGGCAGTAGCTGTTTTTCTTAACGCTCTGCCTCTCGAAAGGCCCCAGTGTGTGTTGTTCCCCTTCCTGTGTCCATGTGATCCCATTGTTCAGCTCCCATTATAAGTGAGAATGTGGCGTTTGGTTTTCTGTTCCCGGATTAGGTTGTTGAGGATAATGACTTCACATCACCAGTGTCTTTGTTTTTTATTATAAAGAGTAGTATTTTATTGAATAAGATTTACTTCCAGAAAAATAAGCTTTAATCTACAATGAATGCCAGACTCTACAGCACAAAGTAATTTTCTCAGTTTTCCACACACAAAGGTTCCTACTAAGTGAAAAAAGCCACAGAATTTCATACACAAATGTACTACTCTGTCTGAAAACATCTCACAGAATCATGCACTGTACTAATACCATTAGATCAGCTCTTCAGTCAGGTTAAAGTATCCCTCTAATAACTGATTTTTATAATGTCATCCACATCCACGCCCAATCAGTCTGCCATTGTTAACGGCGTACAGCATTATTGAACACAATGGAATTGATGGAGCCCATATCCACCGACAAACCGTGACTTAAGTTGGTTTGATTTATGAGTTTTCAACGTTATGATGGGTCTGTTGGAATATCAGATGCGTTTCTGAGATACACTGGGTCTATGGGTATGCGACCCTATACTCCAGAAACAGGTGTATAAAGAAAAACAGGTGTACCTAATTAAAATATACTTAGTGACCTGGGATAAACCAATAGATGCTTACAACTGATGGAGAACCATGAAAGAGAGATAGCGGTAAATAATTACAATAACACAATTTTTCAGCACCTGTCGAGGATTCCTCAAAAAGACGCAGGACGTAGGATGCACCTAAGGCCTATGAAAGAGAGAGGGCAGAAGGAATAAGAGAGAAATAGGTGGAGGAAAGGAAGGAAGGAAGGAAGGAAGGAAAGACGGGAGGAAGGAGAAAACACCCGGTGTTACTGAAACCACAAAAAGTGGTTTCCCCCTGTGGGTAAGGCTGCAATGTGGATGAATCTTGAAAATACTGTGCTAAAAGTGTTATGTCAGTCATAAAAGCTCACGTATTGTGCAATTCCGTTTATAGGAAATGTCCACAGTATGGAAATCTATGCATATGGGGTTGATCGCTCTATGCAGTTGTTACCTAGGGCTGAGGGTCAGGGAGAGGGTTTGAGACAGAATGAGGAGTGACTAATGTCCACAGGGTTTTTCTCTGTTCGGGGGTGATAAAACCTTCTAAAATAGATTGCGAATTAAAATTGAATGTGCACAGGCACAAATATACTAAAATCCACTCAATTCATGACTTTTAATGGGGCAATTTTATGTGGCACACTCTTATGGAGACCACGGCAGACATAGTGAGAGAGAAAAAGGTGAGTAAATCTCTGAAACGGAGGCAGAAACAGAGAGAATGAGAAGCCCTGTGAATGGGAGGGAGAGAGAAAAGGGAAAATGGTCCTATTTACAAATGTCAGCTGTGAAACTGTGGTTCACATCAGCAGTGTCACTGCCAGGAAGGAGGGTCATGCTAGCCATGTCACCGGTAGCGTGGCCCGCAGGGACGCCGACACGCTGGAGCGTCGTGCCAGCATGGGCTCTGGCAGCCACGTGGGCCAGCAGGAGGGTCCCTCTGCACAGCCGTGGGGTGAGGATAGACTGGGCGGTGATATCGGCCATTACAGGGGCCTCTTCTGCTGGCAAGAGTGTGAGAGTAGCAAGTGGTTGGACAGGCCTGTGTGTGAGGACGGAATGCAGGAGGGGCTCTTCTGCGGCTGGGTGTGGGGCCCTCCCCAGAAATGTGGAGATATGGCCAGGTAGCTGCATCATGTTGGCTAGTAGATTGGCCAGGGCTTCGAACTGAAGGACAATAACGGGGAGTAGCTGTCAGGCCCTGGGAGTGTCTGAGTGTAATTGGAGATGGGTTTGGGGTCACTGAGGGAAGCGTGGGAGCCATCCCTGTATAGATACAGGTCATTGGGAGGCAGTCTCGTGAGGCCTGTGAGTGTCCCGGGTTCCCCTGGGTGCCTGGGGCTGACTGTGGCAGAAATCTGGGGAAGGCTGGAGAGAAGCTGGGAGACACAGGATAGTCCCTGAAGGCAGGGGGTGAAGAGGTGAAAGAAATGGGGGAGGGTTGCAGTAAGGTCCGTGAGTTTGTAGGTGATACCTGGGTGTGGGAAGCTGACCCCAGGTGTAATGTGGAGATGGTTGGAGAGTAGCTGAGAGAGACAGAAGAGTCCCTGAGGGCTGGGGGTGAGAACATGGAGAGACTGGGGAGTAAGTCAGTGAAATCCGTGAGTTTGGTGGTGTGTCGTGGGTGCCTGGAACTGAGTCCAGCTGGAATCTAGAGAAGTTTTGAGAGTAGCTGAAAGAGACACAAGAGTCCCTGTGGGCTGAGGGCAAAGACCTGAGAGAGACCAGGGAGGACCTCCGTGAAGTCTGTGAGCCTGTAGGTGATTCCGGAGTGTGGGAGGCTGACTCCCTCAGAAATCTGGGCGTGGTGGGAGAGTAGCTGGGACAGACGGGAGAGTCCCAGGTCACTGGGGGTGAAGACATGAGAGAGACTGGGGAGTAACTCAGTGAAACTGGTGAGTTTGGTGGTGACTCCGGGGTGCCTGGAACTGACTCCAGCTGAAATCTGGGGGTGGTTGGAGAGTAGCTGGGACAGACAGGAGAGTCCCTGAGGGCTGGAGAAGACATGAGAGAGACTGGAGAGTAATTGAGTGAAATTGGTGAGTTTGGTGGTGAGTCTGGGGTGCAAGGAACTGCTTCCAGCTGAAATCTGGGCGAGGTTGGAGAGCAGCTGGGACAGACAGTAGAGTCCCTGAGGGCTGGTGAAGACATGAGAGAGACTGGAGAGTAATTGAGTGAAATTGGTGAGTTTGGTGGTGATTCCGGGGTGCAAGGAACTGCTTCCAGCTGAAATCTGGGCATGGTTGGAGAGTAGCTGGGACAGACAGGAGAGTCCCTGAGGGCTGGTGAAGACATGAGAGAGACTGGAGAGTATCTGAGTGAAATTGGTGAGTTTCGTGGTGATCCTGGGGTGCAAGGAACTGCTTCCAGCTGAAATCTGGGCGTGGTTGGAGAGTAGCTGGGAGAGACAGGAGAGTCCCTGAGGGCTGGTGAAGACATGAGAGAGACTGGCGAGTAACGCAGTGAAGTTGGTGAGTTTGGTGGTGGTTCCGGGGTGCAAGGAACTGCTTCCAGCTGAAATCTGGGCGTGGTTGGAGAGTAGCTGGGACAGACAGGAGAGTCCCTGAGGGCTGGTGAAGACATGAGAGAGACTGGAGAGTATCTGAGTGAAATTGGTGAGTTTGGTGGTGATCCTGGGGTGCAAGGAACTGCTTCCAGCTGAAATCTGGGTGTGGTTGGAGAGCAGCTGGGACAGACAGTAGAGTCCCTGAGGGCTGGTGAAGACATGAGAGAGACTGGCGAGTAATGCAGTGAAGTTGGTGAGTTTGGTGGTGGTTCCGGGGTGCAAGGAACTGCTTCCAGCTGAAATCTGGGCGTGGTTGGAGAGTAGCTGGGACAGACAGGAGAGTCCCTGAGGGCTGGTGAAGACATGAGAGAGACTGGAGAGTATCTGAGTGAAATTGGTGAGTTTGGTGGTGATTCCGGGGTGCAAGGCACTGCTTCCAGCTGAAATCTGGGCGTGGTTGGAGAGTAGCTGGGAGAGACAGGAGAGTCCCTGAGGGCTGGTGAAGATATGAGAGAGACTGGCGAGTAATTGAGTGAAATTGGTGAGTTTGGTGGTGATTCCGGGGTGCAAGGCACTGCTTCCAGCTGAAATGTGGGCGTGGTTGGAGAGTAGCTGGGACAGACAGGAGAGTCCCTGAGGGTTGGAGATAAAGACGTGCTAGAGACTGGGGAGTAACACAGTGAAAGTGGTGGGCTTGGTGGTGATCCCTGGGTTCCTGGATCTGACCCGCACTGAAATGTGGGCGTGGTTGGAGAGTAGCTGGGAGAGACTGGAGGGTCGGAAAGGGCTGGGGGTGAAGACGTGGGAGAGACTGGCGAGGATCTCACTGAGGTCTGGGAGTTTGTAGGTGTTTCTGGGGTGTGGGATACCGACGCCCGCTGAAATCTGGGCGTAGTTGGAGAGTAGCTGGGACAGACAGGAGAGTCATTGGTGGCTGGGGGTGAGCTGCTGGATGATGGCAGTAAGAACATATGGCGCATTATTGATGAATGGGGTGACTGTGAGGAATCTCCAGAGGAGGACACGGGAGAACACAATGACATGAGTGATTGTCGTGCTTGGTTAGGAAAGGGAAATGTAAAGTTGTGGAATTCTGTCGATGACGGATGTGAGAGTGGTGAAGCCCTGCGGGATGATGTAGAGTACTTCCACATCCCTTGTGAGGAGCTGCCCCTTGGGTCTGAGTTCCTGGGAGGGGAGAGGTAGATGCTGGGTGAGGCAGGCATGAATCTTGAGGAGTCAGGGCTGGGGGACCTCTCATATTCTCCCGAGACCTGTGAGTATCTGGGGGACTCCTGGGTGCATGGGGCTGACTCCCGCAGGAACCTGGGGATGGCTTGAGAGTAACTGGGAGCCACAGGAGAGTCCCGGAGGCCTGGGGGTGAAGAGGTGAAAGACATAGGGGAGGAGCACCGTGAGGCTCGTGAGTTTGCAGGTGATTCCTGGGTGTGGGGGGCTGACTCCAGCTGAAATCTGGGGTTGTTTGGAGAGTAGCTGGGAGACCCAGGAGACTCCCCGAGAGCTGGGGGTGAGCTGCTGGGTGATGGCAGTAGGAACGTGTGGTATATTACTGATGAACGTGGTGACTCTGAAGAATCCTCAGAGGAGGACACGGGAGAGCCCATTGGCTTCATTGATTGCCCATCACGGAGAGGACAGGGAAATGGGAGATTGTGGGATACTGGTGATGACAGAGGTGAGTGTGGTGAAGCCCTAGGGGATGGTGAATGGTAGCTCCGGATCCCTGGTGAGGAGCTTCCTCTTAAGACTGAGTTTCTGAGAGGGGACAGGGAGAAGCTGGGTGAGGCTAGCATGGATCTTGGGGAGTCCGGGCTGGGGGAACGTTCATAAGAAGAGCCAGACAAGACCCTAGTGCTCTTAGGTGCAGACATGATTAGGAAAACTGCAGCTCCCAGAGACCCCTACTAATTTCCTGACCCGCAGAATGAAGGAGTCTGTGTGTGTGTGTGTGTGTGTGTGTGTGTGTGTGTGTGTGTGTGTGTGGTGTGAGGTATGTGCTCCTTAAGAAAATGGAAATAAACCAACCAATGAGACAGACAGACAGACAGACAGAGATCCACTTGCCCAAGTGTTCTGTCCTGTCCTCTGAATCCGCTTCCAAGTCGCAAGACGCTGTGAGCTCCAAGTCCACGCAGAGTCCGCCAAACGCTCCGGCCGCTGCTCCGCTCTGCGAAGATCTGAGTGCAGGCCAGCCAGGGTGGGTTTAAATAGCCTCGGGCGCGGCCTCGCAGCGGAAAGGGCGGAGCTTCACTCCTCCTTTCCATCAGTCACCCGCAACTTTCCCAGGCTACACCTCGTAGGAAACTGTGCTCCTGATTTGATTTCATGCGCCACCTTTGGGACAATCTAAGAACTTACAAGTTTTCTTGGCCAAAGGTATGATGAATTAAATGCACGGAAACACTGAAAACCAAGTGGGGGTTCTGTGGTTCCCACGATGTGGTTTAGACACCAGCAGCATCCTTGTCACCCTCAAACCCCGGAGATCCACAGATCTGTGTGGTAAGAAGCCCTCCCCCTGACCCTGATGCATGGCAGTTTAGGAATTACCCGTGTAAGCGAAAAGACTTTGAAGAAGAGGTGGAGATAGGCGTTGTAGAAACATTCTTTTGCTCTGGAACCCCGTAGAGACTTGGGAGCCAGTTGGGTGGAGCATCCGTTGGATGCGGGTGCTGGGCTTAGGAATATCAAGGTGTGGCTCCAGATGATCCCATCATCTAGTTAAGTTCCCAGTTATGCTAATCTGTTTTAAAATTCCGTTTGTGTAAATTCTTTTACTCAGACTGAGAATGGCAAAGCCTCAACCCCAATTTCCAGGGAGGGTTGAGAGCCTCAGGTTGAGTTGATGACCAATAGCTTACGGTTTAACCCATCGTGCCTATAGAATGAGGTCTCCATAAAAACCCAAAAGGACTGGGTTTAGAGAGCTTCTGGATAACACTTCCTGGAAGGCAGTGCGCCCCTCCCCACATGCCGGGCCCAAAAGGTTTTCTGAAGTTTTTGCAATATCCGCTAACATACAAAAAATGGGAAATGTCAGTGTTTCCCTGCGTGCTGTGAGCTCTTCCAGCAAATGAATGCAACTAAAACTGGGAGTGGTGGAAACCTGACTTATAGCCAGTTGCTGAGAAGCACAGGTAAAACAACGTAGGGCTTCCCATTGTTATTAGTGTGGGAGGCCAGTCTTGCGGGACTCGGCCCTTTGGAATCTAATGCTATGTCCCGGTAGATAGCGTCACCGTTGAACTCGAAGCCACACGTATGTTGAGAACAATTTCTCTGGTCATCCGCTGCATGTCTTATTTACAATACGTCATCAAATTCTTTATCCTGACCTTATGGCACCTGGGTTGAGAACCATGATTTGAACCAAAAATTGGTCTGTCACTTTCTGAGTTTGAAACTTTGTTTTGCCGTTAGCGTTTTGCTATTGCTTTCTCGTTTTCTTTGCTTTCGATTTGTTTCTAAGTTCTGGGATATACGGGCAGGGTGTGCAGATTTGTTACTAAGGTAAACGTGTGCCACGGTGGTTTGCGGCACCTGTCAACCCATCACCTAGGTATTCAGCCCAGCAGGCAGTAGCTGTTTTTCTTAACGCTCTGCCTCTCGAAAGGCCCCAGTGTGTGTTGTTCCCCTTCCTGTGTCCATGTGATCCCATTGTTCAGCTCCCATTATAAGTGAGAATGTGGCGTTTGGTTTTCTGTTCCCGGATTAGGTTGTTGAGGATAATGACTTCACATCACCAGTGTCTTTGTTTTTTATTATAAAGAGTAGTATTTTATTGAATAAGATTTACTTCCAGAAAAATAAGCTTTAATCTACAATGAATGCCAGACTCTACAGCACAAAGTAATTTTCTCAGTTTTCCACACACAAAGGTTCCTACTAAGTGAAAAAAGCCACAGAATTTCATACACAAATGTACTACTCTGTCTGAAAACATCTCACAGAATCATGCACTGTACTAATACCATTAGATCAGCTCTTCAGTCAGGTTAAAGTATCTCTCTAATAACTGATTTTTATAATGTCATCCACATCCACGCCCAATCAGTCTGCCATTGTTAACGGCGTACAGCATTATTGAACACAATGGAATTGATGGAGCCCATATCCACCGACAAACCGTGACTTAAGTTGGTTTGATTTATGAGTTTTCAACGTTATGATGGGTCTGTTGGAATATCAGATGCGTTTCTGAGATACACTGGGTCTATGGGTATGCGACCCTATACTCCAGAAACAGGTGTATAAAGAAAAACAGGTGTACCTAATTAAAATATACTTAGTGACCTGGGATAAACCAATAGATGCTTACAACTGATGGAGAACCATGAAAGAGAGATAGCGGTAAATAATTACAATAACACAATTTTTCAGCACCTGTCGAGGATTCCTCAAAAAGACGCAGGACGTAGGATGCACCTAAGGCCTATGAAAGAGAGAGGGCAGAAGGAATAAGAGAGAAATAGGTGGAGGAAAGGAAGGAAGGAAGGAAGGAAGGAAAGACGGGAGGAAGGAGAAAACACCCGGTGTTACTGAAACCACAAAAAGTGGTTTCCCCCTGTGGGTAAGGCTGCAATGTGGATGAATCTTGAAAATACTGTGCTAAAAGTGTTATGTCAGTCATAAAAGCTCACGTATTGTGCAATTCCGTTTATAGGAAATGTCCACAGTATGGAAATCTATGCATATGGGGTTGATCGCTCTATGCAGTTGTTACCTAGGGCTGAGGGTCAGGGAGAGGGTTTGAGACAGAATGAGGAGTGACTAATGTCCACAGGGTTTTTCTCTGTTCGGGGGTGATAAAACCTTCTAAAATAGATTGCGAATTAAAATTGAATGTGCACAGGCACAAATATACTAAAATCCACTCAATTCATGACTTTTAATGGGGCAATTTTATGTGGCACACTCTTATGGAGACCACGGCAGACATAGTGAGAGAGAAAAAGGTGAGTAAATCTCTGAAACGGAGGCAGAAACAGAGAGAATGAGAAGCCCTGTGAATGGGAGGGAGAGAGAAAAGGGAAAATGGTCCTATTTACAAATGTCAGCTGTGAAACTGTGGTTCACATCAGCAGTGTCACTGCCAGGAAGGAGGGTCATGCTAGCCATGTCACCGGTAGCGTGGCCCGCAGGGACGCCGACACGCTGGAGCGTCGTGCCAGCATGGGCTCTGGCAGCCACGTGGGCCAGCAGGAGGGTCCCTCTGCACAGCCGTGGGGTGAGGATAGACTGGGCGGTGATATCGGCCATTACAGGGGCCTCTTCTGCTGGCAAGAGTGTGAGAGTAGCAAGTGGTTGGACAGGCCTGTGTGTGAGGACGGAATGCAGGAGGGGCTCTTCTGCGGCTGGGTGTGGGGCCCTCCCCAGAAATGTGGAGATATGGCCAGGTAGCTGCATCATGTTGGCTAGTAGATTGGCCAGGGCTTCGAACTGAAGGACAATAACGGGGAGTAGCTGTCAGGCCCTGGGAGTGTCTGAGTGTAATTGGAGATGGGTTTGGGGTCACTGAGGGAAGCGTGGGAGCCATCCCTGTATAGATACAGGTCATTGGGAGGCAGTCTCGTGAGGCCTGTGAGTGTCCCGGGTTCCCCTGGGTGCCTGGGGCTGACTGTGGCAGAAATCTGGGGAAGGCTGGAGAGAAGCTGGGAGACACAGGATAGTCCCTGAAGGCAGGGGGTGAAGAGGTGAAAGAAATGGGGGAGGGTTGCAGTAAGGTCCGTGAGTTTGTAGGTGATACCTGGGTGTGGGAAGCTGACCCCAGGTGTAATGTGGAGATGGTTGGAGAGTAGCTGAGAGAGACAGAAGAGTCCCTGAGGGCTGGGGGTGAGAACATGGAGAGACTGGGGAGTAAGTCAGTGAAATCCGTGAGTTTGGTGGTGTGTCGTGGGTGCCTGGAACTGAGTCCAGCTGGAATCTAGAGAAGTTTTGAGAGTAGCTGAAAGAGACACAAGAGTCCCTGTGGGCTGAGGGCAAAGACCTGAGAGAGACCAGGGAGGACCTCCGTGAAGTCTGTGAGCCTGTAGGTGATTCCGGAGTGTGGGAGGCTGACTCCCTCAGAAATCTGGGCGTGGTGGGAGAGTAGCTGGGACAGACGGGAGAGTCCCAGGTCACTGGGGGTGAAGACATGAGAGAGACTGGGGAGTAACTCAGTGAAACTGGTGAGTTTGGTGGTGACTCCGGGGTGCCTGGAACTGACTCCAGCTGAAATCTGGGGGTGGTTGGAGAGTAGCTGGGACAGACAGGAGAGTCCCTGAGGGCTGGAGAAGACATGAGAGAGACTGGAGAGTAATTGAGTGAAATTGGTGAGTTTGGTGGTGAGTCTGGGGTGCAAGGAACTGCTTCCAGCTGAAATCTGGGCGAGGTTGGAGAGCAGCTGGGACAGACAGTAGAGTCCCTGAGGGCTGGTGAAGACATGAGAGAGACTGGAGAGTAATTGAGTGAAATTGGTGAGTTTGGTGGTGATTCCGGGGTGCAAGGAACTGCTTCCAGCTGAAATCTGGGCATGGTTGGAGAGTAGCTGGGACAGACAGGAGAGTCCCTGAGGGCTGGTGAAGACATGAGAGAGACTGGAGAGTATCTGAGTGAAATTGGTGAGTTTCGTGGTGATCCTGGGGTGCAAGGAACTGCTTCCAGCTGAAATCTGGGCGTGGTTGGAGAGTAGCTGGGAGAGACAGGAGAGTCCCTGAGGGCTGGTGAAGACATGAGAGAGACTGGCGAGTAACGCAGTGAAGTTGGTGAGTTTGGTGGTGGTTCCGGGGTGCAAGGAACTGCTTCCAGCTGAAATCTGGGCGTGGTTGGAGAGTAGCTGGGACAGACAGGAGAGTCCCTGAGGGCTGGTGAAGACATGAGAGAGACTGGAGAGTATCTGAGTGAAATTGGTGAGTTTGGTGGTGATCCTGGGGTGCAAGGAACTGCTTCCAGCTGAAATCTGGGTGTGGTTGGAGAGCAGCTGGGACAGACAGTAGAGTCCCTGAGGGCTGGTGAAGACATGAGAGAGACTGGCGAGTAATTGAGTGAAATTGGTGAGTTTGGTGGTGATTCCGGGGTGCAAGGAACTGCTTCCAGCTGAAATCTGGGCGTGGTTGGAGAGTAGCTGGGACAGACAGGAGAGTCCCTGAGGGCTGGTGAAGACATGAGAGAGACTGGAGTGTATCTGAGTGAAATTGGTGTGTTTGGTGGTGATCCTGGGGTGCAAGGAACTGCTTCCAGGTGAAATCTGGGCGTGGTTGGAGAGCAGCTGGGACAGACAGTAGAGTCCCTGAGGGCTGGTGAAGACATGAGAGAGACTGGCGAGTAATGCAGTGAAGTTGGTGAGTTTGGTGGTGGTTCCGGGGTGCAAGGAACTGCTTCCAGCTGAAATCTGGGCGTGGTTGGAGAGTAGCTGGGACAGACAGGAGAGTCCCTGAGGGCTGGTGAAGACATGAGAGAGACTGGAGAGTATCTGAGTGAAATTGGTGAGTTTGGTGGTGATTCCGGGGTGCAAGGCACTGCTTCCAGCTGAAATCTGGGCGTGGTTGGAGAGTAGCTGGGACAGACAGGAGAGTCCCTGAGGGCTGGTGAAGATATGAGAGAGACTGGCGAGTAATTGAGTGAAATTGGTGAGTTTGGTGGTGATTCCGGGGTGCAAGGCACTGCTTCCAGCTGAAATGTGGGCGTGGTTGGAGAGTAGCTGGGACAGACAGGAGAGTCCCTGAGGGTTGGAGATAAAGACGTGCTAGAGACTGGGGAGTAACACAGTGAAAGTGGTGGGCTTGGTGGTGATCCCTGGGTTCCTGGATCTGACCCGCGCTGAAATGTGGGCGTGGTTGGAGAGTAGCTGGGAGAGACTGGAGGGTCGGAAAGGGCTGGGGGTGAAGACGTGGGAGAGACTGGCGAGGATCTCACTGAGGTCTGGGAGTTTGTAGGTGTTTCTGGGGTGTGGGATACCGACGCCCGCTGAAATCTGGGCGTAGTTGGAGAGTAGCTGGGACAGACAGGAGAGTCATTGGTGGCTGGGGGTGAGCTGCTGGATGATGGCAGTAAGAACATATGGCGCATTATTGATGAATGGGGTGACTGTGAGGAATCTCCAGAGGAGGACACGGGAGAACACAATGACATGAGTGATTGTCGTGCTTGGTTAGGAAAGGGAAATGTAAAGTTGTGGAATTCTGTCGATGACGGATGTGAGAGTGGTGAAGCCCTGCGGGATGATGTAGAGTACTTCCACATCCCTTGTGAGGAGCTGCCCCTTGGGTCTGAGTTCCTGGGAGGGGAGAGGTAGATGCTGGGTGAGGCAGGCACGAATCTTGAGGAGTCAGGGCTGGGGGACCTCTCATATTCTCCCGAGACCTGTGAGTATCTGGGGGACTCCTGGGTGCATGGGGCTGACTCCCGCAGGAACCTGGGGATGGCTTGAGAGTAACTGGGAGCCACAGGAGAGTCCCGGAGGCCTGGGGGTGAAGAGGTGAAAGACATAGGGGAGGAGCACCGTGAGGCTCGTGAGTTTGTAGGTGATTCCTGGGTGTGGGGGGCTGACTCCAGCTGAAATCTGGGGTTGTTTGGAGAGTAGCTGGGAGACCCAGGAGACTCCCCGAGAGCTGGGGGTGAGCTGCTGGGTGATGGCAGTAGGAACGTGTGGTATATTACTGATGAACGTGGTGACTCTGAAGAATCCTCAGAGGAGGACACGGGAGAGCCCATTGGCTTCATTGATTGCCCATCACGGAGAGGACAGGGAAATGGGAGATTGTGGGATACTGGTGATGACAGAGGTGAGTGTGGTGAAGCCCTAGGGGATGGTGAATGGTAGCTCCGGATCCCTGGTGAGGAGCTTCCTCTTAAGACTGAGTTTCTGAGAGGGGACAGGGAGAAGCTGGGTGAGGCTAGCATGGATCTTGGGGAGTCCGGGCTGGGGGAACGTTCATAAGAAGAGCCAGACAAGACCCTAGTGCTCTTAGGTGCAGACATGATTAGGAAAACTGCAGCTCCCAGAGACCCCTACTAATTTCCTGACCCGCAGAATGAAGGAGTCTGTGTGTGTGTGTGTGTGTGTGTGTGTGTGTGTGTGTGTGTGTGTGTGTGTGTGTGTGTGTGGTGTGAGGTATGTGCTCCTTAAGAAAATGGAAATAAACCAACCAATGAGACAGACAGACAGACAGACAGAGATCCACTTGCCCAAGTGTTCTGTCCTGTCCTCTGAATCCGCTTCCAAGTCGCAAGACGCTGTGAGCTCCAAGTCCACGCAGAGTCCGCCAAACGCTCCGGCCGCTGCTCCGCTCTGCGAAGATCTGAGTGCAGGCCAGCCAGGGTGGGTTTAAATAGCCTCGGGCGCGGCCTCGCAGCGGAAAGGGCGGAGCTTCACTCCTCCTTTCCATCAGTCACCCGCAACTTTCCCAGGCTACACCTCGTAGGAAACTGTGCTCCTGATTTGATTTCATGCACCACCTTTGGGACAATCTAAGAACTTACAAGTTTTCTTGGCCAAAGGTATGATGAATTAAATGCACGGAAACACTGAAAACCAAGTGGGGGTTCTGTGGTTCCCACGATGTGGTTTAGACACCAGCAGCATCCTTGTCACCCTCAAACCCCGGAGATCCACAGATCTGTGTGGTAAGAAGCCCTCCCCCTGACCCTGATGCATGGCAGTTTAGGAATTACCCGTGTAAGCGAAAAGACTTTGAAGAAGAGGTGGAGATAGGCGTTGTAGAAACATTCTTTTGCTCTGGAACCCCGTAGAGACTTGGGAGCCAGTTGGGTGGAGCATCCGTTGGATGCGGGTGCTGGGCTTAGGAATATCAAGGTGTGGCTCCAGATAATCCCATCATCTAGTTAAGTTCCCAGTTATGCTAATCTGTTTTAAAATTCCGTTTGTGTAAATTCTTTTACTCAGACTGAGAATGGCAAAGCCTCAACCCCAATTTCCAGGGAGGGTTGAGAGCCTCAGGTTGAGTTGATGACCAATAGCTTACGGTTTAACCCATCGTGCCTATAGAATGAGGTCTCCATAAAAACCCAAAAGGACTGGGTTTAGAGAGCTTCTGGATAACACTTCCTGGAAGGCAGTGCGCCCCTCCCCACATGCCGGGCCCAAAAGTTTTTCTGAAGTTTTTGCAATATCCGCTAACATACAAAAAATGGGAAATGTCAGTGATTCCCTGCGTGCTGTGAGCTCTTCCAGCAAATGAATGCAACTAAAACTGGGAGTGGTGGAAACCTGACTTATAGCCAGTTGCTGAGAAGCACAGGTAAAACAATGTAGGGCTTCCCATTGTTATTAGTGTGGGAGGCCAGTCTTGCGGGACTCGGCCCTTTGGAATCTAATGCTATGTCCCGGTAGATAGCGTCACCGTTGAACTCGAAGCCACACGTATGTTGAGAACAATTTCTCTGGTCATCCGCTGCATGTCTTATTTACAATACGTCATCAAATTCTTTATCCTGACCTTATGGCACCTGGGTTGAGAACCATGATTTGAACCAAAAATTGGTCTGTCACTTTCTGAGTTTGAAACTTTGTTTTGCCATTAGCGTTTTGCTATTGCTTTCTCGTTTTCTTTGCTTTCGATTTGTTTCTAAGTTCTGGGATATATGGGCAGGGTGTGCAGATTTGTTACTAAGGTAAACGTATGCCACGGTGGTTTGCGGCACCTGTCAACCCATCACCTAGGTATTCAGCCCAGCAGGCAGTAGCTGTTTTTCTTAACGCTCTGCCTCTCGAAAGGCCCCAGTGTGTGTTGTTCCCCTTCCTGTGTCCATGTGATCCCATTGTTCAGCTCCCATTATAAGTGAGAATGTGGCGTTTGGTTTTCTGTTCCCGGATTAGGTTGTTGAGGATAATGACTTCACATCACCAGTGTCTTTGTTTTTTATTATAAAGAGTAGTATTTTATTGAATAAGATTTACTTCCAGAAAAATAAGCTTTAATCTACAATGAATGCCAGACTCTACAGCACAAAGTAATTTTCTCAGTTTTCCACACACAAAGGTTCCTACTAAGTGAAAAAAGCCACAGAATTTCATACACAAATGTACTACTCTGTCTGAAAACATCTCACAGAATCATGCACTGTACTAATACCATTAGATCAGCTCTTCAGTCAGGTTAAAGTATCCCTCTAATAACTGATTTTTATAATGTCATCCACATCCACGCCCAATCAGTCTGCCATTGTTAACGGCGTACAGCATTATTGAACACAATGGAATTGATGGAGCCCATATCCACCGACAAACCGTGACTTAAGTTGGTTTGATTTATGAGTTTTCAACGTTATGATGGGTCTGTTGGAATATTAGATGCGTTTCTGAGATACACTGGGTCTATGGGTATGCGACCCTATACTCCAGAAACAGGTGTATAAAGAAAAACAGGTGTACCTAATTAAAATATACTTAGTGACCTGGGATAAACCAATAGATGCTTAGAACTGATGGAGAACCATGAAAGAGAGATAGCGGTAAATAATTACAATAACACAATTTTTCAGCACCTGTCGAGGATTCCTCAAAAAGACGCAGGACGTAGGATGCACCTAAGGCCTATGAAAGAGAGAGGGCAGAAGGAATAAGAGAGAAATAGGTGGAGGAAAGGAAGGAAGGAAGGAAGGAAGGAAAGACGGGAGGAAGGAGAAAACACCCGGTGTTACTGAAACCACAAAAAGTGGTTTCCCCCTGTGGGTAAGGCTGCAATGTGGATGAATCTTGAAAATACTGTGCTAAAAGTGTTATGTCAGTCATAAAAGCTCACGTATTGTGCAATTCCGTTTATAGGAAATGTCCACAGTATGGAAATCTATGCATATGGGGTTGATCGCTCTATGCAGTTGTTACCTAGGGCTGAGGGTCAGGGAGAGGGTTTGAGACAGAATGAGGAGTGACTAATGTCCACAGGGTTTTTCTCTGTTCGGGGGTGATAAAACCTTCTAAAATAGATTGCGAATTAAAATTGAATGTGCACAGGCACAAATATACTAAAATCCACTCAATTCATGACTTTTAATGGGGCAATTTTATGTGGCACACTCTTATGGAGACCACGGCAGACATAGTGAGAGAGAAAAAGGTGAGTAAATCTCTGAAACGGAGGCAGAAACAGAGAGAATGAGAAGCCCTGTGAATGGGAGGGAGAGAGAAAAGGGAAAAAGGTCCTATTTACAAATGTCAGCTGTGAAACTGTGGTTCACATCAGCAGTGTCACTGCCAGGAAGGAGGGTCATGCTAGCCATGTCACCGGTAGCGTGGCCCGCAGGGACGCCGACACGCTGGAGCGTCGTGCCAGCATGGGCTCTGGCAGCCACGTGGGCCAGCAGGAGGGTCCCTCTGCACAGCCGTGGGGTGAGGATAGACTGGGCGGTGATATCGGCCATTACAGGGGCCTCTTCTGCTGGCAAGAGTGTGAGAGTAGCAAGTGGTTGGACAGGCCTGTGTGTGAGGATGGAATGCAGGAGGGGCTCTTCTGCGGCTGGGTGTGGGGCCCTCCCCAGAAATGTGGAGATATGGCCAGGTAGCTGCATCATGTTGGCTAGTAGATTGGCCAGGGCTTCGAACTGAAGGACAATAACGGGGAGTAGCTGTCAGGCCCTGGGAGTGTCTGAGTGTAATTGGAGATGGGTTTGGGGTCACTGAGGGAAGCGTGGGAGCCATCCCTGTATAGATACAGGTCATTGGGAGGCAGTCTCGTGAGGCCTGTGAGTGTCCCGGGTTCCCCTGGGTGCCTGGGGCTGACTGTGGCAGAAATCTGGGGAAGGCTGGAGAGAAGCTGGGAGACACAGGATAGTCCCTGAAGGCAGGGGGTGAAGAGGTGAAAGAAATGGGGGAGGGTTGCAGTAAGGTCCGTGAGTTTGTAGGTGATACCTGGGTGTGGGAAGCTGACCCCAGGTGTAATGTGGAGATGGTTGGAGAGTAGCTGAGAGAGACAGAAGAGTCCCTGAGGGCTGGGGGTGAGAACATGGAGAGACTGGGGAGTAAGTCAGTGAAATCCGTGAGTTTGGTGGTGTGTCGTGGGTGCCTGGAACTGAGTCCAGCTGGAATCTAGAGAAGTTTTGAGAGTAGCTGAAAGAGACACAAGAGTCCCTGTGGGCTGAGGGCAAAGACCTGAGAGAGACCAGGGAGGACCTCCGTGAAGTCTGTGAGCCTGTAGGTGATTCCGGAGTGTGGGAGGCTGACTCCCTCAGAAATCTGGGCGTGGTGGGAGAGTAGCTGGGACAGACGGGAGAGTCCCAGGTCACTGGGGGTGAAGACATGAGAGAGACTGGGGAGTAACTCAGTGAAACTGGTGAGTTTGGTGGTGACTCCGGGGTGCCTGGAACTGACTCCAGCTGAAATCTGGGGGTGGTTGGAGAGTAGCTGGGACAGACAGGAGAGTCCCTGAGGGCTGGAGAAGACATGAGAGAGACTGGAGAGTAATTGAGTGAAATTGGTGAGTTTGGTGGTGAGTCTGGGGTGCAAGGAACTGCTTCCAGCTGAAATCTGGGCGAGGTTGGAGAGCAGCTGGGACAGACAGTAGAGTCCCTGAGGGCTGGTGAAGACATGAGAGAGACTGGAGAGTAATTGAGTGAAATTGGTGAGTTTGGTGGTGATTCCGGGGTGCAAGGAACTGCTTCCAGCTGAAATCTGGGCATGGTTGGAGAGTAGCTGGGACAGACAGGAGAGTCCCTGAGGGCTGGTGAAGACATGAGAGAGACTGGAG
This sequence comes from Pan paniscus, assembly GCF_029289425.2. Taxonomy (NCBI): domain Eukaryota; kingdom Metazoa; phylum Chordata; class Mammalia; order Primates; family Hominidae; genus Pan; species Pan paniscus. The sequence continues at coordinate 243,518 of NC_073264.2, read as the reverse complement.
AGTATCTGAGTGAAATTGGTGAGTTTCGTGGTGATCCTGGGGTGCAAGGAACTGCTTCCAGCTGAAATCTGGGCGTGGTTGGAGAGTAGCTGGGAGAGACAGGAGAGTCCCTGAGGGCTGGTGAAGACATGAGAGAGACTGGCGAGTAACGCAGTGAAGTTGGTGAGTTTGGTGGTGGTTCCGGGGTGCAAGGAACTGCTTCCAGCTGAAATCTGGGCGTGGTTGGAGAGTAGCTGGGACAGACAGGAGAGTCCCTGAGGGCTGGTGAAGACATGAGAGAGACTGGAGAGTATCTGAGTGAAATTGGTGAGTTTGGTGGTGATCCTGGGGTGCAAGGAACTGCTTCCAGCTGAAATCTGGGTGTGGTTGGAGAGCAGCTGGGACAGACAGTAGAGTCCCTGAGGGCTGGTGAAGACATGAGAGAGACTGGCGAGTAATTGAGTGAAATTGGTGAGTTTGGTGGTGATTCCGGGGTGCAAGGAACTGCTTCCAGCTGAAATGTGGGCGTGGTTGGAGAGTAGCTGGGACAGACAGGAGAGTCCCTGAGGGCTGGTGAAGACATGAGAGAGACTGGAGTGTATCTGAGTGAAATTGGTGTGTTTGGTGGTGATCCTGGGGTGCAAGGAACTGCTTCCAGGTGAAATCTGGGCGTGGTTGGAGAGCAGCTGGGACAGACAGTAGAGTCCCTGAGGGCTGGTGAAGACATGAGAGAGACTGGCGAGTAATGCAGTGAAGTTGGTGAGTTTGGTGGTGGTTCCGGGGTGCAAGGAACTGCTTCCAGCTGAAATCTGGGCGTGGTTGGAGAGTAGCTGGGACAGACAGGAGAGTCCCTGAGGGCTGGTGAAGACATGAGAGAGACTGGAGAGTATCTGAATGAAATTGGTGAGTTTGGTGGTGATTCCGGGGTGCAAGGCACTGCTTCCAGCTGAAATCTGGGCGTGGTTGGAGAGTAGCTGGGACAGACAGGAGAGTCCCTGAGGGCTGGTGAAGATATGAGAGAGACTGGCGAGTAATTGAGTGAAATTGGTGAGTTTGGTGGTGATTCCGGGGTGCAAGGCACTGCTTCCAGCTGAAATGTGGGCGTGGTTGGAGAGTAGCTGGGACAGACAGGAGAGTCCCTGAGGGTTGGAGATAAAGACGTGCTAGAGACTGGGGAGTAACACAGTGAAAGTGGTGGGCTTGGTGGTGATCCCTGGGTTCCTGGATCTGACCCGCGCTGAAATGTGGGCGTGATTGGAGAGTAGCTGGGAGAGACTGGAGGGTCGGAAAGGGCTGGGGGTGAAGACGTGGGAGAGACTGGCGAGGATCTCACTGAGGTCTGGGAGTTTGTAGGTGTTTCTGGGGTGTGGGATACCGACGCCCGCTGAAATCTGGGCGTAGTTGGAGAGTAGCTGGGACAGACAGGAGAGTCATTGGTGGCTGGGGGTGAGCTGCTGGATGATGGCAGTAAGAACATATGGCGCATTATTGATGAATGGGGTGACTGTGAGGAATCTCCAGAGGAGGACACGGGAGAACACAATGACATGAGTGATTGTCGTGCTTGGTTAGGAAAGGGAAATGTAAAGTTGTGGAATTCTGTCGATGACGGATGTGAGAGTGGTGAAGCCCTGCGGGATGATGTAGAGTACTTCCACATCCCTTGTGAGGAGCTGCCCCTTGGGTCTGAGTTCCTGGGAGGGGAGAGGTAGATGCTGGGTGAGGCAGGCACGAATCTTGAGGAGTCAGGGCTGGGGGACCTCTCATATTCTCCCGAGACCTGTGAGTATCTGGGGGACTCCTGGGTGCATGGGGCTGACTCCCGCAGGAACCTGGGGATGGCTTGAGAGTAACTGGGAGCCACAGGAGAGTCCCGGAGGCCTGGGGGTGAAGAGGTGAAAGACATAGGGGAGGAGCACCGTGAGGCTCGTGAGTTTGTAGGTGATTCCTGGGTGTGGGGGGCTGACTCCAGCTGAAATCTGGGGTTGTTTGGAGAGTAGCTGGGAGACCCAGGAGACTCCCCGAGAGCTGGGGGTGAGCTGCTGGGTGATGGCAGTAGGAACGTGTGGTATATTACTGATGAACGTGGTGACTCTGAAGAATCCTCAGAGGAGGACACGGGAGAGCCCATTGGCTTCATTGATTGCCCATCACGGAGAGGACAGGGAAATGGGAGATTGTGGGATACTGGTGATGACAGAGGTGAGTGTGGTGAAGCCCTAGGGGATGGTGAATGGTAGCTCCGGATCCCTGGTGAGGAGCTTCCTCTTAAGACTGAGTTTCTGAGAGGGGACAGGGAGAAGCTGGGTGAGGCTAGCATGGATCTTGGGGAGTCCGGGCTGGGGGAACGTTCATAAGAAGAGCCAGACAAGACCCTAGTGCTCTTAGGTGCAGACATGATTAGGAAAACTGCAGCTCCCAGAGACCCCTACTAATTTCCTGACCCGCAGAATGAAGGAGTCTGTGTGTGTGTGTGTGTGTGTGTGTGTGTGTGTGTGTGTGTGTGGTGTGAGGTATGTGCTCCTTAAGAAAATGGAAATAAACCAACCAATGAGACAGACAGACAGACAGACAGAGATCCACTTGCCCAAGTGTTCTGTCCTGTCCTCTGAATCCGCTTCCAAGTCGCAAGACGCTGTGAGCTCCAAGTCCACGCAGAGTCCGCCAAACGCTCCGGCCGCTGCTCCGCTCTGCGAAGATCTGAGTGCAGGCCAGCCAGGGTGGGTTTAAATAGCCTCGGGCGCGGCCTCGCAGCGGAAAGGGCGGAGCTTCACTCCTCCTTTCCATCAGTCACCCGCAACTTTCCCAGGCTACACCTCGTAGGAAACTGTGCTCCTGATTTGATTTCATGCGCCACCTTTGGGACAATCTAAGAACTTACAAGTTTTCTTGGCCAAAGGTATGATGAATTAAATGCACGGAAACACTGAAAACCAAGTGGGGGTTCTGTGGTTCCCACGATGTGGTTTAGACACCAGCAGCATCCTTGTCACCCTCAAACCCCGGAGATCCACAGATCTGTGTGGTAAGAAGCCCTCCCCCTGACCCTGATGCATGGCAGTTTAGGAATTACCCGTGTAAGCGAAAAGACTTTGAAGAAGAGGTGGAGATAGGCGTTGTAGAAACATTCTTTTGCTCTGGAACCCCGTAGAGACTTGGGAGCCAGTTGGGTGGAGCATCCGTTGGATGCGGGTGCTGGGCTTAGGAATATCAAGGTGTGGCTCCAGATAATCCCATCATCTAGTTAAGTTCCCAGTTATGCTAATCTGTTTTAAAATTCCGTTTGTGTAAATTCTTTTACTCAGACTGAGAATGGCAAAGCCTCAACCCCAATTTCCAGGGAGGGTTGAGAGCCTCAGGTTGAGTTGATGACCAATAGCTTACGGTTTAACCCATCGTGCCTATAGAATGAGGTCTCCATAAAAACCCAAAAGGACTGGGTTTAGAGAGCTTCTGGATAACACTTCCTGGAAGGCAGTGCGCCCCTCCCCACATGCCGGGCCCAAAAGTTTTTTCTGAAGTTTTTGCAATATCCGCTAACATACAAAAAATGGGAAATGTCAGTGTTTCCCTGCGTGCTGTGAGCTCTTCCAGCAAATGAATGCAACTAAAACTGGGAGTGGTGGAAACCTGACTTATAGCCAGTTGCTGAGAAGCACAGGTAAAACAACGTAGGGCTTCCCATTGTTATTAGTGTGGGAGGCCAGTCTTGCGGGACTCGGCCCTTTGGAATCTAATGCTATGTCCCGGTAGATAGCGTCACCGTTGAACTCGAAGCCACACGTATGTTGAGAACAATTTCTCTGGTCATCCGCTGCATGTCTTATTTACAATACGTCATCAAATTCTTTATCCTGACCTTATGGCACCTGGGTTGAGAACCATGATTTGAACCAAAAATTGGTCTGTCACTTTCTGAGTTTGAAACTTTGTTTTGCCGTTAGCGTTTTGCTATTGCTTTCTCGTTTTCTTTGCTTTCGATTTGTTTCTAAGTTCTGGGATATATGGGCAGGGTGTGCAGATTTGTTACTAAGGTAAACGTGTGCCACGGTGGTTTGCGGCACCTGTCAACCCATCACCTAGGTATTCAGCCCAGCAGGCAGTAGCTGTTTTTCTTAACGCTCTGCCTCTCGAAAGGCCCCAGTGTGTGTTGTTCCCCTTCCTGTGTCCATGTGATCCCATTGTTCAGCTCCCATTATAAGTGAGAATGTGGCGTTTGGTTTACTGTTCCCGGATTAGGTTGTTGAGGATAATGACTTCACATCACCAGTGTCTTTGTTTTTTATTATAAAGAGTAGTATTTTATTGAATAAGATTTACTTCCAGAAAAATAAGCTTTAATCTACAATGAATGCCAGACTCTACAGCACAAAGTAATTTTCTCAGTTTTCCACACACAAAGGTTCCTACTAAGTGAAAAAAGCCACAGAATTTCATACACAAATGTACTACTCTGTCTGAAAACATCTCACAGAATCATGCACTGTACTAATACCATTAGATCAGCTCTTCAGTCAGGTTAAAGTATCCCTCTAATAACTGATTTTTATAATGTCATCCACATCCACGCCCAATCAGTCTGCCATTGTTAACGGCGTACAGCATTATTGAACACAATGGAATTGATGGAGCCCATATCCACCGACAAACCGTGACTTAAGTTGGTTTGATTTATGAGTTTTCAACGTTATGATGGGTCTGTTGGAATATTAGATGCGTTTCTGAGATACACTGGGTCTATGGGTATGCGACCCTATACTCCAGAAACAGGTGTATAAAGAAAAACAGGTGTACCTAATTAAAATATACTTAGTGACCTGGGATAAACCAATAGATGCTTACAACTGATGGAGAACCATGAAAGAGAGATAGCGGTAAATAATTACAATAACACAATTTTTCAGCACCTGTCGAGGATTCCTCAAAAAGACGCAGGACGTAGGATGCACCTAAGGCCTATGAAAGAGAGAGGGCAGAAGGAATAAGAGAGAAATAGGTGGAGGAAAGGAAGGAAGGAAGGAAGGAAGGAAAGACGGGAGGAAGGAGAAAACACCCGGTGTTACTGAAACCACAAAAAGTGGTTTCCCCCTGTGGGTAAGGCTGCAATGTGGATGAATCTTGAAAATACTGTGCTAAAAGTGTTATGTCAGTCATAAAAGCTCACGTATTGTGCAATTCCGTTTATAGGAAATGTCCACAGTATGGAAATCTATGCATATGGGGTTGATCGCTCTATGCAGTTGTTACCTAGGGCTGAGGGTCAGGGAGAGGGTTTGAGACAGAATGAGGAGTGACTAATGTCCACAGGGTTTTTCTCTGTTCGGGGGTGATAAAACCTTCTAAAATAGATTGCGAATTAAAATTGAATGTGCACAGGCACAAATATACTAAAATCCACTCAATTCATGACTTTTAATGGGGCAATTTTATGTGGCACACTCTTATGGAGACCACGGCAGACATAGTGAGAGAGAAAAAGGTGAGTAAATCTCTGAAACGGAGGCAGAAACAGAGAGAATGAGAAGCCCTGTGAATGGGAGGGAGAGAGAAAAGGGAAAAAGGTCCTATTTACAAATGTCAGCTGTGAAACTGTGGTTCACATCAGCAGTGTCACTGCCAGGAAGGAGGGTCATGCTAGCCATGTCACCGGTAGCGTGGCCCGCAGGGACGCCGACACGCTGGAGCGTCGTGCCAGCATGGGCTCTGGCAGCCACGTGGGCCAGCAGGAGGGTCCCTCTGCACAGCCGTGGGGTGAGGATAGACTGGGCGGTGATATCGGCCATTACAGGGGCCTCTTCTGCTGGCAAGAGTGTGAGAGTAGCAAGTGGTTGGACAGGCCTGTGTGTGAGGATGGAATGCAGGAGGGGCTCTTCTGCGGCTGGGTGTGGGGCCCTCCCCAGAAATGTGGAGATATGGCCAGGTAGCTGCATCATGTTGGCTAGTAGATTGGCCAGGGCTTCGAACTGAAGGACAATAACGGGGAGTAGCTGTCAGGCCCTGGGAGTGTCTGAGTGTAATTGGAGATGGGTTTGGGGTCACTGAGGGAAGCGTGGGAGCCATCCCTGTATAGATACAGGTCATTGGGAGGCAGTCTCGTGAGGCCTGTGAGTGTCCCGGGTTCCCCTGGGTGCCTGGGGCTGACTGTGGCAGAAATCTGGGGAAGGCTGGAGAGAAGCTGGGAGACACAGGATAGTCCCTGAAGGCAGGGGGTGAAGAGGTGAAAGAAATGGGGGAGGGTTGCAGTAAGGTCCGTGAGTTTGTAGGTGATACCTGGGTGTGGGAAGCTGACCCCAGGTGTAATGTGGAGATGGTTGGAGAGTAGCTGAGAGAGACAGAAGAGTCCCTGAGGGCTGGGGGTGAGAACATGGAGAGACTGGGGAGTAAGTCAGTGAAATCCGTGAGTTTGGTGGTGTGTCGTGGGTGCCTGGAACTGAGTCCAGCTGGAATCTAGAGAAGTTTTGAGAGTAGCTGAAAGAGACACAAGAGTCCCTGTGGGCTGAGGGCAAAGACCTGAGAGAGACCAGGGAGGACCTCCGTGAAGTCTGTGAGCCTGTAGGTGATTCCGGAGTGTGGGAGGCTGACTCCCTCAGAAATCTGGGCGTGGTGGGAGAGTAGCTGGGACAGACGGGAGAGTCCCAGGTCACTGGGGGTGAAGACATGAGAGAGACTGGGGAGTAACTCAGTGAAACTGGTGAGTTTGGTGGTGACTCCGGGGTGCCTGGAACTGACTCCAGCTGAAATCTGGGGGTGGTTGGAGAGTAGCTGGGACAGACAGGAGAGTCCCTGAGGGCTGGAGAAGACATGAGAGAGACTGGAGAGTAATTGAGTGAAATTGGTGAGTTTGGTGGTGAGTCTGGGGTGCAAGGAACTGCTTCCAGCTGAAATCTGGGCGAGGTTGGAGAGCAGATGGGACAGACAGTAGAGTCCCTGAGGGCTGGTGAAGACATGAGAGAGACTGGAGAGTAATTGAGTGAAATTGGTGAGTTTGGTGGTGATTCCGGGGTGCAAGGAACTGCTTCCAGCTGAAATCTGGGCATGGTTGGAGAGTAGCTGGGACAGACAGGAGAGTCCCTGAGGGCTGGTGAAGACATGAGAGAGACTGGAGAGTATCTGAGTGAAATTGGTGAGTTTCGTGGTGATCCTGGGGTGCAAGGAACTGCTTCCAGCTGAAATCTGGGCGTGGTTGGAGAGTAGCTGGGAGAGACAGGAGAGTCCCTGAGGGCTGGTGAAGACATGAGAGAGACTGGCGAGTAACGCAGTGAAGTTGGTGAGTTTGGTGGTGGTTCCGGGGTGCAAGGAACTGCTTCCAGCTGAAATCTGGGCGTGGTTGGAGAGTAGCTGGGACAGACAGGAGAGTCCCTGAGGGCTGGTGAAGACATGAGAGAGACTGGAGAGTATCTGAGTGAAATTGGTGAGTTTGGTGGTGATCCTGGGGTGCAAGGAACTGCTTCCAGCTGAAATCTGGGTGTGGTTGGAGAGCAGCTGGGACAGACAGTAGAGTCCCTGAGGGCTGGTGAAGACATGAGAGAGACTGGCGAGTAATTGAGTGAAATTGGTGAGTTTGGTGGTGATTCCGGGGTGCAAGGAACTGCTTCCAGCTGAAATGTGGGCGTGGTTGGAGAGTAGCTGGGACAGACAGGAGAGTCCCTGAGGGCTGGTGAAGACATGAGAGAGACTGGAGTGTATCTGAGTGAAATTGGTGTGTTTGGTGGTGATCCTGGGGTGCAAGGAACTGCTTCCAGGTGAAATCTGGGCGTGGTTGGAGAGCAGCTGGGACAGACAGTAGAGTCCCTGAGGGCTGGTGAAGACATGAGAGAGACTGGCGAGTAATGCAGTGAAGTTGGTGAGTTTGGTGGTGGTTCCGGGGTGCAAGGAACTGCTTCCAGCTGAAATCTGGGCGTGGTTGGAGAGTAGCTGGGACAGACAGGAGAGTCCCTGAGGGCTGGTGAAGACATGAGAGAGACTGGAGAGTATCTGAATGAAATTGGTGAGTTTGGTGGTGATTCCGGGGTGCAAGGCACTGCTTCCAGCTGAAATCTGGGCGTGGTTGGAGAGTAGCTGGGACAGACAGGAGAGTCCCTGAGGGCTGGTGAAGATATGAGAGAGACTGGCGAGTAATTGAGTGAAATTGGTGAGTTTGGTGGTGATTCCGGGGTGCAAGGCACTGCTTCCAGCTGAAATGTGGGCGTGGTTGGAGAGTAGCTGGGACAGACAGGAGAGTCCCTGAGGGTTGGAGATAAAGACGTGCTAGAGACTGGGGAGTAACACAGTGAAAGTGGTGGGCTTGGTGGTGATCCCTGGGTTCCTGGATCTGACCCGCGCTGAAATGTGGGCGTGGTTGGAGAGTAGCTGGGAGAGACTGGAGGGTCGGAAAGGGCTGGGGGTGAAGACGTGGGAGAGACTGGCGAGGATCTCACTGAGGTCTGGGAGTTTGTAGGTGTTTCTGGGGTGTGGGATACCGACGCCCGCTGAAATCTGGGCGTAGTTGGAGAGTAGCTGGGACAGACAGGAGAGTCATTGGTGGCTGGGGGTGAGCTGCTGGATGATGGCAGTAAGAACATATGGCGCATTATTGATGAATGGGGTGACTGTGAGGAATCTCCAGAGGAGGACACGGGAGAACACAATGACATGAGTGATTGTCGTGCTTGGTTAGGAAAGGGAAATGTAAAGTTGTGGAATTCTGTCGATGACGGATGTGAGAGTGGTGAAGCCCTGCGGGATGATGTAGAGTACTTCCACATCCCTTGTGAGGAGCTGCCCCTTGGGTCTGAGTTCCTGGGAGGGGAGAGGTAGATGCTGGGTGAGGCAGGCACGAATCTTGAGGAGTCAGGGCTGGGGGACCTCTCATATTCTCCCGAGACCTGTGAGTATCTGGGGGACTCCTGGGTGCATGGGGCTGACTCCCGCAGGAACCTGGGGATGGCTTGAGAGTAACTGGGAGCCACAGGAGAGTCCCGGAGGCCTGGGGGTGAAGAGGTGAAAGACATAGGGGAGGAGCACCGTGAGGCTCGTGAGTTTGTAGGTGATTCCTGGGTGTGGGGGGCTGACTCCAGCTGAAATCTGGGGTTGTTTGGAGAGTAGCTGGGAGACCCAGGAGACTCCCCGAGAGCTGGGGGTGAGCTGCTGGGTGATGGCAGTAGGAACGTGTGGTATATTACTGATGAACGTGGTGACTCTGAAGAATCCTCAGAGGAGGACACGGGAGAGCCCATTGGCTTCATTGATTGCCCATCACGGAGAGGACAGGGAAATGGGAGATTGTGGGATACTGGTGATGACAGAGGTGAGTGTGGTGAAGCCCTAGGGGATGGTGAATGGTAGCTCCGGATCCCTGGTGAGGAGCTTCCTCTTAAGACTGAGTTTCTGAGAGGGGACAGGGAGAAGCTGGGTGAGGCTAGCATGGATCTTGGGGAGTCCGGGCTGGGGGAACGTTCATAAGAAGAGCCAGACAAGACCCTAGTGCTCTTAGGTGCAGACATGATTAGGAAAACTGCAGCTCCCAGAGACCCCTACTAATTTCCTGACCCGCAGAATGAAGGAGTCTGTGTGTGTGTGTGTGTGTGTGTGTGTGTGTGTGTGTGTGTGTGGTGTGAGGTATGTGCTCCTTAAGAAAATGGAAATAAACCAACCAATGAGACAGACAGACAGACAGACAGAGATCCACTTGCCCAAGTGTTCTGTCCTGTCCTCTGAATCCGCTTCCAAGTCGCAAGACGCTGTGAGCTCCAAGTCCACGCAGAGTCCGCCAAACGCTCCGGCCGCTGCTCCGCTCTGCGAAGATCTGAGTGCAGGCCAGCCAGGGTGGGTTTAAATAGCCTCGGGCGCGGCCTCGCAGCGGAAAGGGCGGAGCTTCACTCCTCCTTTCCATCAGTCACCCGCAACTTTCCCAGGCTACACCTCGTAGGAAACTGTGCTCCTGATTTGATTTCATGCGCCACCTTTGGGACAATCTAAGAACTTACAAGTTTTCTTGGCCAAAGGTATGATGAATTAAATGCACGGAAACACTGAAAACCAAGTGGGGGTTCTGTGGTTCCCACGATGTGGTTTAGACACCAGCAGCATCCTTGTCACCCTCAAACCCCGGAGATCCACAGATCTGTGTGGTAAGAAGCCCTCCCCCTGACCCTGATGCATGGCAGTTTAGGAATTACCCGTGTAAGCGAAAAGACTTTGAAGAAGAGGTGGAGATAGGCGTTGTAGAAACATTCTTTTGCTCTGGAACCCCGTAGAGACTTGGGAGCCAGTTGGGTGGAGCATCCGTTGGATGCGGGTGCTGGGCTTAGGAATATCAAGGTGTGGCTCCAGATAATCCCATCATCTAGTTAAGTTCCCAGTTATGCTAATCTGTTTTAAAATTCCGTTTGTGTAAATTCTTTTACTCAGACTGAGAATGGCAAAGCCTCAACCCCAATTTCCAGGGAGGGTTGAGAGCCTCAGGTTGAGTTGATGACCAATAGCTTACGGTTTAACCCATCGTGCCTATAGAATGAGGTCTCCATAAAAACCCAAAAGGACTGGGTTTAGAGAGCTTCTGGATAACACTTCCTGGAAGGCAGTGCGCCCCTCCCCACATGCCGGGCCCAAAAGTTTTTTCTGAAGTTTTTGCAATATCCGCTAACATACAAAAAATGGGAAATGTCAGTGTTTCCCTGCGTGCTGTGAGCTCTTCCAGCAAATGAATGCAACTAAAACTGGGAGTGGTGGAAACCTGACTTATAGCCAGTTGCTGAGAAGCACAGGTAAAACAACGTAGGGCTTCCCATTGTTATTAGTGTGGGAGGCCAGTCTTGCGGGACTCGGCCCTTTGGAATCTAATGCTATGTCCCGGTAGATAGCGTCACCGTTGAACTCGAAGCCACACGTATGTTGAGAACAATTTCTCTGGTCATCCGCTGCATGTCTTATTTACAATACGTCATCAAATTCTTTATCCTGACCTTATGGCACCTGGGTTGAGAACCATGATTTGAACCAAAAATTGGTCTGTCACTTTCTGAGTTTGAAACTTTGTTTTGCCGTTAGCGTTTTGCTATTGCTTTCTCGTTTTCTTTGCTTTCGATTTGTTTCTAAGTTCTGGGATATATGGGCAGGGTGTGCAGATTTGTTACTAAGGTAAACGTGTGCCACGGTGGTTTGCGGCACCTGTCAACCCATCACCTAGGTATTCAGCCCAGCAGGCAGTAGCTGTTTTTCTTAACGCTCTGCCTCTCGAAAGGCCCCAGTGTGTGTTGTTCCCCTTCCTGTGTCCATGTGATCCCATTGTTCAGCTCCCATTATAAGTGAGAATGTGGCGTTTGGTTTTCTGTTCCCGGATTAGGTTGTTGAGGATAATGACTTCACATCACCAGTGTCTTTGTTTTTTATTATAAAGAGTAGTATTTTATTGAATAAGATTTACTTCCAGAAAAATAAGCTTTAATCTACAATGAATGCCAGACTCTACAGCACAAAGTAATTTTCTCAGTTTTCCACACACAAAGGTTCCTACTAAGTGAAAAAAGCCACAGAATTTCATACACAAATGTACTACTCTGTCTGAAAACATCTCACAGAATCATGCACTGTACTAATACCATTAGATCAGCTCTTCAGTCAGGTTAAAGTATCCCTCTAATAACTGATTTTTATAATGTCATCCACATCCACGCCCAATCAGTCTGCCATTGTTAACGGCGTACAGCATTATTGAACACAATGGAATTGATGGAGCCCATATCCACCGACAAACCGTGACTTAAGTTGGTTTGATTTATGAGTTTTCAACGTTATGATGGGTCTGTTGGAATATTAGATGCGTTTCTGAGATACACTGGGTCTATGGGTATGCGACCCTATACTCCAGAAACAGGTGTATAAAGAAAAACAGGTGTACCTAATTAAAATATACTTAGTGACCTGGGATAAACCAATAGATGCTTACAACTGATGGAGAACCATGAAAGAGAGATAGCGGTAAATAATTACAATAACACAATTTTTCAGCACCTGTCGAGGATTCCTCAAAAAGACGCAGGACGTAGGATGCACCTAAGGCCTATGAAAGAGAGAGGGCAGAAGGAATAAGAGAGAAATAGGTGGAGGAAAGGAAGGAAGGAAGGAAGGAAGGAAAGACGGGAGGAAGGAGAAAACACCCGGTGTTACTGAAACCACAAAAAGTGGTTTCCCCCTGTGGGTAAGGCTGCAATGTGGATGAATCTTGAAAATACTGTGCTAAAAGTGTTATGTCAGTCATAAAAGCTCACGTATTGTGCAATTCCGTTTATAGGAAATGTCCACAGTATGGAAATCTATGCATATGGGGTTGATCGCTCTATGCAGTTGTTACCTAGGGCTGAGGGTCAGGGAGAGGGTTTGAGACAGAATGAGGAGTGACTAATGTCCACAGGGTTTTTCTCTGTTCGGGGGTGATAAAACCTTCTAAAATAGATTGCGAATTAAAATTGAATGTGCACAGGCACAAATATACTAAAATCCACTCAATTCATGACTTTTAATGGGGCAATTTTATGTGGCACACTCTTATGGAGACCACGGCAGACATAGTGAGAGAGAAAAAGGTGAGTAAATCTCTGAAACGGAGGCAGAAACAGAGAGAATGAGAAGCCCTGTGAATGGGAGGGAGAGAGAAAAGGGAAAAAGGTCCTATTTACAAATGTCAGCTGTGAAACTGTGGTTCACATCAGCAGTGTCACTGCCAGGAAGGAGGGTCATGCTAGCCATGTCACCGGTAGCGTGGCCCGCAGGGACGCCGACACGCTGGAGCGTCGTGCCAGCATGGGCTCTGGCAGCCACGTGGGCCAGCAGGAGGGTCCCTCTGCACAGCCGTGGGGTGAGGATAGACTGGGCGGTGATATCGGCCATTACAGGGGCCTCTTCTGCTGGCAAGAGTGTGAGAGTAGCAAGTGGTTGGACAGGCCTGTGTGTGAGGACGGAATGCAGGAGGGGCTCTTCTGCGGCTGGGTGTGGGGCCCTCCCCAGAAATGTGGAGATATGGCCAGGTAGCTGCATCATGTTGGCTAGTAGATTGGCCAGGGCTTCGAACTGAAGGACAATAACGGGGAGTAGCTGTCAGGCCCTGGGAGTGTCTGAGTGTAATTGGAGATGGGTTTGGGGTCACTGAGGGAAGCGTGGGAGCCATCCCTGTATAGATACAGGTCATTGGGAGGCAGTCTCGTGAGGCCTGTGAGTGTCCCGGGTTCCCCTGGGTGCCTGGGGCTGACTGTGGCAGAAATCTGGGGAAGGCTGGAGAGAAGCTGGGAGACACAGGATAGTCCCTGAAGTCAGGGGGTGAAGAGGTGAAAGAAATGGGGGAGGGTTGCAGTAAGGTCCGTGAGTTTGTAGGTGATACCTGGGTGTGGGAAGCTGACCCCAGGTGTAATGTGGAGATGGTTGGAGAGTAGCTGAGAGAGACAGAAGAGTCCCTGAGGGCTGGGGGTGAGAACATGGAGAGACTGGGGAGTAAGTCAGTGAAATCCGTGAGTTTGGTGGTGTGTCGTGGGTGCCTGGAACTGAGTCCAGCTGGAATCTAGAGAAGTTTTGAGAGTAGCTGAAAGAGACACAAGAGTCCCTGTGGGCTGAGGGCAAAGACCTGAGAGAGACCAGGGAGGACCTCCGTGAAGTCTGTGAGCCTGTAGGTGATTCCGGAGTGTGGGAGGCTGACTCCCTCAGAAATCTGGGCGTGGTGGGAGAGTAGCTGGGACAGACGGGAGAGTCCCAGGTCACTGGGGGTGAAGACATGAGAGAGACTGGGGAGTAACTCAGTGAAACTGGTGAGTTTGGTGGTGACTCCGGGGTGCCTGGAACTGACTCCAGCTGAAATCTGGGGGTGGTTGGAGAGTAGCTGGGACAGACAGGAGAGTCCCTGAGGGCTGGAGAAGACATGAGAGAGACTGGAGAGTAATTGAGTGAAATTGGTGAGTTTGGTGGTGAGTCTGGGGTGCAAGGAACTGCTTCCAGCTGAAATCTGGGCGAGGTTGGAGAGCAGCTGGGACAGACAGTAGAGTCCCTGAGGGCTGGTGAAGACATGAGAGAGACTGGAGAGTAATTGAGTGAAATTGGTGAGTTTGGTGGTGATTCCGGGGTGCAAGGAACTGCTTCCAGCTGAAATCTGGGCATGGTTGGAGAGTAGCTGGGACAGACAGGAGAGTTCCTGAGGGCTGGTGAAGACATGAGAGAGACTGGAGAGTATCTGAGTGAAATTGGTGAGTTTCGTGGTGATCCTGGGGTGCAAGGAACTGCTTCCAGCTGAAATCTGGGCGTGGTTGGAGAGTAGCTGGGAGAGACAGGAGAGTCCCTGAGGGCTGGTGAAGACATGAGAGAGACTGGCGAGTAACGCAGTGAAGTTGGTGAGTTTGGTGGTGGTTCCGGGGTGCAAGGAACTGCTTCCAGCTGAAATCTGGGCGTGGTTGGAGAGTAGCTGGGACAGACAGGAGAGTCCCTGAGGGCTGGTGAAGACATGAGAGAGACTGGAGAGTATCTGAGTGAAATTGGTGAGTTTGGTGGTGATCCTGGGGTGCAAGGAACTGCTTCCAGCTGAAATCTGGGTGTGGTTGGAGAGCAGCTGGGACAGACAGTAGAGTCCCTGAGGGCTGGTGAAGACATGAGAGAGACTGGCGAGTAATGCAGTGAAGTTGGTGAGTTTGGTGGTGGTTCCGGGGTGCAAGGAACTGCTTCCAGCTGAAATCTGGGCGTGGTTGGAGAGTAGCTGGGACAGACAGGAGAGTCCCTGAGGGCTGGTGAAGACATGAGAGAGACTGGAGAGTATCTGAGTGAAATTGGTGAGTTTGGTGGTGATTCCGGGGTGCAAGGCACTGCTTCCAGCTGAAATGTGGGCGTGGTTGGAGAGTAGCTGGGACAGACAGGAGAGTCCCTGAGGGTTGGAGATAAAGACGTGCTAGAGACTGGGGAGTAACACAGTGAAAGTGGTGGGCTTGGTGGTGATCCCTGGGTTCCTGGATCTGACCCGCGCTGAAATGTGGGCGTGGTTGGAGAGTAGCTGGGAGAGACTGGAGGGTCGGAAAGGGCTGGGGGTGAAGACGTGGGAGAGACTGGCGAGGATCTCACTGAGGTCTGGGAGTTTGTAGGTGTTTCTGGGGTGTGGGATACCGACGCCCGCTGAAATCTGGGCGTAGTTGGAGAGTAGCTGGGACAGACAGGAGAGTCATTGGTGGCTGGGGGTGAGCTGCTGGATGATGGCAGTAAGAACATATGGCGCATTATTGATGAATGGGGTGACTGTGAGGAATCTCCAGAGGAGGACACGGGAGAACACAATGACATGAGTGATTGTCGTGCTTGGTTAGGAAAGGGAAATGTAAAGTTGTGGAATTCTGTCGATGACGGATGTGAGAGTGGTGAAGCCCTGCGGGATGATGTAGAGTACTTCCACATCCCTTGTGAGGAGCTGCCCCTTGGGTCTGAGTTCCTGGGAGGGGAGAGGTAGATGCTGGGTGAGGCAGGCACGAATCTTGAGGAGTCAGGGCTGGGGGACCTCTCATATTCTCCCGAGACCTGTGAGTATCTGGGGGACTCCTGGGTGCATGGGGCTGACTCCCGCAGGAACCTGGGGATGGCTTGAGAGTAACTGGGAGCCACAGGAGAGTCCCGGAGGCCTGGGGGTGAAGAGGTGAAAGACATAGGGGAGGAGCACCGTGAGGCTCGTGAGTTTGTAGGTGATTCCTGGGTGTGGGGGGCTGACTCCAGCTGAAATCTGGGGTTGTTTGGAGAGTAGCTGGGAGACCCAGGAGACTCCCCGAGAGCTGGGGGTGAGCTGCTGGGTGATGGCAGTAGGAACGTGTGGTATATTACTGATGAACGTGGTGACTCTGAAGAATCCTCAGAGGAGGACACGGGAGAGCCCATTGGCTTCATTGATTGCCCATCACGGAGAGGACAGGGAAATGGGAGATTGTGGGATACTGGTGATGACAGAGGTGAGTGTGGTGAAGCCCTAGGGGATGGTGAATGGTAGCTCCGGATCCCTGGTGAGGAGCTTCCTCTTAAGACTGAGTTTCTGAGAGGGGACAGGGAGAAGCTGGGTGAGGCTAGCATGGATCTTGGGGAGTCCGGGCTGGGGGAACGTTCATAAGAAGAGCCAGACAAGACCCTAGTGCTCTTAGGTGCAGACATGATTAGGAAAACTGCAGCTCCCAGAGACCCCTACTAATTTCCTGACCCGCAGAATGAAGGAGTCTGTGTGTGTGTGTGTGTGTGTGTGTGTGTGTGTGTGTGTGTGTGTGGTGTGAGGTATGTGCTCCTTAAGAAAATGGAAATAAACCAACCAATGAGACAGACAGACAGACAGACAGAGATCCACTTGCCCAAGTGTTCTGTCCTGTCCTCTGAATCCGCTTCCAAGTCGCAAGACGCTGTGAGCTCCAAGTCCACGCAGAGTCCGCCAAACGCTCCGGCCGCTGCTCCGCTCTGCGAAGATCTGAGTGCAGGCCAGCCAGGGTGGGTTTAAATAGCCTCGGGCGCGGCCTCGCAGCGGAAAGGGCGGAGCTTCACTCCTCCTTTCCATCAGTCACCCGCAACTTTCCCAGGCTACACCTCGTAGGAAACTGTGCTCCTGATTTGATTTCATGCGCCACCTTTGGGACAATCTAAGAACTTACAAGTTTTCTTGGCCAAAGGTATGATGAATTAAATGCACGGAAACACTGAAAACCAAGTGGGGGTTCTGTGGTTCCCACGATGTGGTTTAGACACCAGCAGCATCCTTGTCACCCTCAAACCCCGGAGATCCACAGATCTGTGTGGTAAGAAGCCCTCCCCCTGACCCTGATGCATGGCAGTTTAGGAATTACCCGTGTAAGCGAAAAGACTTTGAAGAAGAGGTGGAGATAGGCGTTGTAGAAACATTCTTTTGCTCTGGAACCCCGTAGAGACTTGGGAGCCAGTTGGGTGGAGCATCCGTTGGATGCGGGTGCTGGGCTTAGGAATATCAAGGTGTGGCTCCAGATAATCCCATCATCTAGTTAAGTTCCCAGTTATGCTAATCTGTTTTAAAATTCCGTTTGTGTAAATTCTTTTACTCAGACTGAGAATGGCAAAGCCTCAACCCCAATTTCCAGGGAGGGTTGAGAGCCTCAGGTTGAGTTGATGACCAATAGCTTACGGTTTAACCCATCGTGCCTATAGAATGAGGTCTCCATAAAAACCCAAAAGGACTGGGTTTAGAGAGCTTCTGGATAACACTTCCTGGAAGGCAGTGCGCCCCTCCCCACATGCCGGGCCCAAAAGGTTTTTCTGAAGTTTTTGCAATATCCGCTAACATACAAAAAATGGGAAATGTCAGTGTTTCCCTGCGTGCTGTGAGCTCTTCCAGCAAATGAATGCAACTAAAACTGGGAGTGGTGGAAACCTGACTTATAGCCAGTTGCTGAGAAGCACAGGTAAAACAACGTAGGGCTTCCCATTGTTATTAGTGTGGGAGGCCAGTCTTGCGGGACTCGGCCCTTTGGAATCTAATGCTATGTCCCGGTAGATAGCGTCACCGTTGAACTCGAAGCCACACGTATGTTGAGAACAATTTCTCTGGTCATCCGCTGCATGTCTTATTTACAATACGTCATCAAATTCTTTATCCTGACCTTATGGCACCTGGGTTGAGAACCATGATTTGAACCAAAAATTGGTCTGTCACTTTCTGAGTTTGAAACTTTGTTTTGCCGTTAGCGTTTTGCTATTGCTTTCTCGTTTTCTTTGCTTTCGATTTGTTTCTAAGTTCTGGGATATACGGGCAGGGTGTGCAGATTTGTTACTAAGGTAAACGTGTGCCACGGTGGTTTGCGGCACCTGTCAACCCATCACCTAGGTATTCAGCCCAGCAGGCAGTAGCTGTTTTTCTTAACGCTCTGCCTCTCGAAAGGCCCCAGTGTGTGTTGTTCCCCTTCCTGTGTCCATGTGATCCCATTGTTCAGCTCCCATTATAAGTGAGAATGTGGCGTTTGGTTTTCTGTTCCCGGATTAGGTTGTTGAGGATAATGACTTCACATCACCAGTGTCTTTGTTTTTTATTATAAAGAGTAGTATTTTATTGAATAAGATTTACTTCCAGAAAAATAAGCTTTAATCTACAATGAATGCCAGACTCTACAGCACAAAGTAATTTTCTCAGTTTTCCACACACAAAGGTTCCTACTAAGTGAAAAAAGCCACAGAATTTCATACACAAATGTACTACTCTGTCTGAAAACATCTCACAGAATCATGCACTGTACTAATACCATTAGATCAGCTCTTCAGTCAGGTTAAAGTATCCCTCTAATAACTGATTTTTATAATGTCATCCACATCCACGCCCAATCAGTCTGCCATTGTTAACGGCGTACAGCATTATTGAACACAATGGAATTGATGGAGCCCATATCCACCGACAAACCGTGACTTAAGTTGGTTTGATTTATGAGTTTTCAACGTTATGATGGGTCTGTTGGAATATCAGATGCGTTTCTGAGATACACTGGGTCTATGGGTATGCGACCCTATACTCCAGAAACAGGTGTATAAAGAAAAACAGGTGTACCTAATTAAAATATACTTAGTGACCTGGGATAAACCAATAGATGCTTACAACTGATGGAGAACCATGAAAGAGAGATAGCGGTAAATAATTACAATAACACAATTTTTCAGCACCTGTCGAGGATTCCTCAAAAAGACGCAGGACGTAGGATGCACCTAAGGCCTATGAAAGAGAGAGGGCAGAAGGAATAAGAGAGAAATAGGTGGAGGAAAGGAAGGAAGGAAGGAAGGAAGGAAAGACGGGAGGAAGGAGAAAACACCCGGTGTTACTGAAACCACAAAAAGTGGTTTCCCCCTGTGGGTAAGGCTGCAATGTGGATGAATCTTGAAAATACTGTGCTAAAAGTGTTATGTCAGTCATAAAAGCTCACGTATTGTGCAATTCCGTTTATAGGAAATGTCCACAGTATGGAAATCTATGCATATGGGGTTGATCGCTCTATGCAGTTGTTACCTAGGGCTGAGGGTCAGGGAGAGGGTTTGAGACAGAATGAGGAGTGACTAATGTCCACAGGGTTTTTCTCTGTTCGGGGGTGATAAAACCTTCTAAAATAGATTGCGAATTAAAATTGAATGTGCACAGGCACAAATATACTAAAATCCACTCAATTCATGACTTTTAATGGGGCAATTTTATGTGGCACACTCTTATGGAGACCACGGCAGACATAGTGAGAGAGAAAAAGGTGAGTAAATCTCTGAAACGGAGGCAGAAACAGAGAGAATGAGAAGCCCTGTGAATGGGAGGGAGAGAGAAAAGGGAAAAAGGTCCTATTTACAAATGTCAGCTGTGAAACTGTGGTTCACATCAGCAGTGTCACTGCCAGGAAGGAGGGTCATGCTAGCCATGTCACCGGTAGCGTGGCCCGCAGGGACGCCGACACGCTGGAGCGTCGTGCCAGCATGGGCTCTGGCAGCCACGTGGGCCAGCAGGAGGGTCCCTCTGCACAGCCGTGGGGTGAGGATAGACTGGGCGGTGATATCGGCCATTACAGGGGCCTCTTCTGCTGGCAAGAGTGTGAGAGTAGCAAGTGGTTGGACAGGCCTGTGTGTGAGGACGGAATGCAGGAGGGGCTCTTCTGCGGCTGGGTGTGGGGCCCTCCCCAGAAATGTGGAGATATGGCCAGGTAGCTGCATCATGTTGGCTAGTAGATTGGCCAGGGCTTCGAACTGAAGGACAATAACGGGGAGTAGCTGTCAGGCCCTGGGAGTGTCTGAGTGTAATTGGAGATGGGTTTGGGGTCACTGAGGGAAGCGTGGGAGCCATCCCTGTATAGATACAGGTCATTGGGAGGCAGTCTCGTGAGGCCTGTGAGTGTCCCGGGTTCCCCTGGGTGCCTGGGGCTGACTGTGGCAGAAATCTGGGGAAGGCTGAAGAGAAGCTGGGAGACACAGGATAGTCCCTGAAGGCAGGGGGTGAAGAGGTGAAAGAAATGGGGGAGGGTTGCAGTAAGGTCCGTGAGTTTGTAGGTGATACCTGGGTGTGGGAAGCTGACCCCAGGTGTAATGTGGAGATGGTTGGAGAGTAGCTGAGAGAGACAGAAGAGTCCCTGAGGGCTGGGGGTGAGAACATGGAGAGACTGGGGAGTAAGTCAGTGAAATCCGTGAGTTTGGTGGTGTGTCGTGGGTGCCTGGAACTGAGTCCAGCTGGAATCTAGAGAAGTTTTGAGAGTAGCTGAAAGAGACACAAGAGTCCCTGTGGGCTGAGGGCAAAGACCTGAGAGAGACCAGGGAGGACCTCCGTGAAGTCTGTGAGCCTGTAGGTGATTCCGGAGTGTGGGAGGCTGACTCCCTCAGAAATCTGGGCGTGGTGGGAGAGTAGCTGGGACAGACGGGAGAGTCCCAGGTCACTGGGGGTGAAGACATGAGAGAGACTGGGGAGTAACTCAGTGAAACTGGTGAGTTTGGTGGTGACTCCGGGGTGCCTGGAACTGACTCCAGCTGAAATCTGGGGGTGGTTGGAGAGTAGCTGGGACAGACAGGAGAGTCCCTGAGGGCTGGAGAAGACATGAGAGAGACTGGAGAGTAATTGAGTGAAATTGGTGAGTTTGGTGGTGAGTCTGGGGTGCAAGGAACTGCTTCCAGCTGAAATCTGGGCGAGGTTGGAGAGCAGCTGGGACAGACAGTAGAGTCCCTGAGGGCTGGTGAAGACATGAGAGAGACTGGAGAGTAATTGAGTGAAATTGGTGAGTTTGGTGGTGATTCCGGGGTGCAAGGAACTGCTTCCAGCTGAAATCTGGGCATGGTTGGAGAGTAGCTGGGACAGACAGGAGAGTCCCTGAGGGCTGGTGAAGACATGAGAGAGACTGGAGAGTATCTGAGTGAAATTGGTGAGTTTCGTGGTGATCCTGGGGTGCAAGGAACTGCTTCCAGCTGAAATCTGGGCGTGGTTGGAGAGTAGCTGGGAGAGACAGGAGAGTCCCTGAGGGCTGGTGAAGACATGAGAGAGACTGGCGAGTAACGCAGTGAAGTTGGTGAGTTTGGTGGTGGTTCCGGGGTGCAAGGAACTGCTTCCAGCTGAAATCTGGGCGTGGTTGGAGAGTAGCTGGGACAGACAGGAGAGTCCCTGAGGGCTGGTGAAGACATGAGAGAGACTGGAGAGTATCTGAGTGAAATTGGTGAGTTTGGTGGTGATCCTGGGGTGCAAGGAACTGCTTCCAGCTGAAATCTGGGTGTGGTTGGAGAGCAGCTGGGACAGACAGTAGAGTCCCTGAGGGCTGGTGAAGACATGAGAGAGACTGGCGAGTAATGCAGTGAAGTTGGTGAGTTTGGTGGTGGTTCCGGGGTGCAAGGAACTGCTTCCAGCTGAAATCTGGGCGTGGTTGGAGAGTAGCTGGGACAGACAGGAGAGTCCCTGAGGGCTGGTGAAGACATGAGAGAGACTGGAGAGTATCTGAATGAAATTGGTGAGTTTGGTGGTGATTCCGGGGTGCAAGGCACTGCTTCCAGCTGAAATCTGGGCGTGGTTGGAGAGTAGCTGGGACAGACAGGAGAGTCCCTGAGGGCTGGTGAAGATATGAGAGAGACTGGCGAGTAATTGAGTGAAATTGGTGAGTTTGGTGGTGATTCCGGGGTGCAAGGCACTGCTTCCAGCTGAAATGTGGGCGTGGTTGGAGAGTAGCTGGGACAGACAGGAGAGTCCCTGAGGGTTGGAGATAAAGACGTGCTAGAGACTGGGGAGTAACACAGTGAAAGTGGTGGGCTTGGTGGTGATCCCTGGGTTCCTGGATCTGACCCGCGCTGAAATGTGGGCGTGGTTGGAGAGTAGCTGGGAGAGACTGGAGGGTCGGAAAGGGCTGGGGGTGAAGACGTGGGAGAGACTGGCGAGGATCTCACTGAGGTCTGGGAGTTTGTAGGTGTTTCTGGGGTGTGGGATACCGACGCCCGCTGAAATCTGGGCGTAGTTGGAGAGTAGCTGGGACAGACAGGAGAGTCATTGGTGGCTGGGGGTGAGCTGCTGGATGATGGCAGTAAGAACATATGGCGCATTATTGATGAATGGGGTGACTGTGAGGAATCTCCAGAGGAGGACACGGGAGAACACAATGACATGAGTGATTGTCGTGCTTGGTTAGGAAAGGGAAATGTAAAGTTGTGGAATTCTGTCGATGACGGATGTGAGAGTGGTGAAGCCCTGCGGGATGATGTAGAGTACTTCCACATCCCTTGTGAGGAGCTGCCCCTTGGGTCTGAGTTCCTGGGAGGGGAGAGGTAGATGCTGGGTGAGGCAGGCACGAATCTTGAGGAGTCAGGGCTGGGGGACCTCTCATATTCTCCCGAGACCTGTGAGTATCTGGGGGACTCCTGGGTGCATGGGGCTGACTCCCGCAGGAACCTGGGGATGGCTTGAGAGTAACTGGGAGCCACAGGAGAGTCCCGGAGGCCTGGGGGTGAAGAGGTGAAAGACATAGGGGAGGAGCACCGTGAGGCTCGTGAGTTTGTAGGTGATTCCTGGGTGTGGGGGGCTGACTCCAGCTGAAATCTGGGGTTGTTTGGAGAGTAGCTGGGAGACCCAGGAGACTCCCCGAGAGCTGGGGGTGAGCTGCTGGGTGATGGCAGTAGGAACGTGTGGTATATTACTGATGAACGTGGTGACTCTGAAGAATCCTCAGAGGAGGACACGGGAGAGCCCATTGGCTTCATTGATTGCCCATCACGGAGAGGACAGGGAAATGGGAGATTGTGGGATACTGGTGATGACAGAGGTGAGTGTGGTGAAGCCCTAGGGGATGGTGAATGGTAGCTCCGGATCCCTGGTGAGGAGCTTCCTCTTAAGACTGAGTTTCTGAGAGGGGACAGGGAGAAGCTGGGTGAGGCTAGCATGGATCTTGGGGAGTCCGGGCTGGGGGAACGTTCATAAGAAGAGCCAGACAAGACCCTAGTGCTCTTAGGTGCAGACATGATTAGGAAAACTGCAGCTCCCAGAGACCCCTACTAATTTCCTGACCCGCAGAATGAAGGAGTCTGTGTGTGTGTGTGTGTGTGTGTGTGTGTGTGTGTGTGTGTGGTGTGAGGTATGTGCTCCTTAAGAAAATGGAAATAAACCAACCAATGAGACAGACAGACAGACAGACAGAGATCCACTTGCCCAAGTGTTCTGTCCTGTCCTCTGAATCCGCTTCCAAGTCGCAAGACGCTGTGAGCTCCAAGTCCACGCAGAGTCCGCCAAACGCTCCGGCCGCTGCTCCGCTCTGCGAAGATCTGAGTGCAGGCCAGCCAGGGTGGGTTTAAATAGCCTCGGGCGCGGCCTCGCAGCGGAAAGGGCGGAGCTTCACTCCTCCTTTCCATCAGTCACCCGCAACTTTCCCAGGCTACACCTCGTAGGAAACTGTGCTCCTGATTTGATTTCATGCGCCACCTTTGGGACAATCTAAGAACTTACAAGTTTTCTTGGCCAAAGGTATGATGAATTAAATGCACGGAAACACTGAAAACCAAGTGGGGGTTCTGTGGTTCCCACGATGTGGTTTAGACACCAGCAGCATCCTTGTCACCCTCAAACCCCGGAGATCCACAGATCTGTGTGGTAAGAAGCCCTCCCCCTGACCCTGATGCATGGCAGTTTAGGAATTACCCGTGTAAGCGAAAAGACTTTGAAGAAGAGGTGGAGATAGGCGTTGTAGAAACATTCTTTTGCTCTGGAACCCCGTAGAGACTTGGGAGCCAGTTGGGTGGAGCATCCGTTGGATGCGGGTGCTGGGCTTAGGAATATCAAGGTGTGGCTCCAGATAATCCCATCATCTAGTTAAGTTCCCAGTTATGCTAATCTGTTTTAAAATTCCGTTTGTGTAAATTCTTTTACTCAGACTTAGAATGGCAAAGCCTCAACCCCAATTTCCAGGGAGGGTTGAGAGCCTCAGGTTGAGTTGATGACCAATAGCTTACGGTTTAACCCATCGTGCCTATAGAATGAGGTCTCCATAAAAACCCAAAAGGACTGGGTTTAGAGAGCTTCTGGATAACACTTCCTGGAAGGCAGTGCGCCCCTCCCCACATGCCGGGCCCAAAAGGTTTTTCTGAAGTTTTTGCAATATCCGCTAACATACAAAAAATGGGAAATGTCAGTGTTTCCCTGCGTGCTGTGAGCTCTTCCAGCAAATGAATGCAACTAAAACTGGGAGTGGTGGAAACCTGACTTATAGCCAGTTGCTGAGAAGCACAGGTAAAACAACGTAGGGCTTCCCATTGTTATTAGTGTGGGAGGCCAGTCTTGCGGGACTCGGCCCTTTGGAATCTAATGCTATGTCCCGGTAGATAGCGTCACCGTTGAACTCGAAGCCACACGTATGTTGAGAACAATTTCTCTGGTCATCCGCTGCATGTCTTATTTACAATACGTCATCAAATTCTTTATCCTGACCTTATGGCACCTGGGTTGAGAACCATGATTTGAACCAAAAATTGGTCTGTCACTTTCTGAGTTTGAAACTTTGTTTTGCCGTTAGCGTTTTGCTATTGCTTTCTCGTTTTCTTTGCTTTCGATTTGTTTCTAAGTTCTGGGATATACGGGCAGGGTGTGCAGATTTGTTACTAAGGTAAACGTGTGCCACGGTGGTTTGCGGCACCTGTCAACCCATCACCTAGGTATTCAGCCCAGCAGGCAGTAGCTGTTTTTCTTAACGCTCTGCCTCTCGAAAGGCCCCAGTGTGTGTTGTTCCCCTTCCTGTGTCCATGTGATCCCATTGTTCAGCTCCCATTATAAGTGAGAATGTGGCGTTTGGTTTTCTGTTCCCGGATTAGGTTGTTGAGGATAATGACTTCACATCACCAGTGTCTTTGTTTTTTATTATAAAGAGTAGTATTTTATTGAATAAGATTTACTTCCAGAAAAATAAGCTTTAATCTACAATGAATGCCAGACTCTACAGCACAAAGTAATTTTCTCAGTTTTCCACACACAAAGGTTCCTACTAAGTGAAAAAAGCCACAGAATTTCATACACAAATGTACTACTCTGTCTGAAAACATCTCACAGAATCATGCACTGTACTAATACCATTAGATCAGCTCTTCAGTCAGGTTAAAGTATCCCTCTAATAACTGATTTTTATAATGTCATCCACATCCACGCCCAATCAGTCTGCCATTGTTAACGGCGTACAGCATTATTGAACACAATGGAATTGATGGAGCCCATATCCACCGACAAACCGTGACTTAAGTTGGTTTGATTTATGAGTTTTCAACGTTATGATGGGTCTGTTGGAATATCAGATGCGTTTCTGAGATACACTGGGTCTATGGGTATGCGACCCTATACTCCAGAAACAGGTGTATAAAGAAAAACAGGTGTACCTAATTAAAATATACTTAGTGACCTGGGATAAACCAATAGATGCTTACAACTGATGGAGAACCATGAAAGAGAGATAGCGGTAAATAATTACAATAACACAATTTTTCAGCACCTGTCGAGGATTCCTCAAAAAGACGCAGGACGTAGGATGCACCTAAGGCCTATGAAAGAGAGAGGGCAGAAGGAATAAGAGAGAAATAGGTGGAGGAAAGGAAGGAAGGAAGGAAGGAAGGAAAGACGGGAGGAAGGAGAAAACACCCGGTGTTACTGAAACCACAAAAAGTGGTTTCCCCCTGTGGGTAAGGCTGCAATGTGGATGAATCTTGAAAATACTGTGCTAAAAGTGTTATGTCAGTCATAAAAGCTCACGTATTGTGCAATTCCGTTTATAGGAAATGTCCACAGTATGGAAATCTATGCATATGGGGTTGATCGCTCTATGCAGTTGTTACCTAGGGCTGAGGGTCAGGGAGAGGGTTTGAGACAGAATGAGGAGTGACTAATGTCCACAGGGTTTTTCTCTGTTCGGGGGTGATAAAACCTTCTAAAATAGATTGCGAATTAAAATTGAATGTGCACAGGCACAAATATACTAAAATCCACTCAATTCATGACTTTTAATGGGGCAATTTTATGTGGCACACTCTTATGGAGACCACGGCAGACATAGTGAGAGAGAAAAAGGTGAGTAAATCTCTGAAACGGAGGCAGAAACAGAGAGAATGAGAAGCCCTGTGAATGGGAGGGAGAGAGAAAAGGGAAAATGGTCCTATTTACAAATGTCAGCTGTGAAACTGTGGTTCACATCAGCAGTGTCACTGCCAGGAAGGAGGGTCATGCTAGCCATGTCACCGGTAGCGTGGCCCGCAGGGACGCCGACACGCTGGAGCGTCGTGCCAGCATGGGCTCTGGCAGCCACGTGGGCCAGCAGGAGGGTCCCTCTGCACAGCCGTGGGGTGAGGATAGACTGGGCGGTGATATCGGCCATTACAGGGGCCTCTTCTGCTGGCAAGAGTGTGAGAGTAGCAAGTGGTTGGACAGGCCTGTGTGTGAGGACGGAATGCAGGAGGGGCTCTTCTGCGGCTGGGTGTGGGGCCCTCCCCAGAAATGTGGAGATATGGCCAGGTAGCTGCATCATGTTGGCTAGTAGATTGGCCAGGGCTTCGAACTGAAGGACAATAACGGGGAGTAGCTGTCAGGCCCTGGGAGTGTCTGAGTGTAATTGGAGATGGGTTTGGGGTCACTGAGGGAAGCGTGGGAGCCATCCCTGTATAGATACAGGTCATTGGGAGGCAGTCTCGTGAGGCCTGTGAGTGTCCCGGGTTCCCCTGGGTGCCTGGGGCTGACTGTGGCAGAAATCTGGGGAAGGCTGGAGAGAAGCTGGGAGACACAGGATAGTCCCTGAAGGCAGGGGGTGAAGAGGTGAAAGAAATGGGGGAGGGTTGCAGTAAGGTCCGTGAGTTTGTAGGTGATACCTGGGTGTGGGAAGCTGACCCCAGGTGTAATGTGGAGATGGTTGGAGAGTAGCTGAGAGAGACAGAAGAGTCCCTGAGGGCTGGGGGTGAGAACATGGAGAGACTGGGGAGTAAGTCAGTGAAATCCGTGAGTTTGGTGGTGTGTCGTGGGTGCCTGGAACTGAGTCCAGCTGGAATCTAGAGAAGTTTTGAGAGTAGCTGAAAGAGACACAAGAGTCCCTGTGGGCTGAGGGCAAAGACCTGAGAGAGACCAGGGAGGACCTCCGTGAAGTCTGTGAGCCTGTAGGTGATTCCGGAGTGTGGGAGGCTGACTCCCTCAGAAATCTGGGCGTGGTGGGAGAGTAGCTGGGACAGACGGGAGAGTCCCAGGTCACTGGGGGTGAAGACATGAGAGAGACTGGGGAGTAACTCAGTGAAACTGGTGAGTTTGGTGGTGACTCCGGGGTGCCTGGAACTGACTCCAGCTGAAATCTGGGGGTGGTTGGAGAGTAGCTGGGACAGACAGGAGAGTCCCTGAGGGCTGGAGAAGACATGAGAGAGACTGGAGAGTAATTGAGTGAAATTGGTGAGTTTGGTGGTGAGTCTGGGGTGCAAGGAACTGCTTCCAGCTGAAATCTGGGCGAGGTTGGAGAGCAGCTGGGACAGACAGTAGAGTCCCTGAGGGCTGGTGAAGACATGAGAGAGACTGGAGAGTAATTGAGTGAAATTGGTGAGTTTGGTGGTGATTCCGGGGTGCAAGGAACTGCTTCCAGCTGAAATCTGGGCATGGTTGGAGAGTAGCTGGGACAGACAGGAGAGTTCCTGAGGGCTGGTGAAGACATGAGAGAGACTGGAGAGTATCTGAGTGAAATTGGTGAGTTTCGTGGTGATCCTGGGGTGCAAGGAACTGCTTCCAGCTGAAATCTGGGCGTGGTTGGAGAGTAGCTGGGAGAGACAGGAGAGTCCCTGAGGGCTGGTGAAGACATGAGAGAGACTGGCGAGTAACGCAGTGAAGTTGGTGAGTTTGGTGGTGGTTCCGGGGTGCAAGGAACTGCTTCCAGCTGAAATCTGGGCGTGGTTGGAGAGTAGCTGGGACAGACAGGAGAGTCCCTGAGGGCTGGTGAAGACATGAGAGAGACTGGAGAGTATCTGAGTGAAATTGGTGAGTTTGGTGGTGATCCTGGGGTGCAAGGAACTGCTTCCAGCTGAAATCTGGGTGTGGTTGGAGAGCAGCTGGGACAGACAGTAGAGTCCCTGAGGGCTGGTGAAGACATGAGAGAGACTGGCGAGTAATGCAGTGAAGTTGGTGAGTTTGGTGGTGGTTCCGGGGTGCAAGGAACTGCTTCCAGCTGAAATCTGGGCGTGGTTGGAGAGTAGCTGGGACAGACAGGAGAGTCCCTGAGGGCTGGTGAAGACATGAGAGAGACTGGAGAGTATCTGAATGAAATTGGTGAGTTTGGTGGTGATTCCGGGGTGCAAGGCACTGCTTCCAGCTGAAATCTGGGCGTGGTTGGAGAGTAGCTGGGACAGACAGGAGAGTCCCTGAGGGCTGGTGAAGATATGAGAGAGACTGGCGAGTAATTGAGTGAAATTGGTGAGTTTGGTGGTGATTCCGGGGTGCAAGGCACTGCTTCCAGCTGAAATGTGGGCGTGGTTGGAGAGTAGCTGGGACAGACAGGAGAGTCCCTGAGGGTTGGAGATAAAGACGTGCTAGAGACTGGGGAGTAACACAGTGAAAGTGGTGGGCTTGGTGGTGATCCCTGGGTTCCTGGATCTGACCCGCGCTGAAATGTGGGCGTGGTTGGAGAGTAGCTGGGAGAGACTGGAGGGTCGGAAAGGGCTGGGGGTGAAGACGTGGGAGAGACTGGCGAGGATCTCACTGAGGTCTGGGAGTTTGTAGGTGTTTCTGGGGTGTGGGATACCGACGCCCGCTGAAATCTGGGCGTAGTTGGAGAGTAGCTGGGACAGACAGGAGAGTCATTGGTGGCTGGGGGTGAGCTGCTGGATGATGGCAGTAAGAACATATGGCGCATTATTGATGAATGGGGTGACTGTGAGGAATCTCCAGAGGAGGACACGGGAGAACACAATGACATGAGTGATTGTCGTGCTTGGTTAGGAAAGGGAAATGTAAAGTTGTGGAATTCTGTCGATGACGGATGTGAGAGTGGTGAAGCCCTGCGGGATGATGTAGAGTACTTCCACATCCCTTGTGAGGAGCTGCCCCTTGGGTCTGAGTTCCTGGGAGGGGAGAGGTAGATGCTGGGTGAGGCAGGCACGAATCTTGAGGAGTCAGGGCTGGGGGACCTCTCATATTCTCCCGAGACCTGTGAGTATCTGGGGGACTCCTGGGTGCATGGGGCTGACTCCCGCAGGAACCTGGGGATGGCTTGAGAGTAACTGGGAGCCACAGGAGAGTCCCGGAGGCCTGGGGGTGAAGAGGTGAAAGACATAGGGGAGGAGCACCGTGAGGCTCGTGAGTTTGTAGGTGATTCCTGGGTGTGGGGGGCTGACTCCAGCTGAAATCTGGGGTTGTTTGGAGAGTAGCTGGGAGACCCAGGAGACTCCCCGAGAGCTGGGGGTGAGCTGCTGGGTGATGGCAGTAGGAACGTGTGGTATATTACTGATGAACGTGGTGACTCTGAAGAATCCTCAGAGGAGGACACGGGAGAGCCCATTGGCTTCATTGATTGCCCATCACGGAGAGGACAGGGAAATGGGAGATTGTGGGATACTGGTGATGACAGAGGTGAGTGTGGTGAAGCCCTAGGGGATGGTGAATGGTAGCTCCGGATCCCTGGTGAGGAGCTTCCTCTTAAGACTGAGTTTCTGAGAGGGGACAGGGAGAAGCTGGGTGAGGCTAGCATGGATCTTGGGGAGTCCGGGCTGGGGGAACGTTCATAAGAAGAGCCAGACAAGACCCTAGTGCTCTTAGGTGCAGACATGATTAGGAAAACTGCAGCTCCCAGAGACCCCTACTAATTTCCTGACCCGCAGAATGAAGGAGTCTGTGTGTGTGTGTGTGTGTGTGTGTGTGTGTGTGTGTGTGTGTGTGTGTGGTGTGAGGTATGTGCTCCTTAAGAAAATGGAAATAAACCAACCAATGAGACAGACAGACAGACAGACAGAGATCCACTTGCCCAAGTGTTCTGTCCTGTCCTCTGAATCCGCTTCCAAGTCGCAAGACGCTGTGAGCTCCAAGTCCACGCAGAGTCCGCCAAACTCTCCGGCCGCTGCTCCGCTCTGCGAAGATCTGAGTGCAGGCCAGCCAGGGTGGGTTTAAATAGCCTCGGGCGCGGCCTCGCAGCGGAAAGGGCGGAGCTTCACTCCTCCTTTCCATCAGTCACCCGCAACTTTCCCAGGCTACACCTCGTAGGAAACTGTGCTCCTGATTTGATTTCATGCGCCACCTTTGGGACAATCTAAGAACTTACAAGTTTTCTTGGCCAAAGGTATGATGAATTAAATGCACGGAAACACTGAAAACCAAGTGGGGGTTCTGTGGTTCCCACGATGTGGTTTAGACACCAGCAGCATCCTTGTCACCCTCAAACCCCGGAGATCCACAGATCTGTGTGGTAAGAAGCCCTCCCCCTGACCCTGATGCATGGCAGTTTAGGAATTACCCGTGTAAGCGAAAAGACTTTGAAGAAGAGGTGGAGATAGGCGTTGTAGAAACATTCTTTTGCTCTGGAACCCCGTAGAGACTTGGGAGCCAGTTGGGTGGAGCATCCGTTGGATGCGGGTGCTGGGCTTAGGAATATCAAGGTGTGGCTCCAGATAATCCCATCATCTAGTTAAGTTCCCAGTTATGCTAATCTGTTTTAAAATTCCGTTTGTGTAAATTCTTTTACTCAGACTGAGAATGGCAAAGCCTCAACCCCAATTTCCAGGGAGGGTTGAGAGCCTCAGGTTGAGTTGATGACCAATAGCTTACGGTTTAACCCATCGTGCCTATAGAATGAGGTCTCCATAAAAACCCAAAAGGACTGGGTTTAGAGAGCTTCTGGATAACACTTCCTGGAAGGCAGTGCGCCCCTCCCCACATGCCGGGCCCAAAAGTTTTTTCTGAAGTTTTTGCAATATCCGCTAACATACAAAAAATGGGAAATGTCAGTGTTTCCCTGCGTGCTGTGAGCTCTTCCAGCAAATGAATGCAACTAAAACTGGGAGTGGTGGAAACCTGACTTATAGCCAGTTGCTGAGAAGCACAGGTAAAACAACGTAGGGCTTCCCATTGTTATTAGTGTGGGAGGCCAGTCTTGCGGGACTCGGCCCTTTGGAATCTAATGCTATGTCCCGGTAGATAGCGTCACCGTTGAACTCGAAGCCACACGTATGTTGAGAACAATTTCTCTGGTCATCCGCTGCATGTCTTATTTACAATACGTCATCAAATTCTTTATCCTGACCTTATGGCACCTGGGTTGAGAACCATGATTTGAACCAAAAATTGGTCTGTCACTTTCTGAGTTTGAAACTTTGTTTTGCCGTTAGCGTTTTGCTATTGCTTTCTCGTTTTCTTTGCTTTCGATTTGTTTCTAAGTTCTGGGATATACGGGCAGGGTGTGCAGATTTGTTACTAAGGTAAACGTGTGCCACGGTGGTTTGCGGCACCTGTCAACCCATCACCTAGGTATTCAGCCCAGCAGGCAGTAGCTGTTTTTCTTAACGCTCTGCCTCTCGAAAGGCCCCAGTGTGTGTTGTTCCCCTTCCTGTGTCCATGTGATCCCATTGTTCAGCTCCCATTATAAGTGAGAATGTGGCGTTTGGTTTTCTGTTCCCGGATTAGGTTGTTGAGGATAATGACTTCACATCACCAGTGTCTTTGTTTTTTATTATAAAGAGTAGTATTTTATTGAATAAGATTTACTTCCAGAAAAATAAGCTTTAATCTACAATGAATGCCAGACTCTACAGCACAAAGTAATTTTCTCAGTTTTCCACACACAAAGGTTCCTACTAAGTGAAAAAAGCCACAGAATTTCATACACAAATGTACTACTCTGTCTGAAAACATCTCACAGAATCATGCACTGTACTAATACCATTAGATCAGCTCTTCAGTCAGGTTAAAGTATCCCTCTAATAACTGATTTTTATAATGTCATCCACATCCACGCCCAATCAGTCTGCCATTGTTAACGGCGTACAGCATTATTGAACACAATGGAATTGATGGAGCCCATATCCACCGACAAACCGTGACTTAAGTTGGTTTGATTTATGAGTTTTCAACGTTATGATGGGTCTGTTGGAATATCAGATGCGTTTCTGAGATACACTGGGTCTATGGGTATGCGACCCTATACTCCAGAAACAGGTGTATAAAGAAAAACAGGTGTACCTAATTAAAATATACTTAGTGACCTGGGATAAACCAATAGATGCTTACAACTGATGGAGAACCATGAAAGAGAGATAGCGGTAAATAATTACAATAACACAATTTTTCAGCACCTGTCGAGGATTCCTCAAAAAGACGCAGGACGTAGGATGCACCTAAGGCCTATGAAAGAGAGAGGGCAGAAGGAATAAGAGAGAAATAGGTGGAGGAAAGGAAGGAAGGAAGGAAGGAAGGAAAGACGGGAGGAAGGAGAAAACACCCGGTGTTACTGAAACCACAAAAAGTGGTTTCCCCCTGTGGGTAAGGCTGCAATGTGGATGAATCTTGAAAATACTGTGCTAAAAGTGTTATGTCAGTCATAAAAGCTCACGTATTGTGCAATTCCGTTTATAGGAAATGTCCACAGTATGGAAATCTATGCATATGGGGTTGATCGCTCTATGCAGTTGTTACCTAGGGCTGAGGGTCAGGGAGAGGGTTTGAGACAGAATGAGGAGTGACTAATGTCCACAGGGTTTTTCTCTGTTCGGGGGTGATAAAACCTTCTAAAATAGATTGCGAATTAAAATTGAATGTGCACAGGCACAAATATACTAAAATCCACTCAATTCATGACTTTTAATGGGGCAATTTTATGTGGCACACTCTTATGGAGACCACGGCAGACATAGTGAGAGAGAAAAAGGTGAGTAAATCTCTGAAACGGAGGCAGAAACAGAGAGAATGAGAAGCCCTGTGAATGGGAGGGAGAGAGAAAAGGGAAAATGGTCCTATTTACAAATGTCAGCTGTGAAACTGTGGTTCACATCAGCAGTGTCACTGCCAGGAAGGAGGGTCATGCTAGCCATGTCACCGGTAGCGTGGCCCGCAGGGACGCCGACACGCTGGAGCGTCGTGCCAGCATGGGCTCTGGCAGCCACGTGGGCCAGCAGGAGGGTCCCTCTGCACAGCCGTGGGGTGAGGATAGACTGGGCGGTGATATCGGCCATTACAGGGGCCTCTTCTGCTGGCAAGAGTGTGAGAGTAGCAAGTGGTTGGACAGGCCTGTGTGTGAGGACGGAATGCAGGAGGGGCTCTTCTGCGGCTGGGTGTGGGGCCCTCCCCAGAAATGTGGAGATATGGCCAGGTAGCTGCATCATGTTGGCTAGTAGATTGGCCAGGGCTTCGAACTGAAGGACAATAACGGGGAGTAGCTGTCAGGCCCTGGGAGTGTCTGAGTGTAATTGGAGATGGGTTTGGGGTCACTGAGGGAAGCGTGGGAGCCATCCCTGTATAGATACAGGTCATTGGGAGGCAGTCTCGTGAGGCCTGTGAGTGTCCCGGGTTCCCCTGGGTGCCTGGGGCTGACTGTGGCAGAAATCTGGGGAAGGCTGGAGAGAAGCTGGGAGACACAGGATAGTCCCTGAAGGCAGGGGGTGAAGAGGTGAAAGAAATGGGGGAGGGTTGCAGTAAGGTCCGTGAGTTTGTAGGTGATACCTGGGTGTGGGAAGCTGACCCCAGGTGTAATGTGGAGATGGTTGGAGAGTAGCTGAGAGAGACAGAAGAGTCCCTGAGGGCTGGGGGTGAGAACATGGAGAGACTGGGGAGTAAGTCAGTGAAATCCGTGAGTTTGGTGGTGTGTCGTGGGTGCCTGGAACTGAGTCCAGCTGGAATCTAGAGAAGTTTTGAGAGTAGCTGAAAGAGACACAAGAGTCCCTGTGGGCTGAGGGCAAAGACCTGAGAGAGACCAGGGAGGACCTCCGTGAAGTCTGTGAGCCTGTAGGTGATTCCGGAGTGTGGGAGGCTGACTCCCTCAGAAATCTGGGCGTGGTGGGAGAGTAGCTGGGACAGACGGGAGAGTCCCAGGTCACTGGGGGTGAAGACATGAGAGAGACTGGGGAGTAACTCAGTGAAACTGGTGAGTTTGGTGGTGACTCCGGGGTGCCTGGAACTGACTCCAGCTGAAATCTGGGGGTGGTTGGAGAGTAGCTGGGACAGACAGGAGAGTCCCTGAGGGCTGGAGAAGACATGAGAGAGACTGGAGAGTAATTGAGTGAAATTGGTGAGTTTGGTGGTGAGTCTGGGGTGCAAGGAACTGCTTCCAGCTGAAATCTGGGCGAGGTTGGAGAGCAGCTGGGACAGACAGTAGAGTCCCTGAGGGCTGGTGAAGACATGAGAGAGACTGGAGAGTAATTGAGTGAAATTGGTGAGTTTGGTGGTGATTCCGGGGTGCAAGGAACTGCTTCCAGCTGAAATCTGGGCATGGTTGGAGAGTAGCTGGGACAGACAGGAGAGTCCCTGAGGGCTGGTGAAGACATGAGAGAGACTGGAGAGTATCTGAGTGAAATTGGTGAGTTTCGTGGTGATCCTGGGGTGCAAGGAACTGCTTCCAGCTGAAATCTGGGCGTGGTTGGAGAGTAGCTGGGAGAGACAGGAGAGTCCCTGAGGGCTGGTGAAGACATGAGAGAGACTGGCGAGTAACGCAGTGAAGTTGGTGAGTTTGGTGGTGGTTCCGGGGTGCAAGGAACTGCTTCCAGCTGAAATCTGGGCGTGGTTGGAGAGTAGCTGGGACAGACAGGAGAGTCCCTGAGGGCTGGTGAAGACATGAGAGAGACTGGAGAGTATCTGAGTGAAATTGGTGAGTTTGGTGGTGATCCTGGGGTGCAAGGAACTGCTTTCAGCTGAAATCTGGGTGTGGTTGGAGAGCAGCTGGGACAGACAGTAGAGTCCCTGAGGGCTGGTGAAGACATGAGAGAGACTGGCGAGTAATTGAGTGAAATTGGTGAGTTTGGTGGTGATTCCGGGGTGCAAGGAACTGCTTCCAGCTGAAATCTGGGCGTGGTTGGAGAGTAGCTGGGACAGACAGGAGAGTCCCTGAGGGCTGGTGAAGACATGAGAGAGACTGGAGTGTATCTGAGTGAAATTGGTGAGTTTGGTGGTGATCCTGGGGTGCAAGGAACTGCTTCCAGGTGAAATCTGGGCGTGGTTGGAGAGCAGCTGGGACAGACAGTAGAGTCCCTGAGGGCTGGTGAAGACATGAGAGAGACTGGCGAGTAATGCAGTGAAGTTGGTGAGTTTGGTGGTGGTTCCGGGGTGCAAGGAACTGCTTCCAGCTGAAATCTGGGCGTGGTTGGAGAGTAGCTGGGACAGACAGGAGAGTCCCTGAGGGCTGGTGAAGACATGAGAGAGACTGGAGAGTATCTGAGTGAAATTGGTGAGTTTGGTGGTGATTCCGGGGTGCAAGGCACTGCTTCCAGCTGAAATCTGGGCGTGGTTGGAGAGTAGCTGGGACAGACAGGAGAGTCCCTGAGGGCTGGTGAAGATATGAGAGAGACTGGCGAGTAATTGAGTGAAATTGGTGAGTTTGGTGGTGATTCCGGGGTGCAAGGCACTGCTTCCAGCTGAAATGTGGGCGTGGTTGGAGAGTAGCTGGGACAGACAGGAGAGTCCCTGAGGGTTGGAGATAAAGACGTGCTAGAGACTGGGGAGTAACACAGTGAAAGTGGTGGGCTTGGTGGTGATCCCTGGGTTCCTGGATCTGACCCGCGCTGAAATGTGGGCGTGGTTGGAGAGTAGCTGGGAGAGACTGGAGGGTCGGAAAGGGCTGGGGGTGAAGACGTGGGAGAGACTGGCGAGGATCTCACTGAGGTCTGGGAGTTTGTAGGTGTTTCTGGGGTGTGGGATACCGACGCCCGCTGAAATCTGGGCGTAGTTGGAGAGTAGCTGGGACAGACAGGAGAGTCATTGGTGGCTGGGGGTGAGCTGCTGGATGATGGCAGTAAGAACATATGGCGCATTATTGATGAATGGGGTGACTGTGAGGAATCTCCAGAGGAGGACACGGGAGAACACAATGACATGAGTGATTGTCGTGCTTGGTTAGGAAAGGGAAATGTAAAGTTGTGGAATTCTGTCGATGACGGATGTGAGAGTGGTGAAGCCCTGCGGGATGATGTAGAGTACTTCCACATCCCTTGTGAGGAGCTGCCCCTTGGGTCTGAGTTC
This sequence comes from Pan paniscus, assembly GCF_029289425.2. NCBI lineage: Eukaryota > Metazoa > Chordata > Mammalia > Primates > Hominidae > Pan > Pan paniscus. Next base: position 207,427 of record NC_073264.2, on the reverse strand, counting down.
CTGGGAGGGGAGAGGTAGATGCTGGGTGAGGCAGGCACGAATCTTGAGGAGTCAGGGCTGGGGGACCTCTCATATTCTCCCGAGACCTGTGAGTATCTGGGGGACTCCTGGGTGCATGGGGCTGACTCCCGCAGGAACCTGGGGATGGCTTGAGAGTAACTGGGAGCCACAGGAGAGTCCCGGAGGCCTGGGGGTGAAGAGGTGAAAGACATAGGGGAGGAGCACCGTGAGGCTCGTGAGTTTGTAGGTGATTCCTGGGTGTGGGGGGCTGACTCCAGCTGAAATCTGGGGTTGTTTGGAGAGTAGCTGGGAGACCCAGGAGACTCCCCGAGAGCTGGGGGTGAGCTGCTGGGTGATGGCAGTAGGAACGTGTGGTATATTACTGATGAACGTGGTGACTCTGAAGAATCCTCAGAGGAGGACACGGGAGAGCCCATTGGCTTCATTGATTGCCCATCACGGAGAGGACAGGGAAATGGGAGATTGTGGGATACTGGTGATGACAGAGGTGAGTGTGGTGAAGCCCTAGGGGATGGTGAATGGTAGCTCCGGATCCCTGGTGAGGAGCTTCCTCTTAAGACTGAGTTTCTGAGAGGGGACAGGGAGAAGCTGGGTGAGGCTAGCATGGATCTTGGGGAGTCCGGGCTGGGGGAACGTTCATAAGAAGAGCCAGACAAGACCCTAGTGCTCTTAGGTGCAGACATGATTAGGAAAACTGCAGCTCCCAGAGACCCCTACTAATTTCCTGACCCGCAGAATGAAGGAGTCTGTGTGTGTGTGTGTGTGTGTGTGTGTGTGTGTGGGTGTGTGTGTGTGTGGTGTGAGGTATGTGCTCCTTAAGAAAATGGAAATAAACCAACCAATGAGACAGACAGACAGACAGACAGAGATCCACTTGCCCAAGTGTTCTGTCCTGTCCTCTGAATCCGCTTCCAAGTCGCAAGACGCTGTGAGCTCCAAGTCCACGCAGAGTCCGCCAAACGCTCCGGCCGCTGCTCCGCTCTGCGAAGATCTGAGTGCAGGCCAGCCAGGGTGGGTTTAAATAGCCTCGGGCGCGGCCTCGCAGCGGAAAGGGCGGAGCTTCACTCCTCCTTTCCATCAGTCACCCGCAACTTTCCCAGGCTACACCTCGTAGGAAACTGTGCTCCTGATTTGATTTCATGCGCCACCTTTGGGACAATCTAAGAACTTACAAGTTTTCTTGGCCAAAGGTATGATGAATTAAATGCACGGAAACACTGAAAACCAAGTGGGGGTTCTGTGGTTCCCACGATGTGGTTTAGACACCAGCAGCATCCTTGTCACCCTCAAACCCCGGAGATCCACAGATCTGTGTGGTAAGAAGCCCTCCCCCTGACCCTGATGCATGGCAGTTTAGGAATTACCCGTGTAAGCGAAAAGACTTTGAAGAAGAGGTGGAGATAGGCGTTGTAGAAACATTCTTTTGCTCTGGAACCCCGTAGAGACTTGGGAGCCAGTTGGGTGGAGCATCCGTTGGATGCGGGTGCTGGGCTTAGGAATATCAAGGTGTGGCTCCAGATAATCCCATCATCTAGTTAAGTTCCCAGTTATGCTAATCTGTTTTAAAATTCCGTTTGTGTAAATTCTTTTACTCAGACTGAGAATGGCAAAGCCTCAACCCCAATTTCCAGGGAGGGTTGAGAGCCTCAGGTTGAGTTGATGACCAATAGCTTACGGTTTAACCCATCGTGCCTATAGAATGAGGTCTCCATAAAAACCCAAAAGGACTGGGTTTAGAGAGCTTCTGGATAACACTTCCTGGAAGGCAGTGCGCCCCTCCCCACATGCCGGGCCCAAAAGGTTTTTCTGAAGTTTTTGCAATATCCGCTAACATACAAAAAATGGGAAATGTCAGTGTTTCCCTGCGTGCTGTGAGCTCTTCCAGCAAATGAATGCAACTAAAACTGGGAGTGGTGGAAACCTGACTTATAGCCAGTTGCTGAGAAGCACAGGTAAAACAACGTAGGGCTTCCCATTGTTATTAGTGTGGGAGGCCAGTCTTGCGGGACTCGGCCCTTTGGAATCTAATGCTATGTCCCGGTAGATAGCGTCACCGTTGAACTCGAAGCCACACGTATGTTGAGAACAATTTCTCTGGTCATCCGCTGCATGTCTTATTTACAATACGTCATCAAATTCTTTATCCTGACCTTATGGCACCTGGGTTGAGAACCATGATTTGAACCAAAAATTGGTCTGTCACTTTCTGAGTTTGAAACTTTGTTTTGCCGTTAGCGTTTTGCTATTGCTTTCTCGTTTTCTTTGCTTTCGATTTGTTTCTAAGTTCTGGGATATACGGGCAGGGTGTGCAGATTTGTTACTAAGGTAAACGTGTGCCACGGTGGTTTGCGGCACCTGTCAACCCATCACCTAGGTATTCAGCCCAGCAGGCAGTAGCTGTTTTTCTTAACGCTCTGCCTCTCGAAAGGCCCCAGTGTGTGTTGTTCCCCTTCCTGTGTCCATGTGATCCCATTGTTCAGCTCCCATTATAAGTGAGAATGTGGCGTTTGGTTTTCTGTTCCCGGATTAGGTTGTTGAGGATAATGACTTCACATCACCAGTGTCTTTGTTTTTTATTATAAAGAGTAGTATTTTATTGAATAAGATTTACTTCCAGAAAAATAAGCTTTAATCTACAATGAATGCCAGACTCTACAGCACAAAGTAATTTTCTCAGTTTTCCACACACAAAGGTTCCTACTAAGTGAAAAAAGCCACAGAATTTCATACACAAATGTACTACTCTGTCTGAAAACATCTCACAGAATCATGCACTGTACTAATACCATTAGATCAGCTCTTCAGTCAGGTTAAAGTATCCCTCTAATAACTGATTTTTATAATGTCATCCACATCCACGCCCAATCAGTCTGCCATTGTTAACGGCGTACAGCATTATTGAACACAATGGAATTGATGGAGCCCATATCCACCGACAAACCGTGACTTAAGTTGGTTTGATTTATGAGTTTTCAACGTTATGATGGGTCTGTTGGAATATCAGATGCGTTTCTGAGATACACTGGGTCTATGGGTATGCGACCCTATACTCCAGAAACAGGTGTATAAAGAAAAACAGGTGTACCTAATTAAAATATACTTAGTGACCTGGGATAAACCAATAGATGCTTACAACTGATGGAGAACCATGAAAGAGAGATAGCGGTAAATAATTACAATAACACAATTTTTCAGCACCTGTCGAGGATTCCTCAAAAAGACGCAGGACGTAGGATGCACCTAAGGCCTATGAAAGAGAGAGGGCAGAAGGAATAAGAGAGAAATAGGTGGAGGAAAGGAAGGAAGGAAGGAAGGAAGGAAAGACGGGAGGAAGGAGAAAACACCCGGTGTTACTGAAACCACAAAAAGTGGTTTCCCCCTGTGGGTAAGGCTGCAATGTGGATGAATCTTGAAAATACTGTGCTAAAAGTGTTATGTCAGTCATAAAAGCTCACGTATTGTGCAATTCCGTTTATAGGAAATGTCCACAGTATGGAAATCTATGCATATGGGGTTGATCGCTCTATGCAGTTGTTACCTAGGGCTGAGGGTCAGGGAGAGGGTTTGAGACAGAATGAGGAGTGACTAATGTCCACAGGGTTTTTCTCTGTTCGGGGGTGATAAAACCTTCTAAAATAGATTGCGAATTAAAATTGAATGTGCACAGGCACAAATATACTAAAATCCACTCAATTCATGACTTTTAATGGGGCAATTTTATGTGGCACACTCTTATGGAGACCACGGCAGACATAGTGAGAGAGAAAAAGGTGAGTAAATCTCTGAAACGGAGGCAGAAACAGAGAGAATGAGAAGCCCTGTGAATGGGAGGGAGAGAGAAAAGGGAAAATGGTCCTATTTACAAATGTCAGCTGTGAAACTGTGGTTCACATCAGCAGTGTCACTGCCAGGAAGGAGGGTCATGCTAGCCATGTCACCGGTAGCGTGGCCCGCAGGGACGCCGACACGCTGGAGCGTCGTGCCAGCATGGGCTCTGGCAGCCACGTGGGCCAGCAGGAGGGTCCCTCTGCACAGCCGTGGGGTGAGGATAGACTGGGCGGTGATATCGGCCATTACAGGGGCCTCTTCTGCTGGCAAGAGTGTGAGAGTAGCAAGTGGTTGGACAGGCCTGTGTGTGAGGACGGAATGCAGGAGGGGCTCTTCTGCGGCTGGGTGTGGGGCCCTCCCCAGAAATGTGGAGATATGGCCAGGTAGCTGCATCATGTTGGCTAGTAGATTGGCCAGGGCTTCGAACTGAAGGACAATAACGGGGAGTAGCTGTCAGGCCCTGGGAGTGTCTGAGTGTAATTGGAGATGGGTTTGGGGTCACTGAGGGAAGCGTGGGAGCCATCCCTGTATAGATACAGGTCATTGGGAGGCAGTCTCGTGAGGCCTGTGAGTGTCCCGGGTTCCCCTGGGTGCCTGGGGCTGACTGTGGCAGAAATCTGGGGAAGGCTGGAGAGAAGCTGGGAGACACAGGATAGTCCCTGAAGGCAGGGGGTGAAGAGGTGAAAGAAATGGGGGAGGGTTGCAGTAAGGTCCGTGAGTTTGTAGGTGATACCTGGGTGTGGGAAGCTGACCCCAGGTGTAATGTGGAGATGGTTGGAGAGTAGCTGAGAGAGACAGAAGAGTCCCTGAGGGCTGGGGGTGAGAACATGGAGAGACTGGGGAGTAAGTCAGTGAAATCCGTGAGTTTGGTGGTGTGTCGTGGGTGCCTGGAACTGAGTCCAGCTGGAATCTAGAGAAGTTTTGAGAGTAGCTGAAAGAGACACAAGAGTCCCTGTGGGCTGAGGGCAAAGACCTGAGAGAGACCAGGGAGGACCTCCGTGAAGTCTGTGAGCCTGTAGGTGATTCCGGAGTGTGGGAGGCTGACTCCCTCAGAAATCTGGGCGTGGTGGGAGAGTAGCTGGGACAGACGGGAGAGTCCCAGGTCACTGGGGGTGAAGACATGAGAGAGACTGGGGAGTAACTCAGTGAAACTGGTGAGTTTGGTGGTGACTCCGGGGTGCCTGGAACTGACTCCAGCTGAAATCTGGGGGTGGTTGGAGAGTAGCTGGGACAGACAGGAGAGTCCCTGAGGGCTGGAGAAGACATGAGAGAGACTGGAGAGTAATTGAGTGAAATTGGTGAGTTTGGTGGTGAGTCTGGGGTGCAAGGAACTGCTTCCAGCTGAAATCTGGGCGAGGTTGGAGAGCAGCTGGGACAGACAGTAGAGTCCCTGAGGGCTGGTGAAGACATGAGAGAGACTGGAGAGTAATTGAGTGAAATTGGTGAGTTTGGTGGTGATTCCGGGGTGCAAGGAACTGCTTCCAGCTGAAATCTGGGCATGGTTGGAGAGTAGCTGGGACAGACAGGAGAGTCCCTGAGGGCTGGTGAAGACATGAGAGAGACTGGAGAGTATCTGAGTGAAATTGGTGAGTTTCGTGGTGATCCTGGGGTGCAAGGAACTGCTTCCAGCTGAAATCTGGGCGTGGTTGGAGAGTAGCTGGGAGAGACAGGAGAGTCCCTGAGGGCTGGTGAAGACATGAGAGAGACTGGCGAGTAACGCAGTGAAGTTGGTGAGTTTGGTGGTGGTTCCGGGGTGCAAGGAACTGCTTCCAGCTGAAATCTGGGCGTGGTTGGAGAGTAGCTGGGACAGACAGGAGAGTCCCTGAGGGCTGGTGAAGACATGAGAGAGACTGGAGAGTATCTGAGTGAAATTGGTGAGTTTGGTGGTGATCCTGGGGTGCAAGGAACTGCTTCCAGCTGAAATCTGGGTGTGGTTGGAGAGCAGCTGGGACAGACAGTAGAGTCCCTGAGGGCTGGTGAAGACATGAGAGAGACTGGCGAGTAATTGAGTGAAATTGGTGAGTTTGGTGGTGATTCCAGGGTGCAAGGAACTGCTTCCAGCTGAAATCTGGGCGTGGTTGGAGAGTAGCTGGGACAGACAGGAGAGTCCCTGAGGGCTGGTGAAGACATGAGAGAGACTGGAGTGTATCTGAGTGAAATTGGTGTGTTTGGTGGTGATCCTGGGGTGCAAGGAACTGCTTCCAGGTGAAATCTGGGCGTGGTTGGAGAGCAGCTGGGACAGACAGTAGAGTCCCTGAGGGCTGGTGAAGACATGAGAGAGACTGGCGAGTAATGCAGTGAAGTTGGTGAGTTTGGTGGTGGTTCCGGGGTGCAAGGAACTGCTTCCAGCTGAAATCTGGGCGTGGTTGGAGAGTAGCTGGGACAGACAGGAGAGTCCCTGAGGGCTGGTGAAGACATGAGAGAGACTGGAGAGTATCTGAGTGAAATTGGTGAGTTTGGTGGTGATTCCGGGGTGCAAGGCACTGCTTCCAGCTGAAATCTGGGCGTGGTTGGAGAGTAGCTGGGACAGACAGGAGAGTCCCTGAGGGCTGGTGAAGATATGAGAGAGACTGGCGAGTAATTGAGTGAAATTGGTGAGTTTGGTGGTGATTCCGGGGTGCAAGGCACTGCTTCCAGCTGAAATGTGGGCGTGGTTGGAGAGTAGCTGGGACAGACAGGAGAGTCCCTGAGGGTTGGAGATAAAGACGTGCTAGAGACTGGGGAGTAACACAGTGAAAGTGGTGGGCTTGGTGGTGATCCCTGGGTTCCTGGATCTGACCCGCGCTGAAATGTGGGCGTGGTTGGAGAGTAGCTGGGAGAGACTGGAGGGTCGGAAAGGGCTGGGGGTGAAGACGTGGGAGAGACTGGCGAGGATCTCACTGAGGTCTGGGAGTTTGTAGGTGTTTCTGGGGTGTGGGATACCGACGCCCGCTGAAATCTGGGCGTAGTTGGAGAGTAGCTGGGACAGACAGGAGAGTCATTGGTGGCTGGGGGTGAGCTGCTGGATGATGGCAGTAAGAACATATGGCGCATTATTGATGAATGGGGTGACTGTGAGGAATCTCCAGAGGAGGACACGGGAGAACACAATGACATGAGTGATTGTCGTGCTTGGTTAGGAAAGGGAAATGTAAAGTTGTGGAATTCTGTCGATGACGGATGTGAGAGTGGTGAAGCCCTGCGGGATGATGTAGAGTACTTCCACATCCCTTGTGAGGAGCTGCCCCTTGGGTCTGAGTTCCTGGGAGGGGAGAGGTAGATGCTGGGTGAGGCAGGCACGAATCTTGAGGAGTCAGGGCTGGGGGACCTCTCATATTCTCCCGAGACCTGTGAGTATCTGGGGGACTCCTGGGTGCATGGGGCTGACTCCCGCAGGAACCTGGGGATGGCTTGAGAGTAACTGGGAGCCACAGGAGAGTCCCGGAGGCCTGGGGGTGAAGAGGTGAAAGACATAGGGGAGGAGCACCGTGAGGCTCGTGAGTTTGTAGGTGATTCCTGGGTGTGGGGGGCTGACTCCAGCTGAAATCTGGGGTTGTTTGGAGAGTAGCTGGGAGACCCAGGAGACTCCCCGAGAGCTGGGGGTGAGCTGCTGGGTGATGGCAGTAGGAACGTGTGGTATATTACTGATGAACGTGGTGACTCTGAAGAATCCTCAGAGGAGGACACGGGAGAGCCCATTGGCTTCATTGATTGCCCATCACGGAGAGGACAGGGAAATGGGAGATTGTGGGATACTGGTGATGACAGAGGTGAGTGTGGTGAAGCCCTAGGGGATGGTGAATGGTAGCTCCGGATCCCTGGTGAGGAGCTTCCTCTTAAGACTGAGTTTCTGAGAGGGGACAGGGAGAAGCTGGGTGAGGCTAGCATGGATCTTGGGGAGTCCGGGCTGGGGGAACGTTCATAAGAAGAGCCAGACAAGACCCTAGTGCTCTTAGGTGCAGACATGATTAGGAAAACTGCAGCTCCCAGAGACCCCTACTAATTTCCTGACCCGCAGAATGAAGGAGTCTGTGTGTGTGTGTGTGTGTGTGTGTGTGTGTGTGTGTGTGTGTGTGTGTGTGTGTGGTGTGAGGTATGTGCTCCTTAAGAAAATGGAAATAAACCAACCAATGAGACAGACAGACAGACAGACAGAGATCCACTTGCCCAAGTGTTCTGTCCTGTCCTCTGAATCCGCTTCCAAGTCGCAAGACGCTGTGAGCTCCAAGTCCACGCAGAGTCCGCCAAACGCTCCGGCCGCTGCTCCGCTCTGCGAAGATCTGAGTGCAGGCCAGCCAGGGTGGGTTTAAATAGCCTCGGGCGCGGCCTCGCAGCGGAAAGGGCGGAGCTTCACTCCTCCTTTCCATCAGTCACCCGCAACTTTCCCAGGCTACACCTCGTAGGAAACTGTGCTCCTGATTTGATTTCATGCGCCACCTTTGGGACAATCTAAGAACTTACAAGTTTTCTTGGCCAAAGGTATGATGAATTAAATGCACGGAAACACTGAAAACCAAGTGGGGGTTCTGTGGTTCCCACGATGTGGTTTAGACACCAGCAGCATCCTTGTCACCCTCAAACCCCGGAGATCCACAGATCTGTGTGGTAAGAAGCCCTCCCCCTGACCCTGATGCATGGCAGTTTAGGAATTACCCGTGTAAGCGAAAAGACTTTGAAGAAGAGGTGGAGATAGGCGTTGTAGAAACATTCTTTTGCTCTGGAACCCCGTAGAGACTTGGGAGCCAGTTGGGTGGAGCATCCGTTGGATGCGGGTGCTGGGCTTAGGAATATCAAGGTGTGGCTCCAGATAATCCCATCATCTAGTTAAGTTCCCAGTTATGCTAATCTGTTTTAAAATTCCGTTTGTGTAAATTCTTTTACTCAGACTGAGAATGGCAAAGCCTCAACCCCAATTTCCAGGGAGGGTTGAGAGCCTCAGGTTGAGTTGATGACCAATAGCTTACGGTTTAACCCATCGTGCCTATAGAATGAGGTCTCCATAAAAACCCAAAAGGACTGGGTTTAGAGAGCTTCTGGATAACACTTCCTGGAAGGCAGTGCGCCCCTCCCCACATGCCGGGCCCAAAAGTTTTTTCTGAAGTTTTTGCAATATCCGCTAACATACAAAAAATGGGAAATGTCAGTGTTTCCCTGCGTGCTGTGAGCTCTTCCAGCAAATGAATGCAACTAAAACTGGGAGTGGTGGAAACCTGACTTATAGCCAGTTGCTGAGAAGCACAGGTAAAACAACGTAGGGCTTCCCATTGTTATTAGTGTGGGAGGCCAGTCTTGCGGGACTCGGCCCTTTGGAATCTAATGCTATGTCCCGGTAGGTAGCGTCACCATTGAACTCGAAGCCACACGTATGTTGAGAACAATTTCTCTGGTCATCCGCTGCATGTCTTATTTACAATACGTCATCAAATTCTTTATCCTGACCTTATGGCACCTGGGTTGAGAACCATGATTTGAACCAAAAATTGGTCTGTCACTTTCTGAGTTTGAAACTTTGTTTTGCCGTTAGCGTTTTGCTATTGCTTCCTCGTTTTCTTTGCTTTCGATTTGTTTCTAAGTTCTGGGATATACGGGCAGGGTGTGCAGATTTGTTACTAAGGTAAACGTGTGCCACGGTGGTTTGCGGCACCTGTCAACCCATCACCTAGGTATTCAGCCCAGCAGGCAGTAGCTGTTTTTCTTAACGCTCTGCCTCTCGAAAGGCCCCAGTGTGTGTTGTTCCCCTTCCTGTGTCCATGTGATCCCATTGTTCAGCTCCCATTATAAGTGAGAATGTGGCGTTTGGTTTTCTGTTCCCGGATTAGGTTGTTGAGGATAATGACTTCACATCACCAGTGTCTTTGTTTTTTATTATAAAGAGTAGTATTTTATTGAATAAGATTTACTTCCAGAAAAATAAGCTTTAATCTACAATGAATGCCAGACTCTACAGCACAAAGTAATTTTCTCAGTTTTCCACACACAAAGGTTCCTACTAAGTGAAAAAAGCCACAGAATTTCATACACAAATGTACTACTCTGTCTGAAAACATCTCACAGAATCATGCACTGTACTAATACCATTAGATCAGCTCTTCAGTCAGGTTAAAGTATCCCTCTAATAACTGATTTTTATAATGTCATCCACATCCACGCCCAATCAGTCTGCCATTGTTAACGGCGTACAGCATTATTGAACACAATGGAATTGATGGAGCCCATATCCACCGACAAACCGTGACTTAAGTTGGTTTGATTTATGAGTTTTCAACGTTATGATGGGTCTGTTGGAATATTAGATGCGTTTCTGAGATACACTGGGTCTATGGGTATGCGACCCTATACTCCAGAAACAGGTGTATAAAGAAAAACAGGTGTACCTAATTAAAATATACTTAGTGACCTGGGATAAACCAATAGATGCTTACAACTGATGGAGAACCATGAAAGAGAGATAGCGGTAAATAATTACAATAACACAATTTTTCAGCACCTGTCGAGGATTCCTCAAAAAGACGCAGGACGTAGGATGCACCTAAGGCCTATGAAAGAGAGAGGGCAGAAGGAATAAGAGAGAAATAGGTGGAGGAAAGGAAGGAAGGAAGGAAGGAAGGAAAGACGGGAGGAAGGAGAAAACACCCGGTGTTACTGAAACCACAAAAAGTGGTTTCCCCCTGTGGGTAAGGCTGCAATGTGGATGAATCTTGAAAATACTGTGCTAAAAGTGTTATGTCAGTCATAAAAGCTCACGTATTGTGCAATTCCGTTTATAGGAAATGTCCACAGTATGGAAATCTATGCATATGGGGTTGATCGCTCTATGCAGTTGTTACCTAGGGCTGAGGGTCAGGGAGAGGGTTTGAGACAGAATGAGGAGTGACTAATGTCCACAGGGTTTTTCTCTGTTCGGGGGTGATAAAACCTTCTAAAATAGATTGCGAATTAAAATTGAATGTGCACAGGCACAAATATACTAAAATCCACTCAATTCATGACTTTTAATGGGGCAATTTTATGTGGCACACTCTTATGGAGACCACGGCAGACATAGTGAGAGAGAAAAAGGTGAGTAAATCTCTGAAACGGAGGCAGAAACAGAGAGAATGAGAAGCCCTGTGAATGGGAGGGAGAGAGAAAAGGGAAAAAGGTCCTATTTACAAATGTCAGCTGTGAAACTGTGGTTCACATCAGCAGTGTCACTGCCAGGAAGGAGGGTCATGCTAGCCATGTCACCGGTAGCGTGGCCCGCAGGGACGCCGACACGCTGGAGCGTCGTGCCAGCATGGGCTCTGGCAGCCACGTGGGCCAGCAGGAGGGTCCCTCTGCACAGCCGTGGGGTGAGGATAGACTGGGCGGTGATATCGGCCATTACAGGGGCCTCTTCTGCTGGCAAGAGTGTGAGAGTAGCAAGTGGTTGGACAGGCCTGTGTGTGAGGACGGAATGCAGGAGGGGCTCTTCTGCGGCTGGGTGTGGGGCCCTCCCCAGAAATGTGGAGATATGGCCAGGTAGCTGCATCATGTTGGCTAGTAGATTGGCCAGGGCTTCGAACTGAAGGACAATAACGGGGAGTAGCTGTCAGGCCCTGGGAGTGTCTGAGTGTAATTGGAGATGGGTTTGGGGTCACTGAGGGAAGCGTGGGAGCCATCCCTGTATAGATACAGGTCATTGGGAGGCAGTCTCGTGAGGCCTGTGAGTGTCCCGGGTTCCCCTGGGTGCCTGGGGCTGACTGTGGCAGAAATCTGGGGAAGGCTGGAGAGAAGCTGGGAGACACAGGATAGTCCCTGAAGGCAGGGGGTGAAGAGGTGAAAGAAATGGGGGAGGGTTGCAGTAAGGTCCGTGAGTTTGTAGGTGATACCTGGGTGTGGGAAGCTGACCCCAGGTGTAATGTGGAGATGGTTGGAGAGTAGCTGAGAGAGACAGAAGAGTCCCTGAGGGCTGGGGGTGAGAACATGGAGAGACTGGGGAGTAAGTCAGTGAAATCCGTGAGTTTGGTGGTGTGTCGTGGGTGCCTGGAACTGAGTCCAGCTGGAATCTAGAGAAGTTTTGAGAGTAGCTGAAAGAGACACAAGAGTCCCTGTGGGCTGAGGGCAAAGACCTGAGAGAGACCAGGGAGGACCTCCGTGAAGTCTGTGAGCCTGTAGGTGATTCCGGAGTGTGGGAGGCTGACTCCCTCAGAAATCTGGGCGTGGTGGGAGAGTAGCTGGGACAGACGGGAGAGTCCCAGGTCACTGGGGGTGAAGACATGAGAGAGACTGGGGAGTAACTCAGTGAAACTGGTGAGTTTGGTGGTGACTCCGGGGTGCCTGGAACTGACTCCAGCTGAAATCTGGGGGTGGTTGGAGAGTAGCTGGGACAGACAGGAGAGTCCCTGAGGGCTGGAGAAGACATGAGAGAGACTGGAGAGTAATTGAGTGAAATTGGTGAGTTTGGTGGTGAGTCTGGGGTGCAAGGAACTGCTTCCAGCTGAAATCTGGGCGAGGTTGGAGAGCAGCTGGGACAGACAGTAGAGTCCCTGAGGGCTGGTGAAGACATGAGAGAGACTGGAGAGTAATTGAGTGAAATTGGTGAGTTTGGTGGTGATTCCGGGGTGCAAGGAACTGCTTCCAGCTGAAATCTGGGCATGGTTGGAGAGTAGCTGGGACAGACAGGAGAGTTCCTGAGGGCTGGTGAAGACATGAGAGAGACTGGAGAGTATCTGAGTGAAATTGGTGAGTTTCGTGGTGATCCTGGGGTGCAAGGAACTGCTTCCAGCTGAAATCTGGGCGTGGTTGGAGAGTAGCTGGGAGAGACAGGAGAGTCCCTGAGGGCTGGTGAAGACATGAGAGAGACTGGCGAGTAACGCAGTGAAGTTGGTGAGTTTGGTGGTGGTTCCGGGGTGCAAGGAACTGCTTCCAGCTGAAATCTGGGCGTGGTTGGAGAGTAGCTGGGACAGACAGGAGAGTCCCTGAGGGCTGGTGAAGACATGAGAGAGACTGGAGAGTATCTGAGTGAAATTGGTGAGTTTGGTGGTGATCCTGGGGTGCAAGGAACTGCTTCCAGCTGAAATCTGGGTGTGGTTGGAGAGCAGCTGGGACAGACAGTAGAGTCCCTGAGGGCTGGTGAAGACATGAGAGAGACTGGCGAGTAATGCAGTGAAGTTGGTGAGTTTGGTGGTGGTTCCGGGGTGCAAGGAACTGCTTCCAGCTGAAATCTGGGCGTGGTTGGAGAGTAGCTGGGACAGACAGGAGAGTCCCTGAGGGCTGGTGAAGACATGAGAGAGACTGGAGAGTATCTGAATGAAATTGGTGAGTTTGGTGGTGATTCCGGGGTGCAAGGCACTGCTTCCAGCTGAAATCTGGGCGTGGTTGGAGAGTAGCTGGGACAGACAGGAGAGTCCCTGAGGGCTGGTGAAGATATGAGAGAGACTGGCGAGTAATTGAGTGAAATTGGTGAGTTTGGTGGTGATTCCGGGGTGCAAGGCACTGCTTCCAGCTGAAATGTGGGCGTGGTTGGAGAGTAGCTGGGACAGACAGGAGAGTCCCTGAGGGTTGGAGATAAAGACGTGCTAGAGACTGGGGAGTAACACAGTGAAAGTGGTGGGCTTGGTGGTGATCCCTGGGTTCCTGGATCTGACCCGCGCTGAAATGTGGGCGTGGTTGGAGAGTAGCTGGGAGAGACTGGAGGGTCGGAAAGGGCTGGGGGTGAAGACGTGGGAGAGACTGGCGAGGATCTCACTGAGGTCTGGGAGTTTGTAGGTGTTTCTGGGGTGTGGGATACCGACGCCCGCTGAAATCTGGGCGTAGTTGGAGAGTAGCTGGGACAGACAGGAGAGTCATTGGTGGCTGGGGGTGAGCTGCTGGATGATGGCAGTAAGAACATATGGCGCATTATTGATGAATGGGGTGACTGTGAGGAATCTCCAGAGGAGGACACGGGAGAACACAATGACATGAGTGATTGTCGTGCTTGGTTAGGAAAGGGAAATGTAAAGTTGTGGAATTCTGTCGATGACGGATGTGAGAGTGGTGAAGCCCTGCGGGATGATGTAGAGTACTTCCACATCCCTTGTGAGGAGCTGCCCCTTGGGTCTGAGTTCCTGGGAGGGGAGAGGTAGATGCTGGGTGAGGCAGGCACGAATCTTGAGGAGTCAGGGCTGGGGGACCTCTCATATTCTCCCGAGACCTGTGAGTATCTGGGGGACTCCTGGGTGCATGGGGCTGACTCCCGCAGGAACCTGGGGATGGCTTGAGAGTAACTGGGAGCCACAGGAGAGTCCCGGAGGCCTGGGGGTGAAGAGGTGAAAGACATAGGGGAGGAGCACCGTGAGGCTCGTGAGTTTGTAGGTGATTCCTGGGTGTGGGGGGCTGACTCCAGCTGAAATCTGGGGTTGTTTGGAGAGTAGCTGGGAGACCCAGGAGACTCCCCGAGAGCTGGGGGTGAGCTGCTGGGTGATGGCAGTAGGAACGTGTGGTATATTACTGATGAACGTGGTGACTCTGAAGAATCCTCAGAGGAGGACACGGGAGAGCCCATTGGCTTCATTGATTGCCCATCACGGAGAGGACAGGGAAATGGGAGATTGTGGGATACTGGTGATGACAGAGGTGAGTGTGGTGAAGCCCTAGGGGATGGTGAATGGTAGCTCCGGATCCCTGGTGAGGAGCTTCCTCTTAAGACTGAGTTTCTGAGAGGGGACAGGGAGAAGCTGGGTGAGGCTAGCATGGATCTTGGGGAGTCCGGGCTGGGGGAACGTTCATAAGAAGAGCCAGACAAGACCCTAGTGCTCTTAGGTGCAGACATGATTAGGAAAACTGCAGCTCCCAGAGACCCCTACTAATTTCCTGACCCGCAGAATGAAGGAGTCTGTGTGTGTGTGTGTATGTGTGTGTGTGTGTGTGTGTGTGTGTGTGTGTGTGTGTGGTGTGAGGTATGTGCTCCTTAAGAAAATGGAAATAAACCAACCAATGAGACAGACAGACAGACAGACAGAGATCCACTTGCCCAAGTGTTCTGTCCTGTCCTCTGAATCCGCTTCCAAGTCGCAAGACGCTGTGAGCTCCAAGTCCACGCAGAGTCCGCCAAACGCTCCGGCCGCTGCTCCGCTCTGCGAAGATCTGAGTGCAGGCCAGCCAGGGTGGGTTTAAATAGCCTCGGGCGCGGCCTCGCAGCGGAAAGGGCGGAGCTTCACTCCTCCTTTCCATCAGTCACCCGCAACTTTCCCAGGCTACACCTCGTAGGAAACTGTGCTCCTGATTTGATTTCATGCGCCACCTTTGGGACAATCTAAGAACTTACAAGTTTTCTTGGCCAAAGGTATGATGAATTAAATGCACGGAAACACTGAAAACCAAGTGGGGGTTCTGTGGTTCCCACGATGTGGTTTAGACACCAGCAGCATCCTTGTCACCCTCAAACCCCGGAGATCCACAGATCTGTGTGGTAAGAAGCCCTCCCCCGACCCTGATGCATGGCAGTTTAGGAATTACCCGTGTAAGCGAAAAGACTTTGAAGAAGAGGTGGAGATAGGCGTTGTAGAAACATTCTTTTGCTCTGGAACCCCGTAGAGACTTGGGAGCCAGTTGGGTGGAGCATCCGTTGGATGCGGGTGCTGGGCTTAGGAATATCAAGGTGTGGCTCCAGATAATCCCATCATCTAGTTAAGTTCCCAGTTATGCTAATCTGTTTTAAAATTCCGTTTGTGTAAATTCTTTTACTCAGACTGAGAATGGCAAAGCCTCAACCCCAATTTCCAGGGAGGGTTGAGAGCCTCAGGTTGAGTTGATGACCAATAGCTTACGGTTTAACCCATCGTGCCTATAGAATGAGGTCTCCATAAAAACCCAAAAGGACTGGGTTTAGAGAGCTTCTGGATAACACTTCCTGGAAGGCAGTGCGCCCCTCCCCACATGCCGGGCCCAAAAGTTTTTTCTGAAGTTTTTGCAATATCCGCTAACATACAAAAAATGGGAAATGTCAGTGTTTCCCTGCGTGCTGTGAGCTCTTCCAGCAAATGAATGCAACTAAAACTGGGAGTGGTGGAAACCTGACTTATAGCCAGTTGCTGAGAAGCACAGGTAAAACAACGTAGGGCTTCCCATTGTTATTAGTGTGGGAGGCCAGTCTTGCGGGACTCGGCCCTTTGGAATCTAATGCTATGTCCCGGTAGGTAGCGTCACCATTGAACTCGAAGCCACACGTATGTTGAGAACAATTTCTCTGGTCATCCGCTGCATGTCTTATTTACAATACGTCATCAAATTCTTTATCCTGACCTTATGGCACCTGGGTTGAGAACCATGATTTGAACCAAAAATTGGTCTGTCACTTTCTGAGTTTGAAACTTTGTTTTGCCGTTAGCGTTTTGCTATTGCTTCCTCGTTTTCTTTGCTTTCGATTTGTTTCTAAGTTCTGGGATATACGGGCAGGGTGTGCAGATTTGTTACTAAGGTAAACGTGTGCCACGGTGGTTTGCGGCACCTGTCAACCCATCACCTAGGTATTCAGCCCAGCAGGCAGTAGCTGTTTTTCTTAACGCTCTGCCTCTCGAAAGGCCCCAGTGTGTGTTGTTCCCCTTCCTGTGTCCATGTGATCCCATTGTTCAGCTCCCATTATAAGTGAGAATGTGGCGTTTGGTTTTCTGTTCCCGGATTAGGTTGTTGAGGATAATGACTTCACATCACCAGTGTCTTTGTTTTTTATTATAAAGAGTAGTATTTTATTGAATAAGATTTACTTCCAGAAAAATAAGCTTTAATCTACAATGAATGCCAGACTCTACAGCACAAAGTAATTTTCTCAGTTTTCCACACACAAAGGTTCCTACTAAGTGAAAAAAGCCACAGAATTTCATACACAAATGTACTACTCTGTCTGAAAACATCTCACAGAATCATGCACTGTACTAATACCATTAGATCAGCTCTTCAGTCAGGTTAAAGTATCCCTCTAATAACTGATTTTTATAATGTCATCCACATCCACGCCCAATCAGTCTGCCATTGTTAACGGCGTACAGCATTATTGAACACAATGGAATTGATGGAGCCCATATCCACCGACAAACCGTGACTTAAGTTGGTTTGATTTATGAGTTTTCAACGTTATGATGGGTCTGTTGGAATATTAGATGCGTTTCTGAGATACACTGGGTCTATGGGTATGCGACCCTATACTCCAGAAACAGGTGTATAAAGAAAAACAGGTGTACCTAATTAAAATATACTTAGTGACCTGGGATAAACCAATAGATGCTTACAACTGATGGAGAACCATGAAAGAGAGATAGCGGTAAATAATTACAATAACACAATTTTTCAGCACCTGTCGAGGATTCCTCAAAAAGACGCAGGACGTAGGATGCACCTAAGGCCTATGAAAGAGAGAGGGCAGAAGGAATAAGAGAGAAATAGGTGGAGGAAAGGAAGGAAGGAAGGAAGGAAGGAAAGACGGGAGGAAGGAGAAAACACCCGGTGTTACTGAAACCACAAAAAGTGGTTTCCCCCTGTGGGTAAGGCTGCAATGTGGATGAATCTTGAAAATACTGTGCTAAAAGTGTTATGTCAGTCATAAAAGCTCACGTATTGTGCAATTCCGTTTATAGGAAATGTCCACAGTATGGAAATCTATGCATATGGGGTTGATCGCTCTATGCAGTTGTTACCTAGGGCTGAGGGTCAGGGAGAGGGTTTGAGACAGAATGAGGAGTGACTAATGTCCACAGGGTTTTTCTCTGTTCGGGGGTGATAAAACCTTCTAAAATAGATTGCGAATTAAAATTGAATGTGCACAGGCACAAATATACTAAAATCCACTCAATTCATGACTTTTAATGGGGCAATTTTATGTGGCACACTCTTATGGAGACCACGGCAGACATAGTGAGAGAGAAAAAGGTGAGTAAATCTCTGAAACGGAGGCAGAAACAGAGAGAATGAGAAGCCCTGTGAATGGGAGGGAGAGAGAAAAGGGAAAAAGGTCCTATTTACAAATGTCAGCTGTGAAACTGTGGTTCACATCAGCAGTGTCACTGCCAGGAAGGAGGGTCATGCTAGCCATGTCACCGGTAGCGTGGCCCGCAGGGACGCCGACACGCTGGAGCGTCGTGCCAGCATGGGCTCTGGCAGCCACGTGGGCCAGCAGGAGGGTCCCTCTGCACAGCCGTGGGGTGAGGATAGACTGGGCGGTGATATCGGCCATTACAGGGGCCTCTTCTGCTGGCAAGAGTGTGAGAGTAGCAAGTGGTTGGACAGGCCTGTGTGTGAGGACGGAATGCAGGAGGGGCTCTTCTGCGGCTGGGTGTGGGGCCCTCCCCAGAAATGTGGAGATATGGCCAGGTAGCTGCATCATGTTGGCTAGTAGATTGGCCAGGGCTTCGAACTGAAGGACAATAACGGGGAGTAGCTGTCAGGCCCTGGGAGTGTCTGAGTGTAATTGGAGATGGGTTTGGGGTCACTGAGGGAAGCGTGGGAGCCATCCCTGTATAGATACAGGTCATTGGGAGGCAGTCTCGTGAGGCCTGTGAGTGTCCCGGGTTCCCCTGGGTGCCTGGGGCTGACTGTGGCAGAAATCTGGGGAAGGCTGGAGAGAAGCTGGGAGACACAGGATAGTCCCTGAAGGCAGGGGGTGAAGAGGTGAAAGAAATGGGGGAGGGTTGCAGTAAGGTCCGTGAGTTTGTAGGTGATACCTGGGTGTGGGAAGCTGACCCCAGGTGTAATGTGGAGATGGTTGGAGAGTAGCTGAGAGAGACAGAAGAGTCCCTGAGGGCTGGGGGTGAGAACATGGAGAGACTGGGGAGTAAGTCAGTGAAATCCGTGAGTTTGGTGGTGTGTCGTGGGTGCCTGGAACTGAGTCCAGCTGGAATCTAGAGAAGTTTTGAGAGTAGCTGAAAGAGACACAAGAGTCCCTGTGGGCTGAGGGCAAAGACCTGAGAGAGACCAGGGAGGACCTCCGTGAAGTCTGTGAGCCTGTAGGTGATTCCGGAGTGTGGGAGGCTGACTCCCTCAGAAATCTGGGCGTGGTGGGAGAGTAGCTGGGACAGACGGGAGAGTCCCAGGTCACTGGGGGTGAAGACATGAGAGAGACTGGGGAGTAACTCAGTGAAACTGGTGAGTTTGGTGGTGACTCCGGGGTGCCTGGAACTGACTCCAGCTGAAATCTGGGGGTGGTTGGAGAGTAGCTGGGACAGACAGGAGAGTCCCTGAGGGCTGGAGAAGACATGAGAGAGACTGGAGAGTAATTGAGTGAAATTGGTGAGTTTGGTGGTGAGTCTGGGGTGCAAGGAACTGCTTCCAGCTGAAATCTGGGCGAGGTTGGAGAGCAGCTGGGACAGACAGTAGAGTCCCTGAGGGCTGGTGAAGACATGAGAGAGACTGGAGAGTAATTGAGTGAAATTGGTGAGTTTGGTGGTGATTCCGGGGTGCAAGGAACTGCTTCCAGCTGAAATCTGGGCATGGTTGGAGAGTAGCTGGGACAGACAGGAGAGTTCCTGAGGGCTGGTGAAGACATGAGAGAGACTGGAGAGTATCTGAGTGAAATTGGTGAGTTTCGTGGTGATCCTGGGGTGCAAGGAACTGCTTCCAGCTGAAATCTGGGCGTGGTTGGAGAGTAGCTGGGAGAGACAGGAGAGTCCCTGAGGGCTGGTGAAGACATGAGAGAGACTGGCGAGTAACGCAGTGAAGTTGGTGAGTTTGGTGGTGGTTCCGGGGTGCAAGGAACTGCTTCCAGCTGAAATCTGGGCGTGGTTGGAGAGTAGCTGGGACAGACAGGAGAGTCCCTGAGGGCTGGTGAAGACATGAGAGAGACTGGAGAGTATCTGAGTGAAATTGGTGAGTTTGGTGGTGATCCTGGGGTGCAAGGAACTGCTTCCAGCTGAAATCTGGGTGTGGTTGGAGAGCAGCTGGGACAGACAGTAGAGTCCCTGAGGGCTGGTGAAGACATGAGAGAGACTGGCGAGTAATGCAGTGAAGTTGGTGAGTTTGGTGGTGGTTCCGGGGTGCAAGGAACTGCTTCCAGCTGAAATCTGGGCGTGGTTGGAGAGTAGCTGGGACAGACAGGAGAGTCCCTGAGGGCTGGTGAAGACATGAGAGAGACTGGAGAGTATCTGAATGAAATTGGTGAGTTTGGTGGTGATTCCGGGGTGCAAGGCACTGCTTCCAGCTGAAATCTGGGCGTGGTTGGAGAGTAGCTGGGACAGACAGGAGAGTCCCTGAGGGCTGGTGAAGATATGAGAGAGACTGGCGAGTAATTGAGTGAAATTGGTGAGTTTGGTGGTGATTCCGGGGTGCAAGGCACTGCTTCCAGCTGAAATGTGGGCGTGGTTGGAGAGTAGCTGGGACAGACAGGAGAGTCCCTGAGGGTTGGAGATAAAGACGTGCTAGAGACTGGGGAGTAACACAGTGAAAGTGGTGGGCTTGGTGGTGATCCCTGGGTTCCTGGATCTGACCCGCGCTGAAATGTGGGCGTGGTTGGAGAGTAGCTGGGAGAGACTGGAGGGTCGGAAAGGGCTGGGGGTGAAGACGTGGGAGAGACTGGCGAGGATCTCACTGAGGTCTGGGAGTTTGTAGGTGTTTCTGGGGTGTGGGATACCGACGCCCGCTGAAATCTGGGCGTAGTTGGAGAGTAGCTGGGACAGACAGGAGAGTCATTGGTGGCTGGGGGTGAGCTGCTGGATGATGGCAGTAAGAACATATGGCGCATTATTGATGAATGGGGTGACTGTGAGGAATCTCCAGAGGAGGACACGGGAGAACACAATGACATGAGTGATTGTCGTGCTTGGTTAGGAAAGGGAAATGTAAAGTTGTGGAATTCTGTCGATGACGGATGTGAGAGTGGTGAAGCCCTGCGGGATGATGTAGAGTACTTCCACATCCCTTGTGAGGAGCTGCCCCTTGGGTCTGAGTTCCTGGGAGGGGAGAGGTAGATGCTGGGTGAGGCAGGCACGAATCTTGAGGAGTCAGGGCTGGGGGACCTCTCATATTCTCCCGAGACCTGTGAGTATCTGGGGGACTCCTGGGTGCATGGGGCTGACTCCCGCAGGAACCTGGGGATGGCTTGAGAGTAACTGGGAGCCACAGGAGAGTCCCGGAGGCCTGGGGGTGAAGAGGTGAAAGACATAGGGGAGGAGCACCGTGAGGCTCGTGAGTTTGTAGGTGATTCCTGGGTGTGGGGGGCTGACTCCAGCTGAAATCTGGGGTTGTTTGGAGAGTAGCTGGGAGACCCAGGAGACTCCCCGAGAGCTGGGGGTGAGCTGCTGGGTGATGGCAGTAGGAACGTGTGGTATATTACTGATGAACGTGGTGACTCTGAAGAATCCTCAGAGGAGGACACGGGAGAGCCCATTGGCTTCATTGATTGCCCATCACGGAGAGGACAGGGAAATGGGAGATTGTGGGATACTGGTGATGACAGAGGTGAGTGTGGTGAAGCCCTAGGGGATGGTGAATGGTAGCTCCGGATCCCTGGTGAGGAGCTTCCTCTTAAGACTGAGTTTCTGAGAGGGGACAGGGAGAAGCTGGGTGAGGCTAGCATGGATCTTGGGGAGTCCGGGCTGGGGGAACGTTCATAAGAAGAGCCAGACAAGACCCTAGTGCTCTTAGGTGCAGACATGATTAGGAAAACTGCAGCTCCCAGAGACCCCTACTAATTTCCTGACCCGCAGAATGAAGGAGTCTGTGTGTGTGTGTGTGTGTGTGTGTGTGTGTGTGTGTGTGTGTGTGTGTGTGGTGTGAGGTATGTGCTCCTTAAGAAAATGGAAATAAACCAACCAATGAGACAGACAGACAGACAGACAGAGATCCACTTGCCCAAGTGTTCTGTCCTGTCCTCTGAATCCGCTTCCAAGTCGCAAGACGCTGTGAGCTCCAAGTCCACGCAGAGTCCGCCAAACGCTCCGGCCGCTGCTCCGCTCTGCGAAGATCTGAGTGCAGGCCAGCCAGGGTGGGTTTAAATAGCCTCGGGCGCGGCCTCGCAGCGGAAAGGGCGGAGCTTCACTCCTCCTTTCCATCAGTCACCCGCAACTTTCCCAGGCTACACCTCGTAGGAAACTGTGCTCCTGATTTGATTTCATGCGCCACCTTTGGGACAATCTAAGAACTTACAAGTTTTCTTGGCCAAAGGTATGATGAATTAAATGCACGGAAACACTGAAAACCAAGTGGGGGTTCTGTGGTTCCCACGATGTGGTTTAGACACCAGCAGCATCCTTGTCACCCTCAAACCCCGGAGATCCACAGATCTGTGTGGTAAGAAGCCCTCCCCCTGACCCTGATGCATGGCAGTTTAGGAATTACCCGTGTAAGCGAAAAGACTTTGAAGAAGAGGTGGAGATAGGCGTTGTAGAAACATTCTTTTGCTCTGGAACCCCGTAGAGACTTGGGAGCCAGTTGGGTGGAGCATCCGTTGGATGCGGGTGCTGGGCTTAGGAATATCAAGGTGTGGCTCCAGATAATCCCATCATCTAGTTAAGTTCCCAGTTATGCTAATCTGTTTTAAAATTCCGTTTGTGTAAATTCTTTTACTCAGACTGAGAATGGCAAAGCCTCAACCCCAATTTCCAGGGAGGGTTGAGAGCCTCAGGTTGAGTTGATGACCAATAGCTTACGGTTTAACCCATCGTGCCTATAGAATGAGGTCTCCATAAAAACCCAAAAGGACTGGGTTTAGAGAGCTTCTGGATAACACTTCCTGGAAGGCAGTGCGCCCCTCCCCACATGCCGGGCCCAAAAGGTTTTCTGAAGTTTTTGCAATATCCGCTAACATACAAAAAATGGGAAATGTCAGTGTTTCCCTGCGTGCTGTGAGCTCTTCCAGCAAATGAATGCAACTAAAACTGGGAGTGGTGGAAACCTGACTTATAGCCAGTTGCTGAGAAGCACAGGTAAAACAACGTAGGGCTTCCCATTGTTATTAGTGTGGGAGGCCAGTCTTGCGGGACTCGGCCCTTTGGAATCTAATGCTATGTCCCGGTAGATAGCGTCACCGTTGAACTCGAAGCCACACGTATGTTGAGAACAATTTCTCTGGTCATCCGCTGCATGTCTTATTTACAATACGTCATCAAATTCTTTATCCTGACCTTATGGCACCTGGGTTGAGAACCATGATTTGAACCAAAAATTGGTCTGTCACTTTCTGAGTTTGAAACTTTGTTTTGCCGTTAGCGTTTTGCTATTGCTTTCTCGTTTTCTTTGCTTTCGATTTGTTTCTAAGTTCTGGGATATACGGGCAGGGTGTGCAGATTTGTTACTAAGGTAAACGTGTGCCACGGTGGTTTGCGGCACCTGTCAACCCATCACCTAGGTATTCAGCCCAGCAGGCAGTAGCTGTTTTTCTTAACGCTCTGCCTCTCGAAAGGCCCCAGTGTGTGTTGTTCCCCTTCCTGTGTCCATGTGATCCCATTGTTCAGCTCCCATTATAAGTGAGAATGTGGCGTTTGGTTTTCTGTTCCCGGATTAGGTTGTTGAGGATAATGACTTCACATCACCAGTGTCTTTGTTTTTTATTATAAAGAGTAGTATTTTATTGAATAAGATTTACTTCCAGAAAAATAAGCTTTAATCTACAATGAATGCCAGACTCTACAGCACAAAGTAATTTTCTCAGTTTTCCACACACAAAGGTTCCTACTAAGTGAAAAAAGCCACAGAATTTCATACACAAATGTACTACTCTGTCTGAAAACATCTCACAGAATCATGCACTGTACTAATACCATTAGATCAGCTCTTCAGTCAGGTTAAAGTATCCCTCTAATAACTGATTTTTATAATGTCATCCACATCCACGCCCAATCAGTCTGCCATTGTTAACGGCGTACAGCATTATTGAACACAATGGAATTGATGGAGCCCATATCCACCGACAAACCGTGACTTAAGTTGGTTTGATTTATGAGTTTTCAACGTTATGATGGGTCTGTTGGAATATTAGATGCGTTTCTGAGATACACTGGGTCTATGGGTATGCGACCCTATACTCCAGAAACAGGTGTATAAAGAAAAACAGGTGTACCTAATTAAAATATACTTAGTGACCTGGGATAAACCAATAGATGCTTACAACTGATGGAGAACCATGAAAGAGAGATAGCGGTAAATAATTACAATAACACAATTTTTCAGCACCTGTCGAGGATTCCTCAAAAAGACGCAGGACGTAGGATGCACCTAAGGCCTATGAAAGAGAGAGGGCAGAAGGAATAAGAGAGAAATAGGTGGAGGAAAGGAAGGAAGGAAGGAAGGAAGGAAAGACGGGAGGAAGGAGAAAACACCCGGTGTTACTGAAACCACAAAAAGTGGTTTCCCCCTGTGGGTAAGGCTGCAATGTGGATGAATCTTGAAAATACTGTGCTAAAAGTGTTATGTCAGTCATAAAAGCTCACGTATTGTGCAATTCCGTTTATAGGAAATGTCCACAGTATGGAAATCTATGCATATGGGGTTGATCGCTCTATGCAGTTGTTACCTAGGGCTGAGGGTCAGGGAGAGGGTTTGAGACAGAATGAGGAGTGACTAATGTCCACAGGGTTTTTCTCTGTTCGGGGGTGATAAAACCTTCTAAAATAGATTGCGAATTAAAATTGAATGTGCACAGGCACAAATATACTAAAATCCACTCAATTCATGACTTTTAATGGGGCAATTTTATGTGGCACACTCTTATGGAGACCACGGCAGACATAGTGAGAGAGAAAAAGGTGAGTAAATCTCTGAAACGGAGGCAGAAACAGAGAGAATGAGAAGCCCTGTGAATGGGAGGGAGAGAGAAAAGGGAAAAAGGTCCTATTTACAAATGTCAGCTGTGAAACTGTGGTTCACATCAGCAGTGTCACTGCCAGGAAGGAGGGTCATGCTAGCCATGTCACCGGTAGCGTGGCCCGCAGGGACGCCGACACGCTGGAGCGTCGTGCCAGCATGGGCTCTGGCAGCCACGTGGGCCAGCAGGAGGGTCCCTCTGCACAGCCGTGGGGTGAGGATAGACTGGGCGGTGATATCGGCCATTACAGGGGCCTCTTCTGCTGGCAAGAGTGTGAGAGTAGCAAGTGGTTGGACAGGCCTGTGTGTGAGGACGGAATGCAGGAGGGGCTCTTCTGCGGCTGGGTGTGGGGCCCTCCCCAGAAATGTGGAGATATGGCCAGGTAGCTGCATCATGTTGGCTAGTAGATTGGCCAGGGCTTCGAACTGAAGGACAATAACGGGGAGTAGCTGTCAGGCCCTGGGAGTGTCTGAGTGTAATTGGAGATGGGTTTGGGGTCACTGAGGGAAGCGTGGGAGCCATCCCTGTATAGATACAGGTCATTGGGAGGCAGTCTCGTGAGGCCTGTGAGTGTCCCGGGTTCCCCTGGGTGCCTGGGGCTGACTGTGGCAGAAATCTGGGGAAGGCTGGAGAGAAGCTGGGAGACACAGGATAGTCCCTGAAGGCAGGGGGTGAAGAGGTGAAAGAAATGGGGGAGGGTTGCAGTAAGGTCCGTGAGTTTGTAGGTGATACCTGGGTGTGGGAAGCTGACCCCAGGTGTAATGTGGAGATGGTTGGAGAGTAGCTGAGAGAGACAGAAGAGTCCCTGAGGGCTGGGGGTGAGAACATGGAGAGACTGGGGAGTAAGTCAGTGAAATCCGTGAGTTTGGTGGTGTGTCGTGGGTGCCTGGAACTGAGTCCAGCTGGAATCTAGAGAAGTTTTGAGAGTAGCTGAAAGAGACACAAGAGTCCCTGTGGGCTGAGGGCAAAGACCTGAGAGAGACCAGGGAGGACCTCCGTGAAGTCTGTGAGCCTGTAGGTGATTCCGGAGTGTGGGAGGCTGACTCCCTCAGAAATCTGGGCGTGGTGGGAGAGTAGCTGGGACAGACGGGAGAGTCCCAGGTCACTGGGGGTGAAGACATGAGAGAGACTGGGGAGTAACTCAGTGAAACTGGTGAGTTTGGTGGTGACTCCGGGGTGCCTGGAACTGACTCCAGCTGAAATCTGGGGGTGGTTGGAGAGTAGCTGGGACAGACAGGAGAGTCCCTGAGGGCTGGAGAAGACATGAGAGAGACTGGAGAGTAATTGAGTGAAATTGGTGAGTTTGGTGGTGAGTCTGGGGTGCAAGGAACTGCTTCCAGCTGAAATCTGGGCGAGGTTGGAGAGCAGCTGGGACAGACAGTAGAGTCCCTGAGGGCTGGTGAAGACATGAGAGAGACTGGAGAGTAATTGAGTGAAATTGGTGAGTTTGGTGGTGATTCCGGGGTGCAAGGAACTGCTTCCAGCTGAAATCTGGGCATGGTTGGAGAGTAGCTGGGACAGACAGGAGAGTTCCTGAGGGCTGGTGAAGACATGAGAGAGACTGGAGAGTATCTGAGTGAAATTGGTGAGTTTCGTGGTGATCCTGGGGTGCAAGGAACTGCTTCCAGCTGAAATCTGGGCGTGGTTGGAGAGTAGCTGGGAGAGACAGGAGAGTCCCTGAGGGCTGGTGAAGACATGAGAGAGACTGGCGAGTAACGCAGTGAAGTTGGTGAGTTTGGTGGTGGTTCCGGGGTGCAAGGAACTGCTTCCAGCTGAAATCTGGGCGTGGTTGGAGAGTAGCTGGGACAGACAGGAGAGTCCCTGAGGGCTGGTGAAGACATGAGAGAGACTGGAGAGTATCTGAGTGAAATTGGTGAGTTTGGTGGTGATCCTGGGGTGCAAGGAACTGCTTCCAGCTGAAATCTGGGTGTGGTTGGAGAGCAGCTGGGACAGACAGTAGAGTCCCTGAGGGCTGGTGAAGACATGAGAGAGACTGGCGAGTAATGCAGTGAAGTTGGTGAGTTTGGTGGTGGTTCCGGGGTGCAAGGAACTGCTTCCAGCTGAAATCTGGGCGTGGTTGGAGAGTAGCTGGGACAGACAGGAGAGTCCCTGAGGGCTGGTGAAGACATGAGAGAGACTGGAGAGTATCTGAATGAAATTGGTGAGTTTGGTGGTGATTCCGGGGTGCAAGGCACTGCTTCCAGCTGAAATCTGGGCGTGGTTGGAGAGTAGCTGGGACAGACAGGAGAGTCCCTGAGGGCTGGTGAAGATATGAGAGAGACTGGCGAGTAATTGAGTGAAATTGGTGAGTTTGGTGGTGATTCCGGGGTGCAAGGCACTGCTTCCAGCTGAAATGTGGGCGTGGTTGGAGAGTAGCTGGGACAGACAGGAGAGTCCCTGAGGGTTGGAGATAAAGACGTGCTAGAGACTGGGGAGTAACACAGTGAAAGTGGTGGGCTTGGTGGTGATCCCTGGGTTCCTGGATCTGACCCGCGCTGAAATGTGGGCGTGGTTGGAGAGTAGCTGGGAGAGACTGGAGGGTCGGAAAGGGCTGGGGGTGAAGACGTGGGAGAGACTGGCGAGGATCTCACTGAGGTCTGGGAGTTTGTAGGTGTTTCTGGGGTGTGGGATACCGACGCCCGCTGAAATCTGGGCGTAGTTGGAGAGTAGCTGGGACAGACAGGAGAGTCATTGGTGGCTGGGGGTGAGCTGCTGGATGATGGCAGTAAGAACATATGGCGCATTATTGATGAATGGGGTGACTGTGAGGAATCTCCAGAGGAGGACACGGGAGAACACAATGACATGAGTGATTGTCGTGCTTGGTTAGGAAAGGGAAATGTAAAGTTGTGGAATTCTGTCGATGACGGATGTGAGAGTGGTGAAGCCCTGCGGGATGATGTAGAGTACTTCCACATCCCTTGTGAGGAGCTGCCCCTTGGGTCTGAGTTCCTGGGAGGGGAGAGGTAGATGCTGGGTGAGGCAGGCACGAATCTTGAGGAGTCAGGGCTGGGGGACCTCTCATATTCTCCCGAGACCTGTGAGTATCTGGGGGACTCCTGGGTGCATGGGGCTGACTCCCGCAGGAACCTGGGGATGGCTTGAGAGTAACTGGGAGCCACAGGAGAGTCCCGGAGGCCTGGGGGTGAAGAGGTGAAAGACATAGGGGAGGAGCACCGTGAGGCTCGTGAGTTTGTAGGTGATTCCTGGGTGTGGGGGGCTGACTCCAGCTGAAATCTGGGGTTGTTTGGAGAGTAGCTGGGAGACCCAGGAGACTCCCCGAGAGCTGGGGGTGAGCTGCTGGGTGATGGCAGTAGGAACGTGTGGTATATTACTGATGAACGTGGTGACTCTGAAGAATCCTCAGAGGAGGACACGGGAGAGCCCATTGGCTTCATTGATTGCCCATCACGGAGAGGACAGGGAAATGGGAGATTGTGGGATACTGGTGATGACAGAGGTGAGTGTGGTGAAGCCCTAGGGGATGGTGAATGGTAGCTCCGGATCCCTGGTGAGGAGCTTCCTCTTAAGACTGAGTTTCTGAGAGGGGACAGGGAGAAGCTGGGTGAGGCTAGCATGGATCTTGGGGAGTCCGGGCTGGGGGAACGTTCATAAGAAGAGCCAGACAAGACCCTAGTGCTCTTAGGTGCAGACATGATTAGGAAAACTGCAGCTCCCAGAGACCCCTACTAATTTCCTGACCCGCAGAATGAAGGAGTCTGTGTGTGTGTGTGTGTGTGTGTGTGTGTGTGTGTGTGTGTGTGTGTGTGTGTGGTGTGAGGTATGTGCTCCTTAAGAAAATGGAAATAAACCAACCAATGAGACAGACAGACAGACAGACAGAGATCCACTTGCCCAAGTGTTCTGTCCTGTCCTCTGAATCCGCTTCCAAGTCGCAAGACGCTGTGAGCTCCAAGTCCACGCAGAGTCCGCCAAACGCTCCGGCCGCTGCTCCGCTCTGCGAAGATCTGAGTGCAGGCCAGCCAGGGTGGGTTTAAATAGCCTCGGGCGCGGCCTCGCAGCGGAAAGGGCGGAGCTTCACTCCTCCTTTCCATCAGTCACCCGCAACTTTCCCAGGCTACACCTCGTAGGAAACTGTGCTCCTGATTTGATTTCATGCGCCACCTTTGGGACAATCTAAGAACTTACAAGTTTTCTTGGCCAAAGGTATGATGAATTAAATGCACGGAAACACTGAAAACCAAGTGGGGGTTCTGTGGTTCCCACGATGTGGTTTAGACACCAGCAGCATCCTTGTCACCCTCAAACCCCGGAGATCCACAGATCTGTGTGGTAAGAAGCCCTCCCCCGACCCTGATGCATGGCAGTTTAGGAATTACCCGTGTAAGCGAAAAGACTTTGAAGAAGAGGTGGAGATAGGCGTTGTAGAAACATTCTTTTGCTCTGGAACCCCGTAGAGACTTGGGAGCCAGTTGGGTGGAGCATCCGTTGGATGCGGGTGCTGGGCTTAGGAATATCAAGGTGTGGCTCCAGATAATCCCATCATCTAGTTAAGTTCCCAGTTATGCTAATCTGTTTTAAAATTCCGTTTGTGTAAATTCTTTTACTCAGACTGAGAATGGCAAAGCCTCAACCCCAATTTCCAGGGAGGGTTGAGAGCCTCAGGTTGAGTTGATGACCAATAGCTTACGGTTTAACCCATCGTGCCTATAGAATGAGGTCTCCATAAAAACCCAAAAGGACTGGGTTTAGAGAGCTTCTGGATAACACTTCCTGGAAGGCAGTGCGCCCCTCCCCACATGCCGGGCCCAAAAGTTTTTTCTGAAGTTTTTGCAATATCCGCTAACATACAAAAAATGGGAAATGTCAGTGTTTCCCTGCGTGCTGTGAGCTCTTCCAGCAAATGAATGCAACTAAAACTGGGAGTGGTGGAAACCTGACTTATAGCCAGTTGCTGAGAAGCACAGGTAAAACAACGTAGGGCTTCCCATTGTTATTAGTGTGGGAGGCCAGTCTTGCGGGACTCGGCCCTTTGGAATCTAATGCTATGTCCCGGTAGGTAGCGTCACCATTGAACTCGAAGCCACACGTATGTTGAGAACAATTTCTCTGGTCATCCGCTGCATGTCTTATTTACAATACGTCATCAAATTCTTTATCCTGACCTTATGGCACCTGGGTTGAGAACCATGATTTGAACCAAAAATTGGTCTGTCACTTTCTGAGTTTGAAACTTTGTTTTGCCGTTAGCGTTTTGCTATTGCTTCCTCGTTTTCTTTGCTTTCGATTTGTTTCTAAGTTCTGGGATATACGGGCAGGGTGTGCAGATTTGTTACTAAGGTAAACGTGTGCCACGGTGGTTTGCGGCACCTGTCAACCCATCACCTAGGTATTCAGCCCAGCAGGCAGTAGCTGTTTTTCTTAACGCTCTGCCTCTCGAAAGGCCCCAGTGTGTGTTGTTCCCCTTCCTGTGTCCATGTGATCCCATTGTTCAGCTCCCATTATAAGTGAGAATGTGGCGTTTGGTTTTCTGTTCCCGGATTAGGTTGTTGAGGATAATGACTTCACATCACCAGTGTCTTTGTTTTTTATTATAAAGAGTAGTATTTTATTGAATAAGATTTACTTCCAGAAAAATAAGCTTTAATCTACAATGAATGCCAGACTCTACAGCACAAAGTAATTTTCTCAGTTTTCCACACACAAAGGTTCCTACTAAGTGAAAAAAGCCACAGAATTTCATACACAAATGTACTACTCTGTCTGAAAACATCTCACAGAATCATGCACTGTACTAATACCATTAGATCAGCTCTTCAGTCAGGTTAAAGTATCCCTCTAATAACTGATTTTTATAATGTCATCCACATCCACGCCCAATCAGTCTGCCATTGTTAACGGCGTACAGCATTATTGAACACAATGGAATTGATGGAGCCCATATCCACCGACAAACCGTGACTTAAGTTGGTTTGATTTATGAGTTTTCAACGTTATGATGGGTCTGTTGGAATATTAGATGCGTTTCTGAGATACACTGGGTCTATGGGTATGCGACCCTATACTCCAGAAACAGGTGTATAAAGAAAAACAGGTGTACCTAATTAAAATATACTTAGTGACCTGGGATAAACCAATAGATGCTTACAACTGATGGAGAACCATGAAAGAGAGATAGCGGTAAATAATTACAATAACACAATTTTTCAGCACCTGTCGAGGATTCCTCAAAAAGACGCAGGACGTAGGATGCACCTAAGGCCTATGAAAGAGAGAGGGCAGAAGGAATAAGAGAGAAATAGGTGGAGGAAAGGAAGGAAGGAAGGAAGGAAGGAAAGACGGGAGGAAGGAGAAAACACCCGGTGTTACTGAAACCACAAAAAGTGGTTTCCCCCTGTGGGTAAGGCTGCAATGTGGATGAATCTTGAAAATACTGTGCTAAAAGTGTTATGTCAGTCATAAAAGCTCACGTATTGTGCAATTCCGTTTATAGGAAATGTCCACAGTATGGAAATCTATGCATATGGGGTTGATCGCTCTATGCAGTTGTTACCTAGGGCTGAGGGTCAGGGAGAGGGTTTGAGACAGAATGAGGAGTGACTAATGTCCACAGGGTTTTTCTCTGTTCGGGGGTGATAAAACCTTCTAAAATAGATTGCGAATTAAAATTGAATGTGCACAGGCACAAATATACTAAAATCCACTCAATTCATGACTTTTAATGGGGCAATTTTATGTGGCACACTCTTATGGAGACCACGGCAGACATAGTGAGAGAGAAAAAGGTGAGTAAATCTCTGAAACGGAGGCAGAAACAGAGAGAATGAGAAGCCCTGTGAATGGGAGGGAGAGAGAAAAGGGAAAAAGGTCCTATTTACAAATGTCAGCTGTGAAACTGTGGTTCACATCAGCAGTGTCACTGCCAGGAAGGAGGGTCATGCTAGCCATGTCACCGGTAGCGTGGCCCGCAGGGACGCCGACACGCTGGAGCGTCGTGCCAGCATGGGCTCTGGCAGCCACGTGGGCCAGCAGGAGGGTCCCTCTGCACAGCCGTGGGGTGAGGATAGACTGGGCGGTGATATCGGCCATTACAGGGGCCTCTTCTGCTGGCAAGAGTGTGAGAGTAGCAAGTGGTTGGACAGGCCTGTGTGTGAGGACGGAATGCAGGAGGGGCTCTTCTGCGGCTGGGTGTGGGGCCCTCCCCAGAAATGTGGAGATATGGCCAGGTAGCTGCATCATGTTGGCTAGTAGATTGGCCAGGGCTTCGAACTGAAGGACAATAACGGGGAGTAGCTGTCAGGCCCTGGGAGTGTCTGAGTGTAATTGGAGATGGGTTTGGGGTCACTGAGGGAAGCGTGGGAGCCATCCCTGTATAGATACAGGTCATTGGGAGGCAGTCTCGTGAGGCCTGTGAGTGTCCCGGGTTCCCCTGGGTGCCTGGGGCTGACTGTGGCAGAAATCTGGGGAAGGCTGGAGAGAAGCTGGGAGACACAGGATAGTCCCTGAAGGCAGGGGGTGAAGAGGTGAAAGAAATGGGGGAGGGTTGCAGTAAGGTCCGTGAGTTTGTAGGTGATACCTGGGTGTGGGAAGCTGACCCCAGGTGTAATGTGGAGATGGTTGGAGAGTAGCTGAGAGAGACAGAAGAGTCCCTGAGGGCTGGGGGTGAGAACATGGAGAGACTGGGGAGTAAGTCAGTGAAATCCATGAGTTTGGTGGTGTGTCGTGGGTGCCTGGAACTGAGTCCAGCTGGAATCTAGAGAAGTTTTGAGAGTAGCTGAAAGAGACACAAGAGTCCCTGTGGGCTGAGGGCAAAGACCTGAGAGAGACCAGGGAGGACCTCCGTGAAGTCTGTGAGCCTGTAGGTGATTCCGGAGTGTGGGAGGCTGACTCCCTCAGAAATCTGGGCGTGGTGGGAGAGTAGCTGGGACAGACGGGAGAGTCCCAGGTCACTGGGGGTGAAGACATGAGAGAGACTGGGGAGTAACTCAGTGAAACTGGTGAGTTTGGTGGTGACTCCGGGGTGCCTGGAACTGACTCCAGCTGAAATCTGGGGGTGGTTGGAGAGTAGCTGGGACAGACAGGAGAGTCCCTGAGGGCTGGAGAAGACATGAGAGAGACTGGAGAGTAATTGAGTGAAATTGGTGAGTTTGGTGGTGAGTCTGGGGTGCAAGGAACTGCTTCCAGCTGAAATCTGGGCGAGGTTGGAGAGCAGCTGGGACAGACAGTAGAGTCCCTGAGGGCTGGTGAAGACATGAGAGAGACTGGAGAGTAATTGAGTGAAATTGGTGAGTTTGGTGGTGATTCCGGGGTGCAAGGAACTGCTTCCAGCTGAAATCTGGGCATGGTTGGAGAGTAGCTGGGACAGACAGGAGAGTTCCTGAGGGCTGGTGAAGACATGAGAGAGACTGGAGAGTATCTGAGTGAAATTGGTGAGTTTCGTGGTGATCCTGGGGTGCAAGGAACTGCTTCCAGCTGAAATCTGGGCGTGGTTGGAGAGTAGCTGGGAGAGACAGGAGAGTCCCTGAGGGCTGGTGAAGACATGAGAGAGACTGGCGAGTAACGCAGTGAAGTTGGTGAGTTTGGTGGTGGTTCCGGGGTGCAAGGAACTGCTTCCAGCTGAAATCTGGGCGTGGTTGGAGAGTAGCTGGGACAGACAGGAGAGTCCCTGAGGGCTGGTGAAGACATGAGAGAGACTGGAGAGTATCTGAGTGAAATTGGTGAGTTTGGTGGTGATCCTGGGGTGCAAGGAACTGCTTCCAGCTGAAATCTGGGTGTGGTTGGAGAGCAGCTGGGACAGACAGTAGAGTCCCTGAGGGCTGGTGAAGACATGAGAGAGACTGGCGAGTAATGCAGTGAAGTTGGTGAGTTTGGTGGTGGTTCCGGGGTGCAAGGAACTGCTTCCAGCTGAAATCTGGGCGTGGTTGGAGAGTAGCTGGGACAGACAGGAGAGTCCCTGAGGGCTGGTGAAGACATGAGAGAGACTGGAGAGTATCTGAATGAAATTGGTGAGTTTGGTGGTGATTCCGGGGTGCAAGGCACTGCTTCCAGCTGAAATCTGGGCGTGGTTGGAGAGTAGCTGGGACAGACAGGAGAGTCCCTGAGGGCTGGTGAAGATATGAGAGAGACTGGCGAGTAATTGAGTGAAATTGGTGAGTTTGGTGGTGATTCCGGGGTGCAAGGCACTGCTTCCAGCTGAAATGTGGGCGTGGTTGGAGAGTAGCTGGGACAGACAGGAGAGTCCCTGAGGGTTGGAGATAAAGACGTGCTAGAGACTGGGGAGTAACACAGTGAAAGTGGTGGGCTTGGTGGTGATCCCTGGGTTCCTGGATCTGACCCGCGCTGAAATGTGGGCGTGGTTGGAGAGTAGCTGGGAGAGACTGGAGGGTCGGAAAGGGCTGGGGGTGAAGACGTGGGAGAGACTGGCGAGGATCTCACTGAGGTCTGGGAGTTTGTAGGTGTTTCTGGGGTGTGGGATACCGACGCCCGCTGAAATCTGGGCGTAGTTGGAGAGTAGCTGGGACAGACAGGAGAGTCATTGGTGGCTGGGGGTGAGCTGCTGGATGATGGCAGTAAGAACATATGGCGCATTATTGATGAATGGGGTGACTGTGAGGAATCTCCAGAGGAGGACACGGGAGAACACAATGACATGAGTGATTGTCGTGCTTGGTTAGGAAAGGGAAATGTAAAGTTGTGGAATTCTGTCGATGACGGATGTGAGAGTGGTGAAGCCCTGCGGGATGATGTAGAGTACTTCCACATCCCTTGTGAGGAGCTGCCCCTTGGGTCTGAGTTCCTGGGAGGGGAGAGGTAGATGCTGGGTGAGGCAGGCACGAATCTTGAGGAGTCAGGGCTGGGGGACCTCTCATATTCTCCCGAGACCTGTGAGTATCTGGGGGACTCCTGGGTGCATGGGGCTGACTCCCGCAGGAACCTGGGGATGGCTTGAGAGTAACTGGGAGCCACAGGAGAGTCCCGGAGGCCTGGGGGTGAAGAGGTGAAAGACATAGGGGAGGAGCACCGTGAGGCTCGTGAGTTTGTAGGTGATTCCTGGGTGTGGGGGGCTGACTCCAGCTGAAATCTGGGGTTGTTTGGAGAGTAGCTGGGAGACCCAGGAGACTCCCCGAGAGCTGGGGGTGAGCTGCTGGGTGATGGCAGTAGGAACGTGTGGTATATTACTGATGAACGTGGTGACTCTGAAGAATCCTCAGAGGAGGACACGGGAGAGCCCATTGGCTTCATTGATTGCCCATCACGGAGAGGACAGGGAAATGGGAGATTGTGGGATACTGGTGATGACAGAGGTGAGTGTGGTGAAGCCCTAGGGGATGGTGAATGGTAGCTCCGGATCCCTGGTGAGGAGCTTCCTCTTAAGACTGAGTTTCTGAGAGGGGACAGGGAGAAGCTGGGTGAGGCTAGCATGGATCTTGGGGAGTCCGGGCTGGGGGAACGTTCATAAGAAGAGCCAGACAAGACCCTAGTGCTCTTAGGTGCAGACATGATTAGGAAAACTGCAGCTCCCAGAGACCCCTACTAATTTCCTGACCCGCAGAATGAAGGAGTCTGTGTGTGTGTGTGTGTGTGTGTGTGTGTGTGTGTGTGTGTGTGTGTGTGTGGTGTGAGGTATGTGCTCCTTAAGAAAATGGAAATAAACCAACCAATGAGACAGACAGACAGACAGACAGAGATCCACTTGCCCAAGTGTTCTGTCCTGTCCTCTGAATCCGCTTCCAAGTCGCAAGACGCTGTGAGCTCCAAGTCCACGCAGAGTCCGCCAAACGCTCCGGCCGCTGCTCCGCTCTGCGAAGATCTGAGTGCAGGCCAGCCAGGGTGGGTTTAAATAGCCTCGGGCGCGGCCTCGCAGCGGAAAGGGCGGAGCTTCACTCCTCCTTTCCATCAGTCACCCGCAACTTTCCCAGGCTACACCTCGTAGGAAACTGTGCTCCTGATTTGATTTCATGCGCCACCTTTGGGACAATCTAAGAACTTACAAGTTTTCTTGGCCAAAGGTATGATGAATTAAATGCACGGAAACACTGAAAACCAAGTGGGGGTTCTGTGGTTCCCACGATGTGGTTTAGACACCAGCAGCATCCTTGTCACCCTCAAACCCCGGAGATCCACAGATCTGTGTGGTAAGAAGCCCTCCCCCTGACCCTGATGCATGGCAGTTTAGGAATTACCCGTGTAAGCGAAAAGACTTTGAAGAAGAGGTGGAGATAGGCGTTGTAGAAACATTCTTTTGCTCTGGAACCCCGTAGAGACTTGGGAGCCAGTTGGGTGGAGCATCCGTTGGATGCGGGTGCTGGGCTTAGGAATATCAAGGTGTGGCTCCAGATAATCCCATCATCTAGTTAAGTTCCCAGTTATGCTAATCTGTTTTAAAATTCCGTTTGTGTAAATTCTTTTACTCAGACTGAGAATGGCAAAGCCTCAACCCCAATTTCCAGGGAGGGTTGAGAGCCTCAGGTTGAGTTGATGACCAATAGCTTACGGTTTAACCCATCGTGCCTATAGAATGAGGTCTCCATAAAAACCCAAAAGGACTGGGTTTAGAGAGCTTCTGGATAACACTTCCTGGAAGGCAGTGCGCCCCTCCCCACATGCCGGGCCCAAAAGGTTTTCTGAAGTTTTTGCAATATCCGCTAACATACAAAAAATGGGAAATGTCAGTGTTTCCCTGCGTGCTGTGAGCTCTTCCAGCAAATGAATGCAACTAAAACTGGGAGTGGTGGAAACCTGACTTATAGCCAGTTGCTGAGAAGCACAGGTAAAACAACGTAGGGCTTCCCATTGTTATTAGTGTGGGAGGCCAGTCTTGCGGGACTCGGCCCTTTGGAATCTAATGCTATGTCCCGGTAGATAGCGTCACCGTTGAACTCGAAGCCACACGTATGTTGAGAACAATTTCTCTGGTCATCCGCTGCATGTCTTATTTACAATACGTCATCAAATTCTTTATCCTGACCTTATGGCACCTGGGTTGAGAACCATGATTTGAACCAAAAATTGGTCTGTCACTTTCTGAGTTTGAAACTTTGTTTTGCCGTTAGCGTTTTGCTATTGCTTTCTCGTTTTCTTTGCTTTCGATTTGTTTCTAAGTTCTGGGATATACGGGCAGGGTGTGCAGATTTGTTACTAAGGTAAACGTGTGCCACGGTGGTTTGCGGCACCTGTCAACCCATCACCTAGGTATTCAGCCCAGCAGGCAGTAGCTGTTTTTCTTAACGCTCTGCCTCTCGAAAGGCCCCAGTGTGTGTTGTTCCCCTTCCTGTGTCCATGTGATCCCATTGTTCAGCTCCCATTATAAGTGAGAATGTGGCGTTTGGTTTTCTGTTCCCGGATTAGGTTGTTGAGGATAATGACTTCACATCACCAGTGTCTTTGTTTTTTATTATAAAGAGTAGTATTTTATTGAATAAGATTTACTTCCAGAAAAATAAGCTTTAATCTACAATGAATGCCAGACTCTACAGCACAAAGTAATTTTCTCAGTTTTCCACACACAAAGGTTCCTACTAAGTGAAAAAAGCCACAGAATTTCATACACAAATGTACTACTCTGTCTGAAAACATCTCACAGAATCATGCACTGTACTAATACCATTAGATCAGCTCTTCAGTCAGGTTAAAGTATCCCTCTAATAACTGATTTTTATAATGTCATCCACATCCACGCCCAATCAGTCTGCCATTGTTAACGGCGTACAGCATTATTGAACACAATGGAATTGATGGAGCCCATATCCACCGACAAACCGTGACTTAAGTTGGTTTGATTTATGAGTTTTCAACGTTATGATGGGTCTGTTGGAATATTAGATGCGTTTCTGAGATACACTGGGTCTATGGGTATGCGACCCTATACTCCAGAAACAGGTGTATAAAGAAAAACAGGTGTACCTAATTAAAATATACTTAGTGACCTGGGATAAACCAATAGATGCTTACAACTGATGGAGAACCATGAAAGAGAGATAGCGGTAAATAATTACAATAACACAATTTTTCAGCACCTGTCGAGGATTCCTCAAAAAGACGCAGGACGTAGGATGCACCTAAGGCCTATGAAAGAGAGAGGGCAGAAGGAATAAGAGAGAAATAGGTGGAGGAAAGGAAGGAAGGAAGGAAGGAAGGAAAGACGGGAGGAAGGAGAAAACACCCGGTGTTACTGAAACCACAAAAAGTGGTTTCCCCCTGTGGGTAAGGCTGCAATGTGGATGAATCTTGAAAATACTGTGCTAAAAGTGTTATGTCAGTCATAAAAGCTCACGTATTGTGCAATTCCGTTTATAGGAAATGTCCACAGTATGGAAATCTATGCATATGGGGTTGATCGCTCTATGCAGTTGTTACCTAGGGCTGAGGGTCAGGGAGAGGGTTTGAGACAGAATGAGGAGTGACTAATGTCCACAGGGTTTTTCTCTGTTCGGGGGTGATAAAACCTTCTAAAATAGATTGCGAATTAAAATTGAATGTGCACAGGCACAAATATACTAAAATCCACTCAATTCATGACTTTTAATGGGGCAATTTTATGTGGCACACTCTTATGGAGACCACGGCAGACATAGTGAGAGAGAAAAAGGTGAGTAAATCTCTGAAACGGAGGCAGAAACAGAGAGAATGAGAAGCCCTGTGAATGGGAGGGAGAGAGAAAAGGGAAAATGGTCCTATTTACAAATGTCAGCTGTGAAACTGTGGTTCACATCAGCAGTGTCACTGCCAGGAAGGAGGGTCATGCTAGCCATGTCACCGGTAGCGTGGCCCGCAGGGACGCCGACACGCTGGAGCGTCGTGCCAGCATGGGCTCTGGCAGCCACGTGGGCCAGCAGGAGGGTCCCTCTGCACAGCCGTGGGGTGAGGATAGACTGGGCGGTGATATCGGCCATTACAGGGGCCTCTTCTGCTGGCAAGAGTGTGAGAGTAGCAAGTGGTTGGACAGGCCTGTGTGTGAGGACGGAATGCAGGAGGGGCTCTTCTGCGGCTGGGTGTGGGGCCCTCCCCAGAAATGTGGAGATATGGCCAGGTAGCTGCATCATGTTGGCTAGTAGATTGGCCAGGGCTTCGAACTGAAGGACAATAACGGGGAGTAGCTGTCAGGCCCTGGGAGTGTCTGAGTGTAATTGGAGATGGGTTTGGGGTCACTGAGGGAAGCGTGGGAGCCATCCCTGTATAGATACAGGTCATTGGGAGGCAGTCTCGTGAGGCCTGTGAGTGTCCCGGGTTCCCCTGGGTGCCTGGGGCTGACTGTGGCAGAAATCTGGGGAAGGCTGGAGAGAAGCTGGGAGACACAGGATAGTCCCTGAAGGCAGGGGGTGAAGAGGTGAAAGAAATGGGGGAGGGTTGCAGTAAGGTCCGTGAGTTTGTAGGTGATACCTGGGTGTGGGAAGCTGACCCCAGGTGTAATGTGGAGATGGTTGGAGAGTAGCTGAGAGAGACAGAAGAGTCCCTGAGGGCTGGGGGTGAGAACATGGAGAGACTGGGGAGTAAGTCAGT
Organism: Pan paniscus; assembly: GCF_029289425.2. Taxonomy (NCBI): domain Eukaryota; kingdom Metazoa; phylum Chordata; class Mammalia; order Primates; family Hominidae; genus Pan; species Pan paniscus. The sequence goes on along the minus strand of NC_073264.2, from coordinate 168,411 downwards.
GAAATCCGTGAGTTTGGTGGTGTGTCGTGGGTGCCTGGAACTGAGTCCAGCTGGAATCTAGAGAAGTTTTGAGAGTAGCTGAAAGAGACACAAGAGTCCCTGTGGGCTGAGGGCAAAGACCTGAGAGAGACCAGGGAGGACCTCCGTGAAGTCTGTGAGCCTGTAGGTGATTCCGGAGTGTGGGAGGCTGACTCCCTCAGAAATCTGGGCGTGGTGGGAGAGTAGCTGGGACAGACGGGAGAGTCCCAGGTCACTGGGGGTGAAGACATGAGAGAGACTGGGGAGTAACTCAGTGAAACTGGTGAGTTTGGTGGTGACTCCGGGGTGCCTGGAACTGACTCCAGCTGAAATCTGGGGGTGGTTGGAGAGTAGCTGGGACAGACAGGAGAGTCCCTGAGGGCTGGAGAAGACATGAGAGAGACTGGAGAGTAATTGAGTGAAATTGGTGAGTTTGGTGGTGAGTCTGGGGTGCAAGGAACTGCTTCCAGCTGAAATCTGGGCGAGGTTGGAGAGCAGCTGGGACAGACAGTAGAGTCCCTGAGGGCTGGTGAAGACATGAGAGAGACTGGAGAGTAATTGAGTGAAATTGGTGAGTTTGGTGGTGATTCCGGGGTGCAAGGAACTGCTTCCAGCTGAAATCTGGGCATGGTTGGAGAGTAGCTGGGACAGACAGGAGAGTCCCTGAGGGCTGGTGAAGACATGAGAGAGACTGGAGAGTATCTGAGTGAAATTGGTGAGTTTCGTGGTGATCCTGGGGTGCAAGGAACTGCTTCCAGCTGAAATCTGGGCGTGGTTGGAGAGTAGCTGGGAGAGACAGGAGAGTCCCTGAGGGCTGGTGAAGACATGAGAGAGACTGGCGAGTAACGCAGTGAAGTTGGTGAGTTTGGTGGTGGTTCCGGGGTGCAAGGAACTGCTTCCAGCTGAAATCTGGGCGTGGTTGGAGAGTAGCTGGGACAGACAGGAGAGTCCCTGAGGGCTGGTGAAGACATGAGAGAGACTGGAGAGTATCTGAGTGAAATTGGTGAGTTTGGTGGTGATCCTGGGGTGCAAGGAACTGCTTCCAGCTGAAATCTGGGTGTGGTTGGAGAGCAGCTGGGACAGACAGTAGAGTCCCTGAGGGCTGGTGAAGACATGAGAGAGACTGGCGAGTAATTGAGTGAAATTGGTGAGTTTGGTGGTGATTCCGGGGTGCAAGGAACTGCTTCCAGCTGAAATCTGGGCGTGGTTGGAGAGTAGCTGGGACAGACAGGAGAGTCCCTGAGGGCTGGTGAAGACATGAGAGAGACTGGAGTGTATCTGAGTGAAATTGGTGTGTTTGGTGGTGATCCTGGGGTGCAAGGAACTGCTTCCAGGTGAAATCTGGGCGTGGTTGGAGAGCAGCTGGGTCAGACAGTAGAGTCCCTGAGGGCTGGTGAAGACATGAGAGAGACTGGCGAGTAATGCAGTGAAGTTGGTGAGTTTGGTGGTGGTTCCGGGGTGCAAGGAACTGCTTCCAGCTGAAATCTGGGCGTGGTTGGAGAGTAGCTGGGACAGACAGGAGAGTCCCTGAGGGCTGGTGAAGACATGAGAGAGACTGGAGAGTATCTGAGTGAAATTGGTGAGTTTGGTGGTGATTCCGGGGTGCAAGGCACTGCTTCCAGCTGAAATCTGGGCGTGGTTGGAGAGTAGCTGGGACAGACAGGAGAGTCCCTGAGGGCTGGTGAAGATATGAGAGAGACTGGCGAGTAATTGAGTGAAATTGGTGAGTTTGGTGGTGATTCCGGGGTGCAAGGCACTGCTTCCAGCTGAAATGTGGGCGTGGTTGGAGAGTAGCTGGGACAGACAGGAGAGTCCCTGAGGGTTGGAGATAAAGACGTGCTAGAGACTGGGGAGTAACACAGTGAAAGTGGTGGGCTTGGTGGTGATCCCTGGGTTCCTGGATCTGACCCGCGCTGAAATGTGGGCGTGGTTGGAGAGTAGCTGGGAGAGACTGGAGGGTCGGAAAGGGCTGGGGGTGAAGACGTGGGAGAGACTGGCGAGGATCTCACTGAGGTCTGGGAGTTTGTAGGTGTTTCTGGGGTGTGGGATACCGACGCCCGCTGAAATCTGGGCGTAGTTGGAGAGTAGCTGGGACAGACAGGAGAGTCATTGGTGGCTGGGGGTGAGCTGCTGGATGATGGCAGTAAGAACATATGGCGCATTATTGATGAATGGGGTGACTGTGAGGAATCTCCAGAGGAGGACACGGGAGAACACAATGACATGAGTGATTGTCGTGCTTGGTTAGGAAAGGGAAATGTAAAGTTGTGGAATTCTGTCGATGACGGATGTGAGAGTGGTGAAGCCCTGCGGGATGATGTAGAGTACTTCCACATCCCTTGTGAGGAGCTGCCCCTTGGGTCTGAGTTCCTGGGAGGGGAGAGGTAGATGCTGGGTGAGGCAGGCACGAATCTTGAGGAGTCAGGGCTGGGGGACCTCTCATATTCTCCCGAGACCTGTGAGTATCTGGGGGACTCCTGGGTGCATGGGGCTGACTCCCGCAGGAACCTGGGGATGGCTTGAGAGTAACTGGGAGCCACAGGAGAGTCCCGGAGGCCTGGGGGTGAAGAGGTGAAAGACATAGGGGAGGAGCACCGTGAGGCTCGTGAGTTTGTAGGTGATTCCTGGGTGTGGGGGGCTGACTCCAGCTGAAATCTGGGGTTGTTTGGAGAGTAGCTGGGAGACCCAGGAGACTCCCCGAGAGCTGGGGGTGAGCTGCTGGGTGATGGCAGTAGGAACGTGTGGTATATTACTGATGAACGTGGTGACTCTGAAGAATCCTCAGAGGAGGACACGGGAGAGCCCATTGGCTTCATTGATTGCCCATCACGGAGAGGACAGGGAAATGGGAGATTGTGGGATACTGGTGATGACAGAGGTGAGTGTGGTGAAGCCCTAGGGGATGGTGAATGGTAGCTCCGGATCCCTGGTGAGGAGCTTCCTCTTAAGACTGAGTTTCTGAGAGGGGACAGGGAGAAGCTGGGTGAGGCTAGCATGGATCTTGGGGAGTCCGGGCTGGGGGAACGTTCATAAGAAGAGCCAGACAAGACCCTAGTGCTCTTAGGTGCAGACATGATTAGGAAAACTGCAGCTCCCAGAGACCCCTACTAATTTCCTGACCCGCAGAATGAAGGAGTCTGTGTGTGTGTGTGTATGTGTGTGTGTGTGTGTGTGTGTGTGTGTGTGTGTGGTGTGAGGTATGTGCTCCTTAAGAAAATGGAAATAAACCAACCAATGAGACAGACAGACAGACAGACAGAGATCCACTTGCCCAAGTGTTCTGTCCTGTCCTCTGAATCCGCTTCCAAGTCGCAAGACGCTGTGAGCTCCAAGTCCACGCAGAGTCCGCCAAACGCTCCGGCCGCTGCTCCGCTCTGCGAAGATCTGAGTGCAGGCCAGCCAGGGTGGGTTTAAATAGCCTCGGGCGCGGCCTCGCAGCGGAAAGGGCGGAGCTTCACTCCTCCTTTCCATCAGTCACCCGCAACTTTCCCAGGCTACACCTCGTAGGAAACTGTGCTCCTGATTTGATTTCATGCGCCACCTTTGGGACAATCTAAGAACTTACAAGTTTTCTTGGCCAAAGGTATGATGAATTAAATGCACAGAAACACTGAAAACCAAGTGGGGGTTCTGTGGTTCCCACGATGTGGTTTAGACACCAGCAGCATCCTTGTCACCCTCAAACCCCGGAGATCCACAGATCTGTGTGGTAAGAAGCCCTCCCCCTGACCCTGATGCATGGCAGTTTAGGAATTACCCGTGTAAGCGAAAAGACTTTGAAGAAGAGGTGGAGATAGGCGTTGTAGAAACATTCTTTTGCTCTGGAACCCCGTAGAGACTTGGGAGCCAGTTGGGTGGAGCATCCGTTGGATGCGGGTGCTGGGCTTAGGAATATCAAGGTGTGGCTCCAGATAATCCCATCATCTAGTTAAGTTCCCAGTTATGCTAAACTGTTTTAAAATTCCGTTTGTGTAAATTCTTTTACTCAGACTGAGAATGGCAAAGCCTCAACCCCAATTTCCAGGGAGGGTTGAGAGCCTCAGGTTGAGTTGATGACCAATAGCTTACGGTTTAACCCATCGTGCCTATAGAATGAGGTCTCCATAAAAACCCAAAAGGACTGGGTTTAGAGAGCTTCTGGATAACACTTCCTGGAAGGCAGTGCGCCCCTCCCCACATGCCGGGCCCAAAAGTTTTTCTGAAGTTTTTGCAATATCCGCTAACATACAAAAAATGGGAAATGTCAGTGTTTCCCTGCGTGCTGTGAGCTCTTCCAGCAAATGAATGCAACTAAAACTGGGAGTGGTGGAAACCTGACTTATAGCCAGTTGCTGAGAAGCACAGGTAAAACAACGTAGGGCTTCCCATTGTTATTAGTGTGGGAGGCCAGTCTTGCGGGACTCGGCCCTTTGGAATCTAATGCTATGTCCCGGTAGGTAGCGTCACCGTTGAACTCGAAGCCACACGTATGTTGAGAACAATTTCTCTGGTCATCCGCTGCATGTCTTATTTACAATACGTCATCAAATTCTTTATCCTGACCTTATGGCACCTGGGTTGAGAACCATGATTTGAACCAAAAATTGGTCTGTCACTTTCTGAGTTTGAAACTTTGTTTTGCCGTTAGCGTTTTGCTATTGCTTTCTCGTTTTCTTTGCTTTCGATTTGTTTCTAAGTTCTGGGATATACGGGCAGGGTGTGCAGATTTGTTACTAAGGTAAACGTGTGCCACGGTGGTTTGCGGCACCTGTCAACCCATCACCTAGGTATTCAGCCCAGCAGGCAGTAGCTGTTTTTCTTAACGCTCTGCCTCTCGAAAGGCCCCAGTGTGTGTTGTTCCCCTTCCTGTGTCCATGTGATCCCATTGTTCAGCTCCCATTATAAGTGAGAATGTGGCGTTTGGTTTTCTGTTCCCGGATTAGGTTGTTGAGGATAATGACTTCACATCACCAGTGTCTTTGTTTTTTATTATAAAGAGTAGTATTTTATTGAATAAGATTTACTTCCAGAAAAATAAGCTTTAATCTACAATGAATGCCAGACTCTACAGCACAAAGTAATTTTCTCAGTTTTCCACACACAAAGGTTCCTACTAAGTGAAAAAAGCCACAGAATTTCATACACAAATGTACTACTCTGTCTGAAAACATCTCACAGAATCATGCACTGTACTAATACCATTAGATCAGCTCTTCAGTCAGGTTAAAGTATCCCTCTAATAACTGATTTTTATAATGTCATCCACATCCACGCCCAATCAGTCTGCCATTGTTAACGGCGTACAGCATTATTGAACACAATGGAATTGATGGAGCCCATATCCACCGACAAACCGTGACTTAAGTTGGTTTGATTTATGAGTTTTCAACGTTATGATGGGTCTGTTGGAATATCAGATGCGTTTCTGAGATACACTGGGTCTATGGGTATGCGACCCTATACTCCAGAAACAGGTGTATAAAGAAAAACAGGTGTACCTAATTAAAATATACTTAGTGACCTGGGATAAACCAATAGATGCTTACAACTGATGGAGAACCATGAAAGAGAGATAGCGGTAAATAATTACAATAACACAATTTTTCAGCACCTGTCGAGGATTCCTCAAAAAGACGCAGGACGTAGGATGCACCTAAGGCCTATGAAAGAGAGAGGGCAGAAGGAATAAGAGAGAAATAGGTGGAGGAAAGGAAGGAAGGAAGGAAGGAAGGAAAGACGGGAGGAAGGAGAAAACACCCGGTGTTACTGAAACCACAAAAAGTGGTTTCCCCCTGTGGGTAAGGCTGCAATGTGGATGAATCTTGAAAATACTGTGCTAAAAGTGTTATGTCAGTCATAAAAGCTCACGTATTGTGCAATTCCGTTTATAGGAAATGTCCACAGTATGGAAATCTATGCATATGGGGTTGATCGCTCTATGCAGTTGTTACCTAGGGCTGAGGGTCAGGGAGAGGGTTTGAGACAGAATGAGGAGTGACTAATGTCCACAGGGTTTTTCTCTGTTCGGGGGTGATAAAACCTTCTAAAATAGATTGCGAATTAAAATTGAATGTGCACAGGCACAAATATACTAAAATCCACTCAATTCATGACTTTTAATGGGGCAATTTTATGTGGCACACTCTTATGGAGACCACGGCAGACATAGTGAGAGAGAAAAAGGTGAGTAAATCTCTGAAACGGAGGCAGAAACAGAGAGAATGAGAAGCCCTGTGAATGGGAGGGAGAGAGAAAAGGGAAAAAGGTCCTATTTACAAATGTCAGCTGTGAAACTGTGGTTCACATCAGCAGTGTCACTGCCAGGAAGGAGGGTCATGCTAGCCATGTCACCGGTAGCGTGGCCCGCAGGGACGCCGACACGCTGGAGCGTCGTGCCAGCATGGGCTCTGGCAGCCACGTGGGCCAGCAGGAGGGTCCCTCTGCACAGCCGTGGGGTGAGGATAGACTGGGCGGTGATATCGGCCATTACAGGGGCCTCTTCTGCTGGCAAGAGTGTGAGAGTAGCAAGTGGTTGGACAGGCCTGTGTGTGAGGACGGAATGCAGGAGGGGCTCTTCTGCGGCTGGGTGTGGGGCCCTCCCCAGAAATGTGGAGATATGGCCAGGTAGCTGCATCATGTTGGCTAGTAGATTGGCCAGGGCTTCGAACTGAAGGACAATAACGGGGAGTAGCTGTCAGGCCCTGGGAGTGTCTGAGTGTAATTGGAGATGGGTTTGGGGTCACTGAGGGAAGCGTGGGAGCCATCCCTGTATAGATACAGGTCATTGGGAGGCAGTCTCGTGAGGCCTGTGAGTGTCCCGGGTTCCCCTGGGTGCCTGGGGCTGACTGTGGCAGAAATCTGGGGAAGGCTGAAGAGAAGCTGGGAGACACAGGATAGTCCCTGAAGGCAGGGGGTGAAGAGGTGAAAGAAATGGGGGAGGGTTGCAGTAAGGTCCGTGAGTTTGTAGGTGATACCTGGGTGTGGGAAGCTGACCCCAGGTGTAATGTGGAGATGGTTGGAGAGTAGCTGAGAGAGACAGAAGAGTCCCTGAGGGCTGGGGGTGAGAACATGGAGAGACTGGGGAGTAAGTCAGTGAAATCCGTGAGTTTGGTGGTGTGTCGTGGGTGCCTGGAACTGAGTCCAGCTGGAATCTAGAGAAGTTTTGAGAGTAGCTGAAAGAGACACAAGAGTCCCTGTGGGCTGAGGGCAAAGACCTGAGAGAGACCAGGGAGGACCTCCGTGAAGTCTGTGAGCCTGTAGGTGATTCCGGAGTGTGGGAGGCTGACTCCCTCAGAAATCTGGGCGTGGTGGGAGAGTAGCTGGGACAGACGGGAGAGTCCCAGGTCACTGGGGGTGAAGACATGAGAGAGACTGGGGAGTAACTCAGTGAAACTGGTGAGTTTGGTGGTGACTCCGGGGTGCCTGGAACTGACTCCAGCTGAAATCTGGGGGTGGTTGGAGAGTAGCTGGGACAGACAGGAGAGTCCCTGAGGGCTGGAGAAGACATGAGAGAGACTGGAGAGTAATTGAGTGAAATTGGTGAGTTTGGTGGTGAGTCTGGGGTGCAAGGAACTGCTTCCAGCTGAAATCTGGGCGAGGTTGGAGAGCAGCTGGGACAGACAGTAGAGTCCCTGAGGGCTGGTGAAGACATGAGAGAGACTGGAGAGTAATTGAGTGAAATTGGTGAGTTTGGTGGTGATTCCGGGGTGCAAGGAACTGCTTCCAGCTGAAATCTGGGCATGGTTGGAGAGTAGCTGGGACAGACAGGAGAGTCCCTGAGGGCTGGTGAAGACATGAGAGAGACTGGAGAGTATCTGAGTGAAATTGGTGAGTTTCGTGGTGATCCTGGGGTGCAAGGAACTGCTTCCAGCTGAAATCTGGGCGTGGTTGGAGAGTAGCTGGGAGAGACAGGAGAGTCCCTGAGGGCTGGTGAAGACATGAGAGAGACTGGCGAGTAACGCAGTGAAGTTGGTGAGTTTGGTGGTGGTTCCGGGGTGCAAGGAACTGCTTCCAGCTGAAATCTGGGCGTGGTTGGAGAGTAGCTGGGACAGACAGGAGAGTCCCTGAGGGCTGGTGAAGACATGAGAGAGACTGGAGAGTATCTGAGTGAAATTGGTGAGTTTGGTGGTGATCCTGGGGTGCAAGGAACTGCTTCCAGCTGAAATCTGGGTGTGGTTGGAGAGCAGCTGGGACAGACAGTAGAGTCCCTGAGGGCTGGTGAAGACATGAGAGAGACTGGCGAGTAATTGAGTGAAATTGGTGAGTTTGGTGGTGATTCCGGGGTGCAAGGAACTGCTTCCAGCTGAAATCTGGGCGTGGTTGGAGAGTAGCTGGGACAGACAGGAGAGTCCCTGAGGGCTGGTGAAGACATGAGAGAGACTGGAGTGTATCTGAGTGAAATTGGTGAGTTTGGTGGTGATCCTGGGGTGCAAGGAACTGCTTCCAGGTGAAATCTGGGCGTGGTTGGAGAGCAGCTGGGACAGACAGTAGAGTCCCTGAGGGCTGGTGAAGACATGAGAGAGACTGGCGAGTAATGCAGTGAAGTTGGTGAGTTTGGTGGTGGTTCCGGGGTGCAAGGAACTGCTTCCAGCTGAAATCTGGGCGTGGTTGGAGAGTAGCTGGGACAGACAGGAGAGTCCCTGAGGGCTGGTGAAGATATGAGAGAGACTGGCGAGTAATTGAGTGAAATTGGTGAGTTTGGTGGTGATTCCGGGGTGCAAGGCACTGCTTCCAGCTGAAATGTGGGCGTGGTTGGAGAGTAGCTGGGACAGACAGGAGAGTCCCTGAGGGTTGGAGATAAAGACGTGCTAGAGACTGGGGAGTAACACAGTGAAAGTGGTGGGCTTGGTGGTGATCCCTGGGTTCCTGGATCTGACCCGCGCTGAAATGTGGGCGTGGTTGGAGAGTAGCTGGGAGAGACTGGAGGGTCGGAAAGGGCTGGGGGTGAAGACGTGGGAGAGACTGGCGAGGATCTCACTGAGGTCTGGGAGTTTGTAGGTGTTTCTGGGGTGTGGGATACCGACGCCCGCTGAAATCTGGGCGTAGTTGGAGAGTAGCTGGGACAGACAGGAGAGTCATTGGTGGCTGGGGGTGAGCTGCTGGATGATGGCAGTAAGAACATATGGCGCATTATTGATGAATGGGGTGACTGTGAGGAATCTCCAGAGGAGGACACGGGAGAACACAATGACATGAGTGATTGTCGTGCTTGGTTAGGAAAGGGAAATGTAAAGTTGTGGAATTCTGTCGATGACGGATGTGAGAGTGGTGAAGCCCTGCGGGATGATGTAGAGTACTTCCACATCCCTTGTGAGGAGCTGCCCCTTGGGTCTGAGTTCCTGGGAGGGGAGAGGTAGATGCTGGGTGAGGCAGGCACGAATCTTGAGGAGTCAGGGCTGGGGGACCTCTCATATTCTCCCGAGACCTGTGAGTATCTGGGGGACTCCTGGGTGCATGGGGCTGACTCCCGCAGGAACCTGGGGATGGCTTGAGAGTAACTGGGAGCCACAGGAGAGTCCCGGAGGCCTGGGGGTGAAGAGGTGAAAGACATAGGGGAGGAGCACCGTGAGGCTCGTGAGTTTGTAGGTGATTCCTGGGTGTGGGGGGCTGACTCCAGCTGAAATCTGGGGTTGTTTGGAGAGTAGCTGGGAGACCCAGGAGACTCCCCGAGAGCTGGGGGTGAGCTGCTGGGTGATGGCAGTAGGAACGTGTGGTATATTACTGATGAACGTGGTGACTCTGAAGAATCCTCAGAGGAGGACACGGGAGAGCCCATTGGCTTCATTGATTGCCCATCACGGAGAGGACAGGGAAATGGGAGATTGTGGGATACTGGTGATGACAGAGGTGAGTGTGGTGAAGCCCTAGGGGATGGTGAATGGTAGCTCCGGATCCCTGGTGAGGAGCTTCCTCTTAAGACTGAGTTTCTGAGAGGGGACAGGGAGAAGCTGGGTGAGGCTAGCATGGATCTTGGGGAGTCCGGGCTGGGGGAACGTTCATAAGAAGAGCCAGACAAGACCCTAGTGCTCTTAGGTGCAGACATGATTAGGAAAACTGCAGCTCCCAGAGACCCCTACTAATTTCCTGACCCGCAGAATGAAGGAGTCTGTGTGTGTGTGTGTGTGTGTGTGTGTGTGTGTGTGTGTGTGTGTGTGTGTGTGGTGTGAGGTATGTGCTCCTTAAGAAAATGGAAATAAACCAACCAATGAGACAGACAGACAGACAGACAGAGATCCACTTGCCCAAGTGTTCTGTCCTGTCCTCTGAATCCGCTTCCAAGTCGCAAGACGCTGTGAGCTCCAAGTCCACGCAGAGTCCGCCAAACGCTCCGGCCGCTGCTCCGCTCTGCGAAGATCTGAGTGCAGGCCAGCCAGGGTGGGTTTAAATAGCCTCGGGCGCGGCCTCGCAGCGGAAAGGGCGGAGCTTCACTCCTCCTTTCCATCAGTCACCCGCAACTTTCCCAGGCTACACCTCGTAGGAAACTGTGCTCCTGATTTGATTTCATGCGCCACCTTTGGGACAATCTAAGAACTTACAAGTTTTCTTGGCCAAAGGTATGATGAATTAAATGCACAGAAACACTGAAAACCAAGTGGGGGTTCTGTGGTTCCCACGATGTGGTTTAGACACCAGCAGCATCCTTGTCACCCTCAAACCCCGGAGATCCACAGATCTGTGTGGTAAGAAGCCCTCCCCCTGACCCTGATGCATGGCAGTTTAGGAATTACCCGTGTAAGCGAAAAGACTTTGAAGAAGAGGTGGAGATAGGCGTTGTAGAAACATTCTTTTGCTCTGGAACCCCGTAGAGACTTGGGAGCCAGTTGGGTGGAGCATCCGTTGGATGCGGGTGCTGGGCTTAGGAATATCAAGGTGTGGCTCCAGATAATCCCATCATCTAGTTAAGTTCCCAGTTATGCTAAACTGTTTTAAAATTCCGTTTGTGTAAATTCTTTTACTCAGACTGAGAATGGCAAAGCCTCAACCCCAATTTCCAGGGAGGGTTGAGAGCCTCAGGTTGAGTTGATGACCAATAGCTTACGGTTTAACCCATCGTGCCTATAGAATGAGGTCTCCATAAAAACCCAAAAGGACTGGGTTTAGAGAGCTTCTGGATAACACTTCCTGGAAGGCAGTGCGCCCCTCCCCACATGCCGGGCCCAAAAGTTTTTCTGAAGTTTTTGCAATATCCGCTAACATACAAAAAATGGGAAATGTCAGTGTTTCCCTGCGTGCTGTGAGCTCTTCCAGCAAATGAATGCAACTAAAACTGGGAGTGGTGGAAACCTGACTTATAGCCAGTTGCTGAGAAGCACAGGTAAAACAACGTAGGGCTTCCCATTGTTATTAGTGTGGGAGGCCAGTCTTGCGGGACTCGGCCCTTTGGAATCTAATGCTATGTCCCGGTAGGTAGCGTCACCGTTGAACTCGAAGCCACACGTATGTTGAGAACAATTTCTCTGGTCATCCGCTGCATGTCTTATTTACAATACGTCATCAAATTCTTTATCCTGACCTTATGGCACCTGGGTTGAGAACCATGATTTGAACCAAAAATTGGTCTGTCACTTTCTGAGTTTGAAACTTTGTTTTGCCGTTAGCGTTTTGCTATTGCTTTCTCGTTTTCTTTGCTTTCGATTTGTTTCTAAGTTCTGGGATATACGGGCAGGGTGTGCAGATTTGTTACTAAGGTAAACGTGTGCCACGGTGGTTTGCGGCACCTGTCAACCCATCACCTAGGTATTCAGCCCAGCAGGCAGTAGCTGTTTTTCTTAACGCTCTGCCTCTCGAAAGGCCCCAGTGTGTGTTGTTCCCCTTCCTGTGTCCATGTGATCCCATTGTTCAGCTCCCATTATAAGTGAGAATGTGGCGTTTGGTTTTCTGTTCCCGGATTAGGTTGTTGAGGATAATGACTTCACATCACCAGTGTCTTTGTTTTTTATTATAAAGAGTAGTATTTTATTGAATAAGATTTACTTCCAGAAAAATAAGCTTTAATCTACAATGAATGCCAGACTCTACAGCACAAAGTAATTTTCTCAGTTTTCCACACACAAAGGTTCCTACTAAGTGAAAAAAGCCACAGAATTTCATACACAAATGTACTACTCTGTCTGAAAACATCTCACAGAATCATGCACTGTACTAATACCATTAGATCAGCTCTTCAGTCAGGTTAAAGTATCCCTCTAATAACTGATTTTTATAATGTCATCCACATCCACGCCCAATCAGTCTGCCATTGTTAACGGCGTACAGCATTATTGAACACAATGGAATTGATGGAGCCCATATCCACCGACAAACCGTGACTTAAGTTGGTTTGATTTATGAGTTTTCAACGTTATGATGGGTCTGTTGGAATATCAGATGCGTTTCTGAGATACACTGGGTCTATGGGTATGCGACCCTATACTCCAGAAACAGGTGTATAAAGAAAAACAGGTGTACCTAATTAAAATATACTTAGTGACCTGGGATAAACCAATAGATGCTTACAACTGATGGAGAACCATGAAAGAGAGATAGCGGTAAATAATTACAATAACACAATTTTTCAGCACCTGTCGAGGATTCCTCAAAAAGACGCAGGACGTAGGATGCACCTAAGGCCTATGAAAGAGAGAGGGCAGAAGGAATAAGAGAGAAATAGGTGGAGGAAAGGAAGGAAGGAAGGAAGGAAGGAAAGACGGGAGGAAGGAGAAAACACCCGGTGTTACTGAAACCACAAAAAGTGGTTTCCCCCTGTGGGTAAGGCTGCAATGTGGATGAATCTTGAAAATACTGTGCTAAAAGTGTTATGTCAGTCATAAAAGCTCACGTATTGTGCAATTCCGTTTATAGGAAATGTCCACAGTATGGAAATCTATGCATATGGGGTTGATCGCTCTATGCAGTTGTTACCTAGGGCTGAGGGTCAGGGAGAGGGTTTGAGACAGAATGAGGAGTGACTAATGTCCACAGGGTTTTTCTCTGTTCGGGGGTGATAAAACCTTCTAAAATAGATTGCGAATTAAAATTGAATGTGCACAGGCACAAATATACTAAAATCCACTCAATTCATGACTTTTAATGGGGCAATTTTATGTGGCACACTCTTATGGAGACCACGGCAGACATAGTGAGAGAGAAAAAGGTGAGTAAATCTCTGAAACGGAGGCAGAAACAGAGAGAATGAGAAGCCCTGTGAATGGGAGGGAGAGAGAAAAGGGAAAAAGGTCCTATTTACAAATGTCAGCTGTGAAACTGTGGTTCACATCAGCAGTGTCACTGCCAGGAAGGAGGGTCATGCTAGCCATGTCACCGGTAGCGTGGCCCGCAGGGACGCCGACACGCTGGAGCGTCGTGCCAGCATGGGCTCTGGCAGCCACGTGGGCCAGCAGGAGGGTCCCTCTGCACAGCCGTGGGGTGAGGATAGACTGGGCGGTGATATCGGCCATTACAGGGGCCTCTTCTGCTGGCAAGAGTGTGAGAGTAGCAAGTGGTTGGACAGGCCTGTGTGTGAGGACGGAATGCAGGAGGGGCTCTTCTGCGGCTGGGTGTGGGGCCCTCCCCAGAAATGTGGAGATATGGCCAGGTAGCTGCATCATGTTGGCTAGTAGATTGGCCAGGGCTTCGAACTGAAGGACAATAACGGGGAGTAGCTGTCAGGCCCTGGGAGTGTCTGAGTGTAATTGGAGATGGGTTTGGGGTCACTGAGGGAAGCGTGGGAGCCATCCCTGTATAGATACAGGTCATTGGGAGGCAGTCTCGTGAGGCCTGTGAGTGTCCCGGGTTCCCCTGGGTGCCTGGGGCTGACTGTGGCAGAAATCTGGGGAAGGCTGAAGAGAAGCTGGGAGACACAGGATAGTCCCTGAAGGCAGGGGGTGAAGAGGTGAAAGAAATGGGGGAGGGTTGCAGTAAGGTCCGTGAGTTTGTAGGTGATACCTGGGTGTGGGAAGCTGACCCCAGGTGTAATGTGGAGATGGTTGGAGAGTAGCTGAGAGAGACAGAAGAGTCCCTGAGGGCTGGGGGTGAGAACATGGAGAGACTGGGGAGTAAGTCAGTGAAATCCGTGAGTTTGGTGGTGTGTCGTGGGTGCCTGGAACTGAGTCCAGCTGGAATCTAGAGAAGTTTTGAGAGTAGCTGAAAGAGACACAAGAGTCCCTGTGGGCTGAGGGCAAAGACCTGAGAGAGACCAGGGAGGACCTCCGTGAAGTCTGTGAGCCTGTAGGTGATTCCGGAGTGTGGGAGGCTGACTCCCTCAGAAATCTGGGCGTGGTGGGAGAGTAGCTGGGACAGACGGGAGAGTCCCAGGTCACTGGGGGTGAAGACATGAGAGAGACTGGGGAGTAACTCAGTGAAACTGGTGAGTTTGGTGGTGACTCCGGGGTGCCTGGAACTGACTCCAGCTGAAATCTGGGGGTGGTTGGAGAGTAGCTGGGACAGACAGGAGAGTCCCTGAGGGCTGGAGAAGACATGAGAGAGACTGGAGAGTAATTGAGTGAAATTGGTGAGTTTGGTGGTGAGTCTGGGGTGCAAGGAACTGCTTCCAGCTGAAATCTGGGCGAGGTTGGAGAGCAGCTGGGACAGACAGTAGAGTCCCTGAGGGCTGGTGAAGACATGAGAGAGACTGGAGAGTAATTGAGTGAAATTGGTGAGTTTGGTGGTGATTCCGGGGTGCAAGGAACTGCTTCCAGCTGAAATCTGGGCATGGTTGGAGAGTAGCTGGGACAGACAGGAGAGTCCCTGAGGGCTGGTGAAGACATGAGAGAGACTGGAGAGTATCTGAGTGAAATTGGTGAGTTTCGTGGTGATCCTGGGGTGCAAGGAACTGCTTCCAGCTGAAATCTGGGCGTGGTTGGAGAGTAGCTGGGAGAGACAGGAGAGTCCCTGAGGGCTGGTGAAGACATGAGAGAGACTGGCGAGTAACGCAGTGAAGTTGGTGAGTTTGGTGGTGGTTCCGGGGTGCAAGGAACTGCTTCCAGCTGAAATCTGGGCGTGGTTGGAGAGTAGCTGGGACAGACAGGAGAGTCCCTGAGGGCTGGTGAAGACATGAGAGAGACTGGAGAGTATCTGAGTGAAATTGGTGAGTTTGGTGGTGATCCTGGGGTGCAAGGAACTGCTTCCAGCTGAAATCTGGGTGTGGTTGGAGAGCAGCTGGGACAGACAGTAGAGTCCCTGAGGGCTGGTGAAGACATGAGAGAGACTGGCGAGTAATTGAGTGAAATTGGTGAGTTTGGTGGTGATTCCGGGGTGCAAGGAACTGCTTCCAGCTGAAATCTGGGCGTGGTTGGAGAGTAGCTGGGACAGACAGGAGAGTCCCTGAGGGCTGGTGAAGACATGAGAGAGACTGGAGTGTATCTGAGTGAAATTGGTGAGTTTGGTGGTGATCCTGGGGTGCAAGGAACTGCTTCCAGGTGAAATCTGGGCGTGGTTGGAGAGCAGCTGGGACAGACAGTAGAGTCCCTGAGGGCTGGTGAAGACATGAGAGAGACTGGCGAGTAATGCAGTGAAGTTGGTGAGTTTGGTGGTGGTTCCGGGGTGCAAGGAACTGCTTCCAGCTGAAATCTGGGCGTGGTTGGAGAGTAGCTGGGACAGACAGGAGAGTCCCTGAGGGCTGGTGAAGACATGAGAGAGACTGGAGAGTATCTGAGTGAAATTGGTGAGTTTGGTGGTGATTCCGGGGTGCAAGGCACTGCTTCCAGCTGAAATCTGGGCGTGGTTGGAGAGTAGCTGGGACAGACAGGAGAGTCCCTGAGGGCTGGTGAAGATATGAGAGAGACTGGCGAGTAATTGAGTGAAATTGGTGAGTTTGGTGGTGATTCCGGGGTGCAAGGCACTGCTTCCAGCTGAAATGTGGGCGTGGTTGGAGAGTAGCTGGGACAGACAGGAGAGTCCCTGAGGGTTGGAGATAAAGACGTGCTAGAGACTGGGGAGTAACACAGTGAAAGTGGTGGGCTTGGTGGTGATCCCTGGGTTCCTGGATCTGACCCGCGCTGAAATGTGGGCGTGGTTGGAGAGTAGCTGGGAGAGACTGGAGGGTCGGAAAGGGCTGGGGGTGAAGACGTGGGAGAGACTGGCGAGGATCTCACTGAGGTCTGGGAGTTTGTAGGTGTTTCTGGGGTGTGGGATACCGACGCCCGCTGAAATCTGGGCGTAGTTGGAGAGTAGCTGGGACAGACAGGAGAGTCATTGGTGGCTGGGGGTGAGCTGCTGGATGATGGCAGTAAGAACATATGGCGCATTATTGATGAATGGGGTGACTGTGAGGAATCTCCAGAGGAGGACACGGGAGAACACAATGACATGAGTGATTGTCGTGCTTGGTTAGGAAAGGGAAATGTAAAGTTGTGGAATTCTGTCGATGACGGATGTGAGAGTGGTGAAGCCCTGCGGGATGATGTAGAGTACTTCCACATCCCTTGTGAGGAGCTGCCCCTTGGGTCTGAGTTCCTGGGAGGGGAGAGGTAGATGCTGGGTGAGGCAGGCACGAATCTTGAGGAGTCAGGGCTGGGGGACCTCTCATATTCTCCCGAGACCTGTGAGTATCTGGGGGACTCCTGGGTGCATGGGGCTGACTCCCGCAGGAACCTGGGGATGGCTTGAGAGTAACTGGGAGCCACAGGAGAGTCCCGGAGGCCTGGGGGTGAAGAGGTGAAAGACATAGGGGAGGAGCACCGTGAGGCTCGTGAGTTTGTAGGTGATTCCTGGGTGTGGGGGGCTGACTCCAGCTGAAATCTGGGGTTGTTTGGAGAGTAGCTGGGAGACCCAGGAGACTCCCCGAGAGCTGGGGGTGAGCTGCTGGGTGATGGCAGTAGGAACGTGTGGTATATTACTGATGAACGTGGTGACTCTGAAGAATCCTCAGAGGAGGACACGGGAGAGCCCATTGGCTTCATTGATTGCCCATCACGGAGAGGACAGGGAAATGGGAGATTGTGGGATACTGGTGATGACAGAGGTGAGTGTGGTGAAGCCCTAGGGGATGGTGAATGGTAGCTCCGGATCCCTGGTGAGGAGCTTCCTCTTAAGACTGAGTTTCTGAGAGGGGACAGGGAGAAGCTGGGTGAGGCTAGCATGGATCTTGGGGAGTCCGGGCTGGGGGAACGTTCATAAGAAGAGCCAGACAAGACCCTAGTGCTCTTAGGTGCAGACATGATTAGGAAAACTGCAGCTCCCAGAGACCCCTACTAATTTCCTGACCCGCAGAATGAAGGAGTCTGTGTGTGTGTGTGTGTGTGTGTGTGTGTGTGTGTGTGTGTGTGTGGTGTGAGGTATGTGCTCCTTAAGAAAATGGAAATAAACCAACCAATGAGACAGACAGACAGACAGACAGAGATCCACTTGCCCAAGTGTTCTGTCCTGTCCTCTGAATCCGCTTCCAAGTCGCAAGACGCTGTGAGCTCCAAGTCCACGCAGAGTCCGCCAAACGCTCCGGCCGCTGCTCCGCTCTGCGAAGATCTGAGTGCAGGCCAGCCAGGGTGGGTTTAAATAGCCTCGGGCGCGGCCTCGCAGCGGAAAGGGCGGAGCTTCACTCCTCCTTTCCATCAGTCACCCGCAACTTTCCCAGGCTACACCTCGTAGGAAACTGTGCTCCTGATTTGATTTCATGCGCCACCTTTGGGACAATCTAAGAACTTACAAGTTTTCTTGGCCAAAGGTATGATGAATTAAATGCACGGAAACACTGAAAACCAAGTGGGGGTTCTGTGGTTCCCACGATGTGGTTTAGACACCAGCAGCATCCTTGTCACCCTCAAACCCCGGAGATCCACAGATCTGTGTGGTAAGAAGCCCTCCCCCTGACCCTGATGCATGGCAGTTTAGGAATTACCCGTGTAAGCGAAAAGACTTTGAAGAAGAGGTGGAGATAGGCGTTGTAGAAACATTCTTTTGCTCTGGAACCCCGTAGAGACTTGGGAGCCAGTTGGGTGGAGCATCCGTTGGATGCGGGTGCTGGGCTTAGGAATATCAAGGTGTGGCTCCAGATAATCCCATCATCTAGTTAAGTTCCCAGTTATGCTAATCTGTTTTAAAATTCCGTTTGTGTAAATTCTTTTACTCAGACTGAGAATGGCAAAGCCTCAACCCCAATTTCCAGGGAGGGTTGAGAGCCTCAGGTTGAGTTGATGACCAATAGCTTACGGTTTAACCCATCGTGCCTATAGAATGAGGTCTCCATAAAAACCCAAAAGGACTGGGTTTAGAGAGCTTCTGGATAACACTTCCTGGAAGGCAGTGCGCCCCTCCCCACATGCCGGGCCCAAAAGTTTTTTCTGAAGTTTTTGCAATATCCGCTAACATACAAAAAATGGGAAATGTCAGTGTTTCCCTGCGTGCTGTGAGCTCTTCCAGCAAATGAATGCAACTAAAACTGGGAGTGGTGGAAACCTGACTTATAGCCAGTTGCTGAGAAGCACAGGTAAAACAACGTAGGGCTTCCCATTGTTATTAGTGTGGGAGGCCAGTCTTGCGGGACTCGGCCCTTTGGAATCTAATGCTATGTCCCGGTAGGTAGCGTCACCGTTGAACTCGAAGCCACACGTATGTTGAGAACAATTTCTCTGGTCATCCGCTGCATGTCTTATTTACAATACGTCATCAAATTCTTTATCCTGACCTTATGGCACCTGGGTTGAGAACCATGATTTGAACCAAAAATTGGTCTGTCACTTTCTGAGTTTGAAACTTTGTTTTGCCGTTAGCGTTTTGCTATTGCTTCCTCGTTTTCTTTGCTTTCGATTTGTTTCTAAGTTCTGGGATATACGGGCAGGGTGTGCAGATTTGTTACTAAGGTAAACGTGTGCCACGGTGGTTTGCGGCACCTGTCAACCCATCACCTAGGTATTCAGCCCAGCAGGCAGTAGCTGTTTTTCTTAACGCTCTGCCTCTCGAAAGGCCCCAGTGTGTGTTGTTCCCCTTCCTGTGTCCATGTGATCCCATTGTTCAGCTCCCATTATAAGTGAGAATGTGGCGTTTGGTTTTCTGTTCCCGGATTAGGTTGTTGAGGATAATGACTTCACATCACCAGTGTCTTTGTTTTTTATTATAAAGAGTAGTATTTTATTGAATAAGATTTACTTCCAGAAAAATAAGCTTTAATCTACAATGAATGCCAGACTCTACAGCACAAAGTAATTTTCTCAGTTTTCCACACACAAAGGTTCCTACTAAGTGAAAAAAGCCACAGAATTTCATACACAAATGTACTACTCTGTCTGAAAACATCTCACAGAATCATGCACTGTACTAATACCATTAGATCAGCTCTTCAGTCAGGTTAAAGTATCCCTCTAATAACTGATTTTTATAATGTCATCCACATCCACGCCCAATCAGTCTGCCATTGTTAACGGCGTACAGCATTATTGAACACAATGGAATTGATGGAGCCCATATCCACTGACAAACCGTGACTTAAGTTGGTTTGATTTATCAGTTTTCAACGTTATGATGGGTCTGTTGGAATATCAGATGCGTTTCTGAGATACACTGGGTCTATGGGTATGCGACCCTATACTCCAGAAACAGGTGTATAAAGAAAAACAGGTGTACCTAATTAAAATATACTTAGTGACCTGGGATAAACCAATAGATGCTTACAACTGATGGAGAACCATGAAAGAGAGATAGCGGTAAATAATTACAATAACACAATTTTTCAGCACCTGTCGAGGATTCCTCAAAAAGACGCAGGACGTAGGATGCACCTAAGGCCTATGAAAGAGAGAGGGCAGAAGGAATAAGAGAGAAATAGGTGGAGGAAAGGAAGGAAGGAAGGAAGGAAGGAAAGACGGGAGGAAGGAGAAAACACCCGGTGTTACTGAAACCACAAAAAGTGGTTTCCCCCTGTGGGTAAGGCTGCAATGTGGATGAATCTTGAAAATACTGTGCTAAAAGTGTTATGTCAGTCATAAAAGCTCACGTATTGTGCAATTCCGTTTATAGGAAATGTCCACAGTATGGAAATCTATGCATATGGGGTTGATCGCTCTATGCAGTTGTTACCTAGGGCTGAGGGTCAGGGAGAGGGTTTGAGACAGAATGAGGAGTGACTAATGTCCACAGGGTTTTTCTCTGTTCGGGGGTGATAAAACCTTCTAAAATAGATTGCGAATTAAAATTGAATGTGCACAGGCACAAATATACTAAAATCCACTCAATTCATGACTTTTAATGGGGCAATTTTATGTGGCACACTCTTATGGAGACCACGGCAGACATAGTGAGAGAGAAAAAGGTGAGTAAATCTCTGAAACGGAGGCAGAAACAGAGAGAATGAGAAGCCCTGTGAATGGGAGGGAGAGAGAAAAGGGAAAATGGTCCTATTTACAAATGTCAGCTGTGAAACTGTGGTTCACATCAGCAGTGTCACTGCCAGGAAGGAGGGTCATGCTAGCCATGTCACCGGTAGCGTGGCCCGCAGGGACGCCGACACGCTGGAGCGTCGTGCCAGCATGGGCTCTGGCAGCCACGTGGGCCAGCAGGAGGGTCCCTCTGCACAGCCGTGGGGTGAGGATAGACTGGGCGGTGATATCGGCCATTACAGGGGCCTCTTCTGCTGGCAAGAGTGTGAGAGTAGCAAGTGGTTGGACAGGCCTGTGTGTGAGGACGGAATGCAGGAGGGGCTCTTCTGCGGCTGGGTGTGGGGCCCTCCCCAGAAATGTGGAGATATGGCCAGGTAGCTGCATCATGTTGGCTAGTAGATTGGCCAGGGCTTCGAACTGAAGGACAATAACGGGGAGTAGCTGTCAGGCCCTGGGAGTGTCTGAGTGTAATTGGAGATGGGTTTGGGGTCACTGAGGGAAGCGTGGGAGCCATCCCTGTATAGATACAGGTCATTGGGAGGCAGTCTCGTGAGGCCTGTGAGTGTCCCGGGTTCCCCTGGGTGCCTGGGGCTGACTGTGGCAGAAATCTGGGGAAGGCTGGAGAGAAGCTGGGAGACACAGGATAGTCCCTGAAGGCAGGGGGTGAAGAGGTGAAAGAAATGGGGGAGGGTTGCAGTAAGGTCCGTGAGTTTGTAGGTGATACCTGGGTGTGGGAAGCTGACCCCAGGTGTAATGTGGAGATGGTTGGAGAGTAGCTGAGAGAGACAGAAGAGTCCCTGAGGGCTGGGGGTGAGAACATGGAGAGACTGGGGAGTAAGTCAGTGAAATCCGTGAGTTTGGTGGTGTGTCGTGGGTGCCTGGAACTGAGTCCAGCTGGAATCTAGAGAAGTTTTGAGAGTAGCTGAAAGAGACACAAGAGTCCCTGTGGGCTGAGGGCAAAGACCTGAGAGAGACCAGGGAGGACCTCCGTGAAGTCTGTGAGCCTGTAGGTGATTCCGGAGTGTGGGAGGCTGACTCCCTCAGAAATCTGGGCGTGGTGGGAGAGTAGCTGGGACAGACGGGAGAGTCCCAGGTCACTGGGGGTGAAGACATGAGAGAGACTGGGGAGTAACTCAGTGAAACTGGTGAGTTTGGTGGTGACTCCGGGGTGCCTGGAACTGACTCCAGCTGAAATCTGGGGGTGGTTGGAGAGTAGCTGGGACAGACAGGAGAGTCCCTGAGGGCTGGAGAAGACATGAGAGAGACTGGAGAGTAATTGAGTGAAATTGGTGAGTTTGGTGGTGAGTCTGGGGTGCAAGGAACTGCTTCCAGCTGAAATCTGGGCGAGGTTGGAGAGCAGCTGGGACAGACAGTAGAGTCCCTGAGGGCTGGTGAAGACATGAGAGAGACTGGAGAGTAATTGAGTGAAATTGGTGAGTTTGGTGGTGATTCCGGGGTGCAAGGAACTGCTTCCAGCTGAAATCTGGGCATGGTTGGAGAGTAGCTGGGACAGACAGGAGAGTCCCTGAGGGCTGGTGAAGACATGAGAGAGACTGGAGAGTATCTGAGTGAAATTGGTGAGTTTCGTGGTGATCCTGGGGTGCAAGGAACTGCTTCCAGCTGAAATCTGGGCGTGGTTGGAGAGTAGCTGGGAGAGACAGGAGAGTCCCTGAGGGCTGGTGAAGACATGAGAGAGACTGGCGAGTAACGCAGTGAAGTTGGTGAGTTTGGTGGTGGTTCCGGGGTGCAAGGAACTGCTTCCAGCTGAAATCTGGGCGTGGTTGGAGAGTAGCTGGGACAGACAGGAGAGTCCCTGAGGGCTGGTGAAGACATGAGAGAGACTGGAGAGTATCTGAGTGAAATTGGTGAGTTTGGTGGTGATCCTGGGGTGCAAGGAACTGCTTCCAGCTGAAATCTGGGTGTGGTTGGAGAGCAGCTGGGACAGACAGTAGAGTCCCTGAGGGCTGGTGAAGACATGAGAGAGACTGGCGAGTAATTGAGTGAAATTGGTGAGTTTGGTGGTGATTCCGGGGTGCAAGGAACTGCTTCCAGCTGAAATCTGGGCGTGGTTGGAGAGTAGCTGGGACAGACAGGAGAGTCCCTGAGGGCTGGTGAAGACATGAGAGAGACTGGAGTGTATCTGAGTGAAATTGGTGTGTTTGGTGGTGATCCTGGGGTGCAAGGAACTGCTTCCAGGTGAAATCTGGGCGTGGTTGGAGAGCAGCTGGGACAGACAGTAGAGTCCCTGAGGGCTGGTGAAGACATGAGAGAGACTGGCGAGTAATGCAGTGAAGTTGGTGAGTTTGGTGGTGGTTCCGGGGTGCAAGGAACTGCTTCCAGCTGAAATCTGGGCGTGGTTGGAGAGTAGCTGGGACAGACAGGAGAGTCCCTGAGGGCTGGTGAAGACATGAGAGAGACTGGAGAGTATCTGAGTGAAATTGGTGAGTTTGGTGGTGATTCCGGGGTGCAAGGCACTGCTTCCAGCTGAAATCTGGGCGTGGTTGGAGAGTAGCTGGGACAGACAGGAGAGTCCCTGAGGGCTGGTGAAGATATGAGAGAGACTGGCGAGTAATTGAGTGAAATTGGTGAGTTTGGTGGTGATTCCGGGGTGCAAGGCACTGCTTCCAGCTGAAATGTGGGCGTGGTTGGAGAGTAGCTGGGACAGACAGGAGAGTCCCTGAGGGTTGGAGATAAAGACGTGCTAGAGACTGGGGAGTAACACAGTGAAAGTGGTGGGCTTGGTGGTGATCCCTGGGTTCCTGGATCTGACCCGCGCTGAAATGTGGGCGTGGTTGGAGAGTAGCTGGGAGAGACTGGAGGGTCGGAAAGGGCTGGGGGTGAAGACGTGGGAGAGACTGGCGAGGATCTCACTGAGGTCTGGGAGTTTGTAGGTGTTTCTGGGGTGTGGGATACCGACGCCCGCTGAAATCTGGGCGTAGTTGGAGAGTAGCTGGGACAGACAGGAGAGTCATTGGTGGCTGGGGGTGAGCTGCTGGATGATGGCAGTAAGAACATATGGCGCATTATTGATGAATGGGGTGACTGTGAGGAATCTCCAGAGGAGGACACGGGAGAACACAATGACATGAGTGATTGTCGTGCTTGGTTAGGAAAGGGAAATGTAAAGTTGTGGAATTCTGTCGATGACGGATGTGAGAGTGGTGAAGCCCTGCGGGATGATGTAGAGTACTTCCACATCCCTTGTGAGGAGCTGCCCCTTGGGTCTGAGTTCCTGGGAGGGGAGAGGTAGATGCTGGGTGAGGCAGGCACGAATCTTGAGGAGTCAGGGCTGGGGGACCTCTCATATTCTCCCGAGACCTGTGAGTATCTGGGGGACTCCTGGGTGCATGGGGCTGACTCCCGCAGGAACCTGGGGATGGCTTGAGAGTAACTGGGAGCCACAGGAGAGTCCCGGAGGCCTGGGGGTGAAGAGGTGAAAGACATAGGGGAGGAGCACCGTGAGGCTCGTGAGTTTGTAGGTGATTCCTGGGTGTGGGGGGCTGACTCCAGCTGAAATCTGGGGTTGTTTGGAGAGTAGCTGGGAGACCCAGGAGACTCCCCGAGAGCTGGGGGTGAGCTGCTGGGTGATGGCAGTAGGAACGTGTGGTATATTACTGATGAACGTGGTGACTCTGAAGAATCCTCAGAGGAGGACACGGGAGAGCCCATTGGCTTCATTGATTGCCCATCACGGAGAGGACAGGGAAATGGGAGATTGTGGGATACTGGTGATGACAGAGGTGAGTGTGGTGAAGCCCTAGGGGATGGTGAATGGTAGCTCCGGATCCCTGGTGAGGAGCTTCCTCTTAAGACTGAGTTTCTGAGAGGGGACAGGGAGAAGCTGGGTGAGGCTAGCATGGATCTTGGGGAGTCCGGGCTGGGGGAACGTTCATAAGAAGAGCCAGACAAGACCCTAGTGCTCTTAGGTGCAGACATGATTAGGAAAACTGCAGCTCCCAGAGACCCCTACTAATTTCCTGACCCGCAGAATGAAGGAGTCTGTGTGTGTGTGTGTATGTGTGTGTGTGTGTGTGTGTGTGTGTGTGTGTGTGTGGTGTGAGGTATGTGCTCCTTAAGAAAATGGAAATAAACCAACCAATGAGACAGACAGACAGACAGACAGAGATCCACTTGCCCAAGTGTTCTGTCCTGTCCTCTGAATCCGCTTCCAAGTCGCAAGACGCTGTGAGCTCCAAGTCCACGCAGAGTCCGCCAAACGCTCCGGCCGCTGCTCCGCTCTGCGAAGATCTGAGTGCAGGCCAGCCAGGGTGGGTTTAAATAGCCTCGGGCGCGGCCTCGCAGCGGAAAGGGCGGAGCTTCACTCCTCCTTTCCATCAGTCACCCGCAACTTTCCCAGGCTACACCTCGTAGGAAACTGTGCTCCTGATTTGATTTCATGCGCCACCTTTGGGACAATCTAAGAACTTACAAGTTTTCTTGGCCAAAGGTATGATGAATTAAATGCACGGAAACACTGAAAACCAAGTGGGGGTTCTGTGGTTCCCACGATGTGGTTTAGACACCAGCAGCATCCTTGTCACCCTCAAACCCCGGAGATCCACAGATCTGTGTGGTAAGAAGCCCTCCCCCTGACCCTGATGCATGGCAGTTTAGGAATTACCCGTGTAAGCGAAAAGACTTTGAAGAAGAGGTGGAGATAGGCGTTGTAGAAACATTCTTTTGCTCTGGAACCCCGTAGAGACTTGGGAGCCAGTTGGGTGGAGCATCCGTTGGATGCGGGTGCTGGGCTTAGGAATATCAAGGTGTGGCTCCAGATAATCCCATCATCTAGTTAAGTTCCCAGTTATGCTAATCTGTTTTAAAATTCCGTTTGTGTAAATTCTTTTACTCAGACTGAGAATGGCAAAGCCTCAACCCCAATTTCCAGGGAGGGTTGAGAGCCTCAGGTTGAGTTGATGACCAATAGCTTACGGTTTAACCCATCGTGCCTATAGAATGAGGTCTCCATAAAAACCCAAAAGGACTGGGTTTAGAGAGCTTCTGGATAACACTTCCTGGAAGGCAGTGCGCCCCTCCCCACATGCCGGGCCCAAAAGTTTTTTCTGAAGTTTTTGCAATATCCGCTAACATACAAAAAATGGGAAATGTCAGTGTTTCCCTGCGTGCTGTGAGCTCTTCCAGCAAATGAATGCAACTAAAACTGGGAGTGGTGGAAACCTGACTTATAGCCAGTTGCTGAGAAGCACAGGTAAAACAACGTAGGGCTTCCCATTGTTATTAGTGTGGGAGGCCAGTCTTGCGGGACTCGGCCCTTCGGAATCTAATGCTATGTCCCGGTAGGTAGCGTCACCGTTGAACTCGAAGCCACACGTATGTTGAGAACAATTTCTCTGGTCATCCGCTGCATGTCTTATTTACAATACGTCATCAAATTCTTTATCCTGACCTTATGGCACCTGGGTTGAGAACCATGATTTGAACCAAAAATTGGTCTGTCACTTTCTGAGTTTGAAACTTTGTTTTGCCGTTAGCGTTTTGCTATTGCTTCCTCGTTTTCTTTGCTTTCGATTTGTTTCTAAGTTCTGGGATATACGGGCAGGGTGTGCAGATTTGTTACTAAGGTAAACGTGTGCCACGGTGGTTTGCGGCACCTGTCAACCCATCACCTAGGTATTCAGCCCAGCAGGCAGTAGCTGTTTTTCTTAACGCTCTGCCTCTCGAAAGGCCCCAGTGTGTGTTGTTCCCCTTCCTGTGTCCATGTGATCCCATTGTTCAGCTCCCATTATAAGTGAGAATGTGGCGTTTGGTTTTCTGTTCCCGGATTAGGTTGTTGAGGATAATGACTTCACATCACCAGTGTCTTTGTTTTTTATTATAAAGAGTAGTATTTTATTGAATAAGATTTACTTCCAGAAAAATAAGCTTTAATCTACAATGAATGCCAGACTCTACAGCACAAAGTAATTTTCTCAGTTTTCCACACACAAAGGTTCCTACTAAGTGAAAAAAGCCACAGAATTTCATACACAAATGTACTACTCTGTCTGAAAACATCTCACAGAATCATGCACTGTACTAATACCATTAGATCAGCTCTTCAGTCAGGTTAAAGTATCCCTCTAATAACTGATTTTTATAATGTCATCCACATCCACGCCCAATCAGTCTGCCATTGTTAACGGCGTACAGCATTATTGAACACAATGGAATTGATGGAGCCCATATCCACCGACAAACCGTGACTTAAGTTGGTTTGATTTATGAGTTTTCAACGTTATGATGGGTCTGTTGGAATATCAGATGCGTTTCTGAGATACACTGGGTCTATGGGTATGCGACCCTATACTCCAGAAACAGGTGTATAAAGAAAAACAGGTGTACCTAATTAAAATATACTTAGTGACCTGGGATAAACCAATAGATGCTTACAACTGATGGAGAACCATGAAAGAGAGATAGCGGTAAATAATTACAATAACACAATTTTTCAGCACCTGTCGAGGATTCCTCAAAAAGACGCAGGACGTAGGATGCACCTAAGGCCTATGAAAGAGAGAGGGCAGAAGGAATAAGAGAGAAATAGGTGGAGGAAAGGAAGGAAGGAAGGAAGGAAGGAAAGACGGGAGGAAGGAGAAAACACCCGGTGTTACTGAAACCACAAAAAGTGGTTTCCCCCTGTGGGTAAGGCTGCAATGTGGATGAATCTTGAAAATACTGTGCTAAAAGTGTTATGTCAGTCATAAAAGCTCACGTATTGTGCAATTCCGTTTATAGGAAATGTCCACAGTATGGAAATCTATGCATATGGGGTTGATCGCTCTATGCAGTTGTTACCTAGGGCTGAGGGTCAGGGAGAGGGTTTGAGACAGAATGAGGAGTGACTAATGTCCACAGGGTTTTTCTCTGTTCGGGGGTGATAAAACCTTCTAAAATAGATTGCGAATTAAAATTGAATGTGCACAGGCACAAATATACTAAAATCCACTCAATTCATGACTTTTAATGGGGCAATTTTATGTGGCACACTCTTATGGAGACCACGGCAGACATAGTGAGAGAGAAAAAGGTGAGTAAATCTCTGAAACGGAGGCAGAAACAGAGAGAATGAGAAGCCCTGTGAATGGGAGGGAGAGAGAAAAGGGAAAAAGGTCCTATTTACAAATGTCAGCTGTGAAACTGTGGTTCACATCAGCAGTGTCACTGCCAGGAAGGAGGGTCATGCTAGCCATGTCACCGGTAGCGTGGCCCGCAGGGACGCCGACACGCTGGAGCGTCGTGCCAGCATGGGCTCTGGCAGCCACGTGGGCCAGCAGGAGGGTCCCTCTGCACAGCCGTGGGGTGAGGATAGACTGGGCGGTGATATCGGCCATTACAGGGGCCTCTTCTGCTGGCAAGAGTGTGAGAGTAGCAAGTGGTTGGACAGGCCTGTGTGTGAGGACGGAATGCAGGAGGGGCTCTTCTGCGGCTGGGTGTGGGGCCCTCCCCAGAAATGTGGAGATATGGCCAGGTAGCTGCATCATGTTGGCTAGTAGATTGGCCAGGGCTTCGAACTGAAGGACAATAACGGGGAGTAGCTGTCAGGCCCTGGGAGTGTCTGAGTGTAATTGGAGATGGGTTTGGGGTCACTGAGGGAAGCGTGGGAGCCATCCCTGTATAGATACAGGTCATTGGGAGGCAGTCTCGTGAGGCCTGTGAGTGTCCCGGGTTCCCCTGGGTGCCTGGGGCTGACTGTGGCAGAAATCTGGGGAAGGCTGGAGAGAAGCTGGGAGACACAGGATAGTCCCTGAAGGCAGGGGGTGAAGAGGTGAAAGAAATGGGGGAGGGTTGCAGTAAGGTCCGTGAGTTTGTAGGTGATACCTGGGTGTGGGAAGCTGACCCCAGGTGTAATGTGGAGATGGTTGGAGAGTAGCTGAGAGAGACAGAAGAGTCCCTGAGGGCTGGGGGTGAGAACATGGAGAGACTGGGGAGTAAGTCAGTGAAATCCGTGAGTTTGGTGGTGTGTCGTGGGTGCCTGGAACTGAGTCCAGCTGGAATCTAGAGAAGTTTTGAGAGTAGCTGAAAGAGACACAAGAGTCCCTGTGGGCTGAGGGCAAAGACCTGAGAGAGACCAGGGAGGACCTCCGTGAAGTCTGTGAGCCTGTAGGTGATTCCGGAGTGTGGGAGGCTGACTCCCTCAGAAATCTGGGCGTGGTGGGAGAGTAGCTGGGACAGACGGGAGAGTCCCAGGTCACTGGGGGTGAAGACATGAGAGAGACTGGGGAGTAACTCAGTGAAACTGGTGAGTTTGGTGGTGACTCCGGGGTGCCTGGAACTGACTCCAGCTGAAATCTGGGGGTGGTTGGAGAGTAGCTGGGACAGACAGGAGAGTCCCTGAGGGCTGGAGAAGACATGAGAGAGACTGGAGAGTAATTGAGTGAAATTGGTGAGTTTGGTGGTGAGTCTGGGGTGCAAGGAACTGCTTCCAGCTGAAATCTGGGCGAGGTTGGAGAGCAGCTGGGACAGACAGTAGAGTCCCTGAGGGCTGGTGAAGACATGAGAGAGACTGGAGAGTAATTGAGTGAAATTGGTGAGTTTGGTGGTGATTCCGGGGTGCAAGGAACTGCTTCCAGCTGAAATCTGGGCATGGTTGGAGAGTAGCTGGGACAGACAGGAGAGTCCCTGAGGGCTGGTGAAGACATGAGAGAGACTGGAGAGTATCTGAGTGAAATTGGTGAGTTTCGTGGTGATCCTGGGGTGCAAGGAACTGCTTCCAGCTGAAATCTGGGCGTGGTTGGAGAGTAGCTGGGAGAGACAGGAGAGTCCCTGAGGGCTGGTGAAGACATGAGAGAGACTGGCGAGTAACGCAGTGAAGTTGGTGAGTTTGGTGGTGGTTCCGGGGTGCAAGGAACTGCTTCCAGCTGAAATCTGGGCGTGGTTGGAGAGCAGCTGGGACAGACAGGAGAGTCCCTGAGGGCTGGTGAAGACATGAGAGAGACTGGAGAGTATCTGAGTGAAATTGGTGAGTTTGGTGGTGATCCTGGGGTGCAAGGAACTGCTTCCAGGTGAAATCTGGGCGTGGTTGGAGAGCAGCTGGGACAGACAGTAGAGTCCCTGAGGGCTGGTGAAGACATGAGAGAGACTGGCGAGTAATGCAGTGAAGTTGGTGAGTTTGGTG
This sequence comes from Pan paniscus, assembly GCF_029289425.2. Taxonomy (NCBI): domain Eukaryota; kingdom Metazoa; phylum Chordata; class Mammalia; order Primates; family Hominidae; genus Pan; species Pan paniscus. The sequence continues at coordinate 139,014 of NC_073264.2, read as the reverse complement.
GTGGTTCCGGGGTGCAAGGAACTGCTTCCAGCTGAAATCTGGGCGTGGTTGGAGAGTAGCTGGGACAGACAGGAGAGTCCCTGAGGGCTGGTGAAGACATGAGAGAGACTGGAGAGTATCTGAGTGAAATTGGTGAGTTTGGTGGTGATTCCGGGGTGCAAGGCACTGCTTCCAGCTGAAATCTGGGCGTGGTTGGAGAGTAGCTGGGACAGACAGGAGAGTCCCTGAGGGCTGGTGAAGATATGAGAGAGACTGGCGAGTAATTGAGTGAAATTGGTGAGTTTGGTGGTGATTCCGGGGTGCAAGGCACTGCTTCCAGCTGAAATGTGGGCGTGGTTGGAGAGTAGCTGGGACAGACAGGAGAGTCCCTGAGGGTTGGAGATAAAGACGTGCTAGAGACTGGGGAGTAACACAGTGAAAGTGGTGGGCTTGGTGGTGATCCCTGGGTTCCTGGATCTGACCCGCGCTGAAATGTGGGCGTGGTTGGAGAGTAGCTGGGAGAGACTGGAGGGTCGGAAAGGGCTGGGGGTGAAGACGTGGGAGAGACTGGCGAGGATCTCACTGAGGTCTGGGAGTTTGTAGGTGTTTCTGGGGTGTGGGATACCGACGCCCACTGAAATCTGGGCGTAGTTGGAGAGTAGCTGGGACAGACAGGAGAGTCATTGGTGGCTGGGGGTGAGCTGCTGGATGATGGCAGTAAGAACATATGGCGCATTATTGATGAATGGGGTGACTGTGAGGAATCTCCAGAGGAGGACACGGGAGAACACAATGACATGAGTGATTGTCGTGCTTGGTTAGGAAAGGGAAATGTAAAGTTGTGGAATTCTGTCGATGACGGATGTGAGAGTGGTGAAGCCCTGCGGGATGATGTAGAGTACTTCCACATCCCTTGTGAGGAGCTGCCCCTTGGGTCTGAGTTCCTGGGAGGGGAGAGGTAGATGCTGGGTGAGGCAGGCACGAATCTTGAGGAGTCAGGGCTGGGGGACCTCTCATATTCTCCCGAGACCTGTGAGTATCTGGGGGACTCCTGGGTGCATGGGGCTGACTCCCGCAGGAACCTGGGGATGGCTTGAGAGTAACTGGGAGCCACAGGAGAGTCCCGGAGGCCTGGGGGTGAAGAGGTGAAAGACATAGGGGAGGAGCACCGTGAGGCTCGTGAGTTTGTAGGTGATTCCTGGGTGTGGGGGGCTGACTCCAGCTGAAATCTGGGGTTGTTTGGAGAGTAGCTGGGAGACCCAGGAGACTCCCCGAGAGCTGGGGGTGAGCTGCTGGGTGATGGCAGTAGGAACGTGTGGTATATTACTGATGAACGTGGTGACTCTGAAGAATCCTCAGAGGAGGACACGGGAGAGCCCATTGGCTTCATTGATTGCCCATCACGGAGAGGACAGGGAAATGGGAGATTGTGGGATACTGGTGATGACAGAGGTGAGTGTGGTGAAGCCCTAGGGGATGGTGAATGGTAGCTCCGGATCCCTGGTGAGGAGCTTCCTCTTAAGACTGAGTTTCTGAGAGGGGACAGGGAGAAGCTGGGTGAGGCTAGCATGGATCTTGGGGAGTCCGGGCTGGGGGAACGTTCATAAGAAGAGCCAGACAAGACCCTAGTGCTCTTAGGTGCAGACATGATTAGGAAAACTGCAGCTCCCAGAGACCCCTACTAATTTCCTGACCCGCAGAATGAAGGAGTCTGTGTGTGTGTGTGTATGTGTGTGTGTGTGTGTGTGTGTGTGTGTGTGTGTGTGTGGTGTGAGGTATGTGCTCCTTAAGAAAATGGAAATAAACCAACCAATGAGACAGACAGACAGACAGACAGAGATCCACTTGCCCAAGTGTTCTGTCCTGTCCTCTGAATCCGCTTCCAAGTCGCAAGACGCTGTGAGCTCCAAGTCCACGCAGAGTCCGCCAAACGCTCCGGCCGCTGCTCCGCTCTGCGAAGATCTGAGTGCAGGCCAGCCAGGGTGGGTTTAAATAGCCTCGGGCGCGGCCTCGCAGCGGAAAGGGCGGAGCTTCACTCCTCCTTTCCATCAGTCACCCGCAACTTTCCCAGGCTACACCTCGTAGGAAACTGTGCTCCTGATTTGATTTCATGCGCCACCTTTGGGACAATCTAAGAACTTACAAGTTTTCTTGGCCAAAGGTATGATGAATTAAATGCACGGAAACACTGAAAACCAAGTGGGGGTTCTGTGGTTCCCACGATGTGGTTTAGACACCAGCAGCATCCTTGTCACCCTCAAACCCCGGAGATCCACAGATCTGTGTGGTAAGAAGCCCTCCCCCTGACCCTGATGCATGGCAGTTTAGGAATTACCCGTGTAAGCGAAAAGACTTTGAAGAAGAGGTGGAGATAGGCGTTGTAGAAACATTCTTTTGCTCTGGAACCCCGTAGAGACTTGGGAGCCAGTTGGGTGGAGCATCCGTTGGATGCGGGTGCTGGGCTTAGGAATATCAAGGTGTGGCTCCAGATAATCCCATCATCTAGTTAAGTTCCCAGTTATGCTAATCTGTTTTAAAATTCCGTTTGTGTAAATTCTTTTACTCAGACTGAGAATGGCAAAGCCTCAACCCCAATTTCCAGGGAGGGTTGAGAGCCTCAGGTTGAGTTGATGACCAATAGCTTACGGTTTAACCCATCGTGCCTATAGAATGAGGTCTCCATAAAAACCCAAAAGGACTGGGTTTAGAGAGCTTCTGGATAACACTTCCTGGAAGGCAGTGCGCCCCTCCCCACATGCCGGGCCCAAAAGTTTTTTCTGAAGTTTTTGCAATATCCGCTAACATACAAAAAATGGGAAATGTCAGTGTTTCCCTGCGTGCTGTGAGCTCTTCCAGCAAATGAATGCAACTAAAACTGGGAGTGGTGGAAACCTGACTTATAGCCAGTTGCTGAGAAGCACAGGTAAAACAACGTAGGGCTTCCCATTGTTATTAGTGTGGGAGGCCAGTCTTGCGGGACTCGGCCCTTTGGAATCTAATGCTATGTCCCGGTAGGTAGCGTCACCGTTGAACTCGAAGCCACACGTATGTTGAGAACAATTTCTCTGGTCATCCGCTGCATGTCTTATTTACAATACGTCATCAAATTCTTTATCCTGACCTTATGGCACCTGGGTTGAGAACCATGATTTGAACCAAAAATTGGTCTGTCACTTTCTGAGTTTGAAACTTTGTTTTGCCGTTAGCGTTTTGCTATTGCTTCCTCGTTTTCTTTGCTTTCGATTTGTTTCTAAGTTCTGGGATATACGGGCAGGGTGTGCAGATTTGTTACTTAGGTAAACGTGTGCCACGGTGGTTTGCGGCACCTGTCAACCCATCACCTAGGTATTCAGCCCAGCAGGCAGTAGCTGTTTTTCTTAACGCTCTGCCTCTCGAAAGGCCCCAGTGTGTGTTGTTCCCCTTCCTGTGTCCATGTGATCCCATTGTTCAGCTCCCATTATAAGTGAGAATGTGGCGTTTGGTTTTCTGTTCCCGGATTAGGTTGTTGAGGATAATGACTTCACATCACCAGTGTCTTTGTTTTTTATTATAAAGAGTAGTATTTTATTGAATAAGATTTACTTCCAGAAAAATAAGCTTTAATCTACAATGAATGCCAGACTCTACAGCACAAAGTAATTTTCTCAGTTTTCCACACACAAAGGTTCCTACTAAGTGAAAAAAGCCACAGAATTTCATACACAAATGTACTACTCTGTCTGAAAACATCTCACAGAATCATGCACTGTACTAATACCATTAGATCAGCTCTTCAGTCAGGTTAAAGTATCCCTCTAATAACTGATTTTTATAATGTCATCCACATCCACGCCCAATCAGTCTGCCATTGTTAACGGCGTACAGCATTATTGAACACAATGGAATTGATGGAGCCCATATCCACCGACAAACCGTGACTTAAGTTGGTTTGATTTATGAGTTTTCAACGTTATGATGGGTCTGTTGGAATATCAGATGCGTTTCTGAGATACACTGGGTCTATGGGTATGCGACCCTATACTCCAGAAACAGGTGTATAAAGAAAAACAGGTGTACCTAATTAAAATATACTTAGTGACCTGGGATAAACCAATAGATGCTTACAACTGATGGAGAACCATGAAAGAGAGATAGCGGTAAATAATTACAATAACACAATTTTTCAGCACCTGTCGAGGATTCCTCAAAAAGACGCAGGACGTAGGATGCACCTAAGGCCTATGAAAGAGAGAGGGCAGAAGGAATAAGAGAGAAATAGGTGGAGGAAAGGAAGGAAGGAAGGAAGGAAGGAAAGACGGGAGGAAGGAGAAAACACCCGGTGTTACTGAAACCACAAAAAGTGGTTTCCCCCTGTGGGTAAGGCTGCAATGTGGATGAATCTTGAAAATACTGTGCTAAAAGTGTTATGTCAGTCATAAAAGCTCACGTATTGTGCAATTCCGTTTATAGGAAATGTCCACAGTATGGAAATCTATGCATATGGGGTTGATCGCTCTATGCAGTTGTTACCTAGGGCTGAGGGTCAGGGAGAGGGTTTGAGACAGAATGAGGAGTGACTAATGTCCACAGGGTTTTTCTCTGTTCGGGGGTGATAAAACCTTCTAAAATAGATTGCGAATTAAAATTGAATGTGCACAGGCACAAATATACTAAAATCCACTCAATTCATGACTTTTAATGGGGCAATTTTATGTGGCACACTCTTATGGAGACCACGGCAGACATAGTGAGAGAGAAAAAGGTGAGTAAATCTCTGAAACGGAGGCAGAAACAGAGAGAATGAGAAGCCCTGTGAATGGGAGGGAGAGAGAAAAGGGAAAAAGGTCCTATTTACAAATGTCAGCTGTGAAACTGTGGTTCACATCAGCAGTGTCACTGCCAGGAAGGAGGGTCATGCTAGCCATGTCACCGGTAGCGTGGCCCGCAGGGACGCCGACACGCTGGAGCGTCGTGCCAGCATGGGCTCTGGCAGCCACGTGGGCCAGCAGGAGGGTCCCTCTGCACAGCCGTGGGGTGAGGATAGACTGGGCGGTGATATCGGCCATTACAGGGGCCTCTTCTGCTGGCAAGAGTGTGAGAGTAGCAAGTGGTTGGACAGGCCTGTGTGTGAGGACGGAATGCAGGAGGGGCTCTTCTGCGGCTGGGTGTGGGGCCCTCCCCAGAAATGTGGAGATATGGCCAGGTAGCTGCATCATGTTGGCTAGTAGATTGGCCAGGGCTTCGAACTGAAGGACAATAACGGGGAGTAGCTGTCAGGCCCTGGGAGTGTCTGAGTGTAATTGGAGATGGGTTTGGGGTCACTGAGGGAAGCGTGGGAGCCATCCCTGTATAGATACAGGTCATTGGGAGGCAGTCTCGTGAGGCCTGTGAGTGTCCCGGGTTCCCCTGGGTGCCTGGGGCTGACTGTGGCAGAAATCTGGGGAAGGCTGGAGAGAAGCTGGGAGACACAGGATAGTCCCTGAAGGCAGGGGGTGAAGAGGTGAAAGAAATGGGGGAGGGTTGCAGTAAGGTCCGTGAGTTTGTAGGTGATACCTGGGTGTGGGAAGCTGACCCCAGGTGTAATGTGGAGATGGTTGGAGAGTAGCTGAGAGAGACAGAAGAGTCCCTGAGGGCTGGGGGTGAGAACATGGAGAGACTGGGGAGTAAGTCAGTGAAATCCGTGAGTTTGGTGGTGTGTCGTGGGTGCCTGGAACTGAGTCCAGCTGGAATCTAGAGAAGTTTTGAGAGTAGCTGAAAGAGACACAAGAGTCCCTGTGGGCTGAGGGCAAAGACCTGAGAGAGACCAGGGAGGACCTCCGTGAAGTCTGTGAGCCTGTAGGTGATTCCGGAGTGTGGGAGGCTGACTCCCTCAGAAATCTGGGCGTGGTGGGAGAGTAGCTGGGACAGACGGGAGAGTCCCAGGTCACTGGGGGTGAAGACATGAGAGAGACTGGGGAGTAACTCAGTGAAACTGGTGAGTTTGGTGGTGACTCCGGGGTGCCTGGAACTGACTCCAGCTGAAATCTGGGGGTGGTTGGAGAGTAGCTGGGACAGACAGGAGAGTCCCTGAGGGCTGGAGAAGACATGAGAGAGACTGGAGAGTAATTGAGTGAAATTGGTGAGTTTGGTGGTGAGTCTGGGGTGCAAGGAACTGCTTCCAGCTGAAATCTGGGCGAGGTTGGAGAGCAGCTGGGACAGACAGTAGCGTCCCTGAGGGCTGGTGAAGACATGAGAGAGACTGGAGAGTAATTGAGTGAAATTGGTGAGTTTGGTGGTGATTCCGGGGTGCAAGGAACTGCTTCCAGCTGAAATCTGGGCATGGTTGGAGAGTAGCTGGGACAGACAGGAGAGTCCCTGAGGGCTGGTGAAGACATGAGAGAGACTGGAGAGTATCTGAGTGAAATTGGTGAGTTTCGTGGTGATCCTGGGGTGCAAGGAACTGCTTCCAGCTGAAATCTGGGCGTGGTTGGAGAGTAGCTGGGAGAGACAGGAGAGTCCCTGAGGGCTGGTGAAGACATGAGAGAGACTGGCGAGTAATTGAGTGAAATTGGTGAGTTTGGTGGTGATTCCGGGGTGCAAGGAACTGCTTCCAGCTGAAATCTGGGCGTGGTTGGAGAGTAGCTGGGACAGACAGGAGAGTCCCTGAGGGCTGGTGAAGACATGAGAGAGACTGGAGAGTATCTGAGTGAAATTGGTGAGTTTGGTGGTGATCCTGGGGTGCAAGGAACTGCTTCCAGCTGAAATCTGGGTGTGGTTGGAGAGCAGCTGGGACAGACAGTAGAGTCCCTGAGGGCTGGTGAAGACATGAGAGAGACTGGCGAGTAATTGAGTGAAATTGGTGAGTTTGGTGGTGATTCCGGGGTGCAAGGAACTGCTTCCAGCTGAAATCTGGGCGTGGTTGGAGAGTAGCTGGGACAGACAGGAGAGTCCCTGAGGGCTGGTGAAGACATGAGAGAGACTGGAGTGTATCTGAGTGAAATTGGTGTGTTTGGTGGTGATCCTGGGGTGCAAGGAACTGCTTCCAGGTGAAATCTGGGCGTGGTTGGAGAGCAGCTGGGACAGACAGTAGAGTCCCTGAGGGCTGGTGAAGACATGAGAGAGACTGGCGAGTAATGCAGTGAAGTTGGTGAGTTTGGTGGTGGTTCCGGGGTGCAAGGAACTGCTTCCAGCTGAAATCTGGGCGTGGTTGGAGAGTAGCTGGGACAGACAGGAGAGTCCCTGAGGGCTGGTGAAGACATGAGAGAGACTGGAGAGTATCTGAGTGAAATTGGTGAGTTTGGTGGTGATTCCGGGGTGCAAGGCACTGCTTCCAGCTGAAATCTGGGCGTGGTTGGAGAGTAGCTGGGACAGACAGGAGAGTCCCTGAGGGCTGGTGAAGATATGAGAGAGACTGGCGAGTAATTGAGTGAAATTGGTGAGTTTGGTGGTGATTCCGGGGTGCAAGGCACTGCTTCCAGCTGAAATGTGGGCGTGGTTGGAGAGTAGCTGGGACAGACAGGAGAGTCCCTGAGGGTTGGAGATAAAGACGTGCTAGAGACTGGGGAGTAACACAGTGAAAGTGGTGGGCTTGGTGGTGATCCCTGGGTTCCTGGATCTGACCCGCGCTGAAATGTGGGCGTGGTTGGAGAGTAGCTGGGAGAGACTGGAGGGTCGGAAAGGGCTGGGGGTGAAGACGTGGGAGAGACTGGCGAGGATCTCACTGAGGTCTGGGAGTTTGTAGGTGTTTCTGGGGTGTGGGATACCGACGCCCGCTGAAATCTGGGCGTAGTTGGAGAGTAGCTGGGACAGACAGGAGAGTCATTGGTGGCTGGGGGTGAGCTGCTGGATGATGGCAGTAAGAACATATGGCGCATTATTGATGAATGGGGTGACTGTGAGGAATCTCCAGAGGAGGACACGGGAGAACACAATGACATGAGTGATTGTCGTGCTTGGTTAGGAAAGGGAAATGTAAAGTTGTGGAATTCTGTCGATGACGGATGTGAGAGTGGTGAAGCCCTGCGGGATGATGTAGAGTACTTCCACATCCCTTGTGAGGAGCTGCCCCTTGGGTCTGAGTTCCTGGGAGGGGAGAGGTAGATGCTGGGTGAGGCAGGCACGAATCTTGAGGAGTCAGGGCTGGGGGACCTCTCATATTCTCCCGAGACCTGTGAGTATCTGGGGGACTCCTGGGTGCATGGGGCTGACTCCCGCAGGAACCTGGGGATGGCTTGAGAGTAACTGGGAGCCACAGGAGAGTCCCGGAGGCCTGGGGGTGAAGAGGTGAAAGACATAGGGGAGGAGCACCGTGAGGCTCGTGAGTTTGTAGGTGATTCCTGGGTGTGGGGGGCTGACTCCAGCTGAAATCTGGGGTTGTTTGGAGAGTAGCTGGGAGACCCAGGAGACTCCCCGAGAGCTGGGGGTGAGCTGCTGGGTGATGGCAGTAGGAACGTGTGGTATATTACTGATGAACGTGGTGACTCTGAAGAATCCTCAGAGGAGGACACGGGAGAGCCCATTGGCTTCATTGATTGCCCATCACGGAGAGGACAGGGAAATGGGAGATTGTGGGATACTGGTGATGACAGAGGTGAGTGTGGTGAAGCCCTAGGGGATGGTGAATGGTAGCTCCGGATCCCTGGTGAGGAGCTTCCTCTTAAGACTGAGTTTCTGAGAGGGGACAGGGAGAAGCTGGGTGAGGCTAGCATGGATCTTGGGGAGTCCGGGCTGGGGGAACGTTCATAAGAAGAGCCAGACAAGACCCTAGTGCTCTTAGGTGCAGACATGATTAGGAAAACTGCAGCTCCCAGAGACCCCTACTAATTTCCTGACCCGCAGAATGAAGGAGTCTGTGTGTGTGTGTGTATGTGTGTGTGTGTGTGTGTGTGTGTGTGTGTGTGTGGTGTGAGGTATGTGCTCCTTAAGAAAATGGAAATAAACCAACCAATGAGACAGACAGACAGACAGACAGAGATCCACTTGCCCAAGTGTTCTGTCCTGTCCTCTGAATCCGCTTCCAAGTCGCAAGACGCTGTGAGCTCCAAGTCCACGCAGAGTCCGCCAAACGCTCCGGCCGCTGCTCCGCTCTGCGAAGATCTGAGTGCAGGCCAGCCAGGGTGGGTTTAAATAGCCTCGGGCGCGGCCTCGCAGCGGAAAGGGCGGAGCTTCACTCCTCCTTTCCATCAGTCACCCGCAACTTTCCCAGGCTACACCTCGTAGGAAACTGTGCTCCTGATTTGATTTCATGCGCCACCTTTGGGACAATCTAAGAACTTACAAGTTTTCTTGGCCAAAGGTATGATGAATTAAATGCACGGAAACACTGAAAACCAAGTGGGGGTTCTGTGGTTCCCACGATGTGGTTTAGACACCAGCAGCATCCTTGTCACCCTCAAACCCCGGAGATCCACAGATCTGTGTGGTAAGAAGCCCTCCCCCTGACCCTGATGCATGGCAGTTTAGGAATTACCCGTGTAAGCGAAAAGACTTTGAAGAAGAGGTGGAGATAGGCGTTGTAGAAACATTCTTTTGCTCTGGAACCCCGTAGAGACTTGGGAGCCAGTTGGGTGGAGCATCCGTTGGATGCGGGTGCTGGGCTTAGGAATATCAAGGTGTGGCTCCAGATAATCCCATCATCTAGTTAAGTTCCCAGTTATGCTAATCTGTTTTAAAATTCCGTTTGTGTAAATTCTTTTACTCAGACTGAGAATGGCAAAGCCTCAACCCCAATTTCCAGGGAGGGTTGAGAGCCTCAGGTTGAGTTGATGACCAATAGCTTACGGTTTAACCCATCGTGCCTATAGAATGAGGTCTCCATAAAAACCCAAAAGGACTGGGTTTAGAGAGCTTCTGGATAACACTTCCTGGAAGGCAGTGCGCCCCTCCCCACATGCCGGGCCCAAAAGTTTTTTCTGAAGTTTTTGCAATATCCGCTAACATACAAAAAATGGGAAATGTCAGTGTTTCCCTGCGTGCTGTGAGCTCTTCCAGCAAATGAATGCAACTAAAACTGGGAGTGGTGGAAACCTGACTTATAGCCAGTTGCTGAGAAGCACAGGTAAAACAACGTAGGGCTTCCCATTGTTATTAGTGTGGGAGGCCAGTCTTGCGGGACTCGGCCCTTCGGAATCTAATGCTATGTCCCGGTAGGTAGCGTCACCGTTGAACTCGAAGCCACACGTATGTTGAGAACAATTTCTCTGGTCATCCGCTGCATGTCTTATTTACAATACGTCATCAAATTCTTTATCCTGACCTTATGGCACCTGGGTTGAGAACCATGATTTGAACCAAAAATTGGTCTGTCACTTTCTGAGTTTGAAACTTTGTTTTGCCGTTAGCGTTTTGCTATTGCTTCCTCGTTTTCTTTGCTTTCGATTTGTTTCTAAGTTCTGGGATATACGGGCAGGGTGTGCAGATTTGTTACTAAGGTAAACGTGTGCCACGGTGGTTTGCGGCACCTGTCAACCCATCACCTAGGTATTCAGCCCAGCAGGCAGTAGCTGTTTTTCTTAACGCTCTGCCTCTCGAAAGGCCCCAGTGTGTGTTGTTCCCCTTCCTGTGTCCATGTGATCCCATTGTTCAGCTCCCATTATAAGTGAGAATGTGGCGTTTGGTTTTCTGTTCCCGGATTAGGTTGTTGAGGATAATGACTTCACATCACCAGTGTCTTTGTTTTTTATTATAAAGAGTAGTATTTTATTGAATAAGATTTACTTCCAGAAAAATAAGCTTTAATCTACAATGAATGCCAGACTCTACAGCACAAAGTAATTTTCTCAGTTTTCCACACACAAAGGTTCCTACTAAGTGAAAAAAGCCACAGAATTTCATACACAAATGTACTACTCTGTCTGAAAACATCTCACAGAATCATGCACTGTACTAATACCATTAGATCAGCTCTTCAGTCAGGTTAAAGTATCCCTCTAATAACTGATTTTTATAATGTCATCCACATCCACGCCCAATCAGTCTGCCATTGTTAACGGCGTACAGCATTATTGAACACAATGGAATTGATGGAGCCCATATCCACCGACAAACCGTGACTTAAGTTGGTTTGATTTATGAGTTTTCAACGTTATGATGGGTCTGTTGGAATATCAGATGCGTTTCTGAGATACACTGGGTCTATGGGTATGCGACCCTATACTCCAGAAACAGGTGTATAAAGAAAAACAGGTGTACCTAATTAAAATATACTTAGTGACCTGGGATAAACCAATAGATGCTTACAACTGATGGAGAACCATGAAAGAGAGATAGCGGTAAATAATTACAATAACACAATTTTTCAGCACCTGTCGAGGATTCCTCAAAAAGACGCAGGACGTAGGATGCACCTAAGGCCTATGAAAGAGAGAGGGCAGAAGGAATAAGAGAGAAATAGGTGGAGGAAAGGAAGGAAGGAAGGAAGGAAGGAAAGACGGGAGGAAGGAGAAAACACCCGGTGTTACTGAAACCACAAAAAGTGGTTTCCCCCTGTGGGTAAGGCTGCAATGTGGATGAATCTTGAAAATACTGTGCTAAAAGTGTTATGTCAGTCATAAAAGCTCACGTATTGTGCAATTCCGTTTATAGGAAATGTCCACAGTATGGAAATCTATGCATATGGGGTTGATCGCTCTATGCAGTTGTTACCTAGGGCTGAGGGTCAGGGAGAGGGTTTGAGACAGAATGAGGAGTGACTAATGTCCACAGGGTTTTTCTCTGTTCGGGGGTGATAAAACCTTCTAAAATAGATTGCGAATTAAAATTGAATGTGCACAGGCACAAATATACTAAAATCCACTCAATTCATGACTTTTAATGGGGCAATTTTATGTGGCACACTCTTATGGAGACCACGGCAGACATAGTGAGAGAGAAAAAGGTGAGTAAATCTCTGAAACGGAGGCAGAAACAGAGAGAATGAGAAGCCCTGTGAATGGGAGGGAGAGAGAAAAGGGAAAAAGGTCCTATTTACAAATGTCAGCTGTGAAACTGTGGTTCACATCAGCAGTGTCACTGCCAGGAAGGAGGGTCATGCTAGCCATGTCACCGGTAGCGTGGCCCGCAGGGACGCCGACACGCTGGAGCGTCGTGCCAGCATGGGCTCTGGCAGCCACGTGGGCCAGCAGGAGGGTCCCTCTGCACAGCCGTGGGGTGAGGATAGACTGGGCGGTGATATCGGCCATTACAGGGGCCTCTTCTGCTGGCAAGAGTGTGAGAGTAGCAAGTGGTTGGACAGGCCTGTGTGTGAGGACGGAATGCAGGAGGGGCTCTTCTGCGGCTGGGTGTGGGGCCCTCCCCAGAAATGTGGAGATATGGCCAGGTAGCTGCATCATGTTGGCTAGTAGATTGGCCAGGGCTTCGAACTGAAGGACAATAACGGGGAGTAGCTGTCAGGCCCTGGGAGTGTCTGAGTGTAATTGGAGATGGGTTTGGGGTCACTGAGGGAAGCGTGGGAGCCATCCCTGTATAGATACAGGTCATTGGGAGGCAGTCTCGTGAGGCCTGTGAGTGTCCCGGGTTCCCCTGGGTGCCTGGGGCTGACTGTGGCAGAAATCTGGGGAAGGCTGGAGAGAAGCTGGGAGACACAGGATAGTCCCTGAAGGCAGGGGGTGAAGAGGTGAAAGAAATGGGGGAGGGTTGCAGTAAGGTCCGTGAGTTTGTAGGTGATACCTGGGTGTGGGAAGCTGACCCCAGGTGTAATGTGGAGATGGTTGGAGAGTAGCTGAGAGAGACAGAAGAGTCCCTGAGGGCTGGGGGTGAGAACATGGAGAGACTGGGGAGTAAGTCAGTGAAATCCGTGAGTTTGGTGGTGTGTCGTGGGTGCCTGGAACTGAGTCCAGCTGGAATCTAGAGAAGTTTTGAGAGTAGCTGAAAGAGACACAAGAGTCCCTGTGGGCTGAGGGCAAAGACCTGAGAGAGACCAGGGAGGACCTCCGTGAAGTCTGTGAGCCTGTAGGTGATTCCGGAGTGTGGGAGGCTGACTCCCTCAGAAATCTGGGCGTGGTGGGAGAGTAGCTGGGACAGACGGGAGAGTCCCAGGTCACTGGGGGTGAAGACATGAGAGAGACTGGGGAGTAACTCAGTGAAACTGGTGAGTTTGGTGGTGACTCCGGGGTGCCTGGAACTGACTCCAGCTGAAATCTGGGGGTGGTTGGAGAGTAGCTGGGACAGACAGGAGAGTCCCTGAGGGCTGGAGAAGACATGAGAGAGACTGGAGAGTAATTGAGTGAAATTGGTGAGTTTGGTGGTGAGTCTGGGGTGCAAGGAACTGCTTCCAGCTGAAATCTGGGCGAGGTTGGAGAGCAGCTGGGACAGACAGTAGAGTCCCTGAGGGCTGGTGAAGACATGAGAGAGACTGGAGAGTAATTGAGTGAAATTGGTGAGTTTGGTGGTGATTCCGGGGTGCAAGGAACTGCTTCCAGCTGAAATCTGGGCATGGTTGGAGAGTAGCTGGGACAGACAGGAGAGTCCCTGAGGGCTGGTGAAGACATGAGAGAGACTGGAGAGTATCTGAGTGAAATTGGTGAGTTTCGTGGTGATCCTGGGGTGCAAGGAACTGCTTCCAGCTGAAATCTGGGCGTGGTTGGAGAGTAGCTGGGAGAGACAGGAGAGTCCCTGAGGGCTGGTGAAGACATGAGAGAGACTGGCGAGTAACGCAGTGAAGTTGGTGAGTTTGGTGGTGGTTCCGGGGTGCAAGGAACTGCTTCCAGCTGAAATCTGGGCGTGGTTGGAGAGCAGCTGGGACAGACAGGAGAGTCCCTGAGGGCTGGTGAAGACATGAGAGAGACTGGAGAGTATCTGAGTGAAATTGGTGAGTTTGGTGGTGATCCTGGGGTGCAAGGAACTGCTTCCAGGTGAAATCTGGGCGTGGTTGGAGAGCAGCTGGGACAGACAGTAGAGTCCCTGAGGGCTGGTGAAGACATGAGAGAGACTGGCGAGTAATGCAGTGAAGTTGGTGAGTTTGGTGGTGGTTCCGGGGTGCAAGGAACTGCTTCCAGCTGAAATCTGGGCGTGGTTGGAGAGTAGCTGGGACAGACAGGAGAGTCCCTGAGGGCTGGTGAAGACATGAGAGAGACTGGAGAGTATCTGAGTGAAATTGGTGAGTTTGGTGGTGATTCCGGGGTGCAAGGCACTGCTTCCAGCTGAAATCTGGGCGTGGTTGGAGAGTAGCTGGGACAGACAGGAGAGTCCCTGAGGGCTGGTGAAGATATGAGAGAGACTGGCGAGTAATTGAGTGAAATTGGTGAGTTTGGTGGTGATTCCGGGGTGCAAGGCACTGCTTCCAGCTGAAATGTGGGCGTGGTTGGAGAGTAGCTGGGACAGACAGGAGAGTCCCTGAGGGTTGGAGATAAAGACGTGCTAGAGACTGGGGAGTAACACAGTGAAAGTGGTGGGCTTGGTGGTGATCCCTGGGTTCCTGGATCTGACCCGCGCTGAAATGTGGGCGTGGTTGGAGAGTAGCTGGGAGAGACTGGAGGGTCGGAAAGGGCTGGGGGTGAAGACGTGGGAGAGACTGGCGAGGATCTCACTGAGGTCTGGGAGTTTGTAGGTGTTTCTGGGGTGTGGGATACCGACGCCCGCTGAAATCTGGGCGTAGTTGGAGAGTAGCTGGGACAGACAGGAGAGTCATTGGTGGCTGGGGGTGAGCTGCTGGATGATGGCAGTAAGAACATATGGCGCATTATTGATGAATGGGGTGACTGTGAGGAATCTCCAGAGGAGGACACGGGAGAACACAATGACATGAGTGATTGTCGTGCTTGGTTAGGAAAGGGAAATGTAAAGTTGTGGAATTCTGTCGATGACGGATGTGAGAGTGGTGAAGCCCTGCGGGATGATGTAGAGTACTTCCACATCCCTTGTGAGGAGCTGCCCCTTGGGTCTGAGTTCCTGGGAGGGGAGAGGTAGATGCTGGGTGAGGCAGGCACGAATCTTGAGGAGTCAGGGCTGGGGGACCTCTCATATTCTCCCGAGACCTGTGAGTATCTGGGGGACTCCTGGGTGCATGGGGCTGACTCCCGCAGGAACCTGGGGATGGCTTGAGAGTAACTGGGAGCCACAGGAGAGTCCCGGAGGCCTGGGGGTGAAGAGGTGAAAGACATAGGGGAGGAGCACCGTGAGGCTCGTGAGTTTGTAGGTGATTCCTGGGTGTGGGGGGCTGACTCCAGCTGAAATCTGGGGTTGTTTGGAGAGTAGCTGGGAGACCCAGGAGACTCCCCGAGAGCTGGGGGTGAGCTGCTGGGTGATGGCAGTAGGAACGTGTGGTATATTACTGATGAACGTGGTGACTCTGAAGAATCCTCAGAGGAGGACACGGGAGAGCCCATTGGCTTCATTGATTGCCCATCACGGAGAGGACAGGGAAATGGGAGATTGTGGGATACTGGTGATGACAGAGGTGAGTGTGGTGAAGCCCTAGGGGATGGTGAATGGTAGCTCCGGATCCCTGGTGAGGAGCTTCCTCTTAAGACTGAGTTTCTGAGAGGGGACAGGGAGAAGCTGGGTGAGGCTAGCATGGATCTTGGGGAGTCCGGGCTGGGGGAACGTTCATAAGAAGAGCCAGACAAGACCCTAGTGCTCTTAGGTGCAGACATGATTAGGAAAACTGCAGCTCCCAGAGACCCCTACTAATTTCCTGACCCGCAGAATGAAGGAGTCTGTGTGTGTGTGTGTATGTGTGTGTGTGTGTGTGTGTGTGTGTGTGTGTGTGTGTGGTGTGAGGTATGTGCTCCTTAAGAAAATGGAAATAAACCAACCAATGAGACAGACAGACAGACAGACAGAGATCCACTTGCCCAAGTGTTCTGTCCTGTCCTCTGAATCCGCTTCCAAGTCGCAAGACGCTGTGAGCTCCAAGTCCACGCAGAGTCCGCCAAACGCTCCGGCCGCTGCTCCGCTCTGCGAAGATCTGAGTGCAGGCCAGCCAGGGTGGGTTTAAATAGCCTCGGGCGCGGCCTCGCAGCGGAAAGGGCGGAGCTTCACTCCTCCTTTCCATCAGTCACCCGCAACTTTCCCAGGCTACACCTCGTAGGAAACTGTGCTCCTGATTTGATTTCATGCGCCACCTTTGGGACAATCTAAGAACTTACAAGTTTTCTTGGCCAAAGGTATGATGAATTAAATGCACGGAAACACTGAAAACCAAGTGGGGGTTCTGTGGTTCCCACGATGTGGTTTAGACACCAGCAGCATCCTTGTCACCCTCAAACCCCGGAGATCCACAGATCTGTGTGGTAAGAAGCCCTCCCCCTGACCCTGATGCATGGCAGTTTAGGAATTACCCGTGTAAGCGAAAAGACTTTGAAGAAGAGGTGGAGATAGGCGTTGTAGAAACATTCTTTTGCTCTGGAACCCCGTAGAGACTTGGGAGCCAGTTGGGTGGAGCATCCGTTGGATGCGGGTGCTGGGCTTAGGAATATCAAGGTGTGGCTCCAGATAATCCCATCATCTAGTTAAGTTCCCAGTTATGCTAATCTGTTTTAAAATTCCGTTTGTGTAAATTCTTTTACTCAGACTGAGAATGGCAAAGCCTCAACCCCAATTTCCAGGGAGGGTTGAGAGCCTCAGGTTGAGTTGATGACCAATAGCTTACGGTTTAACCCATCGTGCCTATAGAATGAGGTCTCCATAAAAACCCAAAAGGACTGGGTTTAGAGAGCTTCTGGATAACACTTCCTGGAAGGCAGTGCGCCCCTCCCCACATGCCGGGCCCAAAAGTTTTTTCTGAAGTTTTTGCAATATCCGCTAACATACAAAAAATGGGAAATGTCAGTGTTTCCCTGCGTGCTGTGAGCTCTTCCAGCAAATGAATGCAACTAAAACTGGGAGTGGTGGAAACCTGACTTATAGCCAGTTGCTGAGAAGCACAGGTAAAACAACGTAGGGCTTCCCATTGTTATTAGTGTGGGAGGCCAGTCTTGCGGGACTCGGCCCTTTGGAATCTAATGCTATGTCCCGGTAGGTAGCGTCACCGTTGAACTCGAAGCCACACGTATGTTGAGAACAATTTCTCTGGTCATCCGCTGCATGTCTTATTTACAATACGTCATCAAATTCTTTATCCTGACCTTATGGCACCTGGGTTGAGAACCATGATTTGAACCAAAAATTGGTCTGTCACTTTCTGAGTTTGAAACTTTGTTTTGCCGTTAGCGTTTTGCTATTGCTTCCTCGTTTTCTTTGCTTTCGATTTGTTTCTAAGTTCTGGGATATACGGGCAGGGTGTGCAGATTTGTTACTAAGGTAAACGTGTGCCACGGTGGTTTGCGGCACCTGTCAACCCATCACCTAGGTATTCAGCCCAGCAGGCAGTAGCTGTTTTTCTTAACGCTCTGCCTCTCGAAAGGCCCCAGTGTGTGTTGTTCCCCTTCCTGTGTCCATGTGATCCCATTGTTCAGCTCCCATTATAAGTGAGAATGTGGCGTTTGGTTTTCTGTTCCCGGATTAGGTTGTTGAGGATAATGACTTCACATCACCAGTGTCTTTGTTTTTTATTATAAAGAGTAGTATTTTATTGAATAAGATTTACTTCCAGAAAAATAAGCTTTAATCTACAATGAATGCCAGACTCTACAGCACAAAGTAATTTTCTCAGTTTTCCACACACAAAGGTTCCTACTAAGTGAAAAAAGCCACAGAATTTCATACACAAATGTACTACTCTGTCTGAAAACATCTCACAGAATCATGCACTGTACTAATACCATTAGATCAGCTCTTCAGTCAGGTTAAAGTATCCCTCTAATAACTGATTTTTATAATGTCATCCACATCCACGCCCAATCAGTCTGCCATTGTTAACGGCGTACAGCATTATTGAACACAATGGAATTGATGGAGCCCATATCCACCGACAAACCGTGACTTAAGTTGGTTTGATTTATGAGTTTTCAACGTTATGATGGGTCTGTTGGAATATCAGATGCGTTTCTGAGATACACTGGGTCTATGGGTATGCGACCCTATACTCCAGAAACAGGTGTATAAAGAAAAACAGGTGTACCTAATTAAAATATACTTAGTGACCTGGGATAAACCAATAGATGCTTACAACTGATGGAGAACCATGAAAGAGAGATAGCGGTAAATAATTACAATAACACAATTTTTCAGCACCTGTCGAGGATTCCTCAAAAAGACGCAGGACGTAGGATGCACCTAAGGCCTATGAAAGAGAGAGGGCAGAAGGAATAAGAGAGAAATAGGTGGAGGAAAGGAAGGAAGGAAGGAAGGAAGGAAAGACGGGAGGAAGGAGAAAACACCCGGTGTTACTGAAACCACAAAAAGTGGTTTCCCCCTGTGGGTAAGGCTGCAATGTGGATGAATCTTGAAAATACTGTGCTAAAAGTGTTATGTCAGTCATAAAAGCTCACGTATTGTGCAATTCCGTTTATAGGAAATGTCCACAGTATGGAAATCTATGCATATGGGGTTGATCGCTCTATGCAGTTGTTACCTAGGGCTGAGGGTCAGGGAGAGGGTTTGAGACAGAATGAGGAGTGACTAATGTCCACAGGGTTTTTCTCTGTTCGGGGGTGATAAAACCTTCTAAAATAGATTGCGAATTAAAATTGAATGTGCACAGGCACAAATATACTAAAATCCACTCAATTCATGACTTTTAATGGGGCAATTTTATGTGGCACACTCTTATGGAGACCACGGCAGACATAGTGAGAGAGAAAAAGGTGAGTAAATCTCTGAAACGGAGGCAGAAACAGAGAGAATGAGAAGCCCTGTGAATGGGAGGGAGAGAGAAAAGGGAAAATGGTCCTATTTACAAATGTCAGCTGTGAAACTGTGGTTCACATCAGCAGTGTCACTGCCAGGAAGGAGGGTCATGCTAGCCATGTCACCGGTAGCGTGGCCCGCAGGGACGCCGACACGCTGGAGCGTCGTGCCAGCATGGGCTCTGGCAGCCACGTGGGCCAGCAGGAGGGTCCCTCTGCACAGCCGTGGGGTGAGGATAGACTGGGCGGTGATATCGGCCATTACAGGGGCCTCTTCTGCTGGCAAGAGTGTGAGAGTAGCAAGTGGTTGGACAGGCCTGTGTGTGAGGACGGAATGCAGGAGGGGCTCTTCTGCGGCTGGGTGTGGGGCCCTCCCCAGAAATGTGGAGATATGGCCAGGTAGCTGCATCATGTTGGCTAGTAGATTGGCCAGGGCTTCGAACTGAAGGACAATAACGGGGAGTAGCTGTCAGGCCCTGGGAGTGTCTGAGTGTAATTGGAGATGGGTTTGGGGTCACTGAGGGAAGCGTGGGAGCCATCCCTGTATAGATACAGGTCATTGGGAGGCAGTCTCGTGAGGCCTGTGAGTGTCCCGGGTTCCCCTGGGTGCCTGGGGCTGACTGTGGCAGAAATCTGGGGAAGGCTGGAGAGAAGCTGGGAGACACAGGATAGTCCCTGAAGGCAGGGGGTGAAGAGGTGAAAGAAATGGGGGAGGGTTGCAGTAAGGTCCGTGAGTTTGTAGGTGATACCTGGGTGTGGGAAGCTGACCCCAGGTGTAATGTGGAGATGGTTGGAGAGTAGCTGAGAGAGACAGAAGAGTCCCTGAGGGCTGGGGGTGAGAACATGGAGAGACTGGGGAGTAAGTCAGTGAAATCCGTGAGTTTGGTGGTGTGTCGTGGGTGCCTGGAACTGAGTCCAGCTGGAATCTAGAGAAGTTTTGAGAGTAGCTGAAAGAGACACAAGAGTCCCTGTGGGCTGAGGGCAAAGACCTGAGAGAGACCAGGGAGGACCTCCGTGAAGTCTGTGAGCCTGTAGGTGATTCCGGAGTGTGGGAGGCTGACTCCCTCAGAAATCTGGGCGTGGTGGGAGAGTAGCTGGGACAGACGGGAGAGTCCCAGGTCACTGGGGGTGAAGACATGAGAGAGACTGGGGAGTAACTCAGTGAAACTGGTGAGTTTGGTGGTGACTCCGGGGTGCCTGGAACTGACTCCAGCTGAAATCTGGGGGTGGTTGGAGAGTAGCTGGGACAGACAGGAGAGTCCCTGAGGGCTGGAGAAGACATGAGAGAGACTGGAGAGTAATTGAGTGAAATTGGTGAGTTTGGTGGTGAGTCTGGGGTGCAAGGAACTGCTTCCAGCTGAAATCTGGGCGAGGTTGGAGAGCAGCTGGGACAGACAGTAGCGTCCCTGAGGGCTGGTGAAGACATGAGAGAGACTGGAGAGTAATTGAGTGAAATTGGTGAGTTTGGTGGTGATTCCGGGGTGCAAGGAACTGCTTCCAGCTGAAATCTGGGCATGGTTGGAGAGTAGCTGGGACAGACAGGAGAGTCCCTGAGGGCTGGTGAAGACATGAGAGAGACTGGAGAGTATCTGAGTGAAATTGGTGAGTTTCGTGGTGATCCTGGGGTGCAAGGAACTGCTTCCAGCTGAAATCTGGGCGTGGTTGGAGAGTAGCTGGGAGAGACAGGAGAGTCCCTGAGGGCTGGTGAAGACATGAGAGAGACTGGCGAGTAACGCAGTGAAGTTGGTGAGTTTGGTGGTGGTTCCGGGGTGCAAGGAACTGCTTCCAGCTGAAATCTGGGCGTGGTTGGAGAGCAGCTGGGACAGACAGGAGAGTCCCTGAGGGCTGGTGAAGACATGAGAGAGACTGGAGAGTATCTGAGTGAAATTGGTGAGTTTGGTGGTGATCCTGCGGTGCAAGGAACTGCTTCCAGCTGAAATCTGGGTGTGGTTGGAGAGCAGCTGGGACAGACAGTAGAGTCCCTGAGGGCTGGTGAAGACATGAGAGAGACTGGCGAGTAATTGAGTGAAATTGGTGAGTTTGGTGGTGATTCCGGGGTGCAAGGAACTGCTTCCAGCTGAAATCTGGGCGTGGTTGGAGAGTAGCTGGGACAGACAGGAGAGTCCCTGAGGGCTGGTGAAGACATGAGAGAGACTGGAGTGTATCTGAGTGAAATTGGTGTGTTTGGTGGTGATCCTGGGGTGCAAGGAACTGCTTCCAGGTGAAATCTGGGCGTGGTTGGAGAGCAGCTGGGACAGACAGTAGAGTCCCTGAGGGCTGGTGAAGACATGAGAGAGACTGGCGAGTAATGCAGTGAAGTTGGTGAGTTTGGTGGTGGTTCCGGGGTGCAAGGAACTGCTTCCAGCTGAAATCTGGGCGTGGTTGGAGAGTAGCTGGGACAGACAGGAGAGTCCCTGAGGGCTGGTGAAGACATGAGAGAGACTGGAGAGTATCTGAGTGAAATTGGTGAGTTTGGTGGTGATTCCGGGGTGCAAGGCACTGCTTCCAGCTGAAATCTGGGCGTGGTTGGAGAGTAGCTGGGACAGACAGGAGAGTCCCTGAGGGCTGGTGAAGATATGAGAGAGACTGGCGAGTAATTGAGTGAAATTGGTGAGTTTGGTGGTGATTCCGGGGTGCAAGGCACTGCTTCCAGCTGAAATGTGGGCGTGGTTGGAGAGTAGCTGGGACAGACAGGAGAGTCCCTGAGGGTTGGAGATAAAGACGTGCTAGAGACTGGGGAGTAACACAGTGAAAGTGGTGGGCTTGGTGGTGATCCCTGGGTTCCTGGATCTGACCCGCGCTGAAATGTGGGCGTGGTTGGAGAGTAGCTGGGAGAGACTGGAGGGTCGGAAAGGGCTGGGGGTGAAGACGTGGGAGAGACTGGCGAGGATCTCACTGAGGTCTGGGAGTTTGTAGGTGTTTCTGGGGTGTGGGATACCGACGCCCGCTGAAATCTGGGCGTAGTTGGAGAGTAGCTGGGACAGACAGGAGAGTCATTGGTGGCTGGGGGTGAGCTGCTGGATGATGGCAGTAAGAACATATGGCGCATTATTGATGAATGGGGTGACTGTGAGGAATCTCCAGAGGAGGACACGGGAGAACACAATGACATGAGTGATTGTCGTGCTTGGTTAGGAAAGGGAAATGTAAAGTTGTGGAATTCTGTCGATGACGGATGTGAGAGTGGTGAAGCCCTGCGGGATGATGTAGAGTACTTCCACATCCCTTGTGAGGAGCTGCCCCTTGGGTCTGAGTTCCTGGGAGGGGAGAGGTAGATGCTGGGTGAGGCAGGCACGAATCTTGAGGAGTCAGGGCTGGGGGACCTCTCATATTCTCCCGAGACCTGTGAGTATCTGGGGGACTCCTGGGTGCATGGGGCTGACTCCCGCAGGAACCTGGGGATGGCTTGAGAGTAACTGGGAGCCACAGGAGAGTCCCGGAGGCCTGGGGGTGAAGAGGTGAAAGACATAGGGGAGGAGCACCGTGAGGCTCGTGAGTTTGTAGGTGATTCCTGGGTGTGGGGGGCTGACTCCAGCTGAAATCTGGGGTTGTTTGGAGAGTAGCTGGGAGACCCAGGAGACTCCCCGAGAGCTGGGGGTGAGCTGCTGGGTGATGGCAGTAGGAACGTGTGGTATATTACTGATGAACGTGGTGACTCTGAAGAATCCTCAGAGGAGGACACGGGAGAGCCCATTGGCTTCATTGATTGCCCATCACGGAGAGGACAGGGAAATGGGAGATTGTGGGATACTGGTGATGACAGAGGTGAGTGTGGTGAAGCCCTAGGGGATGGTGAATGGTAGCTCCGGATCCCTGGTGAGGAGCTTCCTCTTAAGACTGAGTTTCTGAGAGGGGACAGGGAGAAGCTGGGTGAGGCTAGCATGGATCTTGGGGAGTCCGGGCTGGGGGAACGTTCATAAGAAGAGCCAGACAAGACCCTAGTGCTCTTAGGTGCAGACATGATTAGGAAAACTGCAGCTCCCAGAGACCCCTACTAATTTCCTGACCCGCAGAATGAAGGAGTCTGTGTGTGTGTGTGTATGTGTGTGTGTGTGTGTGTGTGTGTGTGTGTGTGTGTGGTGTGAGGTATGTGCTCCTTAAGAAAATGGAAATAAACCAACCAATGAGACAGACAGACAGACAGACAGAGATCCACTTGCCCAAGTGTTCTGTCCTGTCCTCTGAATCCGCTTCCAAGTCGCAAGACGCTGTGAGCTCCAAGTCCACGCAGAGTCCGCCAAACGCTCCGGCCGCTGCTCCGCTCTGCGAAGATCTGAGTGCAGGCCAGCCAGGGTGGGTTTAAATAGCCTCGGGCGCGGCCTCGCAGCGGAAAGGGCGGAGCTTCACTCCTCCTTTCCATCAGTCACCCGCAACTTTCCCAGGCTACACCTCGTAGGAAACTGTGCTCCTGATTTGATTTCATGCGCCACCTTTGGGACAATCTAAGAACTTACAAGTTTTCTTGGCCAAAGGTATGATGAATTAAATGCACGGAAACACTGAAAACCAAGTGGGGGTTCTGTGGTTCCCACGATGTGGTTTAGACACCAGCAGCATCCTTGTCACCCTCAAACCCCGGAGATCCACAGATCTGTGTGGTAAGAAGCCCTCCCCCTGACCCTGATGCATGGCAGTTTAGGAATTACCCGTGTAAGCGAAAAGACTTTGAAGAAGAGGTGGAGATAGGCGTTGTAGAAACATTCTTTTGCTCTGGAACCCCGTAGAGACTTGGGAGCCAGTTGGGTGGAGCATCCGTTGGATGCGGGTGCTGGGCTTAGGAATATCAAGGTGTGGCTCCAGATAATCCCATCATCTAGTTAAGTTCCCAGTTATGCTAATCTGTTTTAAAATTCCGTTTGTGTAAATTCTTTTACTCAGACTGAGAATGGCAAAGCCTCAACCCCAATTTCCAGGGAGGGTTGAGAGCCTCAGGTTGAGTTGATGACCAATAGCTTACGGTTTAACCCATCGTGCCTATAGAATGAGGTCTCCATAAAAACCCAAAAGGACTGGGTTTAGAGAGCTTCTGGATAACACTTCCTGGAAGGCAGTGCGCCCCTCCCCACATGCCGGGCCCAAAAGTTTTTTCTGAAGTTTTTGCAATATCCGCTAACATACAAAAAATGGGAAATGTCAGTGTTTCCCTGCGTGCTGTGAGCTCTTCCAGCAAATGAATGCAACTAAAACTGGGAGTGGTGGAAACCTGACTTATAGCCAGTTGCTGAGAAGCACAGGTAAAACAACGTAGGGCTTCCCATTGTTATTAGTGTGGGAGGCCAGTCTTGCGGGACTCGGCCCTTCGGAATCTAATGCTATGTCCCGGTAGGTAGCGTCACCGTTGAACTCGAAGCCACACGTATGTTGAGAACAATTTCTCTGGTCATCCGCTGCATGTCTTATTTACAATACGTCATCAAATTCTTTATCCTGACCTTATGGCACCTGGGTTGAGAACCATGATTTGAACCAAAAATTGGTCTGTCACTTTCTGAGTTTGAAACTTTGTTTTGCCGTTAGCGTTTTGCTATTGCTTCCTCGTTTTCTTTGCTTTCGATTTGTTTCTAAGTTCTGGGATATACGGGCAGGGTGTGCAGATTTGTTACTAAGGTAAACGTGTGCCACGGTGGTTTGCGGCACCTGTCAACCCATCACCTAGGTATTCAGCCCAGCAGGCAGTAGCTGTTTTTCTTAACGCTCTGCCTCTCGAAAGGCCCCAGTGTGTGTTGTTCCCCTTCCTGTGTCCATGTGATCCCATTGTTCAGCTCCCATTATAAGTGAGAATGTGGCGTTTGGTTTTCTGTTCCCGGATTAGGTTGTTGAGGATAATGACTTCACATCACCAGTGTCTTTGTTTTTTATTATAAAGAGTAGTATTTTATTGAATAAGATTTACTTCCAGAAAAATAAGCTTTAATCTACAATGAATGCCAGACTCTACAGCACAAAGTAATTTTCTCAGTTTTCCACACACAAAGGTTCCTACTAAGTGAAAAAAGCCACAGAATTTCATACACAAATGTACTACTCTGTCTGAAAACATCTCACAGAATCATGCACTGTACTAATACCATTAGATCAGCTCTTCAGTCAGGTTAAAGTATCCCTCTAATAACTGATTTTTATAATGTCATCCACATCCACGCCCAATCAGTCTGCCATTGTTAACGGCGTACAGCATTATTGAACACAATGGAATTGATGGAGCCCATATCCACCGACAAACCGTGACTTAAGTTGGTTTGATTTATGAGTTTTCAACGTTACGATGGGTCTGTTGGAATATCAGATGCGTTTCTGAGATACACTGGGTCTATGGGTATGCGACCCTATACTCCAGAAACAGGTGTATAAAGAAAAACAGGTGTACCTAATTAAAATATACTTAGTGACCTGGGATAAACCAATAGATGCTTACAACTGATGGAGAACCATGAAAGAGAGATAGCGGTAAATAATTACAATAACACAATTTTTCAGCACCTGTCGAGGATTCCTCAAAAAGACGCAGGACGTAGGATGCACCTAAGGCCTATGAAAGAGAGAGGGCAGAAGGAATAAGAGAGAAATAGGTGGAGGAAAGGAAGGAAGGAAGGAAGGAAGGAAAGACGGGAGGAAGGAGAAAACACCCGGTGTTACTGAAACCACAAAAAGTGGTTTCCCCCTGTGGGTAAGGCTGCAATGTGGATGAATCTTGAAAATACTGTGCTAAAAGTGTTATGTCAGTCATAAAAGCTCACGTATTGTGCAATTCCGTTTATAGGAAATGTCCACAGTATGGAAATCTATGCATATGGGGTTGATCGCTCTATGCAGTTGTTACCTAGGGCTGAGGGTCAGGGAGAGGGTTTGAGACAGAATGAGGAGTGACTAATGTCCACAGGGTTTTTCTCTGTTCGGGGGTGATAAAACCTTCTAAAATAGATTGCGAATTAAAATTGAATGTGCACAGGCACAAATATACTAAAATCCACTCAATTCATGACTTTTAATGGGGCAATTTTATGTGGCACACTCTTATGGAGACCACGGCAGACATAGTGAGAGAGAAAAAGGTGAGTAAATCTCTGAAACGGAGGCAGAAACAGAGAGAATGAGAAGCCCTGTGAATGGGAGGGAGAGAGAAAAGGGAAAATGGTCCTATTTACAAATGTCAGCTGTGAAACTGTGGTTCACATCAGCAGTGTCACTGCCAGGAAGGAGGGTCATGCTAGCCATGTCACCGGTAGCGTGGCCCGCAGGGACGCCGACACGCTGGAGCGTCGTGCCAGCATGGGCTCTGGCAGCCACGTGGGCCAGCAGGAGGGTCCCTCTGCACAGCCGTGGGGTGAGGATAGACTGGGCGGTGATATCGGCCATTACAGGGGCCTCTTCCGCTGGCAAGAGTGTGAGAGTAGCAAGTGGTTGGACAGGCCTGTGTGTGAGGACGGAATGCAGGAGGGGCTCTTCTGCGGCTGGGTGTGGGGCCCTCCCCAGAAATGTGGAGATATGGCCAGGTAGCTGCATCATGTTGGCTAGTAGATTGGCCAGGGCTTCGAACTGAAGGACAATAACGGGGAGTAGCTGTCAGGCCCTGGGAGTGTCTGAGTGTAATTGGAGATGGGTTTGGGGTCACTGAGGGAAGCGTGGGAGCCATCCCTGTATAGATACAGGTCATTGGGAGGCAGTCTCGTGAGGCCTGTGAGTGTCCCGGGTTCCCCTGGGTGCCTGGGGCTGACTGTGGCAGAAATCTGGGGAAGGCTGGAGAGAAGCTGGGAGACACAGGATAGTCCCTGAAGGCAGGGGGTGAAGAGGTGAAAGAAATGGGGGAGGGTTGCAGTAAGGTCCGTGAGTTTGTAGGTGATACCTGGGTGTGGGAAGCTGACCCCAGGTGTAATGTGGAGATGGTTGGAGAGTAGCTGAGAGAGACAGAAGAGTCCCTGAGGGCTGGGGGTGAGAACATGGAGAGACTGGGGAGTAAGTCAGTGAAATCCGTGAGTTTGGTGGTGTGTCGTGGGTGCCTGGAACTGAGTCCAGCTGGAATCTAGAGAAGTTTTGAGAGTAGCTGAAAGAGACACAAGAGTCCCTGTGGGCTGAGGGCAAAGACCTGAGAGAGACCAGGGAGGACCTCCGTGAAGTCTGTGAGCCTGTAGGTGATTCCGGAGTGTGGGAGGCTGACTCCCTCAGAAATCTGGGCGTGGTGGGAGAGTAGCTGGGACAGACGGGAGAGTCCCAGGTCACTGGGGGTGAAGACATGAGAGAGACTGGGGAGTAACTCAGTGAAACTGGTGAGTTTGGTGGTGACTCCGGGGTGCCTGGAACTGACTCCAGCTGAAATCTGGGGGTGGTTGGAGAGTAGCTGGGACAGACAGGAGAGTCCCTGAGGGCTGGAGAAGACATGAGAGAGACTGGAGAGTAATTGAGTGAAATTGGTGAGTTTGGTGGTGAGTCTGGGGTGCAAGGAACTGCTTCCAGCTGAAATCTGGGCGAGGTTGGAGAGCAGCTGGGACAGACAGTAGAGTCCCTGAGGGCTGGTGAAGACATGAGAGAGACTGGAGAGTAATTGAGTGAAATTGGTGAGTTTGGTGGTGATTCCGGGGTGCAAGGAACTGCTTCCAGCTGAAATCTGGGCATGGTTGGAGAGTAGCTGGGACAGACAGGAGAGTCCCTGAGGGCTGGTGAAGACATGAGAGAGACTGGAGAGTATCTGAGTGAAATTGGTGAGTTTCGTGGTGATCCTGGGGTGCAAGGAACTGCTTCCAGCTGAAATCTGGGCGTGGTTGGAGAGTAGCTGGGAGAGACAGGAGAGTCCCTGAGGGCTGGTGAAGACATGAGAGAGACTGGCGAGTAACGCAGTGAAGTTGGTGAGTTTGGTGGTGGTTCCGGGGTGCAAGGAACTGCTTCCAGCTGAAATCTGGGCGTGGTTGGAGAGTAGCTGGGACAGACAGGAGAGTCCCTGAGGGCTGGTGAAGACATGAGAGAGACTGGAGAGTATCTGAGTGAAATTGGTGAGTTTGGTGGTGATCCTGGGGTGCAAGGAACTGCTTCCAGCTGAAATCTGGGTGTGGTTGGAGAGCAGCTGGGACAGACAGTAGAGTCCCTGAGGGCTGGTGAAGACATGAGAGAGACTGGCGAGTAATTGAGTGAAATTGGTGAGTTTGGTGGTGATTCCGGGGTGCAAGGAACTGCTTCCAGCTGAAATCTGGGCGTGGTTGGAGAGTAGCTGGGACAGACAGGAGAGTCCCTGAGGGCTGGTGAAGACATGAGAGAGACTGGAGTGTATCTGAGTGAAATTGGTGTGTTTGGTGGTGATCCTGGGGTGCAAGGAACTGCTTCCAGGTGAAATCTGGGCGTGGTTGGAGAGCAGCTGGGACAGACAGTAGAGTCCCTGAGGGCTGGTGAAGACATGAGAGAGACTGGCGAGTAATGCAGTGAAGTTGGTGAGTTTGGTGGTGGTTCCGGGGTGCAAGGAACTGCTTCCAGCTGAAATCTGGGCGTGGTTGGAGAGTAGCTGGGACAGACAGGAGAGTCCCTGAGGGCTGGTGAAGACATGAGAGAGACTGGAGAGTATCTGAGTGAAATTGGTGAGTTTGGTGGTGATTCCGGGGTGCAAGGCACTGCTTCCAGCTGAAATCTGGGCGTGGTTGGAGAGTAGCTGGGACAGACAGGAGAGTCCCTGAGGGCTGGTGAAGATATGAGAGAGACTGGCGAGTAATTGAGTGAAATTGGTGAGTTTGGTGGTGATTCCGGGGTGCAAGGCACTGCTTCCAGCTGAAATGTGGGCGTGGTTGGAGAGTAGCTGGGACAGACAGGAGAGTCCCTGAGGGTTGGAGATAAAGACGTGCTAGAGACTGGGGAGTAACACAGTGAAAGTGGTGGGCTTGGTGGTGATCCCTGGGTTCCTGGATCTGACCCGCGCTGAAATGTGGGCGTGGTTGGAGAGTAGCTGGGAGAGACTGGAGGGTCGGAAAGGGCTGGGGGTGAAGACGTGGGAGAGACTGGCGAGGATCTCACTGAGGTCTGGGAGTTTGTAGGTGTTTCTGGGGTGTGGGATACCGACGCCCGCTGAAATCTGGGCGTAGTTGGAGAGTAGCTGGGACAGACAGGAGAGTCATTGGTGGCTGGGGGTGAGCTGCTGGATGATGGCAGTAAGAACATATGGCGCATTATTGATGAATGGGGTGACTGTGAGGAATCTCCAGAGGAGGACACGGGAGAACACAATGACATGAGTGATTGTCGTGCTTGGTTAGGAAAGGGAAATGTAAAGTTGTGGAATTCTGTCGATGACGGATGTGAGAGTGGTGAAGCCCTGCGGGATGATGTAGAGTACTTCCACATCCCTTGTGAGGAGCTGCCCCTTGGGTCTGAGTTCCTGGGAGGGGAGAGGTAGATGCTGGGTGAGGCAGGCACGAATCTTGAGGAGTCAGGGCTGGGGGACCTCTCATATTCTCCCGAGACCTGTGAGTATCTGGGGGACTCCTGGGTGCATGGGGCTGACTCCCGCAGGAACCTGGGGATGGCTTGAGAGTAACTGGGAGCCACAGGAGAGTCCCGGAGGCCTGGGGGTGAAGAGGTGAAAGACATAGGGGAGGAGCACCGTGAGGCTCGTGAGTTTGTAGGTGATTCCTGGGTGTGGGGGGCTGACTCCAGCTGAAATCTGGGGTTGTTTGGAGAGTAGCTGGGAGACCCAGGAGACTCCCCGAGAGCTGGGGGTGAGCTGCTGGGTGATGGCAGTAGGAACGTGTGGTATATTACTGATGAACGTGGTGACTCTGAAGAATCCTCAGAGGAGGACACGGGAGAGCCCATTGGCTTCATTGATTGCCCATCACGGAGAGGACAGGGAAATGGGAGATTGTGGGATACTGGTGATGACAGAGGTGAGTGTGGTGAAGCCCTAGGGGATGGTGAATGGTAGCTCCGGATCCCTGGTGAGGAGCTTCCTCTTAAGACTGAGTTTCTGAGAGGGGACAGGGAGAAGCTGGGTGAGGCTAGCATGGATCTTGGGGAGTCCGGGCTGGGGGAACGTTCATAAGAAGAGCCAGACAAGACCCTAGTGCTCTTAGGTGCAGACATGATTAGGAAAACTGCAGCTCCCAGAGACCCCTACTAATTTCCTGACCCGCAGAATGAAGGAGTCTGTGTGTGTGTGTGTGTGTGTGTGTGTGTGTGTGTGTGTGTGTGTGTGTGGTGTGAGGTATGTGCTCCTTAAGAAAATGGAAATAAACCAACCAATGAGACAGACAGACAGACAGACAGAGATCCACTTGCCCAAGTGTTCTGTCCTGTCCTCTGAATCCGCTTCCAAGTCGCAAGACGCTGTGAGCTCCAAGTCCACGCAGAGTCCGCCAAACGCTCCGGCCGCTGCTCCGCTCTGCGAAGATCTGAGTGCAGGCCAGCCAGGGTGGGTTTAAATAGCCTCGGGCGCGGCCTCGCAGCGGAAAGGGCGGAGCTTCACTCCTCCTTTCCATCAGTCACCCGCAACTTTCCCAGGCTACACCTCGTAGGAAACTGTGCTCCTGATTTGATTTCATGCGCCACCTTTGGGACAATCTAAGAACTTACAAGTTTTCTTGGCCAAAGGTATGATGAATTAAATGCACGGAAACACTGAAAACCAAGTGGGGGTTCTGTGGTTCCCACGATGTGGTTTAGACACCAGCAGCATCCTTGTCACCCTCAAACCCCGGAGATCCACAGATCTGTGTGGTAAGAAGCCCTCCCCCTGACCCTGATGCATGGCAGTTTAGGAATTACCCGTGTAAGCGAAAAGACTTTGAAGAAGAGGTGGAGATAGGCGTTGTAGAAACATTCTTTTGCTCTGGAACCCCGTAGAGACTTGGGAGCCAGTTGGGTGGAGCATCCGTTGGATGCGGGTGCTGGGCTTAGGAATATCAAGGTGTGGCTCCAGATAATCCCATCATCTAGTTAAGTTCCCAGTTATGCTAATCTGTTTTAAAATTCCGTTTGTGTAAATTCTTTTACTCAGACTGAGAATGGCAAAGCCTCAACCCCAATTTCCAGGGAGGGTTGAGAGCCTCAGGTTGAGTTGATGACCAATAGCTTACGGTTTAACCCATCGTGCCTATAGAATGAGGTCTCCATAAAAACCCAAAAGGACTGGGTTTAGAGAGCTTCTGGATAACACTTCCTGGAAGGCAGTGCGCCCCTCCCCACATGCCGGGCCCAAAAGTTTTTTCTGAAGTTTTTGCAATATCCGCTAACATACAAAAAATGGGAAATGTCAGTGTTTCCCTGCGTGCTGTGAGCTCTTCCAGCAAATGAATGCAACTAAAACTGGGAGTGGTGGAAACCTGACTTATAGCCAGTTGCTGAGAAGCACAGGTAAAACAACGTAGGGCTTCCCATTGTTATTAGTGTGGGAGGCCAGTCTTGCGGGACTCGGCCCTTTGGAATCTAATGCTATGTCCCGGTAGGTAGCGTCACCGTTGAACTCGAAGCCACACGTATGTTGAGAACAATTTCTCTGGTCATCCGCTGCATGTCTTATTTACAATACGTCATCAAATTCTTTATCCTGACCTTATGGCACCTGGGTTGAGAACCATGATTTGAACCAAAAATTGGTCTGTCACTTTCTGAGTTTGAAACTTTGTTTTGCCGTTAGCGTTTTGCTATTGCTTCCTCGTTTTCTTTGCTTTCGATTTGTTTCTAAGTTCTGGGATATACGGGCAGGGTGTGCAGATTTGTTACTAAGGTAAACGTGTGCCACGGTGGTTTGCGGCACCTGTCAACCCATCACCTAGGTATTCAGCCCAGCAGGCAGTAGCTGTTTTTCTTAACGCTCTGCCTCTCGAAAGGCCCCAGTGTGTGTTGTTCCCCTTCCTGTGTCCATGTGATCCCATTGTTCAGCTCCCATTATAAGTGAGAATGTGGCGTTTGGTTTTCTGTTCCCGGATTAGGTTGTTGAGGATAATGACTTCACATCACCAGTGTCTTTGTTTTTTATTATAAAGAGTAGTATTTTATTGAATAAGATTTACTTCCAGAAAAATAAGCTTTAATCTACAATGAATGCCAGACTCTACAGCACAAAGTAATTTTCTCAGTTTTCCACACACAAAGGTTCCTACTAAGTGAAAAAAGCCACAGAATTTCATACACAAATGTACTACTCTGTCTGAAAACATCTCACAGAATCATGCACTGTACTAATACCATTAGATCAGCTCTTCAGTCAGGTTAAAGTATCCCTCTAATAACTGATTTTTATAATGTCATCCACATCCACGCCCAATCAGTCTGCCATTGTTAACGGCGTACAGCATTATTGAACACAATGGAATTGATGGAGCCCATATCCACCGACAAACTGTGACTTAAGTTGGTTTGATTTATGAGTTTTCAACGTTATGATGGGTCTGTTGGAATATCAGATGCGTTTCTGAGATACACTGGGTCTATGGGTATGCGACCCTATACTCCAGAAACAGGTGTATAAAGAAAAACAGGTGTACCTAATTAAAATATACTTAGTGACCTGGGATAAACCAATAGATGCTTACAACTGATGGAGAACCATGAAAGAGAGATAGCGGTAAATAATTACAATAACACAATTTTTCAGCACCTGTCGAGGATTCCTCAAAAAGACGCAGGACGTAGGATGCACCTAAGGCCTATGAAAGAGAGAGGGCAGAAGGAATAAGAGAGAAATAGGTGGAGGAAAGGAAGGAAGGAAGGAAGGAAGGAAAGACGGGAGGAAGGAGAAAACACCCGGTGTTACTGAAACCACAAAAAGTGGTTTCCCCCTGTGGGTAAGGCTGCAATGTGGATGAATCTTGAAAATACTGTGCTAAAAGTGTTATGTCAGTCATAAAAGCTCACGTATTGTGCAATTCCGTTTATAGGAAATGTCCACAGTATGGAAATCTATGCATATGGGGTTGATCGCTCTATGCAGTTGTTACCTAGGGCTGAGGGTCAGGGAGAGGGTTTGAGACAGAATGAGGAGTGACTAATGTCCACAGGGTTTTTCTCTGTTCGGGGGTGATAAAACCTTCTAAAATAGATTGCGAATTAAAATTGAATGTGCACAGGCACAAATATACTAAAATCCACTCAATTCATGACTTTTAATGGGGCAATTTTATGTGGCACACTCTTATGGAGACCACGGCAGACATAGTGAGAGAGAAAAAGGTGAGTAAATCTCTGAAACGGAGGCAGAAACAGAGAGAATGAGAAGCCCTGTGAATGGGAGGGAGAGAGAAAAGGGAAAAAGGTCCTATTTACAAATGTCAGCTGTGAAACTGTGGTTCACATCAGCAGTGTCACTGCCAGGAAGGAGGGTCATGCTAGCCATGTCACCGGTAGCGTGGCCCGCAGGGACGCCGACACGCTGGAGCGTCGTGCCAGCATGGGCTCTGGCAGCCACGTGGGCCAGCAGGAGGGTCCCTCTGCACAGCCGTGGGGTGAGGATAGACTGGGCGGTGATATCGGCCATTACAGGGGCCTCTTCCGCTGGCAAGAGTGTGAGAGTAGCAAGTGGTTGGACAGGCCTGTGTGTGAGGACGGAATGCAGGAGGGGCTCTTCTGCGGCTGGGTGTGGGGCCCTCCCCAGAAATGTGGAGATATGGCCAGGTAGCTGCATCATGTTGGCTAGTAGATTGGCCAGGGCTTCGAACTGAAGGACAATAACGGGGAGTAGCTGTCAGGCCCTGGGAGTGTCTGAGTGTAATTGGAGATGGGTTTGGGGTCACTGAGGGAAGCGTGGGAGCCATCCCTGTATAGATACAGGTCATTGGGAGGCAGTCTCGTGAGGCCTGTGAGTGTCCCGGGTTCCCCTGGGTGCCTGGGGCTGACTGTGGCAGAAATCTGGGGAAGGCTGGAGAGAAGCTGGGAGACACAGGATAGTCCCTGAAGGCAGGGGGTGAAGAGGTGAAAGAAATGGGGGAGGGTTGCAGTAAGGTCCGTGAGTTTGTAGGTGATACCTGGGTGTGGGAAGCTGACCCCAGGTGTAATGTGGAGATGGTTGGAGAGTAGCTGAGAGAGACAGAAGAGTCCCTGAGGGCTGGGGGTGAGAACATGGAGAGACTGGGGAGTAAGTCAGTGAAATCCGTGAGTTTGGTGGTGTGTCGTGGGTGCCTGGAACTGAGTCCAGCTGGAATCTAGAGAAGTTTTGAGAGTAGCTGAAAGAGACACAAGAGTCCCTGTGGGCTGAGGGCAAAGACCTGAGAGAGACCAGGGAGGACCTCCGTGAAGTCTGTGAGCCTGTAGGTGATTCCGGAGTGTGGGAGGCTGACTCCCTCAGAAATCTGGGCGTGGTGGGAGAGTAGCTGGGACAGACGGGAGAGTCCCAGGTCACTGGGGGTGAAGACATGAGAGAGACTGGGGAGTAACTCAGTGAAACTGGTGAGTTTGGTGGTGACTCCGGGGTGCCTGGAACTGACTCCAGCTGAAATCTGGGGGTGGTTGGAGAGTAGCTGGGACAGACAGGAGAGTCCCTGAGGGCTGGAGAAGACATGAGAGAGACTGGAGAGTAATTGAGTGAAATTGGTGAGTTTGGTGGTGAGTCTGGGGTGCAAGGAACTGCTTCCAGCTGAAATCTGGGCGAGGTTGGAGAGCAGCTGGGACAGACAGTAGAGTCCCTGAGGGCTGGTGAAGACATGAGAGAGACTGGAGAGTAATTGAGTGAAATTGGTGAGTTTGGTGGTGATTCCGGGGTGCAAGGAACTGCTTCCAGCTGAAATCTGGGCATGGTTGGAGAGTAGCTGGGACAGACAGGAGAGTCCCTGAGGGCTGGTGAAGACATGAGAGAGACTGGAGAGTATCTGAGTGAAATTGGTGAGTTTCGTGGTGATCCTGGGGTGCAAGGAACTGCTTCCAGCTGAAATCTGGGCGTGGTTGGAGAGTAGCTGGGAGAGACAGGAGAGTCCCTGAGGGCTGGTGAAGACATGAGAGAGACTGGCGAGTAACGCAGTGAAGTTGGTGAGTTTGGTGGTGGTTCCGGGGTGCAAGGAACTGCTTCCAGCTGAAATCTGGGCGTGGTTGGAGAGTAGCTGGGACAGACAGGAGAGTCCCTGAGGGCTGGTGAAGACATGAGAGAGACTGGAGAGTATCTGAGTGAAATTGGTGAGTTTGGTGGTGATCCTGGGGTGCAAGGAACTGCTTCCAGCTGAAATCTGGGTGTGGTTGGAGAGCAGCTGGGACAGACAGTAGAGTCCCTGAGGGCTGGTGAAGACATGAGAGAGACTGGCGAGTAATTGAGTGAAATTGGTGAGTTTGGTGGTGATTCCAGGGTGCAAGGAACTGCTTCCAGCTGAAATCTGGGCGTGGTTGGAGAGTAGCTGGGACAGACAGGAGAGTCCCTGAGGGCTGGTGAAGACATGAGAGAGACTGGAGTGTATCTGAGTGAAATTGGTGTGTTTGGTGGTGATCCTGGGGTGCAAGGAACTGCTTCCAGGTGAAATCTGGGCGTGGTTGGAGAGCAGCTGGGACAGACAGGAGAGTCCCTGAGGGCTGGTGAAGACATGAGAGAGACTGGCGAGTAATGCAGTGAAGTTGGTGAGTTTGGTGGTGGTTCCGGGGTGCAAGGAACTGCTTCCAGCTGAAATCTGGGCGTGGTTGGAGAGTAGCTGGGACAGACAGGAGAGTCCCTGAGGGCTGGTGAAGACATGAGAGAGACTGGAGAGTATCTGAGTGAAATTGGTGAGTTTGGTGGTGATTCCGGGGTGCAAGGCACTGCTTCCAGCTGAAATCTGGGCGTGGTTGGAGAGTAGCTGGGACAGACAGGAGAGTCCCTGAGGGCTGGTGAAGATATGAGAGAGACTGGCGAGTAATTGAGTGAAATTGGTGAGTTTGGTGGTGATTCCGGGGTGCAAGGCACTGCTTCCAGCTGAAATGTGGGCGTGGTTGGAGAGTAGCTGGGACAGACAGGAGAGTCCCTGAGGGTTGGAGATAAAGACGTGCTAGAGACTGGGGAGTAACACAGTGAAAGTGGTGGGCTTGGTGGTGATCCCTGGGTTCCTGGATCTGACCCGCGCTGAAATGTGGGCGTGGTTGGAGAGTAGCTGGGAGAGACTGGAGGGTCGGAAAGGGCTGGGGGTGAAGACGTGGGAGAGACTGGCGAGGATCTCACTGAGGTCTGGGAGT
The DNA here is from genome assembly GCF_029289425.2 of Pan paniscus. NCBI lineage: Eukaryota > Metazoa > Chordata > Mammalia > Primates > Hominidae > Pan > Pan paniscus. The sequence goes on along the minus strand of NC_073264.2, from coordinate 103,258 downwards.
TTGTAGGTGTTTCTGGGGTGTGGGATACCGACGCCCGCTGAAATCTGGGCGTAGTTGGAGAGTAGCTGGGACAGACAGGAGAGTCATTGGTGGCTGGGGGTGAGCTGCTGGATGATGGCAGTAAGAACATATGGCGCATTATTGATGAATGGGGTGACTGTGAGGAATCTCCAGAGGAGGACACGGGAGAACACAATGACATGAGTGATTGTCGTGCTTGGTTAGGAAAGGGAAATGTAAAGTTGTGGAATTCTGTCGATGACGGATGTGAGAGTGGTGAAGCCCTGCGGGATGATGTAGAGTACTTCCACATCCCTTGTGAGGAGCTGCCCCTTGGGTCTGAGTTCCTGGGAGGGGAGAGGTAGATGCTGGGTGAGGCAGGCACGAATCTTGAGGAGTCAGGGCTGGGGGACCTCTCATATTCTCCCGAGACCTGTGAGTATCTGGGGGACTCCTGGGTGCATGGGGCTGACTCCCGCAGGAACCTGGGGATGGCTTGAGAGTAACTGGGAGCCACAGGAGAGTCCCGGAGGCCTGGGGGTGAAGAGGTGAAAGACATAGGGGAGGAGCACCGTGAGGCTCGTGAGTTTGTAGGTGATTCCTGGGTGTGGGGGGCTGACTCCAGCTGAAATCTGGGGTTGTTTGGAGAGTAGCTGGGAGACCCAGGAGACTCCCCGAGAGCTGGGGGTGAGCTGCTGGGTGATGGCAGTAGGAACGTGTGGTATATTACTGATGAACGTGGTGACTCTGAAGAATCCTCAGAGGAGGACACGGGAGAGCCCATTGGCTTCATTGATTGCCCATCACGGAGAGGACAGGGAAATGGGAGATTGTGGGATACTGGTGATGACAGAGGTGAGTGTGGTGAAGCCCTAGGGGATGGTGAATGGTAGCTCCAGATCCCTGGTGAGGAGCTTCCTCTTAAGACTGAGTTTCTGAGAGGGGACAGGGAGAAGCTGGGTGAGGCTAGCATGGATCTTGGGGAGTCCGGGCTGGGGGAACGTTCATAAGAAGAGCCAGACAAGACCCTAGTGCTCTTAGGTGCAGACATGATTAGGAAAACTGCAGCTCCCAGAGACCCCTACTAATTTCCTGACCCGCAGAATGAAGGAGTCTGTGTGTGTGTGTGTGTGTGTGTGTGTGTGTGTGTGTGTGTGTGTGTGTGTGTGTGGTGTGAGGTATGTGCTCCTTAAGAAAATGGAAATAAACCAACCAATGAGACAGACAGACAGACAGACAGAGATCCACTTGCCCAAGTGTTCTGTCCTGTCCTCTGAATCCGCTTCCAAGTCGCAAGACGCTGTGAGCTCCAAGTCCACGCAGAGTCCGCCAAACGCTCCGGCCGCTGCTCCGCTCTGCGAAGATCTGAGTGCAGGCCAGCCAGGGTGGGTTTAAATAGCCTCGGGCGCGGCCTCGCAGCGGAAAGGGCGGAGCTTCACTCCTCCTTTCCATCAGTCACCCGCAACTTTCCCAGGCTACACCTCGTAGGAAACTGTGCTCCTGATTTGATTTCATGCGCCACCTTTGGGACAATCTAAGAACTTACAAGTTTTCTTGGCCAAAGGTATGATGAATTAAATGCACGGAAACACTGAAAACCAAGTGGGGGTTCTGTGGTTCCCACGATGTGGTTTAGACACCAGCAGCATCCTTGTCACCCTCAAACCCCGGAGATCCACAGATCTGTGTGGTAAGAAGCCCTCCCCCTGACCCTGATGCATGGCAGTTTAGGAATTACCCGTGTAAGCGAAAAGACTTTGAAGAAGAGGTGGAGATAGGCGTTGTAGAAACATTCTTTTGCTCTGGAACCCCGTAGAGACTTGGGAGCCAGTTGGGTGGAGCATCCGTTGGATGCGGGTGCTGGGCTTAGGAATATCAAGGTGTGGCTCCAGATAATCCCATCATCTAGTTAAGTTCCCAGTTATGCTAATCTGTTTTAAAATTCCGTTTGTGTAAATTCTTTTACTCAGACTGAGAATGGCAAAGCCTCAACCCCAATTTCCAGGGAGGGTTGAGAGCCTCAGGTTGAGTTGATGACCAATAGCTTACGGTTTAACCCATCGTGCCTATAGAATGAGGTCTCCATAAAAACCCAAAAGGACTGGGTTTAGAGAGCTTCTGGATAACACTTCCTGGAAGGCAGTGCGCCCCTCCCCACATGCCGGGCCCAAAAGTTTTTTCTGAAGTTTTTGCAATATCCGCTAACATACAAAAAATGGGAAATGTCAGTGTTTCCCTGCGTGCTGTGAGCTCTTCCAGCAAATGAATGCAACTAAAACTGGGAGTGGTGGAAACCTGACTTATAGCCAGTTGCTGAGAAGCACAGGTAAAACAACGTAGGGCTTCCCATTGTTATTAGTGTGGGAGGCCAGTCTTGCGGGACTCGGCCCTTTGGAATCTAATGCTATGTCCCGGTAGGTAGCGTCACCGTTGAACTCGAAGCCACACGTATGTTGAGAACAATTTCTCTGGTCATCCGCTGCATGTCTTATTTACAATACGTCATCAAATTCTTTATCCTGACCTTATGGCACCTGGGTTGAGAACCATGATTTGAACCAAAAATTGGTCTGTCACTTTCTGAGTTTGAAACTTTGTTTTGCCGTTAGCGTTTTGCTATTGCTTCCTCGTTTTCTTTGCTTTCGATTTGTTTCTAAGTTCTGGGATATACGGGCAGGGTGTGCAGATTTGTTACTAAGGTAAACGTGTGCCACGGTGGTTTGCGGCACCTGTCAACCCATCACCTAGGTATTCAGCCCAGCAGGCAGTAGCTGTTTTTCTTAACGCTCTGCCTCTCGAAAGGCCCCAGTGTGTGTTGTTCCCCTTCCTGTGTCCATGTGATCCCATTGTTCAGCTCCCATTATAAGTGAGAATGTGGCGTTTGGTTTTCTGTTCCCGGATTAGGTTGTTGAGGATAATGACTTCACATCACCAGTGTCTTTGTTTTTTATTATAAAGAGTAGTATTTTATTGAATAAGATTTACTTCCAGAAAAATAAGCTTTAATCTACAATGAATGCCAGACTCTACAGCACAAAGTAATTTTCTCAGTTTTCCACACACAAAGGTTCCTACTAAGTGAAAAAAGCCACAGAATTTCATACACAAATGTACTACTCTGTCTGAAAACATCTCACAGAATCATGCACTGTACTAATACCATTAGATCAGCTCTTCAGTCAGGTTAAAGTATCCCTCTAATAACTGATTTTTATAATGTCATCCACATCCACGCCCAATCAGTCTGCCATTGTTAACGGCGTACAGCATTATTGAACACAATGGAATTGATGGAGCCCATATCCACCGACAAACCGTGACTTAAGTTGGTTTGATTTATGAGTTTTCAACGTTATGATGGGTCTGTTGGAATATCAGATGCGTTTCTGAGATACACTGGGTCTATGGGTATGCGACCCTATACTCCAGAAACAGGTGTATAAAGAAAAACAGGTGTACCTAATTAAAATATACTTAGTGACCTGGGATAAACCAATAGATGCTTACAACTGATGGAGAACCATGAAAGAGAGATAGCGGTAAATAATTACAATAACACAATTTTTCAGCACCTGTCGAGGATTCCTCAAAAAGACGCAGGACGTAGGATGCACCTAAGGCCTATGAAAGAGAGAGGGCAGAAGGAATAAGAGAGAAATAGGTGGAGGAAAGGAAGGAAGGAAGGAAGGAAGGAAAGACGGGAGGAAGGAGAAAACACCCGGTGTTACTGAAACCACAAAAAGTGGTTTCCCCCTGTGGGTAAGGCTGCAATGTGGATGAATCTTGAAAATACTGTGCTAAAAGTGTTATGTCAGTCATAAAAGCTCACGTATTGTGCAATTCCGTTTATAGGAAATGTCCACAGTATGGAAATCTATGCATATGGGGTTGATCGCTCTATGCAGTTGTTACCTAGGGCTGAGGGTCAGGGAGAGGGTTTGAGACAGAATGAGGAGTGACTAATGTCCACAGGGTTTTTCTCTGTTCGGGGGTGATAAAACCTTCTAAAATAGATTGCGAATTAAAATTGAATGTGCACAGGCACAAATATACTAAAATCCACTCAATTCATGACTTTTAATGGGGCAATTTTATGTGGCACACTCTTATGGAGACCACGGCAGACATAGTGAGAGAGAAAAAGGTGAGTAAATCTCTGAAACGGAGGCAGAAACAGAGAGAATGAGAAGCCCTGTGAATGGGAGGGAGAGAGAAAAGGGAAAAAGGTCCTATTTACAAATGTCAGCTGTGAAACTGTGGTTCACATCAGCAGTGTCACTGCCAGGAAGGAGGGTCATGCTAGCCATGTCACCGGTAGCGTGGCCCGCAGGGACGCCGACACGCTGGAGCGTCGTGCCAGCATGGGCTCTGGCAGCCACGTGGGCCAGCAGGAGGGTCCCTCTGCACAGCCGTGGGGTGAGGATAGACTGGGCGGTGATATCGGCCATTACAGGGGCCTCTTCCGCTGGCAAGAGTGTGAGAGTAGCAAGTGGTTGGACAGGCCTGTGTGTGAGGACGGAATGCAGGAGGGGCTCTTCTGCGGCTGGGTGTGGGGCCCTCCCCAGAAATGTGGAGATATGGCCAGGTAGCTGCATCATGTTGGCTAGTAGATTGGCCAGGGCTTCGAACTGAAGGACAATAACGGGGAGTAGCTGTCAGGCCCTGGGAGTGTCTGAGTGTAATTGGAGATGGGTTTGGGGTCACTGAGGGAAGCGTGGGAGCCATCCCTGTATAGATACAGGTCATTGGGAGGCAGTCTCGTGAGGCCTGTGAGTGTCCCGGGTTCCCCTGGGTGCCTGGGGCTGACTGTGGCAGAAATCTGGGGAAGGCTGGAGAGAAGCTGGGAGACACAGGATAGTCCCTGAAGGCAGGGGGTGAAGAGGTGAAAGAAATGGGGGAGGGTTGCAGTAAGGTCCGTGAGTTTGTAGGTGATACCTGGGTGTGGGAAGCTGACCCCAGGTGTAATGTGGAGATGGTTGGAGAGTAGCTGAGAGAGACAGAAGAGTCCCTGAGGGCTGGGGGTGAGAACATGGAGAGACTGGGGAGTAAGTCAGTGAAATCCGTGAGTTTGGTGGTGTGTCGTGGGTGCCTGGAACTGAGTCCAGCTGGAATCTAGAGAAGTTTTGAGAGTAGCTGAAAGAGACACAAGAGTCCCTGTGGGCTGAGGGCAAAGACCTGAGAGAGACCAGGGAGGACCTCCGTGAAGTCTGTGAGCCTGTAGGTGATTCCGGAGTGTGGGAGGCTGACTCCCTCAGAAATCTGGGCGTGGTGGGAGAGTAGCTGGGACAGACGGGAGAGTCCCAGGTCACTGGGGGTGAAGACATGAGAGAGACTGGGGAGTAACTCAGTGAAACTGGTGAGTTTGGTGGTGACTCCGGGGTGCCTGGAACTGACTCCAGCTGAAATCTGGGGGTGGTTGGAGAGTAGCTGGGACAGACAGGAGAGTCCCTGAGGGCTGGAGAAGACATGAGAGAGACTGGAGAGTAATTGAGTGAAATTGGTGAGTTTGGTGGTGAGTCTGGGGTGCAAGGAACTGCTTCCAGCTGAAATCTGGGCGAGGTTGGAGAGCAGCTGGGACAGACAGTAGAGTCCCTGAGGGCTGGTGAAGACATGAGAGAGACTGGAGAGTAATTGAGTGAAATTGGTGAGTTTGGTGGTGATTCCGGGGTGCAAGGAACTGCTTCCAGCTGAAATCTGGGCATGGTTGGAGAGTAGCTGGGACAGACAGGAGAGTCCCTGAGGGCTGGTGAAGACATGAGAGAGACTGGAGAGTATCTGAGTGAAATTGGTGAGTTTCGTGGTGATCCTGGGGTGCAAGGAACTGCTTCCAGCTGAAATCTGGGCGTGGTTGGAGAGTAGCTGGGAGAGACAGGAGAGTCCCTGAGGGCTGGTGAAGACATGAGAGAGACTGGCGAGTAACGCAGTGAAGTTGGTGAGTTTGGTGGTGGTTCCGGGGTGCAAGGAACTGCTTCCAGCTGAAATCTGGGCGTGGTTGGAGAGTAGCTGGGACAGACAGGAGAGTCCCTGAGGGCTGGTGAAGACATGAGAGAGACTGGAGAGTATCTGAGTGAAATTGGTGAGTTTGGTGGTGATCCTGGGGTGCAAGGAACTGCTTCCAGCTGAAATCTGGGTGTGGTTGGAGAGCAGCTGGGACAGACAGTAGAGTCCCTGAGGGCTGGTGAAGACATGAGAGAGACTGGCGAGTAATTGAGTGAAATTGGTGAGTTTGGTGGTGATTCCGGGGTGCAAGGAACTGCTTCCAGCTGAAATCTGGGCGTGGTTGGAGAGTAGCTGGGACAGACAGGAGAGTCCCTGAGGGCTGGTGAAGACATGAGAGAGACTGGAGTGTATCTGAGTGAAATTGGTGTGTTTGGTGGTGATCCTGGGGTGCAAGGAACTGCTTCCAGGTGAAATCTGGGCGTGGTTGGAGAGCAGCTGGGACAGACAGTAGAGTCCCTGAGGGCTGGTGAAGACATGAGAGAGACTGGCGAGTAATGCAGTGAAGTTGGTGAGTTTGGTGGTGGTTCCGGGGTGCAAGGAACTGCTTCCAGCTGAAATCTGGGCGTGGTTGGAGAGTAGCTGGGACAGACAGGAGAGTCCCTGAGGGCTGGTGAAGACATGAGAGAGACTGGAGAGTATCTGAGTGAAATTGGTGAGTTTGGTGGTGATTCCGGGGTGCAAGGCACTGCTTCCAGCTGAAATCTGGGCGTGGTTGGAGAGTAGCTGGGACAGACAGGAGAGTCCCTGAGGGCTGGTGAAGATATGAGAGAGACTGGCGAGTAATTGAGTGAAATTGGTGAGTTTGGTGGTGATTCCGGGGTGCAAGGCACTGCTTCCAGCTGAAATGTGGGCGTGGTTGGAGAGTAGCTGGGACAGACAGGAGAGTCCCTGAGGGTTGGAGATAAAGACGTGCTAGAGACTGGGGAGTAACACAGTGAAAGTGGTGGGCTTGGTGGTGATCCCTGGGTTCCTGGATCTGACCCGCGCTGAAATGTGGGCGTGGTTGGAGAGTAGCTGGGAGAGACTGGAGGGTCGGAAAGGGCTGGGGGTGAAGACGTGGGAGAGACTGGCGAGGATCTCACTGAGGTCTGGGAGTTTGTAGGTGTTTCTGGGGTGTGGGATACCGACGCCCGCTGAAATCTGGGCGTAGTTGGAGAGTAGCTGGGACAGACAGGAGAGTCATTGGTGGCTGGGGGTGAGCTGCTGGATGATGGCAGTAAGAACATATGGCGCATTATTGATGAATGGGGTGACTGTGAGGAATCTCCAGAGGAGGACACGGGAGAACACAATGACATGAGTGATTGTCGTGCTTGGTTAGGAAAGGGAAATGTAAAGTTGTGGAATTCTGTCGATGACGGATGTGAGAGTGGTGAAGCCCTGCGGGATGATGTAGAGTACTTCCACATCCCTTGTGAGGAGCTGCCCCTTGGGTCTGAGTTCCTGGGAGGGGAGAGGTAGATGCTGGGTGAGGCAGGCACGAATCTTGAGGAGTCAGGGCTGGGGGACCTCTCATATTCTCCCGAGACCTGTGAGTATCTGGGGGACTCCTGGGTGCATGGGGCTGACTCCCGCAGGAACCTGGGGATGGCTTGAGAGTAACTGGGAGCCACAGGAGAGTCCCGGAGGCCTGGGGGTGAAGAGGTGAAAGACATAGGGGAGGAGCACCGTGAGGCTCGTGAGTTTGTAGGTGATTCCTGGGTGTGGGGGGCTGACTCCAGCTGAAATCTGGGGTTGTTTGGAGAGTAGCTGGGAGACCCAGGAGACTCCCCGAGAGCTGGGGGTGAGCTGCTGGGTGATGGCAGTAGGAACGTGTGGTATATTACTGATGAACGTGGTGACTCTGAAGAATCCTCAGAGGAGGACACGGGAGAGCCCATTGGCTTCATTGATTGCCCATCACGGAGAGGACAGGGAAATGGGAGATTGTGGGATACTGGTGATGACAGAGGTGAGTGTGGTGAAGCCCTAGGGGATGGTGAATGGTAGCTCCGGATCCCTGGTGAGGAGCTTCCTCTTAAGACTGAGTTTCTGAGAGGGGACAGGGAGAAGCTGGGTGAGGCTAGCATGGATCTTGGGGAGTCCGGGCTGGGGGAACGTTCATAAGAAGAGCCAGACAAGACCCTAGTGCTCTTAGGTGCAGACATGATTAGGAAAACTGCAGCTCCCAGAGACCCCTACTAATTTCCTGACCCGCAGAATGAAGGAGTCTGTGTGTGTGTGTGTGTGTGTGTGTGTGTGTGTGTGTGTGTGTGTGTGTGTGTGTGGTGTGAGGTATGTGCTCCTTAAGAAAATGGAAATAAACCAACCAATGAGACAGACAGACAGACAGACAGAGATCCACTTGCCCAAGTGTTCTGTCCTGTCCTCTGAATCCGCTTCCAAGTCGCAAGACGCTGTGAGCTCCAAGTCCACGCAGAGTCCGCCAAACGCTCCGGCCGCTGCTCCGCTCTGCGAAGATCTGAGTGCAGGCCAGCCAGGGTGGGTTTAAATAGCCTCGGGCGCGGCCTCGCAGCGGAAAGGGCGGAGCTTCACTCCTCCTTTCCATCAGTCACCCGCAACTTTCCCAGGCTACACCTCGTAGGAAACTGTGCTCCTGATTTGATTTCATGCGCCACCTTTGGGACAATCTAAGAACTTACAAGTTTTCTTGGCCAAAGGTATGATGAATTAAATGCACGGAAACACTGAAAACCAAGTGGGGGTTCTGTGGTTCCCACGATGTGGTTTAGACACCAGCAGCATCCTTGTCACCCTCAAACCCCGGAGATCCACAGATCTGTGTGGTAAGAAGCCCTCCCCCTGACCCTGATGCATGGCAGTTTAGGAATTACCCGTGTAAGCGAAAAGACTTTGAAGAAGAGGTGGAGATAGGCGTTGTAGAAACATTCTTTTGCTCTGGAACCCCGTAGAGACTTGGGAGCCAGTTGGGTGGAGCATCCGTTGGATGCGGGTGCTGGGCTTAGGAATATCAAGGTGTGGCTCCAGATAATCCCATCATCTAGTTAAGTTCCCAGTTATGCTAATCTGTTTTAAAATTCCGTTTGTGTAAATTCTTTTACTCAGACTGAGAATGGCAAAGCCTCAACCCCAATTTCCAGGGAGGGTTGAGAGCCTCAGGTTGAGTTGATGACCAATAGCTTACGGTTTAACCCATCGTGCCTATAGAATGAGGTCTCCATAAAAACCCAAAAGGACTGGGTTTAGAGAGCTTCTGGATAACACTTCCTGGAAGGCAGTGCGCCCCTCCCCACATGCCGGGCCCAAAAGTTTTTTCTGAAGTTTTTGCAATATCCGCTAACATACAAAAAATGGGAAATGTCAGTGTTTCCCTGCGTGCTGTGAGCTCTTCCAGCAAATGAATGCAACTAAAACTGGGAGTGGTGGAAACCTGACTTATAGCCAGTTGCTGAGAAGCACAGGTAAAACAACGTAGGGCTTCCCATTGTTATTAGTGTGGGAGGCCAGTCTTGCGGGACTCGGCCCTTTGGAATCTAATGCTATGTCCCGGTAGGTAGCGTCACCGTTGAACTCGAAGCCACACGTATGTTGAGAACAATTTCTCTGGTCATCCGCTGCATGTCTTATTTACAATACGTCATCAAATTCTTTATCCTGACCTTATGGCACCTGGGTTGAGAACCATGATTTGAACCAAAAATTGGTCTGTCACTTTCTGAGTTTGAAACTTTGTTTTGCCGTTAGCGTTTTGCTATTGCTTCCTCGTTTTCTTTGCTTTCGATTTGTTTCTAAGTTCTGGGATATACGGGCAGGGTGTGCAGATTTGTTACTAAGGTAAACGTGTGCCACGGTGGTTTGCGGCACCTGTCAACCCATCACCTAGGTATTCAGCCCAGCAGGCAGTAGCTGTTTTTCTTAACGCTCTGCCTCTCGAAAGGCCCCAGTGTGTGTTGTTCCCCTTCCTGTGTCCATGTGATCCCATTGTTCAGCTCCCATTATAAGTGAGAATGTGGCGTTTGGTTTTCTGTTCCCGGATTAGGTTGTTGAGGATAATGACTTCACATCACCAGTGTCTTTGTTTTTTATTATAAAGAGTAGTATTTTATTGAATAAGATTTACTTCCAGAAAAATAAGCTTTAATCTACAATGAATGCCAGACTCTACAGCACAAAGTAATTTTCTCAGTTTTCCACACACAAAGGTTCCTACTAAGTGAAAAAAGCCACAGAATTTCATACACAAATGTACTACTCTGTCTGAAAACATCTCACAGAATCATGCACTGTACTAATACCATTAGATCAGCTCTTCAGTCAGGTTAAAGTATCCCTCTAATAACTGATTTTTATAATGTCATCCACATCCACGCCCAATCAGTCTGCCATTGTTAACGGCGTACAGCATTATTGAACACAATGGAATTGATGGAGCCCATATCCACCGACAAACCGTGACTTAAGTTGGTTTGATTTATGAGTTTTCAACGTTATGATGGGTCTGTTGGAATATCAGATGCGTTTCTGAGATACACTGGGTCTATGGGTATGCGACCCTATACTCCAGAAACAGGTGTATAAAGAAAAACAGGTGTACCTAATTAAAATATACTTAGTGACCTGGGATAAACCAATAGATGCTTACAACTGATGGAGAACCATGAAAGAGAGATAGCGGTAAATAATTACAATAACACAATTTTTCAGCACCTGTCGAGGATTCCTCAAAAAGACGCAGGACGTAGGATGCACCTAAGGCCTATGAAAGAGAGAGGGCAGAAGGAATAAGAGAGAAATAGGTGGAGGAAAGGAAGGAAGGAAGGAAGGAAGGAAAGACGGGAGGAAGGAGAAAACACCCGGTGTTACTGAAACCACAAAAAGTGGTTTCCCCCTGTGGGTAAGGCTGCAATGTGGATGAATCTTGAAAATACTGTGCTAAAAGTGTTATGTCAGTCATAAAAGCTCACGTATTGTGCAATTCCGTTTATAGGAAATGTCCACAGTATGGAAATCTATGCATATGGGGTTGATCGCTCTATGCAGTTGTTACCTAGGGCTGAGGGTCAGGGAGAGGGTTTGAGACAGAATGAGGAGTGACTAATGTCCACAGGGTTTTTCTCTGTTCGGGGGTGATAAAACCTTCTAAAATAGATTGCGAATTAAAATTGAATGTGCACAGGCACAAATATACTAAAATCCACTCAATTCATGACTTTTAATGGGGCAATTTTATGTGGCACACTCTTATGGAGACCACGGCAGACATAGTGAGAGAGAAAAAGGTGAGTAAATCTCTGAAACGGAGGCAGAAACAGAGAGAATGAGAAGCCCTGTGAATGGGAGGGAGAGAGAAAAGGGAAAATGGTCCTATTTACAAATGTCAGCTGTGAAACTGTGGTTCACATCAGCAGTGTCACTGCCAGGAAGGAGGGTCATGCTAGCCATGTCACCGGTAGCGTGGCCCGCAGGGACGCCGACACGCTGGAGCGTCGTGCCAGCATGGGCTCTGGCAGCCACGTGGGCCAGCAGGAGGGTCCCTCTGCACAGCCGTGGGGTGAGGATAGACTGGGCGGTGATATCGGCCATTACAGGGGCCTCTTCTGCTGGCAAGAGTGTGAGAGTAGCAAGTGGTTGGACAGGCCTGTGTGTGAGGACGGAATGCAGGAGGGGCTCTTCTGCGGCTGGGTGTGGGGCCCTCCCCAGAAATGTGGAGATATGGCCAGGTAGCTGCATCATGTTGGCTAGTAGATTGGCCAGGGCTTCGAACTGAAGGACAATAACGGGGAGTAGCTGTCAGGCCCTGGGAGTGTCTGAGTGTAATTGGAGATGGGTTTGGGGTCACTGAGGGAAGCGTGGGAGCCATCCCTGTATAGATACAGGTCATTGGGAGGCAGTCTCGTGAGGCCTGTGAGTGTCCCGGGTTCCCCTGGGTGCCTGGGGCTGACTGTGGCAGAAATCTGGGGAAGGCTGGAGAGAAGCTGGGAGACACAGGATAGTCCCTGAAGGCAGGGGGTGAAGAGGTGAAAGAAATGGGGGAGGGTTGCAGTAAGGTCCGTGAGTTTGTAGGTGATACCTGGGTGTGGGAAGCTGACCCCAGGTGTAATGTGGAGATGGTTGGAGAGTAGCTGAGAGAGACAGAAGAGTCCCTGAGGGCTGGGGGTGAGAACATGGAGAGACTGGGGAGTAAGTCAGTGAAATCCGTGAGTTTGGTGGTGTGTCGTGGGTGCCTGGAACTGAGTCCAGCTGGAATCTAGAGAAGTTTTGAGAGTAGCTGAAAGAGACACAAGAGTCCCTGTGGGCTGAGGGCAAAGACCTGAGAGAGACCAGGGAGGACCTCCGTGAAGTCTGTGAGCCTGTAGGTGATTCCGGAGTGTGGGAGGCTGACTCCCTCAGAAATCTGGGCGTGGTGGGAGAGTAGCTGGGACAGACGGGAGAGTCCCAGGTCACTGGGGGTGAAGACATGAGAGAGACTGGGGAGTAACTCAGTGAAACTGGTGAGTTTGGTGGTGACTCCGGGGTGCCTGGAACTGACTCCAGCTGAAATCTGGGGGTGGTTGGAGAGTAGCTGGGACAGACAGGAGAGTCCCTGAGGGCTGGAGAAGACATGAGAGAGACTGGAGAGTAATTGAGTGAAATTGGTGAGTTTGGTGGTGAGTCTGGGGTGCAAGGAACTGCTTCCAGCTGAAATCTGGGCGAGGTTGGAGAGCAGCTGGGACAGACAGTAGCGTCCCTGAGGGCTGGTGAAGACATGAGAGAGACTGGAGAGTAATTGAGTGAAATTGGTGAGTTTGGTGGTGATTCCGGGGTGCAAGGAACTGCTTCCAGCTGAAATCTGGGCATGGTTGGAGAGTAGCTGGGACAGACAGGAGAGTCCCTGAGGGCTGGTGAAGACATGAGAGAGACTGGAGAGTATCTGAGTGAAATTGGTGAGTTTCGTGGTGATCCTGGGGTGCAAGGAACTGCTTCCAGCTGAAATCTGGGCGTGGTTGGAGAGTAGCTGGGAGAGACAGGAGAGTCCCTGAGGGCTGGTGAAGACATGAGAGAGACTGGCGAGTAACGCAGTGAAGTTGGTGAGTTTGGTGGTGGTTCCGGGGTGCAAGGAACTGCTTCCAGCTGAAATCTGGGCGTGGTTGGAGAGCAGCTGGGACAGACAGGAGAGTCCCTGAGGGCTGGTGAAGACATGAGAGAGACTGGAGAGTATCTGAGTGAAATTGGTGAGTTTGGTGGTGATCCTGCGGTGCAAGGAACTGCTTCCAGCTGAAATCTGGGTGTGGTTGGAGAGCAGCTGGGACAGACAGTAGAGTCCCTGAGGGCTGGTGAAGACATGAGAGAGACTGGCGAGTAATTGAGTGAAATTGGTGAGTTTGGTGGTGATTCCGGGGTGCAAGGAACTGCTTCCAGCTGAAATCTGGGCGTGGTTGGAGAGTAGCTGGGACAGACAGGAGAGTCCCTGAGGGCTGGTGAAGACATGAGAGAGACTGGAGTGTATCTGAGTGAAATTGGTGTGTTTGGTGGTGATCCTGGGGTGCAAGGAACTGCTTCCAGGTGAAATCTGGGCGTGGTTGGAGAGCAGCTGGGACAGACAGTAGAGTCCCTGAGGGCTGGTGAAGACATGAGAGAGACTGGCGAGTAATGCAGTGAAGTTGGTGAGTTTGGTGGTGGTTCCGGGGTGCAAGGAACTGCTTCCAGCTGAAATCTGGGCGTGGTTGGAGAGTAGCTGGGACAGACAGGAGAGTCCCTGAGGGCTGGTGAAGACATGAGAGAGACTGGAGAGTATCTGAGTGAAATTGGTGAGTTTGGTGGTGATTCCGGGGTGCAAGGCACTGCTTCCAGCTGAAATCTGGGCGTGGTTGGAGAGTAGCTGGGACAGACAGGAGAGTCCCTGAGGGCTGGTGAAGATATGAGAGAGACTGGCGAGTAATTGAGTGAAATTGGTGAGTTTGGTGGTGATTCCGGGGTGCAAGGCACTGCTTCCAGCTGAAATGTGGGCGTGGTTGGAGAGTAGCTGGGACAGACAGGAGAGTCCCTGAGGGTTGGAGATAAAGACGTGCTAGAGACTGGGGAGTAACACAGTGAAAGTGGTGGGCTTGGTGGTGATCCCTGGGTTCCTGGATCTGACCCGCGCTGAAATGTGGGCGTGGTTGGAGAGTAGCTGGGAGAGACTGGAGGGTCGGAAAGGGCTGGGGGTGAAGACGTGGGAGAGACTGGCGAGGATCTCACTGAGGTCTGGGAGTTTGTAGGTGTTTCTGGGGTGTGGGATACCGACGCCCGCTGAAATCTGGGCGTAGTTGGAGAGTAGCTGGGACAGACAGGAGAGTCATTGGTGGCTGGGGGTGAGCTGCTGGATGATGGCAGTAAGAACATATGGCGCATTATTGATGAATGGGGTGACTGTGAGGAATCTCCAGAGGAGGACACGGGAGAACACAATGACATGAGTGATTGTCGTGCTTGGTTAGGAAAGGGAAATGTAAAGTTGTGGAATTCTGTCGATGACGGATGTGAGAGTGGTGAAGCCCTGCGGGATGATGTAGAGTACTTCCACATCCCTTGTGAGGAGCTGCCCCTTGGGTCTGAGTTCCTGGGAGGGGAGAGGTAGATGCTGGGTGAGGCAGGCACGAATCTTGAGGAGTCAGGGCTGGGGGACCTCTCATATTCTCCCGAGACCTGTGAGTATCTGGGGGACTCCTGGGTGCATGGGGCTGACTCCCGCAGGAACCTGGGGATGGCTTGAGAGTAACTGGGAGCCACAGGAGAGTCCCGGAGGCCTGGGGGTGAAGAGGTGAAAGACATAGGGGAGGAGCACCGTGAGGCTCGTGAGTTTGTAGGTGATTCCTGGGTGTGGGGGGCTGACTCCAGCTGAAATCTGGGGTTGTTTGGAGAGTAGCTGGGAGACCCAGGAGACTCCCCGAGAGCTGGGGGTGAGCTGCTGGGTGATGGCAGTAGGAACGTGTGGTATATTACTGATGAACGTGGTGACTCTGAAGAATCCTCAGAGGAGGACACGGGAGAGCCCATTGGCTTCATTGATTGCCCATCACGGAGAGGACAGGGAAATGGGAGATTGTGGGATACTGGTGATGACAGAGGTGAGTGTGGTGAAGCCCTAGGGGATGGTGAATGGTAGCTCCGGATCCCTGGTGAGGAGCTTCCTCTTAAGACTGAGTTTCTGAGAGGGGACAGGGAGAAGCTGGGTGAGGCTAGCATGGATCTTGGGGAGTCCGGGCTGGGGGAACGTTCATAAGAAGAGCCAGACAAGACCCTAGTGCTCTTAGGTGCAGACATGATTAGGAAAACTGCAGCTCCCAGAGACCCCTACTAATTTCCTGACCCGCAGAATGAAGGAGTCTGTGTGTGTGTGTGTGTGTGTGTGTGTGTGTGTGTGTGTGTGTGTGTGTGTGTGTGGTGTGAGGTATGTGCTCCTTAAGAAAATGGAAATAAACCAACCAATGAGACAGACAGACAGACAGACAGAGATCCACTTGCCCAAGTGTTCTGTCCTGTCCTCTGAATCCGCTTCCAAGTCGCAAGACGCTGTGAGCTCCAAGTCCACGCAGAGTCCGCCAAACGCTCCGGCCGCTGCTCCGCTCTGCGAAGATCTGAGTGCAGGCCAGCCAGGGTGGGTTTAAATAGCCTCGGGCGCGGCCTCGCAGCGGAAAGGGCGGAGCTTCACTCCTCCTTTCCATCAGTCACCCGCAACTTTCCCAGGCTACACCTCGTAGGAAACTGTGCTCCTGATTTGATTTCATGCGCCACCTTTGGGACAATCTAAGAACTTACAAGTTTTCTTGGCCAAAGGTATGATGAATTAAATGCACGGAAACACTGAAAACCAAGTGGGGGTTCTGTGGTTCCCACGATGTGGTTTAGACACCAGCAGCATCCTTGTCACCCTCAAACCCCGGAGATCCACAGATCTGTGTGGTAAGAAGCCCTCCCCCTGACCCTGATGCATGGCAGTTTAGGAATTACCCGTGTAAGCGAAAAGACTTTGAAGAAGAGGTGGAGATAGGCGTTGTAGAAACATTCTTTTGCTCTGGAACCCCGTAGAGACTTGGGAGCCAGTTGGGTGGAGCATCCGTTGGATGCGGGTGCTGGGCTTAGGAATATCAAGGTGTGGCTCCAGATAATCCCATCATCTAGTTAAGTTCCCAGTTATGCTAATCTGTTTTAAAATTCCGTTTGTGTAAATTCTTTTACTCAGACTGAGAATGGCAAAGCCTCAACCCCAATTTCCAGGGAGGGTTGAGAGCCTCAGGTTGAGTTGATGACCAATAGCTTACGGTTTAACCCATCGTGCCTATAGAATGAGGTCTCCATAAAAACCCAAAAGGACTGGGTTTAGAGAGCTTCTGGATAACACTTCCTGGAAGGCAGTGCGCCCCTCCCCACATGCCGGGCCCAAAAGTTTTTTCTGAAGTTTTTGCAATATCCGCTAACATACAAAAAATGGGAAATGTCAGTGTTTCCCTGCGTGCTGTGAGCTCTTCCAGCAAATGAATGCAACTAAAACTGGGAGTGGTGGAAACCTGACTTATAGCCAGTTGCTGAGAAGCACAGGTAAAACAACGTAGGGCTTCCCATTGTTATTAGTGTGGGAGGCCAGTCTTGCGGGACTCGGCCCTTCGGAATCTAATGCTATGTCCCGGTAGGTAGCGTCACCGTTGAACTCGAAGCCACACGTATGTTGAGAACAATTTCTCTGGTCATCCGCTGCATGTCTTATTTACAATACGTCATCAAATTCTTTATCCTGACCTTATGGCACCTGGGTTGAGAACCATGATTTGAACCAAAAATTGGTCTGTCACTTTCTGAGTTTGAAACTTTGTTTTGCCGTTAGCGTTTTGCTATTGCTTCCTCGTTTTCTTTGCTTTCGATTTGTTTCTAAGTTCTGGGATATACGGGCAGGGTGTGCAGATTTGTTACTAAGGTAAACGTGTGCCACGGTGGTTTGCGGCACCTGTCAACCCATCACCTAGGTATTCAGCCCAGCAGGCAGTAGCTGTTTTTCTTAACGCTCTGCCTCTCGAAAGGCCCCAGTGTGTGTTGTTCCCCTTCCTGTGTCCATGTGATCCCATTGTTCAGCTCCCATTATAAGTGAGAATGTGGCGTTTGGTTTTCTGTTCCCGGATTAGGTTGTTGAGGATAATGACTTCACATCACCAGTGTCTTTGTTTTTTATTATAAAGAGTAGTATTTTATTGAATAAGATTTACTTCCAGAAAAATAAGCTTTAATCTACAATGAATGCCAGACTCTACAGCACAAAGTAATTTTCTCAGTTTTCCACACACAAAGGTTCCTACTAAGTGAAAAAAGCCACAGAATTTCATACACAAATGTACTACTCTGTCTGAAAACATCTCACAGAATCATGCACTGTACTAATACCATTAGATCAGCTCTTCAGTCAGGTTAAAGTATCCCTCTAATAACTGATTTTTATAATGTCATCCACATCCACGCCCAATCAGTCTGCCATTGTTAACGGCGTACAGCATTATTGAACACAATGGAATTGATGGAGCCCATATCCACCGACAAACCGTGACTTAAGTTGGTTTGATTTATGAGTTTTCAACGTTACGATGGGTCTGTTGGAATATCAGATGCGTTTCTGAGATACACTGGGTCTATGGGTATGCGACCCTATACTCCAGAAACAGGTGTATAAAGAAAAACAGGTGTACCTAATTAAAATATACTTAGTGACCTGGGATAAACCAATAGATGCTTACAACTGATGGAGAACCATGAAAGAGAGATAGCGGTAAATAATTACAATAACACAATTTTTCAGCACCTGTCGAGGATTCCTCAAAAAGACGCAGGACGTAGGATGCACCTAAGGCCTATGAAAGAGAGAGGGCAGAAGGAATAAGAGAGAAATAGGTGGAGGAAAGGAAGGAAGGAAGGAAGGAAGGAAAGACGGGAGGAAGGAGAAAACACCCGGTGTTACTGAAACCACAAAAAGTGGTTTCCCCCTGTGGGTAAGGCTGCAATGTGGATGAATCTTGAAAATACTGTGCTAAAAGTGTTATGTCAGTCATAAAAGCTCACGTATTGTGCAATTCCGTTTATAGGAAATGTCCACAGTATGGAAATCTATGCATATGGGGTTGATCGCTCTATGCAGTTGTTACCTAGGGCTGAGGGTCAGGGAGAGGGTTTGAGACAGAATGAGGAGTGACTAATGTCCACAGGGTTTTTCTCTGTTCGGGGGTGATAAAACCTTCTAAAATAGATTGCGAATTAAAATTGAATGTGCACAGGCACAAATATACTAAAATCCACTCAATTCATGACTTTTAATGGGGCAATTTTATGTGGCACACTCTTATGGAGACCACGGCAGACATAGTGAGAGAGAAAAAGGTGAGTAAATCTCTGAAACGGAGGCAGAAACAGAGAGAATGAGAAGCCCTGTGAATGGGAGGGAGAGAGAAAAGGGAAAATGGTCCTATTTACAAATGTCAGCTGTGAAACTGTGGTTCACATCAGCAGTGTCACTGCCAGGAAGGAGGGTCATGCTAGCCATGTCACCGGTAGCGTGGCCCGCAGGGACGCCGACACGCTGGAGCGTCGTGCCAGCATGGGCTCTGGCAGCCACGTGGGCCAGCAGGAGGGTCCCTCTGCACAGCCGTGGGGTGAGGATAGACTGGGCGGTGATATCGGCCATTACAGGGGCCTCTTCCGCTGGCAAGAGTGTGAGAGTAGCAAGTGGTTGGACAGGCCTGTGTGTGAGGACGGAATGCAGGAGGGGCTCTTCTGCGGCTGGGTGTGGGGCCCTCCCCAGAAATGTGGAGATATGGCCAGGTAGCTGCATCATGTTGGCTAGTAGATTGGCCAGGGCTTCGAACTGAAGGACAATAACGGGGAGTAGCTGTCAGGCCCTGGGAGTGTCTGAGTGTAATTGGAGATGGGTTTGGGGTCACTGAGGGAAGCGTGGGAGCCATCCCTGTATAGATACAGGTCATTGGGAGGCAGTCTCGTGAGGCCTGTGAGTGTCCCGGGTTCCCCTGGGTGCCTGGGGCTGACTGTGGCAGAAATCTGGGGAAGGCTGGAGAGAAGCTGGGAGACACAGGATAGTCCCTGAAGGCAGGGGGTGAAGAGGTGAAAGAAATGGGGGAGGGTTGCAGTAAGGTCCGTGAGTTTGTAGGTGATACCTGGGTGTGGGAAGCTGACCCCAGGTGTAATGTGGAGATGGTTGGAGAGTAGCTGAGAGAGACAGAAGAGTCCCTGAGGGCTGGGGGTGAGAACATGGAGAGACTGGGGAGTAAGTCAGTGAAATCCGTGAGTTTGGTGGTGTGTCGTGGGTGCCTGGAACTGAGTCCAGCTGGAATCTAGAGAAGTTTTGAGAGTAGCTGAAAGAGACACAAGAGTCCCTGTGGGCTGAGGGCAAAGACCTGAGAGAGACCAGGGAGGACCTCCGTGAAGTCTGTGAGCCTGTAGGTGATTCCGGAGTGTGGGAGGCTGACTCCCTCAGAAATCTGGGCGTGGTGGGAGAGTAGCTGGGACAGACGGGAGAGTCCCAGGTCACTGGGGGTGAAGACATGAGAGAGACTGGGGAGTAACTCAGTGAAACTGGTGAGTTTGGTGGTGACTCCGGGGTGCCTGGAACTGACTCCAGCTGAAATCTGGGGGTGGTTGGAGAGTAGCTGGGACAGACAGGAGAGTCCCTGAGGGCTGGAGAAGACATGAGAGAGACTGGAGAGTAATTGAGTGAAATTGGTGAGTTTGGTGGTGAGTCTGGGGTGCAAGGAACTGCTTCCAGCTGAAATCTGGGCGAGGTTGGAGAGCAGCTGGGACAGACAGTAGAGTCCCTGAGGGCTGGTGAAGACATGAGAGAGACTGGAGAGTAATTGAGTGAAATTGGTGAGTTTGGTGGTGATTCCGGGGTGCAAGGAACTGCTTCCAGCTGAAATCTGGGCATGGTTGGAGAGTAGCTGGGACAGACAGGAGAGTCCCTGAGGGCTGGTGAAGACATGAGAGAGACTGGAGAGTATCTGAGTGAAATTGGTGAGTTTCGTGGTGATCCTGGGGTGCAAGGAACTGCTTCCAGCTGAAATCTGGGCGTGGTTGGAGAGTAGCTGGGAGAGACAGGAGAGTCCCTGAGGGCTGGTGAAGACATGAGAGAGACTGGCGAGTAACGCAGTGAAGTTGGTGAGTTTGGTGGTGGTTCCGGGGTGCAAGGAACTGCTTCCAGCTGAAATCTGGGCGTGGTTGGAGAGTAGCTGGGACAGACAGGAGAGTCCCTGAGGGCTGGTGAAGACATGAGAGAGACTGGAGAGTATCTGAGTGAAATTGGTGAGTTTGGTGGTGATCCTGGGGTGCAAGGAACTGCTTCCAGCTGAAATCTGGGTGTGGTTGGAGAGCAGCTGGGACAGACAGTAGAGTCCCTGAGGGCTGGTGAAGACATGAGAGAGACTGGCGAGTAATTGAGTGAAATTGGTGAGTTTGGTGGTGATTCCGGGGTGCAAGGAACTGCTTCCAGCTGAAATCTGGGCGTGGTTGGAGAGTAGCTGGGACAGACAGGAGAGTCCCTGAGGGCTGGTGAAGACATGAGAGAGACTGGAGTGTATCTGAGTGAAATTGGTGTGTTTGGTGGTGATCCTGGGGTGCAAGGAACTGCTTCCAGGTGAAATCTGGGCGTGGTTGGAGAGCAGCTGGGACAGACAGTAGAGTCCCTGAGGGCTGGTGAAGACATGAGAGAGACTGGCGAGTAATGCAGTGAAGTTGGTGAGTTTGGTGGTGGTTCCGGGGTGCAAGGAACTGCTTCCAGCTGAAATCTGGGCGTGGTTGGAGAGTAGCTGGGACAGACAGGAGAGTCCCTGAGGGCTGGTGAAGACATGAGAGAGACTGGAGAGTATCTGAGTGAAATTGGTGAGTTTGGTGGTGATTCCGGGGTGCAAGGCACTGCTTCCAGCTGAAATCTGGGCGTGGTTGGAGAGTAGCTGGGACAGACAGGAGAGTCCCTGAGGGCTGGTGAAGATATGAGAGAGACTGGCGAGTAATTGAGTGAAATTGGTGAGTTTGGTGGTGATTCCGGGGTGCAAGGCACTGCTTCCAGCTGAAATGTGGGCGTGGTTGGAGAGTAGCTGGGACAGACAGGAGAGTCCCTGAGGGTTGGAGATAAAGACGTGCTAGAGACTGGGGAGTAACACAGTGAAAGTGGTGGGCTTGGTGGTGATCCCTGGGTTCCTGGATCTGACCCGCGCTGAAATGTGGGCGTGGTTGGAGAGTAGCTGGGAGAGACTGGAGGGTCGGAAAGGGCTGGGGGTGAAGACGTGGGAGAGACTGGCGAGGATCTCACTGAGGTCTGGGAGTTTGTAGGTGTTTCTGGGGTGTGGGATACCGACGCCCGCTGAAATCTGGGCGTAGTTGGAGAGTAGCTGGGACAGACAGGAGAGTCATTGGTGGCTGGGGGTGAGCTGCTGGATGATGGCAGTAAGAACATATGGCGCATTATTGATGAATGGGGTGACTGTGAGGAATCTCCAGAGGAGGACACGGGAGAACACAATGACATGAGTGATTGTCGTGCTTGGTTAGGAAAGGGAAATGTAAAGTTGTGGAATTCTGTCGATGACGGATGTGAGAGTGGTGAAGCCCTGCGGGATGATGTAGAGTACTTCCACATCCCTTGTGAGGAGCTGCCCCTTGGGTCTGAGTTCCTGGGAGGGGAGAGGTAGATGCTGGGTGAGGCAGGCACGAATCTTGAGGAGTCAGGGCTGGGGGACCTCTCATATTCTCCCGAGACCTGTGAGTATCTGGGGGACTCCTGGGTGCATGGGGCTGACTCCCGCAGGAACCTGGGGATGGCTTGAGAGTAACTGGGAGCCACAGGAGAGTCCCGGAGGCCTGGGGGTGAAGAGGTGAAAGACATAGGGGAGGAGCACCGTGAGGCTCGTGAGTTTGTAGGTGATTCCTGGGTGTGGGGGGCTGACTCCAGCTGAAATCTGGGGTTGTTTGGAGAGTAGCTGGGAGACCCAGGAGACTCCCCGAGAGCTGGGGGTGAGCTGCTGGGTGATGGCAGTAGGAACGTGTGGTATATTACTGATGAACGTGGTGACTCTGAAGAATCCTCAGAGGAGGACACGGGAGAGCCCATTGGCTTCATTGATTGCCCATCACGGAGAGGACAGGGAAATGGGAGATTGTGGGATACTGGTGATGACAGAGGTGAGTGTGGTGAAGCCCTAGGGGATGGTGAATGGTAGCTCCGGATCCCTGGTGAGGAGCTTCCTCTTAAGACTGAGTTTCTGAGAGGGGACAGGGAGAAGCTGGGTGAGGCTAGCATGGATCTTGGGGAGTCCGGGCTGGGGGAACGTTCATAAGAAGAGCCAGACAAGACCCTAGTGCTCTTAGGTGCAGACATGATTAGGAAAACTGCAGCTCCCAGAGACCCCTACTAATTTCCTGACCCGCAGAATGAAGGAGTCTGTGTGTGTGTGTGTGTGTGTGTGTGTGTGTGTGTGTGTGTGTGTGTGTGGTGTGAGGTATGTGCTCCTTAAGAAAATGGAAATAAACCAACCAATGAGACAGACAGACAGACAGACAGAGATCCACTTGCCCAAGTGTTCTGTCCTGTCCTCTGAATCCGCTTCCAAGTCGCAAGACGCTGTGAGCTCCAAGTCCACGCAGAGTCCGCCAAACGCTCCGGCCGCTGCTCCGCTCTGCGAAGATCTGAGTGCAGGCCAGCCAGGGTGGGTTTAAATAGCCTCGGGCGCGGCCTCGCAGCGGAAAGGGCGGAGCTTCACTCCTCCTTTCCATCAGTCACCCGCAACTTTCCCAGGCTACACCTCGTAGGAAACTGTGCTCCTGATTTGATTTCATGCGCCACCTTTGGGACAATCTAAGAACTTACAAGTTTTCTTGGCCAAAGGTATGATGAATTAAATGCACGGAAACACTGAAAACCAAGTGGGGGTTCTGTGGTTCCCACGATGTGGTTTAGACACCAGCAGCATCCTTGTCACCCTCAAACCCCGGAGATCCACAGATCTGTGTGGTAAGAAGCCCTCCCCCTGACCCTGATGCATGGCAGTTTAGGAATTACCCGTGTAAGCGAAAAGACTTTGAAGAAGAGGTGGAGATAGGCGTTGTAGAAACATTCTTTTGCTCTGGAACCCCGTAGAGACTTGGGAGCCAGTTGGGTGGAGCATCCGTTGGATGCGGGTGCTGGGCTTAGGAATATCAAGGTGTGGCTCCAGATAATCCCATCATCTAGTTAAGTTCCCAGTTATGCTAATCTGTTTTAAAATTCCGTTTGTGTAAATTCTTTTACTCAGACTGAGAATGGCAAAGCCTCAACCCCAATTTCCAGGGAGGGTTGAGAGCCTCAGGTTGAGTTGATGACCAATAGCTTACGGTTTAACCCATCGTGCCTATAGAATGAGGTCTCCATAAAAACCCAAAAGGACTGGGTTTAGAGAGCTTCTGGATAACACTTCCTGGAAGGCAGTGCGCCCCTCCCCACATGCCGGGCCCAAAAGTTTTTTCTGAAGTTTTTGCAATATCCGCTAACATACAAAAAATGGGAAATGTCAGTGTTTCCCTGCGTGCTGTGAGCTCTTCCAGCAAATGAATGCAACTAAAACTGGGAGTGGTGGAAACCTGACTTATAGCCAGTTGCTGAGAAGCACAGGTAAAACAACGTAGGGCTTCCCATTGTTATTAGTGTGGGAGGCCAGTCTTGCGGGACTCGGCCCTTTGGAATCTAATGCTATGTCCCGGTAGGTAGCGTCACCGTTGAACTCGAAGCCACACGTATGTTGAGAACAATTTCTCTGGTCATCCGCTGCATGTCTTATTTACAATACGTCATCAAATTCTTTATCCTGACCTTATGGCACCTGGGTTGAGAACCATGATTTGAACCAAAAATTGGTCTGTCACTTTCTGAGTTTGAAACTTTGTTTTGCCGTTAGCGTTTTGCTATTGCTTCCTCGTTTTCTTTGCTTTCGATTTGTTTCTAAGTTCTGGGATATACGGGCAGGGTGTGCAGATTTGTTACTAAGGTAAACGTGTGCCACGGTGGTTTGCGGCACCTGTCAACCCATCACCTAGGTATTCAGCCCAGCAGGCAGTAGCTGTTTTTCTTAACGCTCTGCCTCTCGAAAGGCCCCAGTGTGTGTTGTTCCCCTTCCTGTGTCCATGTGATCCCATTGTTCAGCTCCCATTATAAGTGAGAATGTGGCGTTTGGTTTTCTGTTCCCGGATTAGGTTGTTGAGGATAATGACTTCACATCACCAGTGTCTTTGTTTTTTATTATAAAGAGTAGTATTTTATTGAATAAGATTTACTTCCAGAAAAATAAGCTTTAATCTACAATGAATGCCAGACTCTACAGCACAAAGTAATTTTCTCAGTTTTCCACACACAAAGGTTCCTACTAAGTGAAAAAAGCCACAGAATTTCATACACAAATGTACTACTCTGTCTGAAAACATCTCACAGAATCATGCACTGTACTAATACCATTAGATCAGCTCTTCAGTCAGGTTAAAGTATCCCTCTAATAACTGATTTTTATAATGTCATCCACATCCACGCCCAATCAGTCTGCCATTGTTAACGGCGTACAGCATTATTGAACACAATGGAATTGATGGAGCCCATATCCACCGACAAACCGTGACTTAAGTTGGTTTGATTTATGAGTTTTCAACGTTATGATGGGTCTGTTGGAATATCAGATGCGTTTCTGAGATACACTGGGTCTATGGGTATGCGACCCTATACTCCAGAAACAGGTGTATAAAGAAAAACAGGTGTACCTAATTAAAATATACTTAGTGACCTGGGATAAACCAATAGATGCTTACAACTGATGGAGAACCATGAAAGAGAGATAGCGGTAAATAATTACAATAACACAATTTTTCAGCACCTGTCGAGGATTCCTCAAAAAGACGCAGGACGTAGGATGCACCTAAGGCCTATGAAAGAGAGAGGGCAGAAGGAATAAGAGAGAAATAGGTGGAGGAAAGGAAGGAAGGAAGGAAGGAAGGAAAGACGGGAGGAAGGAGAAAACACCCGGTGTTACTGAAACCACAAAAAGTGGTTTCCCCCTGTGGGTAAGGCTGCAATGTGGATGAATCTTGAAAATACTGTGCTAAAAGTGTTATGTCAGTCATAAAAGCTCACGTATTGTGCAATTCCGTTTATAGGAAATGTCCACAGTATGGAAATCTATGCATATGGGGTTGATCGCTCTATGCAGTTGTTACCTAGGGCTGAGGGTCAGGGAGAGGGTTTGAGACAGAATGAGGAGTGACTAATGTCCACAGGGTTTTTCTCTGTTCGGGGGTGATAAAACCTTCTAAAATAGATTGCGAATTAAAATTGAATGTGCACAGGCACAAATATACTAAAATCCACTCAATTCATGACTTTTAATGGGGCAATTTTATGTGGCACACTCTTATGGAGACCACGGCAGACATAGTGAGAGAGAAAAAGGTGAGTAAATCTCTGAAACGGAGGCAGAAACAGAGAGAATGAGAAGCCCTGTGAATGGGAGGGAGAGAGAAAAGGGAAAAAGGTCCTATTTACAAATGTCAGCTGTGAAACTGTGGTTCACATCAGCAGTGTCACTGCCAGGAAGGAGGGTCATGCTAGCCATGTCACCGGTAGCGTGGCCCGCAGGGACGCCGACACGCTGGAGCGTCGTGCCAGCATGGGCTCTGGCAGCCACGTGGGCCAGCAGGAGGGTCCCTCTGCACAGCCGTGGGGTGAGGATAGACTGGGCGGTGATATCGGCCATTACAGGGGCCTCTTCCGCTGGCAAGAGTGTGAGAGTAGCAAGTGGTTGGACAGGCCTGTGTGTGAGGACGGAATGCAGGAGGGGCTCTTCTGCGGCTGGGTGTGGGGCCCTCCCCAGAAATGTGGAGATATGGCCAGGTAGCTGCATCATGTTGGCTAGTAGATTGGCCAGGGCTTCGAACTGAAGGACAATAACGGGGAGTAGCTGTCAGGCCCTGGGAGTGTCTGAGTGTAATTGGAGATGGGTTTGGGGTCACTGAGGGAAGCGTGGGAGCCATCCCTGTATAGATACAGGTCATTGGGAGGCAGTCTCGTGAGGCCTGTGAGTGTCCCGGGTTCCCCTGGGTGCCTGGGGCTGACTGTGGCAGAAATCTGGGGAAGGCTGGAGAGAAGCTGGGAGACACAGGATAGTCCCTGAAGGCAGGGGGTGAAGAGGTGAAAGAAATGGGGGAGGGTTGCAGTAAGGTCCGTGAGTTTGTAGGTGATACCTGGGTGTGGGAAGCTGACCCCAGGTGTAATGTGGAGATGGTTGGAGAGTAGCTGAGAGAGACAGAAGAGTCCCTGAGGGCTGGGGGTGAGAACATGGAGAGACTGGGGAGTAAGTCAGTGAAATCCGTGAGTTTGGTGGTGTGTCGTGGGTGCCTGGAACTGAGTCCAGCTGGAATCTAGAGAAGTTTTGAGAGTAGCTGAAAGAGACACAAGAGTCCCTGTGGGCTGAGGGCAAAGACCTGAGAGAGACCAGGGAGGACCTCCGTGAAGTCTGTGAGCCTGTAGGTGATTCCGGAGTGTGGGAGGCTGACTCCCTCAGAAATCTGGGCGTGGTGGGAGAGTAGCTGGGACAGACGGGAGAGTCCCAGGTCACTGGGGGTGAAGACATGAGAGAGACTGGGGAGTAACTCAGTGAAACTGGTGAGTTTGGTGGTGACTCCGGGGTGCCTGGAACTGACTCCAGCTGAAATCTGGGGGTGGTTGGAGAGTAGCTGGGACAGACAGGAGAGTCCCTGAGGGCTGGAGAAGACATGAGAGAGACTGGAGAGTAATTGAGTGAAATTGGTGAGTTTGGTGGTGAGTCTGGGGTGCAAGGAACTGCTTCCAGCTGAAATCTGGGCGAGGTTGGAGAGCAGCTGGGACAGACAGTAGAGTCCCTGAGGGCTGGTGAAGACATGAGAGAGACTGGAGAGTAATTGAGTGAAATTGGTGAGTTTGGTGGTGATTCCGGGGTGCAAGGAACTGCTTCCAGCTGAAATCTGGGCATGGTTGGAGAGTAGCTGGGACAGACAGGAGAGTCCCTGAGGGCTGGTGAAGACATGAGAGAGACTGGAGAGTATCTGAGTGAAATTGGTGAGTTTCGTGGTGATCCTGGGGTGCAAGGAACTGCTTCCAGCTGAAATCTGGGCGTGGTTGGAGAGTAGCTGGGAGAGACAGGAGAGTCCCTGAGGGCTGGTGAAGACATGAGAGAGACTGGCGAGTAACGCAGTGAAGTTGGTGAGTTTGGTGGTGGTTCCGGGGTGCAAGGAACTGCTTCCAGCTGAAATCTGGGCGTGGTTGGAGAGTAGCTGGGACAGACAGGAGAGTCCCTGAGGGCTGGTGAAGACATGAGAGAGACTGGAGAGTATCTGAGTGAAATTGGTGAGTTTGGTGGTGATCCTGGGGTGCAAGGAACTGCTTCCAGCTGAAATCTGGGTGTGGTTGGAGAGCAGCTGGGACAGACAGTAGAGTCCCTGAGGGCTGGTGAAGACATGAGAGAGACTGGCGAGTAATTGAGTGAAATTGGTGAGTTTGGTGGTGATTCCAGGGTGCAAGGAACTGCTTCCAGCTGAAATCTGGGCGTGGTTGGAGAGTAGCTGGGACAGACAGGAGAGTCCCTGAGGGCTGGTGAAGACATGAGAGAGACTGGAGTGTATCTGAGTGAAATTGGTGTGTTTGGTGGTGATCCTGGGGTGCAAGGAACTGCTTCCAGGTGAAATCTGGGCGTGGTTGGAGAGCAGCTGGGACAGACAGTAGAGTCCCTGAGGGCTGGTGAAGACATGAGAGAGACTGGCGAGTAATGCAGTGAAGTTGGTGAGTTTGGTGGTGGTTCCGGGGTGCAAGGAACTGCTTCCAGCTGAAATCTGGGCGTGGTTGGAGAGTAGCTGGGACAGACAGGAGAGTCCCTGAGGGCTGGTGAAGACATGAGAGAGACTGGAGAGTATCTGAGTGAAATTGGTGAGTTTGGTGGTGATTCCGGGGTGCAAGGCACTGCTTCCAGCTGAAATCTGGGCGTGGTTGGAGAGTAGCTGGGACAGACAGGAGAGTCCCTGAGGGCTGGTGAAGATATGAGAGAGACTGGCGAGTAATTGAGTGAAATTGGTGAGTTTGGTGGTGATTCCGGGGTGCAAGGCACTGCTTCCAGCTGAAATGTGGGCGTGGTTGGAGAGTAGCTGGGACAGACAGGAGAGTCCCTGAGGGTTGGAGATAAAGACGTGCTAGAGACTGGGGAGTAACACAGTGAAAGTGGTGGGCTTGGTGGTGATCCCTGGGTTCCTGGATCTGACCCGCGCTGAAATGTGGGCGTGGTTGGAGAGTAGCTGGGAGAGACTGGAGGGTCGGAAAGGGCTGGGGGTGAAGACGTGGGAGAGACTGGCGAGGATCTCACTGAGGTCTGGGAGTTTGTAGGTGTTTCTGGGGTGTGGGATACCGACGCCCGCTGAAATCTGGGCGTAGTTGGAGAGTAGCTGGGACAGACAGGAGAGTCATTGGTGGCTGGGGGTGAGCTGCTGGATGATGGCAGTAAGAACATATGGCGCATTATTGATGAATGGGGTGACTGTGAGGAATCTCCAGAGGAGGACACGGGAGAACACAATGACATGAGTGATTGTCGTGCTTGGTTAGGAAAGGGAAATGTAAAGTTGTGGAATTCTGTCGATGACGGATGTGAGAGTGGTGAAGCCCTGCGGGATGATGTAGAGTACTTCCACATCCCTTGTGAGGAGCTGCCCCTTGGGTCTGAGTTCCTGGGAGGGGAGAGGTAGATGCTGGGTGAGGCAGGCACGAATCTTGAGGAGTCAGGGCTGGGGGACCTCTCATATTCTCCCGAGACCTGTGAGTATCTGGGGGACTCCTGGGTGCATGGGGCTGACTCCCGCAGGAACCTGGGGATGGCTTGAGAGTAACTGGGAGCCACAGGAGAGTCCCGGAGGCCTGGGGGTGAAGAGGTGAAAGACATAGGGGAGGAGCACCGTGAGGCTCGTGAGTTTGTAGGTGATTCCTGGGTGTGGGGGGCTGACTCCAGCTGAAATCTGGGGTTGTTTGGAGAGTAGCTGGGAGACCCAGGAGACTCCCCGAGAGCTGGGGGTGAGCTGCTGGGTGATGGCAGTAGGAACGTGTGGTATATTACTGATGAACGTGGTGACTCTGAAGAATCCTCAGAGGAGGACACGGGAGAGCCCATTGGCTTCATTGATTGCCCATCACGGAGAGGACAGGGAAATGGGAGATTGTGGGATACTGGTGATGACAGAGGTGAGTGTGGTGAAGCCCTAGGGGATGGTGAATGGTAGCTCCAGATCCCTGGTGAGGAGCTTCCTCTTAAGACTGAGTTTCTGAGAGGGGACAGGGAGAAGCTGGGTGAGGC
Organism: Pan paniscus; assembly: GCF_029289425.2. Classification (NCBI taxonomy): domain Eukaryota; kingdom Metazoa; phylum Chordata; class Mammalia; order Primates; family Hominidae; genus Pan; species Pan paniscus. The sequence goes on along the minus strand of NC_073264.2, from coordinate 73,913 downwards.
TAGCATGGATCTTGGGGAGTCCGGGCTGGGGGAACGTTCATAAGAAGAGCCAGACAAGACCCTAGTGCTCTTAGGTGCAGACATGATTAGGAAAACTGCAGCTCCCAGAGACCCCTACTAATTTCCTGACCCGCAGAATGAAGGAGTCTGTGTGTGTGTGTGTGTGTGTGTGTGTGTGTGTGTGTGTGTGTGTGTGTGTGTGTGTGTGGTGTGAGGTATGTGCTCCTTAAGAAAATGGAAATAAACCAACCAATGAGACAGACAGACAGACAGACAGAGATCCACTTGCCCAAGTGTTCTGTCCTGTCCTCTGAATCCGCTTCCAAGTCGCAAGACGCTGTGAGCTCCAAGTCCACGCAGAGTCCGCCAAACGCTCCGGCCGCTGCTCCGCTCTGCGAAGATCTGAGTGCAGGCCAGCCAGGGTGGGTTTAAATAGCCTCGGGCGCGGCCTCGCAGCGGAAAGGGCGGAGCTTCACTCCTCCTTTCCATCAGTCACCCGCAACTTTCCCAGGCTACACCTCGTAGGAAACTGTGCTCCTGATTTGATTTCATGCGCCACCTTTGGGACAATCTAAGAACTTACAAGTTTTCTTGGCCAAAGGTATGATGAATTAAATGCACGGAAACACTGAAAACCAAGTGGGGGTTCTGTGGTTCCCACGATGTGGTTTAGACACCAGCAGCATCCTTGTCACCCTCAAACCCCGGAGATCCACAGATCTGTGTGGTAAGAAGCCCTCCCCCTGACCCTGATGCATGGCAGTTTAGGAATTACCCGTGTAAGCGAAAAGACTTTGAAGAAGAGGTGGAGATAGGCGTTGTAGAAACATTCTTTTGCTCTGGAACCCCGTAGAGACTTGGGAGCCAGTTGGGTGGAGCATCCGTTGGATGCGGGTGCTGGGCTTAGGAATATCAAGGTGTGGCTCCAGATAATCCCATCATCTAGTTAAGTTCCCAGTTATGCTAATCTGTTTTAAAATTCCGTTTGTGTAAATTCTTTTACTCAGACTGAGAATGGCAAAGCCTCAACCCCAATTTCCAGGGAGGGTTGAGAGCCTCAGGTTGAGTTGATGACCAATAGCTTACGGTTTAACCCATCGTGCCTATAGAATGAGGTCTCCATAAAAACCCAAAAGGACTGGGTTTAGAGAGCTTCTGGATAACACTTCCTGGAAGGCAGTGCGCCCCTCCCCACATGCCGGGCCCAAAAGTTTTTTCTGAAGTTTTTGCAATATCCGCTAACATACAAAAAATGGGAAATGTCAGTGTTTCCCTGCGTGCTGTGAGCTCTTCCAGCAAATGAATGCAACTAAAACTGGGAGTGGTGGAAACCTGACTTATAGCCAGTTGCTGAGAAGCACAGGTAAAACAACGTAGGGCTTCCCATTGTTATTAGTGTGGGAGGCCAGTCTTGCGGGACTCGGCCCTTTGGAATCTAATGCTATGTCCCGGTAGGTAGCGTCACCGTTGAACTCGAAGCCACACGTATGTTGAGAACAATTTCTCTGGTCATCCGCTGCATGTCTTATTTACAATACGTCATCAAATTCTTTATCCTGACCTTATGGCACCTGGGTTGAGAACCATGATTTGAACCAAAAATTGGTCTGTCACTTTCTGAGTTTGAAACTTTGTTTTGCCGTTAGCGTTTTGCTATTGCTTCCTCGTTTTCTTTGCTTTCGATTTGTTTCTAAGTTCTGGGATATACGGGCAGGGTGTGCAGATTTGTTACTAAGGTAAACGTGTGCCACGGTGGTTTGCGGCACCTGTCAACCCATCACCTAGGTATTCAGCCCAGCAGGCAGTAGCTGTTTTTCTTAACGCTCTGCCTCTCGAAAGGCCCCAGTGTGTGTTGTTCCCCTTCCTGTGTCCATGTGATCCCATTGTTCAGCTCCCATTATAAGTGAGAATGTGGCGTTTGGTTTTCTGTTCCCGGATTAGGTTGTTGAGGATAATGACTTCACATCACCAGTGTCTTTGTTTTTTATTATAAAGAGTAGTATTTTATTGAATAAGATTTACTTCCAGAAAAATAAGCTTTAATCTACAATGAATGCCAGACTCTACAGCACAAAGTAATTTTCTCAGTTTTCCACACACAAAGGTTCCTACTAAGTGAAAAAAGCCACAGAATTTCATACACAAATGTACTACTCTGTCTGAAAACATCTCACAGAATCATGCACTGTACTAATACCATTAGATCAGCTCTTCAGTCAGGTTAAAGTATCCCTCTAATAACTGATTTTTATAATGTCATCCACATCCACGCCCAATCAGTCTGCCATTGTTAACGGCGTACAGCATTATTGAACACAATGGAATTGATGGAGCCCATATCCACCGACAAACCGTGACTTAAGTTGGTTTGATTTATGAGTTTTCAACGTTATGATGGGTCTGTTGGAATATCAGATGCGTTTCTGAGATACACTGGGTCTATGGGTATGCGACCCTATACTCCAGAAACAGGTGTATAAAGAAAAACAGGTGTACCTAATTAAAATATACTTAGTGACCTGGGATAAACCAATAGATGCTTACAACTGATGGAGAACCATGAAAGAGAGATAGCGGTAAATAATTACAATAACACAATTTTTCAGCACCTGTCGAGGATTCCTCAAAAAGACGCAGGACGTAGGATGCACCTAAGGCCTATGAAAGAGAGAGGGCAGAAGGAATAAGAGAGAAATAGGTGGAGGAAAGGAAGGAAGGAAGGAAGGAAGGAAAGACGGGAGGAAGGAGAAAACACCCGGTGTTACTGAAACCACAAAAAGTGGTTTCCCCCTGTGGGTAAGGCTGCAATGTGGATGAATCTTGAAAATACTGTGCTAAAAGTGTTATGTCAGTCATAAAAGCTCACGTATTGTGCAATTCCGTTTATAGGAAATGTCCACAGTATGGAAATCTATGCATATGGGGTTGATCGCTCTATGCAGTTGTTACCTAGGGCTGAGGGTCAGGGAGAGGGTTTGAGACAGAATGAGGAGTGACTAATGTCCACAGGGTTTTTCTCTGTTCGGGGGTGATAAAACCTTCTAAAATAGATTGCGAATTAAAATTGAATGTGCACAGGCACAAATATACTAAAATCCACTCAATTCATGACTTTTAATGGGGCAATTTTATGTGGCACACTCTTATGGAGACCACGGCAGACATAGTGAGAGAGAAAAAGGTGAGTAAATCTCTGAAACGGAGGCAGAAACAGAGAGAATGAGAAGCCCTGTGAATGGGAGGGAGAGAGAAAAGGGAAAAAGGTCCTATTTACAAATGTCAGCTGTGAAACTGTGGTTCACATCAGCAGTGTCACTGCCAGGAAGGAGGGTCATGCTAGCCATGTCACCGGTAGCGTGGCCCGCAGGGACGCCGACACGCTGGAGCGTCGTGCCAGCATGGGCTCTGGCAGCCACGTGGGCCAGCAGGAGGGTCCCTCTGCACAGCCGTGGGGTGAGGATAGACTGGGCGGTGATATCGGCCATTACAGGGGCCTCTTCCGCTGGCAAGAGTGTGAGAGTAGCAAGTGGTTGGACAGGCCTGTGTGTGAGGACGGAATGCAGGAGGGGCTCTTCTGCGGCTGGGTGTGGGGCCCTCCCCAGAAATGTGGAGATATGGCCAGGTAGCTGCATCATGTTGGCTAGTAGATTGGCCAGGGCTTCGAACTGAAGGACAATAACGGGGAGTAGCTGTCAGGCCCTGGGAGTGTCTGAGTGTAATTGGAGATGGGTTTGGGGTCACTGAGGGAAGCGTGGGAGCCATCCCTGTATAGATACAGGTCATTGGGAGGCAGTCTCGTGAGGCCTGTGAGTGTCCCGGGTTCCCCTGGGTGCCTGGGGCTGACTGTGGCAGAAATCTGGGGAAGGCTGGAGAGAAGCTGGGAGACACAGGATAGTCCCTGAAGGCAGGGGGTGAAGAGGTGAAAGAAATGGGGGAGGGTTGCAGTAAGGTCCGTGAGTTTGTAGGTGATACCTGGGTGTGGGAAGCTGACCCCAGGTGTAATGTGGAGATGGTTGGAGAGTAGCTGAGAGAGACAGAAGAGTCCCTGAGGGCTGGGGGTGAGAACATGGAGAGACTGGGGAGTAAGTCAGTGAAATCCGTGAGTTTGGTGGTGTGTCGTGGGTGCCTGGAACTGAGTCCAGCTGGAATCTAGAGAAGTTTTGAGAGTAGCTGAAAGAGACACAAGAGTCCCTGTGGGCTGAGGGCAAAGACCTGAGAGAGACCAGGGAGGACCTCCGTGAAGTCTGTGAGCCTGTAGGTGATTCCGGAGTGTGGGAGGCTGACTCCCTCAGAAATCTGGGCGTGGTGGGAGAGTAGCTGGGACAGACGGGAGAGTCCCAGGTCACTGGGGGTGAAGACATGAGAGAGACTGGGGAGTAACTCAGTGAAACTGGTGAGTTTGGTGGTGACTCCGGGGTGCCTGGAACTGACTCCAGCTGAAATCTGGGGGTGGTTGGAGAGTAGCTGGGACAGACAGGAGAGTCCCTGAGGGCTGGAGAAGACATGAGAGAGACTGGAGAGTAATTGAGTGAAATTGGTGAGTTTGGTGGTGAGTCTGGGGTGCAAGGAACTGCTTCCAGCTGAAATCTGGGCGAGGTTGGAGAGCAGCTGGGACAGACAGTAGAGTCCCTGAGGGCTGGTGAAGACATGAGAGAGACTGGAGAGTAATTGAGTGAAATTGGTGAGTTTGGTGGTGATTCCGGGGTGCAAGGAACTGCTTCCAGCTGAAATCTGGGCATGGTTGGAGAGTAGCTGGGACAGACAGGAGAGTCCCTGAGGGCTGGTGAAGACATGAGAGAGACTGGAGAGTATCTGAGTGAAATTGGTGAGTTTCGTGGTGATCCTGGGGTGCAAGGAACTGCTTCCAGCTGAAATCTGGGCGTGGTTGGAGAGTAGCTGGGAGAGACAGGAGAGTCCCTGAGGGCTGGTGAAGACATGAGAGAGACTGGCGAGTAACGCAGTGAAGTTGGTGAGTTTGGTGGTGGTTCCGGGGTGCAAGGAACTGCTTCCAGCTGAAATCTGGGCGTGGTTGGAGAGTAGCTGGGACAGACAGGAGAGTCCCTGAGGGCTGGTGAAGACATGAGAGAGACTGGAGAGTATCTGAGTGAAATTGGTGAGTTTGGTGGTGATCCTGGGGTGCAAGGAACTGCTTCCAGCTGAAATCTGGGTGTGGTTGGAGAGCAGCTGGGACAGACAGTAGAGTCCCTGAGGGCTGGTGAAGACATGAGAGAGACTGGCGAGTAATTGAGTGAAATTGGTGAGTTTGGTGGTGATTCCGGGGTGCAAGGAACTGCTTCCAGCTGAAATCTGGGCGTGGTTGGAGAGTAGCTGGGACAGACAGGAGAGTCCCTGAGGGCTGGTGAAGACATGAGAGAGACTGGAGTGTATCTGAGTGAAATTGGTGTGTTTGGTGGTGATCCTGGGGTGCAAGGAACTGCTTCCAGGTGAAATCTGGGCGTGGTTGGAGAGCAGCTGGGACAGACAGTAGAGTCCCTGAGGGCTGGTGAAGACATGAGAGAGACTGGCGAGTAATGCAGTGAAGTTGGTGAGTTTGGTGGTGGTTCCGGGGTGCAAGGAACTGCTTCCAGCTGAAATCTGGGCGTGGTTGGAGAGTAGCTGGGACAGACAGGAGAGTCCCTGAGGGCTGGTGAAGACATGAGAGAGACTGGAGAGTATCTGAGTGAAATTGGTGAGTTTGGTGGTGATTCCGGGGTGCAAGGCACTGCTTCCAGCTGAAATCTGGGCGTGGTTGGAGAGTAGCTGGGACAGACAGGAGAGTCCCTGAGGGCTGGTGAAGATATGAGAGAGACTGGCGAGTAATTGAGTGAAATTGGTGAGTTTGGTGGTGATTCCGGGGTGCAAGGCACTGCTTCCAGCTGAAATGTGGGCGTGGTTGGAGAGTAGCTGGGACAGACAGGAGAGTCCCTGAGGGTTGGAGATAAAGACGTGCTAGAGACTGGGGAGTAACACAGTGAAAGTGGTGGGCTTGGTGGTGATCCCTGGGTTCCTGGATCTGACCCGCGCTGAAATGTGGGCGTGGTTGGAGAGTAGCTGGGAGAGACTGGAGGGTCGGAAAGGGCTGGGGGTGAAGACGTGGGAGAGACTGGCGAGGATCTCACTGAGGTCTGGGAGTTTGTAGGTGTTTCTGGGGTGTGGGATACCGACGCCCGCTGAAATCTGGGCGTAGTTGGAGAGTAGCTGGGACAGACAGGAGAGTCATTGGTGGCTGGGGGTGAGCTGCTGGATGATGGCAGTAAGAACATATGGCGCATTATTGATGAATGGGGTGACTGTGAGGAATCTCCAGAGGAGGACACGGGAGAACACAATGACATGAGTGATTGTCGTGCTTGGTTAGGAAAGGGAAATGTAAAGTTGTGGAATTCTGTCGATGACGGATGTGAGAGTGGTGAAGCCCTGCGGGATGATGTAGAGTACTTCCACATCCCTTGTGAGGAGCTGCCCCTTGGGTCTGAGTTCCTGGGAGGGGAGAGGTAGATGCTGGGTGAGGCAGGCACGAATCTTGAGGAGTCAGGGCTGGGGGACCTCTCATATTCTCCCGAGACCTGTGAGTATCTGGGGGACTCCTGGGTGCATGGGGCTGACTCCCGCAGGAACCTGGGGATGGCTTGAGAGTAACTGGGAGCCACAGGAGAGTCCCGGAGGCCTGGGGGTGAAGAGGTGAAAGACATAGGGGAGGAGCACCGTGAGGCTCGTGAGTTTGTAGGTGATTCCTGGGTGTGGGGGGCTGACTCCAGCTGAAATCTGGGGTTGTTTGGAGAGTAGCTGGGAGACCCAGGAGACTCCCCGAGAGCTGGGGGTGAGCTGCTGGGTGATGGCAGTAGGAACGTGTGGTATATTACTGATGAACGTGGTGACTCTGAAGAATCCTCAGAGGAGGACACGGGAGAGCCCATTGGCTTCATTGATTGCCCATCACGGAGAGGACAGGGAAATGGGAGATTGTGGGATACTGGTGATGACAGAGGTGAGTGTGGTGAAGCCCTAGGGGATGGTGAATGGTAGCTCCGGATCCCTGGTGAGGAGCTTCCTCTTAAGACTGAGTTTCTGAGAGGGGACAGGGAGAAGCTGGGTGAGGCTAGCATGGATCTTGGGGAGTCCGGGCTGGGGGAACGTTCATAAGAAGAGCCAGACAAGACCCTAGTGCTCTTAGGTGCAGACATGATTAGGAAAACTGCAGCTCCCAGAGACCCCTACTAATTTCCTGACCCGCAGAATGAAGGAGTCTGTGTGTGTGTGTGTGTGTGTGTGTGTGTGTGTGTGTGTGTGTGTGTGTGTGTGTGGTGTGAGGTATGTGCTCCTTAAGAAAATGGAAATAAACCAACCAATGAGACAGACAGACAGACAGACAGAGATCCACTTGCCCAAGTGTTCTGTCCTGTCCTCTGAATCCGCTTCCAAGTCGCAAGACGCTGTGAGCTCCAAGTCCACGCAGAGTCCGCCAAACGCTCCGGCCGCTGCTCCGCTCTGCGAAGATCTGAGTGCAGGCCAGCCAGGGTGGGTTTAAATAGCCTCGGGCGCGGCCTCGCAGCGGAAAGGGCGGAGCTTCACTCCTCCTTTCCATCAGTCACCCGCAACTTTCCCAGGCTACACCTCGTAGGAAACTGTGCTCCTGATTTGATTTCATGCGCCACCTTTGGGACAATCTAAGAACTTACAAGTTTTCTTGGCCAAAGGTATGATGAATTAAATGCACGGAAACACTGAAAACCAAGTGGGGGTTCTGTGGTTCCCACGATGTGGTTTAGACACCAGCAGCATCCTTGTCACCCTCAAACCCCGGAGATCCACAGATCTGTGTGGTAAGAAGCCCTCCCCCTGACCCTGATGCATGGCAGTTTAGGAATTACCCGTGTAAGCGAAAAGACTTTGAAGAAGAGGTGGAGATAGGCGTTGTAGAAACATTCTTTTGCTCTGGAACCCCGTAGAGACTTGGGAGCCAGTTGGGTGGAGCATCCGTTGGATGCGGGTGCTGGGCTTAGGAATATCAAGGTGTGGCTCCAGATAATCCCATCATCTAGTTAAGTTCCCAGTTATGCTAATCTGTTTTAAAATTCCGTTTGTGTAAATTCTTTTACTCAGACTGAGAATGGCAAAGCCTCAACCCCAATTTCCAGGGAGGGTTGAGAGCCTCAGGTTGAGTTGATGACCAATAGCTTACGGTTTAACCCATCGTGCCTATAGAATGAGGTCTCCATAAAAACCCAAAAGGACTGGGTTTAGAGAGCTTCTGGATAACACTTCCTGGAAGGCAGTGCGCCCCTCCCCACATGCCGGGCCCAAAAGTTTTTTCTGAAGTTTTTGCAATATCCGCTAACATACAAAAAATGGGAAATGTCAGTGTTTCCCTGCGTGCTGTGAGCTCTTCCAGCAAATGAATGCAACTAAAACTGGGAGTGGTGGAAACCTGACTTATAGCCAGTTGCTGAGAAGCACAGGTAAAACAACGTAGGGCTTCCCATTGTTATTAGTGTGGGAGGCCAGTCTTGCGGGACTCGGCCCTTTGGAATCTAATGCTATGTCCCGGTAGGTAGCGTCACCGTTGAACTCGAAGCCACACGTATGTTGAGAACAATTTCTCTGGTCATCCGCTGCATGTCTTATTTACAATACGTCATCAAATTCTTTATCCTGACCTTATGGCACCTGGGTTGAGAACCATGATTTGAACCAAAAATTGGTCTGTCACTTTCTGAGTTTGAAACTTTGTTTTGCCGTTAGCGTTTTGCTATTGCTTCCTCGTTTTCTTTGCTTTCGATTTGTTTCTAAGTTCTGGGATATACGGGCAGGGTGTGCAGATTTGTTACTAAGGTAAACGTGTGCCACGGTGGTTTGCGGCACCTGTCAACCCATCACCTAGGTATTCAGCCCAGCAGGCAGTAGCTGTTTTTCTTAACGCTCTGCCTCTCGAAAGGCCCCAGTGTGTGTTGTTCCCCTTCCTGTGTCCATGTGATCCCATTGTTCAGCTCCCATTATAAGTGAGAATGTGGCGTTTGGTTTTCTGTTCCCGGATTAGGTTGTTGAGGATAATGACTTCACATCACCAGTGTCTTTGTTTTTTATTATAAAGAGTAGTATTTTATTGAATAAGATTTACTTCCAGAAAAATAAGCTTTAATCTACAATGAATGCCAGACTCTACAGCACAAAGTAATTTTCTCAGTTTTCCACACACAAAGGTTCCTACTAAGTGAAAAAAGCCACAGAATTTCATACACAAATGTACTACTCTGTCTGAAAACATCTCACAGAATCATGCACTGTACTAATACCATTAGATCAGCTCTTCAGTCAGGTTAAAGTATCCCTCTAATAACTGATTTTTATAATGTCATCCACATCCACGCCCAATCAGTCTGCCATTGTTAACGGCGTACAGCATTATTGAACACAATGGAATTGATGGAGCCCATATCCACCGACAAACCGTGACTTAAGTTGGTTTGATTTATGAGTTTTCAACGTTATGATGGGTCTGTTGGAATATTAGATGCGTTTCTGAGATACACTGGGTCTATGGGTATGCGACCCTATACTCCAGAAACAGGTGTATAAAGAAAAACAGGTGTACCTAATTAAAATATACTTAGTGACCTGGGATAAACCAATAGATGCTTACAACTGATGGAGAACCATGAAAGAGAGATAGCGGTAAATAATTACAATAACACAATTTTTCAGCACCTGTCGAGGATTCCTCAAAAAGACGCAGGACGTAGGATGCACCTAAGGCCTATGAAAGAGAGAGGGCAGAAGGAATAAGAGAGAAATAGGTGGAGGAAAGGAAGGAAGGAAGGAAGGAAGGAAAGACGGGAGGAAGGAGAAAACACCCGGTGTTACTGAAACCACAAAAAGTGGTTTCCCCCTGTGGGTAAGGCTGCAATGTGGATGAATCTTGAAAATACTGTGCTAAAAGTGTTATGTCAGTCATAAAAGCTCACGTATTGTGCAATTCCGTTTATAGGAAATGTCCACAGTATGGAAATCTATGCATATGGGGTTGATCGCTCTATGCAGTTGTTACCTAGGGCTGAGGGTCAGGGAGAGGGTTTGAGACAGAATGAGGAGTGACTAATGTCCACAGGGTTTTTCTCTGTTCGGGGGTGATAAAACCTTCTAAAATAGATTGCGAATTAAAATTGAATGTGCACAGGCACAAATATACTAAAATCCACTCAATTCATGACTTTTAATGGGGCAATTTTATGTGGCACACTCTTATGGAGACCACGGCAGACATAGTGAGAGAGAAAAAGGTGAGTAAATCTCTGAAACGGAGGCAGAAACAGAGAGAATGAGAAGCCCTGTGAATGGGAGGGAGAGAGAAAAGGGAAAAAGGTCCTATTTACAAATGTCAGCTGTGAAACTGTGGTTCACATCAGCAGTGTCACTGCCAGGAAGGAGGGTCATGCTAGCCATGTCACCGGTAGCGTGGCCCGCAGGGACGCCGACACGCTGGAGCGTCGTGCCAGCATGGGCTCTGGCAGCCACGTGGGCCAGCAGGAGGGTCCCTCTGCACAGCCGTGGGGTGAGGATAGACTGGGCGGTGATATCGGCCATTACAGGGGCCTCTTCTGCTGGCAAGAGTGTGAGAGTAGCAAGTGGTTGGACAGGCCTGTGTGTGAGGACGGAATGCAGGAGGGGCTCTTCTGCGGCTGGGTGTGGGGCCCTCCCCAGAAATGTGGAGATATGGCCAGGTAGCTGCATCATGTTGGCTAGTAGATTGGCCAGGGCTTCGAACTGAAGGACAATAACGGGGAGTAGCTGTCAGGCCCTGGGAGTGTCTGAGTGTAATTGGAGATGGGTTTGGGGTCACTGAGGGAAGCGTGGGAGCCATCCCTGTATAGATACAGGTCATTGGGAGGCAGTCTCGTGAGGCCTGTGAGTGTCCCGGGTTCCCCTGGGTGCCTGGGGCTGACTGTGGCAGAAATCTGGGGAAGGCTGGAGAGAAGCTGGGAGACACAGGATAGTCCCTGAAGGCAGGGGGTGAAGAGGTGAAAGAAATGGGGGAGGGTTGCAGTAAGGTCCGTGAGTTTGTAGGTGATACCTGGGTGTGGGAAGCTGACCCCAGGTGTAATGTGGAGATGGTTGGAGAGTAGCTGAGAGAGACAGAAGAGTCCCTGAGGGCTGGGGGTGAGAACATGGAGAGACTGGGGAGTAAGTCAGTGAAATCCGTGAGTTTGGTGGTGTGTCGTGGGTGCCTGGAACTGAGTCCAGCTGGAATCTAGAGAAGTTTTGAGAGTAGCTGAAAGAGACACAAGAGTCCCTGTGGGCTGAGGGCAAAGACCTGAGAGAGACCAGGGAGGACCTCCGTGAAGTCTGTGAGCCTGTAGGTGATTCCGGAGTGTGGGAGGCTGACTCCCTCAGAAATCTGGGCGTGGTGGGAGAGTAGCTGGGACAGACGGGAGAGTCCCAGGTCACTGGGGGTGAAGACATGAGAGAGACTGGGGAGTAACTCAGTGAAACTGGTGAGTTTGGTGGTGACTCCGGGGTGCCTGGAACTGACTCCAGCTGAAATCTGGGGGTGGTTGGAGAGTAGCTGGGACAGACAGGAGAGTCCCTGAGGGCTGGAGAAGACATGAGAGAGACTGGAGAGTAATTGAGTGAAATTGGTGAGTTTGGTGGTGAGTCTGGGGTGCAAGGAACTGCTTCCAGCTGAAATCTGGGCGAGGTTGGAGAGCAGCTGGGACAGACAGTAGAGTCCCTGAGGGCTGGTGAAGACATGAGAGAGACTGGAGAGTAATTGAGTGAAATTGGTGAGTTTGGTGGTGATTCCGGGGTGCAAGGAACTGCTTCCAGCTGAAATCTGGGCGTGGTTGGAGAGTAGCTGGGACAGACAGGAGAGTCCCTGAGGGCTGGTGAAGACATGAGAGAGACTGGAGAGTATCTGAGTGAAATTGGTGAGTTTCGTGGTGATCCTGGGGTGCAAGGAACTGCTTCCAGCTGAAATCTGGGCGTGGTTGGAGAGTAGCTGGGAGAGACAGGAGAGTCCCTGAGGGCTGGTGAAGACATGAGAGAGACTGGCGAGTAACGCAGTGAAGTTGGTGAGTTTGGTGGTGGTTCCGGGGTGCAAGGAACTGCTTCCAGCTGAAATCTGGGCGTGGTTGGAGAGTAGCTGGGACAGACAGGAGAGTCCCTGAGGGCTGGTGAAGACATGAGAGAGACTGGAGAGTATCTGAGTGAAATTGGTGAGTTTGGTGGTGATCCTGGGGTGCAAGGAACTGCTTCCAGCTGAAATCTGGGTGTGGTTGGAGAGCAGCTGGGACAGACAGTAGAGTCCCTGAGGGCTGGTGAAGACATGAGAGAGACTGGCGAGTAATTGAGTGAAATTGGTGAGTTTGGTGGTGATTCCGGGGTGCAAGGAACTGCTTCCAGCTGAAATCTGGGCGTGGTTGGAGAGTAGCTGGGACAGACAGGAGAGTCCCTGAGGGCTGGTGAAGACATGAGAGAGACTGGAGTGTATCTGAGTGAAATTGGTGTGTTTGGTGGTGATCCTGGGGTGCAAGGAACTGCTTCCAGGTGAAATCTGGGCGTGGTTGGAGAGCAGCTGGGACAGACAGTAGAGTCCCTGAGGGCTGGTGAAGACATGAGAGAGACTGGCGAGTAATGCAGTGAAGTTGGTGAGTTTGGTGGTGGTTCCGGGGTGCAAGGAACTGCTTCCAGCTGAAATCTGGGCGTGGTTGGAGAGTAGCTGGGACAGACAGGAGAGTCCCTGAGGGCTGGTGAAGACATGAGAGAGACTGGAGAGTATCTGAGTGAAATTGGTGAGTTTGGTGGTGATTCCGGGGTGCAAGGCACTGCTTCCAGCTGAAATCTGGGCGTGGTTGGAGAGTAGCTGGGACAGACAGGAGAGTCCCTGAGGGCTGGTGAAGATATGAGAGAGACTGGCGAGTAATTGAGTGAAATTGGTGAGTTTGGTGGTGATTCCGGGGTGCAAGGCACTGCTTCCAGCTGAAATGTGGGCGTGGTTGGAGAGTAGCTGGGACAGACAGGAGAGTCCCTGAGGGTTGGAGATAAAGACGTGCTAGAGACTGGGGAGTAACACAGTGAAAGTGGTGGGCTTGGTGGTGATCCCTGGGTTCCTGGATCTGACCCGCGCTGAAATGTGGGCGTGGTTGGAGAGTAGCTGGGAGAGACTGGAGGGTCGGAAAGGGCTGGGGGTGAAGACGTGGGAGAGACTGGCGAGGATCTCACTGAGGTCTGGGAGTTTGTAGGTGTTTCTGGGGTGTGGGATACCGACGCCCGCTGAAATCTGGGCGTAGTTGGAGAGTAGCTGGGACAGACAGGAGAGTCATTGGTGGCTGGGGGTGAGCTGCTGGATGATGGCAGTAAGAACATATGGCGCATTATTGATGAATGGGGTGACTGTGAGGAATCTCCAGAGGAGGACACGGGAGAACACAATGACATGAGTGATTGTCGTGCTTGGTTAGGAAAGGGAAATGTAAAGTTGTGGAATTCTGTCGATGACGGATGTGAGAGTGGTGAAGCCCTGCGGGATGATGTAGAGTACTTCCACATCCCTTGTGAGGAGCTGCCCCTTGGGTCTGAGTTCCTGGGAGGGGAGAGGTAGATGCTGGGTGAGGCAGGCACGAATCTTGAGGAGTCAGGGCTGGGGGACCTCTCATATTCTCCCGAGACCTGTGAGTATCTGGGGGACTCCTGGGTGCATGGGGCTGACTCCCGCAGGAACCTGGGGATGGCTTGAGAGTAACTGGGAGCCACAGGAGAGTCCCGGAGGCCTGGGGGTGAAGAGGTGAAAGACATAGGGGAGGAGCACCGTGAGGCTCGTGAGTTTGTAGGTGATTCCTGGGTGTGGGGGGCTGACTCCAGCTGAAATCTGGGGTTGTTTGGAGAGTAGCTGGGAGACCCAGGAGACTCCCCGAGAGCTGGGGGTGAGCTGCTGGGTGATGGCAGTAGGAACGTGTGGTATATTACTGATGAACGTGGTGACTCTGAAGAATCCTCAGAGGAGGACACGGGAGAGCCCATTGGCTTCATTGATTGCCCATCACGGAGAGGACAGGGAAATGGGAGATTGTGGGATACTGGTGATGACAGAGGTGAGTGTGGTGAAGCCCTAGGGGATGGTGAATGGTAGCTCCGGATCCCTGGTGAGGAGCTTCCTCTTAAGACTGAGTTTCTGAGAGGGGACAGGGAGAAGCTGGGTGAGGCTAGCATGGATCTTGGGGAGTCCGGGCTGGGGGAACGTTCATAAGAAGAGCCAGACAAGACCCTAGTGCTCTTAGGTGCAGACATGATTAGGAAAACTGCAGCTCCCAGAGACCCCTACTAATTTCCTGACCCGCAGAATGAAGGAGTCTGTGTGTGTGTGTGTGTGTGTGTGTGTGTGTGTGTGTGTGTGTGTGTGTGTGTGTGGTGTGAGGTATGTGCTCCTTAAGAAAATGGAAATAAACCAACCAATGAGACAGACAGACAGACAGACAGAGATCCACTTGCCCAAGTGTTCTGTCCTGTCCTCTGAATCCGCTTCCAAGTCGCAAGACGCTGTGAGCTCCAAGTCCACGCAGAGTCCGCCAAACGCTCCGGCCGCTGCTCCGCTCTGCGAAGATCTGAGTGCAGGCCAGCCAGGGTGGGTTTAAATAGCCTCGGGCGCGGCCTCGCAGCGGAAAGGGCGGAGCTTCACTCCTCCTTTCCATCAGTCACCCGCAACTTTCCCAGGCTACACCTCGTAGGAAACTGTGCTCCTGATTTGATTTCATGCGCCACCTTTGGGACAATCTAAGAACTTACAAGTTTTCTTGGCCAAAGGTATGATGAATTAAATGCACGGAAACACTGAAAACCAAGTGGGGGTTCTGTGGTTCCCACGATGTGGTTTAGACACCAGCAGCATCCTTGTCACCCTCAAACCCCAGAGATCCACAGATCTGTGTGGTAAGAAGCCCTCCCCCTGACCCTGATGCATGGCAGTTTAGGAATTACCCGTGTAAGCGAAAAGACTTTGAAGAAGAGGTGGAGATAGGCGTTGTAGAAACATTCTTTTGCTCTGGAACCCCGTAGAGACTTGGGAGCCAGTTGGGTGGAGCATCCGTTGGATGCGGGTGCTGGGCTTAGGAATATCAAGGTGTGGCTCCAGATAATCCCATCATCTAGTTAAGTTCCCAGTTATGCTAATCTGTTTTAAAATTCCGTTTGTGTAAATTCTTTTACTCAGACTGAGAATGGCAAAGCCTCAACCCCAATTTCCAGGGAGGGTTGAGAGCCTCAGGTTGAGTTGATGACCAATAGCTTACGGTTTAACCCATCGTGCCTATAGAATGAGGTCTCCATAAAAACCCAAAAGGACTGGGTTTAGAGAGCTTCTGGATAACACTTCCTGGAAGGCAGTGCGCCCCTCCCCACATGCCGGGCCCAAAAGTTTTTTCTGAAGTTTTTGCAATATCCGCTAACATACAAAAAATGGGAAATGTCAGTGTTTCCCTGCGTGCTGTGAGCTCTTCCAGCAAATGAATGCAACTAAAACTGGGAGTGGTGGAAACCTGACTTATAGCCAGTTGCTGAGAAGCACAGGTAAAACAACGTAGGGCTTCCCATTGTTATTAGTGTGGGAGGCCAGTCTTGCGGGACTCGGCCCTTTGGAATCTAATGCTATGTCCCGGTAGGTAGCGTCACCGTTGAACTCGAAGCCACACGTATGTTGAGAACAATTTCTCTGGTCATCCGCTGCATGTCTTATTTACAATACGTCATCAAATTCTTTATCCTGACCTTATGGCACCTGGGTTGAGAACCATGATTTGAACCAAAAATTGGTCTGTCACTTTCTGAGTTTGAAACTTTGTTTTGCCGTTAGCGTTTTGCTATTGCTTCCTCGTTTTCTTTGCTTTCGATTTGTTTCTAAGTTCTGGGATATACGGGCAGGGTGTGCAGATTTGTTACTAAGGTAAACGTGTGCCACGGTGGTTTGCGGCACCTGTCAACCCATCACCTAGGTATTCAGCCCAGCAGGCAGTAGCTGTTTTTCTTAACGCTCTGCCTCTCGAAAGGCCCCAGTGTGTGTTGTTCCCCTTCCTGTGTCCATGTGATCCCATTGTTCAGCTCCCATTATAAGTGAGAATGTGGCGTTTGGTTTTCTGTTCCCGGATTAGGTTGTTGAGGATAATGACTTCACATCACCAGTGTCTTTGTTTTTTATTATAAAGAGTAGTATTTTATTGAATAAGATTTACTTCCAGAAAAATAAGCTTTAATCTACAATGAATGCCAGACTCTACAGCACAAAGTAATTTTCTCAGTTTTCCACACACAAAGGTTCCTACTAAGTGAAAAAAGCCACAGAATTTCATACACAAATGTACTACTCTGTCTGAAAACATCTCACAGAATCATGCACTGTACTAATACCATTAGATCAGCTCTTCAGTCAGGTTAAAGTATCCCTCTAATAACTGATTTTTATAATGTCATCCACATCCACGCCCAATCAGTCTGCCATTGTTAACGGCGTACAGCATTATTGAACACAATGGAATTGATGGAGCCCATATCCACCGACAAACCGTGACTTAAGTTGGTTTGATTTATGAGTTTTCAACGTTATGATGGGTCTGTTGGAATATCAGATGCGTTTCTGAGATACACTGGGTCTATGGGTATGCGACCCTATACTCCAGAAACAGGTGTATAAAGAAAAACAGGTGTACCTAATTAAAATATACTTAGTGACCTGGGATAAACCAATAGATGCTTACAACTGATGGAGAACCATGAAAGAGAGATAGCGGTAAATAATTACAATAACACAATTTTTCAGCACCTGTCGAGGATTCCTCAAAAAGACGCAGGACGTAGGATGCACCTAAGGCCTATGAAAGAGAGAGGGCAGAAGGAATAAGAGAGAAATAGGTGGAGGAAAGGAAGGAAGGAAGGAAGGAAGGAAAGACGGGAGGAAGGAGAAAACACCCGGTGTTACTGAAACCACAAAAAGTGGTTTCCCCCTGTGGGTAAGGCTGCAATGTGGATGAATCTTGAAAATACTGTGCTAAAAGTGTTATGTCAGTCATAAAAGCTCACGTATTGTGCAATTCCGTTTATAGGAAATGTCCACAGTATGGAAATCTATGCATATGGGGTTGATCGCTCTATGCAGTTGTTACCTAGGGCTGAGGGTCAGGGAGAGGGTTTGAGACAGAATGAGGAGTGACTAATGTCCACAGGGTTTTTCTCTGTTCGGGGGTGATAAAACCTTCTAAAATAGATTGCGAATTAAAATTGAATGTGCACAGGCACAAATATACTAAAATCCACTCAATTCATGACTTTTAATGGGGCAATTTTATGTGGCACACTCTTATGGAGACCACGGCAGACATAGTGAGAGAGAAAAAGGTGAGTAAATCTCTGAAACGGAGGCAGAAACAGAGAGAATGAGAAGCCCTGTGAATGGGAGGGAGAGAGAAAAGGGAAAAAGGTCCTATTTACAAATGTCAGCTGTGAAACTGTGGTTCACATCAGCAGTGTCACTGCCAGGAAGGAGGGTCATGCTAGCCATGTCACCGGTAGCGTGGCCCGCAGGGACGCCGACACGCTGGAGCGTCGTGCCAGCATGGGCTCTGGCAGCCACGTGGGCCAGCAGGAGGGTCCCTCTGCACAGCCGTGGGGTGAGGATAGACTGGGCGGTGATATCGGCCATTACAGGGGCCTCTTCTGCTGGCAAGAGTGTGAGAGTAGCAAGTGGTTGGACAGGCCTGTGTGTGAGGACGGAATGCAGGAGGGGCTCTTCTGCGGCTGGGTGTGGGGCCCTCCCCAGAAATGTGGAGATATGGCCAGGTAGCTGCATCATGTTGGCTAGTAGATTGGCCAGGGCTTCGAACTGAAGGACAATAACGGGGAGTAGCTGTCAGGCCCTGGGAGTGTCTGAGTGTAATTGGAGATGGGTTTGGGGTCACTGAGGGAAGCGTGGGAGCCATCCCTGTATAGATACAGGTCATTGGGAGGCAGTCTCGTGAGGCCTGTGAGTGTCCCGGGTTCCCCTGGGTGCCTGGGGCTGACTGTGGCAGAAATCTGGGGAAGGCTGGAGAGAAGCTGGGAGACACAGGATAGTCCCTGAAGGCAGGGGGTGAAGAGGTGAAAGAAATGGGGGAGGGTTGCAGTAAGGTCCGTGAGTTTGTAGGTGATACCTGGGTGTGGGAAGCTGACCCCAGGTGTAATGTGGAGATGGTTGGAGAGTAGCTGAGAGAGACAGAAGAGTCCCTGAGGGCTGGGGGTGAGAACATGGAGAGACTGGGGAGTAAGTCAGTGAAATCCGTGAGTTTGGTGGTGTGTCGTGGGTGCCTGGAACTGAGTCCAGCTGGAATCTAGAGAAGTTTTGAGAGTAGCTGAAAGAGACACAAGAGTCCCTGTGGGCTGAGGGCAAAGACCTGAGAGAGACCAGGGAGGACCTCCGTGAAGTCTGTGAGCCTGTAGGTGATTCCGGAGTGTGGGAGGCTGACTCCCTCAGAAATCTGGGCGTGGTGGGAGAGTAGCTGGGACAGACGGGAGAGTCCCAGGTCACTGGGGGTGAAGACATGAGAGAGACTGGGGAGTAACTCAGTGAAACTGGTGAGTTTGGTGGTGACTCCGGGGTGCCTGGAACTGACTCCAGCTGAAATCTGGGGGTGGTTGGAGAGTAGCTGGGACAGACAGGAGAGTCCCTGAGGGCTGGAGAAGACATGAGAGAGACTGGAGAGTAATTGAGTGAAATTGGTGAGTTTGGTGGTGAGTCTGGGGTGCAAGGAACTGCTTCCAGCTGAAATCTGGGCGAGGTTGGAGAGCAGCTGGGACAGACAGTAGAGTCCCTGAGGGCTGGTGAAGACATGAGAGAGACTGGAGAGTAATTGAGTGAAATTGGTGAGTTTGGTGGTGATTCCGGGGTGCAAGGAACTGCTTCCAGCTGAAATCTGGGCATGGTTGGAGAGTAGCTGGGACAGACAGGAGAGTCCCTGAGGGCTGGTGAAGACATGAGAGAGACTGGAGAGTATCTGAGTGAAATTGGTGAGTTTCGTGGTGATCCTGGGGTGCAAGGAACTGCTTCCAGCTGAAATCTGGGCGTGGTTGGAGAGTAGCTGGGAGAGACAGGAGAGTCCCTGAGGGCTGGTGAAGACATGA
Source organism: Pan paniscus (assembly GCF_029289425.2). Taxonomy (NCBI): domain Eukaryota; kingdom Metazoa; phylum Chordata; class Mammalia; order Primates; family Hominidae; genus Pan; species Pan paniscus. The sequence continues at coordinate 54,782 of NC_073264.2, read as the reverse complement.
GAGAGACTGGCGAGTAACGCAGTGAAGTTGGTGAGTTTGGTGGTGGTTCCGGGGTGCAAGGAACTGCTTCCAGCTGAAATCTGGGCGTGGTTGGAGAGTAGCTGGGACAGACAGGAGAGTCCCTGAGGGCTGGTGAAGACATGAGAGAGACTGGAGAGTATCTGAGTGAAATTGGTGAGTTTGGTGGTGATCCTGGGGTGCAAGGAACTGCTTCCAGCTGAAATCTGGGTGTGGTTGGAGAGCAGCTGGGACAGACAGTAGAGTCCCTGAGGGCTGGTGAAGACATGAGAGAGACTGGCGAGTAATTGAGTGAAATTGGTGAGTTTGGTGGTGATTCCGGGGTGCAAGGAACTGCTTCCAGCTGAAATCTGGGCGTGGTTGGAGAGTAGCTGGGACAGACAGGAGAGTCCCTGAGGGCTGGTGAAGACATGAGAGAGACTGGAGTGTATCTGAGTGAAATTGGTGTGTTTGGTGGTGATCCTGGGGTGCAAGGAACTGCTTCCAGGTGAAATCTGGGCGTGGTTGGAGAGCAGCTGGGACAGACAGTAGAGTCCCTGAGGGCTGGTGAAGACATGAGAGAGACTGGCGAGTAATGCAGTGAAGTTGGTGAGTTTGGTGGTGGTTCCGGGGTGCAAGGAACTGCTTCCAGCTGAAATCTGGGCGTGGTTGGAGAGTAGCTGGGACAGACAGGAGAGTCCCTGAGGGCTGGTGAAGACATGAGAGAGACTGGAGAGTATCTGAGTGAAATTGGTGAGTTTGGTGGTGATTCCGGGGTGCAAGGCACTGCTTCCAGCTGAAATCTGGGCGTGGTTGGAGAGTAGCTGGGACAGACAGGAGAGTCCCTGAGGGCTGGTGAAGATATGAGAGAGACTGGCGAGTAATTGAGTGAAATTGGTGAGTTTGGTGGTGATTCCGGGGTGCAAGGCACTGCTTCCAGCTGAAATGTGGGCGTGGTTGGAGAGTAGCTGGGACAGACAGGAGAGTCCCTGAGGGTTGGAGATAAAGACGTGCTAGAGACTGGGGAGTAACACAGTGAAAGTGGTGGGCTTGGTGGTGATCCCTGGGTTCCTGGATCTGACCCGCGCTGAAATGTGGGCGTGGTTGGAGAGTAGCTGGGAGAGACTGGAGGGTCGGAAAGGGCTGGGGGTGAAGACGTGGGAGAGACTGGCGAGGATCTCACTGAGGTCTGGGAGTTTGTAGGTGTTTCTGGGGTGTGGGATACCGACGCCCGCTGAAATCTGGGCGTAGTTGGAGAGTAGCTGGGACAGACAGGAGAGTCATTGGTGGCTGGGGGTGAGCTGCTGGATGATGGCAGTAAGAACATATGGCGCATTATTGATGAATGGGGTGACTGTGAGGAATCTCCAGAGGAGGACACGGGAGAACACAATGACATGAGTGATTGTCGTGCTTGGTTAGGAAAGGGAAATGTAAAGTTGTGGAATTCTGTCGATGACGGATGTGAGAGTGGTGAAGCCCTGCGGGATGATGTAGAGTACTTCCACATCCCTTGTGAGGAGCTGCCCCTTGGGTCTGAGTTCCTGGGAGGGGAGAGGTAGATGCTGGGTGAGGCAGGCACGAATCTTGAGGAGTCAGGGCTGGGGGACCTCTCATATTCTCCCGAGACCTGTGAGTATCTGGGGGACTCCTGGGTGCATGGGGCTGACTCCCGCAGGAACCTGGGGATGGCTTGAGAGTAACTGGGAGCCACAGGAGAGTCCCGGAGGCCTGGGGGTGAAGAGGTGAAAGACATAGGGGAGGAGCACCGTGAGGCTCGTGAGTTTGTAGGTGATTCCTGGGTGTGGGGGGCTGACTCCAGCTGAAATCTGGGGTTGTTTGGAGAGTAGCTGGGAGACCCAGGAGACTCCCCGAGAGCTGGGGGTGAGCTGCTGGGTGATGGCAGTAGGAACGTGTGGTATATTACTGATGAACGTGGTGACTCTGAAGAATCCTCAGAGGAGGACACGGGAGAGCCCATTGGCTTCATTGATTGCCCATCACGGAGAGGACAGGGAAATGGGAGATTGTGGGATACTGGTGATGACAGAGGTGAGTGTGGTGAAGCCCTAGGGGATGGTGAATGGTAGCTCCGGATCCCTGGTGAGGAGCTTCCTCTTAAGACTGAGTTTCTGAGAGGGGACAGGGAGAAGCTGGGTGAGGCTAGCATGGATCTTGGGGAGTCCGGGCTGGGGGAACGTTCATAAGAAGAGCCAGACAAGACCCTAGTGCTCTTAGGTGCAGACATGATTAGGAAAACTGCAGCTCCCAGAGACCCCTACTAATTTCCTGACCCGCAGAATGAAGGAGTCTGTGTGTGTGTGTGTGTGTGTGTGTGTGTGTGTGTGTGTGTGTGTGTGTGGTGTGAGGTATGTGCTCCTTAAGAAAATGGAAATAAACCAACCAATGAGACAGACAGACAGACAGACAGAGATCCACTTGCCCAAGTGTTCTGTCCTGTCCTCTGAATCCGCTTCCAAGTCGCAAGACGCTGTGAGCTCCAAGTCCACGCAGAGTCCGCCAAACGCTCCGGCCGCTGCTCCGCTCTGCGAAGATCTGAGTGCAGGCCAGCCAGGGTGGGTTTAAATAGCCTCGGGCGCGGCCTCGCAGCGGAAAGGGCGGAGCTTCACTCCTCCTTTCCATCAGTCACCCGCAACTTTCCCAGGCTACACCTCGTAGGAAACTGTGCTCCTGATTTGATTTCATGCGCCACCTTTGGGACAATCTAAGAACTTACAAGTTTTCTTGGCCAAAGGTATGATGAATTAAATGCACGGAAACACTGAAAACCAAGTGGGGGTTCTGTGGTTCCCACGATGTGGTTTAGACACCAGCAGCATCCTTGTCACCCTCAAACCCCGGAGATCCACAGATCTGTGTGGTAAGAAGCCCTCCCCCTGACCCTGATGCATGGCAGTTTAGGAATTACCCGTGTAAGCGAAAAGACTTTGAAGAAGAGGTGGAGATAGGCGTTGTAGAAACATTCTTTTGCTCTGGAACCCCGTAGAGACTTGGGAGCCAGTTGGGTGGAGCATCCGTTGGATGCGGGTGCTGGGCTTAGGAATATCAAGGTGTGGCTCCAGATAATCCCATCATCTAGTTAAGTTCCCAGTTATGCTAATCTGTTTTAAAATTCCGTTTGTGTAAATTCTTTTACTCAGACTGAGAATGGCAAAGCCTCAACCCCAATTTCCAGGGAGGGTTGAGAGCCTCAGGTTGAGTTGATGACCAATAGCTTACGGTTTAACCCATCGTGCCTATAGAATGAGGTCTCCATAAAAACCCAAAAGGACTGGGTTTAGAGAGCTTCTGGATAACACTTCCTGGAAGGCAGTGCGCCCCTCCCCACATGCCGGGCCCAAAAGTTTTTTCTGAAGTTTTTGCAATATCCGCTAACATACAAAAAATGGGAAATGTCAGTGTTTCCCTGCGTGCTGTGAGCTCTTCCAGCAAATGAATGCAACTAAAACTGGGAGTGGTGGAAACCTGACTTATAGCCAGTTGCTGAGAAGCACAGGTAAAACAACGTAGGGCTTCCCATTGTTATTAGTGTGGGAGGCCAGTCTTGCGGGACTCGGCCCTTTGGAATCTAATGCTATGTCCCGGTAGGTAGCGTCACCGTTGAACTCGAAGCCACACGTATGTTGAGAACAATTTCTCTGGTCATCCGCTGCATGTCTTATTTACAATACGTCATCAAATTCTTTATCCTGACCTTATGGCACCTGGGTTGAGAACCATGATTTGAACCAAAAATTGGTCTGTCACTTTCTGAGTTTGAAACTTTGTTTTGCCGTTAGCGTTTTGCTATTGCTTCCTCGTTTTCTTTGCTTTCGATTTGTTTCTAAGTTCTGGGATATACGGGCAGGGTGTGCAGATTTGTTACTAAGGTAAACGTGTGCCACGGTGGTTTGCGGCACCTGTCAACCCATCACCTAGGTATTCAGCCCAGCAGGCAGTAGCTGTTTTTCTTAACGCTCTGCCTCTCGAAAGGCCCCAGTGTGTGTTGTTCCCCTTCCTGTGTCCATGTGATCCCATTGTTCAGCTCCCATTATAAGTGAGAATGTGGCGTTTGGTTTTCTGTTCCCGGATTAGGTTGTTGAGGATAATGACTTCACATCACCAGTGTCTTTGTTTTTTATTATAAAGAGTAGTATTTTATTGAATAAGATTTACTTCCAGAAAAATAAGCTTTAATCTACAATGAATGCCAGACTCTACAGCACAAAGTAATTTTCTCAGTTTTCCACACACAAAGGTTCCTACTAAGTGAAAAAAGCCACAGAATTTCATACACAAATGTACTACTCTGTCTGAAAACATCTCACAGAATCATGCACTGTACTAATACCATTAGATCAGCTCTTCAGTCAGGTTAAAGTATCCCTCTAATAACTGATTTTTATAATGTCATCCACATCCACGCCCAATCAGTCTGCCATTGTTAACGGCGTACAGCATTATTGAACACAATGGAATTGATGGAGCCCATATCCACCGACAAACCGTGACTTAAGTTGGTTTGATTTATGAGTTTTCAACGTTATGATGGGTCTGTTGGAATATCAGATGCGTTTCTGAGATACACTGGGTCTATGGGTATGCGACCCTATACTCCAGAAACAGGTGTATAAAGAAAAACAGGTGTACCTAATTAAAATATACTTAGTGACCTGGGATAAACCAATAGATGCTTACAACTGATGGAGAACCATGAAAGAGAGATAGCGGTAAATAATTACAATAACACAATTTTTCAGCACCTGTCGAGGATTCCTCAAAAAGACGCAGGACGTAGGATGCACCTAAGGCCTATGAAAGAGAGAGGGCAGAAGGAATAAGAGAGAAATAGGTGGAGGAAAGGAAGGAAGGAAGGAAGGAAGGAAAGACGGGAGGAAGGAGAAAACACCCGGTGTTACTGAAACCACAAAAAGTGGTTTCCCCCTGTGGGTAAGGCTGCAATGTGGATGAATCTTGAAAATACTGTGCTAAAAGTGTTATGTCAGTCATAAAAGCTCACGTATTGTGCAATTCCGTTTATAGGAAATGTCCACAGTATGGAAATCTATGCATATGGGGTTGATCGCTCTATGCAGTTGTTACCTAGGGCTGAGGGTCAGGGAGAGGGTTTGAGACAGAATGAGGAGTGACTAATGTCCACAGGGTTTTTCTCTGTTCGGGGGTGATAAAACCTTCTAAAATAGATTGCGAATTAAAATTGAATGTGCACAGGCACAAATATACTAAAATCCACTCAATTCATGACTTTTAATGGGGCAATTTTATGTGGCACACTCTTATGGAGACCACGGCAGACATAGTGAGAGAGAAAAAGGTGAGTAAATCTCTGAAACGGAGGCAGAAACAGAGAGAATGAGAAGCCCTGTGAATGGGAGGGAGAGAGAAAAGGGAAAAAGGTCCTATTTACAAATGTCAGCTGTGAAACTGTGGTTCACATCAGCAGTGTCACTGCCAGGAAGGAGGGTCATGCTAGCCATGTCACCGGTAGCGTGGCCCGCAGGGACGCCGACACGCTGGAGCGTCGTGCCAGCATGGGCTCTGGCAGCCACGTGGGCCAGCAGGAGGGTCCCTCTGCACAGCCGTGGGGTGAGGATAGACTGGGCGGTGATATCGGCCATTACAGGGGCCTCTTCTGCTGGCAAGAGTGTGAGAGTAGCAAGTGGTTGGACAGGCCTGTGTGTGAGGACGGAATGCAGGAGGGGCTCTTCTGCGGCTGGGTGTGGGGCCCTCCCCAGAAATGTGGAGATATGGCCAGGTAGCTGCATCATGTTGGCTAGTAGATTGGCCAGGGCTTCGAACTGAAGGACAATAACGGGGAGTAGCTGTCAGGCCCTGGGAGTGTCTGAGTGTAATTGGAGATGGGTTTGGGGTCACTGAGGGAAGCGTGGGAGCCATCCCTGTATAGATACAGGTCATTGGGAGGCAGTCTCGTGAGGCCTGTGAGTGTCCCGGGTTCCCCTGGGTGCCTGGGGCTGACTGTGGCAGAAATCTGGGGAAGGCTGGAGAGAAGCTGGGAGACACAGGATAGTCCCTGAAGGCAGGGGGTGAAGAGGTGAAAGAAATGGGGGAGGGTTGCAGTAAGGTCCGTGAGTTTGTAGGTGATACCTGGGTGTGGGAAGCTGACCCCAGGTGTAATGTGGAGATGGTTGGAGAGTAGCTGAGAGAGACAGAAGAGTCCCTGAGGGCTGGGGGTGAGAACATGGAGAGACTGGGGAGTAAGTCAGTGAAATCCGTGAGTTTGGTGGTGTGTCGTGGGTGCCTGGAACTGAGTCCAGCTGGAATCTAGAGAAGTTTTGAGAGTAGCTGAAAGAGACACAAGAGTCCCTGTGGGCTGAGGGCAAAGACCTGAGAGAGACCAGGGAGGACCTCCGTGAAGTCTGTGAGCCTGTAGGTGATTCCGGAGTGTGGGAGGCTGACTCCCTCAGAAATCTGGGCGTGGTGGGAGAGTAGCTGGGACAGACGGGAGAGTCCCAGGTCACTGGGGGTGAAGACATGAGAGAGACTGGGGAGTAAGTCAGTGAAACTGGTGAGTTTGGTGGTGACTCCGGGGTGCCTGGAACTGACTCCAGCTGAAATCTGGGGGTGGTTGGAGAGTAGCTGGGACAGACAGGAGAGTCCCTGAGGGCTGGAGAAGACATGAGAGAGACTGGAGAGTAATTGAGTGAAATTGGTGAGTTTGGTGGTGAGTCTGGGGTGCAAGGAACTGCTTCCAGCTGAAATCTGGGCGAGGTTGGAGAGCAGCTGGGACAGACAGTAGAGTCCCTGAGGGCTGGTGAAGACATGAGAGAGACTGGAGAGTAATTGAGTGAAATTGGTGAGTTTGGTGGTGATTCCGGGGTGCAAGGAACTGCTTCCAGCTGAAATCTGGGCATGGTTGGAGAGTAGCTGGGACAGACAGGAGAGTTCCTGAGGGCTGGTGAAGACATGAGAGAGACTGGAGAGTATCTGAGTGAAATTGGTGAGTTTCGTGGTGATCCTGGGGTGCAAGGAACTGCTTCCAGCTGAAATCTGGGCGTGGTTGGAGAGTAGCTGGGAGAGACAGGAGAGTCCCTGAGGGCTGGTGAAGACATGAGAGAGACTGGCGAGTAACGCAGTGAAGTTGGTGAGTTTGGTGGTGGTTCCGGGGTGCAAGGAACTGCTTCCAGCTGAAATCTGGGCGTGGTTGGAGAGTAGCTGGGACAGACAGGAGAGTCCCTGAGGGCTGGTGAAGACATGAGAGAGACTGGAGAGTATCTGAGTGAAATTGGTGAGTTTGGTGGTGATCCTGGGGTGCAAGGAACTGCTTCCAGCTGAAATCTGGGTGTGGTTGGAGAGCAGCTGGGACAGACAGTAGAGTCCCTGAGGGCTGGTGAAGACATGAGAGAGACTGGCGAGTAATGCAGTGAAGTTGGTGAGTTTGGTGGTGGTTCCGGGGTGCAAGGAACTGCTTCCAGCTGAAATCTGGGCGTGGTTGGAGAGTAGCTGGGACAGACAGGAGAGTCCCTGAGGGCTGGTGAAGACATGAGAGAGACTGGAGAGTATCTGAGTGAAATTGGTGAGTTTGGTGGTGATCCTGGGGTGCAAGGAACTGCTTCCAGCTGAAATCTGGGTGTGGTTGGAGAGCAGCTGGGACAGACAGTAGAGTCCCTGAGGGCTGGTGAAGACATGAGAGAGACTGGCGAGTAATTGAGTGAAATTGGTGAGTTTGGTGGTGATTCCGGGGTGCAAGGAACTGCTTCCAGCTGAAATCTGGGCGTGGTTGGAGAGTAGCTGGGACAGACAGGAGAGTCCCTGAGGGCTGGTGAAGACATGAGAGAGACTGGAGTGTATCTGAGTGAAATTGGTGTGTTTGGTGGTGATCCTGGGGTGCAAGGAACTGCTTCCAGGTGAAATCTGGGCGTGGTTGGAGAGCAGCTGGGACAGACAGTAGAGTCCCTGAGGGCTGGTGAAGACATGAGAGAGACTGGCGAGTAATGCAGTGAAGTTGGTGAGTTTGGTGGTGGTTCCGGGGTGCAAGGAACTGCTTCCAGCTGAAATCTGGGCGTGGTTGGAGAGTAGCTGGGACAGACAGGAGAGTCCCTGAGGGCTGGTGAAGACATGAGAGAGACTGGAGAGTATCTGAGTGAAATTGGTGAGTTTGGTGGTGATTCCGGGGTGCAAGGCACTGCTTCCAGCTGAAATCTGGGCGTGGTTGGAGAGTAGCTGGGACAGACAGGAGAGTCCCTGAGGGCTGGTGAAGATATGAGAGAGACTGGCGAGTAATTGAGTGAAATTGGTGAGTTTGGTGGTGATTCCGGGGTGCAAGGCACTGCTTCCAGCTGAAATGTGGGCGTGGTTGGAGAGTAGCTGGGACAGACAGGAGAGTCCCTGAGGGTTGGAGATAAAGACGTGCTAGAGACTGGGGAGTAACACAGTGAAAGTGGTGGGCTTGGTGGTGATCCCTGGGTTCCTGGATCTGACCCGCGCTGAAATGTGGGCGTGGTTGGAGAGTAGCTGGGAGAGACTGGAGGGTCGGAAAGGGCTGGGGGTGAAGACGTGGGAGAGACTGGCGAGGATCTCACTGAGGTCTGGGAGTTTGTAGGTGTTTCTGGGGTGTGGGATACCGACGCCCGCTGAAATCTGGGCGTAGTTGGAGAGTAGCTGGGACAGACAGGAGAGTCATTGGTGGCTGGGGGTGAGCTGCTGGATGATGGCAGTAAGAACATATGGCGCATTATTGATGAATGGGGTGACTGTGAGGAATCTCCAGAGGAGGACACGGGAGAACACAATGACATGAGTGATTGTCGTGCTTGGTTAGGAAAGGGAAATGTAAAGTTGTGGAATTCTGTCGATGACGGATGTGAGAGTGGTGAAGCCCTGCGGGATGATGTAGAGTACTTCCACATCCCTTGTGAGGAGCTGCCCCTTGGGTCTGAGTTCCTGGGAGGGGAGAGGTAGATGCTGGGTGAGGCAGGCACGAATCTTGAGGAGTCAGGGCTGGGGGACCTCTCATATTCTCCCGAGACCTGTGAGTATCTGGGGGACTCCTGGGTGCATGGGGCTGACTCCCGCAGGAACCTGGGGATGGCTTGAGAGTAACTGGGAGCCACAGGAGAGTCCCGGAGGCCTGGGGGTGAAGAGGTGAAAGACATAGGGGAGGAGCACCGTGAGGCTCGTGAGTTTGTAGGTGATTCCTGGGTGTGGGGGGCTGACTCCAGCTGAAATCTGGGGTTGTTTGGAGAGTAGCTGGGAGACCCAGGAGACTCCCCGAGAGCTGGGGGTGAGCTGCTGGGTGATGGCAGTAGGAACGTGTGGTATATTACTGATGAACGTGGTGACTCTGAAGAATCCTCAGAGGAGGACACGGGAGAGCCCATTGGCTTCATTGATTGCCCATCACGGAGAGGACAGGGAAATGGGAGATTGTGGGATACTGGTGATGACAGAGGTGAGTGTGGTGAAGCCCTAGGGGATGGTGAATGGTAGCTCCGGATCCCTGGTGAGGAGCTTCCTCTTAAGACTGAGTTTCTGAGAGGGGACAGGGAGAAGCTGGGTGAGGCTAGCATGGATCTTGGGGAGTCCGGGCTGGGGGAACGTTCATAAGAAGAGCCAGACAAGACCCTAGTGCTCTTAGGTGCAGACATGATTAGGAAAACTGCAGCTCCCAGAGACCCCTACTAATTTCCTGACCCGCAGAATGAAGGAGTCTGTGTGTGTGTGTGTGTGTGTGTGTGTGTGTGTGTGTGTGTGTGTGTGTGGTGTGAGGTATGTGCTCCTTAAGAAAATGGAAATAAACCAACCAATGAGACAGACAGACAGACAGACAGAGATCCACTTGCCCAAGTGTTCTGTCCTGTCCTCTGAATCCGCTTCCAAGTCGCAAGACGCTGTGAGCTCCAAGTCCACGCAGAGTCCGCCAAACGCTCCGGCCGCTGCTCCGCTCTGCGAAGATCTGAGTGCAGGCCAGCCAGGGTGGGTTTAAATAGCCTCGGGCGCGGCCTCGCAGCGGAAAGGGCGGAGCTTCACTCCTCCTTTCCATCAGTCACCCGCAACTTTCCCAGGCTACACCTCGTAGGAAACTGTGCTCCTGATTTGATTTCATGCGCCACCTTTGGGACAATCTAAGAACTTACAAGTTTTCTTGGCCAAAGGTATGATGAATTAAATGCACGGAAACACTGAAAACCAAGTGGGGGTTCTGTGGTTCCCACGATGTGGTTTAGACACCAGCAGCATCCTTGTCACCCTCAAACCCCGGAGATCCACAGATCTGTGTGGTAAGAAGCCCTCCCCCTGACCCTGATGCATGGCAGTTTAGGAATTACCCGTGTAAGCGAAAAGACTTTGAAGAAGAGGTGGAGATAGGCGTTGTAGAAACATTCTTTTGCTCTGGAACCCCGTAGAGACTTGGGAGCCAGTTGGGTGGAGCATCCGTTGGATGCGGGTGCTGGGCTTAGGAATATCAAGGTGTGGCTCCAGATAATCCCATCATCTAGTTAAGTTCCCAGTTATGCTAATCTGTTTTAAAATTCCGTTTGTGTAAATTCTTTTACTCAGACTGAGAATGGCAAAGCCTCAACCCCAATTTCCAGGGAGGGTTGAGAGCCTCAGGTTGAGTTGATGACCAATAGCTTACGGTTTAACCCATCGTGCCTATAGAATGAGGTCTCCATAAAAACCCAAAAGGACTGGGTTTAGAGAGCTTCTGGATAACACTTCCTGGAAGGCAGTGCGCCCCTCCCCACATGCCGGGCCCAAAAGTTTTTTCTGAAGTTTTTGCAATATCCGCTAACATACAAAAAATGGGAAATGTCAGTGTTTCCCTGCGTGCTGTGAGCTCTTCCAGCAAATGAATGCAACTAAAACTGGGAGTGGTGGAAACCTGACTTATAGCCAGTTGCTGAGAAGCACAGGTAAAACAACGTAGGGCTTCCCATTGTTATTAGTGTGGGAGGCCAGTCTTGCGGGACTCGGCCCTTTGGAATCTAATGCTATGTCCCGGTAGGTAGCGTCACCGTTGAACTCGAAGCCACACGTATGTTGAGAACAATTTCTCTGGTCATCCGCTGCATGTCTTATTTACAATACGTCATCAAATTCTTTATCCTGACCTTATGGCACCTGGGTTGAGAACCATGATTTGAACCAAAAATTGGTCTGTCACTTTCTGAGTTTGAAACTTTGTTTTGCCGTTAGCGTTTTGCTATTGCTTCCTCGTTTTCTTTGCTTTCGATTTGTTTCTAAGTTCTGGGATATACGGGCAGGGTGTGCAGATTTGTTACTAAGGTAAACGTGTGCCACGGTGGTTTGCGGCACCTGTCAACCCATCACCTAGGTATTCAGCCCAGCAGGCAGTAGCTGTTTTTCTTAACGCTCTGCCTCTCGAAAGGCCCCAGTGTGTGTTGTTCCCCTTCCTGTGTCCATGTGATCCCATTGTTCAGCTCCCATTATAAGTGAGAATGTGGCGTTTGGTTTTCTGTTCCCGGATTAGGTTGTTGAGGATAATGACTTCACATCACCAGTGTCTTTGTTTTTTATTATAAAGAGTAGTATTTTATTGAATAAGATTTACTTCCAGAAAAATAAGCTTTAATCTACAATGAATGCCAGACTCTACAGCACAAAGTAATTTTCTCAGTTTTCCACACACAAAGGTTCCTACTAAGTGAAAAAAGCCACAGAATTTCATACACAAATGTACTACTCTGTCTGAAAACATCTCACAGAATCATGCACTGTACTAATACCATTAGATCAGCTCTTCAGTCAGGTTAAAGTATCCCTCTAATAACTGATTTTTATAATGTCATCCACATCCACGCCCAATCAGTCTGCCATTGTTAACGGCGTACAGCATTATTGAACACAATGGAATTGATGGAGCCCATATCCACCGACAAACCGTGACTTAAGTTGGTTTGATTTATGAGTTTTCAACGTTATGATGGGTCTGTTGGAATATTAGATGCGTTTCTGAGATACACTGGGTCTATGGGTATGCGACCCTATACTCCAGAAACAGGTGTATAAAGAAAAACAGGTGTACCTAATTAAAATATACTTAGTGACCTGGGATAAACCAATAGATGCTTACAACTGATGGAGAACCATGAAAGAGAGATAGCGGTAAATAATTACAATAACACAATTTTTCAGCACCTGTCGAGGATTCCTCAAAAAGACGCAGGACGTAGGATGCACCTAAGGCCTATGAAAGAGAGAGGGCAGAAGGAATAAGAGAGAAATAGGTGGAGGAAAGGAAGGAAGGAAGGAAGGAAGGAAAGACGGGAGGAAGGAGAAAACACCCGGTGTTACTGAAACCACAAAAAGTGGTTTCCCCCTGTGGGTAAGGCTGCAATGTGGATGAATCTTGAAAATACTGTGCTAAAAGTGTTATGTCAGTCATAAAAGCTCACGTATTGTGCAATTCCGTTTATAGGAAATGTCCACAGTATGGAAATCTATGCATATGGGGTTGATCGCTCTATGCAGTTGTTACCTAGGGCTGAGGGTCAGGGAGAGGGTTTGAGACAGAATGAGGAGTGACTAATGTCCACAGGGTTTTTCTCTGTTCGGGGGTGATAAAACCTTCTAAAATAGATTGCGAATTAAAATTGAATGTGCACAGGCACAAATATACTAAAATCCACTCAATTCATGACTTTTAATGGGGCAATTTTATGTGGCACACTCTTATGGAGACCACGGCAGACATAGTGAGAGAGAAAAAGGTGAGTAAATCTCTGAAACGGAGGCAGAAACAGAGAGAATGAGAAGCCCTGTGAATGGGAGGGAGAGAGAAAAGGGAAAAAGGTCCTATTTACAAATGTCAGCTGTGAAACTGTGGTTCACATCAGCAGTGTCACTGCCAGGAAGGAGGGTCATGCTAGCCATGTCACCGGTAGCGTGGCCCGCAGGGACGCCGACACGCTGGAGCGTCGTGCCAGCATGGGCTCTGGCAGCCACGTGGGCCAGCAGGAGGGTCCCTCTGCACAGCCGTGGGGTGAGGATAGACTGGGCGGTGATATCGGCCATTACAGGGGCCTCTTCTGCTGGCAAGAGTGTGAGAGTAGCAAGTGGTTGGACAGGCCTGTGTGTGAGGACGGAATGCAGGAGGGGCTCTTCTGCGGCTGGGTGTGGGGCCCTCCCCAGAAATGTGGAGATATGGCCAGGTAGCTGCATCATGTTGGCTAGTAGATTGGCCAGGGCTTCGAACTGAAGGACAATAACGGGGAGTAGCTGTCAGGCCCTGGGAGTGTCTGAGTGTAATTGGAGATGGGTTTGGGGTCACTGAGGGAAGCGTGGGAGCCATCCCTGTATAGATACAGGTCATTGGGAGGCAGTCTCGTGAGGCCTGTGAGTGTCCCGGGTTCCCCTGGGTGCCTGGGGCTGACTGTGGCAGAAATCTGGGGAAGGCTGGAGAGAAGCTGGGAGACACAGGATAGTCCCTGAAGGCAGGGGGTGAAGAGGTGAAAGAAATGGGGGAGGGTTGCAGTAAGGTCCGTGAGTTTGTAGGTGATACCTGGGTGTGGGAAGCTGACCCCAGGTGTAATGTGGAGATGGTTGGAGAGTAGCTGAGAGAGACAGAAGAGTCCCTGAGGGCTGGGGGTGAGAACATGGAGAGACTGGGGAGTAAGTCAGTGAAATCCGTGAGTTTGGTGGTGTGTCATGGGTGCCTGGAACTGAGTCCAGCTGGAATCTAGAGAAGTTTTGAGAGTAGCTGAAAGAGACACAAGAGTCCCTGTGGGCTGAGGGCAAAGACCTGAGAGAGACCAGGGAGGACCTCCGTGAAGTCTGTGAGCCTGTAGGTGATTCCGGAGTGTGGGAGGCTGACTCCCTCAGAAATCTGGGCGTGGTGGGAGAGTAGCTGGGACAGACGGGAGAGTCCCAGGTCACTGGGGGTGAAGACATGAGAGAGACTGGGGAGTAACTCAGTGAAACTGGTGAGTTTGGTGGTGACTCCGGGGTGCCTGGAACTGACTCCAGCTGAAATCTGGGGGTGGTTGGAGAGTAGCTGGGACAGACAGGAGAGTCCCTGAGGGCTGGAGAAGACATGAGAGAGACTGGAGAGTAATTGAGTGAAATTGGTGAGTTTGGTGGTGAGTCTGGGGTGCAAGGAACTGCTTCCAGCTGAAATCTGGGCGAGGTTGGAGAGCAGCTGGGACAGACAGTAGAGTCCCTGAGGGCTGGTGAAGACATGAGAGAGACTGGAGAGTAATTGAGTGAAATTGGTGAGTTTGGTGGTGATTCCGGGGTGCAAGGAACTGCTTCCAGCTGAAATCTGGGCATGGTTGGAGAGTAGCTGGGACAGACAGGAGAGTCCCTGAGGGCTGGTGAAGACATGAGAGAGACTGGAGAGTATCTGAGTGAAATTGGTGAGTTTCGTGGTGATCCTGGGGTGCAAGGAACTGCTTCCAGCTGAAATCTGGGCGTGGTTGGAGAGTAGCTGGGAGAGACAGGAGAGTCCCTGAGGGCTGGTGAAGACATGAGAGAGACTGGCGAGTAACGCAGTGAAGTTGGTGAGTTTGGTGGTGGTTCCGGGGTGCAAGGAACTGCTTCCAGCTGAAATCTGGGCGTGGTTGGAGAGTAGCTGGGACAGACAGGAGAGTCCCTGAGGGCTGGTGAAGACATGAGAGAGACTGGAGAGTATCTGAGTGAAATTGGTGAGTTTGGTGGTGATCCTGGGGTGCAAGGAACTGCTTCCAGCTGAAATCTGGGTGTGGTTGGAGAGCAGCTGGGACAGACAGTAGAGTCCCTGAGGGCTGGTGAAGACATGAGAGAGACTGGCGAGTAATTGAGTGAAATTGGTGAGTTTGGTGGTGATTCCGGGGTGCAAGGAACTGCTTCCAGCTGAAATCTGGGCGTGGTTGGAGAGTAGCTGGGACAGACAGGAGAGTCCCTGAGGGCTGGTGAAGACATGAGAGAGACTGGAGTGTATCTGAGTGAAATTGGTGTGTTTGGTGGTGATCCTGGGGTGCAAGGAACTGCTTCCAGGTGAAATCTGGGCGTGGTTGGAGAGCAGCTGGGACAGACAGTAGAGTCCCTGAGGGCTGGTGAAGACATGAGAGAGACTGGCGAGTAATGCAGTGAAGTTGGTGAGTTTGGTGGTGGTTCCGGGGTGCAAGGAACTGCTTCCAGCTGAAATCTGGGCGTGGTTGGAGAGTAGCTGGGACAGACAGGAGAGTCCCTGAGGGCTGGTGAAGACATGAGAGAGACTGGAGAGTATCTGAGTGAAATTGGTGAGTTTGGTGGTGATTCCGGGGTGCAAGGCACTGCTTCCAGCTGAAATCTGGGCGTGGTTGGAGAGTAGCTGGGACAGACAGGAGAGTCCCTGAGGGCTGGTGAAGATATGAGAGAGACTGGCGAGTAATTGAGTGAAATTGGTGAGTTTGGTGGTGATTCCGGGGTGCAAGGCACTGCTTCCAGCTGAAATGTGGGCGTGGTTGGAGAGTAGCTGGGACAGACAGGAGAGTCCCTGAGGGTTGGAGATAAAGACGTGCTAGAGACTGGGGAGTAACACAGTGAAAGTGGTGGGCTTGGTGGTGATCCCTGGGTTCCTGGATCTGACCCGCGCTGAAATGTGGGCGTGGTTGGAGAGTAGCTGGGAGAGACTGGAGGGTCGGAAAGGGCTGGGGGTGAAGACGTGGGAGAGACTGGCGAGGATCTCACTGAGGTCTGGGAGTTTGTAGGTGTTTCTGGGGTGTGGGATACCGACGCCCGCTGAAATCTGGGCGTAGTTGGAGAGTAGCTGGGACAGACAGGAGAGTCATTGGTGGCTGGGGGTGAGCTGCTGGATGATGGCAGTAAGAACATATGGCGCATTATTGATGAATGGGGTGACTGTGAGGAATCTCCAGAGGAGGACACGGGAGAACACAATGACATGAGTGATTGTCGTGCTTGGTTAGGAAAGGGAAATGTAAAGTTGTGGAATTCTGTCGATGACGGATGTGAGAGTGGTGAAGCCCTGCGGGATGATGTAGAGTACTTCCACATCCCTTGTGAGGAGCTGCCCCTTGGGTCTGAGTTCCTGGGAGGGGAGAGGTAGATGCTGGGTGAGGCAGGCACGAATCTTGAGGAGTCAGGGCTGGGGGACCTCTCATATTCTCCCGAGACCTGTGAGTATCTGGGGGACTCCTGGGTGCATGGGGCTGACTCCCGCAGGAACCTGGGGATGGCTTGAGAGTAACTGGGAGCCACAGGAGAGTCCCGGAGGCCTGGGGGTGAAGAGGTGAAAGACATAGGGGAGGAGCACCGTGAGGCTCGTGAGTTTGTAGGTGATTCCTGGGTGTGGGGGGCTGACTCCAGCTGAAATCTGGGGTTGTTTGGAGAGTAGCTGGGAGACCCAGGAGACTCCCCGAGAGCTGGGGGTGAGCTGCTGGGTGATGGCAGTAGGAACGTGTGGTATATTACTGATGAACGTGGTGACTCTGAAGAATCCTCAGAGGAGGACACGGGAGAGCCCATTGGCTTCATTGATTGCCCATCACGGAGAGGACAGGGAAATGGGAGATTGTGGGATACTGGTGATGACAGAGGTGAGTGTGGTGAAGCCCTAGGGGATGGTGAATGGTAGCTCCGGATCCCTGGTGAGGAGCTTCCTCTTAAGACTGAGTTTCTGAGAGGGGACAGGGAGAAGCTGGGTGAGGCTAGCATGGATCTTGGGGAGTCCGGGCTGGGGGAACGTTCATAAGAAGAGCCAGACAAGACCCTAGTGCTCTTAGGTGCAGACATGATTAGGAAAACTGCAGCTCCCAGAGACCCCTACTAATTTCCTGACCCGCAGAATGAAGGAGTCTGTGTGTGTGTGTGTGTGTGTGTGTGTGTGTGTGTGTGTGTGTGTGTGTGGTGTGAGGTATGTGCTCCTTAAGAAAATGGAAATAAACCAACCAATGAGACAGACAGACAGACAGACAGAGATCCACTTGCCCAAGTGTTCTGTCCTGTCCTCTGAATCCGCTTCCAAGTCGCAAGACGCTGTGAGCTCCAAGTCCACGCAGAGTCCGCCAAACGCTCCGGCCGCTGCTCCGCTCTGCGAAGATCTGAGTGCAGGCCAGCCAGGGTGGGTTTAAATAGCCTCGGGCGCGGCCTCGCAGCGGAAAGGGCGGAGCTTCACTCCTCCTTTCCATCAGTCACCCGCAACTTTCCCAGGCTACACCTCGTAGGAAACTGTGCTCCTGATTTGATTTCATGCGCCACCTTTGGGACAATCTAAGAACTTACAAGTTTTCTTGGCCAAAGGTATGATGAATTAAATGCACGGAAACACTGAAAACCAAGTGGGGGTTCTGTGGTTCCCACGATGTGGTTTAGACACCAGCAGCATCCTTGTCACCCTCAAACCCCGGAGATCCACAGATCTGTGTGGTAAGAAGCCCTCCCCCTGACCCTGATGCATGGCAGTTTAGGAATTACCCGTGTAAGCGAAAAGACTTTGAAGAAGAGGTGGAGATAGGCGTTGTAGAAACATTCTTTTGCTCTGGAACCCCGTAGAGACTTGGGAGCCAGTTGGGTGGAGCATCCGTTGGATGCGGGTGCTGGGCTTAGGAATATCAAGGTGTGGCTCCAGATAATCCCATCATCTAGTTAAGTTCCCAGTTATGCTAATCTGTTTTAAAATTCCGTTTGTGTAAATTCTTTTACTCAGACTGAGAATGGCAAAGCCTCAACCCCAATTTCCAGGGAGGGTTGAGAGCCTCAGGTTGAGTTGATGACCAATAGCTTACGGTTTAACCCATCGTGCCTATAGAATGAGGTCTCCATAAAAACCCAAAAGGACTGGGTTTAGAGAGCTTCTGGATAACACTTCCTGGAAGGCAGTGCGCCCCTCCCCACATGCCGGGCCCAAAAGTTTTTTCTGAAGTTTTTGCAATATCCGCTAACATACAAAAAATGGGAAATGTCAGTGTTTCCCTGCGTGCTGTGAGCTCTTCCAGCAAATGAATGCAACTAAAACTGGGAGTGGTGGAAACCTGACTTATAGCCAGTTGCTGAGAAGCACAGGTAAAACAACGTAGGGCTTCCCATTGTTATTAGTGTGGGAGGCCAGTCTTGCGGGACTCGGCCCTTTGGAATCTAATGCTATGTCCCGGTAGGTAGCGTCACCGTTGAACTCGAAGCCACACGTATGTTGAGAACAATTTCTCTGGTCATCCGCTGCATGTCTTATTTACAATACGTCATCAAATTCTTTATCCTGACCTTATGGCACCTGGGTTGAGAACCATGATTTGAACCAAAAATTGGTCTGTCACTTTCTGAGTTTGAAACTTTGTTTTGCCGTTAGCGTTTTGCTATTGCTTCCTCGTTTTCTTTGCTTTCGATTTGTTTCTAAGTTCTGGGATATACGGGCAGGGTGTGCAGATTTGTTACTAAGGTAAACGTGTGCCACGGTGGTTTGCGGCACCTGTCAACCCATCACCTAGGTATTCAGCCCAGCAGGCAGTAGCTGTTTTTCTTAACGCTCTGCCTCTCGAAAGGCCCCAGTGTGTGTTGTTCCCCTTCCTGTGTCCATGTGATCCCATTGTTCAGCTCCCATTATAAGTGAGAATGTGGCGTTTGGTTTTCTGTTCCCGGATTAGGTTGTTGAGGATAATGACTTCACATCACCAGTGTCTTTGTTTTTTATTATAAAGAGTAGTATTTTATTGAATAAGATTTACTTCCAGAAAAATAAGCTTTAATCTACAATGAATGCCAGACTCTACAGCACAAAGTAATTTTCTCAGTTTTCCACACACAAAGGTTCCTACTAAGTGAAAAAAGCCACAGAATTTCATACACAAATGTACTACTCTGTCTGAAAACATCTCACAGAATCATGCACTGTACTAATACCATTAGATCAGCTCTTCAGTCAGGTTAAAGTATCCCTCTAATAACTGATTTTTATAATGTCATCCACATCCACGCCCAATCAGTCTGCCATTGTTAACGGCGTACAGCATTATTGAACACAATGGAATTGATGGAGCCCATATCCACCGACAAACCGTGACTTAAGTTGGTTTGATTTATGAGTTTTCAACGTTATGATGGGTCTGTTGGAATATCAGATGCGTTTCTGAGATACACTGGGTCTATGGGTATGCGACCCTATACTCCAGAAACAGGTGTATAAAGAAAAACAGGTGTACCTAATTAAAATATACTTAGTGACCTGGGATAAACCAATAGATGCTTACAACTGATGGAGAACCATGAAAGAGAGATAGCGGTAAATAATTACAATAACACAATTTTTCAGCACCTGTCGAGGATTCCTCAAAAAGACGCAGGACGTAGGATGCACCTAAGGCCTATGAAAGAGAGAGGGCAGAAGGAATAAGAGAGAAATAGGTGGAGGAAAGGAAGGAAGGAAGGAAGGAAGGAAAGACGGGAGGAAGGAGAAAACACCCGGTGTTACTGAAACCACAAAAAGTGGTTTCCCCCTGTGGGTAAGGCTGCAATGTGGATGAATCTTGAAAATACTGTGCTAAAAGTGTTATGTCAGTCATAAAAGCTCACGTATTGTGCAATTCCGTTTATAGGAAATGTCCACAGTATGGAAATCTATGCATATGGGGTTGATCGCTCTATGCAGTTGTTACCTAGGGCTGAGGGTCAGGGAGAGGGTTTGAGACAGAATGAGGAGTGACTAATGTCCACAGGGTTTTTCTCTGTTCGGGGGTGATAAAACCTTCTAAAATAGATTGCGAATTAAAATTGAATGTGCACAGGCACAAATATACTAAAATCCACTCAATTCATGACTTTTAATGGGGCAATTTTATGTGGCACACTCTTATGGAGACCACGGCAGACATAGTGAGAGAGAAAAAGGTGAGTAAATCTCTGAAACGGAGGCAGAAACAGAGAGAATGAGAAGCCCTGTGAATGGGAGGGAGAGAGAAAAGGGAAAAAGGTCCTATTTACAAATGTCAGCTGTGAAACTGTGGTTCACATCAGCAGTGTCACTGCCAGGAAGGAGGGTCATGCTAGCCATGTCACCGGTAGCGTGGCCCGCAGGGACGCCGACACGCTGGAGCGTCGTGCCAGCATGGGCTCTGGCAGCCACGTGGGCCAGCAGGAGGGTCCCTCTGCACAGCCGTGGGGTGAGGATAGACTGGGCGGTGATATCGGCCATTACAGGGGCCTCTTCTGCTGGCAAGAGTGTGAGAGTAGCAAGTGGTTGGACAGGCCTGTGTGTGAGGACGGAATGCAGGAGGGGCTCTTCTGCGGCTGGGTGTGGGGCCCTCCCCAGAAATGTGGAGATATGGCCAGGTAGCTGCATCATGTTGGCTAGTAGATTGGCCAGGGCTTCGAACTGAAGGACAATAACGGGGAGTAGCTGTCAGGCCCTGGGAGTGTCTGAGTGTAATTGGAGATGGGTTTGGGGTCACTGAGGGAAGCGTGGGAGCCATCCCTGTATAGATACAGGTCATTGGGAGGCAGTCTCGTGAGGCCTGTGAGTGTCCCGGGTTCCCCTGGGTGCCTGGGGCTGACTGTGGCAGAAATCTGGGGAAGGCTGGAGAGAAGCTGGGAGACACAGGATAGTCCCTGAAGGCAGGGGGTGAAGAGGTGAAAGAAATGGGGGAGGGTTGCAGTAAGGTCCGTGAGTTTGTAGGTGATACCTGGGTGTGGGAAGCTGACCCCAGGTGTAATGTGGAGATGGTTGGAGAGTAGCTGAGAGAGACAGAAGAGTCCCTGAGGGCTGGGGGTGAGAACATGGAGAGACTGGGGAGTAAGTCAGTGAAATCCGTGAGTTTGGTGGTGTGTCGTGGGTGCCTGGAACTGAGTCCAGCTGGAATCTAGAGAAGTTTTGAGAGTAGCTGAAAGAGACACAAGAGTCCCTGTGGGCTGAGGGCAAAGACCTGAGAGAGACCAGGGAGGACCTCCGTGAAGTCTGTGAGCCTGTAGGTGATTCCGGAGTGTGGGAGGCTGACTCCCTCAGAAATCTGGGCGTGGTGGGAGAGTAGCTGGGACAGACGGGAGAGTCCCAGGTCACTGGGGGTGAAGACATGAGAGAGACTGGGGAGTAACTCAGTGAAACTGGTGAGTTTGGTGGTGACTCCGGGGTGCCTGGAACTGACTCCAGCTGAAATCTGGGGGTGGTTGGAGAGTAGCTGGGACAGACAGGAGAGTCCCTGAGGGCTGGAGAAGACATGAGAGAGACTGGAGAGTAATTGAGTGAAATTGGTGAGTTTGGTGGTGAGTCTGGGGTGCAAGGAACTGCTTCCAGCTGAAATCTGGGCGAGGTTGGAGAGCAGCTGGGACAGACAGTAGCGTCCCTGAGGGCTGGTGAAGACATGAGAGAGACTGGAGAGTAATTGAGTGAAATTGGTGAGTTTGGTGGTGATTCCGGGGTGCAAGGAACTGCTTCCAGCTGAAATCTGGGCATGGTTGGAGAGTAGCTGGGACAGACAGGAGAGTCCCTGAGGGCTGGTGAAGACATGAGAGAGACTGGAGAGTATCTGAGTGAAATTGGTGAGTTTCGTGGTGATCCTGGGGTGCAAGGAACTGCTTCCAGCTGAAATCTGGGCGTGGTTGGAGAGTAGCTGGGAGAGACAGGAGAGTCCCTGAGGGCTGGTGAAGACATGAGAGAGACTGGCGAGTAACGCAGTGAAGTTGGTGAGTTTGGTGGTGGTTCCGGGGTGCAAGGAACTGCTTCCAGCTGAAATCTGGGCGTGGTTGGAGAGCAGCTGGGACAGACAGGAGAGTCCCTGAGGGCTGGTGAAGACATGAGAGAGACTGGAGAGTATCTGAGTGAAATTGGTGAGTTTGGTGGTGATCCTGCGGTGCAAGGAACTGCTTCCAGCTGAAATCTGGGTGTGGTTGGAGAGCAGCTGGGACAGACAGTAGAGTCCCTGAGGGCTGGTGAAGACATGAGAGAGACTGGCGAGTAATTGAGTGAAATTGGTGAGTTTGGTGGTGATTCCGGGGTGCAAGGAACTGCTTCCAGCTGAAATCTGGGCGTGGTTGGAGAGTAGCTGGGACAGACAGGAGAGTCCCTGAGGGCTGGTGAAGACATGAGAGAGACTGGAGTGTATCTGAGTGAAATTGGTGTGTTTGGTGGTGATCCTGGGGTGCAAGGAACTGCTTCCAGGTGAAATCTGGGCGTGGTTGGAGAGCAGCTGGGACAGACAGTAGAGTCCCTGAGGGCTGGTGAAGACATGAGAGAGACTGGCGAGTAATGCAGTGAAGTTGGTGAGTTTGGTGGTGGTTCCGGGGTGCAAGGAACTGCTTCCAGCTGAAATCTGGGCGTGGTTGGAGAGTAGCTGGGACAGACAGGAGAGTCCCTGAGGGCTGGTGAAGACATGAGAGAGACTGGAGAGTATCTGAGTGAAATTGGTGAGTTTGGTGGTGATTCCGGGGTGCAAGGCACTGCTTCCAGCTGAAATCTGGGCGTGGTTGGAGAGTAGCTGGGACAGACAGGAGAGTCCCTGAGGGCTGGTGAAGATATGAGAGAGACTGGCGAGTAATTGAGTGAAATTGGTGAGTTTGGTGGTGATTCCGGGGTGCAAGGCACTGCTTCCAGCTGAAATGTGGGCGTGGTTGGAGAGTAGCTGGGACAGACAGGAGAGTCCCTGAGGGTTGGAGATAAAGACGTGCTAGAGACTGGGGAGTAACACAGTGAAAGTGGTGGGCTTGGTGGTGATCCCTGGGTTCCTGGATCTGACCCGCGCTGAAATGTGGGCGTGGTTGGAGAGTAGCTGGGAGAGACTGGAGGGTCGGAAAGGGCTGGGGGTGAAGACGTGGGAGAGACTGGCGAGGATCTCACTGAGGTCTGGGAGTTTGTAGGTGTTTCTGGGGTGTGGGATACCGACGCCCGCTGAAATCTGGGCGTAGTTGGAGAGTAGCTGGGACAGACAGGAGAGTCATTGGTGGCTGGGGGTGAGCTGCTGGATGATGGCAGTAAGAACATATGGCGCATTATTGATGAATGGGGTGACTGTGAGGAATCTCCAGAGGAGGACACGGGAGAACACAATGACATGAGTGATTGTCGTGCTTGGTTAGGAAAGGGAAATGTAAAGTTGTGGAATTCTGTCGATGACGGATGTGAGAGTGGTGAAGCCCTGCGGGATGATGTAGAGTACTTCCACATCCCTTGTGAGGAGCTGCCCCTTGGGTCTGAGTTCCTGGGAGGGGAGAGGTAGATGCTGGGTGAGGCAGGCACGAATCTTGAGGAGTCAGGGCTGGGGGACCTCTCATATTCTCCCGAGACCTGTGAGTATCTGGGGGACTCCTGGGTGCATGGGGCTGACTCCCGCAGGAACCTGGGGATGGCTTGAGAGTAACTGGGAGCCACAGGAGAGTCCCGGAGGCCTGGGGGTGAAGAGGTGAAAGACATAGGGGAGGAGCACCGTGAGGCTCGTGAGTTTGTAGGTGATTCCTGGGTGTGGGGGGCTGACTCCAGCTGAAATCTGGGGTTGTTTGGAGAGTAGCTGGGAGACCCAGGAGACTCCCCGAGAGCTGGGGGTGAGCTGCTGGGTGATGGCAGTAGGAACGTGTGGTATATTACTGATGAACGTGGTGACTCTGAAGAATCCTCAGAGGAGGACACGGGAGAGCCCATTGGCTTCATTGATTGCCCATCACGGAGAGGACAGGGAAATGGGAGATTGTGGGATACTGGTGATGACAGAGGTGAGTGTGGTGAAGCCCTAGGGGATGGTGAATGGTAGCTCCGGATCCCTGGTGAGGAGCTTCCTCTTAAGACTGAGTTTCTGAGAGGGGACAGGGAGAAGCTGGGTGAGGCTAGCATGGATCTTGGGGAGTCCGGGCTGGGGGAACGTTCATAAGAAGAGCCAGACAAGACCCTAGTGCTCTTAGGTGCAGACATGATTAGGAAAACTGCAGCTCCCAGAGACCCCTACTAATTTCCTGACCCGCAGAATGAAGGAGTCTGTGTGTGTGTGTGTATGTGTGTGTGTGTGTGTGTGTGTGTGTGTGTGTGTGTGTGGTGTGAGGTATGTGCTCCTTAAGAAAATGGAAATAAACCAACCAATGAGACAGACAGACAGACAGACAGAGATCCACTTGCCCAAGTGTTCTGTCCTGTCCTCTGAATCCGCTTCCAAGTCGCAAGACGCTGTGAGCTCCAAGTCCACGCAGAGTCCGCCAAACGCTCCGGCCGCTGCTCCGCTCTGCGAAGATCTGAGTGCAGGCCAGCCAGGGTGGGTTTAAATAGCCTCGGGCGCGGCCTCGCAGCGGAAAGGGCGGAGCTTCACTCCTCCTTTCCATCAGTCACCCGCAACTTTCCCAGGCTACACCTCGTAGGAAACTGTGCTCCTGATTTGATTTCATGCGCCACCTTTGGGACAATCTAAGAACTTACAAGTTTTCTTGGCCAAAGGTATGATGAATTAAATGCACGGAAACACTGAAAACCAAGTGGGGGTTCTGTGGTTCCCACGATGTGGTTTAGACACCAGCAGCATCCTTGTCACCCTCAAACCCCGGAGATCCACAGATCTGTGTGGTAAGAAGCCCTCCCCCTGACCCTGATGCATGGCAGTTTAGGAATTACCCGTGTAAGCGAAAAGACTTTGAAGAAGAGGTGGAGATAGGCGTTGTAGAAACATTCTTTTGCTCTGGAACCCCGTAGAGACTTGGGAGCCAGTTGGGTGGAGCATCCGTTGGATGCGGGTGCTGGGCTTAGGAATATCAAGGTGTGGCTCCAGATAATCCCATCATCTAGTTAAGTTCCCAGTTATGCTAATCTGTTTTAAAATTCCGTTTGTGTAAATTCTTTTACTCAGACTGAGAATGGCAAAGCCTCAACCCCAATTTCCAGGGAGGGTTGAGAGCCTCAGGTTGAGTTGATGACCAATAGCTTACGGTTTAACCCATCGTGCCTATAGAATGAGGTCTCCATAAAAACCCAAAAGGACTGGGTTTAGAGAGCTTCTGGATAACACTTCCTGGAAGGCAGTGCGCCCCTCCCCACATGCCGGGCCCAAAAGTTTTTTCTGAAGTTTTTGCAATATCCGCTAACATACAAAAAATGGGAAATGTCAGTGTTTCCCTGCGTGCTGTGAGCTCTTCCAGCAAATGAATGCAACTAAAACTGGGAGTGGTGGAAACCTGACTTATAGCCAGTTGCTGAGAAGCACAGGTAAAACAACGTAGGGCTTCCCATTGTTATTAGTGTGGGAGGCCAGTCTTGCGGGACTCGGCCCTTCGGAATCTAATGCTATGTCCCGGTAGGTAGCGTCACCGTTGAACTCGAAGCCACACGTATGTTGAGAACAATTTCTCTGGTCATCCGCTGCATGTCTTATTTACAATACGTCATCAAATTCTTTATCCTGACCTTATGGCACCTGGGTTGAGAACCATGATTTGAACCAAAAATTGGTCTGTCACTTTCTGAGTTTGAAACTTTGTTTTGCCGTTAGCGTTTTGCTATTGCTTCCTCGTTTTCTTTGCTTTCGATTTGTTTCTAAGTTCTGGGATATACGGGCAGGGTGTGCAGATTTGTTACTAAGGTAAACGTGTGCCACGGTGGTTTGCGGCACCTGTCAACCCATCACCTAGGTATTCAGCCCAGCAGGCAGTAGCTGTTTTTCTTAACGCTCTGCCTCTCGAAAGGCCCCAGTGTGTGTTGTTCCCCTTCCTGTGTCCATGTGATCCCATTGTTCAGCTCCCATTATAAGTGAGAATGTGGCGTTTGGTTTTCTGTTCCCGGATTAGGTTGTTGAGGATAATGACTTCACATCACCAGTGTCTTTGTTTTTTATTATAAAGAGTAGTATTTTATTGAATAAGATTTACTTCCAGAAAAATAAGCTTTAATCTACAATGAATGCCAGACTCTACAGCACAAAGTAATTTTCTCAGTTTTCCACACACAAAGGTTCCTACTAAGTGAAAAAAGCCACAGAATTTCATACACAAATGTACTACTCTGTCTGAAAACATCTCACAGAATCATGCACTGTACTAATACCATTAGATCAGCTCTTCAGTCAGGTTAAAGTATCCCTCTAATAACTGATTTTTATAATGTCATCCACATCCACGCCCAATCAGTCTGCCATTGTTAACGGCGTACAGCATTATTGAACACAATGGAATTGATGGAGCCCATATCCACCGACAAACCGTGACTTAAGTTGGTTTGATTTATGAGTTTTCAACGTTACGATGGGTCTGTTGGAATATCAGATGCGTTTCTGAGATACACTGGGTCTATGGGTATGCGACCCTATACTCCAGAAACAGGTGTATAAAGAAAAACAGGTGTACCTAATTAAAATATACTTAGTGACCTGGGATAAACCAATAGATGCTTACAACTGATGGAGAACCATGAAAGAGAGATAGCGGTAAATAATTACAATAACACAATTTTTCAGCACCTGTCGAGGATTCCTCAAAAAGACGCAGGACGTAGGATGCACCTAAGGCCTATGAAAGAGAGAGGGCAGAAGGAATAAGAGAGAAATAGGTGGAGGAAAGGAAGGAAGGAAGGAAGGAAGGAAAGACGGGAGGAAGGAGAAAACACCCGGTGTTACTGAAACCACAAAAAGTGGTTTCCCCCTGTGGGTAAGGCTGCAATGTGGATGAATCTTGAAAATACTGTGCTAAAAGTGTTATGTCAGTCATAAAAGCTCACGTATTGTGCAATTCCGTTTATAGGAAATGTCCACAGTATGGAAATCTATGCATATGGGGTTGATCGCTCTATGCAGTTGTTACCTAGGGCTGAGGGTCAGGGAGAGGGTTTGAGACAGAATGAGGAGTGACTAATGTCCACAGGGTTTTTCTCTGTTCGGGGGTGATAAAACCTTCTAAAATAGATTGCGAATTAAAATTGAATGTGCACAGGCACAAATATACTAAAATCCACTCAATTCATGACTTTTAATGGGGCAATTTTATGTGGCACACTCTTATGGAGACCACGGCAGACATAGTGAGAGAGAAAAAGGTGAGTAAATCTCTGAAACGGAGGCAGAAACAGAGAGAATGAGAAGCCCTGTGAATGGGAGGGAGAGAGAAAAGGGAAAATGGTCCTATTTACAAATGTCAGCTGTGAAACTGTGGTTCACATCAGCAGTGTCACTGCCAGGAAGGAGGGTCATGCTAGCCATGTCACCGGTAGCGTGGCCCGCAGGGACGCCGACACGCTGGAGCGTCGTGCCAGCATGGGCTCTGGCAGCCACGTGGGCCAGCAGGAGGGTCCCTCTGCACAGCCGTGGGGTGAGGATAGACTGGGCGGTGATATCGGCCATTACAGGGGCCTCTTCCGCTGGCAAGAGTGTGAGAGTAGCAAGTGGTTGGACAGGCCTGTGTGTGAGGACGGAATGCAGGAGGGGCTCTTCTGCGGCTGGGTGTGGGGCCCTCCCCAGAAATGTGGAGATATGGCCAGGTAGCTGCATCATGTTGGCTAGTAGATTGGCCAGGGCTTCGAACTGAAGGACAATAACGGGGAGTAGCTGTCAGGCCCTGGGAGTGTCTGAGTGTAATTGGAGATGGGTTTGGGGTCACTGAGGGAAGCGTGGGAGCCATCCCTGTATAGATACAGGTCATTGGGAGGCAGTCTCGTGAGGCCTGTGAGTGTCCCGGGTTCCCCTGGGTGCCTGGGGCTGACTGTGGCAGAAATCTGGGGAAGGCTGGAGAGAAGCTGGGAGACACAGGATAGTCCCTGAAGGCAGGGGGTGAAGAGGTGAAAGAAATGGGGGAGGGTTGCAGTAAGGTCCGTGAGTTTGTAGGTGATACCTGGGTGTGGGAAGCTGACCCCAGGTGTAATGTGGAGATGGTTGGAGAGTAGCTGAGAGAGACAGAAGAGTCCCTGAGGGCTGGGGGTGAGAACATGGAGAGACTGGGGAGTAAGTCAGTGAAATCCGTGAGTTTGGTGGTGTGTCGTGGGTGCCTGGAACTGAGTCCAGCTGGAATCTAGAGAAGTTTTGAGAGTAGCTGAAAGAGACACAAGAGTCCCTGTGGGCTGAGGGCAAAGACCTGAGAGAGACCAGGGAGGACCTCCGTGAAGTCTGTGAGCCTGTAGGTGATTCCGGAGTGTGGGAGGCTGACTCCCTCAGAAATCTGGGCGTGGTGGGAGAGTAGCTGGGACAGACGGGAGAGTCCCAGGTCACTGGGGGTGAAGACATGAGAGAGACTGGGGAGTAACTCAGTGAAACTGGTGAGTTTGGTGGTGACTCCGGGGTGCCTGGAACTGACTCCAGCTGAAATCTGGGGGTGGTTGGAGAGTAGCTGGGACAGACAGGAGAGTCCCTGAGGGCTGGAGAAGACATGAGAGAGACTGGAGAGTAATTGAGTGAAATTGGTGAGTTTGGTGGTGAGTCTGGGGTGCAAGGAACTGCTTCCAGCTGAAATCTGGGCGAGGTTGGAGAGCAGCTGGGACAGACAGTAGAGTCCCTGAGGGCTGGTGAAGACATGAGAGAGACTGGAGAGTAATTGAGTGAAATTGGTGAGTTTGGTGGTGATTCCGGGGTGCAAGGAACTGCTTCCAGCTGAAATCTGGGCATGGTTGGAGAGTAGCTGGGACAGACAGGAGAGTCCCTGAGGGCTGGTGAAGACATGAGAGAGACTGGAGAGTATCTGAGTGAAATTGGTGAGTTTCGTGGTGATCCTGGGGTGCAAGGAACTGCTTCCAGCTGAAATCTGGGCGTGGTTGGAGAGTAGCTGGGAGAGACAGGAGAGTCCCTGAGGGCTGGTGAAGACATGAGAGAGACTGGCGAGTAACGCAGTGAAGTTGGTGAGTTTGGTGGTGGTTCCGGGGTGCAAGGAACTGCTTCCAGCTGAAATCTGGGCGTGGTTGGAGAGCAGCTGGGACAGACAGGAGAGTCCCTGAGGGCTGGTGAAGACATGAGAGAGACTGGAGAGTATCTGAGTGAAATTGGTGAGTTTGGTGGTGATCCTGCGGTGCAAGGAACTGCTTCCAGCTGAAATCTGGGTGTGGTTGGAGAGCAGCTGGGACAGACAGTAGAGTCCCTGAGGGCTGGTGAAGACATGAGAGAGACTGGCGAGTGATTGAGTGAAATTGGTGAGTTTGGTGGTGATTCCGGGGTGCAAGGAACTGCTTCCAGCTGAAATCTGGGCGTGGTTGGAGAGTAGCTGGGACAGACAGGAGAGTCCCTGAGGGCTGGTGAAGACATGAGAGAGACTGGAGTGTATCTGAGTGAAATTGGTGTGTTTGGTGGTGATCCTGGGGTGCAAGGAACTGCTTCCAGGTGAAATCTGGGCGTGGTTGGAGAGCAGCTGGGTCAGACAGTAGAGTCCCTGAGGGCTGGTGAAGACATGAGAGAGACTGGCGAGTAATGCAGTGAAGTTGGTGAGTTTGGTGGTGGTTCCGGGGTGCAAGGAACTGCTTCCAGCTGAAATCTGGGCGTGGTTGGAGAGTAGCTGGGACAGACAGGAGAGTCCCTGAGGGCTGGTGAAGACATGAGAGAGACTGGAGAGTATCTGAGTGAAATTGGTGAGTTTGGTGGTGATTCCGGGGTGCAAGGCACTGCTTCCAGCTGAAATCTGGGCGTGGTTGGAGAGTAGCTGGGACAGACAGGAGAGTCCCTGAGGGCTGGTGAAGATATGAGAGAGACTGGCGAGTAATTGAGTGAAATTGGTGAGTTTGGTGGTGATTCCGGGGTGCAAGGCACTGCTTCCAGCTGAAATGTGGGCGTGGTTGGAGAGTAGCTGGGACAGACAGGAGAGTCCCTGAGGGTTGGAGATAAAGACGTGCTAGAGACTGGGGAGTAACACAGTGAAAGTGGTGGGCTTGGTGGTGATCCCTGGGTTCCTGGATCTGACCCGCGCTGAAATGTGGGCGTGGTTGGAGAGTAGCTGGGAGAGACTGGAGGGTCGGAAAGGGCTGGGGGTGAAGACGTGGGAGAGACTGGCGAGGATCTCACTGAGGTCTGGGAGTTTGTAGGTGTTTCTGGGGTGTGGGATACCGACGCCCGCTGAAATCTGGGCGTAGTTGGAGAGTAGCTGGGACAGACAGGAGAGTCATTGGTGGCTGGGGGTGAGCTGCTGGATGATGGCAGTAAGAACATATGGCGCATTATTGATGAATGGGGTGACTGTGAGGAATCTCCAGAGGAGGACACGGGAGAACACAATGACATGAGTGATTGTCGTGCTTGGTTAGGAAAGGGAAATGTAAAGTTGTGGAATTCTGTCGATGACGGATGTGAGAGTGGTGAAGCCCTGCGGGATGATGTAGAGTACTTCCACATCCCTTGTGAGGAGCTGCCCCTTGGGTCTGAGTTCCTGGGAGGGGAGAGGTAGATGCTGGGTGAGGCAGGCACGAATCTTGAGGAGTCAGGGCTGGGGGACCTCTCATATTCTCCCGAGACCTGTGAGTATCTGGGGGACTCCTGGGTGCATGGGGCTGACTCCCGCAGGAACCTGGGGATGGCTTGAGAGTAACTGGGAGCCACAGGAGAGTCCCGGAGGCCTGGGGGTGAAGAGGTGAAAGACATAGGGGAGGAGCACCGTGAGGCTCGTGAGTTTGTAGGTGATTCCTGGGTGTGGGGGGCTGACTCCAGCTGAAATCTGGGGTTGTTTGGAGAGTAGCTGGGAGACCCAGGAGACTCCCCGAGAGCTGGGGGTGAGCTGCTGGGTGATGGCAGTAGGAACGTGTGGTATATTACTGATGAACGTGGTGACTCTGAAGAATCCTCAGAGGAGGACACGGGAGAGCCCATTGGCTTCATTGATTGCCCATCACGGAGAGGACAGGGAAATGGGAGATTGTGGGATACTGGTGATGACAGAGGTGAGTGTGGTGAAGCCCTAGGGGATGGTGAATGGTAGCTCCGGATCCCTGGTGAGGAGCTTCCTCTTAAGACTGAGTTTCTGAGAGGGGACAGGGAGAAGCTGGGTGAGGCTAGCATGGATCTTGGGGAGTCCGGGCTGGGGGAACGTTCATAAGAAGAGCCAGACAAGACCCTAGTGCTCTTAGGTGCAGACATGATTAGGAAAACTGCAGCTCCCAGAGACCCCTACTAATTTCCTGACCCGCAGAATGAAGGAGTCTGTGTGTGTGTGTGTATGTGTGTGTGTGTGTGTGTGTGTGTGTGTGTGTGTGTGTGGTGTGAGGTATGTGCTCCTTAAGAAAATGGAAATAAACCAACCAATGAGACAGACAGACAGACAGACAGAGATCCACTTGCCCAAGTGTTCTGTCCTGTCCTCTGAATCCGCTTCCAAGTCGCAAGACGCTGTGAGCTCCAAGTCCACGCAGAGTCCGCCAAACGCTCCGGCCGCTGCTCCGCTCTGCGAAGATCTGAGTGCAGGCCAGCCAGGGTGGGTTTAAATAGCCTCGGGCGCGGCCTCGCAGCGGAAAGGGCGGAGCTTCACTCCTCCTTTCCATCAGTCACCCGCAACTTTCCCAGGCTACACCTCGTAGGAAACTGTGCTCCTGATTTGATTTCATGCGCCACCTTTGGGACAATCTAAGAACTTACAAGTTTTCTTGGCCAAAGGTATGATGAATTAAATGCACGGAAACACTGAAAACCAAGTGGGGGTTCTGTGGTTCCCACGATGTGGTTTAGACACCAGCAGCATCCTTGTCACCCTCAAACCCCGGAGATCCACAGATCTGTGTGGTAAGAAGCCCTCCCCCTGACCCTGATGCATGGCAGTTTAGGAATTACCCGTGTAAGCGAAAAGACTTTGAAGAAGAGGTGGAGATAGGCGTTGTAGAAACATTCTTTTGCTCTGGAACCCCGTAGAGACTTGGGAGCCAGTTGGGTGGAGCATCCGTTGGATGCGGGTGCTGGGCTTAGGAATATCAAGGTGTGGCTCCAGATAATCCCATCATCTAGTTAAGTTCCCAGTTATGCTAATCTGTTTTAAAATTCCGTTTGTGTAAATTCTTTTACTCAGACTGAGAATGGCAAAGCCTCAACCCCAATTTCCAGGGAGGGTTGAGAGCCTCAGGTTGAGTTGATGACCAATAGCTTACGGTTTAACCCATCGTGCCTATAGAATGAGGTCTCCATAAAAACCCAAAAGGACTGGGTTTAGAGAGCTTCTGGATAACACTTCCTGGAAGGCAGTGCGCCCCTCCCCACATGCCGGGCCCAAAAGTTTTTTCTGAAGTTTTTGCAATATCCGCTAACATACAAAAAATGGGAAATGTCAGTGTTTCCCTGCGTGCTGTGAGCTCTTCCAGCAAATGAATGCAACTAAAACTGGGAGTGGTGGAAACCTGACTTATAGCCAGTTGCTGAGAAGCACAGGTAAAACAACGTAGGGCTTCCCATTGTTATTAGTGTGGGAGGCCAGTCTTGCGGGACTCGGCCCTTCGGAATCTAATGCTATGTCCCGGTAGGTAGCGTCACCGTTGAACTCGAAGCCACACGTATGTTGAGAACAATTTCTCTGGTCATCCGCTGCATGTCTTATTTACAATACGTCATCAAATTCTTTATCCTGACCTTATGGCACCTGGGTTGAGAACCATGATTTGAACCAAAAATTGGTCTGTCACTTTCTGAGTTTGAAACTTTGTTTTGCCGTTAGCGTTTTGCTATTGCTTCCTCGTTTTCTTTGCTTTCGATTTGTTTCTAAGTTCTGGGATATACGGGCAGGGTGTGCAGATTTGTTACTAAGGTAAACGTGTGCCACGGTGGTTTGCGGCACCTGTCAACCCATCACCTAGGTATTCAGCCCAGCAGGCAGTAGCTGTTTTTCTTAACGCTCTGCCTCTCGAAAGGCCCCAGTGTGTGTTGTTCCCCTTCCTGTGTCCATGTGATCCCATTGTTCAGCTCCCATTATAAGTGAGAATGTGGCGTTTGGTTTTCTGTTCCCGGATTAGGTTGTTGAGGATAATGACTTCACATCACCAGTGTCTTTGTTTTTTATTATAAAGAGTAGTATTTTATTGAATAAGATTTACTTCCAGAAAAATAAGCTTTAATCTACAATGAATGCCAGACTCTACAGCACAAAGTAATTTTCTCAGTTTTCCACACACAAAGGTTCCTACTAAGTGAAAAAAGCCACAGAATTTCATACACAAATGTACTACTCTGTCTGAAAACATCTCACAGAATCATGCACTGTACTAATACCATTAGATCAGCTCTTCAGTCAGGTTAAAGTATCCCTCTAATAACTGATTTTTATAATGTCATCCACATCCACGCCCAATCAGTCTGCCATTGTTAACGGCGTACAGCATTATTGAACACAATGGAATTGATGGAGCCCATATCCACCGACAAACCGTGACTTAAGTTGGTTTGATTTATGAGTTTTCAACGTTACGATGGGTCTGTTGGAATATCAGATGCGTTTCTGAGATACACTGGGTCTATGGGTATGCGACCCTATACTCCAGAAACAGGTGTATAAAGAAAAACAGGTGTACCTAATTAAAATATACTTAGTGACCTGGGATAAACCAATAGATGCTTACAACTGATGGAGAACCATGAAAGAGAGATAGCGGTAAATAATTACAATAACACAATTTTTCAGCACCTGTCGAGGATTCCTCAAAAAGACGCAGGACGTAGGATGCACCTAAGGCCTATGAAAGAGAGAGGGCAGAAGGAATAAGAGAGAAATAGGTGGAGGAAAGGAAGGAAGGAAGGAAGGAAGGAAAGACGGGAGGAAGGAGAAAACACCCGGTGTTACTGAAACCACAAAAAGTGGTTTCCCCCTGTGGGTAAGGCTGCAATGTGGATGAATCTTGAAAATACTGTGCTAAAAGTGTTATGTCAGTCATAAAAGCTCACGTATTGTGCAATTCCGTTTATAGGAAATGTCCACAGTATGGAAATCTATGCATATGGGGTTGATCGCTCTATGCAGTTGTTACCTAGGGCTGAGGGTCAGGGAGAGGGTTTGAGACAGAATGAGGAGTGACTAATGTCCACAGGGTTTTTCTCTGTTCGGGGGTGATAAAACCTTCTAAAATAGATTGCGAATTAAAATTGAATGTGCACAGGCACAAATATACTAAAATCCACTCAATTCATGACTTTTAATGGGGCAATTTTATGTGGCACACTCTTATGGAGACCACGGCAGACATAGTGAGAGAGAAAAAGGTGAGTAAATCTCTGAAACGGAGGCAGAAACAGAGAGAATGAGAAGCCCTGTGAATGGGAGGGAGAGAGAAAAGGGAAAATGGTCCTATTTACAAATGTCAGCTGTGAAACTGTGGTTCACATCAGCAGTGTCACTGCCAGGAAGGAGGGTCATGCTAGCCATGTCACCGGTAGCGTGGCCCGCAGGGACGCCGACACGCTGGAGCGTCGTGCCAGCATGGGCTCTGGCAGCCACGTGGGCCAGCAGGAGGGTCCCTCTGCACAGCCGTGGGGTGAGGATAGACTGGGCGGTGATATCGGCCATTACAGGGGCCTCTTCCGCTGGCAAGAGTGTGAGAGTAGCAAGTGGTTGGACAGGCCTGTGTGTGAGGACGGAATGCAGGAGGGGCTCTTCTGCGGCTGGGTGTGGGGCCCTCCCCAGAAATGTGGAGATATGGCCAGGTAGCTGCATCATGTTGGCTAGTAGATTGGCCAGGGCTTCGAACTGAAGGACAATAACGGGGAGTAGCTGTCAGGCCCTGGGAGTGTCTGAGTGTAATTGGAGATGGGTTTGGGGTCACTGAGGGAAGCGTGGGAGCCATCCCTGTATAGATACAGGTCATTGGGAGGCAGTCTCGTGAGGCCTGTGAGTGTCCCGGGTTCCCCTGGGTGCCTGGGGCTGACTGTGGCAGAAATCTGGGGAAGGCTGGAGAGAAGCTGGGAGACACAGGATAGTCCCTGAAGGCAGGGGGTGAAGAGGTGAAAGAAATGGGGGAGGGTTGCAGTAAGGTCCGTGAGTTTGTAGGTGATACCTGGGTGTGGGAAGCTGACCCCAGGTGTAATGTGGAGATGGTTGGAGAGTAGCTGAGAGAGACAGAAGAGTCCCTGAGGGCTGGGGGTGAGAACATGGAGAGACTGGGGAGTAAGTCAGTGAAATCCGTGAGTTTGGTGGTGTGTCGTGGGTGCCTGGAACTGAGTCCAGCTGGAATCTAGAGAAGTTTTGAGAGTAGCTGAAAGAGACACAAGAGTCCCTGTGGGCTGAGGGCAAAGACCTGAGAGAGACCAGGGAGGACCTCCGTGAAGTCTGTGAGCCTGTAGGTGATTCCGGAGTGTGGGAGGCTGACTCCCTCAGAAATCTGGGCGTGGTGGGAGAGTAGCTGGGACAGACGGGAGAGTCCCAGGTCACTGGGGGTGAAGACATGAGAGAGACTGGGGAGTAACTCAGTGAAACTGGTGAGTTTGGTGGTGACTCCGGGGTGCCTGGAACTGACTCCAGCTGAAATCTGGGGGTGGTTGGAGAGTAGCTGGGACAGACAGGAGAGTCCCTGAGGGCTGGAGAAGACATGAGAGAGACTGGAGAGTAATTGAGTGAAATTGGTGAGTTTGGTGGTGAGTCTGGGGTGCAAGGAACTGCTTCCAGCTGAAATCTGGGCGAGGTTGGAGAGCAGCTGGGACAGACAGTAGAGTCCCTGAGGGCTGGTGAAGACATGAGAGAGACTGGAGAGTAATTGAGTGAAATTGGTGAGTTTGGTGGTGATTCCGGGGTGCAAGGAACTGCTTCCAGCTGAAATCTGGGCATGGTTGGAGAGTAGCTGGGACAGACAGGAGAGTCCCTGAGGGCTGGTGAAGACATGAGAGAGACTGGAGAGTATCTGAGTGAAATTGGTGAGTTTCGTGGTGATCCTGGGGTGCAAGGAACTGCTTCCAGCTGAAATCTGGGCGTGGTTGGAGAGTAGCTGGGAGAGACAGGAGAGTCCCTGAGGGCTGGTGAAGACATGAGAGAGACTGGCGAGTAACGCAGTGAAGTTGGTGAGTTTGGTGGTGGTTCCGGGGTGCAAGGAACTGCTTCCAGCTGAAATCTGGGCGTGGTTGGAGAGCAGCTGGGACAGACAGGAGAGTCCCTGAGGGCTGGTGAAGACATGAGAGAGACTGGAGAGTATCTGAGTGAAATTGGTGAGTTTGGTGGTGATCCTGCGGTGCAAGGAACTGCTTCCAGCTGAAATCTGGGTGTGGTTGGAGAGCAGCTGGGACAGACAGTAGAGTCCCTGAGGGCTGGTGAAGACATGAGAGAGACTGGCGAGTGATTGAGTGAAATTGGTGAGTTTGGTGGTGATTCCGGGGTGCAAGGAACTGCTTCCAGCTGAAATCTGGGCGTGGTTGGAGAGTAGCTGGGACAGACAGGAGAGTCCCTGAGGGCTGGTGAAGACATGAGAGAGACTGGAGTGTATCTGAGTGAAATTGGTGTGTTTGGTGGTGATCCTGGGGTGCAAGGAACTGCTTCCAGGTGAAATCTGGGCGTGGTTGGAGAGCAGCTGGGTCAGACAGTAGAGTCCCTGAGGGCTGGTGAAGACATGAGAGAGACTGGCGAGTAATGCAGTGAAGTTGGTGAGTTTGGTGGTGGTTCCGGGGTGCAAGGAACTGCTTCCAGCTGAAATCTGGGCGTGGTTGGAGAGTAGCTGGGACAGACAGGAGAGTCCCTGAGGGCTGGTGAAGACATGAGAGAGACTGGAGAGTATCTGAGTGAAATTGGTGAGTTTGGTGGTGATTCCGGGGTGCAAGGCACTGCTTCCAGCTGAAATCTGGGCGTGGTTGGAGAGTAGCTGGGACAGACAGGAGAGTCCCTGAGGGCTGGTGAAGATATGAGAGAGACTGGCGAGTAATTGAGTGAAATTGGTGAGTTTGGTGGTGATTCCGGGGTGCAAGGCACTGCTTCCAGCTGAAATGTGGGCGTGGTTGGAGAGTAGCTGGGACAGACAGGAGAGTCCCTGAGGGTTGGAGATAAAGACGTGCTAGAGACTGGGGAGTAACACAGTGAAAGTGGTGGGCTTGGTGGTGATCCCTGGGTTCCTGGATCTGACCCGCGCTGAAATGTGGGCGTGGTTGGAGAGTAGCTGGGAGAGACTGGAGGGTCGGAAAGGGCTGGGGGTGAAGACGTGGGAGAGACTGGCGAGGATCTCACTGAGGTCTGGGAGTTTGTAGGTGTTTCTGGGGTGTGGGATACCGACGCCCGCTGAAATCTGGGCGTAGTTGGAGAGTAGCTGGGACAGACAGGAGAGTCATTGGTGGCTGGGGGTGAGCTGCTGGATGATGGCAGTAAGAACATATGGCGCATTATTGATGAATGGGGTGACTGTGAGGAATCTCCAGAGGAGGACACGGGAGAACACAATGACATGAGTGATTGTCGTGCTTGGTTAGGAAAGGGAAATGTAAAGTTGTGGAATTCTGTCGATGACGGATGTGAGAGTGGTGAAGCCCTGCGGGATGATGTAGAGTACTTCCACATCCCTTGTGAGGAGCTGCCCCTTGGGTCTGAGTTCCTGGGAGGGGAGAGGTAGATGCTGGGTGAGGCAGGCACGAATCTTGAGGAGTCAGGGCTGGGGGACCTCTCATATTCTCCCGAGACCTGTGAGTATCTGGGGGACTCCTGGGTGCATGGGGCTGACTCCCGCAGGAACCTGGGGATGGCTTGAGAGTAACTGGGAGCCACAGGAGAGTCCCGGAGGCCTGGGGGTGAAGAGGTGAAAGACATAGGGGAGGAGCACCGTGAGGCTCGTGAGTTTGTAGGTGATTCCTGGGTGTGGGGGGCTGACTCCAGCTGAAATCTGGGGTTGTTTGGAGAGTAGCTGGGAGACCCAGGAGACTCCCCGAGAGCTGGGGGTGAGCTGCTGGGTGATGGCAGTAGGAACGTGTGGTATATTACTGATGAACGTGGTGACTCTGAAGAATCCTCAGAGGAGGACACGGGAGAGCCCATTGGCTTCATTGATTGCCCATCACGGAGAGGACAGGGAAATGGGAGATTGTGGGATACTGGTGATGACAGAGGTGAGTGTGGTGAAGCCCTAGGGGATGGTGAATGGTAGCTCCGGATCCCTGGTGAGGAGCTTCCTCTTAAGACTGAGTTTCTGAGAGGGGACAGGGAGAAGCTGGGTGAGGCTAGCATGGATCTTGGGGAGTCCGGGCTGGGGGAACGTTCATAAGAAGAGCCAGACAAGACCCTAGTGCTCTTAGGTGCAGACATGATTAGGAAAACTGCAGCTCCCAGAGACCCCTACTAATTTCCTGACCCGCAGAATGAAGGAGTCTGTGTGTGTGTGTGTATGTGTGTGTGTGTGTGTGTGTGTGTGTGTGTGTGTGTGTGGTGTGAGGTATGTGCTCCTTAAGAAAATGGAAATAAACCAACCAATGAGACAGACAGACAGACAGACAGAGATCCACTTGCCCAAGTGTTCTGTCCTGTCCTCTGAATCCGCTTCCAAGTCGCAAGACGCTGTGAGCTCCAAGTCCACGCAGAGTCCGCCAAACGCTCCGGCCGCTGCTCCGCTCTGCGAAGATCTGAGTGCAGGCCAGCCAGGGTGGGTTTAAATAGCCTCGGGCGCGGCCTCGCAGCGGAAAGGGCGGAGCTTCACTCCTCCTTTCCATCAGTCACCCGCAACTTTCCCAGGCTACACCTCGTAGGAAACTGTGCTCCTGATTTGATTTCATGCGCCACCTTTGGGACAATCTAAGAACTTACAAGTTTTCTTGGCCAAAGGTATGATGAATTAAATGCACGGAAACACTGAAAACCAAGTGGGGGTTCTGTGGTTCCCACGATGTGGTTTAGACACCAGCAGCATCCTTGTCACCCTCAAACCCCGGAGATCCACAGATCTGTGTGGTAAGAAGCCCTCCCCCTGACCCTGATGCATGGCAGTTTAGGAATTACCCGTGTAAGCGAAAAGACTTTGAAGAAGAGGTGGAGATAGGCGTTGTAGAAACATTCTTTTGCTCTGGAACCCCGTAGAGACTTGGGAGCCAGTTGGGTGGAGCATCCGTTGGATGCGGGTGCTGGGCTTAGGAATATCAAGGTGTGGCTCCAGATAATCCCATCATCTAGTTAAGTTCCCAGTTATGCTAATCTGTTTTAAAATTCCGTTTGTGTAAATTCTTTTACTCAGACTGAGAATGGCAAAGCCTCAACCCCAATTTCCAGGGAGGGTTGAGAGCCTCAGGTTGAGTTGATGACCAATAGCTTACGGTTTAACCCATCGTGCCTATAGAATGAGGTCTCCATAAAAACCCAAAAGGACTGGGTTTAGAGAGCTTCTGGATAACACTTCCTGGAAGGCAGTGCGCCCCTCCCCACATGCCGGGCCCAAAAGTTTTTTCTGAAGTTTTTGCAATATCCGCTAACATACAAAAAATGGGAAATGTCAGTGTTTCCCTGCGTGCTGTGAGCTCTTCCAGCAAATGAATGCAACTAAAACTGGGAGTGGTGGAAACCTGACTTATAGCCAGTTGCTGAGAAGCACAGGTAAAACAACGTAGGGCTTCCCATTGTTATTAGTGTGGGAGGCCAGTCTTGCGGGACTCGGCCCTTCGGAATCTAATGCTATGTCCCGGTAGGTAGCGTCACCGTTGAACTCGAAGCCACACGTATGTTGAGAACAATTTCTCTGGTCATCCGCTGCATGTCTTATTTACAATACGTCATCAAATTCTTTATCCTGACCTTATGGCACCTGGGTTGAGAACCATGATTTGAACCAAAAATTGGTCTGTCACTTTCTGAGTTTGAAACTTTGTTTTGCCGTTAGCGTTTTGCTATTGCTTCCTCGTTTTCTTTGCTTTCGATTTGTTTCTAAGTTCTGGGATATACGGGCAGGGTGTGCAGATTTGTTACTAAGGTAAACGTGTGCCACGGTGGTTTGCGGCACCTGTCAACCCATCACCTAGGTATTCAGCCCAGCAGGCAGTAGCTGTTTTTCTTAACGCTCTGCCTCTCGAAAGGCCCCAGTGTGTGTTGTTCCCCTTCCTGTGTCCATGTGATCCCATTGTTCAGCTCCCATTATAAGTGAGAATGTGGCGTTTGGTTTTCTGTTCCCGGATTAGGTTGTTGAGGATAATGACTTCACATCACCAGTGTCTTTGTTTTTTATTATAAAGAGTAGTATTTTATTGAATAAGATTTACTTCCAGAAAAATAAGCTTTAATCTACAATGAATGCCAGACTCTACAGCACAAAGTAATTTTCTCAGTTTTCCACACACAAAGGTTCCTACTAAGTGAAAAAAGCCACAGAATTTCATACACAAATGTACTACTCTGTCTGAAAACATCTCACAGAATCATGCACTGTACTAATACCATTAGATCAGCTCTTCAGTCAGGTTAAAGTATCCCTCTAATAACTGATTTTTATAATGTCATCCACATCCACGCCCAATCAGTCTGCCATTGTTAACGGCGTACAGCATTATTGAACACAATGGAATTGATGGAGCCCATATCCACCGACAAACCGTGACTTAAGTTGGTTTGATTTATGAGTTTTCAACGTTACGATGGGTCTGTTGGAATATCAGATGCGTTTCTGAGATACACTGGGTCTATGGGTATGCGACCCTATACTCCAGAAACAGGTGTATAAAGAAAAACAGGTGTACCTAATTAAAATATACTTAGTGACCTGGGATAAACCAATAGATGCTTACAACTGATGGAGAACCATGAAAGAGAGATAGCGGTAAATAATTACAATAACACAATTTTTCAGCACCTGTCGAGGATTCCTCAAAAAGACGCAGGACGTAGGATGCACCTAAGGCCTATGAAAGAGAGAGGGCAGAAGGAATAAGAGAGAAATAGGTGGAGGAAAGGAAGGAAGGAAGGAAGGAAGGAAAGACGGGAGGAAGGAGAAAACACCCGGTGTTACTGAAACCACAAAAAGTGGTTTCCCCCTGTGGGTAAGGCTGCAATGTGGATGAATCTTGAAAATACTGTGCTAAAAGTGTTATGTCAGTCATAAAAGCTCACGTATTGTGCAATTCCGTTTATAGGAAATGTCCACAGTATGGAAATCTATGCATATGGGGTTGATCGCTCTATGCAGTTGTTACCTAGGGCTGAGGGTCAGGGAGAGGGTTTGAGACAGAATGAGGAGTGACTAATGTCCACAGGGTTTTTCTCTGTTCGGGGGTGATAAAACCTTCTAAAATAGATTGCGAATTAAAATTGAATGTGCACAGGCACAAATATACTAAAATCCACTCAATTCATGACTTTTAATGGGGCAATTTTATGTGGCACACTCTTATGGAGACCACGGCAGACATAGTGAGAGAGAAAAAGGTGAGTAAATCTCTGAAACGGAGGCAGAAACAGAGAGAATGAGAAGCCCTGTGAATGGGAGGGAGAGAGAAAAGGGAAAATGGTCCTATTTACAAATGTCAGCTGTGAAACTGTGGTTCACATCAGCAGTGTCACTGCCAGGAAGGAGGGTCATGCTAGCCATGTCACCGGTAGCGTGGCCCGCAGGGACGCCGACACGCTGGAGCGTCGTGCCAGCATGGGCTCTGGCAGCCACGTGGGCCAGCAGGAGGGTCCCTCTGCACAGCCGTGGGGTGAGGATAGACTGGGCGGTGATATCGGCCATTACAGGGGCCTCTTCCGCTGGCAAGAGTGTGAGAGTAGCAAGTGGTTGGACAGGCCTGTGTGTGAGGACGGAATGCAGGAGGGGCTCTTCTGCGGCTGGGTGTGGGGCCCTCCCCAGAAATGTGGAGATATGGCCAGGTAGCTGCATCATGTTGGCTAGTAGATTGGCCAGGGCTTCGAACTGAAGGACAATAACGGGGAGTAGCTGTCAGGCCCTGGGAGTGTCTGAGTGTAATTGGAGATGGGTTTGGGGTCACTGAGGGAAGCGTGGGAGCCATCCCTGTATAGATACAGGTCATTGGGAGGCAGTCTCGTGAGGCCTGTGAGTGTCCCGGGTTCCCCTGGGTGCCTGGGGCTGACTGTGGCAGAAATCTGGGGAAGGCTGGAGAGAAGCTGGGAGACACAGGATAGTCCCTGAAGGCAGGGGGTGAAGAGGTGAAAGAAATGGGGGAGGGTTGCAGTAAGGTCCGTGAGTTTGTAGGTGATACCTGGGTGTGGGAAGCTGACCCCAGGTGTAATGTGGAGATGGTTGGAGAGTAGCTGAGAGAGACAGAAGAGTCCCTGAGGGCTGGGGGTGAGAACATGGAGAGACTGGGGAGTAAGTCAGTGAAATCCGTGAGTTTGGTGGTGTGTCGTGGGTGCCTGGAACTGAGTCCAGCTGGAATCTAGAGAAGTTTTGAGAGTAGCTGAAAGAGACAC
Source organism: Pan paniscus (assembly GCF_029289425.2). NCBI lineage: Eukaryota > Metazoa > Chordata > Mammalia > Primates > Hominidae > Pan > Pan paniscus. The sequence goes on along the minus strand of NC_073264.2, from coordinate 12,692 downwards.
AAGAGTCCCTGTGGGCTGAGGGCAAAGACCTGAGAGAGACCAGGGAGGACCTCCGTGAAGTCTGTGAGCCTGTAGGTGATTCCGGAGTGTGGGAGGCTGACTCCCTCAGAAATCTGGGCGTGGTGGGAGAGTAGCTGGGACAGACGGGAGAGTCCCAGGTCACTGGGGGTGAAGACATGAGAGAGACTGGGGAGTAACTCAGTGAAACTGGTGAGTTTGGTGGTGACTCCGGGGTGCCTGGAACTGACTCCAGCTGAAATCTGGGGGTGGTTGGAGAGTAGCTGGGACAGACAGGAGAGTCCCTGAGGGCTGGAGAAGACATGAGAGAGACTGGAGAGTAATTGAGTGAAATTGGTGAGTTTGGTGGTGAGTCTGGGGTGCAAGGAACTGCTTCCAGCTGAAATCTGGGCGAGGTTGGAGAGCAGCTGGGACAGACAGTAGAGTCCCTGAGGGCTGGTGAAGACATGAGAGAGACTGGAGAGTAATTGAGTGAAATTGGTGAGTTTGGTGGTGATTCCGGGGTGCAAGGAACTGCTTCCAGCTGAAATCTGGGCATGGTTGGAGAGTAGCTGGGACAGACAGGAGAGTCCCTGAGGGCTGGTGAAGACATGAGAGAGACTGGAGAGTATCTGAGTGAAATTGGTGAGTTTCGTGGTGATCCTGGGGTGCAAGGAACTGCTTCCAGCTGAAATCTGGGCGTGGTTGGAGAGTAGCTGGGAGAGATAGGAGAGTCCCTGAGGGCTGGTGAAGACATGAGAGAGACTGGCGAGTAACGCAGTGAAGTTGGTGAGTTTGGTGGTGGTTCCGGGGTGCAAGGAACTGCTTCCAGCTGAAATCTGGGCGTGGTTGGAGAGTAGCTGGGACAGACAGGAGAGTCCCTGAGGGCTGGTGAAGACATGAGAGAGACTGGAGAGTATCTGAGTGAAATTGGTGAGTTTGGTGGTGATCCTGGGGTGCAAGGAACTGCTTCCAGCTGAAATCTGGGTGTGGTTGGAGAGCAGCTGGGACAGACAGTAGAGTCCCTGAGGGCTGGTGAAGACATGAGAGAGACTGGCGAGTAATTGAGTGAAATTGGTGAGTTTGGTGGTGATTCCGGGGTGCAAGGAACTGCTTCCAGCTGAAATCTGGGCGTGGTTGGAGAGTAGCTGGGACAGACAGGAGAGTCCCTGAGGGCTGGTGAAGACATGAGAGAGACTGGAGTGTATCTGAGTGAAATTGGTGTGTTTGGTGGTGATCCTGGGGTGCAAGGAACTGCTTCCAGGTGAAATCTGGGCGTGGTTGGAGAGTAGCTGGGAGAGACAGGAGAGTCCCTGAGGGCTGGTGAAGACATGAGAGAGACTGGAGAGTATCTGAGTGAAATTGGTGAGTTTGGTTAGGGTCAGGGTCAGGGTCAGGGTCGGGGTCGGGGTCGGGGTCGGGGTCGGGGTCGGGGTCGGGGTCGGGGTCCGGGTCCGGGTGAGGGTGAGGGTGAGGGTGAGGGTGAGGGTCGGGGTCGGGGTCGGGGTCGGGGTCGGGGTCGGGGTCGGGGTCGGGGTCGGGGTCGGGGTCGGGGTCGGGGTCGGGGTCGGGGTCGGGGTCGGGGTCGGGGTCGGGGTCGGGGTCGGGGTCGGGGTCGGGGTCGGGGTCGGGGTCGGGGTTGGGGTTGGGGTTAGGGTTGGGGTTGGGGTTGGGGTTAGGGTTAGGGTTAGGGTTAGGGTTAGGGTTAGGGTTAGGGTTAGGGTTAGGGTTAGGGTTAGGGTTAGGGTTAGGGTTAGGGTTAGGGTTAGGGTTAGGGTTAGGGTTAGGGTTAGGGTTAGGGTTAGGGTTAGGGTTAGGGTTAGGGTTAGGGTTAGGGTTAGGGTTAGGGTTAGGGTTAGGGTTAGGGTTAGGGTTAGGGTTAGGGTTAGGGTTAGGGTTAGGGTTAGGGTTAGGGTTAGGGTTAGGGTTAGGGTTAGGGTTAGGGTTAGGGTTAGGGTTAGGGTTAGGGTTAGGGTTAGGGTTAGGGTTAGGGTTAGGGTTAGGGTTAGGGTTAGGGTTAGGGTTAGGGTTAGGGTTAGGGTTAGGGTTAGGGTTAGGGTTAGGGTTAGGGTTAGGGTTAGGGTTAGGGTTAGGGTTAGGGTTAGGGTTAGGGTTAGGGTTAGGGTTAGGGTTAGGGTTAGGGTTAGGGTTAGGGTTAGGGTTAGGGTTAGGGTTAGGGTTAGGGTTAGGGTTAGGGTTAGGGTTAGGGTTAGGGTTAGGGTTAGGGTTAGGGTTAGGGTTAGGGTTAGGGTTAGGGTTAGGGTTAGGGTTAGGGTTAGGGTTAGGGTTAGGGTTAGGGTTAGGGTTAGGGTTAGGGTTAGGGTTAGGGTTAGGGTTAGGGTTAGGGTTAGGGTTAGGGTTAGGGTTAGGGTTAGGGTTAGGGTTAGGGTTAGGGTTAGGGTTAGGGTTAGGGTTAGGGTTAGGGTTAGGGTTAGGGTTAGGGTTAGGGTTAGGGTTAGGGTTAGGGTTAGGGTTAGGGTTAGGGTTAGGGTTAGGGTTAGGGTTAGGGTTAGGGTTAGGGTTAGGGTTAGGGTTAGGGTTAGGGTTAGGGTTAGGGTTAGGGTTAGGGTTAGGGTTAGGGTTAGGGTTAGGGTTAGGGTTAGGGTTAGGGTTAGGGTTAGGGTTAGGGTTAGGGTTAGGGTTAGGGTTAGGGTTAGGGTTAGGGTTAGGGTTAGGGTTAGGGTTAGGGTTAGGGTTAGGGTTAGGGTTAGGGTTAGGGTTAGGGTTAGGGTTAGGGTTAGGGTTAGGGTTAGGGTTAGGGTTAGGGTTAGGGTTAGGGTTAGGGTTAGGGTTAGGGTTAGGGTTAGGGTTAGGGTTAGGGTTAGGGTTAGGGTTAGGGTTAGGGTTAGGGTTAGGGTTAGGGTTAGGGTTAGGGTTAGGGTTAGGGTTAGGGTTAGGGTTAGGGTTAGGGTTAGGGTTAGGGTTAGGGTTAGGGTTAGGGTTAGGGTTAGGGTTAGGGTTAGGGTTAGGGTTAGGGTTAGGGTTAGGGTTAGGGTTAGGGTTAGGGTTAGGGTTAGGGTTAGGGTTAGGGTTAGGGTTAGGGTTAGGGTTAGGGTTAGGGTTAGGGTTAGGGTTAGGGTTAGGGTTAGGGTTAGGGTTAGGGTTAGGGTTAGGGTTAGGGTTAGGGTTAGGGTTAGGGTTAGGGTTAGGGTTAGGGTTAGGGTTAGGGTTAGGGTTAGGGTTAGGGTTAGGGTTAGGGTTAGGGTTAGGGTTAGGGTTAGGGTTAGGGTTAGGGTTAGGGTTAGGGTTAGGGTTAGGGTTAGGGTTAGGGTTAGGGTTAGGGTTAGGGTTAGGGTTAGGGTTAGGGTTAGGGTTAGGGTTAGGGTTAGGGTTAGGGTTAGGGTTAGGGTTAGGGTTAGGGTTAGGGTTAGGGTTAGGGTTAGGGTTAGGGTTAGGGTTAGGGTTAGGGTTAGGGTTAGGGTTAGGGTTAGGGTTAGGGTTAGGGTTAGGGTTAGGGTTAGGGTTAGGGGTTAGGGTTAGGGTTAGGGTTAGGGTTAGGGTTAGGGTTAGGGTTAGGGTTAGGGTTAGGGTTAGGGTTAGGGTTAGGGTTAGGGTTAGGGTTAGGGTTAGGGTTAGGGTTAGGGTTAGGGTTAGGGTTAGGGTTAGGGTTAGGGTTAGGGTTAGGGTTAGGGTTAGGGTTAGGGTAGGGTTAGGGTTAGGGTTAGGGTTAGGGTTAGGGTTAGGGTTAGGGTTAGGGTTAGGGTTAGGGTTAGGGTTAGGGTTAGGGTTAGGGTTAGGGTTAGGGTTAGGGTTAGGGTTAGGGTTAGGGTTAGGGTTAGGGTTAGGGTTAGGGTTAGGGTTAGGGTTAGGGTTAGGGTTAGGGTTAGGGTAGGGTTAGGTTAGGGTTAGGGTTAGGGTTAGGGTTAGGGTTAGGGTTAGGGTTAGGGTTAGGGTTAGGGTTAGGGTTAGGGTTAGGGTTAGGGTTAGGGTTAGGGTTAGGGTTAGGGTTAGGGTTAGGGTTAGGGTTAGGGTTAGGGTTAGGGTTAGGGTTAGGGTTAGGGTTAGGGTTAGGGTTAGGGTTAGGGTTAGGGTTAGGGTTAGGGTTAGGGTTAGGGTTAGGGTTAGGGTTAGGGTTAGGGTTAGGGTTAGGGTTAGGGTTAGGGTTAGGGTTAGGGTTAGGGTTAGGGTTAGGGTTAGGGTTAGGGTTAGGGTTAGGGTTAGGGTTAGGGTTAGGGTTAGGGTTAGGGTTAGGGTTAGGGTTAGGGTTAGGGTTAGGGTTAGGGTTAGGGTTAGGGTTAGGGTTAGGGTTAGGGTTAGGGTTAGGGTTAGGGGGTTAGGGTTAGGGTTAGGGTTAGGGTTAGGGTTAGGGTTAGGGTTAGGGTTAGGGTTAGGGTTAGGGTTAGGGTTAGGGTTAGGGTTAGGGTTAGGGTTAGGGTTAGGGTTAGGGTTAGGGTTAGGGTTAGGGTTAGGGTTAGGGTTAGGGTTAGGGTTAGGGTTAGGGTTAGGGTTAGGTTAGGGTTAGGGTTAGGGTTAGGGTTAGGGTTAGGGTTAGGGTTAGGGTTAGGGTTAGGGTTAGGGTTAGGGTTAGGGTTAGGGTTAGGGTTAGGGTTAGGGTTAGGGTTAGGGTTAGGGTTAGGGTTAGGGTTAGGGTTAGGGTTAGGGTTAGGGTTAGGGTTAGGGTTAGGGTTAGGGTTAGGGTTAGTTAGGGTTAGGGTTAGGGTTAGGGTTAGGGTTAGGGTTAGGGTTAGGGTTAGGGTTAGGGTTAGGGTTAGGGTTAGGGTTAGGGTTAGGGTTAGGGTTAGGGTTAGGGTTAGGGTTAGGGTTAGGGTTAGGGTTAGGGTTAGGGTTAGGGTTAGGGTTAGGGTTAGGGTTAGGGTTAGGGTTAGGGTTAGGGTTAGGGTTAGGGTTAGGGTTAGGGTTAGGGTTAGGGTTAGGGTTAGGGTTAGGGTTAGGGTTAGGGTTAGGGTTAGGGTTAGGGTTAGGGTTAGGGTTAGGGTTAGGGTTAGGGTTAGGGTTAGGGTTAGGGTTAGGGTTAGGGTTAGGGTTAGGGTTAGGGTTAGGGTTAGGGTTAGGGTTAGGGTTAGGGTTAGGGTTAGGGTTAGGGTTAGGGTTAGGGTTAGGGTTAGGGTTAGGGTTAGGGTTAGGGTTAGGGTTAGGGTTAGGGTTAGGGTTAGGGTTAGGGTTAGGGTTAGGGTTAGGGTTAGGGTTAGGGTTAGGGTTAGGGTTAGGGTTAGGGTTAGGGTTAGGGTTAGGGTTAGGGTTAGGGTTAGGGTTAGGGTTAGGGTTAGGGTTAGGGTTAGGGTTAGGGTTAGGGTTAGGGTTAGGGTTAGGGTTAGGGTTAGGGTTAGGGTTAGGGTTAGGGTTAGGGTTAGGGTTAGGGTTAGGGTTAGGGTTAGGGTTAGGGTTAGGGTTAGGGTTAGGGTTAGGGTTAGGGTTAGGGTTAGGGTTAGGGTTAGGGTTAGGGTTAGGGTTAGGGTTAGGGTTAGGGTTAGGGTTAGGGTTAGGGTTAGGGTTAGGGTTAGGGTTAGGGTTAGGGTTAGGGTTAGGGTTAGGGTTAGGGTTAGGGTTAGGGTTAGGGTTAGGGTTAGGGTTAGGGTTAGGGTTAGGGTTAGGGTTAGGGGTTAGGGTTAGGGTTAGGGTTAGGGTTAGGGTTAGGGTTAGGGTTAGGGTTAGGGTTAGGGTTAGGGTTAGGGTTAGGGTTAGGGTTAGGGTTAGGGTTAGGGTTAGGGTTAGGGTTAGGGTTAGGGTTAGGGTTAGGGTTAGGGTTAGGGTTAGGGTTAGGGTTAGGGTTAGGGTTAGGGTTAGGGTTAGGGTTAGGGTTAGGGTTAGGGTTAGGGTTAGGGTTAGGGTTAGGGTTAGGGTTAGGGTTAGGGTTAGGGTTAGGGTTAGGGTTAGGGTTAGGGTTAGGGTTAGGGTTAGGGTTAGGGTTAGGGTTAGGGTTAGGGTTAGGGTTAGGGTTAGGGTTAGGGTTAGGGTTAGGGTTAGGGTTAGGGTTAGGGTTAGGGTTAGGGTTAGGGTTAGGGTTAGGGTTAGGGTTAGGGTTAGGGTTAGGGTTAGGGTTAGGGTTAGGGTTAGGGTTAGGGTTAGGGTTAGGGTTAGGGTTAGGGTTAGGGTTAGGGTTAGGGTTAGGGTTAGGGTTAGGGTTAGGGTTAGGTTAGGGTTAGGGTTAGGGTTAGGGTTAGGGTTAGGGTTAGGGTTAGGGTTAGGGTTAGGGTTAGGGTTAGGGTTAGGGTTAGGGTTAGGGTTAGGGTTAGGGTTAGGGTTAGGGTTAGGGTTAGGGTAGGGTTAGGGTTAGGGTTAGGGTTAGGGTTAGGGTTAGGGTTAGGGTTAGGGTTAGGGTTAGGGTTAGGGTTAGGGTTAGGGTTAGGGTTAGGGTTAGGGTTAGGGTTAGGGTTAGGGTTAGGGTTAGGGTTAGGGTTAGGGTTAGGGTTAGGGTTAGGGTTAGGGTTAGGGTTAGGGTTAGGGTTAGGGTTAGGGTTAGGGTTAGGGTTAGGGTTAGGGTTAGGGTAGGGTTAGGGTTAGGGTTAGGGTTAGGGTTAGGGTTAGGGTTAGGGTTAGGGTTAGGGTTAGGGTTAGGGTTAGGGTTAGGGTTAGGGTTAGGGTTAGGGTTAGGGTTAGGGTTAGGGTTAGGGTTAGGGTTAGGGTTAGGGTTAGGGTTAGGGTTAGGGTTAGGGTTAGGGTTAGGGTTAGGGTTAGGGTTAGGGTTAGGGTTAGGGTTAGGGTTAGGGTTAGGGTTAGGGTTAGGGTTAGGGTTAGGGTTAGGGTTAGGGTTAGGGTTAGGGTTAGGGTTAGGGTTAGGGTTAGGGTTAGGGTTAGGGTTAGGGTTAGGGTTAGGGTTAGGGTTAGGGTTAGGGTTAGGGTTAGGGTTAGGGTTAGGGTTAGGGTTAGGGTTAGGGTTAGGGTTAGGGTTAGGGTTAGGGTTAGGGTTAGGGTTAGGGTTAGGGTTAGGGTTAGGGTTAGGGTTAGGGTTAGGGTTAGGGTTAGGGTTAGGGTTAGGGTTAGGGTTAGGGTTAGGGTTAGGGTTAGGGTTAGGGTTAGGGTTAGGGTTAGGGTTAGGGTTAGGGTTAGGGTTAGGGTTAGGGTTAGGGTTAGGGTTAGGGTTAGGGTTAGGGTTAGGGTTAGGGTTAGGGTTAGGGTTAGGGTTAGGGTTAGGGTTAGGGTTAGGGTTAGGGTTAGGGTTAGGGTTAGGGTTAGGGTTAGGGTTAGGGTTAGGGTTAGGGTTAGGGTTAGGGTTAGGGTTAGGGTTAGGGTTAGGGTTAGGGTTAGGGTTAGGGTTAGGGTTAGGGTTAGGGTTAGGGTTAGGGTTAGGGTTAGGGTTAGGGTTAGGGTTAGGGTTAGGGTTAGGGTTAGGGTTAGGGTTAGGGTTAGGGTTAGGGTTAGGGTTAGGGTTAGGGTTAGGGTTAGGGTTAGGGTTAGGGTTAGGGTTAGGGTTAGGGTTAGGGTTAGGGTTAGGGTTAGGGTTAGGGTTAGGGTTAGGGTTAGGGTTAGGGTTAGGGTTAGGGTTAGGGTTAGGGTTAGGGTTAGGGTTAGGGTTAGGGTTAGGGTTAGGGTTAGGGTTAGGGTTAGGGTTAGGGTTAGGGTTAGGGTTAGGGTTAGGGTTAGGGTTAGGGTTAGGGTTAGGGTTAGGGTTAGGGTTAGGGTTAGGGTTAGGGTTAGGGTTAGGGTTAGGGTTAGGGTTAGGGTTAGGGTTAGGGTTAGGGTTAGGGTTAGGGTTAGGGTTAGGGTTAGGGTTAGGGTTAGGGTTAGGGTTAGGGTTAGGGTTAGGGTTAGGGTTAGGGTTAGGGTTAGGGTTAGGGTTAGGGTTAGGGTTAGGGTTAGGGTTAGGGTTAGGGTTAGGGTTAGGGTTAGGGTTAGGGTTAGGGTTAGGGTTAGGGTTAGGGTTAGGGTTAGGGTTAGGGTTAGGGTTAGGGTTAGGGTTAGGGTTAGGGTTAGGGTTAGGGTTAGGGTTAGGGTTAGGGTTAGGGTTAGGGTTAGGGTTAGGGTTAGGGTTAGGGTTAGGGTTAGGGTTAGGGTTAGGGTTAGGGTTAGGGTTAGGGTTAGGGTTAGGGTTAGGGTTAGGGTTAGGGTTAGGGTTAGGGTTAGGGTTAGGGTTAGGGTTAGGGTTAGGGTTAGGGTTAGGGTTAGGGTTAGGGTTAGGGTTAGGGTTAGGGTTAGGGTTAGGGTTAGGGTTAGGGTTAGGGTTAGGGTTAGGGTTAGGGTTAGGGTTAGGGTTAGGGTTAGGGTTAGGGTTAGGGTTAGGGTTAGGGTTAGGGTTAGGGTTAGGGTTAGGGTTAGGGTTAGGGTTAGGGTTAGGGTTAGGTTAGGGTTAGGGTTAGGGTTAGGGTTAGGGTTAGGGTTAGGGTTAGGGTTAGGGTTAGGGTTAGGGTTAGGGTTAGGGTTAGGGTTAGGGTTAGGGTTAGGGTTAGGGTTAGGGTTAGGGTTAGGGTTAGGGTTAGGGTTAGGGTTAGGGTTAGGGTTAGGGTTAGGGTTAGGGTTAGGTTAGGGTTAGGGTTAGGGTTAGGGTTAGGGTTAGGGTTAGGGTTAGGGTTAGGGTTAGGGTTAGGGTTAGGGTTAGGGTTAGGGTTAGGGTTAGGGTTAGGGTTAGGGTTAGGGTTAGGGTTAGGGTTAGGGTTAGGGTTAGGGTTAGGGTTAGGGTTAGGGTTAGGGTTAGGGTTAGGGTTAGGGTTAGGGTTAGGGTTAGGGTTAGGGTTAGGGTTAGGGTTAGGGTTAGGGTTAGGGTTAGGGTTAGGGTTAGGGTTAGGGTTAGGGTTAGGGTTAGGGTTAGGGTTAGGGTTAGGGTTAGGGTTAGGGTTAGGGTTAGGGTTAGGGTTAGGGTTAGGGTTAGGGTTAGGGTTAGGGTTAGGGTTAGGGTTAGGGTTAGGGTTAGGGTTAGGGTTAGGGTTAGGGTTAGGGTTAGGGTTAGGGTTAGGGTTAGGGTTAGGGTTAGGGTTAGGGTTAGGGTTAGGGTTAGGGTTAGGGTTAGGGTTAGGGTTAGGGTTAGGGTTAGGGTTAGGGTTAGGGTTAGGGTTAGGGTTAGGGTTAGGGTTAGGGTTAGGGTTAGGGTTAGGGTTAGGGTTAGGGTTAGGGTTAGGGTTAGGGTTAGGGTTAGGGTTAGGGTTAGGGTTAGGGTTAGGGTTAGGGTTAGGGTTAGGGTTAGGGTTAGGGTTAGGGTTAGGGTTAGGGTTAGGGTTAGGGTTAGGGTTAGGGTTAGGGTTAGGGTTAGGGTTAGGGTTAGGGTTAGGGTTAGGGTTAGGGTTAGGGGTTAGGGTTAGGGTTAGGGTTAGGGTTAGGGTTAGGGTTAGGGTTAGGGTTAGGGTTAGGGTTAGGGTTAGGGTTAGGGTTAGGGTTAGGGTTAGGGTTAGGGTTAGGGTTAGGGTTAGGGTTAGGGTTAGGGTTAGGGTTAGGGTTAGGGTTAGGGTTAGGGTTAGGGTTAGGGTTAGGGTTAGGGTTAGGGTTAGGGTTAGGGTTAGGGTTAGGGTTAGGGTTAGGGTTAGGGTTAGGGTTAGGGTTAGGGTTAGGGTTAGGGTTAGGGTTAGGGTTAGGGTTAGGGTTAGGGTTAGGGTTAGGGTTAGGGTTAGGGTTAGGGTTAGGGTTAGGGTTAGGGTTAGGGTTAGGGTTAGGGTTAGGGTTAGGGTTAGGGTTAGGGTTAGGGTTAGGGTTAGGGTTAGGGTTAGGGTTAGGGTTAGGGTTAGGGTTAGGGTTAGGGTTAGGGTTAGGGTTAGGGTTAGGGTTAGGGTTAGGGTTAGGGTTAGGGTTAGGGTTAGGGTTAGGGTTAGGGTTAGGGTTAGGGTTAGGGTTAGGGTTAGGGTTAGGGTTAGGGTTAGGGTTAGGGTTAGGGTTAGGGTTAGGGTTAGGGTTAGGGTTAGGGTTAGGGTTAGGGTTAGGGTTAGGGTTAGGGTTAGGGTTAGGGTTAGGGTTAGGGTTAGGGTTAGGGTTAGGGTTAGGGTTAGGGTTAGGGTTAGGGTTAGGGTTAGGGTTAGGGTTAGGGTTAGGGTTAGGGTTAGGGTTAGGGTTAGGGTTAGGGTTAGGGTTAGGGTTAGGGTTAGGGTTAGGGTTAGGGTTAGGGTTAGGGTTAGGGTTAGGGTTAGGGTTAGGGTTAGGGTTAGGGTTAGGGTTAGGGTTAGGTTAGGGTTAGGGTTAGGGTTAGGGTTAGGGTTAGGGTTAGGGTTAGGGTTAGGGTTAGGGTTAGGGTTAGGGTTAGGGTTAGGGTTAGGGTTAGGGTTAGGGTTAGGGTTAGGGTTAGGGTTAGGGTTAGGGTTAGGGTTAGGGTTAGGTT